>NW_026577974.1:2529237-3793856 GCF_029603195.1 Condylostylus longicornis
GTTATATTTATGTATGTATGAATATAGGTATAATTACATAAATAAGGTTCAGTATTCATATAGATATGTATGTAAAACCATATTACTTACAACCACCGTATCAATTTGAAACCACATACATCAATTATAATTTCTTTATTCTAACCTCAAACTCACACGTCAATTGCGTGGCTCATACTATAAAACATACATATATTTAAATATTATTTATATAATATACATTTCTTTTTGTGTTTTCATAATTTTAATATTTATATTTTGCTATAATGAAGGTGATTCTTGGTTGAATTAATTGAATTCTTTTGTGTTTTACTTGTACAATTGATTTTTGAAATCATATAAATTTTGAAATTTTCAAATTTTTGACACTTACACATATTTAATTTCGTTTGCCAATAATAAATTAACTCAGTATAGTTTGTCATTTATTACTAGAACACTGACGTTCAAACAGCGTTTTCAAAATTACTGATATTTAGCAAGCGATATAGTTTGGAATCCCTTAAGTGAACGCATCGTGGGACGTCGAAAATCATGGAATTCTGCATCCCAAGTATCTTTCCTTGACGGTGTTTGAAATCGTTTATTAATGCAAATTCAGACCCTCTAGTATTTATTTCAGCTTTTGAAAGGAATTTCAGAAGTGGAAAATTCCGTAACACAGCCACAATTTACAAAAAAATGGTTGAAAATTGAACTCTTCAAATAAAAGTAGATTGTAAATTTGACAGCATTAGAGCTTATTCTCAATTTTACTCTTTATCACATTAACAGTATATGAATCACAATAATTGTTGATCTAATGTAGAATTACCTATAAAAAAAATAAAAAATAATACACAAATCAAAATTATTGGCATATTATTAGTTTGTATAATGTTAAACAAAATAATAATGTGTATGTATAGATATATGTATTTTATAACAGTACAAAATTATGTGCGTTCATAAACGAGACGACATTTTATAGACAAGAATAATCAAAAAGTTTTGCAAAAAAAAAAATATAAAAGGATTTTTTTTTATTTTCTTTGTATTCGTAGGTGTTCGCATTCGTATAATACTTTACTTACAATGTATACAAATTAAATATAAGTTGTAAATATATGTAACATTAAAAATCTATATACATATTATATGTATGTATGTATGTTCAAATATTTTATATGCACGTAGTCATAGATTAATATTCGCGTAATAAACGCGTTAATATTGACACGAAATTTAAGTAGCACGCAAACCACAAAATTTATCGCTTTATTTTTAAAGTTTTTAGTTTCTTCTCAATCAAAATACATACATACATAAATAATGGCATACGTATGCATATAACGGCATATCAGTGTTAAGAACCTACAAACATATTATTATGTAACTTTTCAACAGAAATGTATGAATTTCTTTTAAGGTATATTTATTACAAAGTATATTATTTTATTTTGTATTATTAATGTGTATATAAAAAATTTAAATTAGTAGTTCTATTTGTGCCACAAAGATTCTTTTTTTCATTGCACCCAATAAAATCTAAACTATCGTTTTCTTAACTTTTTATTTTAAGTTAAAACTTTAATTTAAAATAATCTATTTTCGTACATACGAAGATAACATGTGTGTATATGTAAGTATAAGGAAAGGAGGTAACTGTTTTGACGGGAATCAGTGAGAAAATTACATGCAAACGAAAGTTGAATGAATTACATTATTTATGGAATTATTGTGAAACTACATACATACACATGTATATAATGGATTGAAAATTGCAAAGTTACATGTAATCCTGATTTTTGAATCAATAAATCGCTTCATACTTTTCACTTTTTTAACATAACTTTATATAAATAAAATTTCGACAATAGCTCAATTTTTTCCAGTGTTGCAATCAAACAGATGGAGCCAATTTAAATAAGAGTTCAATTCTGTTAATTCCGTTATTCAAAATAACAAAATTGTAAAACCCCGATTTATAAATTTTTGGCTCTTACCTCAATTTTTTTCCTTCCGCATATAAATTAGGTCTATGTCAATATTTTATATTTAGATGAAATTACAATAAAATAAATATTGAAATTTTGTGTTAATTTTGTAAGCACAAAAATTATTTAATAAATCAATAATATGATCAAATAATAAATTATTTAACAATCGCATATTATGTGCTTTAACTCTTACCTATAAATAAAACGATTCTTACCGTTAAAATATATTTTAATTATTAATTTAAGCTTTTAACAAGTTTTGTATTTCTGTAGCACATTTCCGAAATATTTTTAAAAATCTAGTCTAATTTTACTCTATTCGTTTGTTCGTCGGCTTATACGAATTGAATAAAACTTACTTCAAAAATAATTTCTCCAGGACAAAACTTTCACAAATCTCCCCTCCTCTTCACATTAAAGTCAAAAAATTATTAGGCAGTTTTTCGGCAGATTTTTATAACGAAATCGTAAAAAATTATTTAATCCCTAAACTACCGGGCTTTTTCAGTAAAATCCTAATTATTGGCAAGTTATATCTTCTAGATCATTAGTTTCTATTAATTTCTAATAAAGAAAAATATTAATCGAAAATTTAATAATTTAATGTCGAAATGAAATGTGCTTCTTTATAAACAATTTGTCTAATCGTCTGTATATTCTTCATTGTTTTGTAATTAAAACTATTTGAAAAATCAACGTGAATTAAATTGTTCTTTTATTCTCATATATACTCGACTTTCTTGTCTATTGTTTAATTTTTTAAATATTATTGGCTCTTATATTCTAAAAATTTGGCATACATAGCAAATACGATGCTTACTCAAATACATAATATTTTAACAATTGTGCAAATATTATAATTAAATAAAATTTTGTAATAGTTTATCAAATCGGTAATTTGAATCTTTGAATTTTTTTTTTATTTAAAATGTGACAATTTTCTTAAATAGCTCAGTTTTAATTTTAATATTTTAAAGAAATTATAAAAAAATTTAAGCATTCGGAAGATGAAAATTTTCGCCTACATATTTTTAGTGTTTTATTTCTCTCGGGTAAAATTTTATTGATTAAATTTTAAACAAAACAAGAAACCATTTTAATAACTTTCAACTTTTCAGGCAACTTTTGCAAATCCCAATGCAGATCCAGGGGTTGTAGACAGTGTACAAAAATTTTTTGGATTAGGAACACCATACACTGACAATGCTTTAGCAATTGTAGAACAGATGAAAAAAAATGTAACTACTATTTTCGATGAATTGCACAGTCAGTTATCGGGAAACTCGTCAAATTATTTAAATGGAATTTCTTCTCTTTTCAAATCATTCGATGATTTGTGCCAATGTAGTCCAAACAGTTCTGTTAATATTTTCGATAAGAATCAAAGTAAATAATTTGAAATTCAATTTTAATAAATTTTAATAATTTTTAATAATTTTCAGCTTCAAGTCTTGCAAAAACAATTTTTGGTTATTTACAAGTACCGAAAAATATTTCATTAGTTTGTTCGAATTCATCTTTATTAACAGCTGGTATTAATTTTGCAAATCAAAAAATATGCAATAATGCTCCATCATTTACTGATATTGCAATAAAAGCACAAAATATGACTGAAGAATTTGTAAATAATACAATTCGTGGATATATGTGTACATTTAGTCGATTCTTTGGCAATCAATTGGTACAATCTCTTGATTTTACTGGGATATCAAAATATATATCGAGTCCATCATTAAAAGATGAACTAATTACAAAATCAGCATTAATAGATCGTTGCTTATTTGAATTTATAACAGATATAAATTTAAATCAAACATCATCAAAAGATTGTAAAAGTCCTATTGCTGATTTGAAAACTAGAATTAATGATTATTTATCAGGAAAATTACAAGCAAGATCAGGCGTTACAAGTTCAGATCAAGATATTTTAAATGCTTTACTAATTCATTTAGAACAAATGGGCAGTACAATTAATTCGGTGTTATCAGCTAAAGATGAATATATAAAAAGTACAGATAGTACAACAAAAGAAGCATCAAATACTTTCTTAAATAAATTATTGAATTATTTTAGTGGTCAAACATCAACTTCAAATAATTCACAAATATCAAGTTCAACACAAAATATTTTAAACAGCATTTCAACATCTCTTCAAAATTGTATTAAATGTACAATATCAGAAATAATTAAATTATTTAACGATGCTCTTGAATGGGGTCATTTAATTTTAGATTTTAAAAGAGCTGAATTTTGTGCAGCCATACATTTTATTGATAAAATAAAAAATATGACATGTAATTCATTTAATACAACAAATTCTCTTGTTAGTGCAACAACATGGAATTTAACATCACAAATTTCAACATTTAAGAATAATATACTTTGTTTCCAAAATGATTTTAAATCATCATTCTTCACAAGTATACTAAGTTCAATTCTTAATTTCTTTGCATTATGCATAAGTGGTATTACAAGTGGTATTGCATCTATTGTTGATACTGTTGCTGATATAACTTTAAATACAGCTACTTCAACAACTTCATCATTTGCAACAGTTTTAAATAATTTTGATATAAATTGTTTGAATGGTAGCACTTTAATTGATCCATTATATCAATCATTACAACAGGACGTTAATTCATGCCGTTTAAATGTAACTTATGTTACAGATACTTGTAATAAAGGTTATTCATTTAGTTTATGGGATCCAATTGGTAGTATTAAAAATAATTGGAATATATTTAATGCAACTTTGTCACAGGTTTCTAACGCAGCTGATAATTTTAAAAAGTGTATTTCTAATAAATATTCAACAGCTGCTTCTACATTGTCAACTATTATGAAAATATGTTGAAAATAATTGATTTAAAATATCAAATTTTTAGTAAAAATATGAAATAATATGAAAATATTTGTAAATAAAATATAAAATTTTAATAAAAATCGATAAAATTTCATTTATGAGTGCATTTATAAGAAAATTCGGAGTCGGAATTGATTTAATTTCGTTCTCTACCCATACTCCTGACATTATTTACCAATATTAAACAAGTGAGTGTAACAAAATTTACAATTAAAATCAACTATTTTATTCCTTAATTCCTTTTCTTCATGAATAAAAGCTTATGCCTAAAAATATTACCAAATAAAAAATTTTTTAATAATTATATCAATTATATTTTATAGCATAAATTTAAAAAATAAAATTATTTTAAAATATAGTACCGTAATAAAATTGTAAAAAATAAAAATGGCGTGTTTCACTCCATTATTATTGTTATATCTACATTGTTCATACAGGAAACGGATAACTAGAATTCTAAAATTTTCGGTTCAAAACTAAATTACTTTGGAATTATAAATTTTAAAAATTAATATTCAAGAAACTTTAAAAATATTTACCATATTATGATAATTGACCACAAAATTTATTTATGATTTATGAAATGTAAATGAGAAATTGTTAAGACAAAAACATTTTTGAATATTTTAGCGAAATTGAAATATGTAATATAAATACTTAACCGAAGTTTATTTTTTCAAATAAAATATTCTAATTTTAATACAATAATAATGATTCAGAATATTTATCGTATATTTTCTTAATAAATTCTTCCGTTTAATACAATTATTTATTAAAATTTAAGAAAGGTTGATTTATTTTAAAAATATTAAGCAAATTAACGCTTGCAATAAATAAAGCGTACATAATCTAACTTTATTTTCTTGCAGATCACCGAAATTTTTTTTGCCTTCCTTCTCATAAAATTAGCTAATGAGCAATTAAGGTCGAGTTTAAAAAGCTACTGCACCAATAAAAAAAACTTTAATTATTTATTTTTTTTTGCATAATATCATAGGCATCTTTCATTTACGTTTCTAAAACATATGCTTAAAAATCATTATAAAACTTTTAACTCCTTTTCATGATTTTCTAAAAAATTATAATTTTTCTGGAATCTACAAAATAATATTCTTTTATACATAAAAAATACACATAAGAAAAGAATATAAGAAACAAATTATTATATTGGTATTTTTCAATCTGTTTACGTTCAAATATATTTTTTTTTAATGACTGTAGTCATTCTATTTATATACATAAATTCAAAGAAACGTTTTTAGCATACACATAACCAGAATTTGCACTAGTTCTTGAGCAACAGAAGGTAATTTACATCAAAAAATTAAATTTCATATTTTTTTTATATTAAATTTTTTAATATTAAATTTTTTTTTAATTTTAATATTCTATGTACATATTTTTTATCTACATATGTACACAATAAAACAAATATGAAAAGATCAAAAAATTAATCTTAAAATTTGTCAATATAGAATTTAGAATAATTTAAAATATTTTACTATAAAACACTATAAAACTAGTGCAATTTTATTTTTTATCTCATTTAGATTATGTAAATGATTTAAAAATATTAAATTAATATTGCTTCAAAAATGTGACGCCTTACTTAATATTCATGTGAAATATTATAAATATAGTTTACAATGCATACTTAAGGTATATATTAAAATCTTAAGAAAGTACATATATAATTCTGCATATGTAGCCTGTTTTCTAACAAATCACTAAAATATGTTCATGGTCCGATGAAGATTTTATTTAACATTTTTTAAAATAGAAAAGGTATTGATATTCTGACCGTAGAAGGAATTTTAAATTCGTAAAATTCTGTGTACATGCATTTTGTTCTCCATCAACAAACTGCATCAACTTTCAAAGAATAAAAATTTCACCAAATATCTTAATTATCCCTTATTCAGAAACTAATTATTTCTAATTTACAAAAATAAAATTTAATTTTTAATTACAAATTCGTAATATTACAAAATTTCCCGAATAAACAATTTAAATTCTACTACATAAATGTAAATCTCAAATATTATTTTCATTTAAGTATACAAGATTGAAGAAAGGATTGTCAAAATTTCATTATTTAATTTTACTAATTTATATTTTATTTATTCATTTATTCATTCATTTTAATAATTAATTTTCGTTTCATTTAAGAAACTTTTAAATTTTAAGTTATTTTTCATTATAAATTGTATTTTCATTTCATATAATGTAAAATTATATAAAATCCTTAAAACTCTAGAATATACGCATTGTATAGTTAATTTAATATTGAAAAATTTATTATGAAACATAAATTTCTCGAGAATTTATTCAATTTTTAAGCTATCATATTTATAATTTCATATTGAAATTTCAATACCTTTTCTTATTTAAAATTATAGTAATATAAAATTTTCGAAATTGTGAGACATTTTATCTTAATTGTGTCAGTTATCCATTCCTATTCTTAAATTTTAATAAAGGAAAGAAAGGCATTTTAAAATGGTTACTTAAAATTCAATCTTTAAATTAATTTAAAATAATATTTTCTCTATGTATACATTATATTGTATATAGAAAAGGTAGGTTATTATTAAATAAAAACGATCAGGGCAAGATTAAGCAATAAATCCTTTTTGTTGTAAGGACAAAATTTTCATATTTTCTTCTTTTTCTTTGATAACTTAACGTAGGTATTTTATAGAATGAAAATTTTAATATATTTTCTTGTCAATAATTTTAAATTAGAAAATATGTCAGGGACATAAAATGATTTTTAATTTTAGGTTCTCAATTCAGATTATTAATTACAAAAAAAAAAATTTTTAAAAATGAAATTTGCTGTCAAATATCAATTATTTTATATTATAAGCATTATTTATGCAAGATTGTAATGACATGCATAACAGTTGACTCAAGTTTTATTTCCAAAATTAAAAAACAGCATCTCTTAATACAACGAATATTTAATAATAACCTACTATAAGTTTTGGAATTACATTTTTCCTCCTCTGTGCGTCCATCTTAAAGAAAGGAATCATAAGTAACCAAACTCTGTTCCGTATAACTATCACTAAAATTAAAAAAAAAAATAATTATTTAAAATCCCCAAACTACTTCAAAAAGCTTAAATCACTTATAAGTCTTGCACTGCTCTGCAAATAAAATGTCATATAAAATAAAGAAAACAAGAAACATATTCAAAAAAAAAAATTATTTTTCAACAAGAAACTTCTTAAATATTTTGTAATAAAATTCAATTTCTAAAATATTATTCATAAAATATAATATCCAAAATATTTATAAGAAAATATTATGAGAAATTTTTCACCTGGTAAATCTTAACTTTTCCAAAATAAAAATGCTTTACCGAAATTTAAAGTAAGTAGGTATATACGAAAAATCTTTGCTTTTTAATATTTTGTGTGAAAATTTTTACTCTTCACAATATTTTATTAAATTAAATTAATTTTAATAATTATGATAATTGGATCGTTATTTTGATGAAATTTTAAAGAATTCGAAATTAATATTTTAAATAATATAAAAGAAACGAAAATTAACAACGAAAATTTAATATTTTCACACTAATAGAAGCGTTATGAATAGTGAAGCTTTATATCTGTAATTTTATTAATTTAGTATTGATCTTTTAAATCACATTTCACATCAAACCAATAAAATCTAAGTACTTAACATTTAGATGGTTGATATTTGATTAGACACCATTCTTAGCATTCTGATTAAAGCGGAAAACAGAAAATTTGAAATATATTTTAAAAAGTGTTTCCGTTGCCGTAAAGAATTGATGAATAATAATTTGCAATGCAACTACCTTTCAAGTATTTCTTTTAACAAAACATTGAAAAATTTACTCTTTAGTCTTAAATAATTGATTTTGCGAGCATCTTCATTAATTTAAATTACGATGCGACCAGTTGATTTTTTAAAAACGCCAAAATGTAAAACATTTTTAAGGATCAAAACAATTCTTTCCACAATATTTGAATTGCTAAACAAGAATTCATATAGATAACATTATGAATAACAAGTATCCATACTTATAATAATGTTGAACCCTCGCTTTTTAGCATACCTTCGTTTTAGCATAACAAAATATATCAACAGCTCCAATCAAAATTGATAAATGATTTACAGTAAATTTTAAGTTAACGCTTTAAAAAAAATTTTCACTTCTCATTTTTAAAGTTTTTTTAAATTATTTTGATTAAATTTAATGCGGAGTACATTAATATACAAATATATAAATTTTTAAGATTTTTTCCAATTTAATTGTTCATATAGTAAACACGTTACCACTTTTCTTATAGTAACAGCTTCAATACTATTTTAAATTAGAAACTTTTACACATTTCCTGTAGTTTAACTGAAAAAATCCGGCTCTTATGATACATATAAGAAATGTTTCTACGTTAAAGATGCTTGTAATCAGAATTGCAACTCCAAAGGCCTAAAATTTTGCTAGCACTAAATTTTGAATACATAGCGTTTTCATAAATTTTAAAAATATTTAATCATCTTTTGTTAATAATTATAATAAAAAATATATATGATCAAAAAAAGAACTTAAAGTTCCCAAATTTTAAAATTAGCTACTTCTTAATTTTGGTTTCCTTCTGTACACACATATTTCGGTATTCAACCCAAAGGTAATAAATTATGAATTCATGATAAAGGAGATGTTAGAAAATTTCACAAAATTTTTCCTTTTTTATAAAAGAAACAAATATTTTGTAGGTTGAAAGAAAAAAGACTGAAAGAAAATAAAATTAAAAAATTTTTCTTTTTGGTTTAGCGAATTTGATTTTGATTTTTGAAGAGGTAAAATAAAAAATTTTCTTTTAGAAATAATTTAGACATAAGATTACTTCAATTACATTAAATCTCTAAGATAATTTAAGATTTTTATAATTTAGAAATATTAACAGCCTTTTAAATAGCAGATATACTGAATTAAATTCAATTTGATTTCATTTAAGAAAATAATCTATCTTAAATTTTAATGTTAATCTTGAAAATTAATTAAATATTATTGCATACTTGATAAATAGTTTTTCTCCACATTACAGTTAAAGAAAGTAAGTGATCGTCTATTACGATCTTTACTTGATATTTTTACGGTTTAAATTTGGAATTATATAAACTAACTTCCCGAAGTTGTTAGTAATATCTTCGTATTTGTATTTCAGCAAAAATATACTCATATTACACACAAAATGCTTATATTTTCAAATTTTTTATGTTCGAATTACAATAAAATTCATCTAATCTATTTGAAAATAATTTAAATGCAATCAAACCGAAACGAATACAAAACTAATTTATTTTTTCACATTTAAAGGAACTTGTTTCGTTAGAAAATATGCATGCTAAAAAGAAATTGTGATTTAAATTATATAAAATAATTTAAAAATAAATTCATCTTCGGATACCAGGAGAAAATAATTGTAGAGACGTCAACCGACATTTTAATATCATAGAATTCGAAAATATTTATGAAATTATTCTCTCGCCTGATTATGATCATCTCCTGATCATTATTATACTCCTCAACTATTGAATTTCAAAATTTTATTCAGTGAATAAGAAAAATCTATTAAAAATTTTCTACCATTAGACAAAAAATAATGGTCCTATCGTTCCAGGAATAAAACCAAGAAGCTAAAACTAAAAAATTTTTATTAAAAAAATTATTGACTAGTGACTTTTGCATAATATTAAAAATTAACTAAGATGAAAACAAAAAATTACCTACAAATCTAAAAATATTTCAATCAGAGCATTTCCATTCCGTTTCGCATTTTATTTACAAAAATAAAAACTAAACACGAAAAAAAAAATTTACTTTTTCTAAATATAATTATTTAATATAGCCATGCTATGTTCATAATAATCATTTCTGCAGATTTTCTTCTAATAAAACGATAACAAGAAAATCTTCACATTTTCTTTCTGTTTTATTTTCAATCTTGAATTTGACTTACTGTTTTTTTTTTTTTATTTTTAACCTCAATACGTTCAAATTCAAGAATATCAGAAGGAAGAAAAAAAGTAAATGTACAATCTGCGATGGGAGAAAGGAAAACAAATTTTTTGAATTAAAAAAAATAAAAGGACCTGAAAATATGAAAATGAATTGCTTTCACCCAATTAAATTTTCTCGGATTTTCATTTTTTCTTATGGTATAAAAAGTGCTTTACTTTTCTGCGTTTTTTGTTTTTCATCTTCATATTTAGAAAGAATATTCATTTTATTTTTTTTTGGTCTGTCTGAAATCATTTTTATTTTAATACTTTAATACATAAAAAAATGCTTGTCCTTCAATCATACAGAAAATAGGATTTGCTTTTTTTTTTGTAAAAATTAACTGAAAAATACCAAAACCATCTTATACAGTAAAACCATTAAATTATAGTATGCGTATTAAAATACTTAGGAATAAAGCTAAAAATAATTCAAACTCAAAAGCAAAAATTGCAAATGATTTTAATTCTGTGCTTGCATAGGATTTGTGAGTATGTATGTAATTACATATGTATGTATATGAGGGAGGATTTCTGAAAATGCAGTTCTTATGGTTAGAACTACAGTTCGAAAAGCTCCACCTCGCATTAGATTTATTTTGCAGATTAAGCTTTGAAAACTTTTCTCTGCATTTTACCCAAAATTTGAAGATCTGAAGAATTTATAGGTGAACTTCTTAAATACAATAAATTTGAAGGCCAATTTGTTCCGTTCATGTACATGTCCATACATAGGTCGTTATACAAATATGTACGTATAGGTGTAGATATGTAAAAGCATAGATTTCGTAATTATCGCTAGTTTATAGGAAAATTGAATTGTAAGAAATCTTCATAAATTATTTTATTTTATTATCTATTATATCTATATTAATTATCTATATTATTTAATATTAATATTAAATCTTGTGCTTACCTCATTAAACTCTACAAGCTGTACTCCTCTTAATAAGCGTCTCTTATAAAACTCTTCGTGGTATCTTTAAAGAAAAAAATCGCTGATAATTTTATAGTTGAGTCTATTCAGTGTATTGTTCTTAATTTCCTCAAATCTATATCCAGAATTTGTTGAACTTATATTTAAATGCAAAGTGATGGAATAAAAATCTTCTACCCGCAGCACAATTTCTCAATGTTTGTGTGTATGTACATACATACATAATATGCCATCATACAATAAGTGAATAACGGATTTTTTAATTTTGCAACGCCAGCGGATTCCAGACTTCTTAATCACTTTTACAACTGAAGAAAATTCTAGTTTATCTTCACATTCAAAATTTTAATATTTTATTTTAAATATTCAAAAATTTTAAAGTTTTATTTTTAAATAATATTTGATATTATTTTAAAATTTTTTTAAGATTTGATTTTGAAATTATGTACATAACTTGAAACTAAGAAAATCTTAAATTTTGACATAACTTTTGAAAAATTTGCTTTTGACTAAAACCATGGCTGACAGGCATACGGCTAAATCACGGCTGGCAGATATATTGGCCTCGACTCTAAGAGAGAGAGTGACAGTTCGCAGCTGACGAAGTTACACGTATTCTTTTGGGATCTATAGAGGGTCCTTTTTAACATCATAAATCTCCCACAAAATCTCAAACTTTTTTGTTATGTCAAGACTAAACAATTTAAATTCATTTATCAAGGGATTTAAAAATTCAATTTCCTTGTATATACATATTTCAAAAAGAAAATTTTCGCTCTGCATTTATTCAATTTGAACATCATAAAACATAAACAAATTTCATAATTCTTGTAATAAATTCTTGAATTTAAACCAAAATTATTTTATATTAAGTCAAATTTCAAATTTTTCTAGTAAAATACAAACACACATATATAGCATGACATATTTTAACATAAAGTTCTACGATGTCATGCTTAAACTTTTTTTTGGACGAAAATATTCAAGCTGAAAAATTCTTAACTTTGAAACTAACAAACCAACCATATAAACAAAAACGAATAAATAAATGAATGCGAATCATGAAGAAAGTAGAAAAAAATTAAAGAAAAGAGTGGAAAAAGAAAATGAAATGATAAGAAAAAAAAAAATTATTTAACTCAAAACGAATTAGTCTCAGGGGAAACCTTTTGCCTTCTTTCGAGTTCTGTCTCTTCTTGTACATATTTTGCAATTTTAACATAAAAAAAATTAAAGCAAAAATATAAAATATTTTTTTTTACTACTGCATTATTTTATTTTAGTTTTATTCGCTTTTGAATTGAAATTTCAATTCGAAATTCCATCGCAAAGAAAAAATATGCTAAAATGTAAATTCTGCCAATTTTAATATCAAATTTTTTTTAAATATAATTTGACAATAGCAAAATTTCTTACAAAATTTTGAATAAGAATATTTGAAATATAATTATAGAAAATGAAAATAAGTTTGGGACTTTCATACTTTTTTCATATATGACAATTATTTGACTTTATTTTATTGGATTTTTCATTTAAATATTGTTCATTTTAATTTAAAGTATTGTTTTATTAAAATAAATATTTTTTGAATGTCATCCATAGTAACTTTATAAGTAATGAAATAATAAAAGGCTAATTGAAAAGAATTTTTATTTGTCAAATTATGTTTTGACATCTCAAAAAAGAGATGAAGCTTTGACGAAAATTATACTTTTGTTTGGATGTATGTAGCACTTTTCCCTAAAATTTGAAATATGGGAGGTTTGTGTCTACGATAAAACAAAAAAAAGTGGTAGTATCAGTAAATATCCCGTATCGCGTATTTCCAAAAAATGTCATATTTATCGCGTATATCCAAAAAATGTCAACACAAAAAACGAAAATATTGTCAAATAAATATAAACAAACAGCTGAAGTTAAAGTAGACTAATTTGTTTGATACAAATCCTGTTGCAAAGCTTTCGTAGACCATAAACTTAAAACTGCAAACATAATCTAAACCTAAATCAATATATTCTTTAGTATTATTATAATAAATATAAAAAAAAATAAATCAGACAACTTAAAGATTGAAAATTATTTACCCTTTTCCAATTTTAACTTCTTATGATAGACTGCCAACATATTATCTTTTTACCAACAAACTTACTTTATAATATTCTTTAATTTTTTGTTTTTACTCATTGACAGTATGCGAGTACATTCGATACATAGAAAGGAGAACGTTTCTTCCTATCCTACTACACTCCTGTATAATTCCCACATATAAAATACTTTACTTGTATATAAATTTTACAATCGTTTTTTTTTTCGTTTTTCTTATTCCATTTCTTTTGTATAATGAATTGTGAAATTTGATGGGCTTCATGTTTCTCTTCTCAACATTTTCAAATCTCAGATGCTACTGTCAGCAATACGTATCGCACATATTATTTGTGTAACAAACAAGTATACCGACATGCATAATGTGAACAAGTTCCCAGTCAGTAGATAAAAAATATATCTAAAATGTATGTATGTATGTATGTATATCATTTAATTTTTGTTTTTGTAAGTCAATGTCAAAATTCATTTGCAAAAAAAAATATTTTCTCTTTTTATTTCTTTTATTTTTAACACCAATTTACAATTTGTAATTTTTTTTACGTTCCTTTTTTTTATTTTGCCTTATTTTCTTGTCAACACATAATATAATAAACACGTTTTAATAGTTAAACTGGTATGCTAGTATCTACATAGTAGTTAGTTAGTAAAAAATTACGTGCAATCTTAAATGTACGTGTACAATTGCAATGTTAAAGCAAAATTTTATAAAAAAGAGTTTTGTAAATGAGTTTAAACACTTTAATCTGATACTCTCAATTCTTTAATTTAAGTAATGTCTACTGATTTCTTAAATGATGCTATTACATTTAAGTATGTATGTAAATATACCTAATAATCTCGATCGGATTTATTCCAGATTTAAAAATTACAAATTAAATTTTTATAAAAATGATTGTGAATTTTCATACCTGTTGATGAATAAATTGTGATTAAAAAAAATTGTGAAAGGAAATGGAAGATGCTTAAAGCCCCATGCAAAATTTCAAACAAATTATTCAGTTAAATTTAAATACGTCCTATAAGATCTACACCACTTTTTATGATAATAAAAATTAAAATGCTTTAATTTTTATTAATTTTAATATTTTTATAGTAATATTTAATTGTTAATAATTAAAGTACTTTAATTGCTACTACGTTATTGACAACACTCTATATTTATGACAACTCGCTGTCATATTTCAAACCCATTATGGACAATCATATGGACAATTTAATTAAATATATTCTTCAAAATATTCCAGTTCATATTAATATTAATCCAAATAACAAGGCCGAACAAATTTTTAAAAATTAATTCCGATAAGATCTTATTATAAACTAAAATCAGAAATATCTTTTTGTAATTACAACCTTCTTATTATAATTTTGCTTGCACTAAGTATCAAAAGAGTATAACATAAATACATACATGATATTATTATTTATTCATAATTAACATTTTTATAATAATTACTATCGATAATATCTCATTTTCTTACATTGAGGACATATTTGGGTATGTGAACTCCAAAATGTCAACATGATAAACATTTATTTTCCAAATTTGAAAGTTATTCAACCCTATCATTATTTACAAAATGGTTATACAAGAATGACCCTTAAGGTATATTAATATTGTAGAACTTTCGACACCTTTAAAAATAATACCATGTTAAAAGAGACCGAATTCTAGCTACAATGGCGTTTAAATTTAACAATAATTGTTATTTTGAATGATTTGTGTAAGTACAATGTTTTTCTAAAGAAAGTTTTGTTATTTTACGTGATTGTTATTTTGTTATTTTTGTTGTTAATGTTAGTTTTTTTTATTCTATCTTATTTTTTTGATTTTATTGCTCACATAAACTTTTCCTTTGTATTAATATAAATATGTAATCAATCATCATGAAATGGATTTAACAATCTAATAACTATTATTGAATTTCACATGTTGAATGCGTTAATTATGTGTTTTGAATAATTTATGAATTTGTATTGTGTTATGTTATGACACAATGTTATTGTAGGTGACAAATGATATCTTTGTGTTTGTATAATGAACCGTGTAATTGAAAAGATAGCACTCTTCGCGTGGTAAAAGACAAATTGAGCAATCTGATCGCTATTGAAGAGAAGGTCAAATCAATAAATTCGGAATCGGCAGGGGTCAATCGTTGGCCTACATGATGAAAACGTGATACTAGCGATGAGGATGGACTCCTTATATTTATATTTCAATAAGTTCTTCTTAAAAGCCCTACAAGATACACAAGAACAACTGAATAGTTTAAAGGAGATGATGCGCAATCAATATAAAATAGAGGCAACTCCTGTTCTTGATGTTAATTCATTTAGTATTAATGACGAGATTGCTAGTATTAATTCATTATTAGTATATTAAATTATTAGTATTATGTAGAATAAAACGTCAAATATTACAAAAGCTCAAAAGTGCATTTCGGAATCAGCGCAAAAAATTTCAAATATATAAAATTTGTAATTTGATTCTCAATTTTAATTTGTTTCGTGGAAATTACATAAGAAATTATAATTTACTCCAGATTTAAAATTTAATATCCTTTTTAAAATTTTCCATATTTCTAAATTTTCCACATGTATGTATGTACATATATGCTTTAAATTTCTTTGTTATTATAAATCTGTGCCACTTTAAAAAAAAAAATTCAATTTCAAAATTACACTTCACTTTAAAATTAGGAGCAATATTAAAAGTATTGTGGCACTATAATGTCGCGATACATTTAAGAGAGCAAAAGAGCGTATTACGCTTACTATGAACATAAACATATACAAATGCGTGCGAGAAATATTTATGCAGATTTTACAGGAAGAAAGAAATTAAAAAATTATTTTTTATATTTTATAAATTTTGCTGCGAGCTAAAAAAATACGATATAGTCTTTTAATGCAAATTCTTTCAAGAAAAACAAAGTTATGTGATATATAGGAACCGGAAATTAAAAAATAATGGAAACCAATATAAAAAATATTGACACACGTTCTTTTGAATATGGAAAAAAGGTAAAAATTCATTTATAAATACCAGAGGTGTTTTTTTTTTTGGTAAAATTCATAAACGCTAACAAATTTAACATTAGCTGATTTTTTATTGTTAACATTTATAGAATTTGGTTATGTAGTAAAAATTATTTATTTTAATTTTAGAAAAGTGCAAATTCATATAAACGCAAGTTATTCTCTCAATCAAGATTGGCTTTCTTATTAAAAGTGAGATAGTACACTGAAAGTACCATCACAGATTGAAATTCCAAAATTTACAGATGATTCCACAACAACGAATATTTGAAGCAATTTATTAATTTTCTTCACGGAAATAATTAAAATCTTCAGTTTTCACCAAAGATCACCATTATCATAATTTATCTATTTGAATATTAGTGAAAACTAAAGCTCTATCTCTCTATACTATACACAGAGCACTATAACTCTCTATACTATAAAAAAATGGACAACGCAAACTCATAAAAAACCCTCGTAAACTTTAAGTGATCCAAAAAAAAAAGGTTTCAAATTAAAATGAAACACATCATTATAATAAACATTATGGTATGTATATGTATTTATATAGATGCACGTACATGTTTCGCAAATTGGGTGAAGAAACAAAAATGATTATGTGTTAACAATTTTCAATTTTATATTCATTTTTCCTCAGGGACTTTAAATTTTCACACAAAATCGTATATATATTGGTAATGGTTTTAGCATCATTTTCAAAAGACAAAATTGTTTCCTGGAAATCGGTATAGAAAAAGTCAAACATTATTTAAGCTCAGCTTTATAAGGATATTAAAAGACTTTGGAAAAAATATCCTTCATAATTTATAAAACCATGATTGATATATGAAACGTTAATCTATGAGAAGAGGCATTTGTAGAGATTTTGAGACTAAAATGGTGAACAGCACTATAGTACTCGTATAGTGATAAAGCTCAGCGTGTTCGCACTGGTTTGGTTAAGCTCCTAAAATATTGGTTAAGATGTTGGCTCCTCAAAACTGTTGGTAAGTTGTATGTCTTACAAGTTTAAATTTTAATTATCAATATAAGTTTTTTTATTTTGGAGCTCTCATGTACTACACAACTTCATTTTGCTATTTGTACCGGCTACTAAATAACTTGAGTCCCACCTTTGCATACATATGTTTGCTCAATTCCAAAACTAAAATATAAAAAAAACCAGTTATAGAAATAAAATAAAAATATCTTTTCGGATAATCAAATGTAATATCAAATCGATTTTTTACGATTTCTTTTGGTATCCTTTTTTTTTTTGTTTTATTATACAAAAAGGATTAAAATTGTTTTTATACGTCCATCTCTTTATATAAGATTTTCCTAATTTTTATAATCTTGTCTCTATATATATGTATATATGTATGTATGCAACAATTGTAGTAATTTGATTTGAAATAAACATTTAAATCTTATGGTTAGTTGGTTCTTTATAGGAAAAACTTTGATTTATTATTTATAACATGGAAAACTAATAAGAACTTGTTAGAAGAATATTTAAGAAATAAGTGAAAATTGAATTTTATTTATTCTGTAGCACTACAACTTTCATATCAATGTAATGATATGATGGTTGCAATGTCCATTTTCAATTCTAAATTTATTTAGAAAATTTCTAACTTTTAAAATTCAATATTAAAAGATTTAGTAAACGAACAAAAATTTTATTGATTCTTAATATCAACATACTTATGGACTATAAATTCTTCACCCAAACATACATATATGTATATTATGAACATTTATACGCACACATAATATGTATTATTAAAAATTATGTAACATTCAAGAATTATTCTCAAACAATGTTGCTGCTCTTGCATTTGTTTATTAAATAATCCGCATGAAATGCAGTTGATTTATTTTTGATTTCTAATATGCACGCTCAAACAATTCTTGTTAATAACCTTAATTTACTTAACTTTAATATAAAGTTGAAATTCATAAATATAATACATAATATAATTTACAAAAACAAAAAAAAAAGGGGGGAGAATTTTTTTTACGTCAAATCACGTGAAGTCAATTTTTTCCATAATTTCTCCGAGAAACAAATACTTTCAAGCAATAAGGACAAAAAAAAAAACGTAAAAATTCCCATATGTTTTTTTCTTTGAACTTCTAAAATATTCCGACTAAATTTTCACATAAAAAAATAAAATAAAAAAAAATTTAATTTTTTTATGATTTTCTTTCATATACTTATGTATGTACCAGCATATGTGTACTATATCAAAGCTAAAAAAACAACTTAACAAAAATGTCAATACGTGTAGGCATATAAAAAATAATAAAGAACATTCTGTCATTACAAAAAGTTTATTATAATGCTAAACTCATAAAATTGTGAATGACAAAAAAAATGCAGACAAATTTTTAACTATTCTACAAAATCAAAACATTTTATAAGATTTAACTGTGCTACTCATACTAATTTCAATATATTGCGAAAAAATAACCATGTTTATGAACAAGAAAGGTTAGCAACATTTGTTTATGAATACAAATATAGTTCAGTTTACACAATATATATCGCAACATACTGCGTTTCAGAAAAGATCAATTATTTTAGAAAAAAAAACACTTGAACTTTATTTCAATTTTTGAATTCAATACAGAAATTTTTTCAACCAAAGGTAAATTTAAAATTTTTTACAAGTTTTTCTATTATTATCACGTTTCTTTCAATTCTTTCAGTGTCACACTAGACCAATATTTGAAATAATAAAAAAAAAATTTTAAATCTCCAGAAATTCTCCTAACATTTTAAAACTGCCATAACCTTTATACATATCTAATCCTTCAAATTTTGGAACCTGTTATTCTCTTTTAATAATAAACTTAAAGAATTTTTTTTGTTACTTGGTGTACCTTAAATGATTTTAAAGCATATTTTATCCACATTTATAACACAAAAAAACGAGTACATTTTTTTTTATTTACATACATACATATTTTATTTCATTAGAATATAACATTTTTTTTTACACGTGACAATTTTTCCAAGAAAATATTCTTATTTCCATTTTTTTTATTCTCATTTTTTTATGAGTGAAATAACTGGTCGAAAAATGAATTTTTTTACAAGGGTAAAATTGTCATAGACATTTTTTCTTTCTTTTCTGTTAACATTATTTACAAAATAAGTGATATATTAATATTGTCATAATAATTCGTTTATAACGTTGGGTAAAATTACGTATTTCAATTTGTTCAGTTTATAATTTGCAATTTTTGACATTTTCATAAGTAATTGTATGAACACTTACATACTTAGTATGTATGAATATAAGTTTTATTTCGACCCGGTTATATAATATGCTCCAATTTTACAGGACTGATTGCTAAGTTAAAGAACAGTGTGCATTATGTCCTTCTAAAAAATTAAAAATAAACGTAAAACTTTTGATTTTAACAGGATCAGTTTGAAAGTTATTAAATGTAAAATGAATTTTCATAAATTAAATTTGTCGAAATGTCAAATGTGTATAAAATTAAGAATTACTACACGTGATTTAAGGAATTTTCTCTAGTAACCATATAAGTCCAGTATAAAACCAAGGAAATTATAAAAATTTGTCAATACAATCCACACATAATTCCTTTGAACCTTCAGTTTTAAATGACTACTTTGACAACATCAATCTTCGAACAAGGGGAATGAAACGTGTGTCAACCATTGAAGCAAAATCCTTGTGTAAACACAGGTGTTAATATTAACTAATTCTGGTTAACGAACCAAATTTTATTTGCCAATAATACGACATTTATCAATTTTTATGAAAAAAATCCTAGAATAGAAAGAAATTTTTAATATTTTAACATTCTTTTTTTTTTCCTACAATAATTTGATTGCTTTTTAACAATATTTTTATATACAATTTAATTTTTTTTTATTTTCCTTATGTAGTAGATACCGAGTCGATTGGGTTTACAAGTATAACATGTGACAATAATAATGTTAAAAATTTTTTGTTTAACAAAAAATACAAAAATATTTGAAATAAAAAAAAAATGAGAACAGGACAAAATACAGGAAATCGTTTTTTTCTCTCACTTACTGGTGTACATGTGCACTCATATACGTTCACACATACGTCTATATATTTATGAACACAAATATCAAGCAAAAACAAAATTTAAATATTTTTAAGAAATTGAAACTTTTTTTCTCTTTAAAGAATTTTATTTGAGTTTAAATTAAATTACACAAAAGTAAAAAGTATGAAAAACAAAAGAAGAATGTCAGAAAAATCACAAAATATATGGACAAAACGTCAATTATTTTCATATTTTTTGTTTGTTTTTCTTTTTTGATACAATCACAATTTTTTTTATACTTACGAATAATTTTTTTTTTATTTCCAAATTACAGATATACGTGATTTTCCCTACATTATGAGAAAAAATATTAAAATGAATGTTTTTCATGGCATTTACACATACACACACTCACTTGAATTTGTTGTTTTAGCAGAAAATTTGTGCTTTTGAGAAAAATTTTTCACTTCAAGAACACATGAGCCTCCTAAGATTTAAGGTTAAGAATATTATTGTATTTTAAAATATTTTAAATTTTGTTTTATTTCATTTTAATATTCTCCATAAAAATGATTAAAATTTACAGCTTTTATATGCCAAAAAATTATTTTATAAGAAAAACATTCTAACCATGATAATTGATAAAAAATTAAAATTATGCAATATAGACCTAAAAATGGTAAAGCTGGTCCTTAAAAATTACCGATACAAGGCACTTGGAATATAAAGGTACAATATAATAAATAATGTAAAGAAATTATTTTATAAATATGCAATAATTTCAGGCGATTCACTAATTGGGCTAATGTGTACAATACAAAACCTTAATGGAGCTGCAATGATCATTCTACATTAATTATTTTATTTTAATTCACTTAACGGTAACACTTAGATTGAATTTACCTTGTGAATTGTTCCTTTAACTTAATTTTTCACATCTTATTTTTTTAGTTTAATGTTTAATCATATAAAAGTGAATAGCTTTGAAGCTAGATTTCGAATCGGAAGATTAAAATGAGACCATTGATATTCATAGAGCAAGTTATTGTATTAGAACTAGTATTAGGAAATTAATCTGCATTATCGACAATTTAACCAGAGGAAATTTCTAAAATATATCTATGAATAATTAATAATATGTACCTACATTATATTAAATTAATAATTAAAATGTTTATGTCTGTTAACAGATTTGTGACAAATAAAATTATAATAATTACGAATTATTATATCAAATATCTTGATTAATTATAATTAAAATTAATTAATTTTGTATAATTAAAATTAATTTTTCAATATTAATAACAATATGATTTGCTTTTAATTGAAAATATATAAATTGTATATTATTTTGACAGAATTCAATATTAAATTTAAACTTTTAAAGAAATCCTTTTTAATACACATGTATGTATATGTAGATATAATAAATTTAATTATGTATATATTACTACATATGTATGCGAGTATATATTATATTGTGCCTTTTGTTCAATTCATGAAACATATTACTTACAATTTGTATATGTAGGTACTTTTCCAAGTGAAATAATTATGTATAAATATTGTAGAGATATGCCTGGGTCCGATTAAAGCGTAACTAATTGGCAATCAACTTATAATAATCGGTAAAACTAAATGAAAAAATGTACATATATATACATATATGTACTTACATATGTATATATAAATTTTTAATTTTTCTTCTCATACATATATTTTATATTCACAACAATATTTACACATCCTGTTAATTCATTAAAATAATTCTTAAAATCGGCTAAATGAAATTAAAAAGAACAATTAAGAGGAAATAATGAAACAAAAATTATTACTTACATACATACATATGTATGTTTGTATATACAAATCGAATTACCCACCTTCTTTAATTCAATTATCCCAATTATTAACACATATCAGAGCAATAAAAAGAGAAAATCTTTGCGGGCAATTTTTTTTATTATAATATTATGTACGCAAATTAAAAAAATATATATTTTGTATATAAATATAAAAAAAAAAACCTTTCATTCACCTATAGGAATTTTAATTTTTACAAAAAATTATTTTTATGTGGCATAAAAAATATAGAAAATCTTTAATTTATTTATGAATGCGTGTAGTAACAGTAAAGCAGATAGGAATTTTATAAGCCTAAAGATTCTTAAAGTCAAAATTGATTTACAGGGTTGAATCAAGAACAGAAGCATATTATGGTACTCTCTCGAATATTAGTTTTTGCAAATGCGTAAGGGAAATTCGGTTTTTAGGTTGAATATTTGTATAATCCAAGAGAGACATCAGGTTTTTGTGAACGGTTATTGTACATTTTGTTATTTGGTATAAAATAACATTCGCACTGCTGCATTTTTCTTAACGGCTCCTAAATCAGATCAGGTGGGAAGACGACTCATATTCCAGATTAAAACTCATATAATAACTTTGCCAGCTACGACTTCCACATTTTTTGAGTTGTGACCATTGTCTCTATAAAATTTTTGTTTACTCAATGAGGGTCTATACAATGTTATAATTTAATATCTTTTTCTGTTTCTTTTTTTTATATTTTCAGGGAAACTTTTTTATGCCAAGAACAACAAATAAAAATTAAAAATATTGAAAAAAAGAAAACCAACCACCAAAAAAAAGGGAATCATGTCATTTTCAGGTCATTATTTTTATTATATAATTATACACGTAAATACATTCCCACATACAATACATTCATATTATTAATACAGGAATTTTCCGCATTTCCATTTACTGATTCAATAAAATATTAATAAATATTATTCACCTATACACAATATAACATACAAATAAATTTTGCTACGAATTTCTGAAATCGAAAAAATTAAAAAAAAATTTTTATTCAATTACAAAATAAATAATGATGTTAAGGTCAAGTCCTCAATAAATAAGTTAATTCTGCAGGTTATAAATCCAAATGCAAATACATACATACAAACATACATATAATGTTTTTTTATAAGTGCATATAACCAAATTCATGAGCATTTATGTACATATGTAGATAAAGATTGTCACAATATGTAGCCACAATTTAAAAGTTGTCCTATATTTATTCAAAAAAGGGATTTTTAAAGTTCATATTAACCTTCTTACCTACTAATCAAAATATTAATTGAAAAGGACTAAGTAAGTGGTTGTGTGTACATTTGTCAAAAATCATAATATGGCTCATATACATAGTACATATAAAATGTAGTATCAGATGTTATAGAAGACTATAAAATATTTATAGATTTTTTATGCATTTAATGTAATAAATTGCATTTAAATGAAGAAATTTTAGAAAAAAAAAATCAAAATTATAAACGCCCCGGAGATGCAATTTCAAATGAAAGGGAAATTAAATATAATATAAGTATGTATGTATATGTTCAAATGGCTAATATTCCTTTAACATTTTTGTTTTATTTCCAATTTTTATTTTTTTTTAACCTAATTATATGTTGTAGATAATATCCAGCATTACGAAAACATTAAAATTAGAATTACCGATGAAGAAATTACAGGAATTGAAATAAAAATATCTAGAAATAATTATTGGCAATAAGGTAAACTTTAATAACCATTGCGATTACCACATTTCTAAGAAAATTTCAAAGAAGATAAATGTTAAATAAGAGATTTTGAATAAATATACAATTATATTACCATATTTTGACTACCAAATTTGACAGACGACAAATATTTCAAAATAGAATAATCAGAATATTATGATCAAATGTGATAGAAAGACGCATATTAGTACTATGATGTTAGTACGATAATATAGATAATTTAAAATAGATTAAACCCAAAATATATGGAACAGCACATTGACTACGTAGGAGTATTTTCACGTACTACGTATTGACTACGTATTTTCAAATTCTATTCCTAATTATTAAAAATGAAATTAGTTTGTATTTTATTGAAGAAATTTGTATTGAAATTTTTCGTATTTAAAATTTTCATTTTTAGTATTAAATTTTTTAAAATAAATATTTACAAGATTTATTACATTCCTAAAATTAAAAAAAAAAATAAAATAACTATTTTTAAAGTAAATTGTTTATAGTAAAAGTTCCTTGTGCTCATATAGATTACAATTTTTCAATGTCCAAATTTTATATTGAAAATCGAAGAAAAAATAGTATAAAAAAAAATGAATATTTTTTAATAATTCTTTCCTAAGAAAATAAGAAAATTTTTTTACATAAACTTTAAATTTAGGAAAATTTAAAAACTATTTTGTGCGTCCACACATTATATTTACATACATATATGGGCTATATCCTTGTACACATAACTTTTTTAAGAAAAAATCTCTGCTTAACTACTATGTATGTATGTATATAAAAATAGTTATAAAATATAAAAAAAATATATTAAATATATCTACCTTGACATAGAAAACTTTTCCGTATACTTATGATAATATAAGAATTTAAAGCTATTAAAATATGTACTCGTCCGTTTTATCTTCTTTTCTTCCCTTTTTTTCCAAAGATCCAATGTAAAAACTTTTATTCTACGTTCATATATTAAAAAATACAAATATCTTTAGTAATCGTATTTGTATGTATGTAATATGCATACAATATTCTTTTTCTATTTGAATTTTTTTTTTTCCTAATAATTATTTTTTTTTATTTTCTATCCAGTTAAAAGAAAATTTGTAACATCATAATTCAAGTAATTCATCTTTTCTCTATAAATTTATTCATATAAGTTTTGATAATTTTATTTTTGGTAGATAGGTGGGTTTGCTACCCACAAATTTTTGGCTTGTTCAATATATTTAAATATTTAAATATTTTAACATAATTTTAAAGATTTAAATTAGAGATTATTAATTTCAAAAACGTTCATCCGAATATATTGGTGAATCACATACAAATATGAAAAATTTGGAATGAGTTCGAAACACTACCTCAAATATTTTATTTTAATTACAACTTCCATAAAAAATATTTTTTATTTTTTTAATTAAAATTTAAAAAAAATTATTCTCTGGCTTACTTTAGTAAATAAAGAATTAGATCAAAGCTGATTAATTCTGTTCTAAATCACATTAAATATGTTTGTCATAATTGTTAAAAAAGAGTCCAAATATTCAATTTACTTGTTAGATACAAGTCAAGAATCGAAACCGAAGTTTTCTTAAAATTATTTTTTCAAATAAAATATATTTTAAAGTAAAATTATTATTTATTGTTCTCCAAAGTACATTCAGTCAATTGTTTCTTAAACAAGCTTGAAATTTTATATAAAAGAACAAATTATTTAATATCTATATTAAAAATACATAAGTGAATCATAAATTTATAGGGATTTCAAAATTAGCAACATAATAATTACGACTTGTTTTACCTCTTACAAGAATTTTATATGGTTCTTTACTTGTATTTACTAACTCTTTAAGACCTTCAGCAACAACATAACCGATTCCTATTATCTTAGAATGTATATAACTAAAATTACTATATTTTACATAGCCAATAACTTCTCTTGAACATTGTTTTCTTACACATTTCGGACTTTCAATTATCCATAATTCAGATGCTTCTTTGGCACATGAATTTTTTATGCTATTCGCTAAATTTTTCATTTTAGTATTGTATAATTTTTTATTTTGCTTATTTTTAAAGATTACTTTTGATGTATCAATTTTTACAAGACGTTGCTTTTTCTCTTCATTTTTGGATTTCTTGATTAAACAATTTTTTAAAGGTTCTGTGTAAGCAACATTCTTATATTTGGCACATTTTAAATCTTCTTTATGAGGAATACAAATTATAGAAAGATCATCAAGTTTTCCCTTTGTTTTCATTTGAATATAAATTTGTATTAAGCATCCTGGTTCCACATTTGGAAAATCTGCTTTTCTCAATAATGACTTACTAATATTTTGCAAAGATTCTAGGTCTCGTAAAACAAAAAAATTTTGTTCTGATTCTAAAGGATACCATTCATTTACTAATTCATTAAAAGGTAATTTGAAAGGACTACTTATACAAAGTTTATTATAATTGCATCGTTTATTTAAAGGTTTTTTGAAATGTCGAGATTTTAATATTAGAGCACGTTCTTCACTTTCTATTTTACCTGATACTGTATCTGGCAAAAACATATCTAAACCACTTTCTTTGAAAATAGATTGCATTTCCCGGAATCCACCAACTCTTACTTTACAAAATAACAATGATTGCCAAAATATTGAACTATAAAAATCTGGAACTATTAGATCCCAACCCCCGCCGTAACCTAATTTACTGATTGTATTATTATATGATCCTGGATTTTGAATTAGAATGACTGGTACTGTTTGTAAACAATTTTCAAACATTTTTTCCGTTGAAATAAGAGCAGTTTTTCTTACAATCTTATTATATTCAGGATCATTAATAAAGCCGACTTTTAATTTCTGTCGGATGTTTGAATTCCATAAAAAGCTCTCGGAAATTTTTTCTGAAAAATTTGAATAATTTTCAATTGTTTTTCCTTCCTGCATCCTTTCAAAGTTTCCTAAGCTACGTGGATCCTGAACGTTCAATGATATTACCATATTGGGTAATATTTGTTCAGAGTTGCAGCCTACCCAAAATTGACTTTGTAAAGTGTGATTTTCTCGATGGGATGAACTCTGCATTGCTTCTAAAAACCAACTACCCTTTACTTCATCAGCAATTTTACTTGGCCTCAATATTTTTAAAAGAACACTTTGCGATCTAGGCCCTGTTATGCGAAAACGATTAAAAGTTTGCTTTAGTTCTATTAAAGACAAATTTGTGGATTTATTTTCATAACCAGATATTATACTTGTTTCATCATTTGATGCATTTTCACCCTGAAATTTCACAAGTTCAAAAGTTTTTATTATTTCATTCAATATATTTGAATAGCAAGATGGATGTATCCAAATCCATAAAGTTCGTTTTTCACATTGTGTTTTACAAGGTTTCCACATGAAATTAACTTCTCCCAGTGCACCTCTCGGGAACATTTCGTTTTGAAAGAGTGTTACATGACCTTCACGAGCACCACTTGAAAAAGTTTTAGCACATATAGAAAGATTAGAATTTCGATTAGTTAATAGCTGGAATCGATCTTTAATGTCCGCTAAAAATCCGTTTATTTCAATACAATTATAATACGATATATCTTGAATGAGGCAAGATGCTTTTATTGCTTTATGACAAGATCGATATGATTTTTCACTAGGGCAAAATGGAATCTTGCAATTCCACTTTTTTACCATTAAAAATCTTTTGCTATGCCAAATATGAGTTTTTAGCAAAAACATCTTTTTTCTAAAAATATTTTTTCGAAGTTTCTTACTTTTCGGTTTTTTAGAATGTTGAGTCAATTTTCCAGATTTCTTCATTTGGGACAAATGCACTTTTCGATATATTTTTGGTAATCTCTTTGGATAATGTGACATTGCTCTTCTTCTCATATGCTTTGGCAAGGATTGGAATATCAAAGTTGTATTAGCTGGATATTTAACATTTTTAAGTAATGTTTTAATTTCTTTAGTATAAGCTGATGCATGTTGAAATGTTTTCACATGCTCCATTTTAATTCTTTTATTTTTAATTGCCAAACTCGAATTATTTTTATGTAAATTGTAACTTAACTTATACCTCAACAGCTGCAGACGATAGTATGCTCTTCGGTGAAATGAATAAGGAAGAAGTAAACAATAACATAACCTAACTGAAAATTCATTTTTATAACACTTTTACTATTGCCCCAAAGATGTCACTATCAGTACCAAGTTTTACAAATAAATGACAATCTTAAGAATTTTGGTATATGTTCTTGATTTTGACATTTCCGCTAAGCATTTGACATTAAATTGCTTCCAAAAATATTCACAATAGTACAATTTTTTTGCTCATTTCATTTTATTGTTCAGGCAGGAATTTTATAAAAAAAAAATAATATAATGTGTTAAGTAATATAATGGATAACCTGATTATTTTCATGTCACCTCAACAAATGTTAAATAGATTGAAAAAACTATAAAATATGACAATGTGAGTTATATTGAATGTTGAAAGAAATATATATATATATATATATATATATATATATATATATATATATATATATATATATATATATATATATATATATATATATATATATGTATATAACAATTTATTGCTTGAAACTTTTATGTATTTTTTCGAAAATAATTGTAAAATGTAATTTTAATTTTTTTTGAATGAAACAAAGGACGATTGTACAAGAGACTTTTATATCCAGTTCGCGTTCATAACTAAAATTTAAGAAATATGCAAACCTGTAACTCATTTAACTTTTCCATTACATTACATAAACAAGATTTATTTAAAATAAATGCCGAAAAATAGTTTCAACCGTGAATTCGAAAAAAATCCCTTTCAGAGAAATTTTTTTTATATAGGAATTTTCATACTTGTCATTTGAAAGCATTTCACAATCGCGCCAAAACAAAATTCTGAAAGCGCCAAAAGTAACATTTAGAGCTCACTTTCAAATAAGTATTCTTTAATATCACAAGGATTACAGGTTCCATTATTCCATTGTTACATATAAAAAACTATTAAAATAAATAAACATTTGAAAAAATTGTTTATATTTGTGATATTATTTCAATAAAAAGGTTTGTTTATGAAGAAATCTAACATTAAGTATTAAATTGTTTATTTTCTAGATATAAAAACAAAAAAAAATTTCAATATGTTTGAAGCTAGGCTTGGTAATGCTGCCACTTTGAAAAAAGTTTTAGATGCTATTAAAGATTTGCTCAATGAAGCTACATTTGATTGCAGTGATTCTGGTATTCAGGTTAGAGAAATTCATAATTGTACAACAAGGAAAATTTCCTTTTTGAAAAACTTTTCCCGGACATAATTCACGTGAGATTTGTAATTTATATTTTCTTTTTTGTTTTTATAGCTGCAAGCAATGGATAATTCACACATATCCTTGGTTTCATTAACATTACGTTCTGATGGTTTTGACAAATTCCGATGTGATAGAAATTTGTCAATGGGTATGAATTTAGGAAGTATGGCAAAAATACTCAAATGTGCTAACAATGATGATACTGTAACAATGAAAGCACAAGATAATGCTGATACAGTAACATTTATGTTTGAATCACAAAATCAAGAGAAAGTTTCAGATTATGAAATGAAATTAATGAATTTGGATCAAGAACATTTAGGAATACCAGAAACTGATTATTCATGTGTTGTACGTATGCCATCATTAGAATTTGCAAGAATTTGTCGTGATTTAGCACAATTTGGTGAATCTGTAATTATTTGTTGTACAAAAGAAGGAATAAAATTTTCAGCATCTGGTGATGTAGGATCAGCAAATATTAAATTGGCACAAACATCAACTGTAGATAAGGAAGAAGAGTCTGTTATTATTGAAATGCAAGAACCTGTAATATTAACATTTGCATGCCGATATTTAAATTCATTTACAAAAGCTACACCATTATCACCACAAGTTCAATTATCAATGTCTGCTGATGTTCCATTGGTTGTTGAATATCGTATTCAAGATCTTGGACATATACGTTATTATTTAGCTCCAAAGATTGAAGATGACGAAAGTTAAAAATATAAAATGAAAATTTGAACAATTCAAAAAAAATTTTTTTTCAAAATTCATTATGCACTGATTGATTGAGTAAGATAAAATATTTAATTTTTTTTTTTTTTTTGCAATGGAACTTAAATAAGTAGGTACTAAAAGAATATTGTTTGAAAATTCTAGAATTTTTAGCACAAGATAGTAAATTACATTATAAGGTCGTATAACTATAAATACTTATAATTTTTTTTTTAGGTTTTACTTACCAATAACAAATAATTTTTTTTAATAATAAAATAAAATCTTTCGCATTTAAATTATATTTGCTTTTTAGACTTGTAGAACTGAACCCACTTTATTTGAGACTTTCATAATTGAGCCTAGTCTTTACCAAAATGGAAAAAGCTTAAGATTTGGTTATCGTTTTAAAATCGATTCTTGGTACACTCTACACAAAGGACTTCCACAATATTTATATGGTTTTTAAAACTAAATCGATTGCTATTATTAAATTGCCAGTTTTATAAATGTGCCTTGGTTGGCTACCTACATATGCATTGTATTTTAAATTCTGAACGTGATTAAATTTAATCGCATTTAAAAAACTTTTCACACATCTAATAATGTTTTTAAAAACACATGTACCTATAAGAAAGAAGAAAAAATCCGAATATATGTACATACATACTACTAACCACCAACCTATCGCAAAGATTTCTTGTGTTTACCATTACCAATTCTAATAGATTTTAATTTTTAATAATTTGTTTTCCATACTTGGGTGGGTTAAGTTATATTTGTATTTTTCTGCAGGTACTGCGATTTATTTTAATATTTGCTAGTGTAGTAGCTTTTAGTCTGATGGCTATTTTTAAAACTGAAGAAAAGAAAAAATGGAAACTATTCTACTGTGTTTAAAAATATCTCAATTATATTTGAAAAGCTCTAAGCTAACTTAAAAAAAAACCTTACGCATAAATAAAATAATTTCAGTTTTTTTAAAAATATTTGATTCAATTATTCTCTTTCCGGTCTAATAGATAGGGGAGGGGGTAGATAGGTAGATGGGTAGGTAGGTAGGTACCTACCTAATTCTCTTTAATGTGATTTAAATAATAATGACAATTTTTCCTTTTTATTCTCGTTGAAAAAGCTCAACGAAATAAAGACCATTTTTATAAAGAAGTCATCAGAAACAAAAATTATTATTACTTTTTTTTTCTTTATGTAAATGTTCTTTTATGTGCAAATATACGTCAGTATATTTATAGACATATGTACATACATACACACTTATATGCAAATTTATAAATATTTATTCTTGTGTTTTTTTATTTTTTGCTCTTCTCTTCTTGAAAAAAAAAAACTTAAAAACTTTGTCAATATCTTATCTGACGAGAATTGAGACGACATTCGCAATTACTTATAGCCTGGTTATACTCTAGCTTATACATTATATTGTAGCATAGTCTGTATCTTATACAATACATACAACAATATTAAATTTAAATTGATAATTTTAATTCAATTTTACAATTGAAATAATGTAGGTATATAAGTACATTATGTGTGTATATTGATTGCACGTACCATATTCAATTGTAATATTTTTTAATATGCAAACATGTGTGCATACATGTATGTACATACTTTGTGGTCGTACAATGTTTAATTTTAGAATTAAACTAAAAAGATGAAATTGGAAAATTAAAATGATTCAAGCTAAAAAAATTCAAAACAATAAGAATATACATATGTAGGTACATACATACATACATAAAGTAAAAATATCATTTTGTTTATTAATGTCTATGTATGTATATCGAATTGTCAGTAGTAGAGGATTCTGGAAATTTCTCAGTTCAAAATTGGATCTAAACATAAATACCAATATTCTATTAGTCGCATCACTTGAAATCATTTCGGCTTGTTATTTGAAAATCTTGTAACTTTCTGAATAAAATCAATTTCGAAATTCGAAATTTTATATGTATGTATGTATTGAGAAACGAAATTTTTTTCAATAATATCCCATCATTCCAAGTGATGGGACTAATAGAATATGGTTGAAAGTTTGTATAGCAAGTACGATGAATCCTCACTGCAAAAGAAACACGCTCTGAATTCGTAACATGCTTAAAGTTATAAAGCAAAGATTTTTTTTTTATTAGCGAACTCGCCTAAATTTTAGGCGAATGAGCATTCAAATCTGTAATTAGCCCCTATAGGTCTTTAATGATGCAAAAAAAAAAACTACTAATCTTGGTATTTCAGTAGGCACATTCATATGCACATACATATTATCTACTCTTACTTGAACCAACTATTAAACTTTTCATCAATTCGCTTAGAATATAAAATATGGGAGACTTTTGTTTAGTATATAAAATATGGAAGATGTGCACTGAATTAAATCTTAAAAATCTTTTCACATATAATTACAAATCTGCAGAAAGTTAATATTTTTACACTTTAGCATATTTATAAAATGCTCGAATAATTTTTCAATAACCAACTATTTTCCATTATGGTTTTCTTTTAATTTATATAATTTTTGCAATATGTAGTTAAAAAAAAATCTTAAAAATTCCTATAGAATTTTAGGCATAACTATCATTTTCTAGCATGCTTTTTAATTAAGACCTAACTTAGAACTGAATTATTGACAATCCATAAACACATTTTTTGAATTTACTTTTAAATACCTTAAGGTTAATTATTAATTTATTGCATACGTCTCCAAGTTTCTAGCCATATAGTCATAGGCTTCATTCTCCCACATTTTGGTATTCCCTGTGTGGCAAGTACCTGTACCTGGCCTGTATAGCCTATGTGGCAGCAATATAATAAAAAATATAATATTTAATTTTAAATTAAATTGACGAGTAATAGCAATAAATTTAAAGTCTAAATTAAAGTTTAACACGTCTTTTTAAATTAATAACAACTGAAAAATAAAAAAAAAAAATAAACAAATAAACAAAATTTAGTTTTTTTTTTTTTGAATAAAGTTTAATAATAATATGATAATGTGTATTTCTAAAAATAATAATTTAAAAGTAAATAAATATGTATGTAAATTGTTTTTTTTAAGCTTATATCTTTTTCCGATTTCAAAAATTTCATTCAATTCGTGTATTTTTTTGTTTTTTTTTTTTTTTTCAAACTTGTTTTCTACATTTTCAATATTTTTTAATTTTTTTTTTCATTCTGTTTTTAATTTCTTGTTTGCTTTTTTCCAACATTTTTTAATATATTTTTCAATTAATTTTTTTTTTTCTCTTAAATTGAAACCCATACGTTGAATTTTATGTTTTTCAGTTCTTAATATTTAATCTTTTCTTTTTTTTTTTTCGTAGTATCTTTAGTATTAAAAAAGAAAGAATTTTAATTTTAAAAGTATTCGTCATACCCGCATTTTTAATATCTTTTTGTTTTCTTTTTTTTATTTTCTTAAAAAATTCAGACTTTTTAGCACATATAATTAAGCTAAAAAATTAAATTTGTAGCTAGATGAGCTTAAATTTTATTTATTTTTTTTTTCAAATACATAAATTTTTTTACTTTAATTGAAAATTATTTTTCCACAAAAAAATAAATTGAATATGAAAATATTGCACACTTCAATGCATTCAATAATTTGAGCTGCAAATTCAATAATTGTATGCAAAATAAAATGTAAAAATATAAATAAAAAAAAAAAGTGCATTTTACATAATATAGATGTTTTTGAAATTCAAATTTTGTAAAATGCTAAAATTAATTATTTGAAATATAAAATATTTATTGTATAAATAAGATTAACAGGCCTTGCCTTGCCCCCGTCTTAAGTATACAAAAAGAATAATAAGATTTCAGAGTCATAAGCAAACATTTATTTTTGAGAATATCATTTCGTATTATATGGGCTCTCAAGTGTTTAAATATTTAATTATTTTTTTTTTAATAAAAATTGTGTTAAATAAATATAATATATATTTGAATAATCAAATATATATATATTTATATAATATTTATCGTATATTATGTAATATATAAGCATTTCAGATAATTTTTTTAAGCGAAAAATAAGGTAAAACATAAAATATAAACTTGACTTAATTACAGATATTAAAAATTAAAATAAAAATAATATAAAATTTAAATAATAATTGCCTTTTATTTTTTTTTTTTTTTGAAAAACTTTTCTATTCCATTCTTTTTTTTTTTTCTTTAAATAAGGCTTTTTAACAACGTAAAATTTAAACCAAGTTTAAATTATAGTCTTGGTGTTGGATTTTTCAATTTAAGATTCTATTCATTTTAATATTAAATATTTATTTTTCTTTAAAATGAAAATAAGTCCATGTATCGAATACACAATTATTAGTATAATATTGGAGATATTCTTAAAATATTATCATATTTTATTTAAAATTATTATAATTTTAAATATAAACATCACCCATATTCTATTAGTTGAATCAATTGAGATATGATGGGATGGTTATACAAAAATTTTAATAAAATCATTTTCAAAATTTGAAATTTTATATTGAAAATCAAAATACTTTTCAATAAATATGGGTGAATATTTACAAGAATGTTGAAATGTACAAGAATTAATCTCAAAATATTATTAATTTGAATAGAAAATATTTTTATCATTTATCATTTTTATTATTAATTTCTAACTCAATTGGAAACTTTATTAAAAATTTTTTATTAAATTTTTCAATAATTTTTTATAAATTCTTGAAATTTTTATCTATATATTTCGATTTTGCAAATTCTGATTCACTACAATGACAACGATGTCTTAGTTCCGAGACTTTTATGTTATCTTAAAAAATTTTGAGATAATTAAAAATTTGCTATTCGAGAACAATAAAATTATTCTGAATCCTTAAAACTTCAATGATAACGCCCAATTTCAGGCGAAAGTTTGCAAATTTTTTCTTAATTGGATATGATTCATTTAATCTTTTAAGCAAATTTATTATGTGTAACGTTTTAAAGGAAAATCCATTTTACGTAGCTTAAACCTAACTTAAAGCAAAAAAAAAAAAAAAAAATAGTAAAATAATAAAAAAAAATTTTTATATATACACATTTTATGTATATATAAATTTTGCAAAAATACATTTTATATGAAACAAATGAGTTTGGGTTTTTCGAGTTTCTTCTTTTTTTTCAGTATTTAGTCAATTTAATTATTTTAATTTTATTTATCAATTCTTTTTTTTTTTACATCATCCTCTTTTTATGTTATTTTTTTATAAGCATATTTTAACAAATTTTATCACATTTCTTTCAGAAAAAAAAGAGACTTTGCTCAAATTGTTTTACTACTTGCTATTATTTTTAATTTACTTTCAATTATACACTCATATTCTCTTAAATGTATCACTTTAGGTTATTGAATATTATTCAAAAATATTGTTATTTTTTTTTAGAATAAAATTTTATTTGAAATTCGATACTGAAAACTTTAATACTTTTGAATAATATTCAAATCAACTGGAGTAATTCGTCAAATGGAATATGGATGATAGTAAAACCTTTCCTTCAAAGTTAAAATATTTTTATATCATAATAATATAATTGTAGTTTTTTAATTCCTTTTTTTTTTTTCTTTAAATTTACAATATTTCTGTAATTCCTATTTAATAATAAATTGAATTCGGTTTTTAAAAATAAAAAAGCAAAACGCCTTCAGCATATATTTTTACTTATGTATAATATTATGTATATGGATACATACATGAACTCATTTTATATTAATAATATAATATATTGTATATATTACATATATATATGTATATGCATGTATGTATAGATATAATTTGATAGATTAAATTTTATTATTTTTTTTCTTTTAATCCAAAATATTCCTACAATTACTAGAAATACTATTTTTAATATTTTTAAAATAAATTATTGATTACTAAGAACAGGATTTATTTGCTGCTGCTGTGGCATTTGTGATTGCGGTTGTTGTTGCTGATGTTGTTGTTGCACAGCGATATTTGACGATGGATTAATTGAAGTTAGTACTGCTTGCGATTTTTGTTGATTAACAGCCTTATTTTGTAATTGTAATAAAGTCTCTTGTGAAGCTTTTGCCTTCAGGAAAGCATTTTCAGCTTCTAAACGTTCGATTCGATCCATAAGTTCAGAAATTTTCTCCTTTAATATTTCAACTTCTTCTCGTACAGCAATCATTAAATGTGACTTGACTAAATCCATGGCTTGTTCAATTTTATTATCAATGGCAACGGAATTTTCAGTATTTTCAGTATGCTTTGCTTCTGATGTTTGTGGTGTATGCTGCTGTTGCTGCTGCTGCTGCTGTTGTTGATGTTGTTGATGTTGTTGTTGTTGCTGTTGTTGTTGTTGCTGCTGTTGTTGTTGCTGCTGTTGCTGCTGCTGTTGCTGTTGTTGCTGTTGTCGCTGTTGTTGTTGTCGTTGTTGTTGCTGTTGTTGAATTTGTTGAACCTGTTGAATAGAATTCGTTATAATTATTGCTGCTTCATTCAATGTTTGTAACTGTCGTTGTTGTTGCTGTTGTTGTTGAATTTGTTGAACCTGTTGAATGGAACTATTTATAATTGCCGCTGCTTCATTCAATGTTTGTGGTGCTGAGTTATTATGTTGGAGATTAATAGGTGCATTAACATGCGATATTAAACCATCTTGATTTATAGTTTGCATATCATTATGTTTGCCTAAATTTATCTGTTGTTGTTGCATAATACTACCAGTCATCATTTGTTGTTTTTGCTGATTTTGAATTAATTCATTTATTTGCCCAGAATCGTGATAAGATGTGGTTTCACGTAACGTCGCTGCTTGTATATTATGATTAATTAGAGAGGATGGATGGATTTGAGGAAAAGTGTGAGGCTGATGCTGTTGTTGATGGTAAATTTCATTAGCCATGTTGACTTGGGATTGTTGACTTGCAACAACATTAGCAATACTACCTTGAGGCATACTTCGAACAACATTAGCAATGCTTCCTTGAGGCATGCTTTGAACAACATGAGCAATACTTCCTTGAGGAATACTTTGAACAACATTTGCAATACCTCCTTGAGGCATACTTTGAACAGCATTCGAAATACCACCTTGAGGCATACTTTGAATAACGTTAGCAACACCACCTTGAGACATATTTTGAACAACTTTAGCAACACCAATCTGAGGCATACCTTGAATAACATTAACTCCACCTTGAGACAAACTTTGAACAGTATTAGCAACACCACCTTGGGGCATACTTTGAACCATATTGGCTACACCACCTTGAGGCATACTTTGAACAACGTTAGCAACACCACCTTGAGACATACTTTGTGTTAAAATATTAGCTTGTAGTTGAATATCAGACGGCATTGAAGATGTCGGAATTCCGGTCATTCCGGTATTCATTTGAGAATTTTGCTGATTAGAAAGTAATTGTTGCGGCGTAATCATTTTTTGTATTTGAATGTTAGATGGAAATGTTGCACCATGTATTTGATCATTCTTTTGGATATTCACAAACGACATTGGTTGCGACTGCCCTGGTATATAACCTGGTTGTTGATTAATTTGCTGAGCCATATTTGCTTGAATAATTGATTGTTGAATTTGGCCCTGGGGAAAACTTTGGGCATGAACAGTTTGCGGCATTGATTGAATTATATTCGCAGCATTTGTTGGAATATTAGTCATAGTTTGATGGGAATTCGGATGAATATTTGACATAATATTTGCTTTCATATTTTCGTTATTAATGACAGAAATATTCATTTGGTTGGGGTTTATTGTAGTTGGCAGCGTAATAGGGATTTTTAAGCTTTGTCCGGGGGAGTTTTGCACATATAACATACCGCCAACAACACCGCCGTTGCACTCCTTCAATTTATTAATAGCATCTAAATTAGTATCATTTGAATTTTTACCTGTATTATCGTTACTATTTTCGACAGACTTCATTTTATTTCCTTTTGAATTATCAGAATTATTCTGATTATTATGATCCAAATAATCCATACACATCCAACGGCCTCTTTTAAATGGCTCAGTTGATTCTATTTTCACAACTTTAAATCTATCACTTCGAGGTTTTATTTCTTTTTCATTTGGACCAACAATATTAATACCAGCATCACAGACACTAACATGGTCATTTTGTAGATTTTGCCCTGGTGCATTCTGCTCTGGATCGACAACAACAAGTCCATATTGTGAGCTTGTTGGTATAACTGGAGCAGTACCTAATGCATGATTTGAAAAAAATACGTCTTCTTTTGAATATGTATCTTCTGACATACTAGGCGTCTCATTTTCAAAATCTGTAATGCGACTATTTTCATCTGTATGAGATTCATCTAAATCATCAGCGGAGTCTTCACCATTATCAGAACTTAATTTACTCACTGTAATTGATGTTATTTGAAAAGAAGATGATTTTGGCTTGCGCTGTGATGTATTATTACCGCCACTGACAGCGGCACCGGCACTGGCAACGTTATTTTGAGGTGCAGTACTTAAATGTAATTGTTGAACTGTCATATTTCCAGTTCCGTTCGAATACAATGGTGTTGAGGTATCTGAACCTAGTCTTAAAGTTTCTGTTGTAGTTCTATTTATTACACCCATATTACCTTGATTATGTGGCAAATTTGTGTGGTGATGCTTACCATCTAACGATTTTGAACCAGTTGTATTCTCACCAGCAGGAGTTTTACCATAATATTGCTTGTTGCCTACTGCTGATGGAAGGGAAGTTTTATGTGTCTTAGGAATTGATGTTTCGTGTAATTGATTTTCAGCCATTGTTTTTAAGTTTACTTAATAATAATTTTTTAAATTTTATATCATTTAAATAGATATAAAAAAAATTAATCGCACAACTTTATATACAATATATATATATATATATATATATATGTGTGTATGTATATTATGTTTGATGATTTTTTTTTTTAACTTTTTTTACAGATTAATCTTTTAACAAAATTATTTTCTAATGTTTTCTGGTGCACATATTAAATATTATATTAATAATAAGTTCAAAAATACTATCGAAATTGATTATTTTTAAGAATATTTACGCATTATTTAGGAATTCTATTAATGGATTAATCAAGAAAAAATTTCACTTAGAGGTTTGTAAATACGCCTAATCAAACGAAACTATTGTCAAGGACTTATACGATTTTTTTTAGGTGGGGTACAAAAAACGTCAATGGAATGTCAAATGCCAGCTGCAAAATTGCGATTTTATAACGAAATGACAGAATAGCACCGGTATAATTTTTTTATATAAAGAAGAGATTACACTGGATTTTATTTTAGTTCAACGGTACACAATCAATATTTTAACAAAATTAAAAAATTTTTATACAAAGATATTAAATTTCTATATAAAGATATTAAATTTTTTTATAAATATATTAATTTTTATTAAAGGTAATTATCTTATTAAAAAATAAGTTGATGAACAAGTTTTTTTCAATAAAAGTTGTTATTAAGTCTTCGACAACTTGTATAACATTTTGACATTACTAAGATAGATAACTCAGTTATTTTTCACTAAATTATTTATAAAATCAGGTAATTATTCTTTAAGAAATGAGTAACCTTAGATCCATTTATTCAAAAACAATCTTATATAAAAATTTTGCTAAATTTATTTACAAATGATATTAAAGAACGCATATCAGATAACATTTCGTAAAAAAACCATAAATCTCGAGGTTAATATTAATAAAACTTGATCAAAAACAAGCTGGTAATTTTTGACAACGTCAAAATATTTATTAAGTCCAAGTACGAGTTCTTAAAATATTAAAATAATTTTTGGTGAAAATAAACACGTTCACAAAACAATTCTTATTACTTTTTACTATGATAACAATTTGTAAATTTTTTTCGGTTCTAGAGTATAAATATTAATGTGCATCAACCGGATTGTCAATATTTTGAATTTTTAGTAAATTTCGGTATTTTCAATAGCAAATTTTTTATTCTATACACTGGAACCATATGTATTATATATCTAAGAAGAATTTCGACGAAAACTTCGCTTAAGTCAACAATTTCTAGAGATTAGATACTAGATATTTGTCAAAATATGTACCAAGCATAAAATTTTTCGGATATTTAAATTTTTTTTGTGCACTTTTTGCATTCATTAAAATTACCTATTTTTACTATTAATTACATATTACCTATTTATTTATTCTTTTAATAAATAAATTTATTTTCACGTACAAAAAATGCTTTATTGAAAATGTCGATAATTTTTCCGATATATAAAAATTTTGTATAAAAAGAAAACTCCATTTTATTCGAAATAAAATACTTTTATTTTTGCTAATATATTTCGTGCGCTACATATTCCAAATAAGATGGGTTCTTTCATATACATACCTAAAAGAATTATTTTTACGTATTTTCTAATTACATACATATATCTAATTTTATCAATTTTGTTGAACACACTCTATAATCATAATTAAAGAGTAGAAAGAGCATATATACTTAGAAAATTCAATTTTTTTTTAATTTTGTCTTAACATTGAACTAAATAAAAGAAAATGCGATTTAAAAATATATCCTCGGTAGTATAGTGGTCAGTATCCCCGCCTGTCACGCGGGAGACCGGGGTTCGATTCCCCGCCGGGGAGAGGAATTTTTTTTTCTAAATTCAGCATTTTAATTTTATTACTAATCCATACATGCCTGTATTCGTTTTAGCTTCTGAATATACTATAAGCAAATGTTGCTTAAATTTAATATTTAGTTAGTGTTATACCGAAAATTCCTTATAAAACATTATGTGATCATAAATAAAAACAGGAATGAAAATAATAAAAATAACGAGGAGCTATGCATGACACATCCTAATGAAAAGTTGATTTCTACCGGCTATTCTCAATACTAATGATGCAAACTTTGATTTCCAACATTTCCATTTTGTGGTCAATTAACTTCAGCACACCAAAGAACTAAAAAAACCTTAAATGGGTATTATTTTTTAACTTTTACAAACTTTTTATTGTACTGTATTGGTATAAAATAAAAACTTCTTAACTTTATAAAAAAAAATTGAACTTTATAGATTTTAAATTCATAAATTCTTATTCTACGATATAATTAGGGTGAACTACCAATAAAGGATCTTCTTCCTCTTCTTCTGTGCTTTCAGTTGAAGCTTTTGTTTGTGATTTTAAACCTGTCGTTTTTAGAGGAATTATTACTTGATCATGGTAAATAAGACGATCTATAACTTTTTCGATTAAAGTTTTCCTTGAAATTAGTTCTTCTTCTGTGTCAATTTGATCGGAAACTTGTTCCAGATACCAGTTTATTACATCATTTCTCCTTATACCACTATCAAATCCATCGATTTCACAACGACTTTCTTCGTTTCGCATATGAATAACCAACATGTTTGATAAATTTTTATAATCTTCAAAACTTAATGTGAGTTTTTTCTTTTGCAAACCTTGCATTTCATCATATCCATTTTGCCCATTTTGTGGTCGGTTTTCGATATCCTCAGAATTTTCAGGCTCGTCAATATCCATATTTTCTAATTCCTCATCAATCTCATCATCTTCCAAATGTATGTCAGGTTGTTCAACCCGAATTATTGATTTATTCAACAACCTGAAAGCTTCTTTTACATGCTTTTCAGATACCTCATTAGCACATTCCATTTTAGCCATAGCTTCACTTAAACGAATCATACTTTCCAATTGTCTAACGGTTATTCGCCATGTGCTACGTCCGGATGTTCCAGTGTCACGTTGTCTCAAATGAACATAATTTTCTACCAATAATTTTAAAGCTTGTTCATTTATAACTGGTTTGAATTGCCTAGCAAATGTTATGTATCTCAAAACTTCCTCCCGCGAATAAAATCTTTCAACAGTATCTTCGTTATTTGAATGTAAATCAACAATTTTACGAGCAATTGCGTAATCTACAACTTCATTACACTCATCTACCAAAATAAAGAATAAATCAAATCTTGACATAATTGGTGCTGATAACTGAATATTCTGTTGAAGGGATTTTGATCTATCGTATCTACCATTTATAGGGTTTGCAGCTGCCAGAATTGATGTTCTTGCGTTTAATGTGGCTCGTACACCGGCTTTAGCTATTGAAATTGTTTGTTGTTCCATAGCTTCATGTATAGCAACTTGATCACGGGGGTCCATTTTATCAAATTCATCAATACAACAAATACCATTATCAGCTAACATTAAGGCACCAGCCTCTATTACGAAATCAAAACTTTCTTCATCCCGAACAACAGCAGCTGTTAACCCCGCCGCAGATGATGCTTTTCCAGAAGTATACACTGCTCTAGGTGAAAAGTCTGCAACCTGTTTCAAGAATTGTGATTTAGCAGTACTAGGATCTCCAACAATGCAAACATTAATATCACCTCGTAAAGTGGTTTCTAAAAAATAATTAAATTTTATAATTTTTGTAAAAATAATAAATAAAATTTACATGTGTACATAAATAAAATTTACATTTTAATGGAAATAAAAAATATTAGGGGGCACCCGGGTTTGAACCGGGGACCTCTCGATCTGCAGTCGAATGCTCTACCACTGAGCTATACCCCCACATATATAATTTAGAGCCAAATATAAAATATTAATAATTTACTAAATCCTATCATTGCCAAACTATTTCGCAAATCTGAATTTACTACAAAAAAATCACAAAAAAAAAAATAACTAAATAAAAATTTATACCAATTGACTTTCATAAAAAAATCTATACAAGTAAACTTAAATATTATCTAAGCAGTATTTGAATGAAAATTAAAATTTTAAGAAGTTTAAGTAGCTTGTAAATAAAATTTCTTCATATAAAATTTATGCACAAAAAAGCAGAAACCAAACAGCACTTGGTATTCTATATTAGTTCAAATTTTGAATTTTTTTTTAAATATAACTAAATAAATTGAGTATACAACTAGTTTAAGTTGAATTACTAACTATAAGAGTCTAAGTAGACGTTAGTACAAATACAATTATTTATTACCTTAAAAAAAAAAAAAAACAGGGGGCACCCGGGTTTGAACCGGGGACCTCTCGATCTGCAGTCGAATGCTCTACCACTGAGCTATACCCCCACTTAATCAATATTGACAAATTTACAAATTTATACATTATACATAACTTCACATACTCAATACAATACTCACTTTCAAGAGTAGTTTTTCCAACTCCACCAAATAATTGTAGTAAAATTCCACGCTTTACTTCATCATTCCCATATATTGATGGAAACAAGCTAACAATTAAATTTTGGTACAAATTTTTATCTCTTGACATTTCATAAACTCTATTCCATTCGGCATCTGTCATTTGTTTTTTCATATCTTCAGCTGTTACCTCGTTCATAGGCAAATCAGTTCCACCAAATCTTGACGTTGTAACATGAACGCTACACGCCAAAAATGCCATTCTGTAGTTTAAATCTCTTACACCTAACGCTTTTAAACCTCGAATACCTTCACTTTGGTCACCCCGTTTATGACGTGCACCAGGTTCAGCTTTAGCACCTGGCATATTTAACGCTCCAACATCAGGTATTACAATTAATGTACCGGTGAAGTCATATCGATCACCAGCTTGCACGGTTTCAACTAATTCTGCGCGTAAAATTATTTCAACTGAACGTGGTATACAACCCCGTGGTAACTCAGCTTGAGTTTCTTGTATTCGAATTTTTTGGAAATCAATAAACAAACTTTTTTCAACATCTAAACTAAAACGTCTTCTATTTGCACAAACAGGATTGCGACATATCGCTGGATTTGTAAATTTAAATTGCTGTTCAACTCCACGAATTTCCGTTTGGCAATCCAAACATATAAAAGTACCAAAAACCAATTCCGGATGTACTGGATGAGTTCTTACTACTTGACCGGATATTCTGATAAGTGTACCAATTTTAGCTGTTGTCATATCTCGGACCTTATGTCGAGTTGGTACTTCAGCAAATGAAATATAACAATCTTTTTCTTTTTTTAATCCAATTCTGTCTTTTGCGAAGTTTGATACGGCTTGGCAAATATATGGATAAATCCTAAAATATAAAAATGTAGAAAACAATAATCGTGTTATGAGTTCAACATTACCTGTAATATTCTTCGATTATAGTAGTAGCTAAATTTTGATTGTATTTTTCTACATCTTCAAAACTAACTTCTAAAGTACACCGATCTGGAGATTCTAAATCCATAACTGGTTTGATATATTTAATTTCACCATCCTCTTTGAATCTATAAAACATATTTTTTAGAATATGAAATGTGTGCATAATATCATTGGACATACTCTTCTAAGAAATCTTGAAACAACTTTTGGCATCTTATACCAACATCATCCTTAACACGGAGCTGTCCTACTTGTGTATCAGCTACATCCATTTTAAAACACAAAATAAAATCTTCAGTTAGTTAAAAATACATATATAATTTAAGATGATGATTATTTATTCGCCTGCTATGGAGTTTTTATGGTTTTTATCCTACAACAAACAATTTCATCTGTCTTTTAATATTTTGAAGTTTGATTTTGCGCGAATTTTTAAGCGGGAAATCCTGAAATATATGACATATGCCATAATAAATACCAAGTTTTGTTTTCTGATTATCTTTACTTTTAGAACCTAGATGTCGTATTGGAACATTGTTGAATATAAAACAATTGTCTTTCTAATGCTTGACACTCTTAATAATAAAAATCAAAAGCAAGTACATAGGTGTGTAGGTATGTACTTTACTTATCTTGAAGTATAACGAGGAGTAAATTACAAGCAAGCTGCACTGTACATATTAAATTGAATACGGAGATTTTGAAATAAAGTTGTTTACAGTATCATTAAATTGTAAATTAATACAAATCTGACCATTAATATACATATCTAACGTAATAGTACTTATTTAATTTATAATTTTCATTGAATATTCAATGTATAGCACAATTTGCACGTCGCTCAATCATTCAAAATCAATAATTACTGTAACTGATATTCTTGGATAAATTTACAGTTATTTTCGCATTTATAATTTTGTACATACACCCATATCTACGTAGTCATCAAATGTTAATCAAAATATGAATAAAAATCAATCAAATGTGAAGTGTCCATGAATTTCATGAAAGATTCAAAAGAAATAATTAAAATTTAATTAGAAGACAAGGATTAAGGAAAAAAAGTATTAATGTAGTGCCTGTAAGGCAGATAAACAGGAGTATGGTAAGGTTTGTTCATTTATTATATTATACAACTAAAAACGAAATATTTTGATCGTTAGCCCCAAGAACTATGCATATGCATGTATACATACATAGGTAGATTCCTATAGAGATGAACTTTGAAATTCAATGATTCAAACTTTGAAATTCTGCTGTTAAATCTAAAACTGTGCTATCATTTATCTGCAGTTCAAACATACATATGTATGATAAAAATCTATGTTCACAAATCTATAACTAAATTTCCAATATTCTATTAATTTATCAAACTTTAAAGTTGAATTCAAAAATGAATAATTTAAAAAAAATTTTTAATAAATGGAAAGCAAAATTATTAGGAATTTATAATATTAAGATTGACTGAACTTAAAACTTTGAAAAAAAGAAAAACACAAAAACACTTGAAACGAAAGATACATACATAGCTGATAAGGGTTCCTTTTACAATAAAGACTGGATTGAAATTCAAAGTGGCGGTTTATGTTATTAAATTTAATGAGATGTCCGTATTTTTAAAAAAATTTATGCTGTACATATATAAAAATTCATCTATGAATACCTAATTACCTATTTAATTTAATAATTATTTGATATTTTCAATTTTATTTGCTATTACTATTTTGTCCAGGCAAATATGTATGTATATTTAGGTAGGTATACCTACATCCATACGAGTACGTTACATAACACATACAAAAGTATATGATTTTTTTTATTAAACAAAATCAACAAGTTTATCTTGCCGGATTATACTTTGTAGTATCTTTATATTTCGTATGGATGTGTGTATGTATTACATGCTAAAATTTTCAGTAATTTATAGTTTTAATTTAACCTTGACCTCTCCATAACATTGAATAATATTTAATATTTGAAATACATAATGTTAATAAAAAGGATTTACTTATGTAGGTACCTACCTATCTATAGTTTCCGAAATTTATTTATTTTTTTTTTTATAATTGCTTAATTTTTTGATAAAAAATACATACTTACATGCATATGTATTATATTTGTACCTATATAATGGAAAATATATTTTTACTGTGTGGTTGCGGTTATTTAACTGAATTAAATAAAATTTTATTTTTCGTTTCTCAATATTTTCTTTATTTTTAGACAAACTTAAAATTTCATATTTGTATTCTAAGAAGACAATCAACAGAAGAGTTATTCAAAGAAGATTTATGTAACCAAATAAGACATCACATATTTTAGTTTGATTTAAAAATTATTTTTATCAAAAACAAATCAAGATGTAAGTACGAGTATATTATTAAATTTATATTTAGTATAAAAATTCATTTATTTTGTATAAGGGAGAAAGAATAAGAGAAAAAAATAATAATTTAAAATAATTTTACCCATTTAAAATTCTTTCTTAGAAAAATTTTAAGTTTAAGACAAAAATAATAATGAAAATACCAGGACCAACTGAAAATGAACACCAATCGCTTTTTTATCATTCATTTTCTAGCTCTATTCAATTTGCTAATAATTTTTCAATACCAATTAATTAATTTTTTTCATGGCTTTTATATTTTAAGTGATTATCTCAAAGTAAATTAAAATTACTAGGGCCCTTTACGCACAAAATGAATTTTAAAAATAATCTAGAATGCAGTAAACAAAGTTAGAAAGTATAAAACAGCAAATCTGCCCTTTTTTTTTGTACATTCTTCGTAAACTTCCGCATAGATAGCAGATTTTGAAATTGTTACAATGTACTTTTGATGCCTTAATATTTTCATACGTGAATTAATAAATAGTACACATATATGTGTACATATGTATGTACACTTATTTTCACATGTGAATATACCAGTTTTTATATAAATGTTTTAAAAATATTAATATTATTTGCATAATTTTCATACCGAATCTAAGAAAACTTTTTTAAAAAGCGTACCTTTTTGCAAGGAGGAACTTTTAAAAGGATAATTTATTATGAATTTAATTCATATAAGAATAAATTGCATTTTATTTTCCTGTTAAGGAAACAAGGAAATTATTTTTAATTTTATATTCTTGAAATTATGTGTATGTATAATGCTATTTTTTTGTTTTTTGTTGAAAAATTGCAAAAATTCCTTTAATTACGTAATAAAAGAAAAAGAAATCTGATTCTGATGTACTCAACTTTTTAATAATTTTGATCAAGTTTTTTTTTTTTGTAATGAAAAGGATGTTTAAAATGTGAGTGTGGTATTTATTTTAATAATTTTCTTTTTTTTTCCATTCTATCCAACTATTCTTGTTAATATTGTCATTTTCCTGTTGACCTAGATTTTTTAATTCTTTTATATTTTAATTGTTGTTAATCGTTTAAACTTCAATGCTCTACTCATTAATGATTATTATATTATAAATAATATCGTAATATAAGGTGTAATACAAATTATGAAATAAATGATAATAAAAACTTGTATTTAAAATATGGACCCCCTTTGCACCTTTCTATAATATTTTAATTCAATTCACTTTTACAATTATAGATTGAGGATTTGTGTTTTTGTTTGTAAGTACAAAAATTTTTTAATACAACTTAGTTCTTACTTTAAACTGGTATAGCCTAAAGACAATAATTCTCATTCAAATAATAGAATTAAGTAATAATAATTAAGCACAATAACTTACTAAATTATATTTGGCAATAACTCCTACATTAAAATTTTGGCTATAGCTACTAAATTAAATCAAATTTGTAGAATAAATTTATTTTACAAAGTTTACAATTACACCAGAATGCAACACAAACAAATTTTTTAACAACTACTGAATCGATTACAGCCTCAGTAGTGCTATTGTCAATTAATATTAAATGTAAAAGTTATGTTTGTACGTTTCAGTTAGACCGTGCTTCAAAGCCGTGCTGGTTGAACATTAAACCGTGCTGGTTAAAAGTAACATAAATTAAGAAAAAAATTTAATTTTGTTAAAGGTTTCAAATGAAATATTTAGAGAAACTCTTACAAAATTATTTTACATATTTATGTTATAATAGTTACAAAATAAATATAAATTTAATGAAAATTTTGTTGATTAAGCGCAAGTTCCATTAATAATAATAATTTAAATAATATTATTGCTGTTCCTTAGCAAATATCCGCTTAATCCGTTATTTTAATCAGTTATTATTGAGCAAATGCATATTTAAAAACATGAAGCCGAATTCAATTAAAATTTAAAAAAGAAATTTGGAATATAAAAATTGAAGGGATCATCTATACCAAAAGTTCTTTTAATTAAAGAAACATTTCATATAGACAAAGTAGTACTTATACAATAAACTTAACATCTACATATAAAAGTTTACGGTTAAGTACAAATATAATATGTAAAGTTTATCATGTTTACTTCTTATTGTTAACATTTTCCACTGTTATACTTCATACCGGCATATATGAAAAAAGCTTTGAATCAACACGTATTTTTCCTAAAAAACAAAAAATTTTGATTAGAAAAAAAAATCGAATTAAAAAAAAATTTCCATAAAAAATTATAAAAATTTATACCGTTATAGGATTCAAACCGTTATAATTTTATATAACACATTCAAACAATAATTTTCCTCTATACATTTTTGGATATGTGTGTATTTGCTTAATATTGTGTATTAGTATAGGATATGAATGAAACTGTAATAAAAGAAATATTTTTATAGGTACACAAAACAAAATATTTTCCATTATAACAGATTTGTGTATGTGTATGTGTTTATGTATAACAGAAAATAATTTACAGAGTGTGTAACATTAGGTATTCAATGTTATGTTTGTTTTTTTTTTATATAAAATATTGATTTCCAATTTGTTTTTGGACGATTTCATTATATTATTTTTAAGCATATAAAAAAAATTTTTTCAGGTAAAATAAAAGCTCATCCAATAATTTAAAAAAAGAATTGCATAAACTGAAATTTTACCATTTTTGCTTGTATATTTCCGTTTTAAAATAAAAATATTTTAAAACTAATTTATTCATTGATTTTATAATAAAAATCAATTGTTCATGACGTATTTTCTTATAACAAATATTAGTTAAGCTAGTATATTTAAAATTTTCACTTTAATTTATTGTTTTTAAGAATAATTATTTAAAAATTTTCTTTTTAGATATTTGATAAAAGTTCAGTTAGATTCTCACAATATCAATTTCGAACTTGATGTTCGAAATAATAAATATCAATTTAATAATTCAAATTGATTTTAATTCAATTTTATGTATGAAATTGATTTCTTAATGGAAAATTAGTACATATATTAAATAAATTATATGTAATTATTATAAAAATTAATTGAATATTTTCATGACTTCATACAAAATTGTCATTAATTAAATTATAATATAGAAAATCTATAGCTTTAGGGTGTATCACACTATTTTACTCGCCAAATGAAGAAAAAGTGACTGACAATCATATATTTGTATAACTTGATAGTCAAATGATAGACACACAAAATTGCAGTTTTTTTTTTGGAGGTGATAAATTCCAGTGGTATTTTGAGAAAAAAATGCAAAGATCCAATTGAAAAAGAGAACAATACGAGTATTATTGGAAATGTGATGTGTTCAATTGGAAAAAATGAGGATTATGATTTGAATTCGGACAGTTACAATTTTGAGGTTAAAATTTTAATAAAATTGATCATTTCACAATTTTAAATTATGTAAATTGAAAAATTCAAATTTATTTTTTATTTTTTCTCAATCCCGATATGTTTAAATAAAATAATACAGAATGAAATTTCAAACCATATGTTCTTTGTGCATGTATTATACTCGCATTGAAAATTATATGTAATGTTATTTATATACATACAAATATATTATATACTTGGTATATGTCCATATAATGTTAAAGAATTATAGTTAAAACTTATATAAGTGTAATATGCTTGAAAGAAATTTTTTCTTTCACTTCTTTTACTGTTATTCTTTAATATCTTGTGTTGTCCTTTACATTTTAGGTACCTATATACATATATACATTTGCATGTTTATAATATAAAAGATTTATAGAGTATGCCAATTCATATCATGTAGGTATACAAAATAAATCCAATGTATACACATATACAATTATATATAATATAAAAAATTAAGAGATAAACATATAAATACAGTTGATTTTTGAAAAGCTTTGTCACATTAAGTTTGAATCATCAACGGAACAGTTGACAATATTTAAAAAAAAAGGAAAATAAATAGAAATTTTTTTTGTTTTAAGTTAGCTTGGAAAATTTAATTGAAAGCAAAAAAATTATTTACAAAAATAAAAATTATTTTTTTTGGTAAAAATTTGGAAAATAAAATTTTTTTTATTTTTCCCTTTCTATTCCTACATAAAATAATAGCCCAGAATACGATTAAAATTACCAAACAAGAGATAACTGAGAAATTGTAAATGAAATTATTAATTATTATTCATAATTAATTGTAATAATAAAAGAAAAAACAAATTTAAACCGAAATTTTAAGAGCGGAAGAAGGAAAATAACTGTAATAATTTTGGAAATAAGAAAATATTAAAAAAATTAATAATTATTTTTATTGTTATGTGCAGTTATTAAAATTTTATTGAAATAAAATTAAAAAAAAATCAACATTAATATAATAACATACATACAAATATACAAAGTGAATAAAATATTACACAAAATATAAAGGTTGAATTTTGTAATAACGGTAAAAAAAATTTAAAAGAAAGGAAAGTGTTAAGATAACAGTAAAAATAGTGAATTTATTTTGTTTTTAAAAATTTCTTAATAATATTGAAATAATTTTTTTAATATCTTTAAAAATTTGAAATTTCAATAAAAATATTCATTCCGACGGTGTTATCAAGATATCAAGACTATATAGCTATATATAAGAAGCATTTTAAGAAGGATTCAAAAATTTCAAATTGTATATTTGAGGAATTTGATTGAGAACGAAGAATTTCCTGATTTAAGACTATAATATTTTTGATTTTTGTAAGTATATTTTATAATTAATTAAGTATTATAATTATTAAATTTATTATTTAAACAACTATAATATAAGAGCTTTGTTTGAATTAGAATTTGATTTATAAAATTTTATATTAATAATATTTTTTACTCAAAAGATGAATATTAATTAAAAAAAAAAATATTTAAAATTTTACTGGAAGAATATTTAATTAAAAATATTTTCATCTATACTGTATTGCCTTATTATTTGCCTCATCTATATAGCTCTATTTAGGAATTATACACTATTTTACTTAAACCTTAAACCAAGAAGGTGCATTATTTAAAGTCATTTAATTTTATTACCAATAATTATCAATATTTCAATCTTAAATGTATGTACGACTTGAATCTCAAATTCCATAAGCCTTTGAATTCTCTTTATATGATACAATTAGTAGTGCAGTAGAACTGCCAATTTATTGCAAATGCTTCAATTTTCCAAGAAAATATTTAGACCTAAAAATTAAAATTAAACAATAACATTTTTTTAATTAAAAATATTAATTTTTGTATATACAAACACTGGATTCAGTTTGTCAAACTCGCAGGCAACATTTTCTTCATTAGAGTGCAGGTTTTATCCTTAAGTTAACGATGTACGTAAGCCCAAATTTATGAAAATTGAATTAATGTCCGCAACTAGAATATAAAATGGAATTTGAATTTTTATTTAAATTTTTTTGTATATAAATTTAATAAAATTGGGAGGACAAAAAATAATTACTGACTTTTCGATCACTTAACATTTTGTTCAAGTCCCGGAAATTCTTTACTATTAGAAATTGTTTTGTTTTATATCCAGTTTTTTTCCAAATTTTTTTCCGAATTTTTTTTAACTTTCGTTATTTTTAATTTTATTATTTTTTAAGCTGATTCGAATAAATATTTTTTCTAATTTAAATACCAATTTCTATATTATAATTTAACAAATATATTTTTTTTTATTTTTGTTTCCGGTTTTTTACAATATTTTAATTCCAAATTTTCAATATCGAATTTCAATTAAAATCATTTTCCGGTTCAAATTAATACAAATAATCAAATAATTGAATTCTTTTGGTATACAGGAAGTAAACTGCATTGGGTTTATAACAAAATATAATAAAATTATATTCTTAAATATATATATATATGCATTACAAATGAATGTATATAAATGTGTGAATATTTTTGTATAATTAAAATTGTTAACTTACAACTATGTACTCGTATATTACTTTTCTAAGACTTTGTACAATTTTTTAAAATTAACTAGTTTTCTATGTTATATACAAAGAGTGTGTTATTACTTTTTAAAAATTAACAAATTCTGTATGCCATACAAAGAGTATGTTGGTGTAGGATGAAAGAAAAACGAGTAGGAACAATGCTTCAAGGTGTCATCGGAATAAATTTAAAAGTTCCAATAATAATAGAAAAAAAAATTGATTACAAAAAAAAAATCAATAATATTATTAGTATATTTGGAAAACATAATAAAAATTAAACAATTTAACCGCAAAGGTTATAAGGATTTTTTCAGAAATTAAGAAATAAATATATACAAATTTTGAACTCTAGAAGAAAGATGTAATATCATGCTTGATGCCTACCCATAAGTTGTTTAATTGTCAATTCTAAACTTAATTTCGGCTCACTTTAAAAATTCTCAATTCAAAGCAATAACATGTAAAATAAGCGCAGAATGACGATATCCGGCGGTAATACAACCCGCGTATTTAGTCTTCATTATAAGTTACTTTAAATAGTAAGCCCATTATAAATTTTATCTAAAATAATATAATATTGAAATGCACAAGTCCAATTTTACCATTGTCAAATTGTCCACAATTAAAAATTTGACATTTTTCTATTGTGAATTTTTTGTATGTCATTTTAAAAGGAATTCGAATAACATTAAATAACACTTAGTAAGTGGTTAGATTCATAACAAAAAAATTTTATTTAAGGAACCAAATTCAGTAATTCATAATAACTATCAACAATTTTCAATTAAAAGATTGCATTTGAAAATCAAAATTATTCAACAATTTTAAGCATTTTATATTTGGTCACAAAGTTTAATTAACATTCTATAATAAACAGTATAAACAAAATCCGAAAATTCAATTGATTTTTTAAGAAATCAAAATTAATTTTGCATCAATTTTAATTCGGCTAACTTAAAAAAATTCAATTGTAGTAGAATAAAGTTATAGTCTATGACACCATATTTGCGTATATATAATTATTATGTACCTACGAGTATATATGTATGTAATAACAATAAAATTTATTCTACTCGTTCTTTTAGAGAATAAATTTTATTTTATTTATTCAAAATTATGAAAATTCTTTAAAAATTTTCAAAAAATAATTCTTAAAAGTATTTTTAATTTTTTTATATTCTGTATAAAATTTATACATATATGTAGCTAGCTAGAATTTTATTATGATTTTTGATAAATCTTTTAAAAAATTGTTTGATTTTTTCAATAATATGAAAAATTTATATGGTTTGTCCGTCGGGTTAATTTCGTTTTATTTATTTTATTCAATTAAATTCGCATATGGGCTAGTGCTAGAGGAAGTACTAGTGTAAGTGATATGAAAATTATTGCATTCCAATATTATCTTATCCTGTTGCATGCAGATGGGGTTAATGGTTATCATGAGATGCTATATACAAATGTGTAAGCTTACTTTTAATGAACAGTTTTAGTGGTAATGTATACTATTTTCTAAATGAATATGTAGCCTTTCTGTGTAGATGCGGCATATAATTTGTATTGCATATATTGTTGTAAAATGCAACAAAGTATAGTAACTCATTTTCTTATTACGCTTAAATCATCTAATTTATATTCGCATCTAAATCTAAATTTATATTCGCATTATTTTTTTTTTCCTTTATTATACCTATTAGAAGTGTAGAGCTTCCGCAAAGCCCTTCCATATTTCTCTATTTTGGGCATTTCTCTATTTTTAAACTGGGCCCATGTTTTTCCTACTTCTTCAATTTCTTTCAACACACTTCTTTTTCAAGTATTTCTTGGTTTTTGTACACTTCTTGATCATTGAGAGTTCCATTCTATTGTCTGTCTTGCTATCGAGTATTCAAGCCTTCCTAGAATGTGTTCGAACCATCTGCATTTTCTTCTCTTAATTTGTTTTTCTATTGGCTCCTGTTCGCATACTGATCACAAGTTATGTTTGATATTGTATTTGGCCAGAACACTCTACATATGATCCGGTGGCACTTATTTATGAAAACCTTCAATTTCGCTATGTTTTTCTTTTTGAGTAGCCATAGGTTTCATTGCCATATAGCGTGAATTTTCAAATCTATATGTTTATTAAAGTAATGTATAAATTTTAATTTTTTAAAATTATTTACGGTATTCAAATATTAAATTAATTCAAATATTAAATTAATTCTTTAAATATTTACATACATACCTTTATTTAGATTAGACTAGGTTGAAACGGCTATCAAATGATACACTTCAGCCATGTTATGATATTGTTATGATGTCGCTGGATCTCCATTTTTCCACCCACACGTAAACTAGCATAAGTTCTTTATAAACTGGTTTACATTTGCCAGAACCGTTGTTCGCAGAAAGAAATGCGACCCAAAGAATCTCGGCCTTCCCCATGCTAAAGCCGGCATGGCGACAAAAAGAAAATTTTTATAATTTTATATCTTATATTTGATGCAATTTTAAAAATTTTCTGATTATGTATTTCATTCCGGAAAATAATCTAAAATTTTGATATTCGAAAAAATAATTAAAAACTTTGACATTTGGATGTCAATAATTTTGACAATTTAGTCATAATTCTCAATATTGACTTGGCAATTTAAATTTTAAAAATCCTATTACCTACTCTGTTATATAAATCAAAATGAAAACTCTCTAATTAGTAAGACCTGATACAAAAATCTCCTCTTTTATTTCGAATATAAAAAAAGGGAGAACAAAAAAATAATTTTATCCTTTTAAGGATTTTATTAAATGAGATTTTGTTATTTAAACTATTGTGAAAGCTATATGAATGCGTAATCTAAAATATTTTTTTTTCTCTTTAATCTTTTATCCATAGAGTTTATTAATAAAAAAGAAAATATTGTAATAATATTTTGCATTTTATATACACACTTAAATAGGAATGTTATAAAATAAATCACGTTCAAATGCAGTAAGTTGTAGTATTCTAAGAAACCAGGGTATTGATGGCTATTTCTACATCTATTACTTATAACTCAAGTATATATAAGAAGAAAAATTAAAAAAAGAAAATCTTATTATGACCTTTTCAATTCAAATATAATATTATTTATTGTTTTCCTGGATCGTCTTTATATAAAAATCAATCTCCTTATCAGCATTGTATATAGCTAGCGTAATCAATATTATTTTCTATAATATTGAAAGGACATTTTCAATATAAATATGTATATAAATATAAATATTATGCATGGAAGTTGAAATTGAACGTGACCATCAAAAAAATTGCAAAAAATTTAAAATAGAGCCAAAAAGGTTAAGTATGCGAGTAAAAATGATTTATTCTAATTACCATACGCTACGTAACGAAATTTCTTTTACCGTAAATAGCTACTCAAATATTACCTATGTGTACATAATTTTAGTTTTTAGTTTCTATTATGGCAATTTTTGAACAAATTTAACTAACATAAAATTATGAGGTAATGTGGAGAATAGGGAAGGCATTAACTTCATATCAAAATTTTTGTATAAATATGTAAAAAATATATTGTTTTCGGTCATATTTCAGAGCATAGAGTGGCGTTCTTGTTAAAGAGATCTTCATATTGTCATACGGTTTCAGGAACTCGATACACTTATATAGTTATTTTAAATTTCAATGTTAAAATCTCTTTTAACGATCCATTCATTACACGCCTTTTGGCCCTATTTGTGTCAATTTGGAATTTGGAATGCTATTACAATGTCGTTATTTGACATTAAAAAATTATGATTAAACCGTTGAGCTTATTTTTATTTTATTTTATATTAGCTTAATTCAAACTATATTTATAAAAAGTTAATTACATAGTTAAATAAAATTTTTAAATAGTGTAAAATCCATTTCTTATAAATCTGAACACTTTTCAAATAAAGATATTATTTAAAAATTCGATTGTATTGTGCCCACATTTGATAGATTGTTTGCGTATAGTCAGAAGGAGTTTTTTGCGAATACTTATACCATAAAAGCACAATCTGGTATAATGTTGTTAGAAATATAAGAAATTGAAAAGAAAGAAATGTACAATAAAAAACATAATGGGTTATTTAAAATTTTCGTTAAGAAACCTATCATAGGCATTTGATGTACATATATATGATGTATATAAAGTAATGAGAGTACCGACGCTCGTGATTTGTAACATACCATTCAAGGTTAATGCGCTTCTTAACACAAAAAAAGAAAATGTTGTTTTTCTACTAACGCCCCATGACCATTAGGCCACCATTGAACGTGAAATTACAGGTGGCCTATCTAAGCCACTTGGTCCTTTTTAGAAATGTATTTAAAATTTCGTTGCCAATCTTTGATATCTTTTCCAGCCCCGTCACGAAAATTCACTACCACTATGATTGAATAATTTATTACAAAATTATTCTAACATAATTCCTAAATTACTCAGTCATAATTGTTCTCCAATTACTATTAAGATAGTCACAATAAATTGCTACAGAATCTATAAATAATCACAACATTCGTAATCAGTTGGAATGCTTCTCTCTCATTATTAATCTCAACTCATTTATATGGTGAATTTCATTATTAAGCTTATTTAGAAAATGTTTTTTGACTTTTCAAAATTATTACTCATAAATGGAATAACAATTTTTGACATTACGAATTTCTTCGAAATTATTTAATGTTTCTGTATGAAAATATAAGAATAAATACATTATATTTAACGTACACTTATGTGAATAATATTACGTACTATAAAAGGTAATTTTATTAAAATGATGTTTAAAGGAATTTGAAAGATGTTTAAAATATTGTACAAGTATAAGAACTAAGTAATTATATTTTTTACTTTTATAAAGACTCTTACTTATTCTCATTAAAATGTTAAGAGTTTTGAGCACTTTTTTGTATGCACTTTCCTTAAATTATGTGCATATGTTGCAAATTGTAATGTTATAAGATTTTAATAAGTTCATTTTTAACTTTAATATTTAAAAATATAAAAAAAATAATAAGTAAATACCCGATAAAAAACTCTTTGCTCCATATTAATAGTAGACTATTATTTAAAACAAAAATTTCAAAACATTTAGAGGATTATATAAGAGTTTTCAAGAAGCGTTTGAATTCCCCATGCTTATAATTATAAAAGTTCTTGCAATATCGTTGAAGATTACATAAATACTGTTTTAATTATTAAACTATAATTATAAGATTATAGTAAATAAAACTCATTTTATTAAGCTATGAAGTACAAATAGGAAAATTCAAAAACATTTTTGCTATAAAAAACAAATCTTGCGAAAAATGTATTTACATAAATTTGTACCTATAGACCTGGCCATATACTCATACACATAACCTAATTATAATAGCGTTTATTTAATTTGAATAATATGAAAAACGTCATGGACCACCCTCTTAACAAAAAATTCTTAAATTCTCTATTCTAGAGAATATATTAAAAAAGAGAATTTGTAAGGGTATATGTACAGATTTCCGTCGGTACACATAGAATAATAAGATGGATTTTTTCCCCTGTTCGTGTTTTTAATCCCCGTGCCTACTTGAAGGGTATATTCACTTTGGTATGGAGTTTGTAACCACTTGAAGGAGTCGTTTCAGGTATGGACATGCATATATATTCTTGCTCAGCGTAAATTCTGCGTTGATTTAGTCACGTCCGTCCGTCCGTCTGTGCGATGACTCAAAAACGAACAATGCAATTGACACCAAACTTTCACAAGTTGTTTCTTTTCTGCCAGGATGGCTGCTATTGTAATTGGGCCAATTCGGAGAACAGATTCGGGTAGCAGCCATACTACTCAAAGAGGTTTTTTTTAAATATTTCAAAAACTAATAAAGATTAATATCAAAATTTTACAAGATGTGTTCAATTACACTTTACATATGTTCTAAATTTAATTTTAATGGAATGGCGGTAATGGCTCGGGTAGCTGCCGTACAACTCCTAAAGTTAAATTTAAATATTCGGAAAAATAATAAAGTCAGATTCATGAAACTTGGCAGTTGTGTATCCAATTATTGATCAGACATATCCGTGAAATTTCTATAGAGTGGTTTGACACGTTTCGAGTAATTGGTATACAACAATGAAAGCCAATTCCAGTTATTTCAAAAACAAATTTTTAGACTCAGATTCGGTCGGTTTATGCCGACTGAAACTTTTTTCTAGTTATGACACTTTGAGTGTGATTCGTTACAGTTGTCAACGTCAAATTGACTTAGTTGATTTAATTTACCATTTTATGATAGAGAATAATGCCGAAACGTTATTAATATTGAGCAAATAATGCCGATTGATGGTCAATTAATTTTACATAATTGAGATCATTTTATTTGACGTCTCCATTGATTATTTAATTTGGCAGTACGTTGTATATAAATGAAATTTCTTGTTTATACAACCAACCGGCGTCTACTGTAGTTTTTAAAAATAATCCTAAATGCATAAATTTTAATATGCCGCCCGAAATTAACGAAAATAATTAGGTCTTACTTGTGAATGAAGTAAAAGCAGCATTTTTATGAAATAATATTCAAAAAATCAAAGGGCAATGATTGATTTATCAATTCAAATCAAAAATTTCATGCAAATTTTCAATTTTTATTAAAACAATAATGTTTTTCATATTATTCTAATCAGCATATACGTATATACGTTTTGAAATTCCATAATAAATAATTTAGCAAGGCAATCTTTATAATGACAAAAATATTTCACCTGAAATACCTTAAACTTTTAAAATATTTCCAATTTAAAATTTTTTTTGTAATTCATAAATATTTAATATCGAAAATCTTTTTTTCCACTCTAAAATTTTCGAGAAATCATCAAAACGAGAACATAAATGAAAAGGGTTGTAAAACTGATTGTCCCTTAAATTTAAGAGGAAATTGTTTAAAGAGAATGATTTTAAAAATTATTTCACTATTGGATTCAACTAACAGAAATTTATTTTGCATATATGCTGCTGAAGATTAATATTCTACTTCACAAATACTAATTTAAAAAAATATTCTTATAAAAATTTAAAAAAAAAATTTTAACATTTTTGTTTTTTCTTGTCGAATGCTTTTTGTAACATTGAAGAAAAATTTTTATAAAATATTTAAGAATTTTACAAAATGATCATTGCCAAGAACAAATTTTTATTTTATATTTTTCCATTCAATGAATGGAACAGACAAAAAAAGGACATTTATTATTAAAGATTTCAATGAAAAGAACAATTTTTTTTTAATAAAATATCTTATAGGTATGTACGAGTATGTATGTTACGCATATCCTTTGTAAGAAATTATATTTATATTGATATAGAAAAGCGACGACGGTGATCGAAGAAAAATTAAAAAATAAAAATTGCCAGCTCGTAAATCAATCAAAGATATACAAAATAAGGATACAAAGCACTATAACATACACCCCGTATACCTATATTATAATGTTATATAATTATATAGAGAATTGAAATTTTAGTTGAAGAAGGACATTTTATTCATATAATAAGTGTTGTAAGTAAGTATTATATATAGTATTCCGTCAAGAGTTCAAAAATGAAATTTTAATATTTATATTTTTCATAGACCAACATTATATATATATATATGTGTATATAGTACTCTAATATCTTGGGACTTTAAAGTTCCTTACTTATTATGATTATTTTATATCCTTGTTTAAAAAGTAAGAAAAAAACAAATTATTATTAAAATATTGAATAACTTTTACTTGTTATATCCTTTTAAATATACGGAAGAAATAAGTAAAAATAATCTTTAGATTATCTAAAAATTATTTTATTAAAAATTTTATATTAACGGATAAACTGTTATATACAATAAAATTGATAATTTTAAATAGTTTTGCACTTGGTGAATATTTTGTATAATATTATTAATAATATAGTTTATTAATTTAAGTAATTCATTCAAAAGAACTGAAAACTTTTTAATACAGTTTTAATTTATTTGAAATATTAAAGTAGGTTAAGATAAGAGAATGTGATTCTTAAATTGCTTACAAAATGAATCTTGCAGTTTCTATATAGAGTTGCCATAGAGTTGCCATATAGAAACTGCAATTAATATATAATTTCGAACGGTATTTGCCAAAATTGAAAAAAAATTTTTTCAAATTTTTTTGCAAGGTTTATTTACCGATTAATTTAAATAAAAAGGTATTGAAAAGACCTTTTAGAAGTTTTAGTATTAAAACAACAAACTTATCAGTGGTTTTTATTTGGTGTTAAGCTTCAGTTTCACAAGTCATTAGATTAGCTTGGCGGTGACTAGCCTGCCATCGTATTTTCTTTTTATTTAATATTGAAGGTTATTATTATTTAATATTTATTTGTTGTTAATACTCAATATGGGTAATTATGGGTAATCGTGGGTAATTATGGGTAATTGCGGGTAATTATGGGTAATTACTTTTATACTAATATTTTATTTTATAATATTGTATATTAAGCTATTTAATATTTAACCATCACTTTTTTAGTAACCTAGTCAGGGTTTTGACTTTTGCCAGAGACGCTTCCGTAAGAAGGGTAAATAAAACCAATATCAAAAATGCTGACTGTTTTTAACATCAATTATAAAAAATATCATTCAAATTAAATTTAATCTGTTATAAATTATTATCATTTTTAATCAATAAATTTTCTTTAAATTTAGAACTGATATAAAAATATGGATTTCTTAAATTTCCTATTTTTTCAAATTTTCATTAAAAATATTCTTAAGATTTCAATACAAAAATTAATTATGAATTATAATTGTCTAAAATTTATTTGAATTTAAAATTTCTTGTAAAAAAAAAAATTTAATTTAATATTGAATTTTTTTTATTATACGAACACAAAACAGAAAAGAAAATTTTTAAAATTGATCAACTTACGAGAAATTTTAAAGTTTTCTTCTCCTATTTTACTTTATTTATTTAAAATTTATTAGTTTCTGTTCATTTCCAGTTCACAAGTTTTTTGTTATTAAAACCTTTAAATCAAAAATTATTATCTATAACCGTATAATTAAAATTTTACTTCGAACAATCGCACACAAACATATGCGAATTATTTTCAATATTGAAAATTTTTTAACTTAAAATGGCAATGAAAAACTGTTGAAAAGCCTTACAAAACTATAAAAAAGGTTTATTTTTCGATTCATTAGAAATACAATGTGAAAATGGTATATAAGAGAATAAATCTATATAAAATTGTATATAGGGAATACTAGGGAATAATGGGGAATACAATACAAAACTTGTTCAACAAATCACACAAAAAAAAAAACCAATCACATACGTTGTATAGTATAAAGACTGCGGTTTAGGACTTTTTAATGCGGTTTTTACTCATATGAAATTTTTTATGATTTAAATGTTTAAAATTTCATATATTTTTTTGTATATGAATATTAAAATTCAAACCCACATTATATGAACATACAATATATATGGTCGTAATATTTAATTGTGAAAATTTTTAATATATTTCCAGTTGAAAGGACATTCTTTTAAATTTCCAAAAATAAAAATTATTCTTTAATTCGGTTTCTATTTAATTCGGTATATTGTGTTTCAAAAGTGTGAAGGTATTTCTAAAGGAATGGAATTTGTTTCTAGTTTTTTGAATTTAATAAGAGAAATAACAAAGTTAAGGTATGTGTTTCCTTTGAAAATTAGATTTGTATGTGGAAGGAAATTTCATAATATTTGTATTTTAGTTGGAAAATGTATGGAAACTATATATATACTTTTTTTTGCTGTATTTAAAGAATAATTTATAAATTAAAATAAAGTTCCAACCAGTTGAATATAAAACATATTTATAAATATAGGGTAGGAGTTAAATTATATATATATATATATATAGGAAGTAAATTAATAATTCATTAGAATTGTAAAAAGGTACTTAGTCAAATCTCACACACAATATATACATATATGTATGTAACTTATTCTATGTATGTATGTACCTTATTTCTATAAATTAAAATTAAATATTTAAAGTTTATTTATAAATATTTTTAGTTTAGAAGCAAAGAATTTTTTTGTAATTTTTTTCCAACCTCTTTAAAATTAAAACAAAAGAAAACCTAAATTTTTCTTAAAATATTCCTTATTTAAATAACAAATATTTTGTCCGTTTATTTATTTTGCATTTTTTACTAAAAAATCCTTAAGAGAAATATGTGCCGTTCGTTTCGTAACTCAAAAATTGCATTGTATTGTTTGTTTTTTTTTTTGTAAATTGCTGCATAAGCGACTCTTTTGATAAAACGATTTTGAATTAAAGATGTCGAATACAAGAACAGATGAATGTATGGAAGCACACACATGTGTGCATATTTTATATTTGCATTTTCATATCTCTTTCTTTGTTCGTATATTTTTGTGCTGTACAATAATATAAAAGCAAAAATGTAAACTATACTTTTAGTTTTTAATAATTTTGTAAAATGTGTTATGCATGCTTTTATTCATATGATAAAGAAAACAAAATAATGTTTTACTTTATTTAAGAGGGGCAGAAGAGAGGGGAAGAAAGCGAGAGAGAAATTATGAAAAGGATGTGAAATTTTCAGTGATTAACATGCCCGTAAAATAACAAAAAACGGAACGTAAGTGTGACATTCATTAATGATTACGAAAATATTCGGTTTAAGTTTGTGATTCAAGAATTGTCATATTGGAAGTACTTTTGTTGAAAAGCGAAAATAATTTTTAAATTTTAGTTTAAATTGATGAGAATTTTATTTGACGCTGAACTAACTTTCTTAGTTTACACAACCCAAAGTGATTTTAAAATTGATTTATTTAAAAATTGCATAAGAATTTGTTTAGTTTTGTTCTCGAACGAAATGAATTAATTTTCGAATAAATAAAAGTTGATTTGACCAAGATTAGTTGATAACACAAGTTATTCCTACTAAAATTGTGACAAATTGGTTAACTAACACTAAATAGCAGGCAGGCACATATTTGTCAAAAATAATGTATTGTTTTTAAATTCTAAAATGAATGGAATGAAGTGTTTGCTTTTATAACCTCGAGATTCAAAGCACTAGAATTTAAAGCTTCTTTTTGTATTGCGGCTTTTCATTTATTAAGAAATATTTCAAAAGGATTTTCATCTTCTTTCGTAAATTTTTGCTTTGTCCTTATACATATTTTAAAATATTTTTTCCATCACTGTTTTATATATTTATTTTTACCATTTTGTTTGGGCGTATAATGAATTTCATCACAATTTTGAAAATTATTTTACAACATTATACGTAAAATACAACAATGAAGGATTTCCTTTGGGCTTCATATAAATTGTTAAGCATTATAATTTAAAACAAGTGAAAGAAATTTAAGTAAATTGTAAAAAAGAAAGGTAAATAAAACACTTTTGTTCTCAAAAATCTACTAGTATACGAAATAGTCATAATAAAATGATTCTTTACTAGTACAATTTCCGGTACGTGTATATTAATCTCTTAAAGGGACACAATTACAACAATATTATTATCTTTTACTCTTAGTTTCCTTTCGTACATGGGTATATGCATACATTTACATGAAGGTATATTCAGTCCACCATCATAATGATATATGAAGATAAAATTTCATGGGTGTCTGCGTATCTTTTTAAAATTTTTTTAAAATTTTTATTAAAAAAAAAATTACATATCTGTAATTTGAAATCACTGCTGGTATTCAAATGTTATTAGAAATGAAAAGTGAAGTTATTTTATTCAACATTAAAATTATAATATGTATGGCAGTTATGTGCGAATATTATGTTTGAATAAACAAGAATAATCGCACAAGGAATAAACAAGGAAACATCGGAAGAATGAATTTTGCTGTTGTTTTAAAAATTAAAAATTTTGTGACGGTGAAAATGTAAGCACTTACAATTTTAAATTATTTCTCAGAGAAAACAAAAGTTTTATGGTCATATCGAAATTTTTAGAAATTGCATTGCCTGTTTTAAGGCGGTAAATTCAAAAATCAATAAATAGCTATAGACTAGATAAAAAACACAAATTATTTTACCGATTGATTTAAAAAATTTAATAGGAACATGTAATTTAATAGAAAAATTGGCGAATTATGTAATTACAACACTGCTGTTACTCCAATTAGGGATCATTCTTCTTAATTCTGTCTCATCTCACGTTGGTGATTTCTTTCTTTACTGTTCTCTACCATGTATTCGTGGGCCGGCCAACAATTTTTCTCTCTTGCGAGTCCCGCTTCACAAAACATAAGTTGCCGTCGCATGATATGGGCTATCCATTCCGATTTTTTCTTCTTTAATATTAGAATTAAAATAGTCATAAATACAGAAATTCGGCTGTTTTTTTCAATAATTTAATTAATAATTATTCGAAACGAATTCAAATTATCGAGAAGTTACTGTAGTTAACCTCCAATCATTAAAGTTATTAGATTATGTACATACGTGTATTAGTATAATTATTTTACTGTTATTCATAGCAATTATATATAGATAAATAATTGTAAAAATGAAAAAGTTCCGTATAACTTTAATTTTATAGTGGCAATTTTTGTTATATGACGTTTAAGAGTTTTTGTTTTAGTTTTTTTAACTTAATAAAACTAAATTACTTTATGTAAAATTCTTTATTGTTTAGTAATTTTTAATATTTTCACTTTGATCTCTATAATAAATTTTTTTTATTGTTTTAATAAAGCAATGCCATCTGTACCATCATTTTATAGTTGTGTTTATACATAAGTATATCACAAATAAGTGAACCATGAGTTTTACCAGGTACTAAGTTACCTTCATAATTGCGATCTCGGAAGAAATTCATTAAATTTTATTGTATGATAGTACTTATTAAACTTTTATATTGTTATTAGACATTTTCATCGGCAAAACTTTGAAAGTGTTGTCGTATTTTTAATTCTATTCATTTATTTATCCGAAGGATTTTGAATAGACAATGTCTTGAAAATTTTTAAATGTGTTATCTATATGGCAAAAGGAAGTATACGAGTATTTACGTTAGGCAAATTTTTTAAAATTTCATTTTTTTTTGTGTTACATGACTATTTTTCGACAACTGACATTTTGACAGATGTAGATAAATGATTTCGTATCACAAGATGGCAACATTATTATTCTTTTGAATAAAAATATAATCAATTAACTAAAAATGTAATTATTAATGAAACATATAAAAATTAAAAAACCATCACATGCGACGTATAATGTGCTCAAGATATAAATCTAACAAATTATAATAAATTATGTTTTTATAGTTAATTCATATTGTTAATTCTAATAATTTATTCGTTTATATGTTTTCGAAATGTGTGAATGAAATCGCTATAGGAAACAATTTTTCCCGAAGGGACTAAAAATATTTTAACAACTATAGATGTAGCAATAATTATTCATTTTTGAATGGCAAATTATTCATTTAGCGATAAAAGAACATATTAACGTTTTCTTTTTAAATTTTAAATTTTTTAAAATAAAATAAAAAGAAATGTTCAATAAAATTAATTGAAATAATATTATCCGGCTTGCATATTAAATAAGTAATTAATAATTTTCTCTGGTGTGAGAAATTTCTATTGGGAAAAACTTGTCTAAAATGTTAAGAGTAATACTCGTACATACGTTGCATTTGACCCATTTTAATCGCTAAAAATAGTAGGAAATTTATATCTCAATCACCAAGTCGGTGCTCGCATCAAAAGGTGAATAGAGTTTCAATAACTAATTGTTATAATTTTATATTTTGTTTTAAAATTAATCACTGTGCATTCTTCGTTGATATATCAAAAAGGACTTCTCTTTGTGAAGACTCCTGCGGGACGATGTGGTGATCATATATATTCTGAATGACTGTACTGCTTTGTCTGTGGGTTCGCGTCCAACTCCCTGAAAGATATCTTCTGATGTTTCTTCGGTACGGGAGTGCTATAAGTAACATATATGCGGTAGGGGAGAAGACCCGTCGCCCACATTTCTCTTCACTAATCTACAATCTAAAATCTACTTTATTTTAGCGTTTTTGGAAAAAGTTCCCGCACTTAAATAACTTTGCCGAGAAAAAAATTTTTGACAACTAATTATTTTAAAATTATATTTTTAAAACAAAAACTATAATAATTTTATTTTAGTTAATAAAAATTTCATTAGCGAAATTTACACCATTTTTATATTAAAAACAAACCTCCATTTTCGAAGATTCCCTTAAAATTCTTATACCCAATTGATTAATAAATATAAAAAAAATGTTTCACATTATTACTTTAAATATTAAAATTAAATTTAAGAATAAAACCTACACAATATTCCATAATAATTTTGCTTTTTTTTTGTTTTAATTTTCCCGCAAATTCAAATAATTATTTTAATCATACATAATGAACGAATTACTCGTATATAGAAATATTCGTATGTACATATATATTTTAATAACTTCATTATCCTTCCAACACTTCTCATAATATACACTATTAGAATATGAGTAATAAATTATATATTCAATTAATGCATTAATAATTTGTAGACAAAAAAAAATAGTAAAAATGGAAAAAAAACAGGAAAATAATCAACAAAACCTACATATTAATTTGATATACCAAAAAAAGCAGGAGAAAAAAAAAAACGAAAAAAAAATCTATATCTTCATTAGAATCCTTTTTCTTTTTTTATTATAATAACTATGATTATAATTATTATTATTACCCGCTATCATATTATTTTCCACGCTAGCGATAAATCCACTCTACATACTTACAGGGTCATTCTGTGGAAATTTAAAACATTTACATTATAGTTTAAGGAATCAAAAATATGTCACAACCTTTTGTTTAAAAATAGTCGTTTAAGCTTTGACCGCTTCTAAATATAGAAGGTATTCCAAAAACAGTTTTGGAAAATTCCTACTGGTTCACGAGATTTTAATGGCTACAGCTTACAATCGTAAAAATGTTTGATTAAATTTCTCCTCTCAGTTTATTATATCTATTTGAGTTATAATGACTGTAATTTAAAATTAGATGAATGTACGCGGGAAATTCACAAACATTTCTCAAAATTTCTATAAATAACTTAGAAGTTGATGAGCTTTGACACATTTTTAAACAACAATTTCGCTCTATTTTTAGTTTTCTTACTATATGTGGTTGATGTTTTGCTCTTTACAAAATCACCCTGTATATGTATATGTATATAGAAAAATGTTAGATCAGAGTACAAAACTTTTATGTCATGCAACAATTTACTTTAGTATTTTAAATATTTTTGATTTTAATCTTTTTTAATGTTTTGTTCTATGACAATATATAGATGTGTTCGTATATGAAATACAATTCTTTATGTAGTATAAGCAAAAAAAAAGGGATATGAAAAGCAATAAAATTTTGTTAAAAGGTAAATTCTTATAATATATTGTTCACCTTTAACTCAGGATGGCAGTATATCGCATAGATATCCATACGCCATTATTGGAGGAGCAGGAAGAAGTAGGAGAAAGAAATTGTATATGACGATAAGAAATTTGTTTTTTTTTAACTTATTTTAATGATGAAAGGATGAATATCATGTAAATTCAAGTCATATACGTAAGATGTAATAATAAAATTATTATGATCTTTATTTTAATTTTTGTTATTCTTTCTTTTGCGTTCCGTTCTAATTTTTGTATCTTGTTGTTGTAGGTTTTTGCTATTAATTTTTGCATTTTTTTAATCTTTCTTATAAAGTCATTCATTTTCCCATACTTGTTAAATTTATTTAAAATATTCTTGAAATCCTTTTTACCCCCGTTTTCTAAAATAATATTGTCTTTATTTTATTATTTAATTTTTTTAACCGCCATAAATCTCATGTAATGTGTATAGATATATGTTTGTCACTAAAATTGTCATTAAAAGTATACCACTTCGCATTAACTAAATAAATGACATAACATACATATTATATTAGAGATGCCGAATAATTAAAGTTTCTTCTATATTAGAAGTCCGGCAGAAATTGAAAAAATTGTATTTCTTTAGTTTGCTAGTTGAGTTGTTTAAATTCGATCTAATTTTTGTCACAAACGGTACAAAACGTTGTGTTTGCAAATTTAAAAAAAAAATCTGAGCCTCGATTGAAAACTTTAAAAAAATTTCCTCCATACCTTTTTCATTCGTATCGAAAATCCTTTCGAAATCCACGAAAGTGATATACTTGTGATGAATTATTTCGGCAGACTTTTCTGCGATTATTCAAAATGTGTTCGACTGGTCAATGCAACTGCGGACCCTACTGAATCTCGTCTATTCCTCTATGGTACCTGCTTCTACTCTCAATTCTGGAATGTATTATAAATGTAAAATCTCTTACATCTGCGTTTAGTATTGTTATACTCCACCAGTTCTCGCATTCCGTTAAGCCCCCTTTTTTTGATAGTTTTATTATAATACCCTTCTTCAAGTAGAACGATATTTGTTCTGTTTGCCAGATTATATCGGTTATTGGGTGCATTATATCCGTAGTTCTATTGGCGCCTTCTGCTTTGTTTTTTTGAGTCTATGTATGGCATTTCTCCACCCTTGGCGTCCTGGCTAGGCAAAACAAATTAACCTTGATGTGGGTGCCACGACACTGCCGAGTGGACGGGGACGAGAGAGCTGATGGTCTTGCCAGGGACAGAGCGGTGGTTCCCTTCAGCGGGCCGGAGGCATGCCTTGGGGTGCCCAAGACAACGGTTTTGCGTGCCCTCAATGAATGGGAGGAGCGGGCCAGAGTTGAACACTGGGATAGCTGCCTGGGTCTGTCGCACTCTAGGAAATTTGTGCCTCCCCTAGGACTGGGGGGACAGGGTCTGACCATGCTCAGTCGTCCAAATCTGAGGACATTAAATTTGAGTGCCTCTCGAGGGTCCACCTGAAAAGGATGAGGTCTGCCGTTTATGCCTGGAGGAGGACGAAACCATGGAGCACTTACTGTGTGAGTGCGAGACGGTAGCTCGCCTGCGACTGAGATGCTTCGGGAGGGGCTTTGTGACTCCGGGGAGGGTCTCGCAGCTTGATGTTGCTGCCTTACTGTGGTTTGTCAGGGGCATAGGTATAGAGTTAATGTGAGGGAGGCGTAAGGGGGAAAAAATGACATTTCTTTTGCTTGGCGGATTCAAGACTATTCAGGTGTTCAAAACACCTGGTGTTGGTGATTACTTACAATTGGTATGGTGTTCGGGATGCGTTCCCTTGTACTGCTTACAAACATATCCGGAAATGCTAAAAAACAAAGTTTCCATTAGATGTTTTGATTATTACATTCAATTTTACTTATAAACTTATTCAAACATTTCCATTACGATATTAAGAATAAGTTGCAACTGGCAACTCGAAAAAATACTTAATTGAAGTATAAGGTCGTACAAGAATATGTCAATATCTTTGCAACAACAATAACAACATGTTCTTCAATTTCTATTTATACACACATTTAATATTTCGTTAATATAGTATAAGAGAAATATATAGAAGTTATAAAGACAAAATATCAATAAAATCAAAGTTAACTACTAAAAAGAAGTTAGTAGCTAGTATATTACAATTTTTATGTATACGTGCAGTTACTCATTATAAGCATTTTACCAATACTTTTTGTTCTTTTTAACAGCTTTTTAACCTTTAGCGAGAAAGTATAATGTTTTATGTAGTTTTAGTTTTCTATTTTAATTGAAAATTGATTTAAAGGTTCTTACCTAAAACAAACACACACACGCATAAGAAGAAGCAAAAAGGATTTTAAAAATGTTTTTATAACTATCATACAAAATGTTACAAAATTTAAGTACCTAATGAATATTTTATTAACTTTAATATTGGAACAAGAAGAATTTAGTAGGGAAAAGTTGAACAATTTAAAATTTATAAGCATTGTCCCAAATATGAAAATTTCTTATTGCAAAAGTTTTACTATTGTTTTTTTCTTTTTTGAAAATTAATTACTGTGAAAGTTGTCAGGTGAAATAAAAGTTAATTATATGCAATGTTAAATTATTAATCATAATTACAAAACCAATAAAATATCTTATAAGTGAATTTATAGAGCAAAGTTCTAAGTTCGCATTATTTAAAAAAATTTTGATCGCATTATTCTTGTGGAAAAAAATACCCTCCTACATTTTTTAATTTATAAATAATTAATAAACTTGAATTCAGTAATGTGTGCGTTTATGTCATAAAATAAAAATATTTTAATTAAATAATTAATTACATTATTTTTTTTGCGCTTACTATTATGTGAACGTTATGGGAAGTGTTTCACGCCTTTAAATATTCTGATGGAAAATTATAGCATATCGGCTGACTATGCAATTTTTATTCGTAATTTATGGAGTCCTACCTGGTGATAAGAAAACGAATTTTTGTGCTATGACGACGGCCACACTCAAAGAGAAAAAGGGAGCTTTAAAGATAAAATTTTGCATAATGCTTAAATATTTTATGCGTCTTAAACTATTCAATCATGAATAAAAGTCAATTGAAGGCCTAATGAGCTACTAAGAGCTTCAAAATATTAAACAAAATCTCACTTCTTCAGCGCTTCGCTGTTTTAGAATGTATTCTTCAAAAAAGTGGTAAAACAAAAGTTTCTTGTACCATCAGGGCCTGATCGATAAAAGTGGTGGAAAGAAAAATTTTCTTGTCAAAAAGAAAGTTTGATTAATTTCCGCAGATTAGTCGGCTATATGCTTTAAAAGCCTTATATGGTTTAAATACTGGTCATTTCTAATCTTCCTTAAACTTAAAGCAACTTCGAATTTTACAATTTTTACATGAGATATAACTTCATAATCATAGAGCAACACTACAGAAATGTATACGTCTATACGTACCTGAATATTATCCAAACGTAATAGCAATTAAAACGTTATTAAAATGCAATTAGAATTTCTTTTGCACGGTCGATATGCCGTCCTACATTTTTATATATTTATCTGTTCATATCAAATAAGTAAGATTTCATTATTATATATTGCATTTTGAACTATACACAAGTGCCACCACAAGTAATTAATAAATGTGCATGTTCATACATATTCATACATGTATAACATATAATCTGCTTCTGTACACAATTTACATTAAAGTTTTCTTCATTTCAATGTTTTTATTTGCTCCTTAATATCATCTCGTCATGGTAAATAATAGACTAAGTAAATAAGTAAGTAAATAAATAATTGGTTTAATGCCTTCACTGCTAAAATATTTGACTGGCCATGAAATATTTTTACTTCTTATAATTTTTGGCAATTTTTCAAAATAAATTCAAAAAAATACTATTAAAAAATATAAAGGATGACAAATTCCTTTCCACTAATATTTAGTTTGTAGAAAATATGTATATGCTTGCCTTGTACACAATACATTTATATAAATTTGTACATATTAATAAAATGAACTTAAAGCTAGGCTAATATTTAGAGGCACTTGTGTAGTATGTACTTTATTATTAAATGAAGTGTTAATTTTGAAAGTATTAGAGGGATTAAAGCCACAAAATAATTACATATTATATAACTCTCAATACCTGTAAGGTATGACTCTCAATACCTGTAGATGAAGAGGTTGCAAAGAATGTCAAGTATGGAATAATTCGTGCGATACGGTTGGTTCCAAGTCGACGACTAAAGGATATGCTTAATCTGAACCCGGTTGACCAGGTGATAATATTAACAGGTATCTGCTAATAGCGCATTGCGGTTTCATGTGGATGGTGCTCTGTTTAACGGATGACTGACTACGGCGATCTGGTTGGTTTTTCTATACTTAAGATCTTCGAAAATTTTTCCATTGGAGGGGGAATTTCAAATTACACATTTTAAATTTCTAACACTTTTTAATTCGCTTTAATTTCTTTGTTTAATAAACTAATAAACTAATAATAGTTTAATAAACGAATATGTACGAATTTCGAGAATCAAATTATTGATTGCTGTATTTCACTCCTTTTGTATTAGCAATTTATTGATTTTCCTTTCAGTAGCTTTAATTAACAGAAATTCTATATGGGAGCAAAAATGTATTCACAATAATTAAGTTCCTTTAAATATCATACTACATATAATTTATTTTACATGCAGCCTACTTCCAAGTTTGTTGAAATATGAAATTAAATTAAAAAAAAAAAAAACAATTCGTCTGTTGTTCTAGAAATAAAGAACCGTGAAAATTTCTACACGAAAATTCATTTAAAGTTCAAAGACTTAAATTTTCTGTTTTTTCTATATTTACATCTCATTTTACAAAAAAAAAAAAATTGAAAAAATTAAAAAAAAAAGTTCATTATCCTTGTTCATTCATTAAGAAAATAAATGTTGTTTTAGCAAAATAGCTTTATTTGTATACATGTGCGTGTGTGTGTAAATTTTGAACTGTCGAACAAACATACATAGGTTTAAATTACTATTTACATTTAATTTTTTCGTTCTTTTTATGTTGTTTGTTATTCTTTTTTGTTTCCGGTAACCTATAGTTACCATAATATTTTTTTCTTTTACAATCATCTGTTAATTCTCTTAAATTGTGTGGTTTAACATTATGAAAAGCTGAAATTTTAATGCTATACATCCCAAGATCAATATTCAAGGATTGTACAAAACACAAAAATAAAGAAAATTTTATTAAGCATAAGAAGGATAATTTGAATAGGAAACAAAAACATTATGTTGTAATTTTCTTAACCGCAAGTTGTTGTATACAAACAAATCCATAGATTCAAGGAAAAAGTGACACAACAACAATGGGAATGAGAGGAAAATTCTTGCACTTTAAGTGCTTCAAAAACTACAATGATTTTTTTGTACAATTTCAATGACAATTAAAAATACAAAAAGGAAAAATATAAAGAAAATTGAACAGAACAAAAAATTCAACATAATTTTTGGTTTCTTTTTTTAATAGTGCCCCTCAATTTAATAAGGTTATCCACTTGAATTCCATATTTCAACTTACAAACACACATATACAAAATATACATTAAATATTCACATATGCACACAATCTGGAAATTTTTAAGAACATTAAACTATAAATTGGCAATATAACCCTGAAACCGCAACAGTTAAATTATACATAAAAACATAGAAAAAAACAAAATTTCAATAATCAAAATTTTGTGCTCTAAGTGAAATACTATTTTTAATCAAATATATTGTTAAAATATTCTTAAATATTTTCATTTAGAAATTTTTAATTTTAGAATACGTATATAATTGAAACATTATAGTGAAACCACGTATGTCTTTGGGTAATTTCAGAAAATTAAAAACTTTATATGCACTTAAAAATGGGGTGGATTATAAAATTATCAGATTCTTGATTTTAGTAAGAATTTCTCTATTTAATATAAAGAAATCCACAGGATGTTAAATAAAAAAATATTTAAAAAAAATTATTTAACAAGAACGTTTTACAGACGATCCAATTCTAAAGTGTGTCACAGTTCTATTTGCATGTGGTTGTGAACTTCAATATTAAGTACGGTTTTCGTATTGGTATTAATTTTATTTGTCAGTAAAAACTGGGTCTGAGTTATTAGCATAAATTTGATTAAATTATTTAGAGACAGTGCTTTTAAACTCTGGTGTATCATTTGTGTTGATGTTCTCCAAGTGGGGTACCTTGCTCTATTCTGAAATTTTTGAAGAGGTGCTATATATTTATTGTTAGTATTTCCCCAAATTTAAATTAAAGACGTTGTCGAAGCATGGAACGTATTGTAGTACAGTATGGCGTTTTTAAACTGAGCGGTATTTTTTTGTTAATAATTTTGAATATTCCTGGAAATTTTTCTCGCCTTTTCCATTTGTGATTGTATATTATTATTCCAGGTTAATTTACTTTCAATAACAATACTGAGATATTTATACATTTTAACTTTCTCAATTATAGCCTTCTTTCTTTAGTTGAACACACGAAAAATTAGATATCCTTTTCGAAAATAATAAAAATTCCAGTTAAAAATTAGAGAAGTTTGGTCACCATAGGTACAAAAATTAATTTGTAATTTCATATAAATAACATATGCGATCAATTTACACTCATTATTATAATAACTATATATATTATTACATAATGCATAGACCTACATAATTAACTACTTCTATTATGTAATATATATAATAATTATTATTCTGAACATTATTATTAACAAAATTTATATTTAAACCTTTACAGAAAACGTGTCGTGAAAAAAAAACACAAAAATATCGGACAAAATTATTTAAAACGTGACTTAATTTTGTCATAACGGTATATAATGTCCAACAAGATGTTAATAAACAGTTTAAATATGTAGAAGAAATAAAAAATTTTTTTCGTGTCCTTTTTTCACTCCATTTCTGTGCGACATGTCCTTATAAGTTACACTTAAATTATGAACTATTAAAATTTCATTATTAAGATTTTGTATTGTACTTGTATAAATGTAAAGTAGTAATTGTTATTTCAGGGGTCATTCATTCTATCTGTTATCATTGTTACTGACATTGTTTTTATTGTAATTTAAAAAAAATTTTCAAATTTAAATCAATGATTTTTACCGAGGGCTTTGCATAACATAAGTTAGGAGGTTATAATTATCGCACTAAATTTTCGCATGTTGTGTTTTGGGTTGAAACGCACTTCTCCATATAAGGGAACCGTAAATAACCTATATTTGACGGGGTGTCGGTCTTTTGATCTGCGTGTGCACGTGTGTATCTCAAGTTAGGCTGAACCGATTTTGATGAAAATTTATATATGAGTTTATTTCGGGTAGACGATGAACCTTGCGGCCGGTACACTATAGCAAAGAATTAAAATATGAACCAATGAATCCGTTGTAAAGAAGGGGACTATACATTCTAAAATCTCATTTAGAGCGAAAATTGTCTCAACTGAAAGAAAAACGCGTATAACACTTACATATACATATAAAAAATTGCATACTTTTAAGGGGGAGAACAATAATTTTGAATTCAAATTTTAATGTTATGCTTTTTAAATTAAATATAATTATTATAATAAACAAATTAATTGAATTATTATTAATATTTATGTGAATTTGATACAATATTCCAGTTGCTTATTAGATAATTATATTTAAATTTAAATATATTCCGCTTTCATAATCATTTAATGAGAAATTTCGAGAAACGTTTTCTATGGTAAACAGTTTTTTTTTTAAGGATAAACTCATGTGGTTTTATAATTAACATCACACTATGTTTACTTACAATTATTCCAAAATGAATTTCTATTTGAAGTTCTAAAATCTCTTGAAAATCGAGTAATTTAACTTAAAAAGATTTTCAAAGAGTTAAAAAATATTAAAATAAAATTTTATGTTAAAAATATTCGCTCGCATGATTATTTTAGAAACTATAGTTAATAATTTTTTATTAATTTTCAACTTGATTGAACATAAGAACTAGCACAGTTATTCTAATATACCGCATACTTAAACCTTGGTAAATTTCTAAATTGTGTGAAGATTATTAAAAATTTTTACAACCTATATTTAGAAATTGTTTTTTTTTTTTTTTAATAAAAGTTCACATGATTAATTTGCTTTTATTTTATTCTTAATAAATCCTATAAATATATTTGTTATACAAAACCTATACCATTTCAATATGTGCTTGATTCCATCGATTTAGTGTATATATGTTTAGGCGTGTAATAATAAAAAAATATCGTGTCATCCATATTAATTTCGAAAGAAAAAAAATTATTAATATAAAATTATTTTGTTTCTAAATTTAGTTGATTCCCTCAAGGATTTTTATTGTATATAAAAAATTCTAAAGCTTAAGTGTAAAAAACTATTTAATAATTTGCAATGTTTGAAATTTAAACTTATATGCACGTAGGGAGTATTGAATTTTTATAAAATGATAACTGAAAATATTATACAATAAGAAAATTACCTTGGTAGTTTTTCAATATATTTACAATTTTATATTGGATTTCTCTCTAAGCACTAATATTAATTTGAATTTATTGATTGAATTCGTAACACTTTTGAGTCCACAAAGCTTTAATCTAAATGTATTTAGAGGCAAACATTTTTTAGTATTACACAAAATAATTTAAATAAAATTTTCCTTGAATACCAGTATTCTTTGAAATACGCCATTCTGTTAATTATTTTAAAAATTTAACAAATTTTATAAAAATTTTAAGGGAATTTTTGAAATATAAACCAGGATATTTCTTAAAACATTTCAATTCAATTTAATTTGAGGAATTTTACAATCAGTCCACTGTCTTTGACCCTTTTTTTAAACAGTTTAAAATATTCATAACCTAATTAAATTTTAATATTCTGAAACTTTTTTTTAAGTACCTTCGAGCCTTTCACACTAAATTTTCAGTCAACCATTTTGTTTTTTATTTAATTATCTTACGCTATAATATTACAGTTATCCTTTTTTTTGTTTTTGGAGATAATACTCTTAATTAACAGCACACATTCAAACGTGATTTTTTTTATGTTAAATAAACATAAAAAAATTTTTTTGTCGCCTTTAAAAAACTGTGAGTGTTTAAAGCTTAACACGAGTTCTCATTTTGTGGGATTAATAAATAAAAACAAAAAAAATAGAAACTAAAAATTTGAAAATGTTACTGTGAAAGTAAAAAACGAGTGTAAAAACGAGTTGATAAAAGAATAAGAAAGAACAAAATTGAATTTGGGTCTGATTTCCTCTCCCCTTCCTCACTATTGTAAAATGGAATTACATTTGATTTTCATTTGGTCTTTTTAACACATTAAATGCTGCTTAAAAGATCCAACTCCAAAAATTTTGATCGTGCTTTAAAAAATTACCCAGCAAAATCTATTTGTGCTTGAAATTTCGACTTTCTATCTTTGAACTCTCTTAAGAGTATAACAGTTTTGTAAATCAATTCACACACGGATGGGTACATAAGCATTTTTTTTTCGAATTTTATTGGTAATCTACTAAAAACTGCACCTCTATTACTTGGTTTTTAAATTAATTCATAATGACCATGTGGTATAACAGTATAGAATAGTATAATAGAATAGTATAACAGTTTTCTTTTAAATTTCATTACTTTTTCAGAATTTTTTTGAATTTTCTTATATTATTGTACTACTACACATATACACTCAAAACAACAAAATCCATTAATAACTCATCTTAAATCATATTAATTATATACGCCATCTATTAATGGTCTTCCAAATATTTGTAAAATAAAATTTATTATATTTGATATTTTAGGTACAAATTGGTATAAGATTATTAATACTGTGTATATATATATATATATATATATATATATATATATATATAACAATATATCAGGTAATTGACAAAATAAAAACATAATAAGCTATTAAATTTATTGACTTAATTATACCATCTACATGAATATACGTACATATATATAAATTCAATGATTTTCTCTTACACTTCGTTCCTTTCCGGTTTGATTTCTTTTTCCGTACCATAATATTTCAATGAAAACAATTAAGACTACACGGAATTTCAAGGATATTATTAAAACAAAAAAAAATGTATACTTAATATTAAATTTTAAAAATAATCAAAAGAATTAATAATGAGTTATGATGAGGAATTATGGCACCAACTGGGTAACCTCACAATTTCCGTTATTTCGGTATTTAAAAAATGCCGTCGAAAAATTTTAAAAATTATAAGAAAATTTTAAAGGACCTATTAAATTGCTATAGGAGCACGAATACATACATGCACACATGTACAATTGAGCATTAAAGAAAAAGAATTTAAATTTTTGTAATTATATGTATAAAATTATGTCAATATTTATGATCCTATATATGTGTGTAAGTAAATAAATTTAGAAATGATTTATTTTTAATTCATATAGCAACAATATGATGTGACAATTAAGAGATTATTTTGTGCTCCTTTATAATTGAAATCGTTAATGATGAAAGCTAATAAAAAGAAAAATTTGTTTATGTGTTTAAAGAGGATATTTAATACTGATGAAAGGATTCTCATTTAATTTTATTTTTGGTTTTTTTAAGCAATTCCATTTTTTCTCCCACCATTTTCATCATATCAATTAGAAGTGTTTTTAGCATTATATTTTGAATTAAAGAGTCGATCAATAGCGGATTAAGGTCTTCGTATGTATTAAATAAAAGAATGAAAATTAAATAAAATTAAAATCTTTTCCAAAAGAAATTAGATTTATTGTTCGGGTTTAAGGGCAATATGTCTTATATACAAAATTTTATGTATATAAAATATTGAATATTTCATTAAATTTTTTTTTTAATTAAAGAATAAATTAGTACTTATTCGAAGTCTTATGATTATAGTTGTCTTTAATTAAAAATTTTCGTCCGCAAAATTTTGTATTTGTTTACGAAATTTAAAATTTTTGATATTTTAACCTACAGACATTGTTATACCATATTATGTTCTATTTTTGGCACGTCTTTTGCTGTAAGATGAAGGAAAAAGTAATGTTACACAAGAAAAATTTTAAATAATCTTTTAATTAATCATATTGTCTGTAATGTAAGAATTTATTAAATAATTAAGTTTTATATTAGTTTTGAAATTGATTGGGATTTGGAAAAATAAAATTTTAAGTGCTCGATTTTTGAAAAGTCTCATAATTATTCTCAAAGCAATTCATATATACTTTTAGTGTTAGATTTGATCATTCTTTATCATATGATTTAAATTCTGCATGTACACATATTCCGAAATCTCTATAAACACTCTAACTAAGTTATAAAAAAAAAATACTAAATTTGTTATCAAAAAATTCAACTAACAACTTATATTCTTCAATTAAACTGTAATTCGATTTGCGTCATATTTTGATAAATTTTATAAAATTACATTATATATTTCATAGAGTAAATTGAGAGAACTTCATTAACAACAATTGAAAATAACATTATCTATATTTTATTTTTGTTTGTATTAAAAGAACGTTTTGTTACAAAAGTTGACAATTCAAAAGAAACAAAAAAATTAATTTGCCACGTTTTGTAAAAATACAATATCCTATAAAAAATTTTTTTAATAATAAAACCATTATAGCACTGATTTATTGGAATAACATAATGTTTTTCATAAATCTTAAATTTTATTATCTATATGAGCGATAAATTAATATTATGGTAATAAAATTTAGTTAATGTTTTATGTTCACACCTTTGTTCCGCACATATAAGGCAACAACAATAACAACAGAAATGGTTTAGTGACCATAATTATAAAATATAGATGGGAAGACTTTATAATTTTACGAAAAATGTTTTTCCGAAAAAATTGTTCGAAATTACTTTCTCCGAAAATAATTTTAGGACAAATTATTTTCGGGGAAAATAGAATTTCGAAAAAAAAAATTCGGAGTTCTTTTGTTAAATTTTCGGAGAAATATTATTCGGAAAAATTTCTGAATTTTAAAAAAAAATATTTTTTAAATTTTCGGACAAATGAAGTTAATTTTGAAAATTAATAAAATTTACTTCTGATATTGCTGGAATAATTGCAATGTTGAGAAGACATGTTGAAATAATTCGGAATTTTTAACATTTTTGCACGAAATCTATGTAAATGCTTATAACCTGATTAATATTGACAACAAAACACTTTAGAACCATTACTTGTCAAGATGGTGTGATATAATTTTCGCAATGTTTCTATTAAAAGACGTTAAATTTTTGATAAATTTAAACATACATATATATGTACATGTGTAGGGTATACATATATCCTATTTATTATTATGTCAAAATATTTAAAAATATCGAGTTTAAATTAGAATTGTCAAGTTCAATATACAAAAAATTTTTATTTTTTAATGACTCAAATATCACATTAAAGAATAAATCTTTTATGAGAATATTATGACCAGATTATTTTACCGACAATCGAATATTTTATTGATCTCGTGGACAGGTTGTAGATAACAATCAACTTTATGTAGAATGGGAGTATAAGGCCATATATTAGGTCGGAAAAAAACGAATTATATAATTTTTGAAGATATTAATAAAAATATTTTTTTTTTCTTTTTTGGCAATTAAAAATATTCGAAATTACCCACGATTTCGAATATATTTTTCCCGAAATGGTTTTTCTCATATTTTTTTTTTATATGGTGTATCATAAATTTAAGAATTCAACTTTGACATTTTATTAAAAACAACATTAAAAGATTATTAGCGAATGGGAATAAAAAAAATAGAAAAACAAAAAATATTGTTGTATGTATTTGTAAATTCGGACATTTTTGCAAAAGAAAAACAACAGCAATATAAAAGGGGAAAAAGTAAAATTACAAAAAAATTTCCAATGAAAACAAAATTTTGTTCAATTTTATTTTTTTACGTACAACTTTAAGAAACATGTAACTCTTTAGATCCAATATCGCTTTCCATAAAAGGATATTCAAAAAAATTTTATATTTATTTTACTTAAAGCAACAAAAAAATCAAAACAAAGAACCCAATATCCATACATGTTTTTCTTTTATTAAAAAAAAAAAAAACATGATAAAAAATTAAATTGGAAATTAATATTTCAAGAGAAAAGCAATAAATCTTTATAAAATGTCACTTGATCCTTTACTCCTTTTCTTGTTCTTAAAGAATCACAGAAATTAGTGTAAAATTATTGCAAATAAAATAAAAAATACTTAAAAAAATTTTTGTACTTGAATAATTTAAAAAAAAAACTTAAAAAAAAATAAAAAGTTTGAATATAAAAAAGAATTTTATGGGCAAGAATGGCTAAAATATTTACCAAATTTTTGCATATAATGAGTATTAAATATCGTTAGTTATCAATTCATCCCTTTATAAATAACCAATTTGCAAGTAAGATGGAGAGGGAAAATTTGGTATAGAGGGTAATGGTGACGGGCCGGAACCATTTTGTAGAACTAACACGCAGGGTATCCTGAACGAACTCATTATGGAGGTAGAAAGGGCGATATCAGAGGTATAGAGAGTTGGTCCTGAACTGAGGCGTCATTGAAAAATAGTTGAAATGGGTAGGATTCGAGTGAGAAAGCTCCAGTTCTGTGGGAAAATGGAAGAAACATCGGTACACCTTTTTGGTGAGTGTGGAACTTCGATCCACAGCAGAAGGGAGTCTCTGGGTGGTTACGTCCCCGTTGCAAGAGAGATACGAGAAATCGATTCCTACAAGATACGTGGATTTGTCAGAAGGATAGATCACAAAGAAGCCCTTTAGGCATATATGGAAGGACGTAACCACCCAGAGGAAGGGGATATAAGTGGAAGGGGGTCACAATAGATTCACTTCGATCGCTGTACATTGTTACCCCATGTCTATTCTAATATAGTCTAATCTAATCTAAGATGAAGAGCAAGCATATATAAAAAAGGTTTCCGTCAACTTTTATTATTTAGTTTTTTATTTTTAGTAACTGAATAAATCATCCTTTCATCCTTTTAGATTTAGATGGTAGAGCATCCGGCTACAAAGAGATACGTCACTGGCCCTAATGCCACAGTTCTCTGTCTTTACTTATTCCTTTGCGTACCTACATCTCTTCTACAGTCATATGAAGAAACTTTTATTGCTTACTTCTAAAAGGCAGACTTTCATTATTCTTCATTTTACTTTGCCGAATATACCCTATTTTTCCCTATTTTACCCCATCTACAGTTTTATACTCCTCTTTATTTTATTTACATTAAATTGTACACTTTGATATATGTTATAAAATTTATTATTTGAAAGTTTATCTTCAAAGTTTTATCTCAAAGGACTCACATACGTTATATGTACCCTTGAATGTATGTGAGTGATGCAGCCATTATTATATTTAATACACTTCTGATCATTATATTTTATTGTTATATAAATTTTTAATTTAATAGCATTTTAAAACTGTCATTATGAACTTATTTTTGATTAAGAGTATGTGACAAAGACAAAGTAACTTTATCAAATAAAATATTAAGTTCTGCTAAAGCGTACATACGGGATATATGCATAATATAAACATATAAAAGAGGATTCTAATATGAGAGCTAATAATGTTGTGTATGAATTTTATGAGTATAAAAAGAAAATCAAAAATATATGGTGCGTTTTACATTTGGCTGTTAATATTGGACTCGTCATGTTGACAGCACAATTGTCATACCTCACTGTTTTTTCATATTATTCTTATACCCGCACCATTAAGAGTGGAACTGCTATAACAATTAGCGCTCAGTCTAGTGTCTTAAGCCTTATCCCGAGAGCCACATTTCTGATGAAGACGAGCACTTTTTCAGGGGGAATATTCCACAATGATATGCCCACCAGCGAGGGTTCACTCAAAATTTCCTCTTATGGATCAACGCTCCATACTCATTCTTCACCTGTTAATTCCCAAGTCCAGTTTACTTATATATTTCTTAAGCCATCAGTGTTCCATAACGTTGTACTCACTGCTTAAATGAATAAGTTAAATTCAATACTGGAATTCATTCAAAGATAAAGTTCGACGGAATTTCACATGGAGAAGTAAAAATATCTAACCGATATGTTCCAATAATTTCAACGATTACATTGTAAGTTGTAGTTACAATGTATGTAGTAGTGTAACATCCTTTCCAACAAAATGTAAATAAATTTTCCTAAAATTTGTAAATTTTCGATTAGTTTACCATTGAATTAAATTTGATTACCGCAATCATTATTTATTTATTAATTATTAAATGTAAAATATTGACTAATATTTATTATATTCATTTATATTAATTAAATAAAATTATTTTATAAATTTCACATTAAACTGCATTGATTACATACACAAACCCGTATACAATGTAATATTGACATCTATATTTACTATTAACACTTTTCATATATTTTATGCTAGTCATGGTTATTTTTGTACATAAAGAAAGAAATTTTAACAGATGTACAAATTTTATTCATTGAGTAAGGATCATGAACAAAAAAAAATCATTATATTGAAGCGATTTATAATTTCTCATAATTAATTTTCATGTTACTTGTGGTTCAGTTAAATGTTATATGTTAATAATCGTGTACATATTGTAGTTGTACTGTTGGATCTGAACACTATATTCACAAATTTATTATATAAAGACTGTTGTTATTATTATTATAATTATTATTATGTTGAAATTCATTAATTATCTGCAATTATTACACTAAATTAACCTTTATTTAAAGCATATAAACAATTAAAACTGGTATATTAATATAAGAACTTTAATTGAAAAATTTTACTATTAACTCTTATACTCGCATATGGGTATATACTTTAAAATAATGTGAAATTATTCAAAAATTCCTACTTTAAAATAAATTATTTTAAATAAAAATCAAGTTAAATTAAAAATATATAGATCAGAAGTTCGAATGAGATTAAATAAAATTTAATTATTCAGATTTTTAAATTATGTAATTAAAGTACTAAAATATTTTTCATGTTTAAAACATTTTTAATAAATTTTATATTTAAAAAACTTAATTATTAAAATTACTTACTTACTTATATTACGAAATACAAGGGATATTATGTCGGATTTGTGTAGTATTATAAAATAATTAATACCTTTAGTAATCTGTTGGTGTACACAGAAAAGAATGCGATTTATGTGTTCACGTAATGCTGTTTTGTAATTAAGTGATTTAAAAATTACATTCGATTTCTTTTTAACAAATCAAATTATTGTAATTTAATTTTTAAATACAATTTAATGTGAATTTTCCCACCAGCAGTTTTCCATACTTTTCATCCGAAATATCACCAGCTAAAAGTTCAACACTATGTTTTTTGAGAAATGCTGCTCGGGCGCCATTTACTTCATGGTAGACTAACGTAATAATCTTGAGTTGACTTCATATTGATAACAGTGACGAATATCATTGGTTGGGTGGCATAATAAGAACACATATATATTCACCATATCTATTAAATATTCAACACTTTTATATTCACCAGCTTAAAGTTTTATAAATTTTTTATTCCAAATAAAATTTTCACTATTTTTTGGTAAAAAAAAAACTTGATTTTCGTGCAGAATGAAGGGAAACATAATATACGAGAACCACTTAAACCATTAGTCATTACGTATTTTTATATTTGTGTTAATTAGTCAACATTTAAATAAATGTTCAAAACGTTTATCAACAAATTTTTTTTTGCTTATAGAAAACTTAATCTCTACTCGTATTATCAGTATTATTCTTCATTTTCAAGAGGCATCTTAGTTGTAAAAGATAATTGAATGTGGAAGACAAGAGAGAATATATCAAATGAATTTAAAGATAATTTCTAGTAAAAAGAAATTTGCTTTAATAAATTCTATAAAATTATAATTAAAATTTACAATTTAAGCTTTAATATTAAAAAATTTAGTTATAATTACTTTAATTGAATATTAATACAATTATTTGTAATTATTTTACTAACACATACTTACGTCACATAATATATTCCATTTTGGATTTAAAATCTCATCCGATTATAATTTCCAATTAATTCAATTATTTAATTTTCAAATTTCAATAAATATTTTTCATAAATTTTAATTAACTATTTCGTAAAATTTATTAAACTCGTTCTATTTTAAATATTTTGTTTTTTTTTTGTCAGTATACTTGAAAGTTGGAAATTAGTTTTTGTTAAAGGTGGAAAGAAACATAAAAATTGCAAATTAATTTTTTTAGAAACTGTTGCGACTATGTGAATAGTTTCAGTACATATTCGGTTTAAGGAAATTGTTTGTGTATCGAACTGCAAAACTTTGACTTGGGATATTGTTGCTTGTAACCACAGATGCAATAATAATGCGCAATTAAGTTTTTAATATCAGAGTTAAAAAAATTTTATTTTGGATTTTTTTTTTGTTGGACTAATGCAATTAAAAAAAGTGTTATATGTGATTTATTCTGTTCCGATTGCTTTCCTGACTTGGTTATTTCCGCAATTTAACATAAACATATTTTATTTACATATGTGTATGCTTATGCAAATTTCCTTTTACATATTTTTATGTATATTTTTCAATACAAAATGTTGTTTTATTAAATAAAAATATTGAACTAGGAATTTTATAAGAGCGTAAATACGAGTACATACTAATTCTTGGGTTGTGAATATTCAAAATTCTCCTCTCAAAAACCGAAATTTAAAAACATCTCTTTGCCTGGAGTCGTGCTTTATGATATACGTGTATAGGGTGTAAAGATTGTATGACTGTAAGTTCTGGTGTGGTCGGTGTCGGTTGTGTTTTGGCTCTCTTCCACTTGTACAAGATTTATTTAAAATAAATTAAATTCGTGTTAGATATTTGATAGAGAATAGATGATATTTTGCTTCAAAAAAATTTCTACTCTGTAACACAACAGATTTAAAATTTCTAGTTTTAACATACTAACCAATAGAAAACAGTTATTTTCAGATTAAAATGAGTAAGCAGATTTTTACATATTTTTGAATATACGCTAATTAAATTAACCATATCTGCTTAATACATGTACTGGTAAATAATTGTATAAAATAAATTTATTATTCCCAAATAAATGATTTCAAAAACTATATACATATATTATATATGTGCTTATATAATATATTTTATTTTTAAATTAAATCAAGAATTTTAAGAATAATAAACGCCTTAAGATATTCTTCCAATCCTTTGAAGTGTTAGAATACTTTCTTTTGTTTTGCTCTTTTTCCAAAAAAAAAAAAAAATTTAATGAAAAAATTTTTCCATCTTTAAATTCCAAATATAATTTTTCGTTTATCTTCTTATAACTTTATTTTACAAATAATACTGAAAAAAATATAATAATTATAATGACATCATAACATTTTACCATTACTAAAAGACCCAAAGGATTAATAAAACAGATTTACAGTCATTCGCCGTACGTAGGTTGAAAATTTTTTAAATTAAAATTATATTTTTAAAAATGAGGTGTAAAATAATGAAAATTTCCGAATAATAAATTCGGTTTTACTTATGTATACGTTATAAAGGTATTAAAAATATGGAATATCGTAACTTCTTTAAAAAATATTATGTTTTTTTTTATTTTTCGACTTTTTGAAAATATTTCAAAATTTTTGTTTTTATTTTAACCTTTGGTTGTGCCTCCCTTGTGTTTTTTATCGAAAATTATTATGATAATTTTACGATAAGGAATAATAAATTTAAATAATATTATATAAATGGTTTGTTTTGCTGTTTTTCGTGTGTACATTTATTTTAACGTTTTTTATAAAGGGTTAAAGTTAATATTTCATCATTTAGAATAATAAAGTACTCGTAATACAAAAGTTATACAAAAGTATAAAGAGAATTAAGTGAATTAGAAAGAAAATGAGAATTCAAATTTGAAAACAATGATGACATTTTATGTATAACAAAGGTTGTTATTTTATTAATGTAATTGAAATTGCTTTAAGGTATTTTAATAAATTTTTAATGGAATTCAAGTATATTTCATTATGTATAAACTATTATTAAATTAAATTCTAGTGATTTAAGAAGAAAAAAAAACAATTAAAAGATTTTTAAGATGGAAATGAGAAATATCTCCAGAAGTTTTATAAAAACTTGTTGGAATTTGAGCATATTTCATGTATGTATAATAAATTATGCCACAGGATTACACCCCCGTGGTTTTCTGATAGGCGGCATTATCTGTTATATTTTACTCATGTAAACTTTGCAAGAGGTGAACAAACGTTCAAACAAGTCGAATACAGGAAGTCCAAAAATTTCGAATATAATTCTTTAAAAATTCACATTAGCAAAACCGTTTAGCAGGGACCACTAATCAAAAGAATAACTTAAAAAAAATGAAAAAATTGTCAGCACAAGTTCGTAGCTAACGTCTACTAGGATATTTGCCAATTCTACAAAAATATAGTATAAAAATGATAGATTCCGTTCATTTAGTATTTAAAAAAAGCATAAAATGGAGTGCATAGCATTTTATTTAAGGAAAAGTGACGCGGAGTCCAATCGGTGATATATGCAACATAAAGAAAAATATTGCGGGAGAAATCTAAAATTTTTGATATTACACTATAGATAAGTTATATATTAGTGTATTTTTGACACGTGCTACCTTTACATGCTTTGAATTAAGATAAAACTAACACGAGGTAAATTATTCTTTAGTGTACAGTGTAGTTCTATGTATTTCTAGAACGTGCAATTAATTTTACTAAAACTAAAAATACTTTAAATATATTGTGGTTACATGTTAAATTATTCCTTTTCAATATAACTTTAAATAGTTTATTCTAATACAAACAAAACAATAGCGTGAGAGTTCAAGTACGAAAATATATAAAACAGAATCCTTTATAAAATGTTTTAAACCATAAATTTCTATAGAAATTTAACTTTGTCTTGAAATAGGATCATTTAATCAAACAGAATTTTGTTAAAACAAGTGTCTTGTAATAATCCATTAGGAAATCTGATAAACTATGTAATTGTAATCTTCAAAATCATTAGTTAATCACGTAATTTCAATTCAAATAGAACAGTTTTTTCTTCAGTGTATTTATATTTAAAAAAATATCATTAAAAATTGTATCAGATGTGGTGAACTTTAAAAAGAATAATAATAATAAGGTTGCCATCTTTTACGTTAATGTAAGCTCTTCAATTTAATAAAAATGAAGGTTTCTTGTATCTAAATTCTATTATTAAAATTTAGAGGTCAAAATTTAAAAAAAAGTTCTTTTGTATATCTATACATATTCAATTTGTCTCGAATTTTCTAATTTTGAAAAACCGCAAAATGTTAGGTCATTACTATTTATAAAATACAATTATTTTTTAAATTAAATATTACCATCATGAATACATATTATATTGCTACGTACTTGTATACTCAGGTAAAAATTTCACCAAGGGTTTGTATAATTTATAATCTTCAATCAATTTGTGGTTTTAAATAATAGAAATAAACAAAAATGTTATTTTCTTCTCCTCTTTCCTAATTTGTGAATATTTGTATTGGTAGAAACTAATTTCTATTGATTTCCTTCAGTTTACCTTCATCTTTTAAGTATAAATAAGAAAATTATCCTTAATATAGAATAATAGAATGTCAATATTTATAGTTACAATATTTTTAATATTTGATTACAAGATTTAAGAAGAAGAGGAGCAAAAACCTCATATTTAACACAATTTTTCAAATAAATGATGTAAAAGAACTCTTGTAAAAGAAACTAATAACAAATTGTAAGGCAAAATCTATAAATACTCGTATACAAGAACAGTAGTCTATGGCATCTACAGGAATAGAAATATGTACACGAATATTAAGAGATGTTATAAATCAGGATAATTAATTTCTCTTTATTTAATATGAAGCAATTTTGGTTATAGTTTTGTTTTATTATCATTTTTAAATTTATTTTTACCAATATAGTCTGTAATCAATGAAAAAATATAACTATAAAATAAAATTAAATAAAATTAATTTGTTATGGGCTTGAAAATCAATCAAATTCAAATTGGTTCAATACAACATAAAAGTATTAAAATATATAAACAAACAGGTTATTTTAAGCTATTTAACTTCTGTATAAGATTATTGAAACCACAAAAATATAAAATTAAACATTTTATTGGAGCATTTACAGTTACAAAAAAAAACCCTGGTATTAAGCAGGAAAATCAATATTTTTGAAATTTAATTAGTTAGGATTAAAACCGGAAAGTAATGTTGTTATATTAGGATAATTTTTTTTTTGTTCCTGCTTTAATGGGAGCATAGGACTTCCACAAAGCTTCTCCAACGAACTCGGTTAGGGGCCAGTCTTTCTACGTCTGCCCATGTAATGTTAACCGTGCGATTTCTTTCTTTATTGTTCTTTGCCACGTATTCTTTGGCCATTTTATTTTCTTTGGTCATACAAGAAGACCGGCTTCACACATTGTTGAATATTCTCAGTTTTGTATTCTTGGATAAGTGTGAGGACTTCCATACGGTCCATAATCTGCCGAATGCCGCCTTAGCAAGCTTTAGTCTATTTTCAACGTCTTCTTTGACCCCTCCGGCTGTCGATATTATACTGCTGAGGTAGTTGAATTGTTTAACATCTTGTATAGCGGCTGTATTTATGACAAAGGGAATAGTGTTTGCTGCGTTGATTCAGAGTGATTTGGTTTTTCTTGTATTTATTTTCAGACCGTCCGCTGCTGCTTTTATATGGAGCTCATTCAATTTTGCTTGCATGTCTGAATGTGTGTGGGACAGCAGAGCGATCTCATCTGCGTATTCCAAATCCTCCAGGCGGCTCGTTAAAATCCATTGTATGCCCCTTTGAGTGGTTGCTGACTTCCGCATTATTTCGTCCAGGACTATGTTGAGTAGTAGCGGAGAGAGTGGACATCCCTGTCTTACACCTGCTTCGATGCGTAGTGGCTCACCCAATTAACCTTTATGGAGGACTCTAACTTCGGCGTCTTTGTATAAAGCTTGAATGAGGTTGGTTTTTTTTGTGGTATTCCTCTGCTAGTTAATACTCTCCATATGGCCTCGCGCCTTACTGTGTCGAATGCTCTCTCAAAGTCGACGAATGTTATGTATAGTGGGGATCTCAGGGTGTTTGAGTGGTCTATGCATCCTCTTTGTATTTTGAACTCAGCTTGCTCTTCCCGCATAGTTTCTTCATATTAGGATAATAAGGCATTTGCAATTTCAAAAGTAAATGATATGGTCCCCTATATACTGTTCTGAATTAGAAATGCAAAATTACAAATTTTTTTAATTTTTTATAGAGTAATTGCCTAATCTGTTTATAACATTCGAAAGCTAATCTAATTAATATCCCCGAAAATGATGCGATGTGCTCTATTCAATTTGAAATCCATGTAATTGAAAGTGAAACGTAAGCGGTCGGGGTTCCATTATTATCCGTGGACTGCTGTTTTAATTTTTTTTACTTGTCCTTGCTGAAAACTTACAAGATAAACTAAATAAATAATAAAATTAATTTCGATTACATTTTCAAAGAATATGGGAGTTATGTGTTATCTGAAAATAAATTATTTCTTAAAAGTTAAGAAGTTTCAATAAGAATTTTTAACAAAATAATTGGATACAAAATTATAAGTTATTCTTTTTATATTTTTTTATTATCACAATTCAAGTGTGATTACCTTCAATAACCTCTTTCAGAGATAAGTTTAGAAAAACTTTATATTTTCAAGGTTACTTGTAAACTTACTTGTATAACACATTAATTTTATTTGTTAACCACTCCTTATTTTTACTAAGATTTATAAGTTTATTTTCAAGGAAACTTTTACACAATATAATCATCTTATCATTGATTCAACTGTTCTTTTCTAAGTACAGTGATCTACCCAAAAATCACTACTAACTGAGTTTTCTTGTCTTTCATTAATTCATATTTTTCAATATAGTAAAATTTAAAAATATTTTTTTTATGGATATAATTTTGAGATTTATTCCATTATTTGCTAAAATTTAGGTAAAATTCTTATAAAATAATTTATTTTGATTTTTTATATTGATATAAAAATTTGTTTTCAACTCAATGATTATTAAAACAAAACGTGGATTATTAATGAACGGCTATGAAAATAATAATAATTATTTTTCTTTAGAAATACGAGTATAACAGTTAAAGAAAGATAATAAAAAAATTTCAATACTTTTAAAAAATATCGAAAAATCAGGAACAAAATCAAAATTTTTTAAATGTGTGAGTAACCCACAAAGACGAAAAATCATTTTGTTACTTCTTTAATTTTTTCTTATGCCACTAAAATAAACATTTAAATACAAAATAATATTTTTTAACGGTATATTGTTTACGTATAACAGAAAACAATAAGAGAGAAAGAATAACGGTATTTTTTTTTTCATTTATTTTCCTTGATAAATGTAGAACAAAAAAATTAAAGAAAAAAAAAGAACTTACATAAAAATTGAAATTTCACCGTCGGTTTAGGTTGAATTTCTGACTCCAAAAAAGCTTGTTAGTTAAAACTGCTTTGAAATAGGCAAAACTGCAAAAGCAGTACTGTCAACAAAAACTTCGGTGTACAAAAACGAACTGTCATAGCCATTCTAAATCTTTGTTAAAACTGCGAACTTGAATTCAAGTTTATTCACTTTTACATCTGCTCATTAATTAACTTTTTTTCTGGTGACTTATATGTTGAAGAGAACGTTGATATTAAGTTGATTGCAGAACAATTGCAACGCAATGGTGATTTAATCCAGTGATTTCGGACCCAAATATATAAAATTAATCCAGTGTACCTCTGCTGTTTTTTAGATTTTAGGTTGTAGATTTATAGAACCGGGGCAATAATGTACCGCGACCACGTATTGAACCACACCCTAGTTCCTAAAACGGTATATAAAAATTTGCTTTTTTGTTAACCATTATTTAATTATAAACTTATTTCATTTTTGTTTTATATAACTCTATTTGTTATACGTTGTTATTATTTGTTCCTATATATTTATTTATTTATTTATTTATCTGATTTTTTTTTATATTGAAACAAACCTCTTTAGTAATTGAATTTTAAAACAAAATAATTCAAATGAATATAGAAAAATGATAAATTATCCACCATAAATAAAATTATTTGACTTAAGGGAATATGAATATTTAAAAATTTTGTATAAACACATGCACATTGTTTACAATTGGTTACATGCGTGAGCGAATTGAGATAAAAATTTTTGTGATTACTGATTTTTGCTTTACTAGGAACATATATAAATCCGCACGTACATATGTATGAAAACGTATACGATAATAAAATAAAAACATTTTCTTTTAAAATCAAGATACCATTACTAAAACCAATTTTGAACTAATAAAATAAATGTGAGTTTTTAAATTGTGTTGGTGTATGGTATTGTTTTAAACAGTTAGTTATATTAAAAAAAGATGTACCACTATTAAAATTAAAAATATTGTGTTACTTCATTCGCATTGTGTGTTCTTCTTCTCAATTATTAAAGAGAAGGAGAAAAAATATATTTTAATTAAAAATTTATTTTGAAAAGTTTTACTTTTAAGTAGGCAACATTAATAATTTCCATTAATCGAGAAAATAGAAGAAGTGTAAACACATTAAAATAGGGATATGTATATGTTAGTGTGATGCATGCTATTGCCAAACATATCAGTATTTTTTTTTTTGAAATTTTTGATTATTTTATGGTTTCTTAACTAAATTCTTCTTATACATATGTATATGAATTTCTAAAATATATGTGGGTGTTGATAATACAACATTATGGTGTTTATTATAAATACAACGGATTATGATCAGATTATAATGTTAGTGTATGTATGTAAGTTTTCATGGATAATGCTAAATGACGTAAAATAACGTCATATTATGCGTTTGAAATCAATATACAAATTGATTAAAAAAAATGATTTTAAGAATTCTTAATCAATTGAAAGCTACATTAAGATAAAAATAAAAAAAAAACTTGAAACAGAAAAAAAAGTCTTGTCTCTCTTAGTTATACTCGCGGAAAAAAAATCAGACAAAATTTCAATTGGAGGTAGAAAACAACTACCAAAGATTCATCTCACACGACTCGAACCTAAGATAAATTACATATTTGACATAACCAGGATATATATAAAAATGTAGATAACCTTAACGATTTCTATTGCTTTTCGTAATTTTAAACTAGAATTTCAATAGAAGTAATTTTTAAAGTACTTACTGAAACATATACGAGGAATACGCCTAAATATATGCAATTTTCTTTAAAACTTCAATTTTTAACAAATTGAAAATTTTTGTTAAAATTTTTTTTCAATTATGATTTTTAAAATTAATTTCCATATTGTTCCGACACCTGTGTACACTATACACTGAAATTTAATCTATCAAACTTTAAAAAAATATTGTTAAAATACCATTATTGCTGCAGCGTAGGGCTAGGGGAAATGAGAAAAAAAAGGATTGTAACAAGACCTTTTTTTTTATATTTTAGTGTTGGGCTAATAAAATTTTGAAATTTATTGAAAGCAATTAATATTTTAGTAATTATGTTTTTTTTCTATTTCTTTACTTCATGACCCTATTGGAAGAAGAAGAAAAAAATCACCTCTGTCATTTATAAAATTTCTCTTTTTTTTCTCAATAGCTTATACGTATATATATATGCTTCTGAGAATCACCTTAATTTAAATATTCAACAGGTGAAGGTATTAAAAATGACACTAAATTATTGTGTGTACATAAATGGAAATAACTTTGTTATATAATTTGGAAATGGAACGGGGGCAGGCCGTTACATATATTTGGGTAAAAAATATACACATTTATAAGAAGTCTAATGACTTTTATATTTTTTGAAAATTGTTGTAATTTTATATTAGAAAATGGTCTAATCATACTTAATATTTTATAAAACAATTTAAAAGTTAAAAAGAGCAATAGAAATTGAAAATGTTTAAGAGAAAAACTTTTATTTAATAAAGTTTGAAAAAGTAGTTTATGATTTAAATTAAGGTTTAATAGTGCTTTTTTTTAACAGTAATGAACATTTTTATGGTCGTTATATAATAACTTTAATGTATTATTTTAATCACATATTTAATGCAGAGAAGAATGTTCAAGCACCTTTTATCTTACTATTTGCATTCGTGTTGTATAGTTATCTTACAACTCTTATAGGAACATTAATTCGGGCGAGTATCACAGAATTGTAACCGCTGTTAACTTTTCTCGTTCTCATTTAACTTTAAATTTCTAATTCGTATAAAACTTTTACATGAAAAACAAGAATTTTTATTAATAAACGGTCCACAATTAGACAACAATACTCAGAAATAAAAATGTATGCAAATTACAAATTATAAAATTAATTTATTTTTATATGAAAAAAAATTTAAATTTTGTTTACAATATTGCCATACTAATTTTAACAACCTATATATTTAATAATTATTACCATTCCCTATAATAAAAAAAAAAATTTAAATCCCAGATAAAAGTTGTAAAATGGCGTTAAACTTTTTATCTTTAATAAAGATATTATATAAAATAAATTTTAATACCGTTATATAAACTTAATTGTGGTAAATACGCAATGATGAAAATTAATTATAATTTTTTTTTACATACATATATTTGAATAGTTGATTATACAAGGATTAAATTGTGAAATTATTTTAATGAGAATACTCGTAACTAATTTCATATTATATAATGAGTACATTTTTTAATACACATTCATATATAATTCATACAAATATATGTGAATGAAAGTTTACAATTTATTATACTTGTGGTGTCTCAATTTTATTTATGCATAAATATAGACTTAGTCTTATAAAAATTATTATAACATTTTTAAATTGTGTATAAATTCACGTATTTCAAAAAATATAAATTTTCCTATTATAAATTCGTAAATCGTAAATTACGATTCGATTGGTATATCGTAAGTCCATCTTTAATTATGTGTCAAATTGAAAAGACAAACGGTGTACTCAGAATTGACAATTATTGTATTGGATTATTAATTATTACTTGTAGCTAATAATGCAAATTTTTCGTATATCCAGATGTGCTCTAAATTATTTATACCTGAATAAGGTTCCTTACCGTTCGACTAATCGTTCGGAATTTTTGCAGTTTATATAGTTTGTGCCGTCTGAATTGTATTTTCGATCGAATAAGTTGCCGTCATATGAGAATGAATAATTATTGATTGATTTATTTTTGTTACGATCCTAATATTAGTAGAACTTTTCGATGCTTTTGGAATTGGCAGAAACGTTGCGTAATATTAAATTCAATTCTGACATTTTGATTTAAGTATTACTAAAACTATTTTCAAGGCTCGATACTTCGGTTATTTGAGTTTTGTTAATTGGTATGATTTAATTCAATTAGTATTGACTTGGGTTTCCGTCTCTTTCTACACTTTATTATATTCAATAATTACAGTGCTTTTTACAGTGCCTCCCACATTAAAGCTGTGTTGTCCTGCTCTAAATTTCATTTTTTTTTTCTTTTTCACTCCTAGAAGGAGTAGGGCATGACATAGACTATGTCATACCCCGGTTTCATTGCGTCATAGAGTTTTAACTAGGTAGGTGACTAGCCTGCCGTAGTTTTCTAAATTCATTCATTACTTATAATTCTTTATTACTTATATATAATTTATATGTAAAAGATTATGTTTTTGCATGTTTGCTCTTAACAACATTCCAGCAAAGGTCCCTAAAAATAAAAGCTCTATTTCTTGCACAAAAAATTTTCAATTTCATTTTATTTATAAAGTGTCATTTTATTTATAGGGTTGTATTATTATTTTTTCAGAAAACATGTTTAAAGTTTTACAACAAATTTTATAGAAAGAAAATAATTTTATCCCAATATTTAAATATTGTAGAATATGAGATATTCTTCGAAAACATAATCATTAAAATAGACGCAGAGTATAATTAAGAAATTTTTACCAAAACCCTCTATATTCACCAACATCATTCTGAGCGCACTTTATTACATTTACGCCACAAAACTCTATATAATCATCATTAATGCCTAACTTTAATGATGAATGTTTTCATTAAGTTGTACACAAAAACTTAAAAAACAAATTGAATTAAAGTTTTGCAATTATGATGTTTTTTATGTGCGTATCAAAACTTTCTGGTATAATAACACTTTTCCAAACGAAATTCACGAAACCAAACAAAAATAGCAATAAAATTTTCCTTTTTTTACAAAATTAAAATAACAAACTTTAAAATAAATTTTTCCACATTTTTTAAATAAACATCTTTTTCCCAAAGTTCTTCAATATAGATTTATAGTGTAATAATATAAAAATACAACAAAATTGTAATCGTTTTGCCTTCAATTTTAACCGCAAAGAAACCATTTTTATACAAGAAAAAAAAATTGTCTACCAACAAGTTAATTTTTCTTTTGAACATTTCTTAATGCCGTTTTTGTCGCTTTATTTATATTCTTTGAAAATTGTTAAATTTCATTTGTAAACTTTTTTACTTTTTCCACTTATATAAAAAATATTTACAATTCATTTTTATCTTAATTCACACGATACACACACAGAGTGATTCAGCAACAAATTAGGGAGCCGTACACCATCGGGTAAACGGTAGAAAAGAAGGAAAATCGGAACCGTTTCGTAGCTACAGAAATATTAAGTAAACAGAAAATATCTTGTGAATTTACATACAAAATGGAGTAGAATGAAGACTTGCCTTTTTTGAGTACACTCGTGGAAAAAAATCTGACAAAATTGGATTGTATAGCACTAGGAAGAAAACAACTACACTGAGATGTGTCCTAAAGGATTAAGCGGTATAACATAAGCACGTTCTATAAACAAAACAGGTTATTGAAAGAACAAATAAGCATAATATCTGGATATCAGAAACCAGCACTAAATATAAACAAAGGAGCTTGTTAAGTTTGGCCAATGATAAATTAAAAATATGTAAGAGGTTGGGTGCGGGTGAGAAAAAATCAAACGCAATGATTGCGACAAATTTTACATAAGACAAACGAGGAGAACAAGGGCTATTACAAGGTTAAAGGAACATTTGAATGAGGTAAAACTTACAAGGAAACAAAAAGGCTTTGCAGCTTAAATTTTGTTTAAATTTCTGTAGCACGAAAACGGTTCTGATTTGACACCATGTTTCGAACATTTTCAACCGCCTACCCGATATTATATGGCTCTTAAATTCTTGCTGAATAACTTTATATATGTACAAACATTTTCTTAACATAAAAAAAGCATGTGTGTGCGTGTGTGATATTAACAAATTATAAAGCATTTTTCTCTTTACGGTATTTTCAAATTTATAAAATTCAACAGGATATCCTTGTACACTATTCCCGTAACACATATACATAAATAATAATGTCTTTGATTCTGTTGTGAATTGAAATATCAAATATGACGGATGTACGAATTTATGTATATACATATATATGTATGAATATGTAATTGTAAAAAGTTCTTTTCAAATAAGTATATGAATTTAAATTTTTTTAACAACATTCCTACTCGTTAATACCATCATATTTAAATCTACTTTAGATGTTGTTCTCTATAAAAAACTCTCTATGACATTTTCTATTTACTAGAAAGTAATAATCTTTTAACAAATATATATATTTTTTAATATGAAATAAAAATATGAAATGTTAACATTTTAATACCAGTCAAAAACGTATATTTGGACGTATATACAATTGTAGCGTAAGGGATAAAATTCCATGTGTGTGGCTTTAACTTAACATACGTCATAGATTTAAATGCATTTGTATAAGTAGTAATTTTATTAATATTCATAATTCTATTACATAATATGTATTAGTGTCTTATATAATAATAAATTTGGATCGGACAAATGTTTTTCAAATTAGCACATTTCGTTTTAAATAGCTAAGAGCAAATAAAATAGTTGAAAGCAGTATATTTAAAAGAAAAGAAAAAAGATCGGGTTTAGTTACATTAATTTCTTGTTATCATAATAGTTTCTATTATTGCATACTTTTAGGATAGGAGCACAAAATAAATGAAAGCAGAAGGTTTCTCAATTCAAGCTTGAAAAAGTTTTGTAAACAGAGGCACGGATGGTCCAATGAACAAAACATTTTTTTGCAAATTTCGTTGGAAATGTGCTAAAGATTATCTTGTTGTGTAATAAGAATCTTGTAGGGCATAAATAAATTGATCGTTGAAGGCCAAACTAACTTGGTTCTAATGAAATGAAATTCTATTTAATTAAATGTTAAAACTTGCTACTTCGATGATAAAACATTGTATAGTTATTTTCAACAAATAATGTGTATACCTAAGTATGTAACAATGAATAACACATAATTATCATCCTACATTTTAATATTGTCTTCATTCAAAGACCAAAATATAAAACTACCTACTCAGATTTTCCAGGAAATTACATTCGCATTTCTATACAAAAACATTTCTATACAAATAGAAAAAATATTATCCATTTCTAATAATTTTTTAAGAATTATTTAATGTAATGTGAATGATGACGACTATTACTGCAATATTGTTACATAAAACCTTCAAATCAAACTGAATATTTTACTTTTGAATTGCTTTTTATTTCTAAAACAATGTTTATTTTAAATTAAATCACATCAAATATTGCCCCTCGAGCTTAAAACATAAATTTAAATTTTGGTTGAATTTCACTTTTAAACAGAAAGGATATCAGAAAAATTTTGAAAAAAAAAGGATATCTGAGTGAGAAAATGCTAAAGCATTAAAAATTACTTTTAAATAAGTATGTCAAGTTTTCCTTTTTCATTCAATGTTATCTTTACGATTGTATACCGTTTCCGGCAAATTTTCGCTTTTGAAAAATGAAAGCGATGTTTAATTTCACTTGTAATTTCCTTTTAAGGCCTCTTCTATACTTGAGGCTCATTTCAATTATTCTAATAATTTAAAAGGACATTGAAGAAAAAAAATTTTTCTCTTTTTAGTTGTTGGAACATCATATGTGAGCAGTAATTTTTGCATTGTATTCAATTCAAGTGAAAATATTCGCGAAAAATATAAAATTTACTTGTGAAATTTGAAAGAAAACTTGGAAGTTTATAAGAATTTTACAAAAATTTTTTTTTTTAAAATTCAATGGACGTGTGTTCTATGTGTTGAAATTCGATGTATGATGGTTGCTTTTTAAAAATTTTTGTTTTAATATTTAAAAAAATCAATAAAATAAATCACAATTTATTTTGTAAGAAAAAAAATTTTCATATTGTATGATGTGCACCGCATACATTATTATTTCAAGTGACGTGATTTGATTTTGGAAGGAAGTGAAACAAAATAGCAAAGAACAGTTACAATTAATTAATATTTAAGAAATGAACTTGAAAAAAATTGAGTTGTTTTTATTCTTTACAAATGTTTTCGAATTCTAATTAGAGATTGTTGTTTACAGTTAATGTAACGTTAACTTTTAACACTTTATTATGTGATATAGGATTTATAAATTAGCCTAAGCACTACAAAGCCCATATTATATGATACTGGTGTCTTTTGAGAATAAGTTTATACTCTTAAAGTAAAGTCAAATGAATTTGTTGGTATGAACAAATTGTTCATATCAACTAAACATAATTTAAGAATGCCAAATATTTCATTTACACAGAACCAAGAGTCAGAATGATTTTTTGCCAAAAACTAAATTTTATTGCTAATTAAAATTTGTAACTAAAATAAAAATTGTTTAACTATGCGTTGTTTAGAAAAAAACTTAAAAAATACAAACATTTTTGATGTTAAAATAAAAAAAAAATTTTTTTTGTTTTTACTGTTTTGTTTTTGTCTTGTATAAACTCTTGACTAAAATGTTTTTAAAATTCTCCCCATTTTACATTCATAGTCAAAGGATTCATTTCCATATTTTCATGTTCCATTTTTTTATTTTTTCAAACAGAACCTAAAAAAATAAAAATTAATTTTAATGGTGTGTAATAAGAAACTTTAAAAGCTGGGACTTTTACATTATATTTTTTTCCACAATTTCTTTTTTTTTTAATTTTGTATTTATAATAATGACATTGTTTTAAATTATTTCAAGAATTATGTTCTTATATAAAAGGATATTTTAGTGTAGTGACTTATCATCTTATATAAAATTTGGGGCTAATTTAAATTTAATTGGAATTATGTAATAGTAACTTTAAATATTAACGTAGTTATTCCATTATTATTCCATTTTTTTGAAAAATTTAATTTTTGTTAGAATAAATTTTTTGATGTATTTGTCGACGGTGTTATAATTCACAAAATTTCAATTTACACTGCACTACTCCATTGCAGGAACCTTAAAATAATAATTAGCAAATAACTAAACCTCGAGTGTAAACAATCAGTTCATACTAACTGATTATCGTGTAATGAAACTAAATTATAGATCACGATAATTGGCTTTTGGCAGGCAGAAAATTTGCTAAAACTAGCCGGTTTTAAAACTTTAAATAATTTCTCAGTCCAAATAATCTCTCTTTATAAAACTCAAACTCAAATATAAATAAATTGGAAAAAAAAAACCGAACAAAACCGAACAGGAGAGCACATTATTAATAGTCTCTTTATTTATAAACATGTAAGTACATTATAATTTGTGATTTAAATTATTAATGTAACGTTACAGTTACAGTTTTTTTTACATTTTTATTTAAATGTATTCGAGCTCTGAAATTGTTTTTAACAGGACAGAAACTATCATTATAATTAACCATTTAAAAAGTATGTAGTTAGTATTCATTCTCTGGAATCTTATACATAATAATATTAAAGAGAGTTAAAGTTATAAATATAAATTATATAAAAAAATTAATTTTTTTTTTTCAAATTTAATTTTTAGGAAACTTATAGTATTTTAAAATTTTCTAAACTCTTACAAATAAACAGACTCCCGAAATAGATCTTTCCGTATTATGGCAAATTATTATATTCGGGAAGAAATGAAGCGTAACCAAACCCATAAATTTTTTATTTTAATTGATTACATTGAAATTCTAAGGGAATTCCGTCGTTAAAATTATTTCGCCATTAATTAAATTTTAGTCTTTGAACAAAGCAACAACTGGTAACAGCATATAAAATAGTTTTCTTTCAAACTAATTCACAGTAAATTGAAATTTAATTAAAATTCATAATTACAGAATTTATAATTAAAACTATTTAATATTTATAATTTAAATAACTACAGATTAAAGTAATATTTCAAAAATTCACTTTCAATTTTTAATTAAAAGTAAAATATCATAAATTAATATGAATTTAAAATTCACATTGAACTACTAAAATAATACTGGTAGTTAAAATTTACCAATTTGTAAAAAATAATTGGAATAATTAAAATCCTTTAAAATATTTAATCTACTAAATTGCTATGTTATTTCATTTGAATAAAATTTATTAAACTAAAATATGTAGCTTAAACTAAATATGTAGAAATTTATTAAAATAACGGAATATTTATGAACTCGACCTTTAAATTTAAATAGTTTTTAGATGAATATACTTAGTAGGTAAAAATAATTACCTTAATGAATTTAAATTTTGAATCTGTTCAAAAGGAATTAAATACTATAATAAATTTATCTATATTGTACAATTCGTTATATAAAAAGTATAGATATAATATTAAACCCCACACCCTCTTCATAGGTAAGAAGAACCTTTACAAAAATTGCTATTTTTTATTTTTAACTAAATGAAATAATATAATATAACAAAAAGTTATTGATGTTTCAACCTTCAATTAAAATTTTAGAAAATATTCAAGTTGTCAAATTTGACACAAACTTTTATTTTATAAAGAATGTCACTCTCTGAAAAAACCCTGATCGAGATTGTATAATACAAGTTCTTCTCGCACAAGTCATTGATTAATTAGTGCGAGTAATAGTACAGAGTTGATACGATTAATAATTATTAAAGCAGAACCAAAATGATGAACGGTAACGATGGAAGATTTCCGTTGTTAACTGTACCGTATTTTGCATATAAAGCCACACACACATGGAAACAAATTTTCATTTAACTGTAGGGTTAAATTTCAGAGGAAAATTTATCCGTGAATATTGTACACTACAAATGTGATGGATTTTCTAATCCAAATTGAAATTGGAATAATTCTGTTCTATATAATACTTAATACTCAAACAAAAAAAAAGCAGTAATTAAGTTTCACTATGTATAAGGATTTTATTATACGTTATTAAAGATACCATTGTACATTTTAGCAATATTAAATAACGTAAATTATTGAAAAATGATTTGTCACAATCCTCGGAACAAATTAATATATGCCTATATACAAATATTATATGTGTATGTCAGCGTTTTCATATATATTAGGTATATGTCTGCTTACGCACTATATATAAATTGAATGTCCTTTATAATTCACAGCTTTTCTCATTAATTATTGACTTATGTTGATTTTTTTTCTTTTTTCTTTGGTTTGTTTTATTATGTACTATTTATGTTTTTTTTTCTCTTAATTTTAATATTTTTTTTTCTTCTCATTTGTTGCTTTTTAATTTACGATTGTGACCCACTTTGAGGTATATTGTTTACATGTATAATATTACATTTGTACATCTATACAATCAAAGAACATTTGGAAAGTATGACAATCATCAAGTCTACCATTATAATAGAGACATACAAAAATATGTATGCGTATGATTCTATACAAAATATTTTATCATTATAATAATCAATATATGTAAACATGATTGTAATATTAAAACAAATATCGAATATTTTGTAATATAGCTGTAGTGTACATTGGATTATGAAGTTGATTGTAGGTGGTATATAGAGCAGCTCCTTTTTAATATAAATAATGAATACAATTTACAAGCTATTCATAATATGCTTGAACAACATCATTTAAATGTTACAAATTAATAACTATGTTATGTATACATATATACATAAATTTATGTTATACACGTATAAACACAATAATGAAAATCCTTATACATATTTGTCCCAACTTATGATTGAGATTGAATTAATTCATTTTATACATAGATGTACGAACACATATTATATGCAATGTTTTATATAGCTACATATATACATAAGTGATAAATTTCAAGTAATGAATCTAGTAAAAAAAGTTAATGTTGTGATATAAAATGAGGAATAAAAGTTTAAATTCCATATTTAATGAAGATAATTATTTAAAAACTTTATGCGAAAATAGTTTTAAATTTAATTGTGAATTCTCAATTTCAACTGCAAGGCAAGCAAACTTACGAGGCATGTTATGATAGCATATTTGTATTTTTGAAAGATCTAACGCGGCAAAAAAGTTGGAAAATAGATTTAGATATATTCATTAGTTTAAAATTTTTTTTACTTTTCTTGCTAGAAACCCAATTTTTTTAGAAATCTTGTAAATATTGTTTGCATGTGTGTCAAATTTCAATTCAATGTCTATGATTACCCCTAGGTATTTAATGCTGTCCACACGCTCAATTTCTTCATTTTCAACCTTTACACAACCTCGACCATACAGATCGTTTGTGCATCCCCGCCCCAGATTATTAGATTAAGGCTCCCGAAAAATTTTAACAAGTCCGCAATGCACAACGATTCATGAGAATTCAAGTCCAAGACCCCGAAAAAATTTTGAGACATGAGTGGAATCCTTCGTGCCCTGGTCGAAGAATCTACATCGCTGGGTACTTGATCTGCCAATTGCTCAGTGACAAACCACGATAAAACCTCAGAGAAGAGCGGCTTCGCCTTATAATCTCGGGAATGCCCGCGATCCGTCGAACAAAGAAGTCTTTGCATCGCGACAGACCCGCACAGGAGCGCAACAGTTTCGGAGCGCGCCTTTTCACCCAGGCAGCCACGGCCATTATCAAGACACCTCATAGAATGGCCCACGCTCGAACCAGGCCCGATGAAGGAGTCATTTGCCCCCAACTTCACCAGATAATCGGCCTCCTCATTTCCAGGTATTCCTGTATGGCCAGGGGCCCACATAAGAGTGACTTTGTTATTCATACTCAATTTTTCCAGATTGTTGAAGCAACTCATGACTAGCTTCGAGTTAAAAGTTGGTGATTTCAGTGTCGTCAAAGCATCCTGGCTATCGGAAACTATAAAGACGGAACATTTCCGTGAACCATGCCTCATGCCTCGTTGGCGAAGACCATGGCGTGAAAAACGTAGGGAGATTCGCTCAAAAGCGCGTAGAACCTATAGTTGCGGCGGTATACACCAGCAATTGCCTTTAGAATCGTCTGTGTGACACAAAGGCGGCCGAGCCGGCAAGGAGGCTATAATTGCCTATTATTACCTGAAAGTTCCTCTAGCATTAAATCGTCTTGATCAAAAAGTTCAACGCCTACAGGAGTTCTCCATCCAATCCAACTTCCTCCAAGATGGAGTTATGGCCCGTCAAGCCACGTCCTACAAATTTTGAGAGCCTCAGTCTTGCACCCCTGGCCGCCGCAACGCTAGCAACATGCAAATACCAGGGAACAAGGCTCAGCATCCTCTCAAGCGCTGCCGTCGGCGAGGTCCTCAGGGCACCAATGGCGCTCAGACAGGTCAACCTTTGTATCCTGTTAAGGATAGTTTGGGCTCCCACCTGCTGCGTCTTGGGTCACCATACAAAAGCAGCATACGTTACCATTGGCCGTATCACGGTCTTGTATAGCTAAACCACCAGTTGGGGACTCAGGTTTCAGGTCCTCCAGAGTAAGAACTTGCAGGCAAAGAAGGCCTTGATAGCCTTGGTTTACACGTATTTGTCATAAACACTTTACCTCTTACCTAGTGGCCGCGACCATCAAGGAGTCAGTACCAATTACCGCCTCGATTCTTCTACCCCTGAGTGGTCATGCCAGTGGTCCATCCAATGCTAGAGGAGCAGATGCTCCTCGACGTCATCGCTTGCTCAATGACCCCAAAACTGGTACTGTCGAAAGCACCCGAAATATCTAAAAAAGTACCCGCCAGTATCGCTCTATAGTGTAGCGTACTTTTAACCTTATTGATAAGCTCATGAAGAGCAGTATCCGTGGATTAGGAATACTCATGCTATTTTATTAGCTGAATCTAATTCATTTTTTCCACTCATTCAACACCCAATTCAACGAAGATTGAGTTGAATGTGATTTTCGAAAACCGGACTGTTAATCACACACAATTTTCTTATTTTCCTAAAATAGTATCAGCATTTCTAGACTAGATTTAAATCAAAAACTAGACTAGCTGAGAAAATATTGATGTGTTGATGATATTCCAGAAGGAAGCCGCCTGCCTAAGCGATTTTTGCAGTTTCTGCACTCGGAGGGAAGAAAAATTGTAATCGACCTCCTATACTCATGAAATCTAGTATATAAATAAGCCAAATATCATAAGATACTTGCCGAAAGTATAAATACTTCGCCTTTCAATCGGTTTTTGGAAAATTTGGAGTAATTTGAATTAGATGGACGGAAGATGGTGATACCACAACATGCTCTTTTGCCTAAAGACGCCGGCCTGATATTATCTTATTTATTTTTAATATTTAATATATTCCCCAGACATTAGTATGTTAAGTGTACAAAACAAAAGTTGCATTTTTTTTTAAATTTTTAAAAATTAATTTTTGTTTAAAGGTGAAATAAATTTGTAAAAAAATTAAAAGTTAAAATTATAAAACGTACTCGTATGCTATGAAATTACAAAGCATAAAATACCAAAAAAAATATTTTTAAGCGTGCAAGTATATCAAGTGAATTCTTCAAATGAAATTAAACTAATTTAATTTCACAATTTTTGTCACAAATTATTTTGTATTTTTTTAATAATACTAGCTAGTATCTAGGTCCGAAATATGATCTATTCGAATAAAATTTTTTGCCTAGTCATCGTTTATCATTTTGGGAGGGCATGCATAAAAGAAAGACGCTTTACGAAATTTAATTGTTATATTTTTTTTTCGTTCTTTTTTCCCTCTCTCTCTCTTTTTTCTTTTATGCCTTTTTCAAATTTCAATATTCTTTTGTCTGTTCTGTACTCTGTGGTGTAAAGTTTTTTTTCTGTGTGTTTTTTTGTTGAGCATATTGTGAAATCCTAGATTTTATTTTAATTGAAAATCTCCTTTCTTAAGGTTATTTATTTTCCCTTTCATTTTAAATTAATGAAGGAGAAAGAAAGCAAATTATTTTGTTTCGTTTTTTTTTATGTAAAATTCATATTTTATCTTGTAACTCAAATAAATTTTATTTAGTCTTTAGAATTCAAAATTATTAATCTTTTCTTTTCCCTTTCTCCATCGATTTCGAATGCATAATGGAGTCTGATATTGATCTGATAATTAATATTGTAATCGATAGTTAATTTGAATAACTTGATATAAATCAATTATAGGTACTGTAAATATTAAATTAACAGTATTAAAATAATATTTTTCAATGAAAATATTTTATAAAATCATTATTACAAAAATGAATACATTGTATTAATTTTACTGTTATACGTATAATGCATTACAAAATTGTTATACATACTTGACCTATAACTTGAAGACAATCCATAAAACATTGTCTAAAGGTCAAAAATGTAAAGTTGATTAAGCTGTAAAGGTAAAGTACCTCTGAATTGAAGTTCAACCTTCCTTAACAACCAACAGACTTGAAGCAAATGTGTGTTTTTATGAAAATCACTTCAGCTAATAGACAAAGAGACTGGAGTACTGAAATCGCTCTTAAAATAATTCCTCTTCGTTTCTTTAACATACAGAAATGTTACCTATGTTATTGTATGCAATCCGGTAGGTAAAAATTAAAATTACTATAAACCTTACTTTCCATATGATGTAATCAATGTCATAGTATTTGATTAATGAAAATAGTAAAGAATTAAGAATGGTTTTCGAATATAGAATTCACTTATATGGTGTTTACCTTATCTACAATAACTTCGTTTAACACATTTGACATACCATTAATACATAACGTTTATAAATTTGTAACACAAATATCGAAATTATTTTGATCAAGATCTATGAAAGTTTAAATTAACAATAATCCCATATAATTTATTAAATATACATATACACATAAATACATTGTACATACAGTGTAAATGAGTAAAATACTTAGTTTAGCAGAAAAGTTTTGAAAACTTTGAAAAGTAAATTATATGTTTTGCGCTCGCTCTTGCTCTCAAAGAAAGTGAGAATTTTAATTAAGTGAAAAAAAGTGAAAACAATTATTTATTTGTTTTTAATAAAAATTACACTCTACATCGTAAGAACAATATAGGAAAAAATAATATTAACGTAGAGGAAAATAAGTGTACGTATGTGTATAAAGTCTCTTCTCTGAATTAATTTACATTAGAAAAAATAATAATAAAACTTTCTCCTTATTCATATTTCTTAATAAAATGTTGATAAAAGGATTTTAACTCATTTTTGTCTTTGTTTTTTGAGTATATTTAAAAGAAAAACATTAAGTTTTAAATGTATACCTAGAAATTATACTAGAAGTTTTACACTTTAATTCACAAATAAGTCTAAATACAAACATAGTTAAAATTCTGTGTTTTTGTTTTTATAAAAAAAAGAAAAATAATTTACACTTGTAATCATATGTGATATATGGAATATATGTACAATTTTAAGTGAATATTTTAAAGGATTAAACAAATTAAAACGTGCATCAATGAACATGCGATAAAATGTGCTTTGAGGATTTACTCATTTTTTTTTTCTCCAGTTCGGTCTTTATTAAATTTTTGTTTTTGCATACAAATTCTGTAAATGAATTTTTTTTTTGTTCTCGCTTTGTGAAAAGAGTAGTGAGTACAACGTCTTTTTTTGTTATATTTTGCAAAAGGAGTATAAAGAAGAGTAAATGATGTGTTATACAACTAACTGTATAAGAGAAAATCCGTTTTAATTTATTCTCAACTCAACTTAAAGCAATCATTTTTTCATAATGTTTTTAAAATGTTGACATTTCAAACACAAATTAATTGAAAATGCAAGTTGAAGTTTGTTATGAACAACTCAATTTTAATATTATACGTAGCTGCATAACGGATTATTATAATTATTGTGTAATTTAGCTTTACACTATTTTATCCTAATCTTTATTTTAAAAAATTTCTTCTTTTCTTATTCTTATGTAAGATTTTTCCAATTCTGATTTTTTTTTTATGCCCTACATTAAAGCATTGTGGATCAATGCTTTAAATACCACGAAAAGGTATTTCGAAGTCACCTCCGTCTCTTCATAGAACCTATGGGCACGCCAACATGACCATTTTCCTCTATACAAATGGATTCGATTGGTCTGAAGATGATCGCGCATTGACCCTAATACTTCAATAACAGTACAACCGCTCAACATGATTGTTTTATCTTATCTTCGAAATTTCCCCCATAAATTCAGATTAAAGCCCCACATATATATACAGTGGCACTTATATTTTTTTTTAGCTATTTGTGAAAGTGAAACGTCGCAAATTAAACTCAGCAATAATAGCCAGCACATACTCGTATTTCGATTTTCGTTAAGATAAGAAATCGTCAAAGGCCGGTTCTTTTGCGATTGCATTTCCTATGACTGTATTAAGAGCATTAAATGGAGCGAATTTATTGACCAGTGCATGCATCCACTAGCTCGCTATTATAGCTCTGGGATATGAACTTGTAACATAATTGTTTTTCTAGTTGCATAGTATTTTTTTAAATTTATTTTTTATGCTGAATTTAGAAGATTTTGTCCCGTAAAGCTTCTATATTTTATTTAAAGATTTTATAATCCTTTGTAATTGTTATTATACACTCATAATATATACATTTTAAATTTGTTGTAGGGATTATAAATAACGATTGTAATAAGTGGACTCTAATATAAAAAATATAACATATTATAAGAGGACAAAATATATTTAATAGCATAATAAAACATTAAAACAAAAACAAAGTTCCGCCTACGATTAAATCTCTTTTAATGTTTACATGAATTATGAAAAAAAATTTAAAGGACTACTCTCTCTACCGGAAAGTAAATTTATTATTTTTTCTTCTTTTGTACATTATTTTTAAACTCTTATTTTCCCTCATATTCATATTTATTTAGCGACCGAATTACAATAAGGAAGGTATGTGTTGGCATCGAAATTCGAGTTTTCGGCGGAAATGTGTTTTTCTATGCTAGGAAAGCGCAAATAAACTATTTTTTAGAGAGGTGCCAGTTTGTCGGCCTGTTTGCCTACCTGAGCAGACTTGTGTGTGGAAAGTCCGACTGAACCGATTTTCACGAAAATTTATCTTAATTTCATCTGAGCTTATCAATATCTGAATCTAGATAGTCAGCGTATTTTTCTGAAATTTATATATAAACTGCGCCTGGCAATAATTTAATAATGGGTTCGGTGATGTTCTGTTCTCATCAAATTTTTTGTTTTTATGTAAATGACCAAAAGGATATTTCAATAGGATGTTGTTAAATAAAAATTTCCTTAAATAATGTATAAAATTATTTTCAATCTGCATACGATAATTTTTGTTCTTTGTGCTTGTGTATAGAAACTTCAATAACATTACCTAACCACATTTTCATGTATAACAAAACCATAAAACATAATTATAAACATTAAAAAAGAATTACGTGAGCACACATTTAAAGCGAAATGCAATGATAGAATGTACACTATGCTCTGCTCTGATTTAACAGTACTTTCAAAGCAAAGATAACCTTCATTGTAATCCTGTTTATATAGATTACTTGTATAGTAACTATGTTATTGCTCTTACTATATTTGTTGTTGTTGTACCTACTTCATATCGACTGTTGGTTCTCCCAAAGGAATTTCTAAAAATTTTCTTTTTTATTGTTGTCAAGATTAATGATAATGAAGATTAATCCTCAAGTTTTAAAGCAAATTAAGTGCGAAAATTGATTTTAAATAAAAACTTTTCAATTTTTTTAATTTATAAAAATTCCCTTAGTAAACAGTAAATAGATTCTAGATTTTAAGGGAACCGAGTGGGACAGGAGTAACCCCCCAAGCCACCGCAGACATTCTTAACTTATTGTAGCCTCCCCACGCTCCCGCCTATAATATCTCCGTCGCAACCACAAAGCCGGAGATATCCCTAAGAAAGTTGGACAACAGTTCCCGAACACTTAGGGACTTATGTCCAAGACAATTGCGGCGCCGAACAGCCAGTGCCGGACAGTCACAGAGAATGTGCACGGCGGTCTCATCGCCACCCCCACAAAATCTGCACAGGGGGGAGCCCGACTTCTCCAGCCTATGTAGGTGGTACTTCACTGGGCAATGCCCCGTGAAGAAATTCGCAATAGTGCGAACCCGGCTCCTGCTCATCCCCAGCAACTCTGCGGTGAATCCGTTGGAGCTCGTCGAAAGAAACACTTTCGCATAAGCCAGTGGCGGTCGCATTCCGCCGCGAGCATGCAAGCAAGCCCGGCTCACACGGCGGAAGAAGGCAGACCGCAGAAAGGCAACGGCTGCACAAAATCAGCCCCAGATCCCCTCGACGCCAGCCCATCGGCAATTTTGTTGCCCGCATGGCCACTATGACCAGACCAACTTGGATGTAACTTGAGCTGAACGAAGCGCCAGCAGTGCATCCCTGCTGTCCGAGAACATATAGATGGTGCGGTTTCTATACCCCGTTTCTAAATTGTTTCTCAGACAGATCTCTATTGCATGTATTTCGCCCTGGAACACCGTGCAATACGGGTCAAGGGTTGCATATACACGCGTGTCCGGGCGGACATCGTATACACCCGAACCCACACCCGACTCCGTTTTGGACCTGTTCGCATACCACAAGCTCGAACCCGACTCAAGTACCTTGCCACCCCGATCCCACGTCCATCGATCGGGAAACAGAACCCTGTACTTGTGGTCGAAGTTGTACCGCGGCAGACAGGTATCCGACATGGTTATTCTTAGAATCGGATCGCTCTCAATGAAGTCTCTGTGAGTCCTGTGGGCCAACTTTAGCCCTGCCCTGTCCTCGCTAGAGAGAAGTCGGTAAGTCACTAGTCGAGCTTCCTTCAATACATGGAGGTGCAGTGGCGGCACCCCGATCATCACCTCCAATGCAGCGGTAGGAGTCGTCCGCATTGCTCCGGTCACTCCCAGGCAGGCCAGTCTCTGTAGCTTTTCCAGCTTGGCCCGCACACCCGCCTGCTGAGCTTTACGGCACCATACAATCGACGCATAAGTGACGATGGGTCTAGTAAGGGTCGTATATAGCCACAGTGCTATTCTGGGACTAATTCCCCAGGTTCCTCCGATGAAGCTCCTACACGTCCACAAGGCCGCCGTAGCTCTCCCGATAATTCTATCTATATGGGTATTCCAAGAGAGAGGATCATCCAGGGCTACCCCCAGATACTTCACCTCGCTAGAGTAACTAATACGTTCGCCAAACAGAATTGGGCTCGTTAATCTATCCCTGCTTCTGCGTCTGGTCAAGGCGACCAAAGTGCTCTTGCTTGGATTTATATTTAACCCAACGGCTTCGCACCACCTCTCCACAACACGTAAATTTTGCTGTAGAAGATCAGAAATAGTGCTCTCAAATTTTCCCCGTACGACGAAGGACACATCGTCGACGTATCCCTAGATACGTGCCCCGAAGCCCTTGAGAGCAGCGATTAGATCATCCACTACAATGGACCACAGGAGGGGCGAAAAAACCAACCAACCAACCAAAAATGAAGAGTATATCGTCAGCTATGGTGGACTTAATAATCCTATCCTGTAGTATCCGATTAACCCATCTGCTAGTCGTCAATCCCTCGTTTGTGCAACGACTCACAGATGACATGATATGGGGTGTTGTCAAAAGCTCCCTCTATATAGGAAGCAGCCAACTGCCACCTCCCGCACTTCCAGTGAGTTTTGAAGGACCCCCACCAGACACTGCAGAGCGAGTCATGCAAGGGATTGCTTCCTGGTGCATCGTCCCGTATAAATCTATCAATCACTTTTTCCATTGCTTTTAATAGAAAAGAAGTAAGGCTGATTGGACGGAAAAACCGCCTTCGGAATATACGTCACTTTAGCCACCCTCCATGCCTGAGGGATGTAACCCCACGCATAGCTGGCACGAAAAATTTCCAACAGTGCTATGGCGATATGTTTGAAACCCCTCTGCACAAATGCAGGATATATTCCGTCATCACCTGGAGATTTTAAGGGCCTGAAAGAGAAAACAGCCCATCTAATTCTGCCCATCGTGAAGACCAGACGGGATCGCTGCCAGTCATCCCTCCTGGGCCGGAATGCCCTCGGTTCAATGACCGCATTTGAGTGATTCCGAAGAGTCTCCGAGTCAGGAAAGTGCGTTGACGCCATAAACTCCAACGTCTGCTTTCCGTTCCCAGTCATGGAGCCATCAGGCCGTTTCATTAGGCCCGACCCGCTAGCATACTTTTTGGAAAGCACCCTGCTAAGACGCGCACTGGTGGAGAGTTCATCAATGCCCTTGCAGAACGCCCACCACGAAATTCTCTTCGCTTTCCTAATTTCTTTATTGTATTTCGTGAGTGAGTCTTTATACTCTTCCCACGAACCCGACGCCTTGGCCTTATTGAATAAATTTCTGGTCTTTAGTCTAAGCCTTGAAAGCTCGTCATTCCACCACGGGCACTTACTTTTGCTCCGCCTCGGCTTATCGCGGCAGCTCCCATGGTAGGTACTAGTAATAACCGCCGTCAGAGCCTCGCTGGCCAGTTCGATATCCATCACCGTTCTGACAGAAGCAGGAATGGATCCAATCCCATCCATGAGGAATGTTTCGAATTGACTCCAATCTGTGGATTGGGGTATCCGATACATTTCTTCTGCCAGGCCCCCGGAGACCATGATATCAAACCTAATCTGCCTATGGTCGGACATGGATGTCTCATTTGAGACATGCCATCCACTAACCCTACTGCCGATAAACTCAGTGCAAAGGGTGATGTCAAGGACCTCTTCCCTAATTGCATTTATGAATGTCGGCCTATTGAATGAGAGATTCATAACCATTAATTTATTGCTATATATAAATACAAGTAGGCACTCACCTCTTTTGTTTATATTACTGCTTCCCCAGACGGTGTGGTGGGTATTGGCATCACTTCCTATTATAAGTTGGAAGCTCCTCCTTCCACAAAAGTCCACTAGATCCTTCAGTTGCTCGTCCGAGTGGGCACAGTCTCCCGGGAGATAGGATAAGCACACAATGAACTCTGTCCAACCCCCGGAAGACTTCACCTTCACCAACGCAGCTACCTGATCCTTAGAACAGTAATCTGGAATGGGAAAATACGTTAGCCTTTTACTAAACAAAATGCAAGCCCTAGGCCTGCCTCCTCAGTTTGTTGAATAATAGGTCCAAAAGGATCTTGATTATCCGTCTCCATCGGAGGCGCCGCCTCTTCCTCTACTGGCGTGAGAAGGAGTTCCTCCTGGTTCTGCAGACCCTTGAGCACTAACTGTGTTTGTATTAATGTTGTTCTTAGTATTGTTGTTGTTGTTGTTGTAATTGTCACTGTTGTTATTGTTGTTGTTGCTGCAGTTGTTGTATTTGTCACAGTTGTTGTTCTTGTTGTTGCTGTTGTTGTTGTTGTTTATGTTTTCCATTTTGTTCCCACGAATAGCGCGGGAAAGTACAGTCACCCTTGGCAGAGCCCGGCATACTGTGGGAAGGCTCTTTTAAACTGGGGAGCGCCTGGTATCCAGAGTCCGCATACTAACGATTAAGCTCCCCCTTAGCCACGCAGTCATCGGCATATGCTGTTCCACCTTGACTTGGGACGCCTGTCGTCAGCTGACGTATAGATATAGGGCTGAAACTCACGAAGCAAGAGGCTCGCCTCGAGACATGACCACGACACGAACGTAACTTTGATCGTTTCAATCACCCCTTTATCCTCCGCCATTACCGGGGCCCACCACTAGAAGGTGACAGTGCGGTTTTGGGCCCCAAACAGTAAATAATTATGTAGTAAAGTGTAACTTGTAGTGTCAATTATATTTCACATTTTCTACATTCGTTCTTTTATTTTGCAAATAAATTGGATCTTTTTAATAACTTGAAGGTTAAGGTTTTAACGTATACATGTGCAATTGATTATTTATGAAATTTTTACAAGCGTCCGCACATTGGATAATTAATCAAAATTAATATGGTTAATTTTATCATAACGGAACTTGTTCATTCTTTTTTACCGTAAGAACAGCATATTAATAAAATCTATCATATTTATGATTATTGCGGTTATGAGGAACTGCTCAATTGCATCTGCAGACCCACTGTTGAAACTTATGCCATTATTATGGTAAATATTTTAAGGTTCTCAGGCACGCCATGTACGGATATCACAATTTTGAGTAGAACTTCACTTCAAAACTATAGATAAAAAAGAGAATTGATGAAGCTACCCAATGGGATCACACATTATAAAACTGTACACTGGTAGGTCCAAAACCTCATTGGTGGTTGGCACTGATGGTAGAGTATATCAACCTAGAACCAGTTACTTCGAACGAATGGGATCATATTCGAGTATTTTTCGGACGGAGATGTATATAAGTGATATGTGCGTGGGGTTTTAATCTGAATTTATGGGGGAATTATCGGAGATAAGATAAAACAATCATGTTGAGTAGTTGTGCTGCTATTGAAGTATTAGGCTCAATGCGCGATCATCTCCAAACCAACCGAATCCATTTGAATAAAGCATAATGGTCATGCTGGCGTGCCCATAGGTTCTATGAAGAGACGGAGGTGACTTCGAAATACCTTTTCGTGGTATTTAAAGCATTGATCCACAAGAGATGCGCAGAGGATAAATGCCGAAAAGATGATGCACATCGTATAAAAATATAAGAACAGCATGGTAGATTCGCTATCCTGGTTCGCAGGGCAAAATTATTATTTGTTATTTTTAATACATTTTACCTTTATTATTTAACAAATTATGAAAATATTTAAAACTACAACCATAATATTATAATGATGTATAAATGTCAGAAAAAAAATAGCTGCCAGACTTTTTAAAAGTGACTGACAAGAAAATTATTAAAATGAAAGGTTTCAACACGTTTCAATCATTTAAACTTTTAAAATTAAATTTTGTTTTTCATTCATTACTTTTTTTTCTCATAAAATTTTTTAAATTTCCCTTTTTTCTTTAATAATTCCTACGTATTCCATTCATTGCGTGAAGATTAAAATTTTTAGACTGAACTCAACTTAAATGTCAATTTTGATTTTTCATCATTTTCAACTTGTATTTTGTAAAGTGATCAGGATATTTACCTATTATTGTTCACCTGGTTATCGCGAAAAGAAATCAATTTTTTTATATTTTTTCATCAAACATTTTCGAAAAAACTTTTCAAATTTTTCATTTTTATCTTATCTTTATACATCTTACATCTACTAAATTATTTTCTTTATACAATGAATTTAAAATACAAAGTGTGATTAATAAATTCTCAAATTCTCGAAATCAACTAGATAATAATAGATTACGTCACAAATTTTTTAAGTTTGCACAATTCTGTAAAATATTCAAAAATAGGCAATTCGCTAACGCTAGTGATAGTTATTTTTATTGCATTAATTCATATGTTGTTACATTTACAAAATCTAATTGTTGAAAATGACTGATTTTGATATAAAAAATTAAAACAAGTAAGGAAAAAAAGATTTTTATTCATAAATTACAAAACATCAGCTGACAAGTTATATTGGCATATGACTGGCATTCTCTCTCTTCTCTCGTTATGATGAATTTCGGGTAAAAATACCTATAAGTGTAATAAAGTGAGGTTAAAATTGAAAAATATCTGGCAAGTATTAATGAAAATCAAAAAATATATAACCTTAATGGGATTAACTTTATTTTTAAATCCAAATTTAATCAAAAATCAAAAATTTTTTTTAAATTTTTTCTTTTCATATATTAATAATCTTAAAAAATTTTTAGGCCATACTTTGTATTTACCCGCATTATCAAGTTAAATTGAACTCACGTATACATAAAGGTGAATAAAGAAAAAATCATCACAATTATTAAATTTGGATAAGTTTCAAATATAAAAATTCTTTAATAACATTTAAGAAAATTTTATAAAAAAATCTTGAAAATTTCTTAAACGCACAAAACATATAAAAAGAAAGAAACTTTAAATTGAATTTGACAGGCCAATAATAATTTTTGAAAAAAGTAGAAATGAAGAAAGTTTTAACAATTTCTTACTTATATTTCATCACATAACGTAATACAAATTTACATAACATTAACGTCAAACAGATTGAAAACAGGTGAGAAATTTCAAAAAACTTTGATGATATTCCAATATTGTTGAGCTCAATTTCAAGAAACCAGACAATTATTATGCTTGTTAATATCAAAAGTGAAAAAATTAAATATTTAAGGAGTTGACAGTAATTTTTGCTGCTCGTACAATGAATTTCGTTTTTTTTTTCGTTGTGATGGATTTTTCAATGTCAATTTTAATAATTCAAATTAATAAAAATTTAAATTTTTATATTGCGAATTAGAGCCTATATAGATTAGGTCTATGGTATTGTAAATTTTTCACACAGTATTTCGTTCTTAATATTATTATTTAACAAATCAAATCAAATTTAGAAATTTTTTAAAAAATTAAAATTTACTAATTGTTTTCTGTACATAAAGAGGACAAAAAAAAACCAACTTTTGTGACCAGCTTTTTCAAATCTAATTACAGAAATGTTAAAAGTATATAAATACCAAAGTTCCTGTAATATAAAGGATTAAACTATAGGTATATGTTAATTATATTTTGTATATATCTTAATTACAACTCATACTAATTTTTAGAACTTCATTTTATAAAAATACAATTGTGAATGCAAATCAATACAAAAACAAAACATTGCAGAACAAGATATAATTTAATTTTAATAGAGAACACAAGGAAAAAGAAGCAATAATAAAAGAAGAAAAGAAGAATTTAACGTCACTTCAGTTGAATCCTTTTTTTCGTTTCATTTTTTGTGATATTAAAATTTAAATATACAAAGGCAAAGAATATGAAAAATACAAAATGAGAAAAATATAAAAAAATCTTACCGTTATACAGAAAAAAACACTAATTCCAGAATAAATACAAAATCCTTTTCTTTTCTTCTTCAAAACTTGTTATAACCAAAAAGAAAAAAAGGATTGATTATTTTGTCACATGAATTTAGATGGTTATTTAAACTATTGAATGGGAAATTAAAGAGAATGATAGAGAAAGGCAGGGAGAGGGGGTTTGAGAGAGTGAGTCTCTGTGTACTCTGTGTAAAAAAACACCCTTCAATCGATTACTTCAAATGGATGCTTCACTTTTTTATGTTTTCATTTTAATTTCTTCTTTTAGGGCATAAGTTCAGAAAAGATTCTTTTCTTTTTTAATATTATCTATATATTTTTAAATTCATACAAGTATGTGTGTGATATACTTGAATGAATAAGCATGTTGTATTGACATGCATATATACCAAAATTTTTTTTTCAATATTATTAGAAAAACTTTATCAGGTGAAATGGTTTCACGGTTAATTAAATTATCGATTGCAATCTATATTGTTTCTATCCTTTTTTCTTTGTGCTTTTTTTTGTCCTTCATATATATACCTATTAAGATTTCTTTTATATGTTTTCTTCTATATTTATAACAATATGCGCGCATAAATATTACACGAGAATAGATAGAGTTGACCGTGTAAACTCTGTGATACACATACGAAAGAATGATTTTCCGACTTCCGATTTGCTTATGCGAAATTTTAATGCTGTATCTTCTATAATTTCCCAGATATTGCTAATATATTTTGAAGTTGTATGGTAGCTACCTGTCTCGATTTCATCCAATTTAAATAGCGTTCTGCCATTTACTATAATAAATCATTTGCCGAATACTAACTCAATGAGTTTCCTAGTTATCACCGGAGTGAAAGGACAGACATAGCTGAATCGACTCAGAATTCGGTGTTGATCAAAAACCTATACTTACGCCTATATCTCAGCCCGTTATTTTTAAGCATTACAAACGATGTGGCAAATTTATTATACCCTCCGAACATTCGTTTGTATACGGGTATAAAAAAGAGAAGAAAAATATATGTATAAATAAATGGTTAACCGTTATTTTAAAAGCTTAATAAACGAATGGATGAATATTCAACAGGTGAACTTGTTGGGATATTGATTTTTATATTTGTGAAAATTTTTCTTACATGCATAATGTACTTTATTAAATAAGTGCGACACATAAGAGTACAAAATACTGTAATGATGATAATTTATTTAAACAAGAAGAAAAAAATGAAAAAAGTGTTATTTTGTGTTTGAAGTGATATTCATATTAAATTGACCGCGCATATTTACTAAAAAAAAGATAAGAAGTTCATAAAACTTGAAATTTTTGATAAGAAGCTTATATAAGCGGGTTTGTTCGCAAATTTCACAGTTTTTGTTGGTATATATACTTTCCACTTGAATACATTCTTTTGAATAAGTTTAAAACCATAATTGAACAGAAGTTAGAATAATAAACTTGGATAAAATAAATTTATTGTAAAGAGTAGCACAATTTCTTTGAACAATGTGAGAATTTTAAAAATATTTAAAAAAAAAAAAAAAAAAATTGCATATATTTAGGGGTTGACTTAAATTCGATTAATTCACCACTGTTTCGTTAGACAATTGAGCGTGGTCTTTTTTATCTTTACAGAAATGCACTAAAATTCAAGTAGATTGTACTAAAATTTCACTTCTGGTTTTATTAAAATCCAAAAGAATGCCTTTATTTTGTTAAGTTTTCCCTGAGAGAAAATTGATTCCAAAAATTAATTCTAAAAAATTTAATTATGTTTATCTAAACACTTATAAAAATATTTAATTATTTCAAGCTACATATTTTGATTTCTATTAATTTGAATTAAAATATTTTAATTGCGTGTTAAGGTCCATTTAATTTTTTTTCTGTATTATTATAGACATTACGTCTCCATATAAATTGAATATCTTAAAGTAAAATATTTTAATTATATTTATTGTACTCAACATAAAATTATTAGAAAAACAATTAACAATAAAAATATTAATTGAAATTACATAATTGAAACAAATATACAAACAAAAATAATGTATGTTACTGACATTCAATGTATAATAATGATTTAGTAATTATTATAATAACACAATATTATGAATAATATTCATTTATACAAATATAGTATTAAAATAAATAATTTTGTAATGAACTCAATAGGAGTTCATTTACTATATTGATTTAAGTTTGTTATATGTTTACATTTTACGTATATTGTAAAATTATAATTACGAAATTGTATGGAAATAATTATGAATATGTATTATTTATGTATAACACCATTATTACTTAAGAGACATAATATTCATATGATATTCTATTAAATCAATTGCATATATGTACATATATGTAGATTCAATAATTTCTTAGACACAATTCAAATATCATTATAAATGAAATTAATTGTAACAATACCGTAAATTCTCTTTACGATATTATTTTGCTTTGAATTCAAAATTATGAAAACGACGTAATTATTGAATGATGTTTGTATTTATGTAAATTTATGTATTTGAAACCTACATATTCAATATTCATTTAATTCTTGCAATTTAGCATTATAGGAAAATCTTTACTATTATTATAAAATTTTAAATTATAACAGCTCGAAAAATAATAATATGAGGATAAAGTACAGAAATACTTTATGAAGTATAATATTCCGTATAGTTGTACAACATGTGACATCTACTTAATCCAGGTGACTTTTTATACACAAGAAAATATCATTTTACTTTGTTAGAATACAAAAATTGAAACAAAGTTATTCACAATATTAAAGATGCTTAACACTATACTTATAATTTAGATTATACACATAGTTTCATATTCTTTATTATTTTGAAATATTATTCTCGATTTTATAGTAAAGAATTTAAGAATATAGTAATTTCTTTGAAAACATTTCAACTATACTTATAAAAGCATCTTTATTCAATTTAAAATATGAAAATAAAATTGTAGTTAAAATATTTTATAATCCAAATTATTTGACATTTAGTTAATATTAAAGAGTATTACAATTTTAAAAATTAATATTTTAATGTAATTCGTAATTTTTTGTAATATGTATTAATATCAAAACTAAATTTTAATAGAAAAACAAAAATTAAGTACACAAATTAATTAATTTTTATTACTAGGATATTAAGAACTAGAAAGAGAGCTTTTAATTAATGCCTTTCGTGTAGTAATTTCAACTTAATTATCATAATAGAAATTTTTTCTTCTATTTTAGAAAAAATAATTTATTGAAAATAATTAGTTCCAAAAATTATTTTTAATCAAAGAATTATAAAATATGTTCAACAACTTAAGTAATACAAATTATAAAAATAGCATAGCCTACGCTATTTCTAAAATAAAAATTCTCGAGAATATAGCTGCTCTATTTCGTCTATTAGCTGTTGCATTTCGTTTACTCTTAGCGAAATACTTGAAACTATTATCAATATTCAATTAACACACCATACATTAATTTTGAAAATTTTGCATGTGTCCAACAAGTATGACTTCAAACAGCAATCTAGTACGTAACCAGTATTGTTAGATATTGCAACATAAATACATTTTGGAATTGATGCTGATAATGAAGTTATTTGTGCATTTTTTTGACTTTTGTTGATGGAGGAATGCTGTTGAGGAGCACAAATTGTTCAGAAGCTATTCGTCTGATAGAAAACAATTTGCAGAATGAGAGGGTATAAAGAGTAATGTATGTAATATTAGCCACTTACAACTCGGACCAATTACAAGTCCGACGTTTTTTTTGTAAATTATTTATACACCCGAATTTCACTTAATTCGGAACTAATAATTTTCCACAATGAACTTTGTACAAACATTAATAATAAAATTTCTTTAAATTAAATAATTGAACTCCCATATAATATGCGCGACGAAGTCTATTGTTTATTAACGTCAATTTAATAAGAAATTCAATATACGCAAAACTTTAATTAAATTTATAAAATTGACATTGAAGAATATCAAATTTCAATACTTTTACCTAAATTCTATATTATTTTTTCTATAAAAGTCAAACATTTTTTTCTAAGTTATTTTTATTGTATTTTGAAATATTTGTGCACAGAAAAGAATTCTTGTAGGTGTGGGTATTTTAAATGTTAAAATTATAATTTTTAAAAAGAAAGGAATGTCAAATAATTGATTGAAATTTGAAATCTTCTTAATTCACAATTTAATAACAACAATTCACAATTTTCACTAACATAACTTTCATATTCTCATTAATTTCGTATATATAAAATTTATTATTAAAAATTTCTATCCCGAAAACCTACATTCAATTTGTTTCTAATAAGAATTTAATAAATATGTACACACATAATACATATTATACTATTACAGTTATTTGAATTTCTGATGCATATACCAAAGCGTCACTTTAAAATACTTGAAAATTATATTAATAATAATACTGCCATATGCTATGAACTTATTGCAGAATTTATTGAATCATTGAACCACTTCGGGTATTTTATTAAAATATTGATTGAGTCATCCAGATATTTTAAAAAAAAATCAATAAAAAAATTCCCTCTCGATTTTTTTTAGGTAAACTACATAACGCACTGTCATCAAATATCTTGCCTTAATAATAATTGCAATCATCTTTACTGTAACAGTAAGCTTCTTTTTCTCTATATTATGGTATACACTATAATATGAAAGGCTGTTAAAAAAAAAGAGTAAATAAAAATCCTTTACTTAAACCTGAGGATATGAAAAAAAAAATTTAAGTTTTTTTTTTTACATATACAAAAATGAACATCATAACCTAAAGGCACTTGTCAAAGTGCAATGAATTTAATGAAGAGAGGATAAATTTTTAAATATTTTATGTACGTATATTTATTTAACTATATTGACATACATGAAGGTATACATTATATGTACCTATATTATTGGAACTTATCTGCTAACATATACAGATGTTGATGGCTTTATCCACATTACTGAATCTATAAAGTTGACATTAAATCCTTTCAGTCTGTTTGCCTTAATATGATATAAGGTACTCGAGCATTTATAAAAAAAAACTTAAACATGTTAATGTTATCTATCTTTATGTATGAGTGTAAATGTACTTTTATGCAACATATAGTGAAGTAACTTGCATAAAGGTATGTGAATAAGAAACTAATTCTTGTTTAAAATTTCAATAACGTTACGCACATAGCGTTTCAGAAATGCAAGCAAAGCAAATGAACTGCATACAAGAGCTTCAGAAGTTAGCCTGAAAGTTGACACAAGAAAAACCAAATCACTTCGAGTAAAAGCAAAAACCGTTCCCACTTCGTCATATATGCAAACCCAATACAAGATGTCGAACAATTCAATTATTTCGGTTGTATAATATCGATAGCCGGAGGGGTCAGAAAAGACATAGAAAATAAGTTAAAGCTTTCTAAGGCGGCCACCTGAAACAATAGCAAGGAATGTATTCCACAATAACAGCAGAAGAAGCGTTGGACGACCCAAGAATATATGGTAAAAAAGAATAAAGAAGGAAATCGGCACGACCAACGTGACATGGGCAGAAGTAAAACGAATGCCTCCTAATAAAGTTCGTTGCAGAAGTTTTGGGGAAACCCTATCCTCCCAAAGGTAAAGCAGGAACAAAAAAAATGTTATAGCACAAAATTTTTCAAATGAAAAACTAAAAATTACAGTATAACTGTGTAAATGTATGAAACTGAAAAAACAAATTGGAAGAAGCATTCCAAATGTTTATTTGTAAAAGTAAACTATACTATCTTAAATATGTGATTAAAAGTTTGTGAAACCTGCTCCCCATGTCATGTTCTTGTTTCTTGCTTTTTTTTTTACAAGTTGAAGTGAAAATACATGTTTGCCGTATTGAAATTACGATGTTAAAACTATTTCCAAAAATATCCCTTTTTTTTCCAATGAATAGTAAAAATATAATTTTTTTTTAAATGTCACCATAGACCTGTGAAAAGAAAAACAGTATTTATACCTACATAAACCTATTATGAATATTTATGACAAAACAAGAAATATTTGTAGAGCCTTTAGAAGTTTTTGGAAATATTTTAACCCATGTTCAATGAAAATTTATAATTCAACTAAAAATACATTTTTAAAGAAATATTTCAGTAGGGTGTGAGAAATGTAACTTAAACTTTCTATTGCTACATGTATACGAGTAGCTGTATACGCTGAGAGAAAAAGTACCATAATTTTTCGTATCTTTAGTAAACATTTGGAATTTAATTATGGAACAAAAAAGTTTTTAAAACGATTTATTACTTTTTCGGTACATATGTGTGTGTTGAATGCTAAATGTAAGTTTTAACACGTTTATGAATATTTTAAAACTGGATAACCCCAACATAAAATGGAAAAACAATGAAATGAAGATCTTGTTATACAGAAATAATTAGTAAATAAATTAGATTTCCGGAAAAATAGATAGTAGACTTCCGGAGAGAGATATAAGCAGCGAATTATTGTGGTTTATTATAGCCCTTCCATATCTCCACTTATACGGAATCAAATTTTTATATTTTGCGAAGATTATATTTCAGCGGGGGACAGCGTCCAGTAAAGAACTCAGTAATAGCACGAAAACAATTTTTATCCATCCTCAACGACTCTAAAGAGAAAGATGGAAGAGCAGTTTCGCATCATTGCATTATTTTGTATCCTTCTAGCAAGAATCCGATTCCTTTCAACCAGAACGCTAAGACATGGGCAAATCACAGAAAGATACGGGCTGAAAGGGTTCCTCAAACCCTTTCCACTCCAACTCATCATACTATATTCCGACCAATTGTTAGTAATTTTAAAATTTGTATTCTTTGCTTCCAGTTACTCTTAACACTAATCCTGATTAATAAGCCATTTTTCTTTCTTATATATACAAATACGAGTATTTAAAATTTTTCTTTTAAATTTTTTAAACAATTTTAAATGCTATTTTACAATAGTTCAATTTTATTCTCTATAACAAATCCATATAACTGTTAAAACTATTTATTAAAATTGTGTTGCATTTCGTTAGCCCGAATATGAACCTTATTCTACAGTGATTTAAAAGAAATTGAACAGCTCCTAAAAATAAAAATCAAAGCTTCAAAATTATAGTACGAGTACAAGCATCTAATATTAATTTTTAAAGTGAGCTCTACGTACATCTCTTTGATATGCAAATATTTTTCGCCAATAAAACGTTTTTTAAGCTTTACTTTTAATGATAATTAATGTTTTTGATATTACAAAAAAAACAATCCTTTATTATTTTTATCTTTGTATAACACTACTATTATAGTAATCTATACTCCTATATTTATTTTTACATTAACACTTCAATTTACTTAACTATATAGAAAACAAAAAAAAAAATAACTACCTACCAGAATTTCTTTTCTTCGAAAAAAATTAAAGATAAAAGCCAAAACAAAAAAAAGCCTGCCATTTACGATTATTTACCAAAAAATTATAACAAATAATAATAATTTTCACGCTAGATATACGTATAGTGCTTCTTGTAATCACATACTTTTTCCATGTAAACATGAAGTACAAACACACAACATTGAGTATAACCATATTCTGCCATCATATAACAAATATGTGTACATATACATTTATATTTGCTCGCATATATCTGTGTATATGAGAAGGAATTTAACTCCATTACCGGTACATAACAGCATAACATGGCATTAAGCATAATTTGTGTATTTATAAAGGCTTTTACCTACATATACCTATGATAATATACACATGCCTATGTGCTAATACATATAAATGAAAAATATATTTAAACATATTTTTGTTTAGGTAATACAAAAGTCACCAGAAGCTATTTATTTTGCAAAGTGTGTCAAAAAATATTAAAAAGAAAGCAAAAACTTATACCAAAAAAAAAAAAAGAAAAAGAGAAAGCAGAGGCTCAAACACTTTTAAGTTTACTTGATTATTTTTTTTTGTTTGTCTCGTTTTGGTTTTTTCTTTTTTTTTTGTAAAATATACATACATACATTAAGTGTTAGCGTATGTGTGCGTATATGTTGCTCCAATCATGTAAATGTGATCCAAAAAGGAAACACATGTTGATTTTTTTCCTGTCTTTTACACATCCTCTGTTTTGTATTACAAAACTTGTTTTGTCAAGAGAAAAAGAAAAAACAGCCGATTTAATATAAAAAAAAATTAGTAAAATTTGCTTATTTTTTTTTGTGGGTATTGATGTTCAATATAAAAATGTACAAGGTATTCCAGGCACAGCAGTTTTTTAAGCAATGGTAAAAAAAAGTACATTTGTACAAGTATACTAGTACAAATAATCAACACAGTACCGCATACTGTGGTTACGGTATAAACAACACGATAATTGAGATGAGACTCAATTCCGAAAATATGTTCGTCCGCCAAAAAAAAAAATCATCAAATGTGATTAGACAATGATTCGTTGAGTAGGTGTCAGAAAACTACCCAACTTTGATTTGAGAAATTCTCAAAGGAATGGTCGTGTGTGTGCGTCAACTCCGAGAAGCGCACACAATTAATTCATAACCTCTCAATGGTCTTCGGAATGTGGAACGGCTTCTGGAATCCCGAATAGTTTTATGAAGTAATTCAATAATTAATTGTCGCTGCTTATATCTCTCTCCGGAAGTCTACTATCTATTTTTCCCGATTGGTTATCAACTTTCCAGTTTTCTATGGCGAACTACCAACACCCACCACACACTAAAAATTAATTTTGATACACCTTGTATATCTTTAACTTGTAACTTTATTTTTCTTTTATATTATTCACTTTTATGAAAAAAAAAATACGAAAATATTCTTTTGTAGTTTTTTTCTTTTTATGTTAATGTTTAGTTATGGAATTCTCTTACAAAATTACCAAAAAAAAATCAACAAATATTCAATAAAATTATTAGAGTCAATTATAAAATACTTATAATATAAGAAAGAAATACGCCAAATTAAGTCATATATGAAACGTAAAAAATTAATAATGTCTTCGTTATAACAGAAAAGAGCAAATTGTAATTACAAAGAACATCTGTTTTCATTAAACAACACTTTATTGTGAGAAAATGCGTTTCCTGGTGACGTAAATGCTTCAAAACTCAATTACAAATAATATTACACCTGGCAAAACCAAAATCATATACATACATATGTGAATTCAATGGAAATATTTATAACAAATTTATTTATTTAAATAAATATTTGCTTATGTAAGAATTATAAATATTTTCTAATAATATGTACTTATGAGCTCATCACAGGTCAGATCAAAGTATGTATTTCTAGTAAGACATCAAAAACTTATACAAAATTTGCATATTTTTGGGCGTAGAACATTATTGAAAATAAACTTCGGAAATTCGAAAATTGCCATTAAAAAAAGAATTTTTCAAAATGAATTATAAAATCGAAAATTAGTAAAAAAATTTTTAATATTAGAAAATTATTGTAAAAAAAACATTTTCTATGAGCAAAACAACCTTTTCAGTACACACTAATAAAGGTATATAATGTATGTATACTTATAACTTATTTTAATGAATTTTGATTAACAATTCACCATTAAATAACTTAATTACAAAATTAAAAATGTCGAAATAATAACTTAATTAAAATTTATGTACATGTATACAATAATATAAGCTATATATTATCCAGTATGAAATTAAAATATTAAAAAGGTGTAAACATGAAAAGGCAAAAATTTTATGTCTACCTACACTAAACATGATTGTGCGTAAAATTACTTAAAAATCATTTATATTAATTAAAATTGAAAATGTAATTTAAAAAAAAAGCAAAACAAAAAGGTCAAATATTATTACTAATATTTTCCAAGAATATTTATTTTTATATTTGAGAATTAAAATCATTCTGTATAATAGTTATAAGTATAGTCGTATAATATACCTAATAATTTTTGTATTTTAGAAAAATTGGTATGTTCATTAATGAAATTTGATATTTAATAAATATCATACTAATTTCGGATTATATGAGTAATTTTAATTTAAAAACGAACTAAAAATTGTAAGTAGGTAAACGTAGCAGTACTAAAAACAAAATAAAATGCGAAGTATATAACAGGAAAGTATCTTGAATCTGCTTTTGTTCAAATTGTATATATAGAAGGTTTTCTGGAACTGTGTAATAATGCTGATTCCTACCTATTCACTAATAATATCTGCCTTATGTTCAACGTCGCTATCTTACATAACCTGGAAAGTGTTCTTATGAATAGGGAGTTCGATATTATGAATAGTTGGATGAACACCGCAGGAATTATATTATGTTATAACATCACGTATGAGTTAAATACCTAGAACTGGGATTGGAGGATGGCATATTTTTCAAAATTTGAATAATCGTATATTAGATTTGTACAACGGGGGCAACAGTGCACCGCGACCACGTATAAAGATCTGTTTTACGCCTCAACTCCCCTCCGAGTGCGGGCGTGCCCTACAACATCGAGACCCATTCTCCTGATGAACTCAAGCAACTTGTGAGGACCGGAAGACCGTAACTCCGCCGCCATTAGAACAAACAAACAAATCGTATATTAGGATTAGAAAAATATAATATATTACACACTTTTTAGGAGGCACTTAAGATGCGCTGTCAAAATATGTAAATAATTCGCTCCAAATACATTGAAAACCTGCAACTTATACAGAACAAGACTATAAAAAATCTTTTGTCACAAACACATACTACAACAATACTAGAAAAATAAGAGACAAGCACAACAGAAGAAACGAAAATTTTATTCACCTAGTTTTGTACACAGCAATCTAATTATATAATAATTTAAAGAACACTCACAAATCAATACGAACTAAAGGTATTAAATTTGTATTATTGTTTTATAGTTTCAAAATATTTCTAATTTTAAAGTCTTCAATGAGAGAAATCTCTAAGGCATTTCATGTATTGAAATTAATAAAAAATAAATAAATAAAAAGTTGAGAAGTTGGTAAACATTTTCGATTATTCAATAAGTTTTTCTTAAAAACAATTTAAACACAGCTTTTAAAGTCTACAATAGCATAGTTTTCAATTTACAGCTTTTAAAATTCTCTTATATACCAGAATATTATCCATAAAAAAAAATATTTTTCTGTAAGAAACTGCAATAGTTTTAAGAAAACAAAGCAAAAAAATCTTACAAAACAAATTAAATCGCTTTAAGAGAAAAAATTCTAATAAAAATTATTTTTATAACTAAAATATAAAAAACATGAAACGTACATATTTCTTGTACTTTTAAGAATATTATGGCGCATACAAGGTAAAGATTTTGTTAAACATAGAAACATACTTTAAAATTTTAAACTACTTATATAAACAAACAAAATATTAATAGAGCTTACAAAATAACAGTAAAAAAAATATCTTTTGACTTTTAATTTTTAAATTATTTTAATAATAGAGAGTGATTGTTTTGCCACCAACAAATATAGTATATTGATTGTAATATTAAGAGAAATATGAATTAGAGGCTTGTCAGTTAGCATAAGTGTTATAATGTAGGTGTACTATATGTAATCTAGTTATTATTTCTAATTACGCCTGTTTTTAGCATAACCTCTCTACAAGTCCATTTCTCTTTTAAACAAATAATTTTTATCAATCTAATGTCAGTTGCGTGCTGAACTCGAGAGTCTATATGTCGTTGATGCACTATAAGTATAAGTTCTGCTTAAAATCCATTCGGTCGCAATTCGGTCGGAGAATTTGAATAAAAATTAAATTTTTACCTTTTAATTTTCTCTCTTGAACAATTTTCAAATCGTGAATTAGAATTTCCTTTAGATAGGCGATTATTATGATTAAAGAGTACAATCAAAATAAAATCATCGATTAGATAGTTTCACATAGTTTCATGTGATATTTAAATATTAGAATGTTCCTTTCGTGCTGTTAGAAACTATTAATAAGAAAATATTAATAAAGTAATGTCTTAAAATATTTTTCACTTAAAAGCTTCAATATTTTTTTTTATTAATTTATGTAAAATATTTATGCAGTTACACAAATGTATAATACACATAGATATAGAAATCGTTAAAGGATCTGGTCGAATGGCAGAAAATGTCAAACAATGAAAAATTGTTTGAATTATAACGGTAATATTTTGTCATTTTTTTTTGTTTTATTTAACATTAATTTAATTTGTTTTACACATGCAAATTTCTAAATGCATTTCTCTTTAGCTTATAATTATTCTTCAAAATCCAGAAATTAATTTTTTCCTTCTTAGTATAATTGTTTTCGAATAAAAGAATTTGAAAAAATTAAGCAAAAATTTTCCAATTAAGTTAATAAAGCATGAATTAAGTTAATAATAAAAAAAGTTACTAAATGTAAAGAAAGCAAGCCAACTACCATGAATATGATGAAGGAACACTGCGGTATTTAAATTCAAAAACTAATTATTTAAAATACATAGTTTTTTTTTACCGAAAATTAAAATCCTTACAAATTTTAAAAAATTTTATTGAAAAAAAAATAATTTCTTAAAAATTAAATTTCTTTAGAATTTTTTTTGTTTCTGCCATTATTAGGTCTATAAAATATAATTTTCCTAAAATAACATCAAATTAATGAACAAAAATTTATTTTTATAATTTCACCCAAAAGCGTAAAATTATTTTATATTTTTATTTTTAACACTTAAGCGTAAACTCTTTTTTATAATATTCTGACTTCTCTTTAACTCTCTTTTTTTTTCATAACCATTCACAATAATTTTTTCTGTTCTTAGAATTCTTATACAACACATTCACCATGATAATTGTAATTTTCCTTATGACAGAGCATTCAAAATTTTTTAATAAAATAAAAATAAAAAATATAAATCTCAACAAATTCTTATAATATTTGGAGAAAAGAAAAAGGAAGAGAAAAAATTTTGAATTGTGATGAGTTCGCCAGAGTTATTCTTTATAAGAATATATATAGAGTAGTTGAAAAATTAAATCTTATTTACTCATATAAAAAAAACGCGGTTCACAAATCATATTAATCCTTTAAGGAACAAGAGAATAAAACGTATGTATGTATATGAAAATAAATTCTTGACAAAAGGAACTTTTTAAGTATTTTAAGCGTTTTGGTTTTTTTAATGCATTAACATTTACGTATTACATATACACTATTCAATATAATATGCTATATGCATGTGCAATATACTTGTATATAACACAGGCATGGCAATACTTACGTGCTTGTATTTGAAGAGGATTTTTAAATTTATTCAAATATTTTTGCTTTAAAGAACATTTTCTCTTAGAATTTGTTCGCATATTTATACTTTTAGAATAAGAATAAATAGATATGTATATATGTCAGTAAACTATATCATATTTGCTCTTTAATTAAAGTGTATATGAAAAAAATTAATTGAAGTATCATTAAATATACAACATATTGCATAATATCCTTAAGAATCCTTTCATTTTAATAATTATTCAATTGCTATAAGCATTTAAGACGCATTTCAGGTAACATTAATGTCTCAAAATTCTGTTTAAATTTACCGCTATGCCCTCTCCTATACCATATATTCAAATGATTATATCAACACTCGTCGATTTTCGAAAAAGAAAAATACAAATCGCATATTTAAAGATTTAGAAATTTTTTCTTTATTTTTCAATTATTTAAAATATAAAAAACTTTTCGTCTTAATTTTGCAAAAGATTTAATAAAACTTTTTCTTTTCTATTAAAAATTTTTGATAAATAATTTTCCAGCAACAACTTAATACCACGGCTATACAAGTATGTACATATGTATATAATTACATATACCATATATGTATACACCGAATAGCAACCGAATGACAATCAAAATAAAAAGTCACTTATTTCTCTTTCTAATATCCTTTCTATATTAAGTCAATTCACATTTTATAGAGAAATATTCTTTTTAAGTTGATTTAAGGCGCGCTATATGAACAAAAGAAAAACATTTAAAGGAAGAAAGAAATCAAAAATTGGAAGGGAAACGAATCAATTCTAACATTTCTCAAGTAAATCGCAATGAAAAAAGACGCAAGTTTATGTTAAAGCAAAAAAAAAAAATTGTTCAGTGTCGCATACTTTTTATGTTTTTTTTTCCTGGTTTTTCATTTTTATGTTTCGTAAATTCTACATAATCTCTTACTTGACTTTTGACACGTTAAATAAAATTTCTTAACATTGAAAATTTATTTGATCTTAAAATAATGTTATATGTATAATAAAAAGGATTTGAAAACACGATTTTTTTTTTGATTTAATATTTTTATTTACTCTCCCCCATTTTGTTGTTTTTTCATGTAAATTTAACAAGTATTTGATCGACTTGTTAAGTAAAATGAATAGAAATGAAAAAATAAAATAAAAAAATTATTAATGTTTTCTTTTTTTTTTAGATTATTCTATTCTACTTTCGGATATTTTTTAATACTTAAATAGAAGAAGTTGATACAATCCAATTCAATAATTTGGCTGCAAAATGCTTAACATAAAAGGGCCGAAATATTGTGGACAAGTAAAGTACCGTGTTAATTACGGAAATGGGGGAGATCTTTTCTTCATCATCTTATTTTATTAAAAAATTCATTAAAGCTAATAAATTTAGGGACATTTGTCGTAAAATATTATGACAAATCAAACACACATATTAAAAATCAAAGTAATGAATTTTGCTTTTCTTTCTATTTGAGATGCGGTAAAACACATACAGTATATCACTTGCTTATTTCTTAAAAATTTCTCTGATTGAATATATGTGGGAAAAAAAACAAATTTTAATTCAGCTTTTTCGAGTTCTTCTATACTAATTTTTCCTTTTAATAAAAAAAGTGTCCCACAAACTAAACATAAGATTTATAATAACAAATTTTATTTTAATTTCTTCATTTCGAATGAAAAAACAAATGTCAATAAAATTTTATTTAATTTCTTTTAAATGTTGTTATTATTTTCCAAATTTCTATATTGACATTGGAAATTATACTCCATGAGTAAAAACGATAAAATGTTTTGAAAATCTTTGAAAAAAACAAAAAAATGCGAAAATAATCCAATTTAAAAGATTATTTAAAATAAGCTTAAAAAATTAATATGATTACGAATGAGAATTATGCGAGACATCAAAAGTATTATCGAAGATTATTAAAAAAAGAAAATCTTTTGAACCAACACCAATATAATTTTAAATATTATAAGTATAATATAACAAATTTATAAAAATGAACGATTTCAGGAATATAATTGTTATACAAGAACATATTACATGTACATATAAGTATTTATATATTTCTTAATTTTTAAAATAAGTTTTTCAAGGATTATTTAAATAAATGTCCACGAAAATTTATTAAGTTATTATTTAAACGAGTTGAAAAACTTAAAATTAGAAATAATTTTTGTATATGTATGTAAAAATTATGTAATTATACATACATTTTTAAATAACCATATTGTAAATTTTTTAAATAATTTTGATTTTATGCTTCAGGGCTTGCCTAATCGCTTTAATTTTTTTTTTCTAATTAAAATGATGTTAATGCAAAAAAAAGTTTTTTTTCCATTGAATTCAATTTTCATGATAAAGACGATTAAATACATTTATAACAATTATTTTGAAAACCTATATACGTAGGTTAATATGGAAAAATAATATAAAATAAAATTAGTTTTTATTAAAATTCAGTTTCAGTTTCTTAGAAAAATTTTCTTAAATTTTCAAATATGAACAAAAAACAAAAAAGAAAGTATAGCTATATTTTAAAACAATTTAACTGAAAAAACAAGTGAACTGAACAGCGTGTGATAAATATAATAAAAATGTATACAAAAATATTAAACATAATATATAAGTTAAAGATGAAGGATCAGAGAAATTATAAACTAACAATATTCAGCTCCATCTTTTCTTTTGTTACGTTTATCCTTCAAATTCACCATTCATAATACAATTTTTATCTGAATTAGTGTTGTGAATCTTCCAGACCTAAAAATAAATAAGAGCATGTCATAAGAAATTTTCAATGTATATTATATGCGTTTTATTTTTGTTCTATCATAGTAATTGATAAATGTATACCACCACAAAATTCAAAATCTATATAAGTAGTTTATAAAAATTTACCACTGCGGATTAACCAAGAGAGAAAGAAATATTGAAAAATTATAAATGTAATAATTATTTATCAATTGTACTTGTATATGTATTTAACATTCAAAAAATTTAAGAAATTTCATTTACATATCTATTCATAAAAATATTTTAATTCCATTCAAACGTAAGTTTATATAAAAATTAATTTATATTATATGGAAATTAATTATTTTATTTATAATTCCATATATAAAATATTTCCAATAGGTAGAAATTAAATTAATGAAATAATTATCAAATTTCATTCTTTTACCATAATTTTTCGCTTTATTGACACAAACTTCAAATTTCGTTTATGAAATTGCCATACAATAGGAAACTGATAAGAATATTGCCATATACTGCAAACAATAAAAACGACGATGAAAACAAAATTTAAGTTTTTGGATTATATAAATAGTCCAGACATAAAAAAAAATTTCACTTTATAATAACGGTAACGTGTTGAGAAATTAACTGTTTAATACTGTTCAATTTATTTATTTATAAAAAAAAATCCATACATAAACCTCAACAAAATTTTAAGTTCATAAATTTATTTAAAATTCTTCAACTTTCTTAAAGTCATTGATAATAATTTGTTTTGCACAGCAATCACATTATGTATTGTGGTATATTGTTACATACATACATATGCAAATATATAAACATGTGTATTATGCAAATTTATAGAACATATATTTCTCTTCTACATACTTATGTGCACATGCATGTGTATATACATATATGTACACTATCGCTAGTGATACTTTTGACAAATTATAATAAATAAATCTTCTTAAGATGGCATTACATTCATATACAGGTACATGTGTATACATAGTACATTGTACGTCTATAAGAATTAGAAAATATTATATGTTGACAATAAAAAATGTTTACAAAAAGCACACGACATTTAAACGATGTTTTTATTCTATTTGGAATTTTTTTTTTAAACATACATATATATGTATGTATGTACAGTTTATTCATACTTTTTTTTTCTATTCCTTGGGCAATTTAAATTCAAAGAAACTTAAGAATTTAAAACCTAAAAAAAATTTTCTCTAGTACTCGTATTTCTATATTAAACATTTAAAAATTTTTAATTGCTATGCGGTGTTTACAAGATTTAAAAAAATTATTTTTATATTATATACACAGTAGGCAGTCGTTAGATTGAATGTTAAATATACATACGTATATATATGTTTATATATATTATATTTATATATTAAATATATCACGTTATTCTTTTTAATAGAAAAATGAAAAAAAGCATAAGGTCTTTTGAAGTTTAGAAAATATGATGTGTATTATTTTTCAATAATTTAAAATTATTACTTAAATTCGCGTTAGATACTCGTATAATATGATAGATAGTCACTTCCTATACAATATAAGCACGATCTCGAGCTACGAGTATACCCTCAATGGAATGTTGTCAAGCCTCATAATTAATGTTTTTGTTGTCATACCATAATCAAAATTTTTTTTTTTGTTTGCTGGGTTTTGTTTTCAATATTTGATAGAGCTGGGTTTTGTTTTCAATATTTTTTTCAAATAGCAAACTTGAATATACACATATAAACACATATACTATATATGTATTTTATATATACATAAAAAATCAAACGCATAATATTACTTAATTTTTGTCCTTCTACTGGCCTTTTTATACGTTAAGTTGATTATACTGAATTTAATAGCATATTCATAGAATTAGTATCACCTGCTGATTACACTATAAAAAACATCATTATCTTGATTAAAAATTATAGAAAATTTATACAATTTTTTTTTTTCAAATATACATATATTAAATTCTTTATAAAAATAGTATACCTATTATACAAAGTATACAGCACAAATAATATAGTTAAAATTATTTGCAAAGAATTTATTAGAATATAATTGTCTTTGTTTTCCTCAAATCATGGTCTATAAAATTCTAAAAAACAAAATTTTAAAAATTGCTTTCTTAAAATTAATATGTACAGAAGTAAATAACATGAATAAGAAATTTTTAATGCAAAAACAAAATATGGAATAAAGTTAAAAGAAAACGGTAGGGAAAACTCTAAAATTCTCGTTGTTCTTGCATTCTCTATACATTTTCAAAGAAATTATAGACCCATGAAATTGTATTTTGCGATTATATTCTTAAATATTATGGTACCGTATATCCAATATTTGATTTTTTACTTTACAATAACATGGAAATTAATATATGTATAATAATATCAATTCAAAAATTATCCAGATTAGAAAAAAAGTTTGTATAAGAAAAATAAAGCAAGATAATAAATTTTAATGTTAGATCCACGCTGCGTGGAATTGCCGTATACGTTTTTCTATATACAATATACAAATTTACTTAAGGGCATTTATAGAAAATTTTTGTGCTTACAATACAAAAACAAGTACCATATTAATATACTTACATACTTGTATAATACTTTAATATAGTTGTTATACTCGTATATGCCACATAAAAAATAAAGAAAAATTTTGACTTTTAATATTTAAATTTTCTTTTTTTGCAATTTTATGCTTTCATTACCATATTATATAAAAAAAAATTATCCATTTCTTAATTAATTTCACTTTCAAAACCAAACTAAAACTAAATTTACTTCATAAATTATTAAAATAAAAAAATTCGCTCTTTTATTTTCAAAAATAAAAAAGTTTTTTTTTTATTGAACTTCAATATTTCTATATAGACAATAAATTAATTAAGATTTTTCCCGTTTTCTTTCTTTTTCAGGTGATATACTTATATAAAAGATTTCGAATTTATTTTCAAAATATACGCAAACATGCATAATTTTATATTATACATTGTGGTATTAATAAATATGGTTGCAGGATTGCCAGTATCAGAACGAAGTAATTATTAATAAATATAATATTAAATTTATTTTTTAATTTAATTATACAAATAATTTGTAGATCCAATTGATGAATTATATGAAAATTTATTACAACGAGAAGATATCGGCCAAATAGGTTTCCCAAAACATGAAGTTGAACGTAAAGCTCAACGATCACCATCATTACGATTACGTTTTGGTAGATCTGATCCAACATTCTTAAATTTTAATGAACATTCACTTGCAAAACGTTATTATAATTGGTTTGGAGATGTTAATCAAAAACCAATTAGATCACCATCATTACGATTAAGATTTGGTCGACGAAGTGATCCATCAGTACCATTACATTCCGATATGGTGAGTTTGTTATATACTCATAAATAGTATATGCAAAATTAAATTAAAAAATGTTAATTTTAATTAAAATTTTTTATTTTCATATAAATAAACAGGACCGTTCATCATCACCAAATGAAATTTTTCCATTATCTGATTCAACAAGTCAATCTGTACGAATGTTATTGGAAGCATTAAAACAAATTGAAGAGGAAAATAATAATCAATATTTTGATAAAGAAAATAATAATGAAAATGAAAATACAATATTATATGATACACCAAATTCAATTGATGAACAAAATCAACAACATTCAGAAAATCAACAACAACAATTTGATCGGGAAACAAGAAAACAAAGAAATTCACAATTAAGATTAAGATGGGGTCGCAGTACTGGAAATATTCCACCATCAGTAAATAATATGGTAAAAAAATAGAAAATATTCTGTAGAATTTAATTTTTTATTTTATTCTTAAAAATTTTATTTGTTTTAGAGGATGATTCCCACTATGTAATCTTAAAGGATAAATTCTTTCTCCAATTTTTTTATTATTATAACGTACATAATTATGTATGCATTTTTGAATGTAAAGCGTGAAATTAATAAATTTCAAGAAAAGTAGAAAAATCTTGAACATAAACACTCCATATCCATTTATTGTAACAAATTTTTAAAAATCATATAATTTTTTTTTAATTGTATCAGTACGCATTTATATACAATAAGGAAGACACATATTGTGATCGTATCAATTTTTACATGCCTAATACGTTTTTGAGTTTGGAATTCGACTAAACCTTCATATCATTTAATAAATGCTAATATGCTATAGCGGTGTTAATCAACCCATTCTTTTTATATTTCTTCTTCGTTTAATACTTTCTTTATTATATTAAATCAATATTGTAATTAATCAAATATTTTATATTTTATACTTTTTAGGATAATAATCAAGAAAAATTAATTGCATCCACGAATAATGAATCATCCACGGGAAATAAAATTAATAAAAATTTGTCACCATCTTTATCAACATTTTCAACTAATACAGCAATTTCAACAGCAACAAATGGAAATGAAAATAAAAATTAAATTAATTTAATTATATGGAAAAAATTTAAGTTTAAATTTTAAAAAAGAAAAAAGTATGAAATTATATCTGTTGCAAAATTTACAAAAAAAAAAAAGAAAATTATTCAAAAAAAATTCAATTATACATATATACATATAATTACATAAATTTTATTTTAGAATTTATACTTACATATACACACAAACATTATTCTACAATATAATAGCAATTATGAATAATAAAATTGTTGGCTATTTAATTTACCATTTACGTTTGTAATCAAATTAATATACAACATACAAATATTACATATATGTACAAACATAATATATACATATAAATATGTATGTATTTTGTTTAACATTTTTTAAATATGATTTAAGAAATTATTTATTTTATTTATCGATTTTAAAATATAAAATTTTTATCATCATTCTATATAAGCCTAATAAAGTTACCTTTAGATCTAATAAAATAAAAATTTAAAATAAAATTGATTTGCTATTTTAAATAATTAAAAATACGTCAGTATTCGCAAACCACTTACTTTATTTTTTGCTGCTATAATTTTTTATGTTAATTAATTAAGGTCTGATTCAAAGGTACCGGATGTAATTATAACCTTAAAATTCTATTTAGTCACTTAATATACTTGAAATGAATGTAATTATTACATAATGTTTATATTAGATCAGTAATAATTCAAACATTCCATTGTTCGGTTTTAATTTCACGTTTAAAATAAAAATATTAAATAAACTCCAACCTATTAGTTTAAAAGCGCTACAATCAATTTTTAGTGAATTAGTTTTATTAAAATAAAAAAACTTGTCACCTTAACTTCTATTTCAATAATTTAAATAATCAAAACGGGAATACATGTAATATTTATAGAAATATTATTATTTAAATATTCAAATAACAACTAAATTTTCTAATTTAACTAAATTTTTTCTTCCATTCACATAAATAATTAATTATTATCGTGACAATTTGATCATTTCATTAGATTTTTGAAAGGGTAAACATTTTTTTAGAAAAATATGTAAATAAAAATTTTGTTTTTTTTTAAATCCATGATTTTAAGACATTTAATTTACATAAGACATTTTAATTACATTCATACATTAACACATAATTTTTACATTACGTATAATTTTTAAAAATTAACAAAGTTTAATTATAAATTTTATGTTTCATAATTATTAGATAAATTCAATTTTTATTCATTAACAACATCATTATTAAAAATAATTTTTTTTTTAACAAAATGAAATAAAAATCTAAATTACAACAAACAAATTTGAATTAAAATTGTAAAATTAAAATTAGAAAAATTAATTGAATCAAATCAAAAAAAAAAATATGAACAAATTATAATATTAAAATTACATTTTTAAAATATAAATATTCTTTTATTATTGTATTTGAAACATTGATTGCTCTATTATTTGACATGTTTTTGACAATTTTAATTATTGTTTTTATTATTTTTCTTAATAAATTATAAACTTTCAATCAAAATCTTGTATCAACGAACACATCTATTTAAATTGACATTTTACAGTTAATATTATACAAATTCAAATTTCCCACACTGTTCTATACACAATTTATTAATAATTCACGTTTAATATTAATTTTATAACATAGTATAATTATTTATAATTTAAAATGTTAATTAACATTAAAATAATAAAATTAATTTAAAAATTTTTAATCTCTATGCAATTAATGTTTTAAATCATACGCATTTTCAATATTATATGTATGTAAAAAAAACTGATAAAATTACATGTAAAATATTAAATCTTATTATATAAAATTTATTAATTTTAATACAAAATACATAAATATTCTAAGTTATTTAAAAAAAAAGAAAAGTATACATACAACATTATACATTATTATTAATATTATATATAAAAATAAAAGGAATTTTCAATCTACATACATACATATTTATATAAAAAAAAATAATTCAAAGAATTTATGTAAATAAAATTATTTCAATTTTCAATGTTTGTAATTCAAAAATAACATATAAAAATAAAAAAAAAGAAACATGTCTAATTACATAGTTAAATAATATAAATTATTTATTATTTATATTATAATGTATACATTTACAAAAAATGTGGGATATAAATAATGAGATTTCTATATTTTTTATAATAATTTCTGTATAATATGTTTTTAATTCTTTTTGCTTCGAAATTAAAATAAAGCAAATTTCCAGAATAAAATGTCCTTCCTTTTCATTGAAATTACATAAAGACTAAGACTAAAAGGTTATTAGTTTAATAGTAGAATTTACTTTTATAATTGTAATTTGTCGCTTTTTGCACATTATTTCGAAAAAGTTTTTAGGCGCTAAAATTTATATAGGTTTTTATTTCAAATTTATATTTTTAGCTATTGTTAAACTTAAGTAGTTTTTGTTTATTATCTGTTCTGGTGTACATGTAAGGAGATTTTAAATAAAATTTAATTAAATTTTGGAATGAACGCTTTAAAGCAAGTTTAACTATAATTTTATATTTTAACAATTATTCAATATATCTTGATTTATTACATTTGTAATTTAGCCAAAGTAAACGATAAGTTGACATTTATTTGAACATTGAAAACATTATAGTCTAGTTATCTAAATTTTTGCTGAAATCAACTTTAACAATTATTCTTTTTTGCCACAGAATTACAAAATTAACATTGTTTTGCTTTAAATTAAATAACATGCTTTTCAAAGAAGTTATGTATTTAAATTTATATTTCTATTATAAAAATTCCATATAATTTTAATAATTTTAGAATAATTAAATATTATAATGTTTCGTAATTATATTACAATAATTTAATAATTTAAAATAAAATTTTAAGTCTTGTAATTCAACCTGGCATTCTTTCTTTATACATTATTATTAATTATTTTTGATTAACATTCAATATTTAATTGTATACATTATTCGAACAAATACTAAAATAATGAATAATTAATATGAAATATTTATAATACTATATTAAAATTTATATAAAAAATTGATACCTTTTTTGACTTAAACTCTATAATAGTATGAATATTGTATGTATAAAACAAAAGCAGCTATTTTACTAAGAATGGAAATGAAAAGAAAATTAAAATAAAATAATTATATGTTTAATTATTAAAAAATAACAAAGTAAAAAAAAAAACATAAAAAATTAAAAAAAAAATAAATATGTAAATTTATTTAAACTAAAAAAATTTTATTTAAAAATAAAATTAATAGCACCTATGTTATAAGAAAAAATTGAATTAAATAAATTTAAAAAAAAAAATCTAATATCTATTTTATTATTATATATATATATTAACAAAAAAAAATCATTTTTAAAGTAAATTATAAAATTATTGTATTATATAAATAAAATACAATATAAATACTACTACTGTATATATACACAATTAATATGATACAAAAAATTAATTATATTATCAATTACACATGAATATTTAAAATATATTATCTATATTCATAATATTATACCATATAATAAAACAATATTTGGTATTTTGTATATCACATAATTATATGTATACATATTACATTATCAAAAACAAAATAAATAATAATCAGAAAGAAATTGAAAATAATTACAAAAACTAAACCAAAAACTCTATAAACAAATAAATGTAAATTATATTTTTAGTTTGAAATAAATAACAAAAAGAAAAGCATTTCCAAAAAAAATATTATAATTATATCTACAAGTACACATATATACATACATACAAAATATATTAAATTAAAAAAATATAAAAAAAACAAAGAAGTTATGTAAAAAGTGAAACAAAAATGATCAATTAGTATATAAAATAAATCTTTATTGAAAACCTACATATTATATTATACGTTTGTTTCTTTATATGTAATATTGAGGCCCCGGCAGACATGCAATTTTTAGTTTTGCAATTACGGTTTGATTTCAAATTAATTGGCCGCTCTCATAAGCAATAAAACTATTTGAAATTATTAAACTGCAATCAGTTTGTAAAAACTTACAAACTGTTTTTTGATTGCTTAATTGTATTCGATCACGCAATTGCATATGTGCGCACTTGAATAAAAACCTATTGAATATTTCTTATATAATCAATCAAACTAAAAATTTCATGTCCCCCTGAGGCCTTTTTTTTTTTTTTCCTTTGTTCACTCCTGGAAGGAGCATAGGGCTAGTGCATGATTTCTTATGCATTAGTTTCATAGCGTCATAGAGTTTAACTAGGTAGGTGACTAGCCTGCCGTAGTTTCCCCCTGAGGCCTTAACCATATTTATTTATTTAAAAAAAAAAGTTAGCATCAAAAAACAATCACCCTATTTGAAAATTTGCTTATTATCTTTATAATTAAATAAAATATAAAAAAAACAACTACAATATATTAAACTAAATTTTAAGATGCTTTCATATTGTATATGGTACAAACAACTAAACTAATTAGTATATTAAAGAAAGAATTCTGGGAACTTTTCTCAATTAATTTCTCGGTCTATTTAATTGCTTCACAAAGTAACTTGTACATAGTTACTTCATTTATTACATACGGACAATTATCAAATTTCTCTAATACATTTCTCTGAAATTACGTAAAATTATGTATATATGTATGTAAAACTAACATTAATATACAATTTTAGACAATATCAAATTGTTCATAAGATTTTCTTTATTGTTTATTTTTTTAATGACTTTGTTCATATAATATTCTCCTGATGACATCATACATAAAAAACAAAAAAACATCTCTATTTTTAGAATAGAACAATGTTGCGATATTTAGATTCCCGAAATTCCCACAAAAAATACCTTTCTAATTTAAATTTTCACACAAAGTATTCAAAATTTCTAACAAATAGCTCCGCATTCACACCAAATGTCAAAAACGTAAAGTAATGGCACTAATTCTGAGAAGTGATAGTTATCGTAAAAAACTCGATATTATTGTGATAAACACAAACAAATGCATACAAATGATTCGGGTCTATAATAAACATTTTAAAACTTTTACGATAAATATTACAATCACGTAGTGATCCGATAATCGGAATAAGGTTTTATATTTGATAGCAACAAAAAATTGTATAATATAACTAACATATAAATGGAAGGTAATTCTCATCCTAAACGTTAATTTACGGCAGAAGAAGTGGCAGTAAAATTGACATTACAGATACTATCAAGTAAACGTGATCATTTAGAATTCAACATTTTTTTTAACTGTATTTTAATTTACAAAGAATTCCAATTCAATTTTTCCCGTTGTTAATTCCTTGTTTGTTTCGAATTCCCATAATATGGAAAAAATTCCTCAATATCGCAACACCTTAAATAGAGATAGAATTTTATTTGTAAGAATTATAAATTCAGTATTGAACAAATTCTTGCAAAAATCAGAAGTAATAATTCTCGGAAAAAATATTTTATTTTAAATTATACAAAATGGCATCTTATCAATTACCTAGACCAGATATTCAAAAATATTTAAATAAATTTGAAGATGAAAATATTTTAATTAATGTATCAGGACATCGTTTCGAAACAAAACGTAGTACATTAGATAAACATCCAAATACATTATTGGGATCTAATAGTAGAGAAACTTTTTATAATAAAATTACTAAAGAATATTATTTTGATCGTGATCCAAATATATTCCGTTATATATTGAACTACTATCGTACTGATAGATTACATTTTCCAAAGAATGAATGTGTCAATAACTATGATGAGGAACTTGAATTTTTTGGTATGACATCAAGTATGATTGATGAGTGTTGCTACCAAAATTATCAAAAGAATAAAGAAGAAATTTGTAATTTTACTTTAACAAAAGAGATTTTAATAGAAAATGATGAAATCTCAGAAGATACACAAAAATGGAAGAGTTTTGTTAAAAAAATTCATGAATCTAAATTTGGTTTGATATTTCATCTAATAACTGGTTTGTTTATAATAATATTTGTTATTGCAAATTTTGTTAGAAATGAACAATGTCCAAATATAGCCTATCATTATGCCACTACATGTTCGTATCGATATAGTAATGGATTTTTTTATTTGGATTTAATATGCGTTATTTCATTTACAATAGAATTTATTGTTCGTTTCGTTTTTACTGCAAGTTTCAGTAAATTTGCATTTAAATTTTTAAATATTATTGATTTTGTTGCTATCATCATATATTATAATATTTTATTTGTATTCGAGGATTTCGGTATACTAAGATCAATTATAATATTAAGAGTATTTCGTCTGCTTGATATTTTCAAATTTTCAAAAAATAATTTGACATTATTATTTCGTGCATTAAAAGCAAGTGCAATTCAAATAATTTTTCTTGGATCATTATTAATAACAACAATTGTAATATTTTCAACATTTATATTTTACATTGAACAAAATACTAACGGCACAAATTTTATAAATGTACGTCAATCTAGTTGGTTTGTAGCCGTAAGCATGACAACATTAGGGTAAGTAAAACTATATTGTATTTTTTTAATTGCATTTATACAAATAAATAATAAAATATGGAACATACAAACCTTCCAGTAAATTAAGAATCTAAATTTTGGTAGGAAATTAATATAAGCGAAATAATGTTATGAAGGAATTTATCAATTATTATTTTTATCACGTATTCTAAATTGTTTATTAAAGAATTCAGTTTTTATTGCTTTTTCTACATACATACAATAAAATACCTTTTCCGGAAAATTTGAAGGAAAAAAATATTTAAAAAAAATTTAACTTTGACAAAGTGCTTATGTTTGGCTAGAAATATACACACATAGGATACCGACCCATATACATAAGTATACTTTACCACAAATAAACTATCTTCGAGCTAATGCATATATAATTTAAAAGGAACAATTTTTCTTCATTTTGAAGAACAAATGGAAATTTTTTCTTTTAAAAATTTTTTGGGAAATTACAAGTTCGGAAAATTCATCAATATTCATTTTGTAAAATTTTTCTAAAATATGAGAATTTCTGAATATGCAGTACTGAAGATTAGAAATGCTTCATGTACAATTAATTAAACGTAGAGCTTTTAAAGCTTCGTAGTTCTAATACTAGAAACAGCATTTTCGCAAATATCTAAACATTTATTTCAACGATAACACTTTACAATTTTGTTTCCATACCTATATTTGCAGCTATGGTGATTACATTCCAGAAACTACAATTGGCCGAATAGCTAGTATTTTGGCAACACTTTGTGGCATAACTATAATAGTATTAGCAATGACAACAATTACGTCAAATTTTCTTCGCATTTGCCATGAGAATAAAATTATTGATAAACTAAAATCACAAAAAGTAAGTTCCGTAAAATTAGAGTAAGTATTTTATATTAGTTCAAATCTATAAGCATATCTATTTGCAGAAGTTATCAAAACGAATTCGAAATATAGCCTTTACGGAAACTGAATTTTGTGACTAGAATGTTACCATATAATGAAGAGAGGAAATAATTTTAAAATTTGATAAAAAATTTGAAATAAATGTTTTGAAAAATATAAAAATAATTTGTGTCTTGTCACTTAAAATTCATCTTTTTACTTGAAATTTTTATGTTATAATATGATATTAGAATTATTTTTGAATAAAAATTGTCTTGGTAATTTATCGGACTTTTTGATTTAATGCTATGTTTCCTTACTTTTTTCAATCATAATAATTAGGTGGATTTTGTGTAAAAGTAATATTTGTGTGGTTGCACACGCGTAAGTTAATCACATTTGAAGCGCGTTCTTAATATATCTTGAAATTGATCAATTTATGATATACATACATGTACATACTACTTACCAGTATCAACCAGAATAAAGAACATAATTACTTGAAAACAATCTTCTTGCTCGAATATATACACCTTTTATAAACATAAATGCTTACCAAAAATTTTAAAAGTGTGTGCAGAAAATTTATATGAACAACTTTTTCACACTTTTGGTGACATATTGGAAGAGAGTTTTACTTAAGCATGTAAACGATACCAGCTAAATTATTAATTTATATTTTAAAATAATTTATACGAGTGTCAAAAATTTTCTTATTATGGCAACATTAAATCGACCTTGACGTGGACATTTTAAAAACGAGCCCAAAAATGAATATTGTGAGTTTTGAATTGGTTAATCACAGTAATAAACAAAACCGGCATGAAGTAGAAGGATTAGAATTTGTTTATTTTAATGATTTATTTAGCATTTCTTGTTGTACAAATTGAAACAACAAAAGATAGTTTTTAATAATGCAGGAATTTAAAAACATATTAACAATTTGTTTGGTAAGATATAAAACAGAACTTTATGTATGTGCATTTACAGATTTTCAATTGATTTTTTTTTCGCAGATTTTTATGATTTCTATACAAAGTGTGTTAACAAAACTTAGCCAAAATGTTGTAATAGATAATGTAAATGATATTAAAGAACTAAAAAAAATTTTTAGAACCAAAACAAATGTGCTGGTAATGTTTGTCGAAAATACTAAAGATGTCAACATAAAAGTGTTCAAAGAAGCTGCAGAAATTGTTAAAGGTGTTGGTACTATGGTGTTAATTGATTGTTCAAATAATGAAAAGAAGAAAATATGTAAAAAGCTAAAAGTTCAACCTTCGCCGCATATATTAAAACATTATAAGGACGGAGACTTTCACAAAGATTATGATAGACAAATGCAAGTTTCAAGTATGGTTAATTTTATGAGGGATCCATCTGGAGATTTACCTTGGGAAGAAGATCCAAAAGGAGCGGATGTTTTACATATCGCTGATATTAATCAATTAAATAAAATTTTAAAAAAAGAGCATAAACCAATGCTTATAATGTTTTATGCTCCTTGGTGTGGATTTTGTAAAAAATTAAAACCAGATTACGGTGAAGCCGCAAGTGAACTAAAAGGTGGAAAAATAATACGATTCTAAGTTTTAGGAAAAAATTAAATAAATGACTTTTAATTATTTTTTTACAGGGAAGTATGTTATTGCAGCAATGGATGTAGATAGACCTGAAAACACACCTGCTAGACGTCTATATAATATTACCGGTTTTCCAACATTGCTTTATTTTGAAAATGGAAAAATGAAATATTCTTATGAAGGAGAAAACAATAAAGCTGGTTTGATAAGCTTTATGGAAAATCCTACAGCACCACCGATTGCCAAACCAAAAGAAGATGATTGGTCAGTTGATCCAACTTCTGAAATTGTCCATTTGACAACAACTGGTTTTGAACCAGCTCTAAAGGATGAAAAGTCTGTTTTAGTAATGTTTCACGCTCCTTGGTGTGGACATTGCAAGCGTATGAAACCCGAATATGAAAAGGCTGCTGTGCAAATGCGAAACGAAAAAATACCTGGTATTTTAGCAGCTTTAGATGCAACAAAAGAAACGGCAATAGCTCAAAAATATGGAGTAAAAGGATATCCAACCGTGAAATATTTTGTAAACGGAGAATTCAAGTTTGATGTCAACATTCGCGATGCCGAAAAGATAGTTAATTTTATGAAAGATCCTAAAGAACCTCCTCCACCCCCGCCCCCAGAGAAGTCTTGGGATGAGGAAGAATCTGAAGTGGAACATCTAAATGAAGAAACATTCAAACCATTCTTGAAAAAGAAAAAACACGCGCTTGTTATATTCTACGCGCCTTGGTGCGGTCATTGCAAACGTGCAAAACCTGAATTTACGGCAGCAGCTGAAACTTTTAAAGAAGACCCAAGAGTTGCTTTCGCAGCAGTTGATTGCACCAAACACTCAGCAATTTGCTCTGCATACGAAGTTCGTGGTTATCCTAGTATAAAATATTTCAGTTATCTTAAGACTAAAATTGATTATACAGGAGGACGTACTGAAAAAGATTTTGTGAAATTTGTAAAGAATCCTACCGATGAATCAGCTCAAATAAAAGACCCAGAGCCATTTGGTGATTTCCCAGGTGCAGAAAATATATTATTTTTAAATGACGAAAATTTCGATAGAGAAGCCAGTAAAATAAAACGACTCTTGGTAATGTTTTATGCACCGTGGTGTGGTCATTGCAAAAGTATGAAGCCAGATTATGCAAAAGCTGCCATTGACGCTATTGGTGATACGCGTTTAGGAGCAGTCGACTGTGATGTTAATAAAAAGTTAGTTGAACAACACAAAATAAAAGGATTCCCAACAATTATATTATTTGAGAAGGGAAAATATATCAGTACTTATGATGGCCCAAGAAAAGCTAACGATCTTTTATCATATGTGAAAGGAACTAAATTAAAAAAAGACGAATTATAGATCATTTTCATGTAGGACATTTTTTTATTTTAAATTTTGTCTTCCTTTCACCATTCATAATTGAATTTTTGTCTTTGACAAAGAAAACTTAAAACGACTAAGCAATTTTTTTTTTAATAATTAGGGAAATTGAATGTAACACAAATATATTTTTTCTATTAAAGTTTAAAATATTAATATTAACAAAAACGAACTATTTGTATTATCCATTCCTACCAACTTTTTGTAAAATTGTAAGAACAAATTTTTTATTATCTATGTTAACTTATAATAAAATAAATTTTTATAATCTCAAAAAATCTTGCACTATGTATTTTAATTATTAATTCGAATAAGTTAGTACTAATTTCTTATAGGATCTAATCAGCGTGTCAAAGATCAGGGGATCTAAAGGGTTAGAAATTACGAATATAAGTGGGCGTATATACCTTACAAAAACCAATTTCATTTGTGCAAACGATGTAATCTATGAATCCACTCAAATTCCTACCCTTCACCTTAATGTTCATACAAGATGGACAATAACACATTAATGAATATAACATCAAAAATATACACGGTCCTTTAAACTTGTTAAACGAACACAACATAAAAATTTAACTAACTCAGGTCTACATTATTGTCTTTTTATGTTATACGCTTTTTAGTACGGATTAATTTACAATGTACAAGCACACAGAATGTATATAAGCTAATTCCTTTTTCCTTAATTTACACTGACTGAAAATAAAACATTTTACTCCTTTCAGTATTTTATTTATCTTAAAAACAAATTATAAACGTCACTCTTTACATAAGATGAAAAGTTTATCGTTTACCACCTACTCTTGGAGCTTGTTTTTGTGTTATTTTCGCTGCTTTTTGTTTTGGAGCTTGTTTAGCTTTTGGTGGTGGAGGTGCTGATGCCTTTTTCGCAGCTTTAGCAGCACGCTTCTGTTCTTTTGCTATTCTGATCGCTTGTTCCCTTTGAGCTTTGCGTATTTCAGGTTTCATGTTACGTTTAGCTGAAATTTCATCTAATGTTGCTCCTACAATAGCTCGTTGAAATTTCTGTGTTCTACGAGTACGTTTTTTAGTAATTTCTTCTTCAACTCCCTTCTTATGCTTTCTACGATAAAGAACAGTCCATGTTACCTTACGTGGATTACGTTTCATTAAATATGAGCGTTCACATTTTTTATCACGGAATGTGAATGTCTACAAAATACAAAATAATATGAAAATCAAGTAGAAAACAAATACATATCATGCTGAAGTATTTTAATAATAAACTTTAATTTTTGTATTTAACTTTTTTCATAAATGAGCACCTCTTTTTTTTCTTTTAATTTGAATATACTTAAATAAAATTTATTTAATTCATTATTTACATACCTTCCCATCAACTTTGACCATGGTTTTACCATGTCCTGGGTAAATTTTATACCCACTGAACACACACAATCCAATCCTAAAAATAACAAATATTCACATAATTAAAATTTTAGAACAACATTTTAAAAGAATACTAGCAATTATATGCTTTATTTTATTTGATCAAAAGGAATCAATTGAAATATTTTTATAAAAACTTACTTCATATTAGTTGTATTTTGGACGTAAAAGAACCGGAAAGAATTTTTTTTTAGACAGTTCAATATAATGTCAACGTCAAAACAAGAAACGTCAAATGTTTCTATTTTCAATATTCCCCTTAAAGAGCATTTACATATTTTATGTATAACAGATTTTTAGTGTTGCGAAGTTCCTTAAGTCAAGGTATTAAGTAACTCGTTAAAATGACGTTATAGATACCATTATATTATACTTATATGTAATCGAAAAAAGGAAATATTAATTAATTAAGCAACATGTGTTATCATTTACAGATAAAGAAAGCAGAAATAACAGATAATAAAGGTGAATAAGAAAGAGGTTAGTTAAACATTCTAAGCATCATTCACCCTTAAAACACTCCTTAGAAAAAAATGTACAATGCACAGCATCCGTAATTTTACTAATAAAATACTGTTACTAACGAAAGTTTAAATGCCAATGAACTTTTCAAATATTCCCAATGTATAATTTCAATATAATGCAAAGCAAGGAACTTAAATGCAAAAGAACATACAAAATTGTAAAACTTGTAAATGGATTTTCAATAAGATATTTTCAAAATATAATTGAATCCAAGTCTTAGAGTGCAACTTTTATACATAGATACATAAATTCATACATACACATCAGCATATGCTATGTATCAAATTCTAATAAATGCAATTTGTGAATTTTTAAATCCTGCGCAAGTCCTTTTCTTAAAAAGGATAAATGTCAAGAGTCAATTATAAATCTGGCTGGGAGAATTTTGAGATAAAAAATTTTAATTCTGCGTTAAAAATATCAACTTAAAATAATTATTTATTAATTTGAAAAATTTAAAATAAGAAATTGAAAAGTTGGAGATTGAATTGCAATGAAGTTATCACTAAAACGATATTCCTTTATTTTATTTTTTCAGTTTTCATTTTTGTTTATAGATCTTTTATTGAACAGTTTCGCATATTTGGCTAGAGGTGACAAACTTTCAATTATATTTGTTTTTCTGTAAGTATATTTATGGTAGTTCTTATATATTTTACGCAGTTAAATAAAATTTTTCCATATTTTTCCATATTTTTTAGCGCTCAAGATATTTGTTTAATATTGGCTTTTACTACTCTTATATTCTCCATGTATTCAACGTATATTTATCAAGTATATGAAATTTTAATTATTAAATTTATTATTGTTTTATTAATTTTTTTTTTATTTTAGGCTGGTGTTGCTGAATTACTTTATAAAAAATTTCGTTTACCATTAATTGTTTTAACAATTTATTTTATGCTTTGTGTTGGTTATCATGTATTCAGTGTCATGAGTCATGATAAAAGTCCTTATTCCTTCCAATGGCCTGCAGGACTCACAGCATTATTTATTCTTCAAAGATTATGTAAGGAGTTTAATGAAAAAAAAATTAATTTAAATTACTTAAATTATGAAAATTAGAAAAAAAAAAAAATTAAAAACAGTATGTTTGCGAACAACTAAATATTGATGAAAAATTTTAATTCCTTTTTTTAGTTTCACCTGTATATTATTATCTGTACAAACGTTCTGCATTAAGAATGAGTGATCCAAGATTTTATGAAAATATGGATTGGGTAGCTGAACAGTTGGCTATCAAATAAATAAATTCAATTTTCTTTAAATACATGATTAACAAAATTTTATTCATTTTAAATTTCTAATATGTATATACATAGAATATAGGTAAATATATATATTTGATCATATATTTATATAAAATTAATTAATATTCCTATTAGATGTTTTTCTTTTGTAAATTTTTATTTTTTGTTAAGATGATTATGTGTTACATATCGTAAAAATTTAATTATATTAATGTAAAAATTAAATAAAATGTTAAAGTACATTTAATTGAGAAACGACAAAGTAAAACAATTGAACACAAAAATTATATATTATTATTATATATTTAAATTTAAACATGAAAAAAGTATTTCTTTTTCTTATTTCTGAGTTTATATTTTATTGATTTCATTAAACGAGTTTTTAATATTGTAATAAGAATAACAAAAAAAAAAATTAAATACTTAAAGAAATATATTACAAAATAAAATACAATATGTATATAATATTAATGTTATATTACATAAAGTTTACTAATTAAACGAAAATATTTTATTAGAATTTGATTCAAAAGTAAAATATCTGAACTTATTTATTTAATAATATAGATATAGTAAGATACTAGAATATTATAGATTCTAGACCTAGTAATTATTGTATTTTATTTTCTATAAGTTACAAACAAAATGTTTTTATATCGTATTGCTTCCCTGTTTAATTAACATTATAATATACTCTTTATTCAGAAAATTGCAAACGAAAAAAATATGAGATTTGTTTTTATTTTATAAAATTTCAAATGATAACTTTTTATTTTTAAAACTGAGCAAATTTTGATTATTATATTTTCATACACATATACTTTTATATTTTCTTATTCAACTAATTGTTCAATAAAGGCACACCAAAAATTTTTTCCCATGATTGTTCGATAGCATTTAAAAATGTATCCGCCTAAAAATAAAATCAAATTTAATATTTATGTTTTTAGATTATTATTCAAAATATTGTTTACATTTTCTTGAGTTCCAAATGTACATTTCCAAGTATTATGGCTATCAATTCTTTCATCAGTAAAACATATTTCTAAAATATTATTTTCCAATTTTTTAATTTCAACTAAATTACTCATTTTTTGAACTGAACATAATGTAATACTTTTATCTAAATTTTCTGATAGCCATGATAAATTGGATGAAGTTAAATACAAATGATCATCTGTTGTATAAAATCCGGCTGGTGAAATAAATTGACTATCTGTATCGTTACTTGATGCTTTATATTCACAAGAATTTAATATCGCAAACATTTTTAATTTATTTTTTCCGGTTAAACTCAAAAGTTTTGTTATCACAATTTCGGATGGTTGATATTCTAAACTACAATTATTAGGCAAAGCATTATCTAAAATAATAAAATTAAATAATTTTTTTTTTATAAAAAATATTAATGTTATAAAAATTATTGAAAAAAAATATGAATTGCCTTACTTGTAAAAAATAACATTAAACTATCCGTACGTGATATATCTTGTAATATCATTAGAAATGTTTCGCTATAATTTCTTATAGCCATTGATAAACCAGCTTTAAAAGGTAACAATTGCAGAGATTCTAATCTATCATTTGACACACTTAATATTTCTTTTAACCATTTTGCTGGATCATCGCTCTCTACTCCAATAATTTCCATTATGTATAACTTACAAGTTGACATCGCAACTATCGCTTTGAAATATCTTAAAGTATTACCGTCAAAAAATTTACATTTAACTAGCCATTTGAAATATTCATTTTTAATATTAAACTTATTTACTCCAAAATAAAATTTTAATCGATGATCAATATCATCGAAATTATTATAATTATATTTAAATTTCTCAGTAGCATTTAATACATCGCTATCTAAAGATTTTTCAGATTTAGAGATAGTTTTGTTGGATGACTGAAATAGACCTAAAACAAAAACTTACTAAAGGTACTCAAACATAATAAATTCAAAAAAATTTACCTCCTAAAATGTTAAACATATATGGCGCTTCTTTTTCATCTTTCCCATCAATTTTTGCAGTAGTTGCAATATCATTATTGATTTTATTCTCTTGTTCATATGTTGTACAAATGCTATCAGTAACAGAGCCTGATGAACTGCTCTCTGTCAAGTTTAATTGACCAGTACTAATTTTTTTCTCAATTATTCCCAGTCGTTTATTAATCTTTTCAGTATTTTCCACTTCGTCATTATTTTTTTGTTGCTTAGCTAGTGTTTCTTTTATTTCTTTTTTTAAAAACTCCGCAGTTATATCTTTACTCGTTATTGTCCTATTGTTATCATTCATTAAACCGACACCAGATATTAAATCCATTGTTGTGTTATCTTCACCAATTTTAAAGCTAAAATTTCTAATACTACTATCCTCAATAGTTTCAAGGGATGGTATTCTCGATACCCTGCGTTCTTCGGAAGTTTTTCTGCTTGAATGAAAACCATCAAGTACTTCAATACTACTTTGACTTGGATTACTTAAAATTTCAACTTCGCTATCATTATAATATTTATTGCTACTAATTTCCATATTATTGAAATCATTATCACGTTCGTTTGATGAGCTCCCAGCTACACTTTGATTAGAATCAAAAGAATTTTGTGATATTTTTGAGCATGATGATGATTCGATAAGTGATCCGGCAGAACCTACATTTTTTTAACAAAAGATTAAATGGTGTAACATAAATATAAATACAAAAATACAATTCCTACTTAAAGGCTTATTAGACTGTTTCCACACAACTCCTTTACCTTGCATATATAAGATAAAAGTAATTTGTAGTGTTAAAGAAAATGTTGTTGAAATATAGACGTGCACGCATTACCAAAAATAAAAAAGACAAAATCAAACCATATTATATTACAATTGTTAGTATATTAAAATACAAAATATTTAAAATTAGACTACTTAAGAATTAAAACTTAGAATTTATATTTGCTAAGAAAAACATCAATTTCAAAATTTTAAAAGAAAAATATGAAGGTTTGATTTAATATTAAGAAAGCCAGCCAATGTTATGATTATAGTGATTATTTATAATATGTTTTTTGAGCTTTGATATATGGTTAAATGTTATAGAATGCAAATAATACTAACTGCACAACATTATATTTATGTAAACTACTACTATTTAAAAAATACCATTTACATTCCTTAACATTTATAATGCCGAATATCGAAACTCTTCCCCATTCAATAATTGAAATATATTTTACAAAAAAGAAAGAGCATAAAAATCAAATCAAAATTAATAAGTAGCTAATAACAAATTCAAATTAAATTGAATACCAAAATACATAAGTTACCTATACTGCTATGAGACGAGCTTTCTTCTAAATGATTTTTTTCATTTCCCACGAGTGGAAGATCATTTTGTATTTCTTGATCGCTATTTCCTTCTTTTATTTGAGTATAATTTTGTGTTTCAACTTGTTGTTGTAATGCGTTATTCTTACATGTTTCTGAAACAGAAGATAATGTGTCAGGATTTGTTACTGATGAGTTTTCTTCTGAAAAAGTTTTTAAAATTTCGGAATTTAGTTTAACGACAGGCGTTTGTATGGGGCTATTTTTCTTTAAGACGTTTGTTGTAACTTCTGCTATGAATTTGCTTTTGCATTCAGGACATTCAATATCTGCGAAAATCAAATCGAAGTTTTAGAAAACTTCTTTTGACTCATATTTACATTTAATTAATTTTACCTTTAAGTTTTATTTTGTAGTCATTCGAGTTTTCTCTCGAAAATTGGCATAAACATTGAACACAATTATATATTGTTTGGTTCATTTCAGACAATTGTCTCTTTGATAAAATTTCACGTAATTTTTTTTCTAATTCCTATAAATGAATAAAGTTTTTGATTCAAAGTATTGTTGCTTTAAAATAATTAATTACCTGACAACGACTTTCCTCTATTTTATAGAGCCTTTCCTTTTTATGTTCTCGAATTGTATCAAAATTAATACGCAATGTGTCTGACTTAATTCGATCGCAACTTTCTAGAATTTTTAAACTCCACTTTTCTAATGTTCTGTGCAAGGTAATATAATTATTAAATTTTCGACTCAAAATAATTGCATTTCATACGATTGATAAATTAAGTACCTTTTAGTAAGAGCATCTCTTTCTCTAATTTTTGAATCAGAAATTGTTAGAAATATTTCATCGGTGCTATTGTTGGTGTAAGCAATATAAAAATCTGTAGTATCTTCAGACTCAGAAACTAAAAAGTTATTGAAAAATTTTTAATTTAAATGTAAAATTAAATAACTGTATTAAGTGTGTAAAATATATTACATTGTTCGTCCTCTGAAACTATATGGGTTTTTTCAAACAATGAAACTAATTTATCGACTTTTGGCACATTTCCTTCTATAGTGGATTGATATGATGTGGTATTTTCTGTACCAATTGTATTTGAATTTTTATCATTGGCACTTTCGCAAACATTCTCTATCGATTTTGTATCTTCAGAGTGAATGGTTTCTTTAAAATCACCTGTTTTACTTTCATTATTTTGGGACGATTCAATATTGAGATTTGAAGCAATATCATCTCCAGGAAAATCAGAAGTCAAAGTGTTAACACTACAAGTACTGCTATTAACATTTAACATATTTGTAGAATTTAAAAATTCGTTAAATAAATCTTCTGGAATTATTTTGTCTTTTTGATTCGACGTTTGCTTTAAGCCTAATATATTTTCAAATACGTCTTTGGAACGTTGCTCTTGCAACCAATTCGAACCATGCTCTTTTCGTAATTGCTCAATTTTACTTTTAGTTTCCAAAAAACTTTTCGTTTCTTCTGATTGATATGCATTAGAAGGTGATTCCAAATCAATGATTGAAGAATTTTTAAATAAACGTCTTGCAGGCTCATATTCTTTAAAAAGAAAAATAATTAAGTCAAAAAAGAATTAAATTTATAAATGTTATTTACTTTTCCTGGTAGTATTCAACTCTGCTTTAAAACTATCGATGGAGCTTGTACTTCGTGAGTCTCCTTCTCTTTCGCATCGCTGTAAAGGAGTTGAAGAGCCGCTTGATTTATTAATTTGTGTAAAACTTCTTGTCGAATATAGCGGGTTAAAGCTTTTGATTTTTCCAGTTAGTGATTTTTCATATTTTGACAGGGGCTCGAAATCTAATACAAATTTTCTTATTGAAGTGTTTTCATGTAGGTATTTAGCAGTTATTTCACGATGTTTCGGATGAAAAAACAAAGGATTTCCGGTAAGATTTAAACAATTCAATGCCGAAAATGTACTTAATGGTAATAAATTCGAATGGTCCAACAAAAAATTGTTTGATAAATCGAAATTAGTTAGAGACTCTAATCGACAGGTACTAATTACCTCAATCAAATTATTGTTTATAATAAGAATTTTTAATTTACGGTTTGCTTCTATATGAAAAATTGGGATAGAACTTAATCGATTGAAACTTAAATTTAAAATTTTTAGATGTGGAAGCCATTTAATAGCTTCGACGCTTGTCAAAAGATTATGACTTAAATTTAAATTTTGCAAATAAGCCGCAAATTCTAGTGCATGATCACACTTTTTTAAAGCGTTATAACTAAAGTCAGCTATTCTTAATTCATTCCAAACAAATCCCATAGCATTATCTTTCCCGCAATATACAATAATATCATCAACATTTTTTAAACATCTTGTACATATTAATTGTTGTAGTGTAGGACGCAGCTTTTGTAAACCAACTATTTGATTCAAATCGAATTTTTGAATTTCTAATTTTACTAAACTGCGAAATTTCTTAAGGTCCACTGTTTCTTTGAAATTCTCTTCCCCTGCATAATTTGTTATACATAAAGACAATGTTTTTTGAACAAAATCATAAATAAGTTGAAGATCTTGCACTACACTTAACTTTATACTTATTGGTCTTACTACCTGGAAACCATTTTCTGTATTTGTGTCTGATTCGTGTGTTATCAAGGAAAAACAATCATTCAAACATTTAAGTAGAGAACCTAAAAATAATATCAATATAAGAACAAAAGAAGCAACGAAACTGTAGGAAAATATAAAATTAAAATATTTTTGAACTAATCAGTTTTGATGATATTTGGTTTTCTAATTTTATTTCTTTTGTTTTATTTACATATATGTACATATATGTACATATATATGGTATATTTTTTTGTGATTTTTTTTAATTTAAAAATGAAACAATTATATATATTTACCAGATAAAGTTAATTTAAACTCGGAATTAAGAATTTTGTCCCCCGAATCTCGTAATAAGTTTGCCAGTTTATTTACTTCTTTTACTTCCATAATACCAAGTAATTATTCGAATTTTTTTGTAAATATCGTCATAAAATAAAAAAAAACATATAATTGTTGTTTTTGAAGGTAAGTATGTAGATAGGTATGCAAAATATCTTTGTTTAATTTTATGCGTCGTGAAGCTAAAATCTTTTATATACGTAGTTGCTTTTTTTTTAATTTGAATATTATATTCGGTTTTTAAAATTATTTATATACGGAAATTGTATATTACAATTTAATCACTTAAAAAAATTATTAAATTATTTAAATATTTACTGCCAATGCCAACTTTATTTCATTATTAATGTTTTGTTATTGATATTATGACATTAACAAAAATCAGCAGTTTTCTTGACGTTTATTACAAATTAAGTGTTGGGTCATTCTTAAGTTTATCAAAAACTCAAACCAATACATATGTATTCATATTGGTTTACGTATTAGATACACAAAATAATAATCGCTACACAAGAGTGAAGAAGTTTTAAAACTGCTTTCTGCATGTTTTGCACAAAAATAAAAAAGCTATGTTAGAATAAATAATTATGTGAATATCAAACGTTTACGCTCCCGTAATGCATTATTAACAGTATCAAATAATGCTTCTTAATTTGAATTACAATTCCAGATTTAGAAAGGGTAAAGCGTAATACACTTTAAAAAACTGATAAGTAAGGAGGTACCAAATACGAATAGTACAAGATCGAAATATGAAGAAATCAAGAAAATACCTGTACAAGTGGATTACAGTATTTTGTACTTAAATTTTTTTATTTACTTAACCTGTCATTAATAACCAAATTTAATAAAATTCACTATACAGATTGTATACTGGATTTATGTATATAGTAATGACATAATTATGTACCTACTTACATAGGCGTGATAATTTATGATAAGATAAACATATCTAGATTTTAGATCAATTTTATTAATAATTTAAATAGTTGAAAAACTACTAATATTAAAGCTTTCTTGAATTTATTTGACGTAGTGAAATTTTCCTTAGTGCTGAATAATACTGATATATTAACGGTGAGCAAATGCTGTCTTACATTTCTGACATCTCTTAGGAACATTTAAACATTTATTAGTTTTTATATTTCTTTTTATTGTACATTAATAAAATTTTCTTTTAACCATAATGATCCCATTATATTAATTTCGACTTGATAGGATTATATAAAAAATATTTTGAACTTAAATAGGTACTTTATCTAAAATACTAAATACCAAACAACGTTACTATAATAAGATTTAAAGAATAATTAATTTCTTTTAATATATATTTTGTAATTAAACTTCAAAGTTTTTTTTATTTTTATACAAAAGTTTTATATTATATCAAATGTTTAGACAAAATATAATAAACTAAAAATTCTAGTGAAATTAACATATTATTAAGATGCCATCTTGAAAATACTGGAGTCTAAATTAGATTTATACAATTTATGTTCTATTTTATAAGAATCAAAACCTTTCTGATATTCTGAATCTAAATTTGTAAGAATACATAATACACACGTTGGTTTTAAAAATTTAAAAAGTAACGAAAAAAAAAATTTGTCTAACCTTTTTTCTTATATTCATGTAAAATTTTTTTTTTTTTGTTAAAGCTAGATTTATGCTGCTTGCTGTTGTGGAGCTAAGCGTGTCACAAATGATATACCACCAAGTAATATCCTGTTAATAAATGGTGGTGAGTTTCTTGCCATTACTTCTACCGCCATTCTTAGCTCTGAAAACATTTGTCTTGTATACATATTACGGCGGGATAAATAACGCATTGAGAGAAAATGATAGTATATAAATGGAGTCAACAAACCAGCACGGCCCCTAAAATATTTATGTTTCAATTCAACGTTCAATAATTAAAAAAATTATATGCCACTACTTACATAAACACTAAAATAATGCATAAAGGCATCAAAAATATTTCAGAAAAAGCGCATAAACGTAAGATATTTCTTGATTGAAATTCAACAAATGAAATAATTAGCCGCAAAATAACCATCGAATTTGTACCTAAAATCTAAAAATTATAAAATTAATATTGCAGTATTCTAGGACCAAATATTTTAAATTAATATTATTACATCCAATAATTTTATAGTATAACTCGATGATTGTAAGACAGCGAATAAAAATATAGGTAGCAATATTAAGAATACTGGTGAAACATATAAAAATATTACTGTATAAAATAAATAATGACAAGAATCTTCTATTAATAAGAGAGATAAAAATTCTCTTGTAAGTGCAAATTGCGGTAAGCGTTGATGTAATCTTAAAGCACTTGTTGCCGCATTAGCTATTAATGCTTGAGTAAAATATTTTTGTGAATTCCTGAAAATAAAAGGAAAAGGTTATATTGTATATTTTCAATATTGTTAAAATTAACGTTACCCAAAAATGGGGATTACATATAATATCGTGAAAAAAATTGTCAAAATTCTTGTTCCCAACATAGCCGTGTCTATTTTATTTTCTTTTGCATGTGCAAGAACACCATTATAATTTCTGCTAGGCGGTGATGGCTCTTGCTGTTGGCTTTCATCATTTCTTGGCATATCTGCACTCATCGTTCAAACTTAAAAAAGAAGTACTTTTAAATTAATGCAATTTAAGTAAAAATATTGTCAAATCAATTGAATAAAAACTGTGAAAACTTGTATTTGTTCCCTTACATTTTACATCAATAAAAAATCTGTTCAAATGCCCGTTTATATTTCGTACATACATACCTACATTGTGTAAAGAATTTATATTTACCTAATGTTCACAGAGATATTTAAATAATTTGAGTAAAAATTAAAATCATACTAGAAGCTCTGAAAATCTAATAGCGCGTAAATAATAGTTATAAAACTTGTAATGAAGATTTAATATAAATGTAATCGCTTTTTTCAACCTAATTAACAGGTGCTACGAAGTACTAATACAGGTAAGATTTTGAAAGTTATTTAAATGAAGTTTATGTACATATGTATGTCACGAATGTTAGTGAAAAGCACAATAAGAAATTACATACAATATAAGGTTAAGAGTCCAAATAATAATTTCAAGTCATTAAAAATTCATTTTTATATCACTTAATACGAAATTTTTTCCTTTCCAGTTTTTAATTATTTTAATTGAGTCCATACAAATTTTAATTCTATGTACATATGTACATATGTAATAATTTTTTTTAAAATGTAATTTTTCCAATTTGAAATTTATACTAATTCTATTAAATAATTTATTTGTTATTTAAGTTTTAAAAATCACTCACTTTCCTTTTTTCCGTAATTAAATTCTTTTTATAATTTTAATGAATTGACTTTATTAACTAATTCCTTTGCTATAAAAATGGCTTTTTAATTTTGACAAAACTTTCGTAGTATTGTATTAGCTAGGCTAGCTATTAGCAAATAATATTGAAATCGTACCGAAATGTCAATTTTCATAAGTTTCTTAAGCCATTTTTGCTCTCTTGTGGAGTGACAATTGTCTAGTCATGTGTGCTTCGAAAGTATTAGATATGTTATTTTAGACTTGCCATTTTACTCTAAACGGAGTATTAAATTTTTTCAAATTTTGGTTATATTGTACAGTGTGCATTATACAATAAAAAAATAATATACAGAAGAAGGCAAACACAAAACTCAACTTAAACTTGAAGAAATGCAGTCATTCCAAAAATTATTTCTCCATGGACAAAATTTGAAACATATATTCAATTGTGTCAAGACCTTTATTCAATTGTGTACAATGAAATTCGTTTTACTGCAAACATTTGGTAGATAAAACCCTGATTGTCATTTTGAGCAATTACAAAACAACAGAAGAATGAGGATGTAAACAAAACAATAAAACATACTTTTACCATAACCTTAAATTGTAAAGTTGGAAATTCTTTAGAATAAACTATATCCATAATATTAAGTGATGAAAATGGATGAAAATCCTCCGCAAATCAAAGTTGGTGATTATATTATAATTCAGAGACAAAAATATATTAAATTGCATAAATTTAGCAGCCTTGAGTCAACAGCAGCGCTGGCCAATGGTATAAGAATTGATAAATAATACAAATACATACATATGTATATAAATAATCTGGTTGATATTTCATTTTTAGAGCAACTTGAACTTCGCAATATTGAAGGGAAACTTTACTATTCCACATTCAAAATGATAGTGCAAGATAAAAAAGGAGGACATGGAGGAAAAAAACGCTTGAATAGCTTGGAATTGTGTACAGAAAATGAAATGCGGAATATTCGTGAAATATTAAATATACAGGAATGTGGGGAAGATAATCGCAATATAACAGCCAGTGGAAATGCACAAAATTTGAAATCAGATGATATTTATAAACTAAAAGATGAATGCTCTGGTTCTGCCGAAATATTAGAAAAAATTGTTGAGAACTCCAAATCATTCGCTTCAAAAACAGAATATTCGCAAGAAAAATATTTGAAAAAAAAAGAAAAAAAATATTTTGAATTTGTACAAATTCGGCAACCAACTATTCGGCTTCTAGCTGAAATATTTTACCGATTAGATCCAGACAAGGTAATGGGAATTCGAATGGACACCCTTTCTCAAATTATTTCCTATTCTGGAATATGTGGGTTTGGAAAATTTTTGTTATATGAATCAGGAACCAATGGATTGTTGCCAGCAGCTTTCCTAAATTCAATGGGCGTCGGAACCGAAGCTCAACTCGTACATATGCATCCTGGCAATATATGCCAGAAACAGGGAATTTTGGCAATGAATTTCCCCACTGAGCTTTTAGATAGGTGCATTTCAGTTAACATATATTCAGTATTACGAGAATATTTCCAAAATGCCTCTAATTCAAATAGTTCTGATGAATCGAATCAAATATCTGAACCACCGTTTAAGAAACAAAAAATGGAAAAAGAAAATACTGAAAATGGTGTAACTAAAAAAAGCTTAGATGTTTTAATAGAAGAAAAAACTGAGCCTCAAAAAGTTCCACAATGGCATATAGCTAATCAAAATGCGTGTGAACTTATAAAAGAGAAATTTGATTCTTTAATAATAGCATCAAAGGAGCACCCCTCAAATATATTGAAAACTTTGCTTCCGTTTTTGAAACCTTCAAGACCTGTTGTAATATTCAATCTTTCTAAAGAAATTTTAGCAGAATTGTATGTTGAGTTGAAAACTCATTCTAAAGTAACTGATCTACATTTGACTTCTACTTGGCTCAGATATTTGCAAATATTACCCAACAGAACACATCCTGAAGTTAATATGAATGCGAATAGTGGTTATCTTTTACATGGCTATACTGTAAATACTGATTCATAGCTGATATTAAATTAAAACAGAATTTTATAAATAAATGAATTAAAACTGGATTTATTTACTTTAATGAAATAAAATTAAGTAGGTAGTTGTTAGTAAAGGATGATTGCGAAGAAATTTTTGTTCGGTTCATAATATTAGTATGTTTACTCAATATAATTTGAAAATTTTTCCACTAAAGGCACAAAAAAGTTAGCTGAGTTTTTAATAATGTTTAATACTTTAAAATTAAGCAACCAAAAAAAAATTAAATATTTTAACTATCATTATTTTGGAGCCGGAACAAAATCGATTGCTGCAGAGTTAATGCAAAATCGTTTTCTTTTTGGTTTTGGTCCATCATCAAAAACATGACCCATATGGGCTGAGCAATTAGAACAACGAACTTCCACTCTCTCCATTCCGAGGGTAAAATCTTTGCGTAATTGTACTTTTCCTTCATCTAAAACGTCATTGAAAGCAGGCCAACCGCAGCCAGAATCATATTTGGTATCTGATGAAAATAAATCTTGGTGACAAACTATACACTGATATACTCCTTTTTCAAAATGCTTATCATACGCCCCAGAAAATGGCCTTTCGGTGCCTGCGTTTTGTGTAACTTCATATTGCATTGGAGTTAATCTCTTTCTTAATTCCTCTTTAGCCTCTTTGTTGGACATGTTTATCTTTTTATTCGAACAATTTCTAAATAATGAGTATGATATTGGTTGATATGGTCTATTGCAGATTAGTTGTTGGTTTATTGAGTAAATAAAGCGTACGTGATTAATTGAATTCAACCTTTTAAACTTTTGAAAATACAAAATTATTGCCCGAATATCAAATTTCATAATTTGACATATCAGCTAGGTTATGCGAGTTTTAATTTAAAAGCTTTGTTAATTGAATTGTCACAAACGTCCGGTCGTTTTCTCCTGGAAAATTTTTTTAAAATACGTACAAGTGAAGTGACATTAACAGTGATGACACGAATAAACGATTGACGGTCACTTCACACAAAAAATTCATTCAGCCCATTAAAATTAAATGTCTTAATTTTATTTTTGAGGGAATTAACCGTGTATTTTCTGGTAATGTTGCCTAAGAAAAAGATTGACTGCCACTTCACACAAAAAATACCATAAGCTCATTAAAATTAAACGTATTTTTGTGAGAATTTACAATCGGTCTAGAAAAATCAGCAGTAAGATAACGATCGACAGTCAATTCCCACAAAATGACAATTCAGTCATTTAATTTTAATAGGCTGAATCTTCATTTTGTGTAAAGTCACCGTCAATCTGCCAAAACGGTATGACTAAATGCTAATAAAACGCAACCATAAAATCAGAAAAAGCACAAATTCAAAAATAATATACTAATTTATTCAATTGAGATGAGACTGCACACGATATTATTAAAATATCATTAACGGTGATGTATGCATGAATAAATGTCAAATTGTGCAATATTACTTTCATAGCGTGATAATTGGGAAATTTTGACGACAGAAGGTACCTTAGTACGGCTGGAAAACAAAGATTTCTAAATATACATACATATAAATATTATTAATGTAAATAACGTTAAACGTCTGATCAATAAATGGTTACTAAAATACTACCGCACATGTGAAAGAAATTATAATGTTATTATTATATTAAACGTATATGTGTGTGATGCATATTTCATGAATGTATAATACATCAGCGTTTCCAAATCTCAACTTCATAGCGACCCATTAAATCCTTTTACTCCTTACGGCATACAATTCATAAATGAGAAGTAGATTTACTTCAAGGACACACACACCTACATAAATATTTTATTTTCAATATAAAATTTCGTTGCTCACACTTAATAAGTTTTTATTAATTTAAATATGGAATTATGGGATTAGGTTGGCTATACTTTACAAAGAGTTTCTTATGTACTTACGAGTAATATGATGAAATTTTTTAAATACGTAAATTAATATTCATAGTTGTAATCAATAAAAAAATTGTTTTGAAAAAAATATTTCGTATCATTCTTACATTTTTATAAAAATTTTTATTTTCATCGCCATAACAATGGATTGTGATGCGCTGCTATACTCTCATATATTATAATCATATACACTCGCTCCTAACGCAATATTATTTTATTATATATAAATTTTATTATTTTATTCTTATTGTTTTTCTTTATTTAGTTATACCGTTTATAGAATTCTCTTCGTGATGCTTGACTTAAAATTTCTTAGCAAAACCAAACAACATTCAATTACAAGTAATTGATCAGTGAAGTTCTCTTGCATGCTATCTCGATTAATTTTAGAGTAAAGTTATAGTACATACATATTTAATACCAAATTACTTTAGATTTAAGAATGAAATGTGATTGTTGAAATACATACAATATATAAATATATATTTTTAATAAAATAGGGAAAGAAAATTAATAAAATATATAAAATCATGGCAGATTACTGGAACTCTATTAATACAAATTTAAGTGAAACAATTTCAAAAATTGAAACAAAAAATGTTGAGCATACTGAACGTTTGTTTTCTCCAAGTAAATGGTCCAAACGTTTTGAGAATAGTGATGATGTTATACAAAACCACATATCGATAATTACGAGAGGTTTGTTCGAAAAATAAAATGTAAAAAATATTAATGTTAATGTCATTATAATTACAGAAACTTACAATAACATCGAAAATTACATGTTCAGAGAAGGTATTCCATATGGAAGTAGTGATGGCGAAAAATTTGATATTTATTATAAGTATAGTGAACTTGGTACGTATAAAAAACCTTAATTTTATTAATCTGATATATTTTTTATATAAATAATTAAAATTCTTATCACTAAAAATTTTCAAATATATTACCACTATAAGTTTTAAAATATATACGTATATAGAGCCTGTTCATAAATAACGTAAAGATTTAGGGAAAGATATAATACTTCATAATATTTTTGCTTGGATATTTATAATATTGTAAATATTATGCAAATACAATTATTATTAATATCAATTGCTTCACGAAGATCTTTGAATAAAATGAAAAAACACGTTATACCTATGAAAGTTATACCAAAAAGTTATGGGTGTATCTGTCTATACCTATGTCAGTAGCTCTATACAGCATATTATTAATTTAAAACAATTGATACAAGGTACTAAAAGACAGATCAATCTCGAAGTAGGCGTATTCAAATAGAATTTTTTAACAAAGTAAATTAATTTTACCAATACGATAAAATACGATTAACAGCGAAGTAGGGTAAACATATATGTACATACCTCCATGTCCGATAACATATGCGAGTGCTATGAAATAATGTATTTTAATTGTCAAATTACATCTGTCAAAGTAAGTAAGTTTTAGATTCGTTAATGAAATTACCGTTAAAGTCTTAACATATCTACATTTCTCATTAACATCGGAAATATGTAAATCGGACTTCTACTTTATAATTCCCAAATTAACACATAATAACATTAAATAACATGAATTAATAAGATAACATGAAGTATGAAATAAAATTTCGCGTATCGTGAATCGGGTGCATTTATTATAATATAACGTTCATGTTAATGTGTATACACATGAGGCATTACAGTTGTATTTTTCTGTTAAGTATAAAAATAATAAATTCAAAAATAGTGTGACTTCAGTTAGAAAAAATTAATGAACTTGAATTATTTCAAGTTCATATGCACATACATACATTTCAATACGAATGTACATATGTATGGACTTACGTATATATTTGCACCACTCTTTTATTTCGGTAATTTTTATATTTAGAAACACATAAAGCAATAGAATATGGATTTATTAAAATTGGCAAACCAAAAATATATATGTAAATAATATATTACTAATATTATTAAGTATGTATTTCCATTATTTCGTGTCTTTACAAAGTAATTTCCATAGTGTTGCTTATTTTCTAAATATACCTATTTATAAAATACATTTGAAATCAATCTTATTTTAACCACTTGCATGACAATTTGAACTTAACAAAGTATATGGTACATATTATATAAATTTTTAAGAGGAATGGTTCCGTGGTCTATAATTACATGCTACACATATGCATCTGTATGTACATACATTTACTTGTATGTATTTCTCGAATATCACAATTCAAAATCTAACGTCCTACTTTAATAATTCATTAATAAAATCCTATCCCAACCTATAATTTTTTTTACATAAGCGAAACAGCAACATTTGATTATAATAATTATAATTAATAATTCTAAAGAATAATGCTGCTCGCATAATGTATATACACAAGTACATTAACAAATTATAAACATGCGTTTTCTTTGGTCTAGTTTAAATTTAGCTGCGTCAAAAGTTACAATGGTTTTCTGTTAATTCTATTCGAATATTTTATTGCTTTTATTAATAAAAGCATCGATGCTTTTATTATATATTAATACATACATATAAATAGATTATGTGCGGTAATGTGATGGTCAAGAATATAATCTTTTTTCGTAGATAAATAGTGATCTTGATCTCAAAAGTATGCCTCAAAGGTATTAAAGTTTTTTGAGTTATGTAAGTAAAAAAAAAATTCTGCATCCGATCAATAACTCTACCAATTTTTTTGTTGATATTGGGAATGAAAAAAAATCAATTTTAATTATTTATTTTAAATTTCATAATTTTGTAATTTTTATAAATAAAATTTTTGAAATACGATACAGATTTATATACGAGTATAATTTACAGACAAACCAATTTTTGTATATATTCATGGAGGATATTGGCAAGCACTGAGTAAACAAAATTCCGGATATTGCGTGAAACCACTTGTTGAAAATGGATATCGAGTAATAATTGTAGATTATGATTTATGTCCTAATATATCATTAATGCAAATTGTTGAACAAATAAAAAGAGCTATTTATTACATTGTACAATATGCCAGTGATACTAATGCAAGGTAAGACGTTCTGGGTTCATAATATTATCAATATTGGATATTTTATATTAATATTTTCAATTTATCAATTTAAAATCTCAAAACTTTTTTATAATTATTTTATATATTTTCAAATGTTTAATTTAAAATGTTGAACAATACTGTCTTTTTAAGATGTGAAGCTTTAGCGAAATTTTTTTCAATTAATTTTCTTTTTAGTTCAATTACCTTGTGTGGCCATTCAGCTGGTGCTCATTTAATAGCAAAATCTTTACTTAGCATTTTTGCCACATCTGTACCGAATCTAGATTTAATAAAATCAATATTTTTAATCTCAGGCGTATACGATTTAACCAAATTGTATAAAACTGAAGCTGTTAATCCAAATAATATATTGAATTTGGACAAAAGAATTGCAAAAATTTTATCACCAAAATTCACAAATTTTCAAATTCTACGAGACTATTTTAATCACATGCAGTTTCACATACTAGCAGCGGAGAACGATAGCCCAGCTTTCATTGAACAAAGTGAAGATTTTTATCAGAGATTAAATAAATATGGTTATAATAGTTTTTTGAAAATTTTTGAAAATTATGATCACTTTGACATTGTTGAAGAGCTTCGGGATGAAGAATTTGAAATAACAAAATATATATTGCAAAATATATTAAAATAATCATCTTTTTTTTTGTTTTATTTATTTTTCTTATTTTTTTATTTCTTTTTTTTATTATTTTAGTGCTCACAACGTATTTCTAAATTTTTTTACCTTTAATTTTATTTTAAAATACATTTATATTCAAATTTTTTTTTACTTATTTACAACCCTTAGCATTAAAAATAGTATTAAATATTGTTAATACAATTTTATCAATTAATTTGTTTAAACTCACTTGATTAACTCAAACTGAAAAAAAATCCTTATTAAAACCTAATTGTAATGTTGAAATACACTTTAGCTAAATAAAAAGCTTAAAAAAGTTTAATGTTTTGATTTTTGAATTAATTGCTTAAAAGAAGAATTGTTAAAACTAAAAATGAAGATATTAGCAACTTAGAAATGAATTTTCAATAAAATTTAATCAAAATAAAATATTTTAGCATAGAAAAAATGTACTCTGAAATTGTTTAATGTTTGGCTTTTTTACTAAACAAGTACCATATTATAAATATTCTATCTAATGTGTAAAATAAAAATAAATTCCACGTATACAAATTATTTTAAATTCTTTTTTTTACAATTTTAATAATAAATGCTGCAAATTTGATATTACATAATATATTGAACCAAAAATTTAAATAATTATTTTAATAATAAAATTTAAAATTTGATAAAGTAAATTTCAAATCATTTTTTTTAGAGAATATGTAGACAAACTAATATTAAATTTAATTATTTAATTTGGCTAGATTTTGAATTATTAAAATAATTCTGATTTCCCTGTGATTTAAAAACATTAAGTTTAAATTAAATTGAATTGTAAATGTTTGAATGCAAGGGAAGGGTAAAAACAAAAAACTTAAAAAAATTCTTGACACCAGAGTTGAAAATTATTTTTTAAATTTGCAACATTTATTAACATTTAAAACGCTTAATGAAAAAATTAAAAGTAAATATAGTTCTAAAGAAATAAAAAAAATGAAATCATAAAAACAAAAAACTACGCATCATCATCTAACAAAATTATTTCATCAATTTCCTTATTTTTATCACTAATATTATTTTTACTAAAATTATTAAGATTTGATGTTGACGGCATAACTGATTTTGAATTAGAAGTTGACGATTTAGATAACGAAATATTAGTTTTTGATTTTTCGGATAAAGATGTAACATTTACTATTTTAAGGGAAGATGGATCCACTTTACATGAATTCGACGTTTTGCTGCTATTGTCTTTACTTACAACAGTTTTTGCAGAATTAATCTTTGAAATACTATTAGATTCAATATTTGTTTTGTTATTTTTAACTTCTTCAATGTTACTGTTACATTTTTTATTATCATTACATTCTTTATTGCCAACGCAATTTTTTAAAAGTTCTTCGTTATTTGATTCCCCTTTTTTACTATGAACAATATTTTTATCATTTTCGACAATACCTTGACTTTTACTGGAATACGTGGTATAACTACAACTGGGTGTATTGCGTATTTTATCATTAACCTCTGCAGCTTGTTTCCCGAAATTATTATCTTTTGAAGAATCTATCTGCGTTTTATTTATTTCATTATTATCTTCATGCTCTGATGAGTCAACATTATTTTCAGATTTACGGGTTTGTTCTTTGGCTTTTAATTTTTCTGATTGTAAAGTGTCTTGTTCACGGGCATATCTAAAAATTAAAAAAATCATTTTTATTGATTTGAAAATAAATGATAAAGAAATAACTTGCTTTTGTATTAAAGCATTTATTTTTCCATAATGCTTTTTGTTTTCAGTTAATTTTGCGTTTAAATCGGAATCTTCTAAAGCAGGATCTTTAATTTTTTCCGTGTAATGTGAAAGGGTTTCATATAAATCAGTCTTTCGGCGATTTTGTAGTAGTTTACCTACTTTAACGAATGCGTCTTGGGCTGCAAAAAACAATTAGAATTGAATTTATGAAATAAGTAGATTAAAATATTATATTCAATACAAGTACATCCTGTAAATGAGTACATCGTATTTACCTATTCTTTTCAGTTCTTCAGAAGTTAAGTTAAGATTGTAAGTTTTATTACAGTGCTGTAATATTGTTAAGATATCATGAAAATCCGGGAACATTTTTGTTTTGTTGACAAACGTTTCAATGGCTTTATTAATTTTAGGGTATGATGTGTGATTAAAAACTATAGGTTTTCTAACAGTTCTTTGAGCATGTTTACTTTCACCAGTAAGATCACAAATTTTTTCATAAATCTAAAAATTAATTAATTTTACAAAGTTATGGTACTCATATATTTAAATGAGTATAAAGATATCTAATAATTTACCTCGCAAGCACGTTTTTTAAATTTCTCTACTTTTAAGTATGATGAATATTCGCTATCCCAATCAACTTCTTCTTCTTCCATTTTTGATATCATATGTTTAAGTTTCCTAAGACCTTTATTCAATCTTCTTACCTTCTCGTCAACTTCATCATTGCCAGTAGAAGTTTGACCGTCATTGCTAACTACAATTACTTTACTATTTTTCCTAGATTTTAACTCCTCGATTATTGTCTTTAGTTTAATATAAACTAAACTGGGTGTTTCTAAAATTTCGTTCGTTATATTTTCAACGGTTTTTTTAAATGATTTAGATGTTATGAAGTCCGGATGAATTGAGTGATAATATTTTAAAAGCTTTTTTTCTATCAAAATCTCCATATCGCTAGATTTTTCTGATTTCCTACATGCTTCTATTAATTTTTCAAAAGCTGGTATTATTTCGTTTGTTTGTTTCTTTTCAAAACTTTCTTCACCGCCACTCATATTTCCATTTGGAATAGGCGAATCAGAAGAAACTCTCAGGTTTTCTTCGGTCTTTTCTGAAGTTTTATTTTCGCTACGAGAGTCTTCTAAACGAGATGATCCTAATATCTTTGCTTTTTCTGTCAAACTTTCTGTAATATTTCCTGTTTTAGGTGTACTAGCACGTCGATTAGAATCTTTTAAAGATGGTGAAGGTGTGGTGGGTGAGCTTTGCGATTGTGGCGATGTTGCGTTTGAAGAAATAGATGGTGAAGGACTTGGACCACTACTGGCAATTGAATTTGAACGGGATTTATTTACCTTTTGTGGATGGTTGAGTTTGCGTTTACTACTCTCATCATCGTCATCATCATCATCTATTGTAATAGTGTTCGATAATTGACTCCATTTTGGACTAACAGTACTTGAAATCATTGTAGGTTTTATTCGCTTGTAGCTATTAGTTTTTTGAACTTGATTAGGGACAGTTATACCAAGAGGATCCACGGAATTTTCAAGCTTTCGTTTTAGTATTGAATTAGAATTACTAATTCCTATATTCAAATGTTGATTCAATGCTAAAGATGCCAATTTAGTGCTGAAATTTTCACGAGTTACTACTTCGTTGTTATTGTTGCGACTATTTTCATAATTCAACTTTTCCTTTGATATTAAATTCGATACATTCATTGAAGGTTTTCTGCTAGTTGGAACTGAATTTAAAGCTGAAGAAGTATTTTTTGAAGAAGCAGTTCTTTGAAGATTAGGAGAACTTCTTGGAGAATTTTTGGGTGATAAATTTGAAGGAAATTTTTTCGTAGTTTGGTCACTACTCGTTACAGGTTTTAAATTTTGCATTTTGTTAAGTGGTATTATAGAAACCGAATTTGTATTTTTGTTTGGAGGAAACTGATTCAAAGTTGAAAGTTTAGTTTTTCCATGTTGATTTGCAATATTAATATTGGCTTTTGAAATGGCTCGCGCATTTTGCACTACTGAAGGAGCCACTTGACTACTGATTCTGGATACTGGCTTCGGATCCGTTGCTTTTGATAAATGACGATTTGACTGATCCTAAAAAAGAAAAATCCATGTCATAAAAAAAATAAAATTTATTCATTTTTGTTATTTAAATCCATTTGGCTTGTCACTTGTGTTGACAGAAAATGTTAAAAAAAAAAACGCGCGCGGTATTACATATATAGATTATTAGAAATTTTTAGGAATTTTTGGTCAATAATTACTTTAATTATTATAAGTTTAAAAATTTTATTTGACTTCATAATAAAATAATTGTTTCTTTCAGCTTGTTCCACAAAAAGCACAGAATGGCGTCTTAGCATTTAGTGTTGTATATTTTATTTAGCCCAAGACTTAAATGTATTTTATAGAAGGGGAAATTTTATATTGAATATTGAATACGGAGGAAAAAGGAAATTCTTTTCTAGATTTATTTATTGCAGGTATTGAAGGTAGAGAATTAGAAAATAACATAAATTATTTCTGGAGAAACTACTTACTTCTTCATCGTCAGAGTCCAAAACAATTACGGACGACTCGGATGAGTTCATGTTAACTTTGTTTGTAAATTCTTCCTATAAAATAAATGATTTAAATGATTATTTTTTAAATAATAGCTTCTTATGATTTATCTTGAGTTACACGATTTAATCATTACTTCACTCAAATGAAAATATATTTTTTCGGAATTTTCTCATTTGTAACTCCAATTTGTTTATGATATTTAAGAGATTTTCCAAATTTTCAACAATAAAAAAATTCTAGTACAAAAATTAGAACGTTAATTGTCATAAATGTCATATATGTTGGATAGCGTAAAACATGTCGCTCTTAGCGTAATATTTTACTATTATAATAATATTATAAATATATTAATGATTTTGACACCATTCTGTGACAAGTTGAAAAAATATTATTGTGAAGTCAAATAAAAATTTTAAACTTATAATTCAAGTAATTATTGGCCGAAAAATTCGTTTTTATATATAAAGAATCATACATAAAGAAAAATTTGGAGGAAATTGTTAATTGAAACCTTAAAAACCATCTTACAGATTTTTTAAATGGTTGACGGTTTTCATTAAGAACAATGGTTTTTATTTAACCAAATTATGAGCTTTGCGATAACCTCAACCGTTAATAACGATTTATCAAATTCAACAACCGTTTTTCGGCTTATATTTGTCATTGTAAAAATGTCTAATTTTTTAATTTTTTTTTAATTAGGCGTTATTTAAAGCGGGATTATTTAGTTTAGTTGAATTCTGGTTAACAAAATATTGCAATTTAACAAATCTGTATTTCCCTTTATGAAATAAAGAGTCAGAATAGAATTACTCACATGATCAGATGATCGCTGAGAATTACTGACTTAACAGATTTCATAAATTTAGACTTCTTTTAATTGCGGAAAAAGGACAAATTTAATGTGTTAACTTTGAACTTTTTTGAGTGTTCACAAGCACATGCTACATATAAATTTCTGTCCTAGAGATAGTATAATATTTTATAAAATATCAAAATGTACCCTGTACAGATTTAAATAAACTCAAACTAATCAGGACTTTATCAATTTTAATTTATTCAGATGTCTATGTGTTTTCCTCAAACCTTATATCTGAGTTTTAATTAAGAAGGAAAAACGCTCAATATATAATGTCTTCCGAATGAGGTCACATTTCTTAAAAATGGTTTTTATCAGCAATTATTCAGCGGACCTTATAAGGTGTTGGATTATATGTGCAGGAATACTGTTAAAAAAATTTGACATTCAAAAATTCCGTGTATATACATACACTATAGAAAATATACAATATACATTGACTTTTGCTGCCTTATGTCTTATTCTTGTTTCTCCTGTTTATTTTCCTAATACAAAACATAAAACAAACAATTTAAGTTAATATAAAACATTGATAAAAAATTTTTACACACATTTTATAGCTACGATTAAAAAATAAAAATGGCAAAACATCATCCAGATTTAATTTTTTGTAGAAAACAGCCCGGAGTTGGTAAGATTCAAAACAAAATGATTTTCTATTACAAATTTGTAATGCTTTAATTCTTAGCTATCGGACGCCTTTGTGAAAAGTGTGATGGAAAGTGTGTAATATGCGACTCATATGTTAGACCTTGCACCTTAGTTCGAATTTGTGACGAATGCAATTATGGATCATATCAAGGTAGATGTGTTATTTGTGGTGGTCCTGGTGTTTCTGATGCTTATTATTGCAAAGAATGTACAATACAAGAAAAAGATGTAAGTACCATGTGGTTATACATTTTCCCCATAGAATTAATTATTGGCATGTATAATTTCAGCGGGATGGTTGCCCGAAAATTGTTAATTTGGGAAGCTCTAAAACGGACTTATTTTATGAAAGAAAAAAATATGGTTTTAAGCAAAGGTAATTATGTATAATCAGAAATTGGGACTGGTATTTCTAAATATATTATTTTGTAGCTATTAACCATGTCTCATGGTTTCGGATAATTCAAGTTGGTTTTTCTTCTACATTTCTAATTTTGTACTCTGCGGCAAAAAAATGAGATCTTAAAATAATTTGTGAAAAAAATAAAAATTTAAGATAAAAATAAATTTATTTGAGATATTTTTTCTTTATTTAAATAAGATAACTTTTTATTTTGAGTTTCTATTTTTATTAGCAATTTCGAGATTTGATATTTTCGAGCTGATTTTGCCTTTTTGTATTCGTAAAATCAAGCATAATCAAATCAAAATATTTCTGATTTAAATTAAGACAATGAAAATTTAAATCCAATAGAAAAACAAATGAAAATAATTTTATAATCTATTTGTAGCTTTCACGCTAAATAACTGTATGTATCCTTTTGACCCTCCATTCGTTCAAGATATTCTTTTTCAATCAGTATATCAATGCATTTCTTGATGACAGGCACTTTTGGTTTGAATCTGCTGGATAATTGATTCAAAACTTCAGCAATCAATTGGGTATGATTTAGCATTTTTCGCATTTTCATGATTCTTACAATAGCTGCTTGAATAAGTAACTTTCTATCTTCTTCAATATGTTTATGAGTTTGTTCTTGTTCAACTTTGAGTTCTGTTTTCAAAGGAATATTAATATTGATACGTAACTTTTTATTTTTGTACCCAGTATATAATTCTAACATTGAATTATTCGATAAACTGTTTTCATCATCAGGTGAAGTTAGTAATTTTGCTTTTAAAAGTATTTGCAGCACTTGTATTAAATTTTCATTAGTAATTCCAGTATTGTCGATCAATTGTTGAACTGTCCATGCCACTTGATCATTAAATTGTAACAAAACAGCCATTTGAAAAGTGCTGGCTTGCAGAGTATAGCGATTTTTGAAGCAATTCGTTACTAACTCTCCTTTACACATATTGTAAAGCCAATTTAATTTACGTCCAGAATGTAGTGCACCATAAAACGTTGTAAAACGCTGAACACTTCGTTCTAGTTCTGATGGTAAGGAAAATGAAAACGATTGGTTAAATGGCCAAGATCCACTTGAAAGAACTTGTATACTAAAATCATACAATTTTTTATTAACAAAAAAAATCTTGAATATGAAAAATGTTTACCTGAAATCAATTTCCATTGGGGAGTTTGTTGATTTTAAGTGCTCCCGGAATTTTTCATTTAGATCTTTTGAAACACCTATGTCTTGGAACATACGTTGCAATTTTATTGTGTATTCATAACCACAAGCTTGTTTTAATTTAGATATCATTGATGCTTCAGCATCATCTGATGCAGAAGTATGATGAACCAAACGCTTAGCTAGCATTTTACTATAAAACTTTTGGAATACATCCTTATCTTCAATATACTTAAAAACTACCATAACTTGATTAAGAGTATCTTCAAGTTCGGCTTCTTCTGGATTTTTACTAGATTTTTTCAATAAGATGTCACAATATTTCGCTAAAAGTTCTGGGCTTTTACTAGCACTTTTACTTGCAATTGTAACACTATTTGTGTTTATGAATTTTCCACAGGCTTTATCAAGTGCTGCTACAAATCCTTTGTCATTATTAAATGCGGTGAGAACCAGTGCGTTGTACTTCTTATGAACTTCTAAAATTGTTTGAACATATATCTTAGGATCGCTGGCTTCAGCATCACCAAATTTCTCAATAGCTGCCGATCCTAAAAGAAATCATAATCAGAATTATTAAAAAGTTATACATTCTGTTTAATCGAATAAAGAGTTTGCATGTTTTTATTTTGACTGACCTTGTGCGTGAATATGTTCCTCCAATATTATTTTTAAATCACCTAACCCTTCAGAAATTCTTGACACAAGAGAGTACATCCTCCCTAAATCAGCATTTTTATCGGAGTTTAACAGTTGTTGGAATTCTGTTCTAAATACTTCCAAGTGTTTTTGAATCAATACACGTTCACATGTATTAGACAAACGATCTAGGGTACTTTCATGTAAATAGACTTGCACACGTTTTTGTTCTTCGTTTAAACGTTGCTCTACACGTTTCATATACTCTGTAACTGAATTTTCTCTTAAGAAATTTGCACTCTCTGTTGTATAAAAGCGTTCGGTATCTTCTAAGAATATCATTTCAAAACTTTCTTTGTATACTGATAAGTTTTGACCTTTTGCGTTTGGATCATCTTCGTTAAGACCCAATTCTACATAACAATTTATAACCCCAGATACTAAGCGTGAATTAATTGTCTCTCCATTCCGTTCTTTTTCTATTAAATTTAGCACAGCATTTGTAACCTGACGATTTAAATGTTTAAATAAATGTACACGCCAAGTAACTAAAGCCAGTTGATAAATTTCGTAAATATCTTTCCGTCCTTCCTCACATTCTCTTTTAACCCAATGACGGTTTAAGTAAGCGCAAACTCCATTTAAAACTTTGCTTGAAAATTGATACTCTTCCCATTGCTTTGTATAGAAAGTCAAAACCTCTTCATCTATTAGATCAACTCCATTTCGTAACAGCGAAATTAGCTGCAACGATGCAAAAAAAAATATAAAATTAATATTAGTCCATTTTTGCAAGTAATATTGAAATATTTTAACCTTGCAAAAATTTTCTTAGTTATACTAGTGCTTTTAATATAATTTCTCATGAACATAATGTAAGCCTTTGTGTCGTATACATTGTAATATGTATATAAAAAGTATGTTATGCAGAATACAAATTATGTACATATATGTATATTCATAAGAATTGAAAGTAGGTTGATTTTATACTTACATAGTTTTCCAAAAATTCCTTCAGTCTCTTATACAATTCTTGCCCTACAAGCTGAGCTCCTCCAATTGGAGCTGATGAATTACTTTTTTTAGGAAGTTTTTGGTTTACTGATGCACGATTACCCCCAGAAGGTTGATGTACACTTGTGCAATAATCGTATACATATGTGTAGAGTTCCATATACCGAGGACGCGCTATAACTTCTTTTTGATATATTTGTTGAATACCTTTTTCCAAATCAGTCCAAATTTCTTCTAAATTTATATGTTTTAACCCTGGTGACCCATAAGTGCTTTGTTTAGCCATTATTTTTTACTTGATACGAAACTACTTTTTATTTCTATTTTAAACCAAAAATTTTCCCTTTCTTCTCACTAAAAAAAAATATTTATCTTATCTTTTCTCAAATTGGTAACATTGATTTAATTTTCAGCTCCATCTTGTGGCCATTAAGGTAAATTAATGAAGTAATTTTTCAGAATAAAAAACTACGTTTACATATTAAAAATGAATATCTACTACAATGAAAAATATTTATTCAATACATAATTGCAATAAATTCGTTAACATTATAAAATAGCGTACTTCAAGCGTACTTGACATGGTGCCAGCTTCACATAAGTCAAACAAAAAATTTGCTTAGTTGACTTAAAATGTAATAACTAAACGTCGTTTTCAAGTTTCCAAGCTGACAACGCTGACGTAGTAAAAACACAGCTTGAGTTTCGAGATGATGCGGCATATAAATGAAGTAACTTTCCCATCCCATCTGTCTTGCGTTTAAAAATGCAGTAACTACGGTGTCAGTCGAATCAAAATAAATCTAAGCGGCAATTTTTAGCAAATTTTCTTGACTGTCCACCGTATTGACTTGATTTGTCAAATAAGTAGTGGTACCATTTTTTAAATTTTTAAAAATTGTCAATGTTGCTCCGAAATTTCAAATTTCCTATCCTATCTTTCTGTATTCTTTGCCTTTCTCAAAACAATCAAGTTTTTATCGACAAATACATACCCAGTTTCTTAATGCGTGTATTATTTAATAAACTTGAATCTTTATTTATTTCTCTTCATATATTAATTACTTATAATTATTTTTAAAACACCGTGGATGATAGCATTGTAATGTTTTTAATTTTAGAATTAGCTTCACCCCAATTTATAAAGTTGTAAATTTATATTATTTCGAGTCTTTTACATGAAAATATAGGTCGATTCGTGACAGACAGTATGTTTACATATGTATATAATTAAAAGGATCAAAAGGTAACAATTAAATCCTGAAAGCGCTTGCAATGATAAATTACAATAAACAATTTTTTTTTCAGAATGTGCCTTTATGCTGTTGATCTTTTAACAATTTAAAAAAATTTTACATAATTTCCAAATATGTATAAACCATAGTATGAATTAGCACAGGAATTATTGTATCCTTAAAATTCAAAATTAAAAGTTCCTGAAATAAATTAGTTATTAGTCTCTGTTCTCTCATTTGCATCCCGCCATCGTAAATTCAAAGATTGTATTTGTTTCATTTTCATTTGAAATTAAGAACAGACACTTTGAATTTAAGACAACGGGTTTTTACATACTTAGTTATAAGACCATCTTTTTTAGCTAATCTAACGATACAATCATCGGATTCTCCCATTCGCCTGATTGCACCACAAATAGCATACACTTTATTTGTGTCCGTCATACGTCCAGTGACTGGATCTACATCCACAATATTTAATTGAACGGAAGCATGATCTTTTGCATGTATAATTCTATTGCTTGCAGTACTAAAAATTTTTCAAATGCATTAATTTATTTAAAGCTTAATAAATTAAAGAATTTTAGGCTACACTGAACACGTGTTACAAGCTTACCACTTTCTAGGGCAATATAAATCTACAAAATCACCAGCGTCGTTTTCCATTTTCCTGATCTATGAATGAAAGATAAGAATTAATTCTAAATGTTTTAGGTTAATAAAAACTTAAATATTACTTTTGTGTAAAATAAATTTATTAAGCACAAATCTTAGCTCGTCCAATATTTGACAAAAAAGAAATCTTTCCAGAAGTGACAACTGTCAAAATGAAAAAAATTGATATATTAATTCAGAGTTACCGTTGTCTTTTTAATTAGAGTGTTTTATATATTTTTATAAAATAGCCTATTATGAATCCGAAATACAATCCAAATAAATTTCCTTATGAAGGAATCTCAAACAAAATGTTAAATTAAAAAATAACAAAGAAATCGTAAACAAAATGTGAACGCAAATCTTTTCTCGTAGAGGTGTACCAAATTCTAAAACCGTATTTATATGAATAAGAACGATTATGATTAATTAAATTTCGAATTTGTTTAATATGAACTTTTGAGTTTTCTATATAATCGAACATTTCTTTATTATAATATAGGTTCTGTTATCTTATCTATATATGACGTAGCGTAGTGTTTCAGTATAAAATAAAAAATTAGAAAAAAATTAAAAATTATCAATTTGGTTTTAATAATCGATTTCTCAAAACTTATTAATTATTTTATTTCGATACTATCACTAAATGACTTCCTTCTTTGTTGCATACAACTTTATTGTAACATTACTGTTATTTTATTTATTTAAAGCGCAAGTTCTTCATACGTCTTTTTGTGTTCAAAGAAATACTTTTAGAGATATGAAAAAAATTTTATCAAAATAGACGACACTTAAAAAGCCGATATTAAAAGTAACAAACATAAATATATGTATATGTATATTGTAGTATATAATAAACAAATTTTATTAATTTAAAGGATTCTTTAGAGCAAAATACATATATTGATTTTATTTTTTAAATGATTATTTCACTTCCGTGTTTATACAATAAATAATAATTTTATACTTGCGTATTTAAAATTAAAATGCGTTTTTTTGGTGTGAAATATAGCTAAAAACTATAATTATAAATAAATAATACTTTTTTCATAAATAAAAAGCCCCATATAAAATGTGTGTGGAATTTATTGTTCATATTTATAAAAACAAAATTAAAAAGTTAAATAACATACCATTTATTGTACTTTAATTTAACTTCGCATTTAAAATTGGGAAGTTACCAGATTTTATAAAAGATAATAGTGAGAAGTGGTAATTTATATTTTTATCTGCTTTTATATAAAAAATTATAAGATTTATTATTCAGAAATAATTATTAAAATAGATATTATTATTATTGGCACAAATGTACATATGTGTTTAAATATCTAGTAAAAATCAATGAATGAAATTAATATATATATATATATATATATATATATATATATATATCCGTACTTAATGTATACTAATATTAATGTAAGATAATGTTATAAATATTTAGACTTAATATACAATTATTAACTTTGTAGGAATAAATTTCGTCATTACAGCTGAAGTAAATAATATGCAATTCAATATACTGTTATTTAAAATAATTTCTTCAATTTGAACTGAAATATTTCAAATAAATAATTTTACATATTCACTATTTTTTACCATATTGCGTAATAATACTTGTTCTAGTATAGGTCAAGGATCAATGTAGAATGATAAATATTATGAATTACAAAGATAAAGAAATGTGGGAAGATATCACATACAACACATTTTTCAAACCATAATTTAGTAATATGTACATGGGTTTACACTGTTCTGCTTTAAAGTTGAATATATATACATATACATACATATATCGATAAGCAATTGTCGAAGGTAATACCAAATTTCATTAAAAACGGTATTGATTTAAATAGTAGTCACAAAACTTTCGAAATAACTTATTCATATTACAGAAACTTCATATTAAAAAAGTCAGCTTTTTTATAGTACCACATGTACTGCTGTTTATTACAAAATCTACAATACTAATTATATATATTTTAATATTAAAATATGGAGCGGTGCGCTATTGATCTAAAAATACTAGTAGATCCTATATATGCCCAGGTAAAACATTTAAGATGAATTTAAACACATACATATTAATATTTGAATAGGAAAATAACAAACATTAAGCATAATAAGTAAATATGTACATGTATACACAAGAAATCAAGAAATATTTATGCATATATGTATACATACATAGTAACACCCTATATATAATATAGGGTGTTACTATGTATATATATAGATATAATATTTTTGATTTTGCAAAGGTAAGGCATTACAATTTTAAAAAAATTATTGTATTATAATTAAAGAAGCAAAAAATAATAATTTTTGGGCACTATATGATGATCAGTAAAAGTTCATTCACAATTTAAACTATATAAACAGAACTTACTTACATTTACCTGTAAATACCTGTATTATAATACCGTTTCTCTTCAATATATAGTTATGCTTCAATTGCATTCATTTTTTTTTCTTTCATTGCAAGTGATCTATTCACTCATTCTATTACGACATGAAAACTGTGCAAGTAAACCTGCCACTAATATAAAATTTATAAAAAAAAAACAAGTTAAAAGCAAAATTGAAAAAATTTTTACAAGTTTTCCCGATCATTTAACATTATTCATTTAGATTTGGTTGGAATTGGAAATACATAGATGCGGTTCCAATTTTTCTTTGTTCTATCAAACATAATTGTTAGATGTCAAATTAAACTGTTAATAAATTTTTATAAAAGTTTGATGTGACGATCAAATCAAACAAAATTATTGAATAATAATGATTGGTATAGTGTTAACGTGAGTTAATTCTTAATTAAATCGATTTTTGTTTATTGATTAACTTATATTGATATTTATGTTTTGTTTCACTAATTTTATTATTCAACTGAACTGGTTTAATTCAACTCTAATAAGATCATTAGTTTAGAATTTTTGAAATTTGACTTGCATATTTTCGAATGAATTTTAATATTATTTCAATGTTTTTGATATTTTTATTTTAAATATTTCACAAATACTTAACCAATAACTTTTTATAAACGAGATGAATTTGAGAAAATAGTGTGCACGTTGAAATGGAAAACATTATAGAACAATATTTCTATTATTCCAGTAACAAAATATGCATAAAAAAATTAAGAAAAATATCAAGTACCTAAAATAATATGTAAAAGAAAGAGAAAAAAAAACTAAATAAAAAATTATGTATAGGAAAAATTGTAAATAAAAAGTTTAGACTTTTATTTTGCACATTTCAACGGTTTCGTGATATATTTACGTTTATTTATGTATAATTGTATATATGTATAAAAGATACAAGTGTTTACGAGCATCTACCGTAATCGAGCGCAACAATATTTTTTTCAATTTTTCTGTTTTTCTTTTTTCTGTTTTTATTTTTACTTTTTTTTTCGATTCATGTCATAATCGAATTGAACACACTATCATAGAAGAAGAGTTAGGAGTATCGTTTTAGACTTGAACGCGATCGGTTGTGTTATTTTGTTTATTTGCGAATATATTTTTATTTTCTATGCTATAACTGAGTAATTTTTTTTCTATATTTAATTATTTAAACTAATATTATAATGAATAAATTATTATTGACAAGTGAAATATTATAATTATATATGGTGTTGCCAATTTAATAAAATAACTTATAAGACGAATTATTATAAAGGATAAAATTTTATTAAATGAAAATGTACGGTAAATTATACCAAATTTTAATATAAATGTTTTTATTGTTTAATTTTTTGTTTTGAAATTTTGTTTTTTTTTTTTGTCAAATAAATAAAAAAAATCCTATTTGATCTTTTTGAATAAGGAAAATGATAATTTATTTTTAAAAGATTAGTATTTAATTTTAATTTTTAAAAAATTTATAAATAAATGCAATCACATGCAACTTCAGACCATTCTATTTATATAATTGCAGTAAAGTATATCCTATTTATTTTTTTGGAAAAAATTTTCGATAATCAAGCGATGTTATTGAAAAATTTTGAATTGCAATTAAAAAAGTAAAAGTTTCAACCATAGTACAAATATTTAGACATAAGTGGTTGGTTATAATTGAAAGCACATAATAATATGTAATGTAATGCCTTGAGTATGTGTATATTTTTGGGAATATTGCATTTTATATGTATTCTTATATTTCTCTTATTTACGTAATTTCTTATTTATCCGGCATATTTTCACATTTATAAAATGAATTATTATTTTTTTATTATCTTGATATATTTAAAATTATATACTTATGTATAATAATAGCGATAATGTCGCAAGTTCATATATTCGTGATATATGTATATATAAATGCAAACATCTACATATTTATATGTAATTCAATTTTTACAAGGTATTTTTAAATGTTCTTAATAAAATTCACCTGATAATTACCTATACTGTGCACATATTTACATAGTAAAAACGTAAACAAAAAAACAATTTATATGTACCTTTATATATATATGTATATATATATATGTATATACATATGTATTATTTGTGTATTTTCAAATCGAAATGCAAAAAAAATATTTTAAAATTTGTGCTGGCTAATATTTATTAATAAAAAGTTCACTTAAGTCAGTCTTTATATTCCAATATTGTTGTATATTAATTTAATATCCATTTGAAGTTTATTATACTTATTGCCGTAATTTTTTTTTGAATTCGTTGTACATATTGTGAGAATAATATATTTTATAAGAATATATTATAATAATAATTATGAAATAATTTGTTCTTAATATTAAAAATTAATTTTTACATTACCTAAAAGGCGAAAATTAAATTCTAATATAATGACTTGTATTGTATATTTTTTTTATGAAGAAATTATGTATAATAGTTATTTTGTAATTATCTAATCTTTCATATTGTTGACATAATTACTGTTTACGGTACATATGTATATTTTATATGGGAATAATATTATTGCATGCTTTGTTTTAAAAACTAAAATATAAAATCTTTCGAAACTGAAATTCTAAAATTATATTGAAGAATTTTTTAATAAATTTGAAATATTATACAAGAATAAAATGGATATATGTATAAGAGATCTTTAATTAATCCTTAAATGTAAATACAATAAAGATTTCTTTGAGAGATTTTCGAATTTTTTAGGAGTTAAAATTATACATACTAAAAAATACATGTTAGAGTTATATGTAAATGGGTAGAGATACGAGTATACATTTGTTTTACTTATGAAACTCTAATGTAAATTGACTTTATTAGGATTACTTTGTTGTCAGCAACACAATCTCTTAATATAAAAGATTAACAAAGTCAGAGAAACTTTCTTGTATTCAAAAATTTTTTTTTAAATCAAATAAGTAATTAATTTTAATATATAATGTTTTTGATTCATATAATAATATTGATATATAATTGCATATAAGTACATATATATATATTTAAATTATATGAGGTTAATGCACGATATACCCTTTATAGAGGTATATTAAAAATTTTTTTGCTCATGTAGACATATTAAAATTTTATTACTTTATTATAACTATAGCTACGTATATATACTTATGTATATGAGCTATAGATTTTGTTTTTCATATATAAAAACAAATTTAGAATTTAGTTGGCATAAATCCATAATTTTTAATAATATACCTGGCATATACCTTCATTGGTCTTATATTATATTAAACAAGATATACATAAATAATCATATACATATATGCAAATTTATGCATAAATGCCTGAAATTTAATTAATTGATAATATAAAATTTTTTTAAATAATAATTTATTTAAAAAGCAGTATATATAATATACTGGATGTGTCCGGCCTCAGTTTGTTCTAAGTTTTGTGCATATTCACTGATGCTGTTAAACCAAATGTCTCAATTATTTTGTATAAGTATATGATGTTATAAATAGACTCACTGTCCCATTATGAAGATGATTACAACTTAAAGTATAAAATAGCAGTATATTTTAAATTAATTTTCAAATTAGATACACATTACCTACAATCTCTAGTAAAATGTTTTTGAATAGTGGTAAACTACTTTTAATTATGATGTGGAACTCGATTTCTGTGAAATAAATAGAACAAATTAAATACAAAGCGAAATCAATTAAAATATTTTTTATATAGTAATATTTACCCTTTTTCATATACTTATATATTATAAATAAGTCATATTATACTTATATAATTTTTAATTTAATAAAATTAAAAATATAAGAAAAAATTCTATAAAAAATATTATTATTTACTCCCACGTTATAGGAGTAGAAAAGAATTCAGGTTCATTGTATTATTTAAAAAATAAAATCCCATACAGTATATTATGAAATATAGATAAAAAGATTTGTAATTGTAAGAACATTGTACTTTTGTAAAATTTTATACAATATATAATATGTATATGTAGTTATTATGTGCATAAAATTCTGAACTGCTGCATTATTATGAAAATAAGAATAGCTAGTTCATTAAAATATTTTCTTAAATAGTGTAGGATGCAAATATTTTTTTAAATTTTTCAAATTTTTAACGTTGAGTGTTTGTATATAGAAAGTTCAAATTACTTTAATGGTCAGATTTTATTTTCATGACTAAGTATAGAGTATATATATGTGTGTATTATATTTAATGGAAAATCTGAGGTTAAAAAATTATTAATATGAATAAATCAACTAAAAATGTTCTTTTATTAAATTGAATTTGAGAAAAATATTTTTAATATGAAGTATTTTAAGGTATGATAAACGATTCATAAATGGGTACCTACCTACTATTTTATAAAGTTTAATCATATTAATAATAGAAATGTTTCTGATCACTAAAAATCAAATTTAAATAAACTCATTTGAAAATAGTAATTGTAATAATTTTAAGATTTTAAACTTTAATCTAATTATTGTATAAGTAATTATGACATATGTATATACACCATTAAACAGATGTAACAGTAAACTATATTATATTACACTCATAAAGAAAAATACGTATACACTGAAGACTGTGTGTGTGGAACGACGTTTCCGATATATAAAAATATTTTAAAATAATGAGCTTCCGCTTTTTACTTCAAAAAGAAAATTTAATTGGAAATGTAATCAAATGCTTTACCGTAGAATTTATTAAATACGATAAATTTAAACTGTTCTGCTTAATGTTAAACATAAATTTTCTCGGGTATGAAGTTCATTAAATGATGATTATACCTTTAATTAAATTAATCACACAAATATACAAAATACGCAAGAAAAAAAAGAAAATTTTAAGAAACTATGTAATTTTTTAATCTTTTATAGTTATTCCGGCAATTTTTCAGTATTTTGTTGTTTTTAAGATTATAAACATATTTATTTCGATATAAAATTTAATTGCCCTTGAAAAAAAAAATTTTTTGTTTGGTTTTTTTAGAAGAAAATTCGAACTATACGCTGCCGTTCTGTATTGGAAATGTTTTTTTTTCGATTTTTTGTTTTTTATTTTTTTATTTGCTATAATTATTATTTTATATAGAACTTATGCCAAATATTAGAAAACTTATAGAAGATTTTGATTTTTTATAATTTTGTGTTCTAAATTTAATTGTGTAAAAGTTTTATGAAATTGTGACAAAAATAAATTTTTTATATTGTGTTATATAATATATTTTACATTAATTTATTGTGTATGTATATATATATCTATATATGCTTTTGTTATACTTAATATATATAGATCAAATAAAGTTATCATTAGAATTTCTGATAATTAGGACATTTTATAAAATGATTATGAAATATCTATGCTCATATTTATAAAAAAAAATGCTAGAAAAGTTTTTATTTTAATGATATATGTAAATTTATTAATGATTTTAATTTCAATAATACAGAATATTTTAATAAACTAGTTTTTTTGATTAAAATTTTTTTTATAAAACATACATTATACATGTACCTGCGTATATTACGTCTATCACGCCTTGGTTATGTGTTTTCAGTTTATAAAACCACTTTGAATACAAAGCAAATTAATTTATAGTATAAGGTAACAAATATATTATCATCATTTCCAAATTTCAATAGTTCTAAATTAGGAAATATACTGTAGTCACTCGATATAAGCCGTTAATAAAATTGACTGATAAAAAAAGAACGGAAAATAGTTTGATATTAAGTGAAAGTGTTCCTTGAGTATAGTGAATTTAGGAGTATAACACTTAAGATGTATAACACTTTAGTATATAACACTTTAGGTGTATAACACTTTATGTGTATAACACTTTATGTGTATAACACTTTATGTGTATAACACTTTATGTGTATAACACTTTATGTGTATAACGCTTTATGTGTATAACACTTTATGTGTATAACACTTCTAATTACATCATGTCTAGATATATATAAAAAAAAAATAGTATAGAAGAGTGTATACATATAAGAAATATAAACGTCAATTTTAAATTCGTTTTTTTTATTTTGACATTCATTTTTTACTATATATAAAACGCAGCGTTCCATTACTTCTGGAGTAGTTTGGGGTATTAAACTGACTACATGTCACATTCGAATATGATTCAACCGCGCATTCTCTTTCTTATATAAATTTTTTTCACTCGCTTCAAGTTTATATAGGATAATAATCTCTTTTCTCCTACCTTCAAATTTGTGTAATTTAAAATTAAATGTAGAAGATTTTAATATGATCATGACCGCAGTATAAATCGGTCGCTTTACAATTTATCGTTTTATTTCCAACATATGTACCTAGCAATTTTTTTAATCAGTCAATTATAATTTTAGTATAAATTTAAAAAAATAAAAAAAAATTAGCATAAAAGCTTTGTTAATCGATATTCTATAAAAAAAAAAAAAAACAAAATACTAGAATTATAAAGGAACGTGAGTGTCTTAATCAAAATCTTAATTAAAAATAAAATAAAATTGGTAAAAGAATCGTAAAATTATAAACAGGAAAATTAATTAAGTTCAATGTATGTATACATATTTTAAGAATTTGTTTTTAAATTGATTTGAAAGTTTTTGGAAACTATTTTATACTTTTATGGGAGTAGAATCTTTAATTCTTTATATAAATGACGTTATTTATTTTTGGTAATCCGAATACATATTCGAATTTTTTTTAAAAATACAATTTAATAAATAGATTTGGCAATGTTCAGAGTACTTATTAAGTTAGTGACCTTAAATCGAATATCATTGTAAATTTTATATTTCAATATTTAAACAATTTAAGTTTACTTATATTAAATAACTTTACTCATATGAAATTAACACATAAGTATATTTATTTAGATACATATGTAAAAATAGTTAAAAATATAATAAGAATTAATGTATTAAAATAAATAAGCTGCTTAAATATTTGCTTTTGGTATATGTCTACACAATAAAACATATTGATATAAAAAATTCTAATAATAATTTAAAATTGTAAGATTGTAGGGGATTGTGTGATGTGCCCTTTATGGAGAAGTACTAGGTTTTAAATTTAATGTAGAACCAAGAGACATTATAATACATACTTATATGAATTTCATTTTTGTGTGCAGAACAACTTTCATAAAATTTTCAAAAATGTTTATGAAGGTTTAAATTCATAAATACATGTATTTATGAATTTTTGCAAATTTGTATTGTAGGGGAGCTCAACATTAATGAATTTTTATATTATACGGATAATCTAAATATAAAGATATATATACTCGTACATCCTACTCTTATTATATTGGGTGAATAATATAAAAATTTACAATGAATTGCAATAATTTGCATTGTTCATTTTAAAATTTATAAATAAAAATTTATTTAATTTCCTGTAAATTGAAAATTAAAATATTTTTTTTTTAAATACAAGGAATAATTGAAAATTTTGTTTCTCCTCATAACTTATGTTATATTGTATGCTGACCTTATATTCAATAGGTTTTACATGTATACGCACTTTGACTTCTGTTTTGACCTATTTTGTACAGATGTATTGATTATGAAATAACTTTAAATTTTTAATTATTAAAATAAAACATCAATTTGTTATTTTTCCTCAGTGTTGTAGTTTTACATTATTCTTCTTCTTGTTGAATTATTCCGCTTGTTCTAGAATAAATGAAAGCAATTAATAAATTAAAAATTTTAACAATTAAAATATATTTAATATGCTTCATTATAATATGTTTAATTAAATTTGATTTTCATAATACCAAATTAATTTTTCTATTATGAAATGCAAAATTTCCACAAAACAATTATAGGAATTCCGAGACTACAAATGGCGTGAGACACTACTAATAGATTATTTTTGATATTTTTGGATTTAAAGCAGAAATTAGGAGATTTCGTGCTAGGTTTTTTAATCCAAAAGCTCGAAATTATCAATCCTTAAGATCAGAATTTTTGTTTTTACGAAATATTTCTTAAATTAACATTATTAACATAAGAAATTCATATAACAATATAATAATTTTTCTTTTATATTTTCAGATATTCCGACATGATAGCACAATTGTATTTAAAATTCGACAAATTTACAATAGACATTGCAATATAAATTTATAATTATTGTAGCAGAAATCTAAAAAATAATAGTGAGAGCAAAATAATAATAGCAATATTATATCAATTTGTGATTGGTGCAAAAACATTCTCAAAATAAATAAAAATAAATTTATTTGAATTTTACAAAAAGTTATTAAATATTTTTATTGAAAATTAACAGTTCTTAATTTTAAATTACGAATAATTACAAGTGAATAAAAAATAGTGAATAAGTAATTTGCAATATAAAATACAGAATAGCTCATATTTCCCATAAAATCAGTGATTTAAAATTATTTAACTTATTCGAATAAAAAAGAACAAAGTGACAAAAGAAAAGTTCTACAATTCTAAAATAAAATTTTTTTTAAATCGTAGTCAAAAAGTAAAATACTTTTCCAAGACTTGAAATCAACTCGTGACGAAGCGATTATATAATAATTGTGTATACATATATACTTAACATAGTGAAATATTTATATATAATTTTGTTTTGTTATTATTATTGTATTTAAAGTTAATATTATTGTTTGTTTTGATTAACAGCTGATCGCCATCGTATATTTTATTTAGTATATTGTTGTTGTTACCAGTGTTTTGTTATTCTGATGCTGCCGCCGGTTTCTTAAAAGTTTTTTTTTCATTTTTGTTGTCTTTTATATTTTCTTTGAATATTCTTATACATTAATCTTTATAACCTGTTGAATAGGTGTGCACAACTAACTATACATGCATAATACTATATAGTATAACATTATAATATATGCATTTTATTAGTATATAACAATATAACGGGAATAAAACAAAAGAAAATATCAAAATAATAAAAAAAAAAGATTTTTACTGAATTATAAAAGAAAATAAATAAAAAGAAGAGAAAGAGAAGTGAGAAAAAAAGTGAATTGGAAAACTTAAAACTGTTAAAATGTCACTTAAGGTAAGTGTTTTTGTTTTTTTTTTCTTTTATTTTAAATTATCTGCATTAATAATAATCATTTTTTTCATTGAGTTTCGTTACTTAGTTTTAGGTTCCTTTCTTTCCCTTTACAAAATTAAATGGTTTTGTTTTTTTCTTTTAATGGGTACCTAATTAATTTTTTTTTAATTTTTGTGCTCTCTATCATAAATAAAAAGTCTTTAGAAATTTTTCTAAGCAGTTCTATTCCGTTATTCTCTGATCAAATAAAAATTTAATTATTGCCAATTCTGTGGGTTGGTAAACCAAAACTGTATAATTTTATTTAGTTATTTTGTTTTTAATTTTCGAACCTTTCATATTTATATTCTTGCATTATTGGTTATACTTCACATTATTAATTATGTGAATAAAAGTGTGAAAAGATGTAGCTTACATTGTCATATAAACGTAAAATTTAAAGTTTGAATTTTTTATTGAGTTGATTTCGGCTGTTTTCCCTAATGATAAACAAATTTATTTTTTTTAGTAATAATGAAATCAAATGTGTTATGTTTATGCACAAAAAAATGTTTTCCATTTTGATGCCTAAAAGTATGCAATTTTCAAATTTATGTTATAACACACATATTTTAGTTCTCACGTACCATTTTCAACTGTCACTAGTCACTTATCTGACTCACTGTTCTGATAAAATTTTTAAAATTTATTTAATGCGAAACTTGAAATTTAATTGTAGTTTTAAATTTTTTCGTGAATAGTACAATAGACTAATAAATTATAAGTAAAACCAAAAATAAAATTTTAATAAGTTTAAAAATTACATTTTTCTTATGTAGCTGATTATCCTTTGTATTATTGAATTTTATGGTTTGAAAACGAATTTAGCATAATATTTGGCTAATAACTACAATACATTTGGCATAATACCTAAATATTCCTAATTCAGTATGTGAATGCATTGGTGTGTGTTTATAGATGTCAAAGTAAAAGGAAATTTTTGTGAAAGTCTTTGGTATATTGTTTCTTTTTTTTTTGCCAAATAATAAAATTGATCAATTTATTTGTATACCCATGAATATTGTCATCCGACATAAAATTAATGATTAAATACATCATTTTTCAATATTCAAATATAAATAAAATACCTATAAATAAAATCCAAAATACGTTAAAGAAATCAATTAAGAATAAAAATATTTTTATATTTATTACTATTTTCGTCTTCTAATTGACAAAATGGGTAGAATGTGTAGCCAGGCTATGTTAGGTAGAATTTATATAGCAGCTTTCTAACATGTACATATATGTATGAGTATTTTAATGTCTTTCGTTTTTGAATTCTTCTCAAATTTCACTCTACTGTAAATTGGACAAAAAATTGATTGGACTCAACTCGACTTAATTGATAACGGAATTTTTAAATAATATGTTTAATGTGAGAACGCAATAAAATTTTAAAAATGTGTGAATTGTAAAAGAGAATATTTTAATAAACTTACGATATTAAAATAACTTACGATATTAAAACCGTATGCACAAATTTATATTTTATTAAGAATTTAATTTTATATGGTGAAGATAATAAACTTTTGATATTATTTAAAAAAGTCAAACTTAAACTTGACTTCTATTTTAACTGGAGTTTTCGACAGCTTCTTTATGGGCGCAAATGATCTTAGAGAAGAAGAGGAATTCTATTTTAGAAACTCGTAGAGAGCGTTTGTGATGGATATTTATTAAGTGATTCAAATTATTTTAGTAGGCGATAATATGTTACAAAAGGTTTGCTAACGGGTGTATTGTGGGCGCTTCGTTATGCCGCCTATCCTTTTGCTTATTAGCAAAAATAACTAACTAACTAAATATTTTGTTGACGGAGACTAAATTTCCATTGAATTAAAGAATTAAAATTAAAGAAAAATATTTTATTTCTTTTATAATTTTGCCAAAGTTCTTGAATTTGGCTTTATTATTTTTTTTTTTGCTTGAGCTTATTTGTAACATTGATTAGAAAAGGTCGCATTAAATGGATTTTTTTTTTCTTTCTTATTTATTTGGAAATTTATTCTATCAATAAAATAACACAAATATATATATGTATATATATTTATATTATTTTATAAATATATATGTAAATAAATTTTGCTATATATAGTGAAGCTAATAAATTACGTATTAAAAAAAATACATATTTACCACAAATTCTTCTTCGAAATATACATATGTAGATTCTCTGAAATAATATTTTCTTCGGCTTTACATAAAGGAATGGGGTTTTTAATTACGAAAAACTTGTAATTTTTTGTAATTAGAATGTTTAAAAGAACAAAATCACTCCTTCCACATGTTCATAAAATATTTCGACTGTGTGTGAGATTATCTTTAAAGTGCTAAAATTAACAAACAAAAATCGATTACCAACATGATTTTTCTTTTACTTGATTTGATTTCTTAACTATGAATTCACTGACCATCTATTTACAATATAGATTCTATTCATGTGAACTAATATTATTCACAGAGGATTTTCAACAGCAAAATTAGGTAGTTATACCTAAACAGTTAATCTCTGTGTAAAACATGAACTTGCGTTTATTTTATCGCAATGTTGGCAATATAATCGAAATATATATGCATGTTCTTATATATGTACATATATGTATGGTCGTACTGTTTTATTCTCCAATTCCCTTTATAAAATTATCTACATATGTAATGCGAATTGAGTGAGTGGTGCTAATCTGCTACAAAAAGTAATGGTAAAAAATCTACGACTTTTTGATTTAAAAGATATTTTTTTTTTCATTTTCTCTATTACATACGAGTACATATGCATATATGATTCAAATGTACAAATGTTTAAGTCATCGTGGCCTTCTAATTTTTTTTTATTTTGATTTTATTTTTCTATATCAAAAGTTTATGGTAGAATAAATTGTGTATACATATGTACAATATATTACGAAAGAAAAAGCGAAAGTTTAAGACTGTAGCAATAATCTAATAAAAAGAGGGAGACAAAATGTATCTAACAAAACGGTGTGATTTTATGTTGCATGCCGTGGGAATTGGTCGTTTGAAAGTGTCATTGATTGTTAAAGCATATATTGTGATTTGTTTGTTAATTTGATCAAGGGCATTTTTTTTTTTTTCATTTGTTGTTTACTCTACAGTTCAAAATAAGTTTTGAAAAGTTTGTGCATAAAAGTTATCAGGAAAAACTTTTAAAATATGATAGATTTAGATTGTTACGTGTTCGTACCTGATTTATTGTCCTTGATATAAAGGACACTGAGTGTTTAGTGTTCGTTTTCAATATGTCTGTGTACACGACAAATTTTGAATCAATGATGAACATACAATATTTCAATATTTCAAAAATTCTTATGCTAATGCATATGCTTAATTACAATCGAAAAACATTTAATGATAAAGTGGCGCTTATACCATTCATATTGTTTCTCTGCATCAGTTTTGTAATTGCTTAGTAATACTTTATTACTATGCATGTTGACAGTCATTTAAATCCACATTTTATCTTCTAAATTTTATGAATAACAGCGGTTTAGATGTGTGCTCTTCTATACCTAAAAAGAAAAGTAAAAGTTGTTCAATGAACGTTAAAAATGATTATAAAAACAAAATAACAGAAAAACGCCAGACAAAATTCAAAAAAAAAAAGGCAAAATAATTTTCCTAAGTTTTTCAGTCATGAAAATAGCTCTTCCAAAGTTACAATTTTTTACCGTCATGATTATGAGATTTTTTGTTTTAAAAACCTTTATTATTATCCAATTTTATTGTCACAACATAACTATTATATTTTACACGAAATTTTCTTTATATTTTTGTATAGTTTCGTAGTTTAAATAATTGACAGGTTATTAAAGAGATTTAAGGTTTTTATTATAAGTACATGTATAAAATGAAAATAAAAGTATGTAGTTTTAATATTTATGTGAGAAAACAGTAGTTTTTTCTGTTATACAAAATTTAAGGAGAAATAAGAAAAACGATAAATCACTTTTAGAGTGCAATATTTAATTTTATATTCATGGATCAATAAATTTGATGCATGAATCGGAAATTCAAAATAGTACTCATTATAAGTACCTACATAAAGAAAATTTCATTTTTTTAAAGATATATTTTTTGTTGATTTTTAAAGAATTATGAAATTTAAAGAAATTTACTAAATAGTTTAACGGGGTTGCATATCAAAAAGTTTTCTTATTTTTTTTCCTTTGTTCATTCCCGGTGTGAAAATAGGACTTCAACTAATTCTCTGAATTTCACTGTATTTTGGGTCATATTTTATTTCTTACCAGCATTTTTCATTTAATTCGCCCTCCTTAAGGGTTGTTCGTTACGGGCTCTAGTCACCTTCCTTTTTCTCAGAGGGCTCTAACCTAATCCTGCCTGGCTATCGTATTATTCAGTTTTCTTAACATGTGTCCCAGCTATCTTCATTTTTTTGCTTTTGCAACTACGTTAATAAGCTTCTAGTCCGTAATCGATTATAGTTCATTGTTTGTTATTGTTCTAGGCCAGAATATCCTACATATTATTCTTAAATATCTGCTGATACACAGGCAAGCATTACACAGGCGTTGAATATTCTGATCTTGGTGGCCTTTGCCAAGTGGACAACTTCCATACAGGATATATCCGGCTATTCTTGCTCTGGTGTTGATCTTGAGACCGACTCTTGCAGTTTCCCTATCTAGGATATTTATTTTGGTCTGTATGTTCACATATGTATGAGCTTAGAGACAGATATCGTCTGTATGCACAAGATCCTGTAGTCTGTTGGTCGACCTCCATTTGATACCTCTCGGCGTCCTGTTAACCATTTATTTCCAAATCCATTTTCTTAAACATACATCCATCCACCGAATTTATAACTTTTCATTTAAATTATAATTATAAAGGGTTTAAATGTTCCATTTGATTGCTTCATATGTAAATGCAGATCATATTTAAGTAAAATGATTGAAAAACTACTGGATTGAAAAACTATTTGAGTTGTAAAACAAAGAAATTATTTTAAAAGTAAAATTTCAATTCTAAATTATTTGCTGGAAGAGGAAATAAAATTGGAATAATTTCATTGTGAAAAGATTTTAATTTAGTAAGGAAGACATTAATTAATTTAATTGCAATATGAAATTAAAAAAAATTAATAATTATTTTCATGTTCTTTTATAATTTTTTTAAAATAATTAAAATAAAATTTTTCACTTTACCTTCTTTTTTTTTGCAATGTTTACCTAATTTTTTTTCATTGAATTAAATTCAAAAGAACATAAAAAGTTCTTTTTATTTTGCATGTGTTGATTTTCAAATGTTTGCGTTGCAGAATGAAAGGCTCTTTCATATTTTTTATTTCCTATTCATAAACAAAATATAACTGTATAGAATTTATCTCATTAATTATTTTGTGTATCAAATGAAAATATAGAAATAAATTTGTTATAGACTAGATGTGACGTTCTGAATGAAAATTTTTTAATGTTGATCATGAATACGTAAAGAGAATGCCTGTTACCTTATTTCATTAGGTTATATTATACTGGTTTCTTGCACATTCCAACAAAATTTTCAAATATCATCACTTTCCATGTCTACTTTAAGATATCTATGATGTTTTGAATAACGTCATATTCTTTATCTTATCCGACGCCATGACTTTCTCCTGGCACTTCTATATGTGATCGATCAAACGATATACTTAGTCTTTCCAGGCGCTTTTTACAAAAACTTCTGTTGCATCTTTTTCAGTTAATTAGATGCGACTGGATTTCTCAAAACTATTCGATCAAGATCATAAGCTTCCTTTCTCCCCTTTTCCGTCAATACATCTACCAATTTGTTTGGTTCTCTCCTTCGAGACAGAAAACCTTTAGAACCCATATATTCCCGCGTCTAGCATAATGTTACCCAACTGGAACTGGAAAAAAAATTGATGTCAACTTTATATAGTACATCTTATATCGGACAGTACAATTCATTTTTATTCTAATTAAAAATCTCTTTTGCTACTCTGAAGGTAAACGTACTCACACACGTACATATCCATATATGAGAATTATGGAAATAAATAAGAGCGGAAAATGCTTGTCTGTAAGTTTTCACATTTTGTAAAATATTGAAAAGTTTTTTGAACTCTTTTGAACAAACATTCAGTTTTACATTTTGTATTTATTTTACATTTTTCTGTATGTCACTATTACAATTTTGACATGTGTACTACCAATGAATGAAAAAAATTTTCTTTTAAATTATTCTTATACCATACAAAATTGTTTTTAAAATACCAGCCATACTTATAATTTCAATTTTATATTTTTATGTTTATTATTATATTTCCAATTAAGTGTCTACCTTTTCTAATTTTAGTTTTCGTAATAGAAATTATAAAATGCATGTAAGTATATTGTACATATATATTTAGACTGTTTAAGTGTTAGCTGTGTGCGGTGCGGTGGAGTTCTTTAGCCATTCCATATTTTACAACCACTTACAATCGTTTTGTAATTATTTTAAAATTTTCTGTTTCCTCTTTATTGATGTAATATAGAAAATTTTTAATTTTAATGGCAATCTGAATTTATTTTTAAAAATAATCCAATAAATTTAATGTGTTCTTCATTTTCTTGTTTTGTTTATAGTTACACGGATTTTGGTTTGTCGAAACTATTACAGGGCGCTACAAATAAATCTGACCTCGTTTTCTTTTAATGTTGAAATAAAGTACAATAATATTTTCATTCTTTTTTTTAAGAAATACAAAAATAATTCTAGGTCGGCGGTCTTCATTGTCAATTTTGATATATTAAGACAATTTTCATTTTGTGATTTCAATATTGTTGAATTTGTGTGGCATATTTAATTGATTTGAATAGTAAAATCGAATTAAAGTGAATGATCGATGCATATTAATTGATAAAAATTTTATTACTTATACGTGTGTTGAATAGAGTTAGTACTGAGGTGTATATAAGAATTTCACTAATTGATGACATAGATTTTGTTTTAAATTTCACTTTTCTTTGTAAATATCATTAAAATTCAAGAGACGGTTCGAAAAATAAATGTAGATGAATTATAAAGTATTTTGGACAAATTTTTTATTATAATTTCATATAAAATTTGTTACATATATAATATAAATATTTAATTTGCTTACTAGTTAATTGAATATTACTTATTAAATGAAAGTATCGGGTTCTAATGGTTTCTTTTTTAATATCCGAAGCTACATCGTGATCTTCTGCGGTCGCTTTTTTTAAGAATCGCCATAGCAGGTGGTTTTTATATTATACTATACTGATTCATAATTAATATTCGATATTAGTGAATACGAAGTTTACTGATCTTTTTTTCACTCAGCAATATGGGATACAACGTTCCCTTCTTTCTTTTGCGTAAAATTATTTTTCAAGGGTAAAATACGTGGAAATCGAGAGTAAAATTGTCCCTATAAGAAACGGTAATGGCATGGAAATGAATAAAAAATTAAATTAAGTCTTACATAGAACTGCGGCACTTATAAGGTTAGAAAAAATCCAAGTTATTAAGTATTAAAAATTACATAACTCAAAGTAATTTTTTGTTCGTTTGTGTTAATTCTTAAAAAAAATTCTTAATTTAAGACAATAATAGAAGTGTCTGAAAAATCGAAAACAAGTCAAATTAAAGTATGTACATAATTACAAAAATTTGACCTATTTTTTGTTTATCACCAAATATTTCCATTTTGCGTGATATTTTTAATTTAGCAGTGAATATTCAATAAACTTTTCAGTCAAGTTAATAAATTTTATGTTTTTTCTTTAATTGCACAATGATAGCTGTGGCAGTGTTGTAAATTTGTATTTTAAAAATAAAAAAATTAAATTTTTTTGTGTAAAAAAATTTTGCTATTTAATTCACATGAATATTATGATTTTTCTTTTAATTTTTGGCGCTATTTTATCAATTATAAAATTTTAGTTTGTTTTTATTTAAATGTTCGTTTTGGCGTATCGTGCATTAGTGATAGAAAAAACATTGGGTGTAGTTAATTAAGTAACAAAAACAAAAAGTCTAGACTTTATCAATGTAATTCAATTCTTTTTCAACTACTTGAAAATTGGAGTACTTAGTTAAGGACGTCCCACATTTTTTTTCCATATGCCAAATTTAACTTGAAAACCTAAAGAAAGCAGTCAGATTTTCAGATGGGGTCGAAATTCTTTGGACGGCTTTGAACAAACTAAAGTATTTCGATATAACCTTTAGGGACAGGGAACTTTGGCCCTCCTTACGCAAAAAAATGGGGAATATTATATTGACGACGGCGGATTTGTTATCTGCCAAGCCTTATAAGATTCATCAGTAGATTAAATCTCGAATAAATTGTAAACAAGGTATACCTCGTACTTAGAGGGCAGAATCGCATACTCTTATAGGCACATACTTGTTACCACGATTATTTGCAACCAATAATCTCTAGAGTATATTTCAAAATTTTGTTCTAGGTACACGGTGATGCTTTTACTATTATTATATTTGTTTATTACAGAAAACCTTTCATTAAACTTAATATATTTATGGCTTCCTTTTAATGTATCTATATAACTAATTGAATATAAATTTATTAGTTGTCATATTTTTGTTTTTGCAGTTAGATATGCCCTCAATAGATTTTGTTTATTATTTACGAAATTTCTATATAAGTACCCAGTATTTCTACATTGTATTATAATGAAATATTGCATTTAAAAAATGGGAACTGATTATGCGCTTTATCAAATTTACTTTTTTATTTAGTGTTATATAATCTTTTTAAGAACTAGTTTATGAAAAATCCCAATACGTATAGATGATGATTTGCTAAAAAACTCATAATTCAAAGTGCATAATCATTCCAAAAACTTTTATACGATGCTCATAAAAAAACTTTTTTTTTTCTTTTCTGTTCTTTGTTTATTTATTTTTATTTTTGTTGAATTCAATAAAAATGTAATCGGATTTTTGACCTAAAAAAAAAAGAAGAGATTCAAATATTTTGTTCCCATTTATACCATGTTCGCCAAAAAAGATAAAAAAATTTAATAAGTATGCAATTTTTATTTTTGGATTTTAACTTCCACATAAAATTGAAAATTGCATTTAATATTGTTACTAAAGCTTAAAACACTCCTAAATTTTTTTTGTGTTTTGTCTTTGTTTGGTAAAATTTTTTAATATTTAATATTTTACAAGTTTTATAACCTCGCTATTTTTGTAAAATTCATTTTATTTTAACAGAACTAAAATGCTTTAATGGCAAGTGTAAGCACACCAAACACCATACAAACATTTTTTATATACTCGTATAATATTATTTATGTATATGGCAAATTACACACACTTGTGCATATTTATATTGTAATATTTGGGTATTTATGTTATGTGAATCCCTCATCATTGTGATTCATTTTATATTTTGTTATTTTCAATTCTTTTAAGATAAAAGATTTTAAGTACTTTTGAAAACTTCTAAATAGCAGTGCTTTAGAATTTAATTTCGACACTACGTTAATGATTAATTTTGAAGATGAACAATATGACGATACCATAATAAAAAATGCGCTATAATTAGATATTTTCGGAATTTTTTTTTTGGAATTCACCTTATTTCCCTTAAAATGAGAAATTCCACCAGAGAAAGCCTCGATTACAATGCACCGGCATATTCTAAAATTATTATCTCATAATTATTATCGCAACTCTCACGATTTTTATCCAATGGAATGTCTATATTTAAAAACTTTTAAGCCGATTAGCGTTTTGCTGTGATTCAATTTTCTATTCACCAATAGATTAAATGTATTGTTTTAGAAATTATATGTAATGCAAAATTTTTATTAAAATGGTGATGTTGATATTTAAACAATTATACAAAAAGCAGATAGACATCAAGCATGAAGACAAGTATGTGAAAATGTATGCAAAAGCAATATGTTTCTCTCTACTCTTCAATGAAACATAAAGAAACAATAAGCATGTATAATTACAACCTCTTATGGTATGCAATGCGTTTCTCAGAAATTTCTTTTTATGATCTTCCTCTTTTATTACTTATACATATTATTAAAAATAGTTTTATTTCTATTTTATTTTTCTATTTGTACAGGGTGTTATAATTTTGTATTGGTCACTTTTGAATACCCGCTTAGAAAATCCGTTAGAATTCTCACTTGATTTCTGGACATCACCACGATTCTCTGTAACGTGTCTAGTCACAATAGAAACTCCCTGGCTTGCCGCAATCCCTAACGATTTCTTCACCGCTCTACGATTTCTTCCATTTGAATTCTTTCCATACCAGCTCCCATCGAAATAATACACCAATCGGTGTACCATAAAATGGTGTATAATTCCATCGGGTTTTCCTGTAATTTGGCTTTTCAACTATATTATTCCAGGACAGGCGAAAGAATGAAATGTTCCTCAAAAACTCCTCACGTACCTTGAGCTAATCACATCCAGTTCTTCTGCACTCCCTCAATCCAACCTATGGGTATTACCACCCTAAAAGTATTACCCACCGTCAGATGCAATAATACAAGTCCCAGTATGGCCTCCATTCCCGTAGTCGAACAAGTGCCTTTGACTATCTTGATGCGAAGCGAATCTGCAGCCTCTCTAGACACCTTCTCATTGAGGGTAGATCTATCTCTCCAGTAATAGCTCCATAAGTTAGGAGTGACACCACCATCATTCTGTACAACCATCTCATTACAAACGGAGAGCAGTTCCAAGCCCTTCTTGAAATGACGCTGCACACTATAAGCACTGAAATAGAGGTAAATAAATATTAAGTATCACATAGAGCTATTTATTCTTCGCTTCCGTTTCAATCTGTTCTCCACACACTTAATGTTATGCTCCATATTGGTAAGCTATTTATATTAAAGAAAAAAAAAATAGGATGAAATACTTAAGTAAATTAAAATTTTCTAAACCTTTCATTTAATACCGTTTCTTTAAAAAATTAATTAAATTGAATCATGATTCTTATTAAGTCTCATACCCGTATAGTGTTTAGATGACACGGTAAAATTGTTAAACTTTGATTAAATAAGAAGCTATTTTGAAGATAAGATTTTATCAGACAGAAATACGATATTTTTTTGGTATGTATAATACAAATTTATGAGATATGAACAAATTAGACATCATGTTCATTTTATCATTACTAAAATATCTATAAAAGACGTGTGCAACCTGCCTTTGTAGGATTGTGGGCCAGATGCGAAAACAGAAAGATTGTATGAGCTGGATTATTTAGCAATATTTACTAACGATTGTCTTTGGTAGAGAGTGGTGCGACTTTCATATTTAGAATTTCATGATTTTTGAATTATTTGTAGCAACACTTTCAAATACATTATAAAATTATTTTGTAAGAAAGAGGAGTCAAAAGGCATATTAAACACTTCATTTTGAATGAATTGATTTGGTTACACATTTCATCATCAAAATTACTGGAAATTCACTGGAAATTATCTTAGGACTAGTCGACTAAATTTAATGTTGTTTTGGAAAAAAATTTTCTTGGGCACTTTAAAAAAAACTACTCACTATACTCAGATTGATTGTTGTACATTCCTGATCTATGATATATGATACATATAAGTATATATACATCACACGTATATATATTAAGTAAAGTTAAACATATAAAAAAAATTTTGAAAAGATATAAAGATGTTATTGTTAATGAAGAAGACATCGAATGATTAGAATGATGATGATAGTCATGATTCCACAATAATAAAGAGTATAGATTATGATGATGAAGAAAAAGATGACGATTGTTTAACGTTACTGTAATATAATAACATTGTTACAATCTTGTCTATGGTATCGTCATTTTACATAATAAATAATTAAATCGCGAAATATTGTAAGTGTAATTCTCTTATTAATTTTACGTTATAGTAACGCTTGCTTTCATTCATTAATTGAAATATTGAACAATAAAAATAGTATTGTGTTTCTACAATTATGGCATTAAGTGTATGTATATATACATACATGTCACGTTTTAAGATATGTGCTTGTATTGCTGAAAAAGAAAATGAATTATAAATATAAGTGCTGCATATACTTATACATATTATGTAGCCGAGTTTTGTTTCAAAGTCAAATTTTATTATACTCATACATTCCTTTAAAATGTTATGTAATTGAAACATGAATATTCATTATTCATGCATAATTGAAGTTCATTGTATAACGAAAAGTGAAATAAATAAGAAAAAAAAAGCTTAAGATCTCTTGAATTTCTTCTGTGGGAGTTGATTATGCTATGATATTGAACATATCTCATTGATATGAAACAGATTTGTATGACCACAATCACGTTAAAATATTTTGAAAAAGAACAATCGAAAACAAGATGTTGTTACAAGAAAATGTAGCTAAAAAATGTTCAAATTAGAAAACTTTTTTAGTTATCGCAATACCGATATCTATAAATCGAAATATCGATAACTGCTGGAAATACCATATTGCTCAATTTAACTCAACATTCATAACAATCGCAAGGCCTGCCTATTGCTCCATTTCATTTGGCTTCACATGGAGTGCCCCATCATCTATTCTACTCTTTACAAAAATTTATATCCTACATACGGCAGTCTTAACGGGGTGTTAAGTCACATATTATGTACCATCCGTTCCTATATACATGCACATCTATATACTTGTACATAGGCAATCTGTGAGCAAAATTACAAAAATTCTTATAGACAAAATATTTTTGAAATTATAATTCTGAGAATATTATGATTGAATTAATTAAAGTTTGAAATGAAAGCAAAAAAATTTTTAATTTTAATTTTCATACTCGTAATTACATCAAGAATAAACCATAAGAATACCGCAAAAATAAATGAACTTTTAACTTATTTGTGGGAGCTTTTCGTTTTCATAAAAGATAGAAGATAAAATTAATTTAAATGTTGAACCAAATTATTTTAACTTTCATTAATATTATACATAACTTATATATATACTTAATTATTTCTTTAATATCGTCATAGATTATAAAGATTAAAATTAGAGATATTTGATTTTTTGTATTAAGTATGGTTGTATAGTTAATGAGAAGAAGTTCTCTTTGATTGAGGGTGTCACATTTCCAGATTTAATTTAAATTTGGTAAGCAATTCATTATAGTGATTGTTTAAAAAATGCGTCAGTCAAAAGTTTTGTAATTTTTAAAATGTTAATTAAGTACACAAGAGCTTATCTCTTTAATCTGCTTGTTAGATTTTGTTTTAATATTAAGAGAAAGAAAATTAAAAATCTCATTTTTTATTTGTAAAAGTAGCCTGTAATTTTAATATTTTTTTGGTTTTAGTGATTCAACAAAGACGTTTTAATAATGATTTTTGTAAACAAAATGAATTTCGCTAATGAGAAAGGTCCCAAAAGAGTATACAATTCTTCTTTATTTTGCTTTAGAAAAATAATATATTTTCCGATCACCGTAAGGTGTAATAAGTAGCCTTTCAAACTGACTCCTTGCTTCAGTAGAAATAATATAATTTTTATACTTTTATTGACGGTTGACGCATTCCATCGAACAATCGATTGATTTAAAGGAACGTAGACTAATTTAACAGTAATAAATTGCCATAATATACTCGTTTTAATAAACCTTAACTCAGAATAGAATTGGAGAAATTCTCATTTTTCATTTACTGTAGGAAGACCTAAGTATGTATTTTCAAGAAAGAAAAATTTTGTTTACGGATTATAGAATTGAAACATGTTCCAGGCAGGCAATCAAAATACATGTTTTAAAGAAGGACTACCCCCCTGGTTTTTTATCAGCAAGTATTAATTTTACTTAAAACAACAAGTATGAATTTTGCTTTTCAAATTATTCATTGAAATCAAATATACTTATGTGAAGAAAAACCAAATCAACCAATTATTAGAGAATAATTTGTAATATTATTACACCATAGCAATTTTAGTTATTGGTTTTAATTGGTTACCGCAAAAATTTTGAAATTATGATACCATCAGTAAGACTACTACTACATTGACCGCAGATTCATTTAAAAGAAGATTAAGATTACAAGATAAATACAGATGTTTCGTTTAATAGGCACATTGCGTGATAGATAATTTTCGTTATTGTTGTTCGTTTTCTTTTTTTGAAAAATATAATCATTGTTTGATGATGGCGAATTTCATTTTTAGGATCACGCCAATACTGAGAGATTTTTTATACTGCGTGAATGTAAATATTTTTTATAAAAAAAAAATTAAAAAATATTAAAGGTACAATAAAAGTAAAACGAAATGGCGAAATTTACCACCTACTCGGTAAACTCATTTTATATAGCATTCAAAAAGAAAATTGAAAATATTTATTAAAGTAGACAATAGGTAAATAATCTTGATTTATGGGAAGTGAAAAAAAATTAATTTGACCCATAACTAGATAGGCTAACTAGAATATTGAGTTGTTTAGTAAAATATTTCCGCCTGCAATAAAATATTTTCAACATAATGTGCTTTTAATAAAAATTTAGCAGATCAAACTAATGAATATACTTGAGTCGACCTGAAGAGACTAGAGGACGAACCGATATATAAACAACAAAATCAGAAATAATTAATTTTTAATTAAAAGTATGACAATTTTTTGTTAATTGTGTGTTAAAATTCGGTATAATAGCTTCAAACTTCCTTGACCGCGTGTCTTTTAAGTTTGGCAGGGGAATTAATAGATCGACGGAGTGTTTGAATGTTCCTTCCAGTACTGACTATAGCAGATAATTACACTATAGAACCAACCACTATAGGATGAATTGCACAATGAACTTGAATGCGAATTTATTTGAGTTACGGATCGGTAAGCTCGTTTTCAGGGATGGCCTGCCTCGCGATTGTGTTTTACTTGACGATGACTAGATACTTGGGATTTCGATACTAGATACTTTGGCAATATGTTATCTTAAAATGCGATTGATGACTGATGACCGCATTCTGTCTTGGAGGGGCGGATGATGGTGTGACATTATTATTATTGAAGTCGTATATAAGTTCAATTGTTCGACCTTCCATTCTACAAGATACAATAACAAGAATTATATTATTAAATTTATATTTCCAATTAAAATTATAAAAGAATTAAATAAATTTCAATTTCAATTCAATGAGAGAGTAAAAAAGTTTTATTTTGGATAAAAAATTCCATTGTAAAATAATTTTAATTTTGTAATGAATTTATAAATATTCAATAATTATGCATACACATATTCATACATACATACATATAATTATGTATGTTATACAAGTATTATTGAATTAGCAATTAAAATTCATTTTGCATGTTACGTGATTAATTTTATTACAAAATTATATTCGAACTTAAATATTTCGTTCTTACGTATTTTTGAAAACGTACAATACTTATGTACGTATAATGTAATTTCTTTAAAACTATAGATATATGTATGTAAAATTTATAGGAATGTGCTTTCCATATTTCATTAATTGAAATCTAATTAGCTTTTAAAAAACTTATTTTTGTTGTAATATTTTGTGGTTTAGAAATTTGCATTATTTTTTTGATTTTTGTGGTTTTTTTGAAATATTTGTATTTATATTACTATTTTATACACCTGTATATTATATTGATGCAATAAAAAAATACATATGTATGTACGTATACCTATAATGTGCAATTATTAAAAATAACGACATAACGAATGTGAGTCGTAGTAGTTTTTATGATATATGTACATACTAAGTGTACATTTGATTTAAATTGTTTGCATAAATACCTTTTTTTAAAAATACATACATAAAATACATACATATGTATATACACATATTTCATTCCAAAAATTCCAATCTTGTGTGTTTTACTAACAAAACGTTATATACACATAATTATGTAACAATTGAATGTTATCAAATTACTGAGGTGTAAGATTATTAAATTACCAAAGTAAATAATTGAAAAATATTCTGTAAGTACTACGAGTAACTAACGGGCAGATTGCATTTTGAATTGTTATTAAATTAATAATTTTACAAAATGTCAATATGATATGTGATAATAGGGACATCAGTTTTGTAAAACAAAAAAAAAAGAGTTGATTCGATCAGACCATAGGCCATTTTGCATATGTTTTCTGAATGTATACGTAAATACGTCATAAAGAGTACATTACAAATAGGCGTCAAATACAAAATACCGACAAAATTTTTTGCTTACTGTTTATATAGGTTTACATGTTCTGATTTTCCGAAAAGTTATTCTATAGTTTGATCTGTTGTTTAAAGTGGTAGTGCGATTTTACTCTTATTAAAAAATTATTTCAACTTGAGTTATTATGTTAAATCATTCTGGTAGACATTGGCAACTCTTCTTCTTCATATAAGATAAATTTGATTTCAGAGTGCAGATTATTGTTAATTGTGGCAATTAAATGCTTTCAATACCTTAAATTCAGTAACTTTTCATACAAAAATTTCCAAGTCATAATAACTTTAATTTTTATTAAGCATTAAATTAATTCTTATTTATTTTTTTTTTGTTTTTTTAGAAAGAAACACCATCAGATATACTTTTACATTTGGCAGCATTACGAGGTGATGAGATCACATTAAGAAGAGTATTAGAAAGTGGAAAAGTACATGTGGATTGTAAAGATGAAGTAAGTAGGAAAATTTTTCAATTTCCTTAAATTTGAAAAAAAAAATAAAATAAATTTTTGAAATCGATTTTTAAACCACAATAAAAATTTTATTTAAGTAGTAACTCAATAAACTTTCAAAAATTACAATGAAAGTTAATTAGATTTAAAACATTATTAACGTGCAGGTATTATATAACCTGCACTTTGTTTTACTTAATATATTAAAAGAAAATTTAATGGACTTTTTATGCCGGAACTTAAAACAAAACTTTAATCTAAAATATATATATGTATGTAATTATATTTTTTAGATATATTTTTAATTATACTAGTGGAAGAGGTACATACAAAAAAAAAAAACGAAAAAAATTGCAATTTTACTTTCCTTGTAAGTTTTTTTTTTTTGGATTTTTAAACTTTTTTAATCTTTCTCTTTTCTATTGTTGATATAAAAGGTAATTAAAATTGAGAAAAATCCAATTAAGAAGTGAATTCAAAGTAAATAATATTATAGAAATTGATTTAAGAAATAAAATAACATCTTATGAGGACTAGCTATTAAGTTATTTGAAAATCATGTTAAAAATGTATTTTGTATGGTTGCAAAATATTTGCAAATGGATAAATTGTAGAGAAATGTAAGAATGCTGACACCCTAAAATGTTTATAGAAGGTTGCAATACTCTATAACTTATACTCGTGTAAGATTGTACTTGTTTATTGAAGAAAGCATTCCTTCCAGCTCAGTCAAAGTTAAATATTTCTAAACCTTTATAAATCTACTAATCCAGTCTCACATAGTACATATTGCAATTAAAATATTACAGAAATTACTGTTATTTAAATGCTTTTTCTTTTATAGACATCTTTAATGAGCCGAAGGTCACTAATTAATTATATAAAAAATATTATTTTAATGTAGCGATAGTCAAGTATTTTAGTGTACAATAATATTGTACATAATTTGTTACAAATGAAGGTTAATATTATTATTAATACGTTTATTTTTACTTCATTATGAGTAATTTAAAATAAACAGATATATATAAACATACACACAGATCGTTTTCCTAAGCGTGACATAAAGTTATTTGTAGGCCATACACATTTTTTAAGTCAAATTATCTTAACAAGTGCTGTAATCAACAGCAGAAATATTAAACAACTCAATGTACGAGTCAGCTATTCTTATACTAGTGAGTCTTCATAGCATATACACTATATAATTTACAATATACTTAATGTTTTATCTACTTTGTATGTACAATGAAAAATTACAGAAAACCGGTCATATTGGTACTTTATTAAATCTAATCATGGATGATCAGCTATAACCGTTAATGTGAAATAAAGGATTATTGCTAAGTGTTTATACTAAAAAATTAATCTTATTATTTATATTATGTATGTATATATATTTATAATGATATATACTTATAATATATATATTTATAATGATGTTTGATTACATGTTATACTGTCGTAATTCTGATTTAAAACACGCTATAAATAATTTTTTATATTAAATACTAAAAAAGTTTCTCACCGAAAGATTCTGGAAATTTTCTGGATGAGATAGTTGAGGACCTGGAGCTAAAACTCTTTAGTCTGAAAGAGTCATCTTAGGAGAGAGTTGCTCTGATGGCAGGCGAAGATCCCCTTCTCAGCACTCAAAGCGATGAGAGCAAGGACACCAGGGTGGCCCAGGTTAACCTCCAACCAGAGCCCGGTGTTCACGAAACAACATCTGGGCATAGCTATGGTGCAAGAACCCTGAATTAATTATGCTTTACTTTCAGAGTACATGACAAGGGATCTCAAACTTGTCAAGGCCTGCATTAACACTGGAAGCAAGATAATGTAGGTGGTGCTGGCATTGGCACACTTTGCGGAGGACGGGATATTTGCCCCACCAGCGGTGGACAAAAAACATTGGGGAGTACTGCAACAAAAAGAAGTGGCCACTCATTAACGGATGTGACGTAAACGCACATCACGAGGCATGGGACAGCAGTGATACCAATAATAGAGATGAGTAGTTGCTAGAATATATAATTAAAGAAAATCTAAAGATATTAAATGTAAGGAATTCCCCAACTTTTATTACAAGTGTTAAAGAGGAGGGACTTGATCTCACGTTGAAAACACTTATATTTTTTCGTTGAATAATTGGAAAGGTACTTGGCTACACGGCAGGAAAATATCGGAAGAGGTCTCTATGTCGGACCATAGGATCACTCGATTTAGTTTGGGGCGGCTCTCCAATGGAAGAGAAGCCCTCCTTCAGGAACACTACGAAAACTAATTGCGAGAAATAAAGGGAGGACCTGAGCGCCGTAATGAACAGATCTGTGGAAGAGGTTGGAAGGGCCATGGGCGAGGCATTTGAGTCGAACTGTTCCTTTAGCAGGCCAGGGAGACCAAGCGACGTGCCATAGTGAACCCCAAAGGTAGAGAACCTGAGGCGCAAGGTTACCGGGATTTTCAATAAAACCAAGCGGAAAGGGAACAAGGAGATCCGCAAGGTCAAGTGCAAAAATTTCAGATCTTTCTGCGAAGTCACAGCGGGAACACCGGCTGCTGCTAGGTTACATAGAGTGTTGACAAAGGACAACGGGTGATCCCAGTATCTCTGAGTGGGCCGGATAGTAGTTACACGGAGAGCAGAGCAAAGGGCTCTTCTTCTCTTGAAGACGTAATGCAGCGCGAAGGGGTCTTACCCTTCTTAATAAAAACATTCAGGAGCAGCTTGGTTCTCGGGTATATCCCCGGATCCTGGCGGTTGGCAAAGGTGGTCTTTATTCCTAAGGCGGGAAGGAGAGACATGGTTCCCAAGTCATTCAGGCCAATTAGCCTCAAGTCTTTCTTACTCAAGGAGATGGAAAAGGCGATTGATGATCATATCAAGGCCAACGGTGTTGGTGCGGAAGCCGCTAAGCGGCGGTAGGAATGCGTATCAGGCGGGTAAATCGCTAGGACACTAGAACAAAAAGAGATGGCGCTCTGTCCGTTTCTTGACATTGAGGGGACTTTCGATAATACCTCAGATAAGGTGATAGGGGGAGCCTTAGAGAACAGGGACGTGGATACAACAACATCGCTTTGAATGCTCACAAGGGCTGCAGAAAGTGTTGTCGGGCGGGGCACGGTGTGCATCTGCACGGCTAGGGGGTGTCCGCAGTGTGGAATCCTTTCTCTACTGATATGGAGCCTGGTGGTGAATGGCCTACTTTTGGAGCTTTGCCGCCGGGATATAGATGTCCAAGCATACGCTGGTGATATTATTATCATAGCTAGTGGAAAGTTTGAGAAGACTCTTTGCGACATAATACAAAGAGGTGTGCAGGTGAGACAGGCTTGGTGTGGAACTGTGGAGCTCAAACTTAACCCTAACAAGAAGACCTTTCACTAGGAGAAGAAAACTGGAACGTCTGAAAAAGTGGTAAGGGAAAAGGCTACCCGTTAAAATTAATTTTAACTCTAAGAGCCCGCATGACCGGCTTCGAGCGAAAGCATAACCTCGTATTTCATTCATATTAGAAAGTCTTTACTCAATTATTATTAACTCGTATCTACATACATAGACAGCATATAAAAAAAATATAGTAGTTTTTAATTTAAATCAAGAGACGATAATCGATAATAAAAAAAAATAAGTTTTTTTTTAATTTAATTTTTTCTTTTTTTTTTTATTAAATTTACAATAACTAGCTTATTAAAAGAAATGAATGATAATTGAAATTGAATAAAAAAAGAGAGCAAAAATTTACAAATTATAACAAAGAAAAATAAAAACTTTACTCAAAACTCAAAGTAATAATCGACTCACTTTTAATAAATTACAATACTCACATATAAGCCGAACGGTGAACGTGTTGTAATTGAACTGTGTGCAGACCACAAATTTATAAAATATTTGATAAAAATCTTATATAGAAAATATTTCTAACCTTGTTATAGATTTTTATCGTTATTTTTCATATAACTGGTTTATGAAGAAAAAGAGAAAAATATGGTGTTTTTCTTCCAATAGGCAAGCTGCACAGAGTTATGATGCAATTTGTAGGCATTTTTATTATTATGATTTTTCTTCACTTACCATTTTGGAAAAATAATAATTTTTATTTCAAAATATTTATATACTTTCATGTTCTTCAGCTCACAAATGTGTTCATGCATGCATGCATGCATGTATAAATAAAAATTGCTCAATCGTCTATGTTGATAGAAAATCGATTTTAAATAAAAATATAACTTCTATATTATATAAAAGTTTTTCTCTTTAATTCTTGTTTTTTTTCTTCGTTTAATCGAAAACATGATTTTATTTCCTGCTGTTATACAAAGTTTCATAGCACTCATTATTATGTATACAAGATATATCAAAATGCCTGTACAAATGTATGTATATATATGCGAGTGTGTTAAATATAATTCAATCTGTAATTAACCCTTTCTGTATGGTGATGTAAATTTTGTATTATAAAAGAATATATTAAAAAAAAACTCCACATGCCTACTGCCAATAAAAGTTCGAACTACTATTTTTTCAACTAATTTTAACACCAATGTGTGTAAATACTTGTTCGGTTCATATTACATAAAATCAAATTTTAAAACGCTTGTGACATAAAATCTGACTTTTGGTTTATATAAATGAAATTTAGTAGAATATAGAAAATTTAGTTTTATAAAACGAAATATAACACTCGCAATGAAATGGTCCTTTACAAAACATCAGTCTATTCTCTATACTATATAAAGCAGTAGTTGAAATTTCTAACGTATACTTACTTCCCATATAGAACAGAGATTCATAAATTAGGCTTGCTTGCTTCGAGAATGTTTGGAACTGTTACTGTATAACAGTTAATTAAGTAGTAACTCTAACTAAAAATATTTTGTGCTGCTTGTAAGGGTTAAAAAAGTGTATACTGTATTTGTATATACATACAATTATGGCAATAATTAAATAACATTTTTATTTTTTTTTTTATTTTGCAATTTAAGATAATAATCATAGTTTTATTTGAGATCTCAATTATATATTAGATTTTATTTAATATAGACTTTAAGATTAAATAAGAGATAAATATGTATATATTTTCCTTATACCCAGTTGTTTAATACTCTCCTTAATGGGATATTGTCACATTGTGCACATGTATACATATGTCTTCATTAAGTGAATATGTGCAGAAGGAAGGATATGTTACATGTGGTTAAACAAATGAATCTGGAGCACATATTTGGATAGTCGATGGTATAGGTAATAACTTTTGTACCATAAAGGGAAGACACATGTTTCTTTGTTGAATAAGTGGAAATTCATATAAGGTTTTCGGTATTTTTAAATTGAAATTTAATAACATGTTGTTAGTTTTTATGAATATATATAAATATAAAATTCTTTAAACGTGCTTTTACCATGTTTGTAATTAGTAAATTGTCTTTTTACAATAAGCGGATGTTAAAAAATAAAAATACTCAAGAAATTGATTTAAATTGAAGGGTTGGTGTTGGAAAATTTAATTTATTAGTTTAGATTTAAAACGTTGTATAAAACATGTAGAGATGCAAGGCTATTCAACTTATTAAACCCAATAGGAAACATTCTAATAATTTTACAATTAGAAAACGTAATAGATTATTAATGCCTGCGTTCATACTTAAATTTCTTTATAAAAAATGTGTTTTTCACTAAAAGTTTCACCTTTTTAAATTTTCACTAAAAGTTTCACCTTATTTTCTTAAATACAGGATGGTACCACCCCTTTAATATTAGCTTCAGCGAGTGGGCATAGTCCATGTGTTTTAGAGTTATTAGAACAAGGTGCTGATCCAAATGCTAAGCGTTGTACAGGAACATCACCTTTATTTTTTGCAGCTCAAGGCGGTTATTTAGATGTAGCAAAAATTTTAATAAAAGCGGGTGCAAATGTAGACAGTCCTTCTGTGGTAAGTTTTGCACATTATGCGTACATCTTGAAAATTTGTATGCTCTTAATATTTTACAATTCAGATTGTGTTTTGCCCAATTACAAATAAAAAATTTTTTTTCTAATTTAATAGGACGGTGGTACACCATTATTTGTTGCTTGCCAAGGTGGCCATGTTGGCATAGTAAAAGAATTAATTGAATGTGGAGCAAATGTAAATAGCTGTATGAAGGTAATAAATGAAACTGAAGTTATACAATTTTAATATAATTACATAATCGACAATTATTTAGGATCGCGCCACACCGGTTTTTGTTGCATCACAAAATGGTCATCGTACAATATTACTTTTATTATTGGCAGCTGGAGCAATGGTCGATTCAAAACGTAATGACGGTGCAACACCATTATGGATCTCATCACAAATGGGTCATGATCACATTGTTAAAATACTATTACAACATGGTGCTAGTGTTGATGCTGTAAGATGTGATGGTGCGACACCTTTATTTAAAGCCGCCCATAAAGGCTATTCAGCTGTTGTAGGTGAATTATTAAAACATAGACCAAATTTAGGATTATTACCTGTAAGTATGTATATGCAACATATTCAATATGTGTATAATATAAATATATAGTATAAATCCTGTACATGTATATAGGCAGTTTCAATGAACATTTTATTCTTTGCTTTTTTAGAATGGTGAAACAGCATTACATGCAGCAGCTATGTTTGGACATTTATCGGTTGTGAAACAATTATGTGCCGCTGGTTCTGATATTTTATTAAAAAATCATGATGGTTTAACAGCGATACAAGTAGCAAAAGCACAAAAATATATGACCGTTGTGGATTATTTACAAGATCGTTTAAGACTAATGTTAAATCATAAATAAAATAATAATAAATATTATATATACATATATATACAAATATATATATGCATATGTATATATATATATATATATATATATATTAATAAAGAAGGATTACAAAAATTTACCAAAATTAAATTAAAAAAAAAAAACAAGATGAATAATTAAATTAATGATATTCTTTATTATTATTATATAATATAGTTATGTAGTTAGATTTTCAAAATTTCACATTTAAATACGATAAAATAATAATAATACCAGGTAAGACTGAAATATAATCTTACCTTGCAATTTTTATGTAGAAAAAATCAATAATATTTTTAAAACAAATTTAAAGTTAAATTTAAATTATGCCATTAAAATTTCACAAAAACATTTTAATATGAATTAAATGCAATTAACTGTTATACACATTATATATAATTATGCTTAAGTTTAAAGTTAAACATATATTTATAATTATATTTTAAATATTAGTATAGAAACATTATAATTTGCGTATAAATATGTATAATAATAATGTTATACAGTACTACCCGTTATTTAATTACTAATTAAATACTGTTATTACATATGTATAATGCATAATATGTTATACTATGCATAATGTAGAGTAATCATACTATGCTTCATATTATCATATTATTATTATTATGCATAAAAGTATACTGACAAATATATATTATGGTTTTAATAAAATGTACAAGTTAATGGCTCATGTAATGTCTTTATATGTAACAGCTCAGGTTAGATATAAAGACATTAGCTCAGGAGTCAGAACGGATAAACGCATATCCTAAAAATATTCTCCAACAGAGATCGAAATATTTAATAAAATTTGTTACGATATTTTAACACAATTCAACACTATGTTCATAAATATGTTCATTCATTTTTTGTACATGTACATATTATGTATAATAAAGAATCTCTTTTTCATTGCATAGATATTACATAACGATTTTTATATGTATGTATATAATTAATTTAAATTTTGCATAGATTATTTATAATTATGTAGTATGTGTAATTTATAAAATTTCATAAATTTATAGGTTGTTTAGCACAAAATTAAATAATATTTTTAAATTACTATATTGACAGATCCAAACCAAATGTTGCTTTACTCATAGAAACTGGCTGGTAATTTTATGATCTTAGTATTTTATATGGTATGATTTTATGATCATAGTATTTTAATATTATAATGCAAATTTTTTGACCTATCGAACTTAAATTCCATTTTAATACGAACGTTAATATAATTTATATATTATAATATACATATGTACTTACATATTGTAGCATAAAAAATTATAATTACTGATATAATGATAATAAAATTTTTCGTTTCAAAACTGTTGTACAAGAATTCCGACCATTTTTTCAAAATATATATACTGAAATAATTAATGTATCAAAAAATTAACTGTTATAATATTAATGATTTTTTTTTTTAAATATTTTATAAATTTTTGTATTTAAATAAATTTAAATAACTAAATAATATGAACTTTATGATTAATATTTAAAAAAAACTTTATAATATTATTGTCAAAGCACACTTTTCTAAAACACTTTTAATGGCATAATTTGAATTTAGCTTATAACTTATTATATATACGAGAACAAAATATACAAGGTGAGATTAAAAAAAAACTATATATACATACATACATACATACCTAAAAATAATATATTGGGTATGTATATATATACATGTATAATAAATCCATATTTAGCTCCATATGAGAGCAATTCGTGTAACGAGAGATGTGGAAGTGAAAAAAAAAGTATGAGTATTTTGTACTTGTAAGTTACAATGTTTACTAAATACATAGTACTTCGATATTTTGTAAGACTCAATAATAAAACCTTCCAATCTTTTTAAGTTGTTATTCAAAAATAAAAAAAAAATAATGAAAAAATACAAAATTATTAAATTATATAATAATTATAATTGCAATAAATAATCTTAATAAATTATTAAAAAATAAAAACAATACCTGTTGCCTTTAAAAATATTTCAAAAATATTTTTGGAAAAAAAATTAAATAATTTTAAAAACAATAAAGATATTATTAAAAAGAAATTTAAAAAATATTTAAAATCATTTTATTCACTTAAATTGAAAATAAATATTTTATTAAGTTTTAATTTTTAATTTTAAATAATTGAAAATGTAATTCTTTTGATTTCATTGTATTTTTTTTTGTTAAAAATAAATAAAATTGAAATTATATTTAATTTAAAAATTTGAATTAGCAATTGAAATTAAATTGACAGTAATTTGAAACATTTCAATTATAAATACAAAATTACAAATTTTAAAATTAAAAAAATTGAATTATGAAAAATTTTTCAAAGTGTAGTAATCTTGTACCTTTTATACTGTAATCAAGAATGGAATTAATATTTTTATAAATTTACCAATTTTACTTTTTAAATTTTGAATTATCAAAAAAATTTTTATTATTTCTGAATATAAATTTGCAATATAATGCTTATTGAAATTTATATTTAAAAAAAATAAATTATGTTAATGCTTTATTAATGGTAATGTAATAAAATACTCAAAAAATTTAATTCTTGAAAATAGAACTAAAAAATAATTGCCTTAAAATTAATACTCGTAAATTAATTCAAAAATTTTTATTGTAAAAATGCAAGGATTTTTAATATATAAAAATAATAATTAAATGGTTTATTTTGAAGTTGACCTAATTTAATTTCATTTAAAGTAATCAAAAATTCTGTTAATTGTTTGTTTGTTTTATATAGAATATTTGTTTTCGTATCCGAAAATATAAATTTCAATTCCAACTATTGATATTATTTTTGCTTTGTTAAATAAAGAGTTTGGAAATTGCAAAATGAAACTTGGATCACTTACCATCTTCCTAATTGAAAAATAAAAAATACCCAGTTACGGATAGGTCTAAATTGAAATTCATATTTTAAAAGATAATTTAAAATATTAAATTTACAATTATAGCGCTTTTGATTAATTAGTAAATAGGATATACATATGTATTTACTTCTTTTTGTGTTCTAGGTCTTCCTAAATCAATTTTAATTCCAGAAAAATATTATCTTCCTTTACTGGACTGGTTCAGGCAATGATTATTGATTTAGACTATAGTTTAGACTAAAATTTGTCTCGAATTGAAAACTTTCGTTTTATAAAATAATATTTAATTTTTTTATATTAAATTAAATTTTTGAAAATTATTCACACATGTAATAACATTAATTTTTGAACATAATTTTATTAGTTGTAATTTATATCTCAAATACCCTGTTAAAATTTTTAAATTGGAAAAATATCAACATTAATTTTTTTATCATTCGATTATCTCTTAGAATCTAGGTTACTTTAGTATAAATATTCAATGTTATAAATTTAGAAAAATTAAAAAAAAAAATAAAAAAAAATATTTTTTTTTTTTGAAATTCCATTCTGTTTGCAGTTTTAGAAAATTTAATAACAATCAGAAATGAACACTATATTATATAATTGATGTTTATTCAATGATTAAGTAAAGCGCATATTGTAGCTTTAAATTATTAAAAAATCACAAGTATTATAAAAACAAATAAAAAAAAATTAAAAAATCTAAAAACTCAATTGTTATAAAATAATCAATTGTTACAAAATAATCTAAATTAATTTATTAAAAATTAAAAAAAATAAAAAAAATAAATTATATAATAACTAAGCTCAAAATGATAAAAACAAAAAATAAATGAAAATCAACAATAAATTGTTACAATTCAAATAATAATTTTGTGTCTCAAAAATTTTGATTTAAATCTGGAGAAAATTTAACTAAGATTTATAAATAACTTTATTCATACTTCATATAAAAATTATTATAAACTTTCTTTGGGGCTGTTTCATATACATACATCATAACATAATATTGGTCTTTTCAACAAAATTCGGTGGCCTTTCTTATAACAACAATATCAATTGTATTACATTGGCCACCCTTTCTCTGCTTTATAGGTTCACGCAACATGTAAGTACATCATTTTCAATAAATCAAGTTAGCATTAATTATAATTAAATAAAATTTTCTCAATTATCAATAATTCAAAACATGAAAATTCAGTTCTCATTTTATTTTATTATATTCCTGGTTATACAAACCAATGAAATTCAAGGGAGTTTTATGAAACATCCTCCTTCAATATTTTTGATTAACAATATAACTGATTATTGTGATAAAAGGTTAAACTGTAATGGTCATAATCATACGCTTTGTTTTCTTTCACATGAAGTTATTGTAAGAATTTCATATTAATCAATTAAGTATGGTGAATTACAACCTTAATTATTTTTCTTTAAATATTTCAAATTGCAGAATAATTATACCATTTATTATGAATATCAAATGGAGGGTCGGATAAAAGATATTATATTGGCACATAATGGAATTCGCAATCGAATTGCAGGCAAAATGAACATACCAAATATGGAACATGTGGTCAGTGTTTTAAATTTAGAATAATTTCTTGTTAGATTTTCATATTTATTTTTTAAAAAAATGGTAAAGATTTGGGATGATGAACTATCTCATATGGCACTTTCATGGATTCGTTACAAGCATTCACCATGGATTCTCGATCCATGTACAACTTTTTTTCCAAAGGCGTATGGAATAGCCCCAGAATTTCATTACATAGTTCAAAATATTTTCTTTTTTCGTTATAAGTTTTTACCTCAAAATTTTATCAATTCAGTTTTAAGGACATGGTATCTGGAAAAAAATGATATGCCAAAAGAAGCACTATTTAGAGTATTTAGAGAAAAGTATGTTAAGCGAAATTTGGATTTCCATAATAACTTTACAGTAATCGCACATCCTTATATTAGTCGTGTTGGGTGTGCAATGGCTAGGTAAGTGATGTATAAGATATTATGCATATTTGTATAATTTAATTATTTATATTATCGTGAACAAATTCTTGCAGGATCAACGATAGTTTTTCTTTTGTATGTAATTATTACAAATATATAATACGAAATGAAATAGAATTTGGTCAGCCCACATCAAATTGTCCAAATAATTATCCATTACCGCACTTTCAATTTCAAAATTTATGTTTCGATGGTAAAATATAGATTATAGTTGTTGAAATATGTATCTTAAATATATTTTATTTCAAAGATTCTGGCAGCCGGCGATATGTATTGAAAACTGTTATTATTATTACGTTTTTCTTCTTACTTCAACTATTGATTTAATTTCCATATTCCAGACTCACCTCGGAATAATGAATTTTTTAATAGCTCTTAATATACATGCATTTAGAAATAAATACTTATTGATTAAATATTTTAATAAAAAAAATTATCACTTTTATTTTAAGTTTTGAGTTATAAATAAGTTTCTTTGGCATAATTAAGTAATAAGTGATTAATATAAAAAAATATTGCAATATTAATATACAATAGGCCATACAGCATTTCGTTGACAATTTGAAAGATCTTCATTTTTGCAAAATGTATTGAATGTTAAATTTTTTCTAAAGCCTAGAATTTCACGTTCCTCTTGTATTCTATACGTAAATGTGCTTTCGAAAGTACCTAAAAAATATCCGGCATGAGAACAAATTATTTGATCTATTATTGCTACACCACCATCTTTTATTTTATATAATTGATGCGGTTCCGGTTGAAATTTATACACCTGTATTTTGTTTAAATAAGATCTGAAGTTATTAAATTCTTCTTTTGTACAATCGCTTGAAAGAAAAACTTTTGTATAATTTAATTCTTTCAGTTTTCCTTTTATTTGAATTGCTGCTGACTTTAGAGTTGGAATTAAGTTTTCTCTACCATTTAAAAAATCTCCTCTTCTTAAATGAGCGCATAAATATGGACCACCTTTTGCACCTCTATAATAAATTTCATCTTTCCAATTATGCGGTCTTTGCACTAAATCTAAATTATTTGTTGAGTTGAAATTTTTTAAACGAAATTTATCTGCCTCTTCTACTAAATTCTTATTAAATCTCATACTTCTTCTAGCCATCCAAAATTTTTGACTGCCCCATTGTTCATGTAAAAATATTTCTGCATTTAAAAACATTATTATGGCTGGTCTTGTTCTTATAGTTTTATATGCAAAATTTATAACTTTCAACAATAATTTCGTTGTACCTTGGAATTTCAAGCATAAAAATTTTCTTTCTATACAATTCCATTTATTAAAAACTGATTTTATATTGAAATTTTTTTTATCACAAGCTTCAATTTTAAATTTATCAATAAATACACCATTTTCAAACATTTCCTTGAAATGTTGTAATTGAAATATAATATCAATTGTTAATGGATCTTCAAAAGTCAAACCAATTTCTTCAAGGAAGTCATCATAATCTATTATATCAGTAAATATTGAAAGGCTATCTAAATCAAAAAAATGTTTCCAAGTTATAAAATCTTGTTGTATATCATGGCTTTTCCAATGAAAAAGTTTTGTAAATGGTGGCAAAACTAATTTTGCTGATTTGAATTTATCTTGAGTTTTTAAGTTTTTTAAAAATACCGCCATACGTATGTATACATCTCGACGTAAATTAAAACCTTCTGAAGGATTTACTTCATATAATATATAAAGATTAGGTTTAATCTGTGTGATGTTTTTAACAATTGTGTTTTCAAAGTATTCTATAAAAAAATCCTTGTAAGTACATGATGTAGTTAAAACATTGATTATAAAAGTAGAATTAAATGTTAACAAGAGTATGAATATTATTTTCATTTTGAAAGAAAATTTAGAGAATATGATTTCAATTACTAAAATAATTGTTAAGTCTATTTACTGCAATTCATCGTGTAACAAGCACATTTAAGTAATATCGAAGTAATAGAAATTAAATTTAAGAGCTAATTTCCACGCTAAAATTAAAAGAAAAAAAATAAGATTAATATTTTTAAAAAGTTGATTTCTTTTATGAATGTAATTTTTTATTTTTATGCATCTTTTACTGTGAAGTAGCGTTAATATAATTCTTTTCCACTGTTATACTCCTCCCCATACTAATATTTCTTCTTTTTATACATGCTTGCAAATTTTAATGATATCGATCCCATGATTTAGAAGGAAGGAATCCATAGAAAACAATTTTTAAGAGAAAAGTTTTTATGAATAAATATAAATTTCATAATTGTACAGTATTTCAAAAGGTTCTATAAAGTAAAGAAATATTTCAAGTGTGCTAAGTACTTGTGTACATAGTTGATAATGACCTAAAATAAAAGTTTAAAGCTATTTCCATCACCTTTATATAAATTTTCAATTAAAATTTGCTTATATAATAGTTATGTAATAGAGAAGTAAATTAAAATGTATACCAAAAACCCTTTCTATGAAAAATATAATAGTTAATAATGGTGAAACAATTTAAAATTTACTAGGTTTTTCAAAGAAATTAAAATAGTTAAATAGATAGGTAGGTAGGTAGATAGGTAGCTACCTATGTATACCAAAACCAAAACTATTTTAAAATAAAATATTTAAGTTTCCGTAATGTTAGAAAATGTTAGATATAATAAAACTTACGACTTTGATTTCTTTGTACAAAAGACATCGTGACTTTTTTTTTGATTATTAAAATTTTGAATCTACAATGAAAATATAATTTTTATTTTAAAATAATAAACACGTAATGACAACAACTTTCAATTGCAATAGATAATTGTTGGTTTAGCTCGTAAGTATAACATTTATCACGAGCTTCTACCTACAAAATACATTTTATATATTTTTTTAATATTCACAAATTACAAATATTCAACTAAGTAATACATGTTTTTTTTTTGATTAATTTTTAGTAAAATACAAAATCTTTACTTTTTCTTTATTATTAAAATGTTTAGAGGAAGTGTCTTGTAATATTTTATTCCTCAAAAATTGATATTTTTTATATTTAAATTTACCATTTTAAGTTTACTTACGGTTCCACTTTAGTTTCAACTTTTCAACATTGAATAATTCTGTTTTTGAGTAGAAAAATACCAAAAAAATTAAAATATTTTATTCCTAAAAATACAGGATTTGTTTTTGTTTACTTTTGTAAGAGCATTTTGGTAATAATTTATTGATTAGAATTTTTTACTTTGACGTTTTCTTTCCTTCTGTGGTGAATTTTAAAAAGAAACAAATGGAATTGATTTTTGCTTGTGACTTTTTTACCAATGGTGGAAAATTAACTAAAAATATTTAAGTTCACAATAAATTTTTGTATAGAATGAAATTTAATTATATTTGAAAAAAAATGTGAATTGGTTTGGAGCTAAGATAAAAGTGATTGAAATCATGAATAGAATATGCAGTGATTAATTTTACCGTTAAAGGTTGAAATTATTGCTATTTAAAAATGAATGGCTTTTTAAAAAATTCTAAGTAATACTAGAAATAATTCAAAAATGTTGTTATTGTTAAAATTAAGAAAGAATTCGTAAAATATTCTTAAAAAAAATTTACACATTTAAAAAATGCCGACTTTATATTGATGTTTAATAAATTTAAATAATTTTCATGTATGTTTTTTGGGTTTGTATTACATGGAGGTTGTCGGGTGTTCATTTTGAGTGTTACCGATGGTCCTTCTTTTTTGCCTAGTACATGGGACTATTACATCTATGACACATAAATGACATTATATAACCTTTAACTTATAACGGATGAAATTGATATTGTTTTGTCGTAGCTGTTATAAATATTTAGATGATGTATTTTGAAAGAATGTAAATGGGAAATGTTACACGCTCAGTGTTCACATCAGCTTCCACTGAAGTCATCACATATACTTTGCTGTTATCAAAAAAAATAACGGAACTAAAAAGTATATTTTTAAATTTTTTCAAGTTATTAATTCTTTAGATAAAACTTACAGTGTAATCATCTGAAACTTTTTCAGCACTGAACCAATAATGTAAATACTGAGCATATGACCTTTGCCAATGTTGGCTTGCAGTAACAAGAATTGCAATAAATCAATTTAATTTTAAAATTACGAAAAATTACTGTCTGAAAATGATATGAAATTTGTCAACATAAAAACAAATTAATGGAGAATAAATTTAAGGTAAATTTACATAATTTAATAATGATATAAAAGTTTAAATAATTTGCATAAAAATTTTTAACATTTATACATAATATTAAATGCATCTAGGCACATACGTACATTTAAACATATACGTACATATATATAATTATTTAATTTAAAATGCTAATCATTTTACGCTCACACCACATTTTAAGAGTATAGAAGAGATAGATTGAATGCATTGTAAACAAAAAATAAAAAAAGAAAAACAGGGAACAATAAATTTGTTCTATATTTTTCTATGTTATTTTTTTATTTTTCTATTTCATATAAATTTCATATTGGTATGTATTCTGGTATGTAAATATTGAAAATGTATATACAGTCTTGGTCGGTCAGTGTTTCAGTAGAAACACATGTTTCATAATATCAAACGTTTCAGTGTTGCAAACAAAATAAAATAAAATAAAACAAAAATACTTATGTAGAATAAAAAGGAACAATTCTATTCCTTTTTTTATTGCCCTGGTATTAATTTCTCTTGTTTTTTTTTGACGTTTTATCACGTTCTTTTGTTTTTATTTAATGAAAGTATAGAAAATTCGAAAATTTCTTATAAGGAAATTTTATGTTTTCTATAATATATGTATATATGTATGCATTATTGTAAATATGATATTTAAAAATTATGCTTTAATGCAATTTGTTATTAAAATAAAAATTATGATAGTATTTTACTTAATAGAGTACATACAATACATATTTACATTTACATTAAGGATATTTGAAATTATTATGATTGTGTGCGTTTATAAGAAATATTTAAATGTGTTTTGTATATAATTATTACTATGCATATGTATATTGTATTGAATATGAGTATGTGTTAGATGAGAATATATAAATACACCCAAGCCTCGCTATACGGCCGCTCTTTATACGGCCTTTCGCTATAACGGCCCTCTTTAATTAAGGTACGTTTTCGATATACGGCCTAAAATGTTTTGCTATAACGGCTTTTTTTTTCTATGTCGATATATTGCGCAAGCGCAGTCTTTATTTCGTTGTGTTTCCCTTGTTTACGAGTGTTATTCAGTGTGCGATTGAGTACCTTCCGAAAAATACAACAGCTCTGATCCAACCAATGGATCAGGGTGCAATAGCCACGTTTAAAGCATATTACCTACGCCAAACGTTCCAACAACTTATAAGTGAAACCGATGGTACATCATCAATTAAAACGTTTTGGAAAAACTATAATATCAAGGAACGTTTTATATATATAACGTTTTGGAAAAACTATAATATCAAGGATGCTGTTGAGAACATTAGTGAATCCTGGAAGGAATTAAAATCGACAACAATGAACCATGTTTGGAAAAAAATATGGCCAGAATGTATAAAAACTACCGATGCAGAAGTTAATTTCCTTTCTGAAGTTAGACAAAACATTTTGGATTTAGCACATGATCTCGGTTTTGAAGATTTAAACGAATCTGATGTGCTGGATCTACTTGCAGCTAATAGGGAACCCCTTTCATATGAGGAACTCATTCAGTTGCAAGCAGAACCAGCAATTGATGAAGATACAGAGCCTGTTGTATCCAAACAGCTAACATCAAAAATCATGTCGAGCGCTTTTTCTTATTTTGAACAAGGAATAAATATCCTCCTTGAAAACGATCCTGACGTCGAACGTAGCGCTAATGTGTCTCGAGGAATTAACTCAGCCATTAGCTGTTATAAATCACTAAAGGAAGAAATAGACAAGAAAGCAAGACAAACAACTTTAGACGATTTATTCAAACCACCAGCGCAAAATGGTGGTGACAGTGATCTGTAGGTTTTAGTTGTTTCATTTTTACTTAAAAATTATGTAATGTTTTTGGAGTTTTTTATTTTATGTAAAATTTATGTTCTTGTTAAATATGTTTATAATTTAAACAAAGTAAAAAAATAAAATGCATTTTGAATGATAAACCATATTATATATTTATCAAATTTGGAACCGATCCCATTGAATTTGTATGAATACGTATTAGAATAATTGATTCGTTTTACGGCTTTTCGCTTTACGGCCAAGTTTCGCGGAACGTATCTAGGCCGTAAAGCGAGGTTTGGGTGTATTGCAATATGCTATGGCTTATTTTAATTTGTAGTTATACATGTATATTATTTATGTATACATGTAGCTACATAGAGAATGTGGTATGATATGAAAAGTGCAGCTGTTAACAATAGATATATGCTTGGATGTATGTATTCAATAAGCAAGTATAATTTTTTTTTTTAAATTAGAAATGTTTGTGTGTGTAAAGTGTATGTAGTTTTACAAATTTTTGTTTGCAAGGAAGCAAAAATTAATAAAAATGTTATATGGATTTTTTTACATTATAAATTGAAACGAAGGTATATTTAAAATTTTTTTTAATTTTAAAATATTTTATGGATGTGTATGAAATTTTATATATGTGTATGTATATGAGATATTTTATATTTATAAAGATACGAGTCCTCCACCACACCAAAACAATTAGTTTTTTAACTTTAATTTTTTTTTCGTTTTCTCCATTTGAATCTGCCTTCAAAGACATCGAACCAATTTTCAAAGTTATTTTAAGGCGTTTGCCTTAAAATAAACAAGGCATTTCTAATTTCACGTTCACTTTGATCAATATTTTTACTAAACTTCAATAAATTTCATTATTTTTTGCCATCACTGCTTTTTGTTATATGCAAGTCAAATAGGTAGTACATGCAAGTGTTGCCGTTTTTTGACAATTTTACATTTCAACTATATTGTTGATGAATTTTTGCAATTTCTATTAAATTAATTTTAAAAATTATATTATTTTTTTGGAATTGAATATGTTTAGGGCTTGTAGATTTGTAACACACAATATAATTTCTTATATTTAAATTTATTTAAAATTGTGTATACATTTGTATGTATGCTATAGAGTATGCCAGTTTTGTTCGTGCACTTTTCCATTTTTATAACATTAAATATCCTTTTTTTTTGTAGGAAATGAAACTATATAAGTAATATTGTGTACAAATGCATATACAAAAATAGTTGTACAAGTTTTACTACAAATGCATAAATGTATGTATACATTGAAATTGTCAAAGTTTATGTTTACATTTATGTATGTGTACAGCATTTAATATATGTATGCGTATATATAAGTTTAATGTAATTAAACTATGTTTCGATTTTCTGTTGTATTTCCGAGCAGTTGGTGCATTTTCATGAAAAATTAAATTTTCTGTTGTATTTCTGAGCAGTTGGTGCATTTTCATGAAAAATTAAATTTTTTTTTTGTTTTTGATAAATTTTCTGTTCTTTAAATTTCTTTAAAGCTTTATCTTGATTAATCTTTAAATAAAAACTATAGGTCATTTAAAAATTTTTTACTACTTTTTTTCTTTTGTTGTACTACTATTTTTGTAGTAGAAAATTGCATATGTCATTATATGAGTAGTGTATGTTTACGTTAATAGAGGGATATGTTAACATACCATGCCGTATCGCATTCTAATATTTTTATACTCATATATGTGCATTAGTTAAATAATATTGCAAATAGACTTTTATTGTCTTTTTGTTTTTCTTTATTTAAGTATTTTTAATCAAAATTATTAGCTTAATAGCTAATATACATAGCTTGTCTTTTATTATACATATGTATATATGTATATATGTTTACGTAGAAGGGAAATGTCTGAAGATTTTAATTATTATTTGTTATTAATAATAATTATAGAAAAAATATTTATAATTGTCCTTTTTTTATTTCTTATATTATTTTATATGTAGAAAAGGGTTTAATTATTATAAAATATCAAAATTTATGTTCGTTCATACACTTATTATTATAATTATCTTTACATACATATGTATGTATATGTATGTAATGAAAACTTTGGTTTTAAAAGATTAAGAAACTTATTAAATTGGTGATTATTGAAGTAGAAAATGTTGATTATTAAAATAAATTTGTATGTATTGTTGTAAAATTAAATATGAACTTTTCTTAAACAATTGAAATAATTTTCTTTAAAATTTTTTAACTTTGTATAGTATAGTTATGATACTCGTATATAAGAAAAATGTGGGGAGTCTTTCCTTTTTAAAATTTTCATTAGAAGAAATACGTTTATTATAATATTTACCTTTTTGTATAAATAAGTGGGGGGGGGGGGGGGGGGGGGTGGTTCTGCTCAAAATATGGTTAAACAAGGTAATCAAGATTTTAAAAACAGTATTTTAAAGATTTCTTGCTGATTTCTTTTATTGTATAAATAATTATAAATCATATTGAAACGTGTATTAATTATAATTCTTATAAATGGTATGTTTTAAATTTAAGAAAATATGAATATATGTATATGTATATAAGGACGTTTCAAGGATCAATTTGAAAAATATACATCATATTAGTATATGTTATATGTATATATAAATACATTATGTACATACATAATAAGTAAAGTGAATTAATTTTTATTTTATCTTATTTTATTCGCAGGTAATGTAAGCCTTCTAGAACTAATTGCGAATGTACAATTGGTTGAACATATTAGCAACAATATAGGTCAGAAATTTTAAAATTTCAAACGAAATAGAATACGATTTAAAACTGTTATGCAAGAGGAATGGAAACTGTTATACATTTCAAAACTGTTATACAAGTGAAACTGTGCAATTTTACTCAACCAAGCTACATTTAAATATAAATCAAAGTGACTCAAAGATATTTCAGGAAAGAATGGATAGGTAACAACAGACAAAACAAATTATCGTTTACATAAACATATTATCAATGAAAAACTGTAAAGTTCTAATTTTCAGTTGGGATATTTTTCATCATTTTAAGTGTGGCGTATTGTAAAATAAGAAAGTATGAAATTTGTATATATACTTTTAAAAATTATTTTTAATTTCATATATTATACTTTTAGCAAAAAAAAAGGGAGACTGACTCTATAACATTCACATTATCTTGGTGAATTCCCAACTCAACTGGAAGCTATGGATAAACTTGATTAATTATATAACATGGATATATAAAATATTACTTAGGTTACTAAAATTATAGGCTACCAATACTCAAACAAATAATAATGATTTAAACGAGGTTATTGTAGTAAAGCAGAAAACGATATAATGGTAAACGAAATGTATAACAATTTAAGCACATTTACTACTTAACCATACTTGTATAGATAGTGTAACTTTAGTTCAGACGGTGAAATATAATAAAACTTCGGAGATACAATTACAGGGAACTGGTTAAAGAGTTGATTCTCATTAATAATAGATTTTTAGAGAATTTATAATTCAATTAAGTCTTTAAATATAGTCGGCCACTTCTAATTTATAGATAGAACAATTATAACAGTAATTTCAATAATTTGAAATAACAATACCATTACATAATGGACATTCAATCTAATTAAATTTTTGATTTATAATATTGTTTATCATAATTTTTTATATGTGTTAATATAAGTAAAGGATTTTCAAAAATATTATAAATTTTTGTTATATATCAATATATAAAATAATGGACAAAATTTTTCAAAACTAAATTTTGAATATTATTAAACCCTATATTGTAAATCATTAAGAAAATAAAATAATTAAAAAATTTTTAATTGTAAATTTTTAAATTATAGATTGTGATTTGAAAAAAAAAATGAATTGTTAGGTAATTTAATTGTATTTGTAATTTTTTTTTTCTGTTACTATTATCCTATTATGTAATTAAATATAAATTAAATATTTGTTTTTTTTTCATCCCTTAAGAATAATCAAATTTTATTGTAAAATTAAATTTCGATTGTGTGTATGAATGTATGTGTGTATGTATTTTATATAAAGGGAGTAATAATTAAAAAGCTTACATAGTATTTTGGTTTAATTAATTATACTTTTAACTATTTTTTACTGTTATATTTTTAACTATACTCTAAAATAGTTACGAGATTAAATAGAATTTTAAAATAGAATTTATATATACAATTTAAATTAAAATAAATTTTAAAATTTTTATTATAAATTACAAAAGAACCATAAACTAATTACAAATCTGTAAATTTATAATTACAATTTTACAACATTTTGTAATGAAATAGAATGAGAATTTTATATAGACATATATAGAATATTTGCATATAGAATGAATGTTCAAATGTATGTACAAATATAATAGATATGGCCAAATATATGAGAGTATATACAATATTATGTATTTGAAAATGTGGTATATTTATATCTATGTACAATCTATTATATATTTATTTAAAATTCTATTTGAACATGATTTATAACATATACGAGTACGAACTAAAAAAAAATTTAAAACAAAATTTTTTAAATTGTAATGTTGAATATTTATTATACAGATAGTATTACATATATGTATATATATGTACATAATATGCATGTATGCATTATGTAGATAATAATAAAGACTAAATTGTGTATTTTAACCGACAAACAGTGACCTGTTTAATTAATTTTTAGCCGCACAATAATAATGCATAGCTTCCGTAAAAGCTTTTATATAAAATATAATAACAAAACTTATTTATAGTGAGTGATAAACGAAATTTTTTCGTTTTTGTTTTTGATTTAAATTTGTAACTTACGACTGTAAGATCCCGTTTATAGATATGTATTTAAAAGTGATTATAAATAGTTTTTATAACTGTTATACCTAAAATCTTACGTATAACAGTTACTACCATATTATAATTATACGTTCGAATTGCTATACTTGTTTGATTTTCAAAAAACATATGTATAAATATATATGCTTTTTGAAAATCAAACATGTCATCAAAATATATATGTACATATAGATTGTATAACAGATCAGGTGTATGAACTTCTTGTGTACATATGTTTAGAAAAATAGAAATGTACATTTATTCTGGTTAGATGGTTTTATTAGTTTTATAGGCCGGAAAGTAAGTGTTGAAACTTAATATCTAAGTCTATAGGTTAGTTTTCATTCCTGTTTGAGAGAAAATTCGCCTTCCAATTCAAACTACTCCTGTTTATGTACAATATTTATGCTGTTATGGTTGTGAATTTTATACGTTTAGACTCTAGACTTAGAATTTTGTTATACACGTATATTTTTATATTTTTGTTGTACACAAGCTATTGTTGGATAATTCTTGTAATACCTAGGTATATGTATGCTATGTATATTTATAATGCCAATAAAAAAAAAGAATTCAAAATATAATTTTGGTTTTAAAACTTTTTATAAATAAATTTAATGTTCATAATTTTAAATTTTGAATTGTGATGATTTTATATTATTTGCTTTTATATTTTGTTTTTATTTTTAATTTGATATTTTGCGTTTGATTTAAATATTGAGTTTTGTGAAATAAAATTTGCGATTCTTGTAATTTATAAATTTATTTTACTCGCTTTATTTTCTCATTTTAATTTTAAATAAAAATGAGAAAATAAATTTTTTTTTTTATTAAGTTGATATGTATGTGTACATAATATACTTATATACATATACATATATTATGTTGTATACAAACGCATGCATAAACACAATCTTGTCATAACTGTCATTCAAAATTTAATTGTATAGTATTTTAGAAATTTTAAGTGAATGGGGTTAAATGAAAATATTAAAACTCAAACTTTCAAAGCTACTGACTAAGAAAGTGTGAACCATTTACTGATATAAATTAGGTAAGATCTTCCAAAATAGAGAAGATCTGCATTCGGCTTGTTAAACTATACAAAAATACCTCCCACACATTAATTCCTTAGGCAGTTGAAACAATTTGGAATAGCTTTGGACAAAAACCATGGTTCGTTTATTAAACATTGTTGATCGTATGTTCATTTTAAAATTATAAAATTTTCATAAAATTTTTTTAAATCCTTATAAGCGACCGCCTTAAAGTTTTACTTCTTTTACACATCTTTTATTTTATTTTAGTTGAATATACATAAATACTTCATTTTTAATCAACGCTTTTCACTAAATGCACCTGGGCTAACTCTACAAGGATTTAAAGTAAAAAAAAAAAAACATGAATTTGGAACACTTTTTGTTGATTACAAAATCGTGTTATCAAGAGTTTGTTTTTCATATTACTGATTATGCTCAAATAAAAAAAAAAACAGTTTTGTTATATTTAAAGTACCTATGTACACATATTTTGTTATACAAGTGTTTAAAATTTATATATATTTATATGTATGTTAAAATGTGTAGAACATTTGCGCCGTTATATTTTTTTCTTTCTCATTTGATTCTGAAATTAAAATGTGTATTTTTATATGTATGTATGAACATAACTATATATGAGAATAAATGAAACATTGCGCTTCATCCACTTATCACACTCAAAGTATATCGCTTTGCTGTCATGATGAGTGGAATAAAAATAAGCTTAATTCGCAGGGAATCATTATATCGGTTTGTATTTTTGTTTTTATTTGTTTTTTTTTTTTTAATGTTTTTTTTGTGTGTATAAATATGTACACTAACATATGTGCAGAAAAACAATTAAAATAATAATATTTACAGATGTACACCTGGTATGCGCGCTCAATAGTAATTGACTGACTCAATTGTATTTTTTGTGTACAAGAAACTTTATTATCTTCAATCTTGTAATTTGTTATTATGTTTACCCGAAATTCTTGCGTTCGCGATCAAATCACTTAAATAAAATTCAAGTGACTAAAGGAGTGATTTAGCATTTATAATAAAATCACGTAAATACTGCAAGTAAGTAGTACTAGATTTTGCAGTTGATATGCTTGAATATTTAGCTTGAATTGAGCGATCTCTTAAAAAAAACACTCACCATTTTTTGTTTTAATTTATTATTAATTTACGAAACGATTTCGGGGGTTTATAGTAACACAAAAATATGTTTCATATTATGTTGTAGGTATAAAAACTTTATTTTTTTTTTTGTATTCCTTTCAATTTTCCTAGAATATTTACAACAAGAAAAGGAAATATTTTTGCATTATTATTGTGCAAATATAAAACATTTTTTTTTTTTCAAATTATTTCAGTTTTGTGCTTCAAAATTTTTTTTTTTATTTTTCAGTTATTGAAAAGCATATTTTATTGTCATTCCTTTTGTAATAATTTATCAGCAAATTTTTGTTTTTATTATTATTTTGGAATTTTTTGATAATTCATTTTATAAATTAAAATTTATATCATATTTCAAATTATAGGCGATCATTAAAACAGGGAACTTAAATACTAATTACAATAAAAATTAACATTTCATATATTATACATAATGCATCAGTACAATGTCTTGAATTTTGTCTTAAAATTTGGCGTCAATAATTGAAAAATTCAATTTTAGAATTCCAATTATAGAAGCATATCAAAATTTCAAATGTGAAAATAATTTCATTCGAATATTAATAATATTATGTGTATACACGAATTACATGATATACATATGCGAATACCATATATGTATATACATATTGTATATATGTAATTCAAAAATGTTTATAATGCCTTTAAACAATTGAGGTAAACATTAAATATTTCGAGCTTTGTAGTACTCTTAGTACCTAAACACTTTAATAGAAAATATTTTAGTTTTTAACACACTAAACGCCAGATGTCGTATTTTTTTTTTGAATTATTTAAGATTCAAATTTGTTTTTCTTTTTTATTATTTGACTAATTTTTTTAGAAAATTTAAATTTTAATGCATATAGCTACATTTCAGCCTAATAAAAAAAAATATCAAAATCATATAATATTATAGAAATAATAAGAAAAATAAAAAATCACAATAAAATTCCCAACAGGATAATATTTCATCTTTATTAAAATTTTCATATTTTTAATTCTAATCTTGTAACTTGTCAAATTTATTTTATAAATAAAAATGATAAAAAAAAAATATAGGCATATGGTTATAATATTTTTGAGATGGGTGTATGTATATATGTATGTAGATAATGCATTAATAAAAAGATAGAACTACTTGTATGTTAAAATCTATATAATTATATACACTCTTATTCAACAGAATGTGACCACTTCACTTTGAATCTTTTAAATATTTTTGGAATTTTTGCTTTAACACTTAAGACATAACAATATGCTGTACGTGAAATAAAATTTCAAAATTTGGGAAATGTAAAAAAAAGCAAACTTGCTATAGTTTTACACATAGGAATGACGAATTAAAGGAGAGAAATATTAAAATATTTTTAAAATGTGAACCAGTGACCTCCACACTTTTTTAGGCGCCACTCAAAAAAAATAGTTCCATTGGGTAACTACAAAAATTGTCTTCTGTATAAAAAATGAATTTTTAAATTGTCAAAAATTTTGTTATAATTTCAAGAACATTCCATTGTATTCTTTCATATTCAAACATCTAAAATGTACTGTACTTATGTACCTATGTGTATGAATGTAAGTGCATAATTTGTTATTATAAGTATACATTTATGTGTTGTGCATATATTTGGAATAATTTAAAATCTGAATTCTCATTATTTATAATATTCATACATGTGCAACTATTAATAATTATATGCACATGTAGTATAGAAAAAAAAAAGCAGATTAGTTTTTTTTTGCGGAATAAATTTTGGACTTTAAACAATTACACATGGTTTTAGGATTTAGAAATCAATGTATAAGCATGCTAGTTTGTGTACTTATTAAAAAAATTCACTTTTTAATAAAAAAGAAGGGTAAGGTTTTATCTTTTTGTTACGATGGTTGTGTACACAAAATTTTATTAAAAATCCTGTATTTCATGAATTTAATTATATTTTTGAATGAAAGTGACATTTATACGAAAATTATAGATTACATACTAGTTATGCATGCATAAATTATTAAATTATTAAATCAAATTGAAATTAAACTTGATTGATGAGAAAATAGTGAGTAAAATAATAGGCTGATCGTAATTGCATTTTATGTTTTCTGATCACAATCGTAATTTTGCTTCTACACAAATTTTATGTTTTCTTTCGATTTCGGTATTTAATTATTTTATATACAAATTAATTGAGCTGTGCTAAATTATTAATTTGAAAATGTTTCAACAGCTCAGTAACTTCTGTTCCGAATTTGAATTTTTATTTCTTCTTTTCCAGTTTAATGATCAGTGATGCTGAAATCAATTAACAACTAAAATTTGTTAAATTTTTAAACTTTGTTTTTCAATTATTATTATATTGGTAAAATATGAAATTTTGCATAATTTTCGGGGTTGTACGCCATACACAAAAATACTGGTTTATGATTATTATGCTATAACTTATATTAGATGGAGAAGAAATGCTAAGAAAAACATATACATATTCGATTATCTTTGAAGCCCAGCATAATATATTCATTTTCCTAAATTCGAATAAAAAATTTATGTTTAAGCTTAATTCGAATCTTTAATAAATAAATTGTATTATGTAATTCATAAATTGGAATTGATACCTAGAAAAAAAATTCACTGGACATATTTACAATACATTTATCTACTTACAGTATTTTGATACCAATATTTAAATTTACCCGGATAAAAACTTTCACATTAAAAATCATAACTTGCAATACACTAAAGGACCAGATGCACAAACTCAATCACTATGTTAAAGTGTTTTTCAGACTGTTGATTTTTTCAATTTAATTAAAGGCTGAAAACTGCAAAAAAAATATATAACAAATGAATAAATTTAATGACAAACACAAAATTTAATAAAGAAGAGGCAAGCCTTAGGTACTTTTAATATTTGAAAAAGATTTTCAAGGATTCATTTTGTAGATTTTGAGGAATTGTTTTTTTTATAATAAATTTTTTTTTTGAAAATATAATTTCAAGATAAAATGCAAAACTATATTTTTTGTTTGTTTGTTTTTCTTTTTCCTTCCTTTGGAACAGCATTCAAGCTTTTGTTATCTCATGTGCACGGTGTTTTTGAACGATATTTATGGAATCTTTTGTATTTTTAAAGAAGGATGAGGAGAAAGTTTTCAATATATCCTATTCTGTAAGTATAAAGAAATTAAAAGGGATGAAAATTATTTTGGAAATATGTAATTATCTTTCATTGTAAATAAAAATTTCTTTAAATTGTAAAAATGAAAAACTCTTTAAATAATAATTTTTTTCATAATTTTTTCTTTTATTGCTTTTTTTTCCGTAAAACTCGTTTATCATTTTGACTTAAATTCTAAAATATTCTTACATAACGCTCTTTTTTTTCTTTTCTTCCAAATTTCAATTTAAATTTATTTCCAATAAATTTTTGTTGTTGGTTAGTTTTTCATTCTTCTATCAATGTTACATACATATATAAATCAAAAATAATATATTTATTAAGTTAGTATATGTACTTATTAAATTTTGAATTAAAACAAAATTTTGTTAATTCTACAATTATTAATGGTTTCAATTCGAATAAAATAATATTGATTTATTGTAGGTTACTCCAAAAAATATAAAATTCAGCTCGTTTAATTCGATGTTGGTATTAAATAATAATAAAATGATTAAGAAAAAGTTTAATGTCACAAAGTGTCATTTTAAATTTTGTAGTACTACATACTTTATGTAGTCTATTATTCGATTAATTAATTTCGATTTATTTCCAGTTTGACGAAAAATTGACTTTACGATCATGAAATTTTGAAAATAATAAAATTACTCAAAAAAATCACTTTAAATTTATATATAAAAGAAGCTTTTCTCGGTAAAACATTTTTTCGTACTGACGGTTTGATATTTCAATTTCAGTTTAATACTTCTATGACGTAATTGTTATATTGTGAATGTTTATTTAAAAAGTAAATTTTTGTACCGTAAATTTGAAATTAAAAAAATTTTTTTAGAGTTGCCAAATGCTAAAAATTTCGATATATTTCAGATTAGAATTTTCTATTTATTTTTTATGATTTACTTAATATAGTAATTTTGTTTAATCGAATTTAATAATAACTTTTGATTATAAAATTTATCCTTTAAAATAATGAAGTAGTGTTCTATATATAAAAAAAGTAATTCACGATTTATAATTTTAAGTGATTTTAAAAGTGATAAAAGTAAAATTCTGTTTAGAATTTATTAAAAATATTTTTTAAATAATTATCAAAGAAAAATATAATTACTTTTGACAGTTTAAAATAAAAATGGAATTAAAGAATGAATTAACTAGAATTGACGTTAACGTATAGTTATGTTTATATTTCGCCTTTAAGGATAGATAAAACAAGAACGATTTTCCGCGGTGAAATGTCAAAATTCATATATAGAAATATAGAATACACATATGTATATAAATGACACTTACCAGAAGCTATCGAAATCACCCGCGTTGCCGTTTACCGTATTGTTCATTTTTCTTACAATTAGGTAGGGTTCAAAATAAAATTTGTTTCAGTTGAAAAAGAGAGTTTATTATAAAGTTGTACACAGAATAGATACTACTTCATTACATCAAATGGACGCGTATAGATATTTTAGCCGAGTTAACTTAAAAAATTATTATTTGAATTGAAAATAATTATATTTTTTTAATTGTAGAGAAAACTATTTGAATTCGTTTTATTTTTTTGTTTTGCGTATATTTTCATATTATTTTTTTTTGCCTTTTTTTGTTTGGTTTTTGTATTTAATAATAACTATATAATATAATGGTAACTTCAAAAAATTTGTTTTTTTTTTTTGTTTTGTTGTTTTATATCAGTTACATTCAAAAAATTTGTTATATAATAATTAATTATAATAATTAAAATATGTAATTTGTACTTGTTCTGGTTTTGTTTTTTTTTTTGTTTATTATATTTAATTTTATAAACTATGTAATAAGTTTTAATTATGAGTGACTGCAGCAATAATTTATTTATTATTTCTTGTTTTTTTTTCAATTTTATTTAATATTTTATTTATTTGTAATAATTTTTAGAAAAAGTTTTTTTTAATATTTTATTTTATGGTTTTTTTTTTGAGAATATTTGAACTATTTTTTGTAATTTATGGTTTTGATATTTTTTTTTAAATTTTATTTTTGTTTCTATTTCTTTTTTAATATTATATGTAAAGTTAACATTCTATTTTGAATTCAGATTAAAAAAAAAACACAAAATCAATTAAAAATAATTAAAAATTTATGACAACTGTTATAAGAACTATTTCATTTTTTGTTTGTTTTCTTAAAAATTTGTACATTTGTGGTTTATAATATTTTTTTTCTATTTTATTTTTCGTATTTAAGAAATTTTCTATATATAAATTTTCAACTATTGCTTTGTTTGCTTTTACAACTTTTGTATAATGTGTAAAATCAACAAAAAAAAAAATGAAAGAAAATTCTTGAAATTTCTTTTTTTGTTTTGAAATGGTTGGTTTTTTTTTAGTTGTTTTTATTTTATTACCAGCAATATTATGAATTCCATTCGTAGAATCCTATACGAATTACGAACTTAGCTACGACGAAAACTTTTGAATGATCCCAAATTCTAGTCGCAGAGATTATCAAACAGTAATGGCAACACCTTTTTTTAAAGTGTCAAATCAGTACCAAAATCTCTGGAAATTTCTTGTTACGTGTGATTATATTTTTTGTAAATTTGTGACATTTATTTTTACTACGAACGTAATTTATGATTACTCTGTTACGAATATTCGGAATTGACAATACGGCATTCGTAGTTTTCTGAATTTCATGGCTACGAACGGAATTCATGATATAGCCGTTTATGTGAATTTAACTACAAATTTAATTTTATTTTAATTCTATTATAAACTATTGTTTTTTTTTTAAAACATACAATATAATTTTGTAACTTTTGTTTATTTTTTTTTGTTTGTATTTTTTGTGTTTCATATTATTTTATAAATTGTTTTATATAAATTCTAAATTAAGTGAAGCTTTTTAAATTGAAGTTATTTGTTTTTAATATAATAAGTTAATTATTGAATTTTACAAATTTATTGTTTGTATTTATATACTAGTTTAATAATTAAGTTAATTTTATTGAAATTATAAAAAATATTATTAAAACACAATTATAAAATTTATAATTTGCGAATAACTAAAGTATATAAGTACGAGTACATTAATTTTTGTAACCGATTAAAATTTAATGTAATCGATTATATTGTTCTCTATGAAGTTGTATATAATATTTGTAGAATTAATAAAAAATCGAATTACGAAATAAAATTTGTGATCCGAATCTTATATATTGCAGAGGGTATTTTTTTTTTTGTTGTAACACGATAACTCATTAAAGGAGTCGACGTCGAGCACAAGGGTTAATAGTATTTATATTTAAAATTATTATTAAAATAACCAATGAGAATTTTAATAATAATAATTTCATAAAAGAAAAAATTAGTAAATTGAAATAATTTTACATTTCATTATGAATAGGAAACAAATCTTATTTTTTGTATTTTCAATTTTTTAATAATAATATTTTTTTAAATTTATTATTAAAAATTAAATTTTAATATTATTTATTGATTAAACTTAATATTGTATTTTGTGATTTTTTTTTATTATTGTGAATTATAAATTTAAGCTTATAATTTTCAACATTATTTTTTAAAATTTTTATATATATATGTATATATTTGGATTCAGAAGCACCGTATTTGCGACATTAATTACATTTTTTTTTCTTTTTTATATTTACATGTTTCTATTTTTTTAGTATGTGTAAAAAGTGTAAAATTTCATTGTAAAAATTTAACTTTTTTGTATTTTTGATTTTTGATACGAGTAAATTTATATAATATTATCAGATGTTTTATGTACGTATTGATATTATGCGGGTATGTCTGGTAACACTTTTTTTTTATAAATGTACATTGATGAAATTTATTTTATTTACAATATAATTATTAAGTTTGAATTAAATATGTATATATGTCAAATATTTTGTTTTTCTTAATTTATTGACGATTATTATTTACGTATACATTATTTTTAGATATTTCACTTTTATTCAACTATTGTAAATATTTTTGTGAACTTGCTGTAACAATTAAGATGCAAATATGTTTATAGACATTTTAATAGTTGTTTGCATTTTATATCAACTAACATAATGTTATTTGACATTTTGATTTGCTGCAACAGTGATATAAATCTAAAAATATGATTTCTGAGCTATTTATACAGATATAAGTGCTGAAATCCAAGCGGCAAGCATTCTATTTAAATTCATGTAATTATAATTTATGAAAAATCATTCCGAATTCGATATTGTTTGTAAATTAGGTTTTACGAAACGTAGATAGACGTCTATACTTTGTCAAAATCGAATGCAACTTTATTTTAACATCCACCACATATTTAAAAATGTATGTATCTGATTTCTGGTTTGCAAATTTTGACAGTTTTTTTTCAAAAACAAATTTATGTTGGTAATAACATTTATTTTGGAAATTTTAAAATAGAAAATTTTTAAAATATGTTAAAATTATTAAAGTTGAGCAAGTAATGCATTGAAACAAAATGAACTTTTGAATTTTAAGGAGTCGTTCAATTTTGACATACAAACTTAAATTATATTAAATCACTTATTAAATATATGATTATTGTTGTTATTGAAGATTTATATGTATGGATGTATATGTAAATAAAAGTGCATATGTATGTTTGTATATTTATGAAATATCTATATACAAAGAACATTCAGAATTCAATGCGTTTTGTATTTATTGTATATAGAAATTCTATTGTTTATGTAATGTGTTATATTCTATATTTATACTTACTATATATATTAAATTAATATTATTTCAATTTTTAACTCAATTATTATTTAATTCATTCTTGTTTTCATAATTATCTTAATTTTAATTTTTAAAATAAATAATTTTTTTATTAAAATATATATATATATATATATATATATATATATGTATTTATATAAATTCTAATAAATTTGAATATACCAATTGTATAAAAATTAAGAAGAAGAAGACAAAAACATTTTTCTTTGCTATAAAAAAATAGAGGCATATTATCCTTAAATAAGGATATTGCACAAATTTAATACAAAAATTCTCAAATTATCAACATAATTTGGGTTTACGCACCTAAAAGGGTTATTTGTATTTTTTTTTTTTTGGAAAGCATTTTGTACATTTTGGTTTTTTTGGAGAGTTTTTATACGAATTTTTTTTATGATTTTTTTTTAAATATTTTTGAAGTAAAATGGCACTTTTTGGTTCATGTTTATTTTTTTTTTTTCAACAAAACTAAAATTAAAATTGTAAATAATAATATTTTTTTTCATGTCTTTAATTTCGATTTTTATATTTACAAATTATATTTTCTTATATGTTAATTCTTTATATTGTTACTTATATAATATTTAAATGGCTTAATCAAAGATTTTTTTATATTTTTTAATTAAATTTTATTTAAGATATTTTGTTTGATGAAAATTATTCAAGTGACATTATGGAATTTGGTTATGTCAAATATTACTTAAATTTTGAGCATTATACATTTTTGGCTCACAATTTACATGTATACGAAATTGTGAATATTAAAATTTATGGGAAATTGTAATTTTCTCTTGAATTTATAATGTCATTTATTTTCTTTTTAATTCAAGATATCATCATTAATGACGTTCGGGTTTTTTTTTCTTGAAATAATAATTGGGATTATTTTTGGGAAGTTTTATTTAGAGTGAATTTGTTTATATTTTATTGCAAAAATTAAATTGAGAAATTTTGTCATATAAATTTTTAAAATTTAATATTACTTAAATATTATTAGATCTAAATAATAATAGATTAATTTAAATTTATATAGAAACAGATCAATCATAGATTTTCCTTTAGTATCAAAGATTTTTTTTTAGTGTTGAAAAACTAGCGATATAATGTATTAAACCATCGATATTTTTGAAATATCGATAGCTCCTGTAATAAATGGCATAGTATAACGCAAAGTATGTATGCCATGAAAATGAATTTAAAAATTTTAAACATAAAGTGACTTAATGTAAAATTTTTGAGTGCAAAACAGCAATACCAGTATGGAATCCAAAATCGAATCATCGAATCATTTGAGTTTAATTTCAAAAGACATTGTTAAATTTCACTTTTGAGTTTTGACATGACTATAATTTTTTTTTTTGTTTTTATTTGTTTCAAGAGATAACAAAAAGGAGCGACTAGTAAATGGCTGCTTCTCGAATTATTTTGATTGAAAAGGGAAAGTTTTAAATTCAAGTTGAGAAAAGTAAAGAATTTTGTTTAAAAATAATTTATTATATAATCTTAAAAAATTTTTCCAGAATTGCAAAATTTAATTGATATAAAAGTCTTAAAATATACGATTAGAGATAAGGAAGAGAGAAGGATGGTATTAAAAAAATCACTAGTAATTAGTTTTATTTACGAAAATTCTATATTGTAACTTGTGTAATATATTGTTTTTATGCTTATATAACTGTTATACTGATTAAGTGAATGAGTTTATTAAATAAAATGATTTATGAATTGCTATTGTATTCACCTAATTATTATACGTTTGTATTATGTTTAAGTTAAAATTTTTTATTTTATTTTGGATTATATTATATAACATTATTTTGTACATAAAATTGCATATATATGTATATTGTAATATATATATTATTTAACTGTTTTGATTTTTGAACACTAATTGTACTTTTTTTTTCTATAATAATGTTCGTTTCTAAATTAATTTTTTTGTATTTTGTTTTGTACATGCATATGATACATTATTTTGTACATATTATTATACATTTTGTGTCGTGGTTTTTTTCAAACTTGTTTTGAACTTTTTCAAATTTTGTAAGTTTTTTTGTAAGAGAGTTTTTGCTCTTTGTCTTTTGTCTTCAAAAATTAATCAAAATTTTGGTTTTGTACTTTATAAGTTTTTGACCATTTATCTACTTTTATTTTGTTTTATTTTCATTTTGATTTTTTGGTATATTTTTTCAAGTCTATTTTTATTTGTTTTGTATTATTCCTATTATTTGTATTTTCTTTGTAAGATTATAGTTTTATTCTATGTTAAAATTTTATTTGTAATTTTATAAATCTATTTTGTTTTTCAAATTCTTTTAATTCAGTTTAATCGATTTAAATGATTTCTTTTTAAAGTAAATGAAAGAGATTTTATAATCATTTTTTAATTTGAATTTGCTTTCTTAAGTCTTAGGGAACAAATTAAATAGTATGAAAATTATAAAAGAAACTAATATATGAGTGGAAAAATATATGTATGTAGGTATTATTTGTTTGAATTTTTTGTACATGCTTTAAATTTGGATATTAGTTTTGCATTTTTATGAGTTTAATTATTACTTCTATTTAAAATAGTTATTTCATAAATTTAATAATATTTTAGTAATTAAAATTTCTATGATTTCTAAAAATACACTTTCTAAAAAATATTTAATGATTATTGCTCTTATATTAATAATAAAAAGAATTTATAAGGAGTTGCGGGGGGCTGTATTTTAATAAATTTCAATAAAACATTTGAACTAAATGTAGACGATAAAGTTTGACAACATTCTCTGTGAGCAGAAACTGACAAAAAGAAAAAATGGTGGTTTTTATTTTTCAGGAAATACTGAAATCTTTTGTTTGTACATTTTATTATTTAATCATTTCTTAATCTTTTAAATACATATTCATTTCTTTAAGGATCATAATTATATGGAAGAAATTGGAAATAAAAACGAAATTCAAAATAAATTTAATAAGTCGGTCTATTAAATTCCATATTGTCAAAGTTATCGATTGAATCAAACTAAAGTTAAGCAAAATGAAAAAGTAAATAATTCTAGCAGTATTTTTTTACATATGTGAAAATTTTCATTTTAGCCAATTCAATGAAAATATGTAAAAATATTCATTTTTATTTTATAAAATTTAATTTAGGGAAAAAATTCAAAAAGAAATTATTGCGGGTTTCCAATATATAAAAGACCAATAACATATAATAGGGGTTAAAAACAATTTAAAAAAACGAATGAATAAAATAAAAAACAGAAAAATTTTTTTTATGTAAAATACAAAATTTTAATATATTTTTTTTGTTTTATTATAATTTTGTGTAGTATATACAATAATTTAATTTTAAATTTACTTTTTTTTTTTGTTTTTTCTGTAATTGCTAATTTTGGTTTCATTAAATAAATACAAATTAAAAACTATATTATAGAATTAAAACTTAAATGCAATTTTTGCCTTAACATTTTCTTAAAAAAATAAAATAAAAATAAAATCATAAAATTAATGTAGGTTTTATTTGTTTGTTTGTTTGCTTTTGTATATAAATTAAAATAAATTAAAAAATAATTTAAAATTTCTAATTATACAATTTAAAATATTAGATTTAAATAAAATATAATTGGTAAAATTAAAAATAAGACAGAAAGGGATGGATAGAGAAACAGGATTATTATTTTTAATGAAAAATAATTCAAAAACAAAAAATCTTGATTAAATAAAGAAATGCAATTTATTTAAAAATATATTTTTTTGATATTTAAATTTAAGTTATAAGAAAAATTAAATTTAAAACGAAAATACTAACAACTAATAATGATAAAATGTAAAAAGTAAAAATAAATTCTAAGAATAAATTCTAAGAAAAGAATATTAAATTTATATCATTTAATTATTGGAATATATTCATTATTATTTTTTATGGAATTTTTTGTTTTTTTTATGTTCTTTCTACTAAAATAATTTAATAAATTTAATAATGTTATACTAAAGATATACAATAAATAATTAAAAAAAAAAGATATACCAGTAAAATTTATAAATATAATTATTTTTTCTTTTGACATAAACATAGTAATGTCAAATTAAGGAAACGAGTTTTAATTTTTATATAGTTTAATTAAATAATTATAAAAGCCACTTCATAATATAAAGAAAAAAAAATAATAATAAATTAAATTTAATTAAATTAAATATATTAAAATATATTCATTATATATAAATATATTTTATTTATGAAGAGTATTACAAATATAAAATTTTATTAATTCAAAACAAAAGTGATAATTTTTGTTTTTCAAATTTCATGAATCTTATATGACACAAAAAATATGTTTAAAATGGAAAAATATTCAAAAATTTGAACATTTTTTGACATTTTTGAACAATTTTTGATGGTATAATGCTTCCTAATTAGTGACGTTTTAATAACAAATTAGTTTACGAGAAATGAAAAAGTTTTAAAATCATTAAATTTCTCAAATTATTTTCAATTATTTTATTCTTAATTTGAATTTTCGTTTTTTAAATTTCATGTTTCCATGCAATTTGATTAAATATTTATAAAATTCTACTTGGACACATTGCTGTGATATACCTTAAATTTATGAAATCGATTTTATATTAAAATCGAACATGTAAGTTGCAATGTAAATTAATCAAATCATTAATAAATTTATATTTAAAAATTTTACTTTTTAAAGTTTATTGAAAACGTCATTGATTCGCAAGCAGTCACCTATGTATAAAAGTTCATGAACACAATTAATAAATGTCATTTCAATTTTGTGACATTTTACGAAAATTATCAATCATTGTTTTTTTTTTATACGTTTTACATACATATGTGTATGTATGTATTTATTTTGTTTATATATATGTTTTTTATTTGTATGTAAGTAGGAAGGAAATATTTAAAATTTGCACAAAGGAAATGATTTTTACCTTTTTTTTAAAACAATTGTTAAACGTTCTGCAACACCAATTACTTATATATTAAAGGGTTTGCAAGTGTTTACACATTGTATGAATAAGTGAAATTGCTCTAGGCAATTTTATTTGAAATATTGATTATTTTTAGTAATGTTGAAGTCAAATTTTTTGTTTTGGAATCATTTCCGAAATTCTTAAATTTAAGCTTTGTAACATAATTTAATTATAATTTATTTTAAAATGCTTTTTTTTAAATTTTATATACTGATTAACTAGTATGTTTTCTACTCTTCATAAATATAGATTTTGAGCTATTTTTTTTTTCTTTTTAGTTGAAATTTGAATGTTATGTATGTATAAAATTTTATATGTATGGATTTGTGTATATAAATAGAATGAAAACAAAAAAGTTCACTGGGTTTTTGAAAGCAAAAACAAAATAATTTTTTTTTTATATTTTATATAAATACAAATTTCTTTTACTTAAAAACTAAATTTTTAAATATATTTGTTTGTTTTTCTTACAAAATAAAATTAAAAAATAATATACATATTAAAATTTTTTTAATTTATTTTACTTTTTGGGATTTCATTTTGTTTTTTTTTATTAATTAAAATAAAAAAAAAAGACTCTTTAAAATTTTTTTGACATTTTTCATTTTGTATTAAAAAATATTTTTTTAAATTTTTTTATTATTTTTTTTGCTAAATTTGTTTCTTTGGTTTTAATATTTTATTTTTAAATTATTTGATTTAAATTTCTTTTGACGTCCACGTGTCAAAAGAAAATGTTATGAAACAAAAATGAAGTTTCATTATTATTTTAAATCTCAAAATTTTTTATTTTTAAACGCCAAAACAATATAATTATGTAATAATAAATAAATAAATAAATATTTTAATAAATTAAATTTAAAAGCTTACAAAAAAAAAATTAATAAATATTACTTATAAAATTTTGATGGGATTATTTTTTGTTTTATATTAATGTTTTGGTAAATAAAAATTTACCGAAATTTTGACAATGTAATTTGACATTTCAGTTTTTCTATTTTTTCTCATTAATATTTTTTTTGTTTCATTTAAAATGTTTCATAAAAATTGTGTGAATATTTTATTCGATTATAATTTTTTTTATTACTTTTCTATTAGGAAAATTAAAAAAAAAAGTGATTAAAAGAAATTATTCAGTCAAATGAAAATAGAATGAATTTGTCATAAGTTTAAGACATTTTACAAAATATTTGTCAGATAAGAAATATGTATGTATTATAATAAGTCAAAAATATTCGAAGAACGTTATTGTTTTTTGACTATTTATTCAATTATGCCCATATGAAACACAGATAGCGCAATTTAAATCGTTTTGAAATTCAACAGGGAAACGAGTTATTATTATAAAATTCAAAATTGTGTCAAAAATTTATTTTTTAAATTTTTTTTTAGTAAATGTAAACAAAAAATTTTGAAATAACTTCATCTTCAACATGCAGTTAAATGTGAATTGTGAATGCACCAAAACTTAAATTAACAATAATTTTTAAAAAAAGGTGACAAATTCATTCTGTCATTTACTTGAAAATAAATTTTAATTGTCATTAAATTTAAAGTAAAATATTATAAAATTTAATTACATCATACTGTAAATAATTAAAAATTATAATAAATTAAATTGTGTTTCTTTTAAATTAAAATCATTAAGGTAGAAAAATTATGGCAAATATACAAACATAAAATACATAATTATGCTCTATTCAATATTCTCGTCATGGCAAATTAAATTTAATGACACAAGTAATTAATTATACAAAAAGATCATTTTAAATTTTATACAAAAACAATTTTAGGAATTAAATTTTACAGAATGTAATTTCGTTTTAATTTTTTGTAAATTATTTAAATTTCTTTTAATAGAAATGAAATATTAAAATTATTTATGAAAAAAATAATAGATTTTAGCAATAGTTTAAAATTATTTTTTGTAACTATTTTGTTATTTTCTTTCCTCTTTAAAGATCCATTTCAAAAATTTTTGTATTTAAGCGTAAGCTATAACTTGAAGTCTTTTTGTAATAACGTATTTTGTTGTGATGATTGTCAATTTTATATCATACACTATAAATTGTTCAAATCCAAAATGTTTTTGTAAAAAAATTCTGATTGAGACATCATAGAAAGAAAATATCAAGGATTCCTGAAAAGAAAAGAAGAAAAAAAATTAGAAATGTGATTTTATGTACTGCTTTTAATTAAAAATGTAATTCAAATGTTAAAGTCAATATAAAATATAATTTTCAAAAAGTCCAAATGTGTGAAAACTAGAATTCTACTTATGCATTCATATGAGTTGGATATCTCTATTCTCATGTACGTCATATACCCTAGTACTGTGCAGTCAAACGAATAAAATTACATAGTAAGCTGTCATTTGTTGGTGTATGACAATAAATTTAAGATTCAACACCAATCATCATAATTTTAGTTTCAAATTTAATTAAATGTGTTTTTTTTTGTAATTTCATTTGATTTATTCATATCCATAAGTTTCCAAAAACAATTCTAAATGATTGTATTCACAAAGGAAGTTTCACAACTACATGGACAATTTTTTTTATTTTCTTTCATTGAACTCTGTAAAGTAGAGTATGTTCCTTTTAAATATAAATATAAATTCCAGTTTTAAAAAATTTCTTTACATTATTTTTCTTTTCTGTTCTACAAAATTTTGTATAATGTGTGTATAATAAATTTTTGTTGAATTCAAAAAACGGAAGTCGCTAACATGGATGTAAGTACAATTGAACGAATACTTTTAAAATAAGAAAAACAAAAATTGAAAAAAAATATGGAAGAAGTCCTCTTCGAATACCATTTTTCTTTAATTTTAAAAATTTTACATGTATTAGTAAATTTATCTTTCTTCATTTTACAGTAGAACACAATAAAAGTTGACGAGAACGTTATTTTGTAACGTTCCGTTATTTTGCAAAATTTAAGAAAGTCCGTAGGAAGTTAATGTGGCTAAATATTCTTCTATTGAGGATGGATAATTAACTATCTGCGAAACATTAAGCGTAGGTTAATAATGAAGAAATTTTTAAGATCCGCGCTATTTACACTTCGTCCATTCCAGAAATTTCATTCCTAAAGTCCTCCGTAAAGGTCGGAATTTAGGTTATGTAATTGCCGAACAAAATTGTTTTCAGATCAAGATGATTGCATTTTTTTTAGAACGTTGGTATTCCATAGATATTAAACACAATTATCACTTCATTTAAGGCTTTATCACGTAGCCAACGGTTATTTAATTACCAAAAAGGTATAAAATAATTGAATATTAAGTTATATTTCAAATTAATTTTTGTTTATTTTTTAAATTTCAAACCGGATTTAAATTACTTTTTCTTAAACTACTTAAATTACTTTTACTTCTGCGATTCTGGTTTAATTTTTAGAAAGCAGCACTTAAATGGATTCAACTGTGCATGTATGAACTGTCAATATTTAAAAAAAAAATTTTTTTTTATAGTTTTCATTAATTTTTACCGTTTTTCCATCTTTCGGTGTAAATCAGCTCCAATAAGGATTCTTAAAAAATAAAAGAAAGATTTCTTTGTTTGTATTCTTTGACTTTTCATATATTATGTAAATTTAAATGCATATACGTATGTATGCGTAGTGTAAGAATCTTATAAGGAAAAATTATGCGTAAATAAATTTTATATTCTTATATACATATGTATGTATATAAATATATAAGTGTGCATACATTTGTGAAAACATGTGTTTTATGAGCTCAGCTCTAAATTAAAGTATTTATACTGCATGAATATTATTAAGAAACAACTGCTTACGCATTTTAATTTATAATTATTATTACATTTTTATTTCTATAATAAGAAGAAGAAGGACTTGATGCTGCAGTAGAGCCTGCCTCTAAGTGCATATGTAAGTATACTTATATATTATATAGTGAAAAAGAATATTAATAATAGAAATAACAGCCGTCATATCACCTCAAAAAAAAAATTTTTTTTTTTGTTTTTCTAGAGGAAAATAGAATTACAATCGAGAGTTGTTTTATTTTTTTTTTTCATTATTTCTGATGCATTTAATTAAGTTTGCTATTCCTATTGTTGCTTCTTATTATAAAAATTTCTGTTGCTGCTGCTTTTCCCGTTCCATCATACTGTCATAGCATTAGCGTGGTTGAATGAAATAAAATTAAATTATAGTTAATACAAAGAACACAGAGAAAAAAAAAACAAGGACTGTGTTTATGTTCTCTGTGTTTAAAGATATAAAAAAAAAAAAAACAAAATGGATAAAATAAGAAAAAAAAAATATAAAAATATAAAATGAAATTATAAATTTGTATAAAAATGTGTACATGTATGTAGGTATATATGCCAAAGTGCTTTATACGAGCGTACGTAAAATATATAGTGTATGTACGTGTACATGTGAATTGTACGACGATTTTTGATCCGAGCTATGGCTGAAAACGAACAGATGTACAAAATATTAACAAAAAAAAATATATATATAAAAAAAATAATTGAAAAAGGAAACAAAATAATAAAATTCAGCTGGAAAGGTTAACGCGCAATGCTCGACTCGACGTTCTTCAAAAAAAAAAAAATAAAAAAAAAAATTACAAACAATAAAGAAAAACAACAACAATAACAGCACGATTAATATAAAAATTGAAAAAAAAAAAAAGAAAAATAAGAAAAACAAGTCAAAGTTTTTAACAAAGTTTTTGAACGCAAGAGAGTTTCAATTCATGAAATTCACGATGCATTTCGAATTTATTTGATGTTATTTTACAAATTTTTCAATACACACATTATACATATATACATGAATTTAGATACATCTGCTTTACAATAAATATATGAACATACAATTAAATATATATATATATACATATGTATATGTACATGTACGTAAGAATATATTTTGATACGGATGCATGTAGCAGCAATCAAAAATGAAGAACAAAAAAAAAAGGTTTACAATGATATATCTACAAAAATATGTATGTATATAGTGATATATATGTGTATATATAATAATTGAATGTAAGTATATATGTATGTACATATGTATATAAATGTGAATCAAAAGTAATAAAAATTAAAATCAAAAAATTAGGAATAAAATAAAATAGAGTTATTCTAGTTTATTTGAAGATAAAAAGAAATAGGTTATGTATACAAAAAGAGCTCATTATTATGTCAGCATATATTCAATTTGACTCTTCTCATTTTTATGTCAGATTGACGTAAATGTTCTTGACAAAGTCATAGTAATTTGGAAACTATAATTTTTTGTACATACTTAATTATTTAAGTTAATCATTCAAATTGAGTCAGTCATTTGGGCATGCGCCCAAATGGTTTGGTTGGAAAAGTCTATTTTTCGAATCTTAAACTGAGAGACTCAATAAATAATAGTTTTTTGATGAAATTTTTAATGAGAAATTGTAAGTATTAAGACAGTTTTAGTTTAGATAAGTTATAGTTTTACAATCAAGTAGGAAGATAATTTATATTTTTTTTTTGTAACATATTCCGCAGAAGAAACTTTTATCTTTCAAATTGATTACAATTAATATGTATATATATGTATACCGTTAACTTCTTTTATATACACATGTATGTACTTTATATGTCATGCAAGTAAATTTTCATAAAAATTTTGCTGTTTCGATGGGATGACGTATGATCATTATGATTTAGCTGTTCTACAATAAACAAGTGAACGTTTTAAGGAGAAAAATTAAGGAGAGGACAATTTACAATTCGTAAAATTCATTTTAAACGTTAAGCAAATTTTATAATGCCAATTTTTAAAAGTGTATTATGTATGTTAAGTACAAAACACAAAACAACATCAGATGTCAAAAATAAGTAAAAAGAAAATTAGTAGAGAACCATAGTTTTTTTTTTTAAAGATCATCTGGATTTTCTCATCGTTTTTGGACCGAAAAAAAAAAGTTATTCAAAAAAAAATTTTTTATTTTTATTCTTTTTTTTCTCTCTTACATGTTTTTCTATTCAATTAATTTTGATCGCTTATAATTTATTATTTTTAATAAATTTTAATTTATTTTTAGGATTTACATTAATTACTTTAGTTTTTATAGTTTTAAAAATAATATTTGAATATAAAATATATCCTTTTTTTTTTTTAGATGTGAAGTTTTTAGAAAGGGGATGATATTCTATTGATTTTAAAAAGAAGAAGTTTTAGAATTTTCGGTATAATTTTCGAACTAAATAAATTTTTAATTGATTTTTAAAATTTTTTTTATTTAGATTATTGAAGGAGCCTTTTATTTTATAAAATTTTATTATTTATTTCATTTTAGCAAAAAATTAAATGTAGAAATCTAATAAAATGGAGTAGTAATTGGAAATGATAGAAGGAGTAATGCAAGTACGACATTCAGATGATGTTTAATGATAATTCTTGTTGAGAAAAGGCTTACTACTGTAAGTACAGAAAATGAAACAAATAGAGAAAGTTAGAGAAAATAATATGAATATCAAATTTGTATCAGTTTCCGGTGACTATTGGTGAACAAGCAGAAAGGCAAAACTTGCAGGAACCACAATACCAAGGAACATCGTCGAAATAATGCTGCAGAATCAGAATTAGTCAGAAATAATAGTTAAGAACATTATTTGAACAGTATTGCACAGACATTCAGACGATTCAAATGAAACAATATAAACAAAAAAATCTTATACTTATTCGAAGAGGAAATAAACCTAAAATATGTTTTAGCTATCAGAGTCTGAACCTTTTATATTTCATTTGCTTTTGGTATCTAGTGTTAATTTTTTATTTCTTATATCAAACACACCCTCTTTCACAGCATGAATTTATTCGATCATATCCTTTTTGCCAAACACACTTTTTAATTATATCAATGTAATACTGTGATATAAATTTTATTTATTGCGCTTAATATTATTATTGTGAATTATAAAATTTTAATATAAGATTAAAAATTCAATTTTTAAAAAGTGTAAACTATGATTTATTTCGTTTACAAGAAATGTTCCCACAACGTAATGTTGTGTGTGTTATACTCGTATATGTATATTCGTATTTCATTGTAAAAATTTAAAATTCACGTGTGTTTGTGTCACTTTCATTATATTTCAATTTTTCAATAACAATTAATTTTGATAACCATAAATCCATTTTTATTTAAAACTGTCATTGAAGACACGTGTTATTCGTGTGTGTTAAATTTTGCCCATATACACAAATATACAAATATTTATACATATATTATGTAATTTATTTTAATTTAAGTTTTTATAATTGCACTTTTTTCAACTCAAACATTATTATTTTTGTAAAATAAAAAAAAAAAACATTTTGTAGAATTATGCAAGTGAAAAAAAGCAAGGGAAAGTGTGTTAAATCAAAAATTGATATTATGTACTTGATATATTGATTACATTGTGCTTAGCGGACGACAATGCCGACGGCTATGTTGTAACTAATATGCATAATATGTAAGTATTTTTAATTAACATTGATTGAGATTACAGCTGTTTATTTAGTTCTAGTATGAAAATGGAATTTGTTCATTAATTTCTCAGTTTCAATGTACAAAATTTATTTTGTAGTGCAATAGAACTAAAATATACATATTTTACAGTAACATTGTAACAAATTTAGCACGTTAAAGTTTCGTTTAATTTCCTAGATTTGCAGATTGAGCTGTGGAACGCGCTATTCCGACTATTGAATTTTCCGACGCGGTAAAGTTACTTTATATGAATAATACAGAGGAGTTTTAGAAAACACTGTAATCTACCATTACATTTCAATTGAGAAATATGTAATTTAAAAATTAATTTACAAAAATCAATAAAAAATCGAATAATAATTACAATTTTAAAAACAAAATCAATTAAAAGTAACTTTTTGCCGTTAAACAATTATCGAATTCGGTTATTGTAATCATTATTCTTATTCCCTTGTACCTACTACATTTATTATATTTTAATAGATTTTTATTATGATTACAGTTACATTCTGTATTCACCTTTGTATAAAATTAAAATAATTTTTTTTTTCAAACAACAAACGTTATATTTAGCTATTTTTAATGTTGCTGCTTTTTTTATAGTTACATTATAACAATAGTGACCTGCTTTAGATAGGGTAGAATTACTTTCTCTTCTTTGACCAAGAAAGAAAATACATTAGTATATGTACATATTGTATAATTTTCATTTTATCATCTCCGTATATAAGTTTACGTGTAATTTATAAAGTGTTCGACAAAATATACAAGTCAAAGCAAGTATAAAAATTTATCTGTTTTGAAGGCCAAGGTTTATTATTATGATTATTTTGAAATAATTTCTTACATTCGTTATATTTTAACTTTATGCTTTTGATTTTCAAGTATAATAAAAATTCAACATGAAGAACAGGAATAAAAATAATAAACAGCGAGAAAGAAAGAGTCAAACAAAGATTTTTTTTTACTACAATTTCTTCTTTTACTCCCCCTTTTTATTTATTTATTTTCTATTTACTGTTTCATTCTATCTTTTTATACTGCTGTTTATTACTTGCGAAATTTCTTTCTTTTACAACTTCTCAAAATTCAAGAATTGCTCTGCTCTGTGTAAGACGCTTTCCTATAGTACTTTTTTTTTGTTTATTATTTTTTTACTTCCTCCACTATGTATGAACACATTTCGCATATACTTATGTACATATACATATAAATGTATGTACATTTCTTTTTCTTTTGAGTGTTTTGGGAAGCAACCGAAACAATAAAAAAAAAAATGAAGAAAAACTAAAGAAAAAGACAAGCCAGACTAAAAAGCACGCCAAAACATAATTTGATTTTATCTTTATTATATACTTATACATATATACATATTTATATATTGCATGTTTCTATATCAATTTTTTTTATATGATAATCTAGATAAATATACAAATGTATATATTTAACATAAATGTCTACAATATTATAACATGTGTATAAGCTATGTAAAAAAAATACAGTAAATAACAATTTATTGAATAAAGATAGAAAATATAGAAAATACTATACATACGCATGTACATATGAACACGTAATTCTATTTATCTTATTAACAGCGTGTAATTTTGATTGCATCTGTTACACTTACAGTTCGAATTTTATTTTGGGCGGCAAATTGAGTTTGCTTTTTCTAATAGCTCAATGAAAGTAAATTGTCTATCAGATTTTCAAGTGACAGGTCATACTTCACGAAGGTGAACAAAAAAACAAACCTATTGTACGTTTATTTTATGTATACCTAAATAATAATTATTTTTTATGTTTTTTTTTCAGATAAAATTAAGTAAAACAATAAATAAAATTCAACTGCATATGTTCACAAAATTTTGGATTCAAATATGTATACACCTACATACCTATGAATGTATGTGCGAAACGCAATGTAATGTGAGAAACGCACATTAAAATATAAAAATTCTAACTGAGCCAAGTAAACAGTGTGGGCTGCAAATCTATAAAAAATATTTACAAAAGACTGTATTCAGCAGTAGAATATTAACTGCAATAAAGAAGAAAAATTATGTATCTTATAATTTGATGAAATGGAAATAAAATCTATGTATGAATACGACAGAAAAAATTAATAAGTTATCAAACCGAGTGATTATGTTCAAGTTGCAATTAAAAAGTTGGAAAAAGTTATTTCCTATGATTACTATACTGCCATGACTGCCTGTATACTTAAAGAAATAATATTAAAATTAAAACAATTAGATTTTATAGTTGTACAGTTAAAAATGTTGGTTTATGGAATGAACACAATGTCCATTTTTTGTAATAATTGTAGCTTTTCTTTCAACATTTAGAAATATTTTCTTTATTTTATGCAGAATATGATTTCGGATTGTGACTGAATTCAATTAAATATCAAAGAAATAAAGAACTATTAATATTATAGCAACATTTATTAACAACAAAGAATGTACCTAAACATCATGAATGAGAGCGCTATAGTTAAATTGAAAGTGACAGTTGTTTAACAAAAAAAAAAAAAAAAAACAAAAAAGAAAATTACCAAAACAAAGGAAATTTTGTTTTCCTTTTTTTTTCTTTTTTAAATTTATAATATTATGTTAATACAAATAATATGATTGTATGTATGTATGTATATTATAATATTTTCATTTCCAGAATCAAATAAATCATCAAATATTATGAGCGCAAATATATTTACATTATGTATGCATGTATAAATATAAAAATACTTAATAATTTCGTATAGGTATGTAGGAACATTTTATTAGCAACATTCACAAAATTTTTTTTTTTTATTATTTTAGGTACAGTTTTAAAAGTTTCTAAAAACAAATTAATACTTTTTTTTCGTTCCTTTACTTATATAATGTATTATTTTTATTAGGTATACGAGTTTGTAGATATGTAGATTGTATATAAATAATAAAAACATGAATATAAATATTTAGACGTTTGAAAATTGGTTTCAATTAAACTAGGAAATTACGTTTTTATTAGGATAACAAAAATACAAGAAAATAAGAAAACCAAAAAAAAAAAATATAATTCAAGCGTGCTTGATTAAAATGTGAAAGAAATTTTCATTTGAATTTGCTAAACGTACCTTTATTACTTGTATATTGAATAAATTTGAAATTATTCATACACATGTACATATATAGCATATACAAAGTGAGAATATAAATGCGATTGTATAAATGTATGTATGCACATTATGTATAAAGTAATTTTTAATATTTGACAATATCGGAAGTACCGTTATTAAGAAATATGTGAAACCTAGAGGTCAGAATTTGTTTCATCTTTTATTTTCTTATTTTTTGAAAGTTCTGAAAATAGTTTTTTGTCAATGAAAAAAATAATGAAATACAAGTATACTGAATTAGCTAAGAAAATTTTTCAATATTACAAGGGTTCCCTTGTAAAATTACCCAAACTTGATTCGTTCAACATTTTGTTTGGATATTAATGGTAACCATATTAAAATTTAATTTTTTCCGTTCAATAAAAAAAACATTTATATTTGTCTTGATTCTCATTCAGAGTTAAATTTTCATAAAATTCCCGCTTGAGTACAAATGCAAAGCTTAAAATTGAAATATAAAGAATTACATAAAAAATTTAAAAATTTCTTTATAAATTATTTAAATATTTATAACTGGCTTAATATAATTTACAATCCTCGCAACAAAGGACCGAATTTTGAAGAAAATTGTAGCTGAAGTAAAAAAATTAACAATTTTTCGTTATAAGCAATTTTACTCCATAAATTTATATATGAACCTTATTATCGTTTTTGAAACCAATATTTCGTAATAACCGATATTTTCTTTTAATCGATATATACGTAATAATCGATTCTTATTATATTTGAAAATTTTTTAAATTTCATTAAGTCCAAAATCGTTTAAAATCATTATTTAGTTAAAATTTTCCTTAACATTTGAAATACAAATTTCATTTTTGTAAACTTAAGTAAATTATTATACATACACAATATATATATGTATGTATGTATATATAATTAAGATTTAGGGTAACAAAAAAGTAATGTTTCACTTTTAACTACTATTTAGTATTTTTTTTTTAGTCACTTAGTTCATAAAATCGTGAATCATCCCAACTTAATTTATTATTAATGTTTGAAATTTCATTATAAAGATGAGTAATGTACACGTATCTATGTATATGTAATGTAAAATTTCTAAGATAGCCTTATATACTTATTTATTATATTAACATAAAACTACGAAAATCTATATTTAATAGAAAAGTATAGTGAGGAATAATGTTAATTGGTAATGTTATGGTATACTGGAAGACAAATACAAAAGTATTTTAACTGTTTAATTAGATATTAGACAATAAGCTGATTAATAATGAAATTATGTTAAAGATGACAAGTCATTAAATATTTATTATTGTAAATATTATTCACGATAACTTAGTCTGTAAATTTGGAACTTATGTTTAACTTAATACATGGTTTTCATTAATTTAATAATACTATAACAAGAGTTTACTTTAAGTTCCCTTATACTAGCGTCAAAATCTAGAATCAGTTTATCAACTTATGATTGTAGATTTAAAGTGAAATATGAAAATTTGAAATCTTTGCATATACTGCGGCGTTATCGTTACGAATCGATTATGAGTGGGGAAATTGCCATTATAACACTAAAAGGACACTAAATAATTGCATTTTTCGTGTATAACTATGAAATTTACATAATCTTAAATTTTAAATATTATTGATTTTTGGAATCAAATAATTTTTTTTTAAGGTCTGAATTTTAATTGTAATACAGACCTCAATAATATTTATAATTGGCTTTTTTTTGCCAAAATTACATCATCAACTACCCGCTAACTATAAGTACTGAATTTGAACTTAAAAAGTGTTAAAAAAAAAGGAGATTCAAAACTTATAAACTCAACTTTATCATCCTCTTTATCAATAATATAAATAATTCAATTAAAAAAATTAAGGAAGTGTTTTTAATTAATATTTAAAAAAAACACAAGAAACCATTCACAAAGCACATAAAAATCCTTTGAAAACTATGAAAATTTTAATTAAGTGTGCTTAAAAGAAAAAAACTTTATTAATTATCTCAAAAATAAGAAATTGAAGTTTTAACTTTTAAAAAGGATAAAAAATTGGAAAAATATTTTCGTTAATTAACGTTATTTAAATAATATTTTTGTTGGCAAAAAAAAATATTTAAAAAAAAAATATAAAAAAGAAAAAATTTCAGAGTTTTTCAGAAATTGAAAAAGGATTTTAGTTTTTTTTTTTTTATCTAAATGAATTCCTTGAAAATCCATTTCCTTGCACTTTGCACACTTATTGAGTTTTAGTTTTTGCTTTTTCCTTTTTTGCTGGAGTGCATAAAACCACAAAAATGCAATTCAAATTTTTGTTTTTTTTTTATCCTATTTTATATGTTTTCTCTATATTAGTATAAAACTAATTTATAAAATAAAAAAAATTGTTAAAAAAAAATCAGTTTTTGCCTGTCCCCACTCCTCCTCCTCCCTCTTTCATACTTCACCGATTCTTCTTAGAAGATACGAGAAAAATTCATTTAAAATATTGCAACTAAGCATAAAACTGGTATGTGCACTGTACAAAAACTTTCTACACAAACACACACAAAAACATATAATTTTTAAGTAAAGAAGCACCGTATCACAACTGAAAACTAATACTATCATAAATTTTCTGTTAGTGTCATACAATCGCATATCCTGTACAACAGTAGAATTGCTGATGAATTTCTTTTCTTTGGCCTCTTTTTGTTAACTAAAATTTTTATTTTAACGGTGGTTTTTTTTTGTTTTCTTTCAACTTTTTACTTATAAGAATATTTTTTTTCGCTTTTTCCTTTGTTTTCATTCGATTTCTATATAAATTTACTTTACGTATGTATATGTGTATATCTATAAGTGTGAGTATAGAAATCTAAGAAAAATATATTATAATTTAAATGGTGTTAAATGTATTTGTGAGACAATTTTTTTTTTATTTAGTATTGGGGTAAGAAATTTATCTACATGTTTTTATTTAAATATAATAAAACTATATAAGAAGTAAGAACATAAACGAAGTTTATGTAGTTTAAAACAAATACATATACAATAATATGATCTTATAAAGTTATATGCATATATGTATGGAACTATACATTAATAATGAAATGAGTTTGTTGTATTGTTTAATTGTGTACTTTTCTTTTGTATTCGCTGTAAGGTAAACAAAATTTGATTTTTCTTATTTTGCTACTAATTTAGTGTAAGATCTTTCAACTTCAAAATTTCGAATAGATTAAAATTACTACTAATTACAAAATTTCGGATAGATTCCGAAAAGTCGAAGCTGTCCTTTGTTTCATTTCTTACTTTTGCTTTAGGGAACATAACACTTCAACATATTCTCCAAGTTTTCTCTTTTGTGCCTGTAATTTTATTCTATTTAAATTTTTCTGTTATTATTTTTCTCCATCTCTCCTTTGGTCACGCCACATTTCGTCGCCCTTGAAGGTTTCGTTCCAGGGCATCTTAGGATGTCACCCATTCATTTCAATTTTTTTGTTCTTATTTGAACTTCTACTGGATTTTGTGTCGTAATTACCCATTATCTTGCTTAATAATTCTTATTATTTTGAGACATTTATTAACGAAGGCCTGTATCTTTTGCGTGCTAGCCCTGGACACCAACCATGTTTTTGTTGTTCCTGGACACTATTCATATTTTGAATGTTCTTATTTTAGTTCCACGAATGCAGGCTTCCAAGGCACTCCTTGCCTTGGAAACGCTGTATTCTAGGTCTTTATTTGTTCCTTTCTCTTTTGTTACTGTCCTATCCAGGTATGCGAATGCTGATATGTCTTCAATGCGGGTATCCCGTACGCAAACGAGGGTCTAATTTGTGTTATCAATTCTCATCAGATTGGTTTTGGATATATTATTTTTCAGAACTATTTTCTATCTTTTCTCTACTAGTTTATTTTTGATGATTTGACTTATTTATAATTACTTTGCGTAGTGATGCTACCTCTTCAAACATCTGTCTAATACAATGAGGAACAACAACGGGGAAAGAGCGCATCCCTGGCGGAATTCTACTGTTATTTTGATGAGGAAACTAAGTTTGCTATTATATAACACAACTGCTTCCGCAACATTACACCTTTAGAATTTGTATTAGTTTGGCAGAGATTCTGTTTCTTTGAAGTCAGCCTAAATTGCGGCTCGGTTGATTGTGTGGAAAGTACGTTGAAAGTCTGCGAAATCTGCATATGGCTGGCTGTTTCATTCTACTGATTATTCGACTATCAATCTTATTATCTTAGAGTGTTCGGTGCACTCACGATTCTGGCGAAAGTCCGCTCGTTATTCTCTTATGCATTTCTCCAACTTTCCTACTTTACTGACGTGTATTATGAAGGCTATTGTTTTGGTCAAATTATTAAGCACGGCCATACCTAATGCTGACATGTTTCTCACTTTTGCAAATGAAAAACTGGAAGTTTTTGTAAAATCGAAGGAGGCTTGTTATATTTTGATCTTCTTAGATGCAATTTCATCGTTTGACTGCCTGAATTGTAGGCAGGATAAAAAAGTTTATATTGAAATTTAGCAAATTGCCAGGTTTAACTCAGATGTCCTGATTTAAGAATTATGATCACGCATAAAATACAAATATTGAAGTTACATTATAATTAACTATTATAAGTAAGTACAAATTGCCTAGTGGAAACCCATTGTAAATTAAAAACAAATACACTTGTGCTTAATAGCACGCTTATTCATTAAATAAATTCGTATATGTATATCACATCTATATGTCAGTTGTCTTATACTTAATAGTATACCTACAAATGTGTATGTTACAATGAAATATATGCTTGTGCTACACATACAATTTTAAACATACGCACTTAAATGATTTTATAGAAGCATTTTTTTTACGTATTAAATTGGAGATAAAAAATTTCTATTTAAGTATGCACGTATACGCTTTAGAAATATGCATTAAAGGAAAAGCAGGACTTTTCAATTTGCCTGTTATTATATATGTATGAATTTAAAATGTATTTAATTTTAAAATTTACTCAAGGTTTTGATCTTTATTAATATTCGGACTCAGCTCTATTTTATTTAATTTGCTTATAATCCTTTCGGTTAATTTGTCGCCCCATTTCGTCTTCATCGTATCCGATGAAAATTTTCACTTTTGTTGAATTCATTTGTAGTCGAGGTCCATTTTGTTATAAATCTATGTGTGATAATATGCAGAGTCTCTTTCAAATTCTAAAATGTTTTAATAATTTAATCATATACCCCACACTTTATTCGAAATAAAATATTCACATTTTTTACGAATAATTCTCTAAATTGTCATTAATTGTGACAATATAGAATATTTGATGTTTCAATAATCACTTTTCCGCTCAGTTGTTATAGTCATAGAACGTTCGACTATACGTCAATGAATCAAGTCCAGTTCGAGGAGAAAAATTTTTGAATTTTACTTTCTTCACTTTTTCTCTTGGCTACGCCGTGCATCTCTTCTCTGTAGTTGTATAAAGAAATTTTCTTTGCTCTCTATTTAATCACCCGATTTGATGTGTACAATTATTTAAATTAATTTTTAATATCTACTACCGCGGTACAGTTATATTTTATTAAGAACAAAAAAAAACACAAAAAAAATATAACAGAGAATAATTTTTACTTCTTTTCTTGTACAAGTTTTGTTTTTTTGTTGTTAAAAGAGCATAATATTCTCATTCGACCTACAAAATATTTAATGATTCTTAACACCCTTTTACATATATGTGAGAAAAATTGTTTAATTTTTTTTTAATTCTTTTTTTTTTCTTTATTTTTGTCAATGATATTTGATTATAGGCCACCGCATATAATGTACATACATACATATGCACATATGTTTATAAGACTGCATGTACTTACATCTATTTTAATACGTTCAACAGACAATTTTAAGTCTATCTGCCCACCTCCCCCCTCCCCCTTAAGGAGGTGGAAAGGCAAGAATTGTGTTATACAGGTATATGTAGAATAGATAAAGGTTAAAAATCAACCTGTATACGAAATTATTATCGAATTCCCCTTTGATATAATTTTATTTTATTATTTTTTTTTTGGAGTGTTTACATTTTAGGTAAGTATAGCACTTTTTTTTTGCCTATCTACATACATACAAACATACTCTTTTTATATTGTTGAATCATTATCCTTCTTCATATTATGTACTGTTATTTTCTCCCCAATCTCCATTAGAATAACAAGAATATACACATACGTACATATATATGAATGTACATATTTGTAGCAATAAATTTTTGTTATAAAATCTTTATATGCACATTTTATATTGTTCGCATATGTAGAAACGAATGCTCATATAGATACACATTTACATACATACATATATGTACATATATAAAAGTCAAAAAAAATTTTGACTTTTTGTACAAAAGTTCTAATGTTTGTTGATCATCGTGATGACGATGACGACGAATGATTCAAAAAAAAAATACATATAATTTTGATAAGAAAAAGGAGAAAAGAAAAGAGACAAAAATTTAAAGGGATATGTAAATAACGGACGGAATATCCCAAAAATATAGAAAAAATAATAATAAAAATTCACATAATCCGACGTCTGAATGAATATTACCAAAAAAAAAAAACGAAAAGGAAAAGAAAAACAAAAAAAAAGCTCGTGACTTTGAATCCAAATTATATATTATTGGATACTCACTCACTTGTATGTCTACATACATACAATCTTACATACATATATTTTCTTCCTTTTCACAATTTATTCTAAGTATATAATATATAGGAGAAAAAGAGAGTATTAATATTGATATTGATAATAATCAATGATGATGAAAATGATGTTGCTAACAGTATAATAGTATATAGTATAACAATATAGTATAGTATATTAGTAAAATTTTTATCCTGACCTGACCTTAGATAACATTTGGGTAGACGAAAGGATATTAAAAATAATATTCGCATATATATATATAGCTATACTAAAAATAATACACCATTTATTAAAAATATACGTAATACATATAACAAAATGTTTAATCATATAACAACAACAACAGCAATAACAACAATAACAACAAATTATGCGTTTTAAGAAATTTTACTACTATACAACAGAATTTTTTACTTGAATAAAAATCAAATTGGTTCGTAGCTTGGTTTAGTTTGGTTGGCCGGTCAGCTTTAGCCTTTGAATAGGAAAAAATAAGGTGTAAGAAGAAGAATGATTATTTTGATGATTTTTAGTGTGGTGCCTGGCCATTGAAGAGTGTTGAATTTATCAGTGTTTTGTATCTTTCATCTACTGCCAAGTAAATATGTATATATGTATATAATATATATATTGTATTTATGTATATAGGTGTGTGTAATTATTGGTTAAAATGAAATAAATTTTATTGTAGAAATTTTCATGTTACGGGAAATTTTTGTATTTTTGGGGTGAATTTTTGCTAAAAATATCTTCATTTTTTTTTTGTTTGTTTGGTTTTCTTTTCGGGGGTTAAAATTATAATCATGTTCTTTTTTTCTTTTTTTTTGGTTCTTCTTCATTTAGGGTTAAACTGAAAACGTACATATTTATTGTATAAAAATTATTATAAAAGAAAAAGTGTATAGTAAGTATATAGAGAGAAATATTAACCTTGACAATCAAAAATGAAAATAAAATCCTATATACTTATTTTAATGTACTTAAATATATGCCTATGTACTGTTTGAGTACGCATTAAAAAAACATACGTTTTACGTATATTTTGTATGTATAAATGTATTGCAATGTAGGAAATAGGAATATATAAAATAAATGTATATGTATACTAGTATAGACACAATAAATTTCTTTTTGGTGGCGAAGATGTTAAAATTTATTAAGCTATTTTATTGAAGTTAATATAAAATTTATGTTTATTAATAATTAAATATTTATTGTATAGGGTCGCTCTTATAAATTTAATGAAAAATATGGCAAAATTAAGAACGTGCTTGTTAGGTTGAATTTGCGTTTGTATTTATAACAAAAATCTGCAATGGCAGCACATTTTTATAGTATGCTACAAGAAGTATTCGTTTTTGTTGGTAGAACATTAAAAGATCTTCTGTCAAATCGAAAGCATAAAATTTTTCAGTAAAAATTGTTCAGTAAAAGAAAAACAATATTGAGATTACACATAATATTGAGAGGTCGCGTCGGTGGCGCTGCTTTAGCAGTTCAATTAATCAACTAATCGAATTCAACCTAGGTCTTCCAATATTTATAATAAACACAGGCAAGTGTTGGCCACGATTACATTTTAATTCGAAGATGAGCTACATTTTAATTATAGGAGGCTCATTCGAAGACGAGCTACTTTTCGAACTACAATTCCCGCATTAGGATCAAGTTAATTGTATGGATAATAAAAGATTGCGGCAAACAAGATGTTAAATTCAAGAATTTTTCAAGAAAATTAATTAGAAGTCATTAAAAGACAATATCTCAATTCCTTGTTCATAAATACTTGTTAAATATTAATAAGTTAGAAGCATTACTCGAGGATTACTTTCGCCGTGATGAAATCGTAAACAATATTCGAGCGACTTATTGTTAGCAAATGTAACAAAAATTTTTGCGAAATATATCACCCTACATTTATATGCAATGAAATATCGCATATGATAAGTGATATATATATATGTATATATATGTAAGTGAGTGTATGCCAATATATGTGCATTAAACTTACGTATTTTGCGTATCATGAATAATATATCAAAACAAAAAAATTTTTTTTTGTGTTTTTATCTAAATGTTAATTCATTTTTAATGGACTGAATAAAATTAACAAATTATGTAGAAATAAAAGGACATCGGAAATAAAGTACTGTCACATAGAAATATGCGTACCGATGGCTATATATATAGATATATATATATATGCGTGGAATATTGTTCATATAGACTTTTTGAAAAATGTGGCTCATTTTTGATTCTTCTCTTGGATTGAATATTTGAAAAGGTAAAAAGTGTAAAAGGACGAACGCTGTACAAGCGAAATAGTTTACTGGAAAAAAAATATGCGTTTCTAATTTATGCTCATTGTTAAACCTTACTTCCTATTTAATAAGCAATCAGCTTAGATAATATAGTATGCCAACCTTAGTATAGTATAAACCTTAGATAATACAGTGAAAGTCTGTACAACATATTGTAAATATGCAACGGTTGCAATAAATTTTATAAATTAATTAAATGGAGACAGCTGTGCCAATCTTTTCTCATGTGCGTTAAGGAACCATTTGAATGAAGTAAAATGGACAAGGTAACTGGGAATTGAAATCGAAAATTTTTGAAAGTTATAGCTGCAAAACATTTTATAAGAAATGTGTCATACAAAAACGAGAATACAAAAGAGAACTTTACAAGAGCCTGCAAATATACAAAACCCAACAAGGACTAACTGATAACAAGGACGGCGGTAGTGCGAATACCTGACTATTTAAATTAGGTTTATTATTTCTTTATTAAAGTACAATTATTATGTCAATGCAAATATTTTTCCATATTTTTTTATAATATTTATTTAGAAAATAAAAATACAATAAACATGTTCTTTTGGAAAAGTTTCCGGAATTTCAGTATATAACAAAAATTTATACGTTTAGCAAAATTGTCATATTGCAAAAAGAAAATGTTCCCATCAGAGCAATCCCAGCTTAAGTTTGTATTTCACGTTATCCTCTTTAGAAAAATATTCACGTTTTAAGAATATAAAATAGAATATTTAAATATGAATTTGATATTACAATTAGTATTAATAAGATTTTCAATAGATTAGATTTAAATCTGACAATTTAGGACTAAGAAAATAAAAAAAAAAAAAATTTAAATAACCCTTTTTTTTACATAACATTGACATCACATTGAAAATAATGTAATTTATTCATTATAAAGTGAATAGACAATATCCTTTTAAAGAAAATAAAAGTGTGTATAATTATTATAAAATTTTATAACACGTTTCCGGAGGGTTTCTTCTCTTTTTTTTTTTTATTTTATTTAATTATAAATGACACAATGTAAGTATGTTTTTGTGTCATTTATTTCATAATAAAAAAAATTGGGTTGAAAAATATGATTTTAATCCCATACCCCTAACTCTGAATCAGTCTGTTCTTTCTCTAAGGGCTTTAGCCTAAATACAAATTAATCTGAAATCTTCTTTACTCAGTTCTTAAAATAGGATTCCCACGCACATGTAGGAATATAAATATACTATATACTAAGGAAGACTCGATAAACATAGGTTGAAATCAGATTCCGTTCACCGCGAGCTATTTTAGAGTTTCTTTACTGTTCCTTTGTAGTTCGAATGTTGGAATCACGTTCTGGGAATGAAACAGGCAAGACATTTCATTTCGATACTATTTGAGGACAGTTGGCCTCATTTCCTGATCGCAGTCCTTAGGTTTAAACTAGCAAATTAGGGTTATTGATGGAAATTTTCCTGCAAAAGTACGGAAACAGCTGAGTAAATAATGTGCAAAAATCTAATTTCGGAGGCAATTCACATTCTTACATCTGTTTACTGACGGTTTTTAGTTACAGGCGGGATATCATAATAAAATTTAATGGCTTCAGTGGTCTGTCGAGGAAAATTACTCCCTTCAAACTATCGATTCCATTATAAATACATATGTGACCAAATAATTTTCAATTAATGTCATATAAATACTGCGTTTGAATTGTTGATGAGTTTTCCTGCAGTATTACTAGTTTTATTGTCATATTTTATAAGATAATTTAAGGAGTCTTTAACTTTAAATACTTTAAAATGCAATTATACCAACAATTGACAAGAAGTTGATTGAGATTAGTATAGACTTATTCAATTTGTTTTAAATATCATATATAAGACATTTTTATACATTTAAGATTGTAACTATGTGTTAAAATTTTAAAATCTCTTACACTAGAGCAGGAATAATAGAAAAACTATTATTGAGACCTAACATTTTAAGATTTACATTTTTTTTTTTACTATTATTATTATTCTAAAAAGGAGACAGGGTAAATGCTCTTTATATAAAGAAGTGATTATTTATATTGAATTATTAATGTTAAAGCACAAGGGAAAAAAATTTCTAAAAAAAAAACAGGTAGGTATAGGTAAAAGCAACGCTATTTGAGTCCTTTCTCATGTGCATTAATCATCCATTTTACAAGTCATTAAAGTACATTTGTACATATGGTACAGTGCAAAAGAGGAATATAGGGGGGAGGGAAACAACGGATTGCAGTAGATTATTGTATTTTTTCTTATATATGCGAAAAAATTAATAGTAAAAAAATTTCAAATACCGTTTCTGGGTCAACATTTTTTTTATGCATTGTTTTTATTATTTTTCATTAAAATCGGGGAAAATGAATCTTTCGAAAAATAAAGGGGTGATTAAATGCTGCGTTTTTTGCCTCTATAAATATGTGTTTTATTTTATTTTTATATAATTATACTATGCACATATATGGCAGTTATATAGGAGTATAACAATATACAGAGTATGGGTACTTGCATATAATAATATGAGTTATGTGTAAATACCCTATTTTTGAAATTATTATAAACCACTTATATTATTCTTTGCATTATATATATGTATATACATACCTATATTGAATATATAATAATATTTATGTATAAATATAGGGTATATTATAATTTTTCAAATGTGTGCCGTTTGAAAGTGGTCCCCTTTTTAATAGATGTATATATATTTACGTGAATATATATACATACTCTTTGTAAAACGAGTATGAAGAAAAAAAATTTAAAAACAAAAGTACGAGACAGAAGGGGTTCTTTTTGTTGTGTTAATGATGTCGTCGAACGTCGTCATAGTCGTCATTTTAAGTTGTTTTCTCTCCTTTTAATAATATTTTTGCATTTAAATATGTATATATGTATATATATTATTGCGAATTCCCACTTCCCCTTGCATCGGTTTATTAATATAAATTTAGTAAAAAAAAAACAAGAAAATTTAAAAATACCTGTGTTTTTTTTAGATTTTTTTAAATTTACACCGTGTGGATTTATGCCGTTACTCTTATCCATTTATATTATATACATTTTATATAATATGTATGTATATAAAGGATTTCACCTGCTTTAAAAATAAAAATCGCAGCGTGCGATTATTAAAAATAAAACCAAAGAAAACAAGAATTATAAAGAGTGAAAGAGAAACGGAGAGAGAGAAAGAGATAGAGAGTGAGAAAGTGAAATATTAAAAAGAAATCAAAATGAACATTCAATTTAAAGGGATATATGCCGCCTTATCTAATATTATTTATATATAAAATGTAAATAATTTTGCTATATTGCAAGCATAATGTTATATACATGTGTGTATAACATTATGCTTGCAATTTGTCTATGTGTCTGTATTACAGTAAAGTTTATTTGTAATTTTGCAGAGTTATATGGTGTGACGTTACAAATATTGTATAACGGTAAAAATTATTTATAATTATAATTTTATTTTTGTTATTTTATTTTAGTTTTCCTTGGAAAAATCACCATTATATAATATTAAAAATAAATATTTTTATATTTTATTTTAAATAAATATAACAAAAAAAAAATTATAGGAAATAAATAGAAATATAAAAATATAATTTTTTTTTCAACGTACTTGACATCGAAAATATGCAATACGAACAATTTTATAAATGTTTATAATTCGCATTCGTGTTATATCGCTAAATGTATTACAATTATATATCTATGTACATACATATTATAACATCAATATTTTTTTATATTCTATACTGACATACACATAGTATAATTATGTATATGCATATATACATATATTCGTATAAAAGATAAGTAAAATTATATGCATATATAGGGTATAAAATTTATGTTCATATAACAGTTATAACACAAAAAAAAAAATTTATGCATTTAATGACAAATATATGTACACACAAAAATATTGCATATAAATAAACAAAATGTAGGTGAGGCGATCAAATATCTATACATGCATAATTATATATATGTACACGTTCAGAAAATCATGTACATATAACAGTTATACAATGCAAATGATATAGATTTTTTTCGGTTTTTGTTATTGTAATTCTATTGTATTGTTTGTATATTTGTATGTCGTTTTCAATATGGATACATTTATATATATATATGTATATATATATATTGCAATTATAGCCACATATTTTATATTTAAATACAATATGTTTACAAGTTTTTTTGTATATAAGTATACGAAATACATTCATATATGTAAATATCTACATAATAAGTACTTTGAATTTCATATTATATTAAAAAAAAAAAATCTAGGATTATTCTCAAGGACAATTCTAATGGGTTAAAAATTATTCACATAAAATAACATGTTCATAATATGCGTCTATGTGTATGTATAAAATGTAATATGAACTTTTCTTCATTGTATACTGTACATATATGTATGTGCATATTATACCCATAGATAACAAAAAAAAAATGTATTTATAATTATAATTCGCCATTATAAAATGATTTTTTTTTATTTTATTTGAAAAAAGTACCGCTGTTAAAAATATAGAGAGAATAAAAAAAAACTAGACCATGGATAATGATTTTTGTTTTTTTTTCTGTGCTTCATGAATATTTTAGGATGTAAATTAAAAAAAAAAAAATTGTGTCGGTAGACGAAATTAATTTTAATAATTTTTGCAATTTTTTTTTCTAATTTTTGTTATGTTCACATCCTTATACATAAATTATTATATATGTATGTATTTACAGTATAAATATACATATGTATGTGTTTATGTGGTTATATTATTTCCTTAAATATCATTTAAATTCTTAGAGATCTCTTAAAAAATGAAAAATTTTAAGAAGAAGCAAAAAAAATTTAATTCAAGCAATTTAATTTTCTATTTTTAAATTTTAATAAGATTTTAAAATATTTCTCAAGTAATTTATAAAAATTGTTAAATGATTTAATTTTAATAATTTATAAAATTAAATATAAATCAATAATTTGTAAGTAGTGGATTTTATGCAATTAAGTATATGAGATTTTTCAAGTTTTACTATAATATTCTTCTGAAGTGATTGTTTAAATGGTTACTTATGAGTTATACCATTTAAGCTACGAGTATTAAGAAATACGATAAAAATCCGGTTAATAGTCGTAAAAAAATTAATTATGTCATGTAATTTGAAAAATTTTAATATTTTTTCAAAATAAATTTACATTATGGATTATAGAGTTAAAATTATTTTAATAATAAAGCAGAAATTTTATTTTTTAAATTTGATTATGGAACACAATTCGTTACACTAAAATGACAATCGACGAATTTTGGCCAATTAAACAAAAATAAACTTAATGCAATTAAAAATATGTAATAAGAAGTTCCAGTTAAGAAAAATCACCACAATTCTATGTCTATAAGCAATAAATTCGAGCTTTTAAAGATACAAGAAATTTACAAAAGAAAATTGGAAGACTGAATACTGCAAAACCATAACTGCAAAATATGCAATATATTTTTTACTATTTTATAAAAATTTTTAAAATAGATTTAACAACGCGCAATACTCATAATTTTGCTATGGTAGGACAAACGATAAAAGTCACCAAATTGTACGAATAACAATAAATGACAGATATAACTGTATACGATTAAACATGAGAAAGAATATACCTACTCCTAATTTAAAAATTAAAAACATAAAACCAATGTTGTCATTAATAATATTAAAATCTAATTCTCCCTATTATAATGATATTTGACATAGATATGTTTTGATCTCTCGTAGTTTAAACTTTCTTGCTCAGTTTCTATATTTGATGATCACTGTAAATTACAGTAGTATTGTTATAATATTCTTCAAATTACATTTCTTTAAATAGTTTTCTTAATTATATTGTTGAAAGTTACAAAATTTAATACAAAATGGTCTTATTTAATGCAAATTGATTTTGAAATTAAATTGTAAAAATATTCTAGGCAAATGTAATATAAAAATTATAATTACCTGATTTAGTGCTTGCAATCGAAGTAAGATAAGTTATCCTTTATGATATTTTGCAACTCTGATTGACATTTTATGAGTATATATATATAAATTTTTTTTTTTAAATAAAAATCTCAATACACTTTTTATATATAAATCATAATTAACTTATATTGAATTTTTTGTATTGCTTATAATTTCAATCAACTAATTTTAAAACAATAAGGTATATTATTAAGTACCGAACTTATTTGAGTTTTTTAAAATTATTTTATTTTTTTTTTAATATTAATTTCTTCCCAAAATGTAATTAACCCGAAATTTTTATCTTATGTAAATTTATTTTTAAAATAAGATTAAAAAGTAATAATATAATAAAAATAAATCAAATACAAAATATTTTACGAGAATTATTTGGAAAATTTTCCGTCTTTTGGCCTTTGGATTTTTTCTAAATATAAATCTAATTTTAATAAAAGTTAATAAATTTGGTCGGCTTTTTTGTTTTTTTTTTACATAACATTACTATTTTTTCTTTTTTGGTATTTAAATTTCACTTTATTTATTTAAAAATCAATTAAATATCAGTTATATTGTTGTGTCATTAATGATTGTGTTTGATTTGTATTAAATTCGCTTGAATAACTACTAACTCTTGGATATCCTGACATATCATTATCAGTTTTAGATCGATCTTGATAAGTGTTTGTTAAAGTGGTTGGATTAGTATTAGCAGCTGTTATTTGCCCAGTATATGCAACTGAAGAGGCAACGCCAACACCTTGTAATGCAACTTGATTAACACCGGAAGCTGCTATAGGTTGATTTTGAAAATCATAACGTTGTACTGGTGGTGGAGCATAAGCTCTACCATAATTTGGATCAAAACCAATACCAGCAGTTTGTATATAACCATTATGCTGATATGTATATGTTTGAGGTTGAAATTCTATAGAACTAAGTGGAGTTAAAGTTGTTGGATTTTGTGGAATTTGTTGAATAAATTGATTTTGCCAAGTTTGTGATGGATCTGCGGTTTGCCATGTTGGATAAAATGCCATTGGAGTCATTGGTTGTTGTGCTGTTTGTTGCTCTTTAATATTATGAATTTGTTGCGTTGTAGCTAGTTGGTGTGTTGCAATTTGACTATGAACTTGTTGTTGCTGTTGTGATTGTTGCTGTTGCTGCTGCTGTTGTTGTTGTTGCTGTGATTGTTGTTGTTGTTGTTGTTGTTGTTGCTGCTGCTGCTGTTGTTGTTGTTGCGATTGTTGCTGTTGTTGTTGTTGTTGTTGCGAAATGTGATGCTGAGGTGAAGCATTTAACATTGATACAGTTGTACTATTAGGATTTTTATTCGGTGATTGATTTGTTATAGCTGTTGTAATTGGTGCAAGATTTGTCATTGCTTTTTGAGTTTGATGTGGCGAAGGTAGGGTTGCTGCCACTAAAATAGGATTCTTTTGCTGTTGTTGTTGTTGCTGTTGTTGCTGCTGTTGTTGTTGTGGTTGCTGTGGCAATTGCTGCTGTTGTGCTGCATCGCTGTTTGTTTCTACGGTTGTAGTATTTGCTGCAGCTAAAACAGCAGCTGATTTCCTTCCACGCGTACCTTTAGGTTTCTTTTCTTCTTTTGGTTTTGGCACACCATTTGCTTTACCTTTACCACGACCACGCCTTGATTCCGTTTTTATCAATTGGCCGTCGGTATCATAAATAAGCTTTTTATCTGTAAGTTTTTCACAACGTCTTTGTTTGCAAATTTGGTGACTTTTATCGTTTCGACATGGGGCACAATCTCCACAATTATCCTTACGTTGACAACCAATACACTCTCCGCAACGTTTTCTTTTCTTTTTTTGTTGTTTACCCATAGTACCATCATTTTCATGTAAATTTGTTGAATTAAATGGACTTTTAAAGTTTGCCGTGCTTGATACAGCATCAACTTGACTAGAATCCACATCCATTGCACTGTTCTCGGATTCAACAGTCGATTCAAGTGAACCAGCACGATTTTTTCTACGCTCTTTCTTACGACCATCTACACGATTTATATCCGAATTTGGAATTTTCCCAGCTTTTATACTTGTTGTAGTCGTTGGTGTAATTTGTTGTGTTGTTGTAGTTGCATTTTGCTGTTGTTGATGGTGTTGCTGTTGTTGCTGATAACTATTAGTATCCATTAAACGGCTGTCAATGGATGATTGAACACTACTTACTAAATTTAAATTATCTGTACTATTACCAGTTAAAGTTCGTACCACTGCATTACCATTTTGTAAATCAAATGTATTTACAGTTGTATCCTGTTTTTTAACTAAAATTGTATTTTGTTGACCATTACCATTTGGTGGTTGAAATGGTGATGAAATTGACTGATATATTTGTATATGGCGATCATCAATATATTGAGGTTGTTGATTAATAGCAGATGGAATGTCACGCACCTGAATTGGAGCTGTTACTAATGAATAGGAATGTCTTCCGCTCACAGCCGTTAATGTATGTATATTGGAATTTTGTAAGCTTACTAATGTCGTTTGTTGTTGATGTTCTTGTGTATTTATTGGTGTTAATGGTGTTAATTGTGCTGTTGTATTATTTGTTACAGGTGATGTACTACTTGGTGATACTGGAACTGGTACTGGTACCGGTTGTGATAAATGTGGTAATGCTACTGTATCAGCTATTAATGAATTTGGATCGGTAAAACCTTGAAATTGACTTTGAAATGATGGTAATTTTGGAAATGAATCAAATTGTGATTGCTGTTTAATATCTTTTGGTGGATCAATTTCCCATGGACGTGTATAACTACTATTTGATTGTGATGATATACTATCATTATTTGAACGACTATTATGATCTTGTCTATTATAATAATCCGCCCATGAATTTTGATCAATTTGCATTTGATCATTTGATGATTGTGCAGCATTTGTATTATACGTTTCAGTATTATGATATTGTGCATGATTATTTAAATTTAAATTTGTTGTTAAATTTGAATTAGTTGCTGTTGGATCATTACCAGTTAATCCAGCAGTTTGTGGATTTAATATTGAGGCCATTTTTTTTTGTTTTATATTTTAATTTTTTCTTCAGCTAGTTATTCAATTTATTTTTCCTTATTTTGTTAAAATTATTAATTAATTATGTAAATTAATTCTTAAAATAATTTCGATAATTTTTCAAAAAATACATAATAATAGCAATAATAGTATAATATCTTTGTAAATTATAATATGATAGTAATTCAATTTTCATGATTGATATACCATGAGCATTTTGTTTGTTAATTCAAGCGATTTTGCCCTTAAATAATTTTTTTTATAAAATAAAATAATTATGTAACATATTTGTTTTTAATTCAAAACTATTTTATGTATAGAAATAATTATAATTATAAATTTTAAAAAAAGTAAATCATATTCGCACACACAATTTGTTTAATAATAACAAATTTTTACAACACAATTTATTATTTTGAACTATATTTGTTTTAAATCAAAGTAAATCAAGTTTTCTAATTTTAAATTCACCGGGTTTGTATTAAATGAAGCATATAACAAAGATAATCAGTTTAAATTTTTTTTAGGTTAGTAGTTAATTAAGGAACATAAATCCCACAGTATTCTTTTATTTATTATTGAAATTATTATAATTTATAAAAAATTATTCATAACGTGAATTGATACTTCATATTGTGTAAATATCAAAATTGAAAATTAAAATGTATAAAATATTTTAACATTTTTTAAAAACACTAGATTTTGTTACGTTTTTTATTTAGTATTTTAATTATTTACCATGTTATTTTCGATAATTTTTCGATTTATATATATTAATAATATATTTCAAATATTCTGTTATATTCTTAGAATTATTTTTTCGTTTTTTTGTATTAATTTTTTTTAATAATTATACTTGTACGATTTCATTTATGTTATATAAGTAGATTAATATAAAAAATGATCAATTTAATTTTATTTTCATTCTCATATTTTCATAGTTTTTTATATTATATAATTATATATATAGTGTTTGTTATACAAATACAACAAAAAACAAGAAAAAGAAAATATGAAAATGTTTTTTTTTTTTGTTTTATTCCTTTTAATTTAAAAAATTATTTTTGTTTTATTTCTTTGTATTTTTTACTTTATTTACTTTTGTTTTGTACATTTATATTTTTTGTTTATTTAATTAGTTTCTATTTTGTACTTTTTGTTTCTTAGATTTGTTTTTTAATAAAAGAAAATTAAATTAATAATTATAATTAGTGAGAATTAATAATGATAATTTGTTTGCTGTCTCTTCTATTTAATTTTATTCTTTGTTTTATTCTTTATATTCTAATTAAAAATTATTAAATTTGTATTAATTTGTATTTGTATTTTTTAGTTTTAATTAATTATTAACTTTTAAATAATGATTATGAATGAATTGTTGGTTTAATAATTTGTTATTTTTGTTGTTTTTTTTGGTTAAATGGCAGGTTTTTATTTTCTATATTAATAAAAATTCTTAACAAGAATTCTTAAAAATTATTTTCGTTTTGTTTTATATGTATATGTAAATCTAATGTTTAAATATAAATAACTGTACGTATATGAGTTAGTACAATTAATAATAATTAATTAAAGGTAAATTTAATATTTAATTTCAATTTGTTATTTTTTTTTCTCTTTCAAATCCATTTTGTTTATATCTTTTATTTTTGATTCACTTAATTTTTGTGTTTTGGAATTCAATTCATTTTTATTATAATATAATTATAATATTTTTTTTCTACTTTTTTTTAATATGATTTTTATTGATTAATATAAATTAAATTTATTTTGTAAAGAAATTATCAAATAATCAAAGCGGTGGAGGGAAAATAATAATTGTTATATTTGATTTTATGCGAAAACAAAATAAAATTTGAAAATAAAAAATAAAAAAAAAAAATAAAATAAAATCAAATTTCTATTCTTTTTTTTTCTTTCTAGTTACATAATTTCGTTTAATAATTGTAATATTTATCTGTTATATGCATTTCAAATTTTTTCTTTATTTTCACAATTTTTCAAAATTTCACTTTTTTTTTGTGTAAAAAGGTAAAATAAATTATTTTAACTAATATTTTTTGTACACATTTTTTTATGTAGTTTTTATATAAGAATTTCAATACTTTTAATAAAAATTAAAATATTTTGATAGAAATACTTAGTTTTTACTTTTAAATCATTTTCTTTTTTGTGTTATTTTTCAACCATATAGTAATTTGATTAATTAAACTGAAAATTGAATTAATTAATAGATAAAATTATTTTAAAATAATATTTTTGCATTGAATTTTAATATTTTTTTTTATTTTTTCATTAAATAATATTTTAATATTTTTATAAATTTCTCACCCCTTTTTTTGTTGTTTTTTTAAGGTTTATTAAAATTTATTACATAAATAAAAATTAAATTAAATAAAAATATGAATTGCTTTGGCGTATATTATAAATTTTAAATAAATATTTCATATATTACATTATTAATTGTACGTAAATATATTCACTAATTATTAAATTTTTAATAATATTTTTTTTATAAACTTTAGTAAAAATGTTGTGACTTTTTGTGTTCTTACTTTTATGAAAAATTTTTGACTATATTCTAATTATCTCTTTATTAATTTCTTAATATTTCAAATTATATTTTGTAGTCTTATTTAATTTTATTATATTTTGTAATATTTTTTTTTTGTAATTATTTTGTTGTACTGACTTTATTTTTTTTTTATTTTATTTTATACTATAAATTAATTTTTAAATACATATAATACTTTGTGTGATGTGTGCTTCTTTCCCTTAATACTATTATACAATATATTTTTTATTTTATTTTCATATTCATATATTTTATATATATACTTATGTATACATACGCATTTATTTAGAAATGCATTAAAAAATTGCATTTATTTTTTTATTCTTCTTTTAAATATTTTTTTTTTCACTTTTTTTTTTTAAATTGAAATATTTTATAAATAAAAAATACTGCGCATGTTATAACATATAACACTTTGATAAAAAAAAAATAAAATAAAAATTTTGCTTTTTTTAAATAAATTAAATTAGTAATTATTATTTTTTTATTTTTATATTTTCATTTGTTTATGCAGCTGTATGTGTGTGTATGTTAGTTTTGTTTTTCTTCTTTTTATCATTTAATTTATTATACATATATGAATTTAAATTATTATTATTATTATTCTAAAATAATTTACATACTTTTTTTTAAATTTAATAAATAAAATTTCTTCAAAATTAATTTATTATATTTGTATGTGTGTATGTGTGAATTTAATATAAACATTTAAATTTAAATATTGTATGTATTTATATGTAGAACTTATATAATTTAATTTTTTTATATATGAGATAAAAATTATAATAAAAATAATAATAAAATTTACTGAATTTATTTTTTGTTTTTATTTTCTTATTAATTAATATTATATGTATATATATGTATAAATATAATAGCGGGTGGATAATACCTTCACCTTAAGAAGGATTCACTTAAACTAAATTTTAAAATTATGAGGGAAAAATTTGTGTTGAGTTTTATGTAGCGCTTCTTTTAGTATTTCATTTTCGTTCCTGGCAACATTTTTTGTTTTTCTTGTATCTTTCCTATAGTTTTTTTCTGTATTATTTATTCTCTCTAAAAAAAAATTCTTATTTTAATTTTTATTTCTTATTTTTTCTTGTTTTACTATTGTATATTTAGTAGTACACATACAAATATGCATAGTAGTATTGTGCTGTGTTCTGCTGTTAATATTAATTATCATAACATACTATGAGATATTTTGTTTGTTTCATTTTAAATATAAATTTTCATATTGTTCCATATTTATAAAATACGAGAAAAATAATAAACAAATGTTTTGTTTTATTTTCATTTGTTTCTTACAATAATAATATGTACTAATAAATTATTGTGCAATTATTTTTTCTAGTGTATTCTATATTATTTTGTATTTTGCCGTTGTTATAGACTGTTTACATTTTGAATAAGAAAGATAGGAGTGTTGGATATATTTAATTGTAGCCGGCATTGAATTGTAGTAATTTTCTTTTTTAGGTTCATATTTAAAATGTGGAATTATATATTCTTTTGTTTCACTGCCATCGTCGCTAATGAGACTGAAAGTTTGGAAGTCTTATTGTATATAGGCCAGCATTTGCAAGAAACACTACAGCAGAGTTCGTCCTAAAATTTTATAAATCTGTCTCTTGCTTCGATTCCACTTTGTCTTCAATTTAAAATATGACTCCAAATCCATTATCTGCACATGAATTTTTGAAAAAAAATTATTTTATTAAAATTTTTCAGTCCAGTCAACATCAATTCTGATTCCAGTACACAATATAAATGTTCCATTATTGTGTATTCTACTATTTTAATAAACAAGTTCACATATTCATATTGCAAAATCTAGATTTTGAAAAAAAAAAAAAAATAATAAAAAAAAATTAAATAAATATCTGATTTATTTTTAATAACAACTTCAAGGTGAAAACAGAACAAGAGCGATTTTTTGCGGCGCAAGCTCAAAATTCATATAGAATACATATAAAATATACATAAATGGGACTGCCAAGAATGAAGCAAAATTACCGCCTCGATTTTAAACAAGTGCGGTGAAAAGTCTAAAATACTGTTTTATCGCTGGCGGTTTATTATATTTTCATGGTTGTGTGACATTTGTTTGCAAAATACTGAACAGCTGATTTCGTCATTCCGCTGTTGTCGTTTTCCACTTTTGTTCTGTTTTACCACTTAAAGAAAAACGTAATATCGAATTATATGGATATAGGTAGTACAAAAATGTATCAAAAATAAATAAAAACTACACTACTCTATTTTAAAGTTCCGCAATGAGTAAATACATCGTTTTTCTTATATGAAATAGGAACATATAGAAAAATGAAGAGAGAGAAAGAAAACAAAGGTATTGAGAGAATATTATATTTATTTTTATACATTTATAACAATTTCAATTTCATTTGTGTTATACTGCTATATATGCTGCCGTTCTTGGCAATATTATTTTAAACGGAAAGGATACTAAAGAAATGAAACACAAAATTACACCGTATAAGAACTTATGGTAAGATGAGGATGGAACGCATTGTTTTCATTTGATTTTTCTTTCTTTTTTTTTGCTGTTATTTTTATGTAAAAGATAGCAGATGTTATGGAAAATACATTCAAAAATGCACAAATATAAACAAAAAATTAAAAAAAAAAATTAATATAAATAAAAATTAAAAATGTATGTTAAAAATTTTTGTGAAACAAAAGAAAAATTTACGTATTCGATGAAACATTATATGCATGTGTATAACAATAATGTATAATACTTATTCTAAATGTAAATAAATTTGAGGATACATATGCAAATGCATGTGTATATAAACAATTGTATCTGCACATTTGTGCATGAATTTGGCTTAAAGAACCAAAAGAAAGGAAAAAACAAAAATTGTTTTTTTTTTTTTCTTTTTTGGTAAAACATTGAAAAGATCGAGAGTTTTTTGTTGGTTTCTGTAATATGGTGTATATGGATTAGTAGTGTAGTGTGTTGAATTTATAGTGTTGTAATACTTTGTGTAATATATGTAGTTAAGCATATACTTTTGTATAACATTATTAAAATTGTACGTATGCATGTAGATATATTAAATAAATAAGTATGTTTGTATAGAAATTATTTAATAGCAAATTTTCTACGTTGTATTTTATATATATTTATATATATATATATATATATATATATATATATTTATATATATATTATGAATATACATATACATATAATATTATGTAGTATTATAGTTATAAACTAAATAAAAAAAGGAAATATGTATATTTTTTTTTTGTGTATGTATTGTTAAGCAGCTGCATTCAAAAAATTAATGTTCAATGTTCATATTCTCTTAAAAATGTTATAGAAGGAAAAATGTCAGTATTTTTTTTTTATTATTATTTTTTTCCCAAGTTTAATTGAAATCAATTGAAGTGTAGTTTTTGTTTTTGTAGTTTTTTTTATTTTCTTTTAGAATCCGATGATTTTATTGTTTAAAAAAGGCAAAAATAAAATTCGATTTATGTACATATGTATGCATGTATACTGAGAAGAATGTAGCCTATATAGTAGATATTGTAGAAGAATAATGACCTATTGAAAATAATTTTTGGGAGATAATTTGAAAAGAAATCATTATATGCATATACATGTAAGTAACGTACGGACGTACATTGACATAGGAGACGTATTGTTTATAATATTAATTATTATATAGAATGTTGTCTATACTACCATTATGTTAAATGATAATAGCATACAAAGAATTAATAAGTTTCTCTATTAAATATTGAAAATTTATTAAAGGGGTTATCGGAATAAATTAAATGTAATGTAAATATAAAAGTTTTAAATAAATGTATGCATTAAATAATAATTAATTAAAAAAGTATTTGCAAGTTCCAGCATTCAGCACTGTATAGACATATATAACATAATGAATATGCAATATATTTTGAACTACTCTATAAAATCAAAGACTTCATATAATTTAACTGCACTACTCATATTAATTATCATTATATTGCGAAAAAATTATTCATGTTTATGAGCAAATTAGGTTTGCAAAATTTATTTATGAACACAAATATAGTGCGTTTTTGGCTACTTATCGCAATATACTGCGTTTATGAAAAGGAATAGCTTCATAATTAAAATATACTTTGTATTCATAAACTATAATAATATTTACGATTCATTTACATGTTCAAACTATAGCGCCAAAAAGTAGCCTGAAAGCTGAGCAAAACTACAACACTACACCTCGAACAAATGCGTAGATTCTCTGTGCAGTTGAACATATATAAATGGAAGCCAAATAATATTATAAATTCGGAATCTATTTTATAACATCATTTAATAATATAAGAGTATTAATTTTAATTTTAAAATGACAGTTGGGTACAAACGTTCTACATTAAAAATGAAAAAACAAGAAAAAAAACAACATAAACAAAATTTAGACTTCCTCTATCTTAAATTTTTTATTAAATTTTTTTCTTGTTTTCCAACACATACATATGCATAAAATAATGATTATTTTTTTTTTCTGAATTTTTTTAGTTTTCATATATAAAGAAAAAACACATTCATGTACATATTCAGTCGATGTAGTAGAAAATGTTTTTTTTTTATTTCTTTTTTGATTTTATTACTTTCACAAAAAAAGTTCGACAAAAAAAAATTGACAATTTTATACCGTAGTATCCCGAAAGATATTTTAAAATTTATTTTATTTATATTCTTTTTTATTGTTGTTGTTACTTAAATTTAATAAAAATACACTACTATTATAGAGTAATCTAAACAAATAGAAAAACAGCGGTAACACTAAAAAAATTTGCAGGGTGAAAAATAGTCAATAAAATCAATAAATTTTTATAGTAATCATTATAAAATATATGTAAATAATAATATAAGTGGGAGTGGGGTTGGTAGAGTAACTATGTACATGCAAATATATATGCATATATACTTATATAGAATAAATGTATATAGAGATATAAATATATATATATATAGGTAGTTGAGTTTTTGTAGAATAATTTTCTAGTGTAGCAATATTGATAAATGAATAGTTTAAGTGTTGATATCCTTATATATAACGAAATAAATACGATGTTAAATGCTGATATATATCTATATATCAACGTTATATACGTATATATCAAAAATATAAATATGTTAAAATAAATAAAAATTTTAGCTTTAGATTAAAATAAAGAATTTTAAATTAAAATAAAGAGTAATATACATATCTGCTATATATGAATATGTATTATATATGTACGTATATATTATATATGTATATATATAATATAAATGATTGTTTACTTTAAAACATTTTTTTTATGATTTTATATTTAAATTGCACATACGAAACTGTATAACAATATTTTTAATATTTAAATCCTGAAAATAAATTCAATTTTTGTTATATAGAAAATATTTTCTATATAAGTATGTAGGTATATATCAACATAATATGTATGTATGTATATAATAATCTTTAAAAATTTCTATGGAATCATGTTTTAATTGTCCTCAATACTAATTGTTTGCTATCTATGTATAAAAAAAGTCTTCTACACATTCTGGTTTTCTTTTTTTTTTTCAACAAATAAAGTGTGTCCATATAGAGATACACATGTGCGTATATATAGACATGCTTTTATATACGTATGTATGCCTTTATTATTATTATGTTTATATGTTGAACATACTATATATATAATCATTTCATTATGACTATACTATATAGAGACACAAAAAAGTGCCTTTAGAAAATGCATTCATTTGCAAAATTTTGCAAGGAGTTCAAAATATATTACAATATATGTATTAATTGCATACACAATGTGCGTAAGTATGTTAACATTGTCTATAAATTATACGCATACAAATATATGTATATATATCATGTATGTATATGCATGTACATTATTCAATAAGGATTTACAATTCACACTTTTTATGTCCACATTTTTTATATTAAAACAAAATATGTTATATAAATTGTATGTACATACATACATATATACGTATATGTTTAAATTCACATATAAGGCTTTTATATACATATTGCATGTATATAAAAAAAGTAAACAATAAAATAACGTTAAAAAAAATATGGTTTTAAATTACAATACTTGCGTTCGTTTATGGAAATTCTGTTATACAAGAAGTAAAAAAAATTAGTTCAGAAAATTTAAATATTAAGGATTTCAAGTTTTTTTCCAATTTAAAAGTCTGAAGTTGTCTGCCGAATTAAAAATGTATAAAAACTCTTTTAAGCTACTCTTTTGTATAGGCTGATGTAGTTGGGTGGGAGTGAAATGCATCAAGGGAGTGTTATGAACCTAGAGAGTCATATACACCTGGAGAGTGTTATGCATCTAGAAAGTGTTACGCACCTAGAGAGTGTTATGCAAATGGGGAATGTTATTCATCTGGAGAATTTTATACACTTACATATTCGTAAATAGTTATTTTAACTACTTCTTTCTGTTGTATATAAATCGGTGCTGTTAAAAGTGTTATACACCTAGAGTGTGTTATACAAGTGAGTGTCACACACTTGAACAGTGATATACAAATACATATGGCGTACCTCCTTTTCTTAGCTACACATTTGTATACACCTGGAGAGTTTTATACACCTTGAGAGTGTTATACAACTAATGAGTGTTATACATCTCCATAAAAATAATTATTTTTTTTAACTACTCCTATGTATATAAATCGATGTTGTTGTTGGAGTGTTATATACCTAGAGAGTTGTTGAAATGTTATATACTTAGAAAATAGTTGAACTGTTATACATAAATATGTATTTGCATGTAACATATTAAACGTAATATGGTAAATAGAGTCGAAAGAATATGATATAATTTATATTCGTATATACGAATAGTTTTTTTATAACGTAGTATTTATGTGCATAGAAACGTTTATATTTTTTATATAGAAAGGGAAATTGCCTTATATACACTTAGATAAATTAGCATATCAATATGGTATACATATAAAATAAATTGTTTATGTGTACATACTGCACATAAATAAGCTCCATATAATATAAAATATAAGTATTTCAATCCAGCCTATTAACATAGTGATGAATATTAAAATAAAAAAAAATATAAAAGTATTATATAGAGATAATGCATAACACACTCTCTGTATATTAGCGTTATACTATACATACATAGCTATATACATATAATGACGTTCATATTTGTTTACATACCTATTCTTTATTAATTTATATTACTGGTATAAAAAAAAAATTGCGTATACAACGTGCATTTCTATGACCCCGTTAAAAAATTTCTATAATTTTCTTCATTTTTTATATCTTATACACACACACACACACACTTTTATACATTTTTAGACGTAATTAACGCTTTTGTATATGTATATATATACCTTTATTAATACATAAATTATATTATTAATGGCCATGTCATATAAATTTATGTATATAATAATATAGCAAACATATACAAAATTGATATACGTACACATAAATTAAAATGAACATGTATGTATGGATAATTGTGCTTTAATTATGTTATATGATAATATCTATATATACATATTTAAAAAATTTTATTAACAATACATTGAAATATGAACGTATGTACATAACAGCACACTATAAAAGAAATTAATGGAATATCCTCGAAAAAAATGATCGTATACAGAATGTTTTAAAAAGTATATAACAGAAATTTTTAATAAAAATTTAATTTTTAATTAAAATAAGAATTATATTATTTGAATTGAAATTCAATAAAAATACGAAAGGGATAAGGATTTATTCCAAGAAATTTAAATTTTATTAAAAAAATAAATAAAAACTCTAACCTTTACTAACTCTGCGCCATTTCTTTTTCCCTTTTCCTTCCTCACTAAATGGTGACAATTTTGTTGGCAGCATTTTCGTTCAATATTAAATTGGATGATAATTGATGTTTGGATCATATAAAAATGCTAATTTTATTTTCCTTCCAAGTGTTATTCAATTTTTCATACCAATATTAAGTTAATGTAGTTCGTAATAAAAGGTACTTGGAAAATATTTTTTTAACATTTTCAAAATTTTGCCTATAATATTTTGAAATGGTTTTTTATGTAAAAAATTTTAAATATTGGGTGCGGTCTATTTAAGATACTTAAAACATGTAAAACACTCTAAGCGAATAATGTTCCAAGTGTATAACACTTTCAATTACATAAGTCCAATCTATATAAAGGATGAGATGAGAGAAGTTGTTATACATGTTTTTATTCCGGTAGATGGTTACACATTTCTATATGAAAGATATTAATGTCAAATCCAGAATTCTTTAAATTTATATGATAGTTTTGGCTCCTTGTGTCGCAGATTTTCCAGAAAAAAGAAGATTCCTTTTACTTCGTCTTATCTCGTAACCAGAAATCTAAAAGCAAAAGGTTAAAAATTATTAAAACTATTAAACAAATTGTTGAAATAGAAAAATATAACTTTAATTTCAAACTTCTAATTTCAAGACTCCCTGTAATATCCTTGTTATTCATTTTAATTTTTTTTTCTTGTTAGAGATACCATTTTGGATCTTTACATTTACACGAAACTATGAATTTTTAAAGTTTTTTTTTTTTTAAATAAATAAAATTTTTTTTTAAATGTTTTTTTATTATTATTCTTTAGTTCAAAAACCTTAAAAAAATGTCATGAAAAAATTTGTAGTCTTGTTTTTTTATTTTTTTTTTTAATATATTTTAGCTTATACGATTTGAAATTTCAAGTTTTTAATATTATTTATACTAGGTAGTGGGATTTCTCGATGTGTTTTTTTAAATTAAAAAATTTACTATACATACATATGTATATATGTATTTATGGGTATATTATGTCTTCTTTAAATCATTAAGTTTAAACAAATTTTAGATTTTAAACAATAGAGTTGTACGGTAATTTGAAATTTCAGGACAAAGGAGCTTGCATTTTAATCCACATTTATTTTATAAAAGTTGTCTAGTTTTCTTTTGTCAGACCTTTATATTTGCTTATATGTATTTTTAAATGCCTTGTCGACATAATGCAATTTTCCTTGCACCCTCCCACTCCTTTTCGCAATTTAGATACACATATTTCTAAAATAACACACATTATGGAATTTATTTCCAAAAACCGTATATAAAACTTGCAGAAGGCTCGTAAATAAAAGAGTTCTCAATTGCACCTTCAAGATTACGTAGTATTTTAAAAGTGTGTTTTGTATCTCGCCACTTTTATTTGATTTTAAATTGAAATTGTAAGGGAAAAATTCATAATACACCTATGCAATTTTTTATGGTGGCTCAATGATATTAAAATTGTAAATTTTTCTTGATCAGGATGTAAAATATCATGTTACTGAAATATATAAAACTCAAGGTGATTGTTTTTTGAGAAAATCCGTACCCATGGTCAATTTTTCGAAACAAATTTCTTTAATTTGTTATACATATACGATTTACATTATCGAGTACTATTATACACTATCATATTATCGATTTTTTATAATTCAGCAATAGCGCAATAATATTTCACTTTCATAATAATAAAGGAAATGAAACTATATAGAAAGCACAATACATATAATATGATTAAATCTCTGTTTAAGAAACCTGGTACAATATATGTATATAAAAGAAGCAAAAAAATAGGGGTGAATTCAAATCAGGTAATTTTTCTTTCTCTTTATATTTTATGCAATCGTAACGTAATATATAAAATAAAATTTCTTGACATTGAAAAATAGAATAGGTTTGGGGAGTTTTTATTTATTATTTTTTTTTTTTAAACAAAATATATAATATAATGGGGGTGTTATAATGGAATTTTATTCATCAATTAAATATAATATGTATAATGTATATATTTGGGTTTTTGAATTTAAAAACAATAATACTGTTGAAATTTTTTGGATTGAGAATATCATTTGGCTATGTTATAAAGCTTAGATACTCGTATGTTGGTGAACATAATGCAAACCTTGGCGTTGGTATTGGTTGGCTAGATATTATGTTGTTGCTATTTATATTAGAATTATTTTTTAAAAAAAAAAAGTTTGATGACATTGAAATGAAATATTGATGTATTTGCATACAATAGCAAATGATTTACTGATTGTGTGTAAATCCAACCCCCCCCCCCCCCCACTGAGTGCAAGGTTCTACAACATCCTATGAAAATTTGTATATTTGTATATTTGTACAAATAAACTAATATTTTAAATAAAATTTTCCATATACTACTCTCTGATTTAATTTTAAATTAATAATTATTATAATAGTATAATTACTCTTCTAAAATATTATTCTTAATATCTTTACATATTGTGTGTATATGCATATGTATATGTATTTATACTTGTATATGAAAGCTATAATATCGATGGCTTATTAGGAAAACTATCTATCCAATATTGAAGTTAATATAAAAAACCCTAATATCAAATCCATACTTCTAGTAATTGCATTACCATATTTTCTAGAATAACGTACAAATATCTTTCGTTTTATTTACAATCTGTATATTTGTAAATAATAGTAGTAAATAGTAAATTTTGGAGTTATTTATTAAATTATTTCCAAAATTTTAAAATGCGAAAATAGATGGTTTTCCCACAAAACCTCGATATTATAATATAGTAAATAATCATTTAAATAAAATTTAATATTATACATTTTTATGCTATTTTTATAAGCAAATTCTTATAATTAAAATGATTTTTATACATAAAAAGTACAGCAAATTTACAATATATATGTATATTTTTATTCAATATAAAAATTAAAATAAACAGAAATAAAATAAAAAATAAATTTAATTTAATATGAAAAAAAAAAACTAAAAGTAAATGCAGTATTCGTTATTATTTAATGTATACACATTCAAATGCACATATACACATTAAATATGAAATACATATATACATATACATAGCCACACTTATAATTTATAACATTTTAAAAGTTTATATGCAATACATTTGAAAAAAGAAGAAAAAAAATAACAGGAAAGCAGAACAAAATTTTGTTATTTTTTATGACTCACAACAGAGCCATCCTGAATGCTGCTTATATTGCTCCTTTTCATATCCTTAAAAAAAAAAAAAAAAAATTGAAAAAAGAATTGAAATTTTTTTTATTTATTTTTTTCTATTTTTCAACATTACAGCGTTGCAACGTTTCTTATAAAAATTGAAGAAAAAAAAAAAACAAAACAAAAACAAAATATAAAATAAATTTCAGTATTGGTGAAAAAAAGAAAGAAAAAAAATTTTTTTTTTCTCGTTTTTATTTTCCTCTTATTTTTGTTATTGTTCTTGTTTTTTTACTACTATAGAGTTTTTTCTTATTTTTTCTTATTCTATTTTTTTGTTCTTAAGTGGTTTAATGCAAATATGAATGTATGTGTAGGGATATAGTCTTGCTCTTATATGCATATACATAAACAAATATATTAGTATATGGTATATGTATGTGTATGTATTGAATATAATAAAATATATGATGCAAAATAACTGAATTTTTAATTGTACACAATATATAAAATGTATATATACACATACATATGCAATTGGATATTCAATAATATGACATAGCATTTATTTGTGTATATACAATCACAAAATTTAATATAGTATTTTTAATGGTAACGTACTTCCATACATACATACATACTTATAGCTTTTATTATTTTAATAACGGTCCATGGTTGCACAATTTGTTATTAATATTAATGTTTTCTTTTTTTTTGTGTTTGTTTTTTTTTTTCATGGCAAGGGCAACGAAAATAGAAAGGAGGGAAAATTTTTCTTTTTTCGTTTTGTTATAGTTTCAGTATAAGAAGGAAAAATTTTGGAGAAAAATAAAAAATTTAATAATTTTTCAAAAAAAAAAAAAAAATTATGACGTTTCAGGAGAATTAATGGAATCCTTCTTTCTTGTTTTCCCAAAAAAAAAAAAAAAAAAATAGGAAAAAATAAATGAATTTTTAGTGGAACATATTGATTTTTCAAAAAAATAAGCAAAATAAGAAAAGTATAACAAAAAATTCTTTGGATTTTACTATTCCTTTCCAAAAATAAAAATTTCTTTTACAATTTTTAAAAAGGAAATGAGGTGTAAAATATTTTTTTTTTTGTTTTCACTTAATTTTTTGATAAGATTTTGTTTTCTAACTTAAATCCACAAAATTTTGAAATTTTTAGGTAACATACTTAATTATATGCTTTCTATGTCATTTAGAGTTTTTGTTTGCCAAGACATACTATCAATTAGAAAGAACTACGCCATAATTTTTTAGCTATAAACATTTATATATAGATCTTAGAAATGTTAAGATCTAACTCAAAATGGGGTGTTAGAGGTTGCTAAAATGTTCAAAATTCTTTGCGACAAATGGCAAAGATGTCGGTACCGTTTTACCGTAGCTTCTTAAGTACCGTTTACGTATACATAATCTAAAATTAAACCTGCTATAAATAATGAATATTATTTACAAATTGTCAGACTGAATTTACATATTATGTCAGACTTTAAGAATTTGCTACGAAAATTGTAACTTAAATTATACTTTAATTGTAATTTAAATTAGTACTTTGCATGAAAGTTAAATTTTATGTTAACGTATCTTAGAGCAAAACCACGAATCCAAATTTCGAAAACACAAGCCTCTTACTTAACTAATTTTTGATAGCGACTCCCAAATTTTTCCGAATAAAGTCGGATGAATGGCATCATTTAAACCTGAAATCCCAGTTTTTTTGACTTATGTCATTATTCTTGCAAATCGCCGTGCACAATATGCATATGTACAATAATATAAGAAATCAAAAAGAAGTTAGGGGGGATTTATTTCCTAAAGTGTCTGTTTTTCCAATTTTTTTTTGTAATCTTTAAAATTTTTTCCTCTTTTTTTTTATTTTATTTTTGTTAAAATATGTCCACATATAAACAGATGGAGGGACATACACAATAAATATGATATCCTTTTAAGCAGTATTATTGATTTAGGTTATGGAGTATATTTTGGGGTTCTTTTCCTATTATACATATACATTTTGTTTCTGGTATTTTACCCCGTTTTTGTTTTTGTTTTTTGGTTTTCTTTGTATTCAAAAGAATTGTAAAATTGGGATAAAGTGCATTTTATACATATATATAAGTACTTGAGTATTTTGAAATTGGAAACTTGGGAAACTTTATGTACATATTTGTGTTATTTTGTGTATGTTCCTTTCATCCAAAACAAGCATATTTGAACGAGTAGAGTATTATAATAATATCAAGGTCTAATATAGGTCAAATTGATTTGTGATAAAATTGCAACAATTGCGAACAAAATACACAATATGTCTGTTGAAACATTTGTTTTTTTTTTAAATCGATTTCAGTAACATATGTATGTACATATACGTATAAATAACATCAATTTTAAATTAGAGTGATGGCGGAAAAAACATTATACAAATTTAGGGCAATTTTAAAAAAATTAATTAATCATTAAACAAAATTAAAAAAAAAATTAATTTATTTACCATTTGTTGGCTTTAAGTTTTTCAGTCTTTCTGTCCTATTCCGTTGCACCTTGTTATGGAAATATGTATTTGGTTCGCGTAACCCCCCTAGCTGTATACCATATATTCATATAGGCTTTTTTATTTGATTATATATATTAACAATTTGTATATAACCAATTTAGGCCCAAGACTCCTTAGCTCCTTAGACCACAATTTTTTTCTTTTTGACATATTCTTTCCACCTAAGCCTTATATCTAAAATCATTCTTAGGTAATTTGATTGTTGTGGTTTTATTAAATATTTGCTTGTGAAATTTACATGCACAGATTTACCACCATTTAGCTTCATTTTTCACTTATTTGTTCATTTACTTGTTACACCAGTTGTTTCTTTTAATTTTTTTTTGTCGAAACTTCAATATTAGGTCCTACTGCCAATACTGCTGTATTCGTTGCAAATGCAGTCACAGTTACATTTTCCAACTCTAGCAAATCACTTAAGTATATATGATATAGGTTTCAGAATACTGCCTTGAAGCACAATTGCTCTAAATTCTCTAAACGTGAAGTATTCCTCGACCTGCTTCATTTCCATAAAAAGTCTTTCAGTTGAAATTGATTCAAGTAACTCCACGAATTGTTAAGGTAACAAACTTTCAAATTTAAATAACAATTCTTTGTGCCAAATTTTATCAAACGCCTCGGTGACATCCAGAGATATTGTTGGAGATATTTTCCTTTCTTCTAAAGCTTTTTCTCCAATATTCGTTGTTTATATTTGAAACGAACCATACCTCTCGATTTAACCAAAAGTGAAGTTATGACCAGATCAAGTGTGTTTTAGGTTGGATTGAAGCTCCACACTATCGATAGATCTGATGACGATTTGAGCCCGTCCATCTTTATCAATGATTTGTAATACCTATTTAAATATATAAAAAAATATTAAAATTTCAAGTTTATGTAAAAACTATGACTCTTAATTTTCCTAATTTCTGCAGAAAAAAAAAAGAAAACTGATTCAAGTTATATTTTTTTTTGTTAATAAATCATTATCCATAGTTTGTTAGTACACACCGGTGCATATTATTCTTATTAATTCCACATTGCTTTTCTTTTATATAGGTACTCGGTACTCCCCATAAGAATTAAGGCGAATTTTTCCCCAAATTTACAGTGCTACAAAAAAACAAACCTTTCCTTATTCAAAAAAAAATCTTAAAGGGTTTGACTTTCATGACTTTTAGAAAAAACATATTAAGAACACCTTAGTTTTGTTTCTTCTTAATTTTTCCACGGATACATAAGGATAATAACCATTTATTTGTTTAATAATATAAAATATTAAAAATCATTTTGTTCTTTTGCTTATTTTTTTTTAATAAATAGTATGAAAAATTCAATATAAACACTATTATGCTGATGATTGTTTTCTCTGCAACATCATTATCGTACATGCATGGGCACTTAAACTTTCACATATCCATGCATTTATGAACAACAGTAATATTTTAATATGTGCATTATGAATTGTACCACATATGTGCATATATCGCGTTTTGTGATTATAATTCCACTTGTGCTTCATATATTTTTTATATATAAAATAAAGTATATGTAATATTTTCCAACGCAGTTAATATTTGAGTATTATTTACCTATATAAGTATATACATAAATAAAATAACAACAAACTGCAATAAACAACGCTTAAAATATGACAAAGGAGCAGAAACAAAAAGGAGATTTGAAGAGGGAGAGAAAAAAAACAGAAAAAAAGAAAACAAAATCTAAAAAATAAAACAAGGCACCAAAAATTTTTGTTAATTTACCCTCGTGTTCTAGATCTTAGATCTAACAGATATAGGTATATATACAGTGCAATAATAAATATTTATACATTTTGTAGGGAAAACACATAAATTGAAAACCTTAACCTATACCACTTTATCTTTATCAAATTTAAAAGCAAAAAAAACCTTTACCTTTTCCTACTTTTTTTCTACTTCTTTCTATTTTGCTTTTTACTCTCTTCTATTTTCAAATATGTGTATAATATACTGTTATATTTGCTATAGCCTTGTAGTACGTTACGAGTATATTGGTTTTCATATATTATAGTAAAAAAAAAGCAGCAGCATCCTCCACTATAAATTGACTTTTCTTTCTGTTTCGTGTTTATCCATCTTAAATACGAGAAGCAAGAGTACAATAACAAGCAAATAACAAAAAATACCAGGAAATTGTTAATTTTACAACTTTCATTTTAATCTTCCTACAATGTATGTGTTGGTGTTTTCCTTCGTTTTTTTTAAACATAAAATATTTCAAAATGTTCTTTAAAAAGTTCATTTTAACAAAAATATAAAAGTTTTATGCAGGATGTTCCAAACTAAATATGGTCAGTACTATTAATTGTTTTTGAAAGTGAATTTTTGCGTATAACGAAATTGAAGAGAAATCCTTGTGAAAGAAAGGGTTAATTAATTTTAAATTATTCTAATATAATGAACTTAATGCGCGGTAAGGAAGATAAAACGGAAGATAAGAGAAACTGAATATGTTTTTTGATATTGCTGAGGGCGCCAGCCTATGTCAATTGAATATGCACGGATGCTAGTAAATATCTGTTTATTATGCACGGGCGTCAGCTTATGTCGGTTCATTATGCACATGCGACAGAAAAGTAATCATTATATACTATTGCCCTGGAACTTTCGGATGTAGATATTTCTATCTAGTGGAGGGTAAAAATAAAACGTGATCAGTTTTAATATTAAATAGTTATACTCTTTAACGTTACCATTATTTTTTTTAAAAATTGCAGCAAATCTTCGAAAACTTTAAAATTCAAAAATTAAGCTTCGGATTGTCAAATTCTGACACTAAATTAATTAAATAAGAGTTATTTTAAATGTAATTTTGCATTTAATTTATTGATTATCAAGTTTGAAGCACTTTTTATAGTTGTTCGTACTCTTGCTTTGCATATAATAATATGCAAAGAGGGGTTCGAATATAAAAAAAAAGTTCTAGCACGAATTTTATAGGTGTAGTATATGAGAAAAAAAATAATTTAAGCATATCAAAAGATACATACATATACTTCATTATTATGTTAAATGATTCTATACACATACATATATGTACACATATTTTTTATCCTGACAATGAATGTCCTTTACAAAGAGAAAAAAGCTTTATTTTTTTTCTTTTACCCTGTCTTTGAAAACAATTTAAAACAATTCCGCAATTGCATCAAAATGTTGTATAAGGAGTTGTTATAGAAAAAAAGGAGTAGAAAAAATAACATAATAGCGAATGGGTAATAATGACGATTATAGAACGGAGTAAAGTGAAACAAATAAAAATGAATAGAAAATATTATATATTTTTTTGATTTCTCGGAATAGAGAGGGAAATTAGGGCAAACTAACCCTCTTTAGTCAACTGTATGTCAAGCAATAATGTTTATTTTATTACGTACGTATATATACATATATATAAATTTTAAATATATGTATACAGATTTATTTTAACCCCCGAATATTGTATACTTTTGTTTATATTATCAGGGGCGCTAAGAAAACACAACTGACTGTGAAGAGCAGAAATTAAAAAGGAAGTATAAAACAAGTACCTATATGTAACTTGTTTTGACAGAAATTTAAAAAAGAAAGAAAACAGAAAATTGTATTGTATAAATGTATGCGTACTACTTCCCTTTCCTATAATTAAATCAATTAAGGACAATTATAAAATCAAAAAAAAAAAATGAGTTTAATGTTAAATTCATGAAATTAACTCTAAGGTACACAACAAAATATGGAGAAGTTTTCATAAATTTCAATATTTAAAAATAATATTGTATTCTAAGTATAAAATTATGTATATTTTGTATTTGATATTTTTTGTGTTTAGTTTTCATTACTTAACAAACAGTGTGGTTTCTGTACAATGGCACTATGAGTTTTGAAAAGTTTTATAACTTCTTACATTTTTGCTAATAACTTCGACCTGATTTTAAATTATATAACTTTGCCTCATTTGAGGGTTTACCTGATTTTTCTGTCGTAATAACGTTTGCGACTCTTCAAACATTAAAAACATGACTTAGGTTTACTGACGCATTCATCATTTTTTTCCAATTCTTATATTATCTCAGCAGTAATGAAGTCAACAACCTGGAGTTCTATTGAACTTAAACGCTTTTATTGCTTAGCAAATTTCCTTTTCGGAATTTTAATATATGATGGTTTCATCCATTATAAAAATCTTTTAAAAAAGCATCAGTTTTCATTTCATTTGGATGAAAATTTTTTTCTAAATGATCAGCAAATAATTCAACCTTATTTTATTGTCTTTTGCCCATGATCCATTTGGTAATTAACATTTGTTCCTGGATTAATTTAACAAAAATTTTCTTTTCGGAATTGATCTTTAGTCTGTAGTTTACATTTAAATTTGAATTCTAATAATATCCTGTTTAAAGCTTATGCAATCTCCTGTTCCGTTAACTCAAGTGGATTTACCTTGTTTTTTAACAACTTCCTCACTAAAGTTCAGTTTTACAGCAGAATGGTCCCAATTTAAATCAAAACTACTTTTCAAATTCAAAAAATTTTGATGAAATCCTCTTGAATATAAATAAAAGTCAATAAGATTCATGATTTTTTTTGGCATCTAATTTCTGAATAGCTTTCCTTAGCTTTCTACTCCTGGTCAAAGTAAGTTCAACCTCATTCCTCTTTATTTTGGATTCTTCGTTATGTTTCATGGAGTCTCTAAAATATATTAAACATTAATTACCTATCAAATTGCTCTCATTTAAGACACATAACATTTATATTAACTACATTCAAAAGCATCCTATTTGAAATTCACAAAATTTTATTGGAAAAGTCTTTTCAATTCAATAATCGAATTTATTACATCAATTATAAACGTTTCATTTCCAAATTAATATTTTACATTTTGGAGTCACTAAAAAAAAAGCAAAATTTCTAAAATTTTTTAGCAAAATACAAAAAAAAAGTAGAAGATGCATTTTTATATTTTATAATTTCCTCTTTCTCTTTTTCACTTTCATATACATACATACATACATTCCAATCTATAGGGTATTACAAATGAATGACATATTTTATGACTCCCTTTTTCTATATGACTCCTTTATATATATAAGTACATACATGCATTTATAAAGTTTAAACTGTTTTTAAGCACAAGCAAGGTAAAACAATATGCGGCCCCCTTTAGTTCCCTCTTAGAAAAAGCAAAATATAAAAAAATTTCCCTAAATTAATTTCGAAAAAAAAAAATAAATAAAATTCAGGGATGAAATTGTTTTTTTGTTTATATAAAAGGGAAAAAATGCACTTGCAACACAATTCTTTTATTTTTATATGCTATTCTAGGTGTTTTTTTTTTGTATTTATTTATTTTTCTGATTTTGGGAAAGATGGGGTGTAACTGAATATATATACACAAAATATATAACTTGAAAAATTTATAATAAAGAAACTGAAAAATATCCTGTGATATCCTTATAGCACGAGTTCTAATGACACTATATTGTACTTAAAAATGAAAAGAAAAAAAACTCCGAATATAGGTAGCTCTCTGGCTGTGCTACTTGTTTATTTGTAATAAAAGAAACAATAGAAAAAAAAAATGAAGTTTTAAGAGTGCCAAAAGGGGTTAAAAAAGCAAATAAAAATCTAAGGACAACTGAAGTTATAAAATATGAAGGAATTTCATTTTAATCAAAAAACAAAAAATTGTTGAAAATATCAAAGGAGGAAAACAAAAATAAGAGATTTTGTATATCAATGTATAAATAATCATAAAATATTACTCATATAGGTACGTTACTAAATACAGGTTGGCCCGGTCCAAATGTTAGTGTTTTCGACATATCCAACGATCGGAATATTTATCATCCAAAAAAATCCTAGTTATTCGTCCGTAGAGGCTTGGAACGCTGTGTCATGAAAGTTATATATAGCAAAGTTGCAGAGGCTGATGTAACGCATCTAGAAAAAAAACGAATTTTTTTGAGATAATTAGCGTTTTTTGAAAAATGTCCAGTTTTTCTATTCAAAATTTTGTATGTGAGTAGCTGTTATTTGAAAATGGTAAATCTGACACCAATCATCGGCATACTGTTATGTTGGTCTATGAATTGACAATAGAGTTTCCGAACAAAATTTTTTCGATTTGACTTTTTTTAAAACCTTCCCCTAGACGTTCAAACTCCCACCTTCCTTTAAGTGCTGTAACACTTGGACTGGACCACCCTATATCCGTATACCTATGATATTACAAGAAAAATCGTTTCCCTAACGCGATTTTACAGCTAAGTAATGCGTACTTTAAATATATGTATATACGCACAAGGATAATAGTTTAATGCCAAATCAATTTTTGTTTTTTCTTGTTATATTTTGTGTTTTACATGTGGTTTGACGAAAATTGTTGAATATGGTCATGTTTTTTTTTTTTTCTTAATTTTAATTCAAATTTTTGAAAGGGGACATTTTAACAAAAAAAAATTTGTTTTTACTATTTTTATTTGAAAAATTCCTTTGAAGCATATTTTATACATTTAAATATTCCAAATATAATGTGAATTTTTATATTAATTGTATATGCACATTTTATAGCTCTACATAGTACATAATGTACAATATGAGAGTGTGCTAAAAGTGGACCACCTCTAGATAAAAAACAAAAAAAAAAGCAAGCAATGATAACAAAATTATACGAAAATTTTAGTGTTAAAATTTGACTTATTAAAAATTTTTAAGAGAGAAAAAAATTCAGGGGTTTTACCCTTTTCAAAAATTTTGTTAACTTACTATTAAAAAATTAGGTAATATTAAGGGAATCTTTAAAATGTATGTGTTTATTGTGTATGCATATATATATGTATATAATTTGGTGGATGATATGGTAATTGTATAATTAATTTGATATAATTAATCACTTGTTACATTGATTACAGAAAAAATGTGATTGTAAATCGGTAAAAGAAGGAAGGGTTAAACAATCTAATTAATAATATTTTAAAATTTTCGATTTATGGAGGTCATTATTGTTCTAAGATAAAAAATATTTTTTGTATACATACATACATAGATATATTATGTGCTCATTATCTATTGGATTTTGTGTTTGAATTTATGAGTTCAATTATAAGTTTAAAATGAATTTCATATTAAAACCGCTGGCAATTTTGAAAAACACAATCTGTGGGTTTTTATATAAAATATTTTGAAAAATTTCAGTAAAATAAAAAAGTATAATTTTTCATGGATTATTTTGAAAATTTTTAATCACAATGTTTCATCGAATTTTTTAAAATTTCCATTAAGGTATCCTGTTCCTTAAGTAAAAATCCAATAACGAAATTTTAATGCATTTGAAATTCAAAAATTTTTCCTGTATTTTTAAATTTTCTAGTTATTATGGCTTTATTCTGCCGATGTGGGCGACTATGACTTTATATATAAAATGTAATTATTTAATTATATTTAAAATGAAAGATAATCTATTGCCACAATATCTAAGGATGTTTGAATTACATTGGGGAAGCAACGGAATACAATTTAAGATCATCCAGTTTAATAATCTACTATTGTTCAATAATCTACTATTAGAAATTAGAAATAAAATAAGTTGGAATAAATTGTTTTGAAATAAAATTTCCTATTTAATTTTTTGAAAAACTTTTCCCTGATAGTCTTAATCTATTGTTATTAAATAAGCTTTATTTAATATTCATTTAATAAATTTAATACAATACTGAATTAGAAATTTAATGAATTTTGTAACTAAAATTAAAAATAGTATTTATACTAATAAATATTATTTAAAAAAAATGCAAAAATTTTGTAAAGTGGAGGAAAAAATAATTCTTTGTACCTAGTACAATCAGTAGTACCCTTTTATCAGCAATATGCCAAGGGAAAATACAAAAGACACACCACAAAAATGATTAATTTTTAATTTTTGATTGATCTTAAAATTTTTTAAAAAAAATTATGAACCTATTTTTTTGCTTCTCATATATACATGCTTAACTACATACACACATATATATTTTTTATTAATAAAATAATAAAAAATGTTACAATTTATGTGACATTTTTAAAATTCAAATACATATTGTATACCTTTATAATATTTATATACGACGGGAACAAACAAACAAGCACACACAATATACATATAATAAATTATATAACACTTATCTTTTAACTGAAATTTTTAACGCCATATGCCGTTATTATTTGTACATACATACTTATATTAAAATGATTGATTTGTCAGCTTAAATATTCTTATAAAAATATGAGTGAATAAAAACATAGTGTGTACTTATGTGCATTTATTTGTTATAAAATTTCTTCATCAAATTTCAATATCAAAACTGTATTAGATCAAATTTAGGTCTATATAATTGTTCTCTAAATCTGATAAAGAAATTAAATTCTTCTTTTTTTTTATATTGTATTTATGTTTTTAAAATTTCAAAAACATCGGAAAAATCGGAATTAGATCCTATCGGAAAAAGGTGATTTTCAATTTAATTTATGTGAAAAAAGGACTGCCATTTGAAATTTTTCTTTTAATTTTTGATATGTTTTTTTTTATTTCTTGTTATTTTTAGAGTTTTGTTTTACTTTGTAGGTACGCTCGGATTGAATTTAATGCTACTAGAATCATATATCACATTTACTTTCTTCTTCTTCTTATTGTTTTTGTTCTTGTTTTTTTTTTTTTGGGAACTTAATACCTCATAATACATCTGCTTTATTAACACATTCTCATATTAAACCAAAAAATATACATAATACCGTGACATCCAAAATGCAGTGAAAAAAGTTTTACTACAGTTTTACTACTGTCAACGAATTTTGTTACCAAATGTTTCAAAAAGACATATTGGTTAGCTATTAAAATCTGGCATGAAAATGCTAAACAAATTTTGTTCGGCCTGGTTAAATAATTTGATTGAATAGCCTAAGCAACGTAATTGCTTCGACATCTTACTGCTTCGTTAAAACCCCATTCTTAGCAATTTGTATCTTGTTGCTGCATTATATAAATTTTTTATTCTACAATATGAAAAATAAATACAATGTATTAGTAGTAACATTAATACTGCATTCTGAATGGCAAGGATATTAACATTTTAATTAAATACATATGTACGTATAAACATTTCAATTAATTATATGTAGTGTTAGTGTTTTCTTTAAGCACATACTTAAAAAGCCGCGACTTAAAAATACACAAAAACAAAATAAATAAAAATCTGTTTTTCCCTTCTCCAATATACATATTATTTCGGATTCGGAATGAAAAAAAAAATTCAATATGAAACTGATACGTTTTTAAAATGTGTCCATAATATACTTAAAAGTTCTGATGGGATTTTTAGTACAATTTTACTTTTAATAAACATATACACATACATGTTTACAAAAATGTGTGTATTGATGTGCAAAGGAACGAATTAAGGAACTATGGAGAACTAATAATAAAAACAAGAAAATTTATAAAGTAAAATAACAAAAAAAAATAATTCATCGTCAAGGATTCAATGAACTCTTGAAATTTTTTTTGAAGAAAAACAAAATGAAAATACGAAAAAATTTAACAAAAAAAATCTCAAATTCCCGCATTTCTTTATATTTTTTTCTCTCTAAAATGTCATTAAACTTCTGTCATTCAAAATTTTTAACATAACAACAGCCATAATAATAATATAAAGAGTACATACATATTATATACATAAGAGGAACAACAACAATAACAATATTACAAGAACAATAAAGAAAAAATAAAATGAGAATGAAAAGTACAACAAAAACAAAAAAAAAAATTTGTTACAACTATATAAGAAAAATGAAAAATAGTAATAACAAAAATTTATGAGCACTCTTCTCTTCTCTTATTATACGAGTACACAAGGTACTTGGTACCACCTATGTTTGTACGTATGTAAAAGTACACATTTTAATATTTTCCATCTCTTTTCTTTCTTATAATAAATAACATAAATGGTTTTTTTTTATATTTTTTTCATACATTGGTGTATGTTTGATCCTGTTTGTGTGTTTGGCGCGTTTTTAAATTATTTCTCAAAAATAATAATTTATTATTATAAAAATTATTTTTTTTTTTGTTATTTTTTTTATTTAGAATATTTTATATAAAAAAAACATCCTTGTTATATTTTCTTTTCATTTTATACATTCATACATGCATGTAAGTATTTAGATTGTATAAATTGTAGAATTATTATCCTTTAAAATTAAAAAATGAAACAAAGCATAAAGTTATACAGCTGAAAAATACAAATTATTTTTTTTTTTCGTTTTTTTTTTATTAAAAGCAACAATGTTTCGAGAATTAGTAAACCTGGCCTTATATTATTTTACATGCATATACACATAAGAACAAAGTTAAATATAAATTGAAGTGAGAGTTGCCGTTTCTTAAAATAAAAATTTATTAAGTGTTTGATTGAAAAGAAATTGGTCATCAATATCAATTTGAGTTATAATTAAAAACGAACGGTAATTACAGTAGTATATTAAAAAAAAATCATGGCTTATTATAGCACGAACTCTTTAGACTAACTACTATACATAACTAACGCTGTACGGAGAGCAAAATAATTACATATAATTGATACGCTTAGACTGCGACTACAATTACCAAGCAAGATCGCCATAACGTTACCATTTAACTAAGAAAGGGAAAAAAGAATAATGAATTAGAGTGTATAAAGATTATATACTATTGTGTATAACAAACAAAAGAGTATAAGGAACAAGAGTGTATAAGAGATAAGAGTGTATCAGTATGAGAGATAAGGTTTCGGGTAACTTATTGCGAAAAAAATCAAAGAATAAACGAGCGATAATACAAACTATTAGTATGTAAGTTAAATATACTAGTAGTTAAATGTAATTTAACTTTCTAGAAAATCTAGACCTAAGAGCACTTTCACTAATTCCGCAATATCAAAACAAGCAAAACTAAAAAAGATAATATGCAACATTCTATAGTTACCATAAGTAATTCATATTTTGATCGAATTTTCTATAAAAAAAAGGCTGGAGCTAGAAAGTGAGGACACCTGCAGGTTTTCGAAGGGTTACTGTAGGAACATGCTCCGCACTCAGTGGATTGACTCAATGGATCGTGATACGTGGTCGCGGTCCACTGTTTATCCGACCTTACAAATCTACAAAACATTCCCCAATAAATGAATTGACAAATAGTGTTATTAATATTTTAAACCAAAAATTTTATCACCCAAAATTTACTAGTTCGGTTATATTCCGTCAAAACGGTAACCCATATACTATCTAATAAATACTTAACTGTTAACACTTTTTTTCATCTCTTTTTTCTCTTTAACTGTCATTTGCATTTGTTTTCTTTACTTTTTCTCTTGCTTTGTAAATTATTGTATGTTTTAAAAGATTTTGTTTTTTTTTTTTAAGAAAATTTGCAGTTCTATTCCAATTATTGTAAAATTTCAATTGCGGCACAGAAAAAATAAAAAGTAAAAATAACAATTTTTTATTTATTTTCCTTTTTTTATAATTTTTTGTAGTGGTTTTAAAATAGAAATTGTAAGCAATGATAACAATGATTATAATGATTATACTCATGCAAACATACATACATAATAATGATAGTGGAACTATGTGTGCCAAAAAAATGAGGTAAAAAAGCAACAAAAGCAGAAATAATAAAAAAATTTTTCCGTTTCAAAATGTATTTGAATTACAAGAAAAAAATTTGAGTTATCCTGGCGCAATAAATAGCTCACTTTTTCCAATTTTGTTTTACAATAAGAAAAAAGAAAACAAAAGAAAAAAACGAAACCAAAAAAAATAAATAAATAAACATTGAGTGAGTAGCACAATAAACAACGAGAACAGTTAAAAAAATAACAAAAAAAAAATTGCATATGTTTCCATTTTTGTGTTTAAGTTACAAAAGTCCACAAGAACCAACAACCATCTGCTCCAATTTTCCGTTTTATTTTTTCAAAAAATTTTGTGTTATTCTTATTTTTCTGTTTTCAATATATTTACTCACATTATACATGTACATACATATATACAATTGCATATGTAAAACTTTTTCATTTTATTGCCTTTAAACACAGAAAAACTAAGAAATTAACAGTTGCAAAAAAAAAAAGAAACAAAAAAAGGACATCAAAAATTTCGAGAGTTTTAATTTAGTTGTGTCATTATCATTTTTTTTTTCTCATTTTCTTATTTTATGTGAATGAAAGAGTGTGTTCATATAAATTTACAATAATAAAGGAAAACTATAATAATAGTTATAATGTAAATAATAATAGTTGAGAGCAGCAAATAATATTTAAAAATTTTGTTATTGTCAATCATAGGATTCGGCCTCTACACATTTTGTAATTACAAACAAATATTTTGACAAATAATATTAAAACCGTTGCCCAGTATGTGAAAAGATTTGACAATAATTTGAATCACATCATTCAGTTGATTTTCCAACTGAAAATCATCTGCAATTAAGCAATTTTTGCAATTGAAATTTTAAAAATTATTTCAATAAAGCCCAAAACTTAAAATATTGCAAAAATTTGAAATTTTAAAATAAAAATGTTTACTTCATCATTTATTTTGTCATTTATAAAAAAAGTTTATGTATCGCATCAGTCTTTACGTATGTAACGTACGTTATGTCGTATTAGAACTCATGACTAATGTCAGTTGCACGCATTTAATTTACTGAGAAACGATATAATTTTATAATTAAATAAAATATAAATAATTATAATATTTTAAACAATATTGTACTAATCGCACAAAACAATTTTTCCATCAAAGATTTTAATGAATTTTCTTAAAAAAATCCCAAAATTCCAAAACTATTTTATGATGAAATTTTTCATACATAAGCTAACCCCCTCCTAACATACCATTTTACATAGAAATAAAAATTACGATTTTCACATGAAAAAACGTTCTTTCCATGAAACCATATTTTTCCATATTAAATTTAGAAAATTAGGCTTGCCTAATGCGCGAATCTTAATTTTTAACAACACATAAATTTTTTCTATAATATCTAATTATAAACTGAAACTGAATTTTGGCAAACAATTCACTTAAATTTTATAGTTCATGTAGTCATGAATTTTTTGATTAAGGAATATAGGGACTTCAATATATATCGTATATCTTACATTATTACATACACGTTATTCTTTATATTATGGCTTTGTATTGTTAAAATAACAATCATTTGTTAATAATTGCAATGTGTTAGAAATCAGCTGTTGAATTTTTTTTTTCTTTAATTTTACATATGCTTCTAGTTTCTACTTATATATTTTTACCTTTTTATCATAGTAAAACTTATAATTATAGTTTTCTGTACAAAATAACGTTACTTTTAATAGAAAAAATTGAAATCTTTTCATAAAATCCAGGTGAGATTTTTGAGAAAATAAATTATTCTTAGAGATTTTGGCACACTTCAAAAAAATTTAATAATTATAAGGTATTTAGTATGGTTAAATGGTGTTCTTTACCTATTGTATTGTATATTTTGAAAACAACAAAATACCAGCTTAATAATTGATATTTAACTTTGATGGATGAAAAGAATTGTAGATTAGGTTTGAAAAATTGTTGTTCTGTTTTTTTGTTTTTCTTAAATAAATGCTTGAAGTATAGGAAATTGGGAGTTGTATTTAAAAGATGATTGTAGGATTTAAATTTGGGTAAATTTTTAAATTTCAAAGAACATATTATTGTTTTTTTAAGAAATTAATTTTAGATTATTTAAAAATTAGAATTAAAATATTTTGTAGCTTATTCTGTTAAATTAGTAATTTATGTTACATATTCGATATTTTAATATTCTTAAAATATTTTAGAAAGTCTAAATTATTAACTTCGTAATACACATTTGCTTCTGCAATTATATGCGATGAGTACAATAAAACGGCGAAAAACTGATTTTCAAAAATGAAATAACGTCTTGTAGCCTACTGCGCTACTTAAAGTATTTAGGCTATGAAGATCATATATAAAATAATTAAAAAAATATGTTTTTCCTATAGCAAGTTATACAATATGATTTACCAATGTGTTCATCTTAAGTTTCTGAAATATAACAGTTCAATTGAAAATATTGAAATCTAATTAGTGTCCCAATTTAATCATTTGGCCAAATACGAAAGAGAAATTTCTCTTCATTATTGTAGTCGTATCTAAAACAAATAAATTTTATTTGATTTTGTGCACTGATTGCGGTAGAATAAACAGGGAGTGCTCCCCCAATACTCATAAAATTAATATGGATTTTGTTATATATGCAATTTAATTTAAATAAAAACTTTTTAATAACTTTTTATTATTTTGACAATTCAACCTCATTTTTGATTTTAATATAAATAAGCTATCACATAATAAGTAAATAACAAGAGCTGTTCATAAATAAAAATGTTTAAAGTAACCTCATATATTAAAATTTCAACCCTCTATATATAAAGGGTGAAGTTAACCTAATAGAATCCTTTTATGAATATCTCCAGTTAATTTTCATTTTATAATAATATTTTGTTACCTTTTTATTTCTTTATATGTACATTAATTCCTTAAATTCCTTTCCATATGCCTTATATACTCGTACCTTATGACGTCACACCACTTAAAAAATTGTTTCTTACTTTTCTTTATCACAACATTAAAGTTCAAGAAACACCGAAAATCCTTACTTTTTTTATCATTATATTGTTGCTTTTGTTTTTACATATTATCACCCTTTTGTTCCTACTAAAAATATCCTTTGACAAAATAATATGTAAAAGAAAAACAAAACAAAAAGAAAAGACAAAATTAGAAAGTCAACATGGTATGCTCTTCAATCAAAAAATATTAAAAAAAGAAGAACAAGAAGAAAAATAAGGATCCTACGTTGAAATCACTTGAAATTATGGTTGTTTTATTTTTCTTTTCTTATTCTTTTACTACAAAATACTTTCAAGGATAATAAATAATACACAAGAAATGAATAATAACAGAAAAAAAAAAACCAAAATCCTTTTCATAATTTCTTTAAAACAGGCGCTTTTCTTGCTACTATAACATGACTTTTAATATGTGTGAATGTTAATATACACACATTTATTTATATATATATACATAACGCAAAAAGTGAATGTCCTTTAGTAATAATTTTTGTACATATGCACATATGTACAAAAATATTTCTTTCAAAAGATTTTTCTTTTAAAGAAACTGAATTTTATAAGAAGAGAAGTGTAGAAGTTTTAATATACAAAATTGTACACGAAACATAAAAAAAACACACATAACATAAAAAAAAAAAGAAAAAAAGAAAAAGCAAACACTTAAAAGGATAATTTTTATAGGTAACTGCACTTTTAAGAATGTAATTAACAATTGAATTTTTTACATAAATATGATATTAATTTTCTCTAGTATAGAATATTTTTTCTTATTACTAATGCAATCACGATTTTTTTTTTATACATAATATTTGTGTGTACAGTTCTATAATAAATTAATAATATAAATGTATTATATAAAATGAAGTTATTCTCTACTATTGTTAATAAGGATGCGATTTTTTTACAAGGTTATTTTATAAAAAAAAATTGTGTATGTAATTTTATATTAGGATTTTAAATTATGATAAAGAAATGGAAAAGTAGTTGTGTATACTTACTCACAGTGTGGTTGTGGCGCACTGATGGTATAAATAAAGCGGTACATGCTTTTCATGATTTTGTCAATAAAAAATGATTTTCCAAATTTTAGATATATTTGTATCTGATACAGGTGTTATTATGATCATTTGTGATTCATCAATTTTTTGTAATTTCTAAAACGCCATTGGTTGCATGAATACTATAAATTGTTCTTCAAAGCTGTTAAATCTTAAAAATTAGTGAGAACCAGTGAGATAAAACAGCCGGTGATATTTTCATTAAATATTGAAAATCGATGATTAAACACAATTGGGTTCCTTAATGTTGTAAACTGATTTCTAAATCCGGTGAGTCTAACAAATTGGTTAGAGCTTGTGAGATATACTAGCCGGTGATATTTCCATTAACTTTTTGAATTTTGAAAAAACATCATAAAACATCCAGTGATATTTTCATTAATTTTATGAAATTTCATAAGCCGTCAATCTTATAAATTAATAAAGTGGATGATATTTTCATAAAATCTTATATACCGAAAATTCGATGAAATAAAAACTCAATTTGGGCGAAATTCCACAAAAGTTTCCGCAATTACAATGTGCCATTAATGTTTTGTACTCTCTGAAAGGAAATACCCCCTAAAAGAATAAAAAAAATTGTTAATCAAAAAAGTAAAATTGGAAAAAAATTATTTTTCAGCTATTATTAAATTCAAATTTGAATAATTTTACAGCGAGTTAAAAACTTATCGAGTCATTGAAAAAAAAACGTTTAGAATTTCTCAGTAACATCATGCTCCCATTTCTCCAATTGTTCCATTAAAGTAATACGAAGTACGATAACAAATATATTTAATAATTACAGTTTTAAAACAGTCCTTTAACTTTAAACGCAAATAAAAAAAAAAAAACAAATGAAAATCACAAAAAACGGAAAATTTTAAATCTTCTTAATTTTTCTCAAAGGATACGTGCTAAAAGGATTATTGTTTATATAATTTTTATTATATAATTATATTGCTATATATAACAGTATATATATTATTTTTTTTAATTATTCATCAAGTGTAAATTACAAGGACATTATTGAGGGTAAAAAAGAAATGAAAAAAAAAAATTAATTATATTGTTTTTATTAACGCAAAATCAAAATGGAAAACATTTTTTTTTATCTTTATGGCAAAACAATAAAAATAATAACAAAATTACAAAGAAGTGTTATATTCTTGCACTAATAAGGATCAATTTTTAAGTGTCATTAAGTTTTTGTATTTTTGAATTTTTTTTTTGAATTTAGTTCTAAATTCAAATGGGGGAGTTTTTAAGCACTGTTTTTTGTTTTGCATTTTTTTTTCTTGTTTTACTTTTGTTAATTACAATAGAGTTTTAGAAAGGGAGACACAATTGTAAATATTTCTAAAATAATTTATATTTATTAAGTTTAATCTGAATTATATATTTTGCTCATATTCACCACAATTTAATGGCGTAATAATATACCATATATTTATGTATAAATATTTTTATATATTGGTTATAAATTGAAAGGTTAACACTACTATTATTTTTATAATGGAGGTTCTTTTGATGTTATTGAACTTTTACTGTAAAAATTTCTTTTGATTTTTACCAGTGTGAAACGATTTTTAGAATGTACCTTGCAAAACATAAATATTAATTTTATAGTTGCAAACAATTTCCATTTTAATTTTAAATTGCAATAATTGCTACCTTACTTTTGTTTTGAACGCAAAACTAAGAAGTACGTCCAAGAACTCAGTAGTAGTTTGTTAATGGAACCCTCTTTTGAGTGGAAGCCGCTATACTAATACCTAGTTTGAATGCCTGATAAAATAATTACGATCACGAGCATGAAAATCGTAAGAATATTGATGAACAAAACCAAGATTAATAAACAATAAGTATAGATAGAACTGCAAAGGCATTGTTCGGTTCCATTTATATTCGATTATAAAACAGTCACAGCAAATTTACCGTAGATGTTGCGCATATGTTTTATTAACGATTTACCATTTTATTTATAAGTATTTGGTATACTTAACTTGTAATTAATTGAACCATATTTAATAATTTCTATTTCCTCTTTTTAATAATTAACGTACTATTTAGAGATTCATTGGAAAATATCGTTCCAAAACTAGTTGCGTGAAGAAATCGTCGTTCAAGTTGGTTTTTATTTCACATGCAGTTAAAACAAAGCTTTCACATTGTTTCACAGCTTCCATTTCTTCTATTTTGTGCTGATTTATTTTTTAATTGTGGTGTTTCTTGCTGCTTCTTGATGAAAGTATGTTTTAATTATTAATTCTCCATATTCAACTTTTTGCATATTCTATGGCTTGTCCATGACTCCAAAAGTTCCTGCATTTAGTGATGTAATGTTTTTTATATCATCGTACTTCATAATAATATATTGAATTTCACCCTTCATTTGCTAAAATTTAAAAAATTCAATTTTTAAATTATTATTCAAAATAGATAATTAACAATATTTATTTAATTATGCAAAAATGTAATGATAAAATTCTATACGAAATTATTGTAATGTTGAGTAATTATTGTAAAAATTTCCTTTAAATACACATACATTGTAATAATACTTTGCATTATTATTACATTGCAATGAATTTCAGATATGCATTCGACTCCATTAAACATTAATTTCACATTACAGTCTTTTTATCCATTTGGTTTTTTTTTTATTCTGGCACGTGTTATTATTTCGCCGGAAATCCTTCTTAATTCAAGCGTATATTCAATGCATTTTAAAATAATTTAACAAATCTGTTTTTTTTTTTTTTTTTTTATAAAATGTTCCGATGCTTTTAATTTAATTTTATCAATAATTAAATATTATTGTACTCGATGTTATACGCGAATGTATGTATGTGTGTGCCAGTGTGCACAATTTACTTATTTTAAAGTAATTATAGCTTTAGTAATTAATACGCATTGATTATTATTGAACCGTAATTGTAAAATAAAAAAAACAGAAAACCAAAAGAAACCCACTCAAATGTAACATACTTCAAACCATCCAATTTGTTTGTGTGTAATTTTTACATTAATTTGCATATAAAATAAATGTGTATGGTTTGAATGCGCCCTTACAAATCCTGTGTGTCGTCAAATATCCTTAAATTATAAAATTTTTTTTACATTTTTTTTAACTAACTATAGTGACACTTAATTTTTTTTTTTAATTTTAGATAATTGAATGAATGAATTTTGTGTTTCTTTTTTTTTACATTTTTCTATAACCACAAACTGCATTTACATATTATCACAATTATTAATTACATAATATGCAGGCATAGTAATAATATTTTAATTTGTAATTGTGAATATTTATAAAATATGTAAGTGAAATATTACTCAGGTTGTAAATGATGGCGTGATAGCTTAGATTAGATTTTCGAAGTTAAACGAAAATTTCAATATTTTGTATCAAATTCCCTTCGATGGAGAAGGCAAATTCCAATGATGTTATTGAAAACTTGTAAATCTCCGGTCCTAATATTGGTAAATTGGTACTATATAGGGACTCATACTATTAACAGTGACTTCCTCTTTTTTCACTATGAAAATTTTTAGCATTTTGTGTTAATTGACATTCTTATTCCAACTCTGAGTAATTCTGACTTTAGATCCGTATTCAACGCCGACTTTTATTTTACTTCGAATTAAGTTAAAAACTACCATGCTTCAAGTATAATAATTTTTAAGATGTTGACTCAATTGATTATTTTCCTAAATTTTCAGCTCCATAAGAATTTTTGATAAGATAAAAGCACTGTTATGGGGTAAAAATGTTCGAAAAATTCATTTTCTCTTGTGGATTAAAATATTCTTTAATATGGCGTTATTATGGATGGAAATTGTACTATGGCGTTGAATAGATGGAATCTGTTCAGGTGGTACTAAATTATTGTAATGTTCGCTTAAGATATAATTTCTATTAATGCTTCACGCCCTTATTTGTAATACAATCCGATATTTCTCACTTTAGTACGAATATCAAATCAATGTCAAATATTGTTGACGCATTAAACAAACATTGTATTCCTCCAACGGTGATCGGGTACAGAGCCTCCGAGTACATGTACTGAAGTGACCATGGCAACCAGTGGCAGCTGAAAACTAGGTTGTCTTAAACCAGGTCAAGTATTGTTCAGGTTAGTTTGACATATAAGGACTAACTGGGCTACAACAATAACAAAAAATTTGTATCAATATTGAGTATCAAACATTATTAAAACGGTGAGTAATTTTACTACTATACCACCTTATACTTATACTTGTATGTGCGTATATAAAATTAAAATAAAAATACGAAAAATCAGTTATTTTACATTTTTTTGTAAAGAAATCGATTTTTTCTCTACTAGATTAAAAAAAAATCGGAGGGAAATAAGCAAAGCAAAAAAATTGAAGAAAATTATAAATTGCACAAATAACACAAAAAAATAAATCCTCTCATATGTGGGTGAAGTTTTGTCACACATATACAAATATATATATGGAAATGCAAGTGTAGGTATGTATGTTTACAATGCTACATCATATATATGTATAGAAATATGAAGCCTCCATTTTTAATTGCTTTTTTTTATGCAAAACCCCCCCAAGAAGAACAAAAAAAAACAGCAACAACAACAAAAAATTCTGAAATTTATTATTTTTTAATTTTTTCTCACTTCATTGTCACGTGAATTCAGATGTTTTTTTTTACTCTTTGCTTTTATTTTTGAAAAATGTATGATGAATCATAAAGCGCATTCTCCATTATTAAGGACATAACGTCTCATACCACACAATTACTATGATTGTAATTTAAGTTTATTTTGATTTTTTTGCATTTTTCTGTTAAAATATTTTTTTTGCATAGGTTTGTTAATTTAAAAGTACATTTTCTTTTGATGTACAAATTACATACATACATCTGAATGTATTTTGAGTAATATGATTAAATATTAAAAGACTTGAAATGTTTAAAAATGACAAAATGTTTGATTAAAACGTTTGACGGTAAAAATTGTTGTACAAATGTATTATAGATCCGGGAACATAAGAGTTATAAGAAGATTATAAAAAGGATGTCGATCTGATTTTCTAATTTTACAATTCATTTACTTTAAAAGAATCGAATATTTACAGCACATTTTGTCAAATATAGGTATTGGAAATTTTAAAGTTGCGCGCCTTACCATTTAATTTATAAGTACATGCATACTTATCACTTAATTTATTTATGCTGGAAATGTTATTAAATTAATATAATAAACAATTTTAGCGCGTATGTAATGGTTAACAAACATAATGAGTAACGTTATATTTATCTACACACATTCGTGACCATTGAATAAGAAATCTTAAAATTATATCATGTGTAATTTTAATTTGGTATATAAATTTGAATTGCTTACAAAAGAATAAGGAATTAAGAAGAAGAAGCTGTTCATTTAAATATATTTTAACTAAGAAGCGAGAATTCTTTAGGTGATAATTGAATTTTCTTTAAGGAACCCTCCATTTTTTCACATATTTTATATCACTAAATCACAAAAAAGAGGGTATTTTATACTCGAGTTCAATTTACGTATAGTTCGACATTTAATATTTTAAAATATAATTACTAAAATTATTTGAAATTGGACGTATGCATAATTCAGGTGTGGAATTTAATACAAATATAATAATATTGCTCATAATTGAAGAGTATTTTAATTATAAAATCCGGGAATCACATTGAATTCATAAGGTGAAAGATGAAAATTACAAAAAAAAAAAATTTTAGGGGTTATATTTTAAGATTATTTTTCAAACACGTTGTATGAAGCATTTTTTAAGAAATTTCAAAATTTTTTTTTTGTTTGAATGCTTTTAGGGTTGTCGTCTAACTTGTTCATTTAAAAAATGTGCGGTTGAATTAAAATTTTTTAATAATTTTAATTATTAAAATATTAATTTATGCGAATATTAATTTAATTTTATAATACGTAATACATAGAATTGATGGTGGATATTCCTTATGAAAAATAAATTCCCTTATAGTTTTTACTTTTGCATGTATCTTATACGTGAATGTATTTAATGAAATTATATAAGTAATTGTAATATTTAATAATTTTCATTTTAATTATATAAAATCCTGAATTCTAACCCTTATTTCTTTTATTTTTTTTTAAGTAATTATTATTTTATAATTCAAGATTGAAAAACTGAATATAATGGCGGAAGTTTTTTTTCTTTCTTAATTAATCTATATTCTATATATTCTATAAATTTTAAGGAATACAAAAATGACTCCATCATGACTAATAAGGCACTATTTTCAATATTATTATTTTAACATAATTATTATGTACATATCTATGCTTAGAAAATGAAAGCAAATTTATTGTGACTCATTAAATTTACCCATGAAAAGCTTTTAAAACAAACCAAAAAAAAAAGTATTAGAATAAAAGTTAGAATTTTTATATTGTGTAGAATTTTCTGGATGAAAAGAAAAAAATTGAAAAAATTAAAATAAAATTCTATTTGCTTTCTTTATTTAAATTTCTGGATTTTGTTTAAAGGATTTCATATAATGGAAAGCTATATTTGTGCATATACACCAAACGTTCTTTTGTGTATCCTTAAAAAATTTTATGAATGTTTTATAGAAAATTGAAAATTCTAGTTGTTCCAGTTGATTTTACATTGTATTCCTCGAATTTATTTTCTTTTTTTCTTAACATAATCATTGCAAGCATAATTTCTACGAAATTCGATTATTCAATGGTAAAATAAAAAATTGACATAGATTTTCATTTAAAATATTTTTAACATAAAACAAAAGAAAAATGACTAATTTGGAAATTTTATTTCCTGAATATAATTATATTGTATCATTATTTAAAAATTGAAATAAATGAGAAAATAAATAAAATGTTAGATAATACAATAAAAATATTAATAATCACAAATTCTTAACAAAATTTCCAAAAATTGATAAAAAATTTTTTGTACATTTTCCACTTATATATTATAAATTGCAAATATTCATGGTACGTATTTAATTGGAGGCCCATTATCACTCAACATACTTAAAGACACTTCGGTCTTCATTTTGACTTTATACGAATTGAATTATATGCACTATTCAACTCAAACCGCTAGCATAATCTATGATTTTACTTGTATAATGCTCTCTAAGTATGTAATAATCTAATGTTAATAATATAATCTAATTCTAATGTAATCTATTTGTAAATAGTAAGTGCACATCTCTCGAATACTATGTACAAGTCGGTTACCTGTATTTAAACAAAAAATGTTAATTAAAGGATCGCTAGTTCAATTGTTAAGGCAAACAGCAAATTTTAGAGTATGTTTAAAAAATTTAAGAAGCTGAAGAAATATAATATTGGTTGTAGAAACATGATATTTTGCAGATAGTTTTCTGTATTATTACAAACAAAATTTGTACTTATTTAATTTTTTTCTGATTTCTAAAAAAATTTAACGTTTATTGCAAAAAATTTTTCAGAAAATATTCAATGTACAATGTAGTACATATGTTCATACTTTTCAAAAGTTTTATTTTGAACATTTAAAGCTTTAAGTTTTATTTGAGAAAGCAATAGATGTCTCTGTAATTTTCTTTTGAATTATCAAAGCTTCAAACCGATTTTTATCTGAAATTTCTCGAAATTGAAATTTGGATGTAATTCGCGGAAAAAAATTTTGTTTCATTTCGAATTCCGCTTTTCTTTTTCGAAACGTTATTAAAAACGTAAATTGAAATCATATTTTCAATGAATCTTTAAAATTTAAATGTGATTTCCGGTTAAATTAGATAAGATATAAGTTTCCTAGACGATTTCTTTTAAAACTTTCTTAATACGAATATAAGCAGGAGTTGTCGAAGCGAATTTTACTAAAGAGACCAAGTCTGTAATTGCAAATTTCAATCGTAATTGTAATGATTGCGGTGCTACTATACACTAAAATGTATAAAAGAGCTAGGAAAACCATAATAGAAATTTTGTTAATTATCAATTCAAATAATCCAATTTAATATTATTCCTAGATTGCTATTCCTTTCTTAAATTGATGTGAAATTTTAATTTACTTATTGTGAGAATTCATTTCCATATATAACTTAAAATATCACTAAAAAAATACATCATTCATATTACCTGCATACTTATGTATATAAGTAATGGATATTCTTGGAATATAGATAGTTTTTTCTTTTCTGTATCCTCTTTCTCTCGTTTCAAATTCTTTTTGTAATCTTGGTTGTAAAAAATTTAAGCTTTAACGTTTTTCTTTTTTTCAGATTTTCTTTATTGCAAAAGCTTTGTATTATTTTAAATTTAGTTGCAATATGCTTTTAGAATGCACAGCTGTTTAATCTATTCATATAATTGACTAAAAGTACAAAAAAAAAGAATAGAAATGAAAAACTATTATGGAATCAGTTAATAATAAGTTTTATAAGAATTCACATTAAAAATGCAATGATCGGAAAACATTCCGTAATTTCAATTAAATGCGGCGCGGGAAAATTGCGGAAATTTTAAGTGTTTTTACTTATAAATTAAATAAACGAACTATTTAAAAATATTTAAGACACCAGGATAGTATTCCTGTGGATTTAATAATTAGCTCCAGAAAAATTCTAAATTAAGTAAATATACACATACGTACATACATAGTTTAAAATTTGATGAAATTAAAATGGAGTGCTCATAAGATGGCTAAAGCAAGCGTATTTCAAATTTAATTTACAGTTAATATTAAAGCAATCAAAATGGGTAGTTTTTAATATTGGCAAGAAACGTGAAATAATCTTGTATTTGAATTCCAACTGTTAATCTCTGTAGACCATTATTTTACACTAAATTCAAACCAAAAAGGACGCTTCCTTGCTAGAAGCATTAATTGAGGTAAGTATTGAAAATGTGGTTAACCGTAAACTTGCCATTGAATTTAAGGTTGTAAAATCTAGTCAAAAATTTTGGTTTGTTATACCTAAAATCTTATGAAGCGTGAAATTAAAAGTGAAATTTGAAAGCAATTTCTATAATATATTTTACGATAAAAAGTAGCTTACATGCACTTATAAGCACTCCACGAGCTGACTATAACCAATAAAATATTGCAACAAAATTTCATTAAGTTGAATAGGTATCCAAATTTTGTGCTCTAAAAAACTTCAGGCATTGGTGGAGTCTCCGTTTACCAAAATCTTCTCCTTTTTAAAATTTTCTTTAACATCCATATTAATCATGGCAAAGTTACGCAACATAATTATATTGTTTTCCCTCTTGTTTTTTTATTCACCTTTGAAAATCTTCCTTGTAACTTTATCAGGACATTGGCCTTATAATTTACAGGTCTTTTTAATTGTCTATTTTTACAGTTTCTCACTTTTCTTATTTTCTTTTTTTGCTCTTCAAGTTAAACTGTTTCATTTCCTTACTTTTTTCGCAACATAAAATTAAAAAATTTGACATTTTATGCTTTTTACATCGTTTCTTTTTTTATTTTAGAAAGGATATAATTATGTTGTGAATTAATAATTGCGCTTTTTATAGTTTATACACGCTTAAACTTTAACGTTTTATATGGATAAGAAAAATATTCAGTGTAACCAGGCTTGTAAAGTTTTAGCGAGTTCTCATAAGGTTGACGCTGACGCTGGTTGTGTTTAGATTTTTTGCATCATAACAGATTGCGATCTGTCAAAAAAAAGAATGATTAGATTGTTCTGATCAAAAAATTCTTGTAGTTTTTCGGACTAAAACCTACTCAGATTTCGCTCGAAAATTTTTTTTAAATTTTGGCACTTCAAAATGAAAAAAATTATTTATTGACCAACAGAATAAGTTCGTTTTGAAATTATATATTTTTTCGTTTGACCTGTGTTGTACTCTGATAACTATGAATCTAATCAGACTTAACCTCTTAATTATAGAAAACGAAAATGTTCGTAGCATAGTTTAGGGATCCGATTATTTTGATAAACTTACATAAACTTATAGACCTGACATTTAAACAATTCTAAACTTACGGTTTTTGAAGATGTAGTCACTTAACCGGTGCAATTACATGGCGTTTTCTTTTTGAGCTTAGAATTTCACTCGAGCATACTCAAGTCGTAAAAAAGAACAAGAATATCTAGCTCAAAGCGTTTCAAGAAAAAAAAACACAAACACAGTCCATTTTTTGACAGATCTGAAACCGGTCAAAGTAAAAACAACAAAGAAATCATTTACTTCATGTTGCTTGAAACTTCTCCCTGTTTTATATGTTTCAATAAATTATATGTTTTTGTTTAGCATGTTTTTTTAATTACTTTAATATTGGAAGTGTAACATAACATAAGTGAATGTTAAATAGTAAACAGACCTATTAGAGGAAACATAAGAAATTTACTGATATTTAATATTTAAAAACAAAAACATAAAAAGGAGAAAAAGAACGGAAGAAAGAACAATGCACTGTGAAATAAGGAATAAAAGATGTGTCTTACCAAAATTAAACTTGGAAAGAAAAAGAACAAGTGTAAACTACAAGAATTTTATTTATTCTCATATTTATGGTATTTTTTATTTTTTCCGTATCCTACAATTTGCATCAGAGTTTTATTTATTTTTTTTCAACCAGTTTTTCTTGTTTCTCATTTCTTTGAGGGTAGAAAGAGTTATAAAGTGGTAAGAGGATAGGAACCACATAATAGGATATTTTGCTCCCGCAGGACTACAGTCTTCAAGAGAAATTTTCTTGTCATTTTATATTTTTTTAAAAGAAGTTTTCCTGTCGACGACTTCATAAGATCCAATTATTTAGGTTAGTACGAAAATTTTTTAAAAAAGTTTACATACTAATAAGACAATAATTTGTTTTCCTTTTTATGATTATTTGCACAATTTTTAAAATAGAAAAAATTTTCAACTATTAAGAAATAAGTTCTTATGAAGATTTTTTGACCTATTTAAAGAACTTTATTAAGTATAATATTTTAGTAGAAGGCAAAATGTGTAAAAATAACTTTCTTAGAATATTATAATTAAATATTTTATTTTGATGAGTTTCCCGAGCTCATTGGGTGCTGTTCGGTTGTTTTTCTATTATTTTTCGAGTAGTCTTCGGAATATCGGACGCTTATAGTGTTTCTCCACGACTTTCTTGGTGCCCGTATGGTGGATATGTTGCCCTTCGGACGCTTTAACTTGATCATCTTCGGGTATTTTCCGAGCGCGATATTTATCGGCGCATTTGCAGGAAAGACTGATGATTCGATTCAAAAGAAAAACCATATCAAAGTACTGGGATTCAGTGAATATTGATTAGTTTTGGACATTTTCAGGGTTTTCAAAGAAAGAAATGCACAAAATTACTAATACAGATTTATTTAATTTCAGTGTCAGATCCAATGAATTATTCAAACTTGAATTTTAAAATAAAAATTTTAACCTTGAGAATTGCTTTATACATTTTTACGCATTACTTATGGAATTTCAGACATTGCGGCATCCATAAGAATTTTTACTTTGTTTTCAATTTTGCTATGTATAAAAATATTCATTTATATTTAATTCAATTACTTGTCGTGAGTTGACTATTTGCCAATTATTTAAACTTTCAATTTAAATTTTATATAATATATAAAATTTAAAGACAAAATTCAAAAGTAAATAAATTTTCTTGCATTTTTCCATGCACGTGTGATTTTTGTTCTTTTAAAACTTATTTAGTGCATACCACCTCTTTGAGTGTGTTTTTTAAAAGGATAAGTTGTGTATAAAATTAAAGGTGCTAGATTTGAAGCACATTATTTGATTATTTTTCACATTTTAGAAATAGTGAATTTGTTTTAAAACAGAGTTTCTGTGATAACTCCGAGGCTAATGAGGTAAAACTATTTGTTTTCAAATGATCACAATAATTTAAAAATTATAAATGTGTTGATACTATTAATCAAACGTGAAAGCTTTTTTTCAATTAATGTCCGTGCGGAAAATATTTTTGCCTCTCTATTAATCCGTTTATATGTCAGTTTCATGCGTATTTGAAGATTATTTTACGACAAGGTAGACGTTACTTGACTTGAAGCCAGCTTGATTCAACTCAATCAAAAAATTTTGCTTACTTGACTCAAAATATTAATAATGGTTTGAAATTTAATAGCTAAACGGCTTTAAGCTGGAATAGTAAAAAGTATTAGTTTGAGATGACTTCAAGTGAAGTACTCAAACCGCCATATAAAAGACGTATATAATATAATTATTGTCAGGAATTGGTTAATTTGGAAAAGAGATTGACAATTAATATTATGCAAACTTTCTAGTGATTAATTTGCATATGTAAACGGTAGGTAAGCGAATCGTTTTAGGATGTAAACGACATTTCATAATTATTTGTTGCCTAATTTTTAGACTCATATGACGCTTACAAGCTACGCTTTTCATTTTGAAAATTTGAAATACATAAACTTTAAAAATAGAAAGCATTCATAACGAACGAGTGCTTGGTGCAGTTCGTCGTATTTCCATTTTTTAAAATAAAATTTAAATTTTTTTTTTTTGAAATTTCGAATTGAATATTAATTTTATAAGCTGTATTTGGGAAGTGTATTTAATTCAATCATCTAAAATTAAGAATAAAGCCAGAAGGATAAATAATTTAGAATAAAGCCAGAAGGATTTTCATTTGAAATCAATCAGCCATTTAAGCTTCTTGATGGTACATACATACATATTATGTATGTACATACAATATCCAATAACGCGGAAAGTATACCGTTAAAGTTCAATTAAATATAATTTTACATTGGACAGCAAGGGAAATGAATACAGCATACTAAAACTAAAAATTTTTTAAGGAACACTCAAAAACTAACTTGGAGTCAGTATATAAATTTGGAGGGAATCTGAAGATATTTCAATGCATACATATTCATACATCTATATTTGTATATATAAACTCAAAAACTAAATTGGAGTCAATATATAAATTTGGAGGGAATCTGAAGATATTTCAATGCATACATACATACATTCATATTTGTATAATTATGTAATTTATTGGTAACGTTTCGTTTAAAGGTGCACATTACAGCGTTCTACAAACTACTATGCATACTTGGTGGACTTTTTTTTGTATGAAATATTGTAATTTGGACGTTTACTCATATTCTTTTAGTTGCATCACTCGAGTTGATGGGGTATTCAAAAGTATTTTGGTTTTCAGTATAAAATTTCAACTTTTGGAAAAGATATGCTGAAAAACTTAAATTTTTGAATGTCAATTCATCGCAATGCTCGGATCAGATTCTTTTATGCTTACATATCTATACCCTTAAATGGCAAGTAATACCTACATATCTGTATAATTTTAAATTTTTTGTACATAACATAAAGAACGTTTTTATATTAAAATATTTTAAATTTTTTTTAGGGGAGAAGGCGAGCTTCAATTTTACATTATTTATAAAAAAGAAACCAGTTACTTTTAATGATGTTGAAGAATAGTACGGATAATTTAGCTGATCAAACAATTCAGGTAAGGAAGTTAAATTTGTTAATTACTTGTGTTATTGCATAATATCTTAATTTTCTGTGCATAGTTAAATTTGGTTTTACATTCATAACTTTCTGGTAGCATTGGGTTTTGTTAATTAGATTTTTTTTGATTTTATGTTAAAATAAGCATTAAAATTTGCTTATAATTTTGATTACTTCTCAAAATTAGGCGCGTTTTTCTTAATTCTTTTTACTTCAACTTTCTTTTATAAAATATTTTCAATACTCTATGAATGTGTACATATTCAAAGGAACTTAATCCTTGAACTAATATTTCTTATTTTCACATAAATTGTATTAAATATCCAGTAGTGACTAAAGTAATATTCATTTTAATTGATTAAATTTGCCAAACACAAAGAACCAAAATATTTTTGAAAGATCCTAATAAAATAATTTCAACATTACGTTTTTAAGTTTGAACTTTGTCCTTGAAGGTTCTTCCTTATATATGTATAAAAGTTTGTCTGTTTGGTTAATATTTTGATTTTCTCTAACGTTGCTTATTTGATATTTTAGTTTTCATTCTGAATGTTAATACAATAGCAAGTATACATTTGGGCAAATATGTATATAAAAGCTTGTATGAATGACAAATTCTTATCGTCTCGACTATAGTTTTTCTGTAGTGTTAAAGGATTTCCTTTATATAACAGTGTTTGTGTTGAATATTATATAGAAATACATACAGATGTGTAAGAAACAAAACACTTAAATAAAGGAACATATCCTTTTTAATATAGATTTTTTTTTTTTTTATATTTTTAAAAGAGTAGATTTTCTATTCTATATAACTATGTTATTTTACATGAAATTGTGTATGTGCGAGAAGTTTTCGTATAAGGTTCTACGTATATGATACACAGGAAAATACACATAAATGTATGTATATGAAAATTTAAAAATTTATTTTATACAATTCGTTTGAATAAGTTAAATATCCTTGTAATCCTTAATAGTTCTTAAGACTTTAATTCCTTTACAATATTCTGTATATTTAATTCGTATGAGGCTTTTTCAAGAGGTTTATTAACATTTTTTTATTATATTTGTATTACTTCTATTCTATTTAAAGAATTAAGGAATTTAATTGAAATTTTTTTTCTATTTCGAAAGTTAATTAAAGCAATTGTTCAAATTAAAGATCAACGAATGAAAATGGCAAGCTTAAATAATAGAGCTACGTATATGAAAAAAGGAAATTTAATTTTAATACAATTTTTGTAACATAAATATATGAAATTATTTACAAATCATTTAAAAGCTCAGAATAATTCCAAAAATCCTGTAACTAAACTCGTTTCGGGTTGTAATTTTGGTTTGACTAGACTTAGAGTTTACTTGAAATTGTAGCTAAACAAAACTAATAAAAATCGTATAAACCGGACGAACAAGAGTTTTACATTAAATTATTAAATTTTTTCGAAACATAGTGTCCGTTTTATTTAAAAAAAAACCTTGTCCAACATCCGTAACTAGCCATTTACATAACCAATAATCTGTGCGAATTTTATTTTTCAACTCACAAACTCATATGTTTAAAAAATCTTTAAATATACCTCATCTGTTCTAGATTCAATAAAATATTTATGATTAAGTAAAGTTTTAAACCAATTTTAGAAATAAAGTCCCTTTTTCTGAGGTTGATTTCATATTTCTTTTGTATTTAATAATTTAATTCTTAAATTTCCTAGAATTCAAAAACGGAAATTTTAAAAATTTTTTTCCCAATATTAAAATTTTATTGTTAAATTTCAGAATATCCTCAAGTAAAATTTCCTGTTTCAGGGAAATTTTTCATGAAATATAAATATTCTCTAAATATTTGGGATTTTTTTTTAGTACAGAAAACAATATTTCAGGGTTTCTTTTGTTAATAGATTTCCCCTTTTTAGAAAAGAGAAATTATTTTTCGTTAATATATAACGGGAAATTTTTGTTAGTGACGTCATTATTACAATTTTCTATAATAAAAACATCAAAAGAACAAAAAAAAAAAAAAGAGAAAAATTCCTTGACTATTTTTCTTTTGGTGAAAAAATTTTTTACCGGATTGAGTTTTAGGTCAAAAATTCCATTGTCTGCCTTGAATTTACTATTGTTGTCACTGTTGTCTTACATTAAATTAGTTTTAGCTAAAATTAAGAGACATTTCAGATTCTCTTACTAATTTGATGTAAACAAAAAAAAAAAAAAATAAAAAAAAATGTTCTTATGTAAACATAATATCCTTACCCTTGCTAATGTTTTCATAAATTTTTCAACATTTCATTTTACCGTTATATATTTGTTTATAAATAAAAAAATTTAATACTGAATTATTAGTTAACCACGAGTCATCGGTAACAAAGGACGTTCTGTAATAAATTTTTCTTTGATTTTATTTTTTCGAATTTAAATGATTAAATGATAAAATGTAAGAAATTTCGCGTCATTTTACAATCAAATAGTAAATAAACACAATATAATTGTAGTGGTGCATATAAGTGCTTAAAAGTTTTGTATATGTTTTGAAAATGAATTGAAAAATTATATGCAGTAGAAATTTGTGTTGCATATTCGATTTGTTTTAATGGCACGCTTAACTATTGTATAAATACCAGGTACAGTGTGCACGGTTCGTGAATTTTTCGACCGTTTCTCTTGAGGTTCGGAGTTGTAAAACGTGTAACGAATTAAGATTTTCGCGAATCGTTTAGGGTTAAAGAAACACTGGATTAATATAAACTTTGATGTAAAATACAAGTAAATAATTCTAAGAATATTTTATTCAATTGAATAAAAAAAGTGTAAATAAAATGTGGATTAACCGAAATTAAATTGGAATTGAAATATATCTAGAGTTTAACAATATTTGTAAATAGTTTATATATATATATATATGAAAAAAATATTAAAAAAATTCTACAAAAGAAAATTTTCATATGACTCGTTTCAAATGGCAAGGACAATGTCATTGATTCAATTAGTCATTGATAATGAGTCAAAAAAAAACTTGAATTTTTATACTGTTCGGAAATCAAAAACATTGCAATAAACGTAGGGAAAAAATATTAAATGAAATTTTTATAGAAAAGGAAATTATTGCTCATTGCATTTTAAAAAAAAAAAAATTTGTTACGCTTCATCAAAAATAATTAAAATTATTTCATTTGAATATTCTAAAAAATTTCACATAATTATGATTTTATTCAAAATCACTTTCAGATGAATGAAATAGATTCGCTTTTGTTCATTAATTATCTTGTATAACTACATTATATAGGGTGTATCTCCTTGAAATTGTGATACATAAAAGTAGGTACGTGGAGAGTTTTGTTTAAAAAAATTATGATTTTAAGAATAATAGGGATAATCATGTTCCGTGTCGCAACAGAGAATCCAATTTTAATTAATTACAAATTAAATGGTTCCTTTTGAATGTCCGATAAATTTAATTGTCTTGTGAAGCAGACTTTCTGCTGCAGCTCTGTAGTTGCTGAGATATCCAATACATCTGTTGAAAAACCCTCTTAATATTTATCTTTATTTGTAATATTCAATTATTATTAAAATTGACACCCTGTAGATTATTGTTTTATTAATAAATTGTCATGTGTATGATTGTATAGAAAAATGAATGTGATAAATTGATGCAAAATATGAAAACGTTATTAAATTTCAATAGAATTTCGTTTGAATATTTTTTTTTTCATAATTTTGATATTATTTACGATAATTCTTTCGGTTTAATTATATAGAATTTATAGTAATTGAAATATCGTTGTATAATCAACAAATTTATTATATGCTTGTCTGAATATAATAGTTAAATCATATTTTCAAATGACTTTGTAAATTATTATTAAAAAGTTAAAATTAATATAAAATTAATATAAAACTTAATCGTTTTAGAAATTAATTCTTCAGTACGGGTTATAGCAGTTTGGATTCTTCGTTTTGAAAATAGTTAACCCTCATTAGCTTACTATTTGTAGAAGACTTAATTGTGAAGCGTATTGACAACAATTTTAGAGTTGGTGGTAATTTTGTGCAAAATTATCGTTATCCTAATGTTATGCAATTTTCAAAAAATTAAATTTAACCCTCAATAGGTATGCATAAAACGTGTTCCTGCAAGAAGCAATTAAGCAAAATTATTTTTTTGTAAAAAACTTAAGAAAATTTCTGTAATGGAATATGAAAAATTATTTTTAATCAATAAGCAAATAAGGATAATTAATGAGAGCATTATAACCAAATCTAAAATATTAAATGAGAAGACAAACCTGAATAAAAACTGAAAGATATAAGAATGCAAAAAAAAAAAAACTAAGCAAAAACTGAAGGAAAATTTTATAGTTGCTGTAATGCAAAAGTATAAAACACAAACAACTCGTTGACTACTTTGTATAAGAATGAAATTTTCTAGCTTTTCCAAGTAAAAATCAAGTTTACTTTAATAATTTCAATGAAAATTTTCTATTTAAAGAGTTGATAAACTTCTTAAAGTGGAACAAATGAGTTGTTTTTGTAACCACCCCTAAATGAAAATTGTATAATGAAAATATTTATTTGTTAGTATAAAGACAAAGTTTCAAATGGATTTTTGTCCATTTATATACGAGTAGTTCTACTTATGTCTATATATTAGCTTTGTTTATGTAATTAAATATCTTACTTCTATAGCAGGTTACCTGTCACTTCTCATTATTGTCATAATGATATCATAATATTATTATTAAATTATTCAATTAATTGTGTAAAAATTCGGAGCGTAAAAGAAAACGAAAAAGAAGAAGTTTTCGAAAAATTGGATTATGATTCTTAAGAATCATCGAAAATAATTTGAAAAAAACAAGAAATTATCCTTGAAACTTGAGTTCAATTGAAAAATTGCTGTTTTTTATTAATTAAAAATAAAAAATTTCTTAAATATTATTTTCACCATAAAGAAAATTCTTTTTTTAAAAACAAAAACTGAAACGTAGAGGCCAAAAAGTCTGATTGTATTTAACCTAATAAAATGTAAAAGCAAGGAATAAGAAATATAAGGGAGAAAAAAAAGAAAGAATGAAAGAAAGCAAGGGAAGAAGCCAGATTTTTTTTTTGGAAGTTAATAACATTGAAGGTTTAAATGAAAAATTTACGGTTCTTTTTTTACATTTTCTTCCTGGTTTTTTCCTTTAAACAAATTTTAGTCGGAAATAAAAAAAATCAAAAATATGGTAGATAAAAAATCTTGGTCGCTAGAGATTAACTAAAAGAAAATGTGATATAAAAAGAGAAATTGGAACAGAAGTCCTTTTACTTTTTTTTTTTTTTTGCATTATGTCCATTTAGGCTTAATAAGGATCAAGGTTGTCTCGGTTGATTTTTATTCTTTTTAAATTTTTTTTTATTATAATTTTGTTTATGAATTCAAATTTTGGTTTTATATGAATATGTAAAATCTCTTTTACTTATTCCTCAATAAGTATAGTTTTATGAAAAGTTCTATAATTTTTCGAATATAGTTTAAAATATCATTTGATAAATTTGTTTATCTTTTAGGTTCTATTGTATTAATCTGGAAATTGTATTGCATTTTAGTGAGAAAGTTATAAAGAGGTCATTCAATCTTTGTTTCGGAATATAATCGATCCTGGGACATGTTCAAACTCTGAAAAATTTTGCATGAAAGAAAAAGCGTGGAAATGTTTTCAACAGCTGTTGAACTTTTGTTATGTAATACTTCAGCATGAATGCTTCAACTTCTATTAGTTCGAGTTCTTTTTCCATTCAATCTTTTGAGAGATTCTGTGTTTACCATTAAAAATTTGTAAATTAACGAAAGTAATAATTTTTTTTTCTTCGTCCATTCTAAAATTCATTCATGCTAAATTCATTCAAACTAAAAAACTTCAGACTTTAATTAAATATTTTTTTAAATAAAAGATATTTTTATAGTACCTTATTTGTTTTACATGGTAATAGGTGCGAAAAGGCACTGATAATTGAAGAAAAATTTATTAACACTAATTTAAATTTTACTGTACTAAATATTTGCCATAAAACTGTTATTTTAATAAAAACTTTAATTGCATATGCCATAAATAACTACTAAATTTTTAAGGTTTTTAAATTTCACCTTGTTTTAAATAACAAAAAAATATACAAAAATGTTAAGTAACTATTTTATTCGTTCAAATAGAGCAAGTACAGCTTTGTATAATTTTTTTTTTTTTACGTTAGTAACATTAAAAAAATGAAACGGAGTACCGTAAATGTTAGTTTTGTTAATAGATACATAACTAGATAAGTTTCCATTAGGCAATGGAAATTTTCAGATTATAGAAATTTCCAGGAAGAGTTGTAGTTCTAATTAACATTCGGAGAAAAGATGTTCACAAGTATAAAATTGGTTTTGAGATTTTTTAACGTTCAGCTCTATGTGAAGCAAAAATACTGTCTTATGGTCGAATTGACTTGGTCGCTAGCACGATGGTGATATGGTTTTCAGGATATTTTGGCAATAGAAAGCTGATGCATCTACTGAAATCAAAAGTAATGAAAATTTAAATTTTCATATTATATTGTAGTTGAATTTATGGTCATGTTATTCAAGTACAACGTTTTCTCTTTCTCTTCATTCTTGTTTTTTTTTATTAAAAGGACAAAATTTTTTTTACTCTTACATTCAAAAGGCTAGACACGAATTCATATCTATACATATAACTACATATAACTAACAAAACAGGAAACTGTAATTTTTAAGAACAAATCTTTTTAGTTAAGGAATAGTTATTTTTTCATATAACAGAATAAAAAAACCCATAACTTTGTTGAAAATTAGATTTCCTGATAATTTTTTTTTGCAAAATTTAATAAACTTCTTAGCAATTTAAAGAATTTAAAAATAAAACCAAGACAAAACTAAGCCCACAGGCCCAAAATTTTTAATACTTTTAGTTTTTATTCTTTTTCTTCGTCTTTTCCTTTTGTTTTAAATTTCTGGCTACAATTTTTGCATAATAAAACTTAGTAATAAATTTTATATAATCATAGAACATGAATATAATAAAATAGAGAGGAACAATTTAATGTGGCCAACGTATTAGTGACTGTACTTGCAAGTATGATAGCATTTTTTATCGAAACACAAAAATTGTCTTTATCAAAACTTACTGATTTATTAATGAGTAAAATGAAGCCAAACATGCTTGCACTTAAAAAATTGTGTACCGTTTCAATAAAAATGTTGGCTTTTAGTTCCAAATGTTAGGCAGAAGCTGGTGAATTTGACTTTTTAAAGATCCGGTTTGATATCTTATATGAGGCAGAAGATTCAGGATGTCCGATTGAATGAGAAGACGACTGACTTTTACTTGAAGATAAAACGACTGAGTATTTCTGTTTCCAAAATTTAAACATTCAAAATTTGATGTGAAAGCTGTACTCACCTCCCGCCAACAAATTAAAAAACGAAATTAAAGTTTTTTTTTTTGCAAAATTTTTTAAATCTTTTTACTAGTTCATTTATTTTTTTTTTTTTAATTTTCCTTTTTGTTATTAAAATACGAAAAAATTTAAGAATTCTCTGGTCGTACAGATAAGAAACTAGAAACCAAAACTGAAAACAAGAATTTTTTCTTTATTTTTCCTTTAATAATTTTCTTTTCCAAAACAGAAGGAAGAACGGGGCTTCCATTTTTTGATTTATTAATTTGATAAAATTTTACTCTTCCTTGTTTTTGTTCCTTTTAAATCTGATAATTTTCTATAAGAATTTCCTTTTGATTTTCTTGTACTACCTTTATTTTACAAATTGCGCAAAGAAAATGTAGTGTAATTATACAAGTTGTCATCATTTAAATGCATTTGTTCACTAGAATTTTATTTATTTTGCAAAAAAATTGATAATTTTTAGGAACTTTTATGAAATTCTTTAATTAAAAAGTTTCTTATAATTGTTTTTAGTGATAGTTTTCGTTTTTTTTTTCGTTATGTTCAACAATTGAGTTGAAAAATTATAGTTAGAAAAATAATTTTAAATTTAAATAAAGAAAAAAAATAAATAATTGAGTCAAAAAATTTATTGAATTTTTAAATAGTGACAGGTAAAAGGTCTTTTTTTAATTTTTTAATTGAACTGTATTGTATAAATGATTAATTAGAATTCTTTTCAAGTTTCAAATTGCATTTTTAAGGATATATTAATTAAGAATTTTTTGATTTAAGGCCTTCGCTAAGCATATTTTAGGAGATTGTGATGTGATCTGCATAATATTCGATCGTATTAAATATATGTATATAATGGTATAAAAAATTTTTATTTCCAAAGTTCAAGAAAACTGGCTGATAATTGTCTTAGATGTTGTTTAATAAGGACAATGTTTGCGAAAAAAGAGAGGTTTGCGTTAAAAAGTCCACAAAGAAGAAGCACCTCAATTGACGCACGCTTGTAAGCGACTATGTTAAAATTTGGGTTTTCCATTTTATTCCAAATATGTACATGCAAATTACAATAGTTCCATTTCAAGGTAAAATTAAAAAAATATTTGTATAACATATAATTTAAAAGGAGCAAAAGGATTAACGTGTTCTTATACACTTCTCTTATAAAGTGTTTTCATAATTATTTTGTTTTCTTTTTGTTGTTTCTTTTCTTTTATTTTATACTTTTATATTCAAAAAATCAAAAACACTCTGTTCAAGTTTTTTGTGTTTTAGACACCTGAAGAAAATACTTGAAAAATAAGATAATACCTATGTCGTATTTTATCCTGTTGTTTTATACGTATTTAAGGATTTATTCAATTTTATTTTTGAAATTAAATGAAATTAAAACTACCGGAAAAATAATTACAAAAAAAAATACACGAAAGCATATGAGATTCAAGTAATTGTGCTAAGATAAAAAAAAGTTATAAAACATTTGAAAAAGTGAAAAATAAATGGCAAAAAAACAAAAGTTAATGTGCTTGTTTGGTAGTTTTGCTTATTTTTTTAAATTTTTAATCCTTTTCAACTATTTATTATACATCCTATTTTATTTTTAATCCTTTTATGTTTACTTTTTCAATTTCTTTCTGTTATTGCCTTTCCCTTATTGTTATACACAGCAAACAGAAACAGCAATACATCTTGAAAGATATTATAAATAAATCTATGCGAGCATATACACACAATATTACTTTTGATCTTAATAAAATTAACTTCGAATGTTATTGTCATTAAATATAAAGATTTTTTTGGCATATGAAAGTTGTCTCTATGAGATCTTTAAAATAATGTTTTGTTTTGTTATAAAAAAAAAAATAAGGTTTTCTTAAGGTTTAATTTAAATTGGAATTATTTTACTATATTCTTTATTTTTTTTTTATTTTAGCAATTCATTCATGAGAGGAAAAACTTTTAAATATAAAGGTGTCTTTTTATTTACATATGGCTTTAGAAAATGTTTAACTTTTGGTGATTTAAGTTTTGAAAACGAGAAATTTAAAGTCGTAGAAAATATTTGGAAGACGAGAGCTACATTGAATTTACAGAACAGAAAACGCTCATACAACATTAATGTCAATTCTTTACTGAAAAGACAGTTTAATAAAAGAATCATTTTCCGAACATTTTTAGGACGTACCTGAAAACAGATGAATAGCTAATAATAGTCAAGTTAATAATCTGTTTCCAAATTGATTTAAGCTAAAATTTTTGTTAAATGTAGTTAAAACCAAGTAATTTAACATGTAATTTTCTTCTTTTTATGTTTGTAACCAGTTCATAATGACTTTTTTAGGGAATAACTAAGATATAAAGCGCCAATTTCTATGTAGATTGATGTGAATCGCTATTAGCTAACTTGCAATGTAATATTTAATACAATAATTGTAGTGCAATCTAGTAAATCAAATGATAATTTTTTGTAATTGATAATGGATTTTGAAAAATAGTACTATAACAGATTAATGTCTTTAAAATTTTTGACTGTAATCAAGGTCAATTTAATATAAAATTTTCAAAACCATTCTAATATTTAAATTTCAAAATTATTTTTGGTAAATTTCTCAGTGATCTTGTTATTCGTGTTTTAATTAATTTTTAGAATATCTTATATCAAATTAATCTGAACGTAAGGAAGATGAAAGAAAACGTAAGAAGTAAAATAATTTTAATGTTGCTAAAATACTTTAGAATTTCCAGTCTTTTCTAACCATTAAAAGTCATCACCCCCATAAATTAAGAATAATTTAATATTAAATGAACAAAATAAACATAATTTATTTGTTCATTTTTTTTGCTAACGTTTTAAAAGAAAATTTTTTTTTTGACCTCTAGGGATTATAAATAAATCTTTATTAAATTTTTTGTGTTATATAAGAATGTCATAATAATTTGTCTCTAATTATTTAATAATAAATCTTTTTATTTAATTTTTAAATGTTATATGTACGTATATTTTGTATATATGTATATAAATATAAAAGTATGTCAATTTTTAAGATTACCCTTAAGGACTTACCGGTATTTTTTAATTGTCCTAAAGGTAATAAATTTCTCTTTTCTTATTTCACATTTCTTTTCCTTTTCTTTTATTGTATTTGACTTTGTTTGTTGTTTTTATTGTTGTAATATGATTAATTACAAAGTAACTGGTTTGACATTAGTCGGTAAATGACATAAATGTAACTTTTAAATGCTAACTACCACAGTTTATGTACATAAATGTTCATACTATTGTGTTGACGAATTTGGATGTTTGTACCCGTACATACACACAAATATCATCATTTATTTCTATTTTGTCCTAATTTCTTTTATGCTTGTATCCTTAAAGAATTTGCTCTTTTCCTTTTTTTTTTTTTTAGATATCACAATTTTTGTCAACAAATTTCATTTTTTCTACTTTTCCAATATAAAAGAAATTAAAGAGCTTCAAGAAAATAGAAAGAATAAACATAAATTTTAAGAGGAAGTGAAAATAATGAAAATTGAGAGTTTTTTTTTTAAATTCTTAATGATAAATTAAACTAAAAATCGTAGGAAATTTTTTAAGAAAAAAAATTTTTTTAATTAAATATCATTAGGAAGACTTAAGGCGATGTGTTTATGTTGTGTAAAAAATGTGTGTTATTTATAAGAGCAAAGCAATATACTGAGTACTAGACTGTTATTGGGAGTATTTAAGTTTTAATAAGACAATTTTAGGCCTTATGAAAATATTTAACTGATGAAAATATAATAGATAGGAAGGAACTATAATAGATTTTTCTGATGGAACTATAACAGATAGGAAGTTTTAGAACGAATTTTTGAAAAATTCATCAAAGTAATTGTGACTATTTTATCTCATTATGGTAAAATTCCTATGGTATGAAAGTTTGTTATTTTTTATAAGTACTTTACATTTTTTTACCACAAAATTACCCGATTTCTGTTGGATATTTGACTAATATTTAAGAATTTTTTTAACAAATTCTATTAGAAATATTCAATTTTATTTTAGGAAGAATGAATTTGAATCCAAAAAAAGGCCTAAATGCTCTGAGCAATATTCCAATTCCTTTTCCAATATATTTGAAACAAAAAAAAATTTATTATGAATAATATTATTATTCAATTTTAGAAATAAAAGACTAGCTTGAAACGGTATAAATATCCTTAAGTTATTTTAATATTTACGATTACTAATATTTATTAAATTTTTCATATTTAATTTAATATGAATAAATATGACATTTTTAAATGAAAAGTACATATTATATTTAAATATGTTATTTGTAGATTATAAATATAGTAATAAAAAAATTTAATTATGAAATAATATTAAATTTTAAGAAAACAAAAAACCACAAATAAAATAACAAAAAGAAAACCCAGAAATCTGAAAAAAAACATAATGTTCCTAATATTAAAATTTTTCGAAATAAAAAATGTCGAAAAAATCAAAAAACTCAAATCTAACAATGTCATCCAAATATTGTACAACTGGGATAGCAATGGCAAAAACATCATCAAGAAAGTTTTTAAAAAATTCAAAAAGTCTAAAAACTCTTAATGTTCCAGTAAATTTAGAAAAATCATTAGATTGGGATTCACCAAGCTCATTTACTGGTACAATAAAAAAACGTCCATCTCCCACAGCAATAAAAACCAAAGTAATACCGAGCCAAACAGAAGTTGAAACAACTGCAATAAAAAGTTTTGTAAAAATTCAACCAAAAAATAAAATAAAGATAGTTAAAACTAAACAAGACTTACATGAAAAACAAGAAACAGTATTGGTAAAAAATAACCTCAAGGGTAAGACTGAAAATGAAATAATAAAAACAAATTTGAAATTTCGAAAATTTAATCAAAACAATGAAAAACAACAACAACATTCACAAGAAAAGGATCAGAAACAGGAGCAGAAACAAAAATCATCAAGGTCAGATTTTAATAATAAAAAAATTACTAAAAATAATAATAAAAAAATTATAACAGTTAATAATGTTCCTGAAAATGACAATGATAGAATTGATATTCATGATAATGATGATATTTATGATAATATTACAACAGTTAGTTCTGTTGAAAGTAATATTCAACCTAAGGGAATATCCTTAAATGATAATTTCAAAAATGATGATGAAAAATATTTAAAAAAATCAAATGTTAAAATATTATCATATAAGCAAAACCCTAAATATGATTTTTTCCCCAAAACACAAAAACAAATTAAAGTTGATACAAAAAATATACAAAAAAGTCATAATGGATTCACCATTAAAAGAAGAATTAAAGACGAGAAACTAGTTAAAACTTCTCAAAATTCATCAATATATAGAAAAAGTTATGGTACAGTTGAGATAAAAGAAATGATAATCGAAGAGGAAACACAACAAAAATCGATCGATACTCAACAGTCTGAAGATAATTCAGTGATTTTTAAGACAACAAAACTCTTTACTGATGCAGAAGAAATTTTAAATAAAAATCAATTTGAAAATTTTAATGAATCCGATTTAAAAATTTCAAATTTAATGAACAATAATAAAAATTTAGATGAGTTTTCAATGAAATCAAATTCATCTTTAGAAATCATTTTGGATTCTGATTTAAATTTAATTAAAAATAATCAATATGCCAATATTGTTATCGAAAATGTTTTTTACAATAATACAAATGCAATTAATGCAAGAGATTCATTAAATTGTGACCAAACAATTATGGATGTGGAATTAAAATGTGAAGGTGAGTTGAATTTAAAATTAAACTAATTTTATAATATTTAAGAAAACTAGAATAACTGAACTACAATAAATTAATTAAATACAGAGCTTAGCTAAAATATTGAGTAAAAATAAAAACCGAACTCGAGCTCTTTCCCGATGTTAGAGTTGTTGGCATGCAAATTATGCAGTTTTGTACAACATTTTATAATTTTTTCTTTTTCATTTAACATTTAATAATAAATTTAATTTATTTTTTATTTGATAATTACAGAAACTCCCTTTAAAATATCAACAAAATCAACACCATTACAAAAGAAAACTATCCATAATCATCACACCATTCCTTTAAAACAACATCAAACAATTTCAATACAACCACAATCAACACCATTACATTATAATTTCCATAAACCTCCAACACCACCACCTATAAGTCATATTCCTTCTTTAAATAAAAATCACTTACAAAAATTGAATGATGAAAAAAAACCTATTATTAGTGGAAATGACTTGGAAAAAGCCAAAGAAAAGAATCATTCTTACAATAATAACAATGACAATAACAATAATAGTAACAATTATAGAAGTAAGAGTTATACAAGCCCTTCAAATAAAGGATTACATTTAAGTGAATTGAAAAATTGTATTTCCAAATTAAATAGTAAGTTTTCTATAACATCAGCTTTGAGTAAAGCAGTTCATTTCACTCAATTGGAAACAAATGAAATTAAAAAATTCAATTCACCAATACATTTGGATAAACAACATGAAAAATCGAAAATCAATGAAAATGAATACATTCTTTCCTCTGAACAACTGAAAATTTCGCCTGATGATATGAAAATTCTATCAAAACCAAAATTTACATCCAGTCAATTGAAAAATATTCCTGTACGACCTAGGAAAGGTCCAAAAATATCACATTTAGAAAATTATTATCTTTTTGATCCAAATGTTGACTTTATTAATGAGAAGGATCAAAAATCAACAATTGAACTTGATTCTATTAAAAAAGCTCTTCAAGAAATTCCAATGAAAGAACAAGAACAACAACAACAGTCGAATTACAATATTCTCGAACAAATTTTCAATGACCAAGTAAACCATTTCGATGATAATATTTTGAATAGTAATGATAATGTTGATAATCAAGTATTTGTTATCAAAGAAGAAAATAATGATAAAAATAAATTGATTATAAATGATGATTCTATTAAGAAAAAAATTATTTGCAATGAAAATTTCAAATTCAAAGAAAATCTCATTAATGAAGTGCATCATAACTATTTTACAATTGATCCGGAAATATTTGAGACTATTTCAACTGCTTCCGATACATCAATTGAATTAAGTTCATCAACCAATGCTAATTCAAATTTAAAATCTATGCACGTACAAAACCAATTCAATTCATATGAAAATTGTAGACAATCAACTTCAACAATTCCTAATACAGCAACAGTAGTAAATTTTAATAATAAATATTCTTGTATAGAAATAATGGTTAATAAAAATGTTAGTTTAAAGGTTCAAGAAAATGAGCAACAACAAAAAGAACAACAACTAAAGCTACTAAAACAGAAACAAAAGCAATCAAATTACTCTAGTTCCAATACCAATACAATTGTAACAAAATTAGAACAATCTCAACAGAATGTTATTCAACCTATGGCTAGTAATAAAATGATTTCTACTAAAGAGAGGGAGCAAAATTATCAGCAACATAATATACCATTAGATATTTTAATACCAAACAATGGTAAAGGACAACAGTATAATCACAAAAAATTTAAGGATATAAACAGTTACTATAACAATGACAATCATCAGCAGCCTCATCTTCATAGTGATTACTCCTATCTTCATCATACATATCCTCAGTATAGTAATAATCATCAAAATTTGAAATTTTTTTCTGCTGATTCAACTTTAATAGGATTGAAAAATTCCAAAATTAATCCAAAACCTTTACAACAGATTATAAAATTAGAGAAAAAGGATGATATCAAACCGGAAAATGCTAAATGTTTGCCAATAGTAAAAAGTAACGAATACTATAATGAACATAGTAATAATACTAAACATATACATGCAAAAAAAGAAATATTAAAAATACGGCGGCATTCAATGGATGAAATTTATTTGAATTCACACCCTCTAATAAGCTCTCATTCTAATATAAATTATTATCGTAGTAGTAGAACATTACCAATTAAATCTAAATATAGAAAATTTGAAAATTCAGTGATAATCCAAGGACAAAAATCTTCTTCAATACAACATAATACTAATGCAGTAATAAATAATAGAAATATCCTTCAAGGTGGATCATCATCGTATGAATGTTGTAATAAAATAATAAATAGATTATCAAGTAGTAGTGAAGATATTGATAGTGTATTTTTAAGTTCAAATTGTACAACTAAGGATAAATTAGAATTCAATTCAGATATATTTTGGGAAAAAATATTGCTGATGAAGCAAAGTAAAAATATTCAAGGATATATTGAGGTATTTTATGTATAAATTTTTATATTTTGTGTAGAATTGTGAATAGTAAATAAATAAAAAATGTTATAGGTTTGATATGTCTTAGGATACTCCCGAAAAGAAAAGAATTTAGGTTATAAAAAATAGGTGGGATTAAAAGATAAAATAATTTTGTTTTTTGGGTTAATGTTGTTAGGATTAAATGATTTTTTTAAGGATTAAGTAATATTCATAAATGTTTTTGGAAATTTTGGTAATAATATTTTTGTAGCGGGTTTAAAATTTTATTATTGCCTTTATACGATTATAAGTTATTTCTTCTTTTTAGTAATAATATTCGCATTATTCGTATATATTGTATATGTATTATGTACGTGTATATAAATATCATACGATTTACATAGATTAAGAAAATTCGAAGACAAAGTTTTAAAGCCTATAATTTCAAAGTATACTTTCAAAATCTATAACATAATTGTAGAATAAAATAAATATCCAAAGAATTGTAATGTGAAGTAAACATATTATGTGATTGCCTCAAACAGCACAATATTTTGTATGAAACAATTTCAATTTAAATTACAAAGAGCAAATTTTTTTTTAAATCAATTACGAAAATTTTAACTTGTAGTATAAATTTATTTAAAATTTCGTTACATAAAATGATAATTGTAAATTATACTGCATTCCAACATTATTTTAACAATTTTGTATATCCAGAAATTACAAGTTACTGGATTTTAGAGCAAGAGAATTTGCTTTTTCATATGTAAATACGCATACATAGAAAACATAAGGATTTTTTCATACATTTTCCTATTATGTAAGTTATGGAATAACAATGTGTTTTTCAACATTTTGTTTTTTTTTCTATAAATATGTTCAACCATTTATTTTAAGGGGTAACACCTTCAGTAAATTTAAAAAATTGCCTCGTTGAATTGTGTTTTTCTTTGTATATTTATACTAATACTAAAAAAAACTCATTTTTCTCTAAGGACAAGTGTAGATTTCACAAAAAATAAGAACAAAATATTTCTAATCGTACAGAAAAAAAAATAAAATGTCATTATAGATGCGTTGAATTCAAATTTTGAGTTGTTTTTGTTTGGGGTGCACGTGCTCGTTTTGTTTAATGCACCCCAACAATAAAAGCTTAAAGGGAGTTGAATTGATGATTTTTTTTTTTGTTTCTTAAATTTTTCATTTATTTTTTTTCTATCTTATTTTCAATTCTATTATTATATAGTATGATTATCCTGGTATAAAGGACAATCATATAATTTGATGTTCCGTTGCGTAAGTATTTGTTTGCCCCCCTGTTTTGTAATTTGAAAATTCAAAAACAAAACGGATTTCAGTCCAAAATGTGTTTTATGCTTATAAGCCCAATATAAGGGTTGATGTTTATAAGATTTATTAAGTCCTTTTGATTTATGAGTTAAAATAAATATGAAAAAAAAGAACATTAAATGAGAAAAACATTTTTTTTCAATTTTTAAAAAATTTATGCTTTGTGGTTCACGTAAATTCATTATTATACTAAAATAGATTAAATGTAGCAATAACATTTTTGTTTTTAAGTTGCAAATCTTTTTTTCTTAGCTGAATTTATTCATTTAAATTTTTCATTTTGGCTATAAAACCAAATAACGAAATCATTTCGTTATCGAACATGTTTGATTGTAATTAGCGCTTTAATTTCACTATTGAACCTGTTTGATTATAATAGAAAATAATTCTTAAATTATTCTGACAATTCATTTCATTATTTGGTTTGCATTTTAGTATAAAAGTTCTAAAGGTAATAAAGATAGAAAATTACTGAATATTGAAATCCTACTAGTTTTGAAATTATTATTATTATTATAAGAACAATTGTACTTAAAAAGCTGATTTCAAAAGTTATAATAAATGAAAAATAACAAAAGGGTGTTATTTTAATTATAATTAAATTTAAGCATTTGATATGAGCAAGGTTTAATAATAGGATTATTATTATGGTAATAATGATTTCTATAATACTTGGCAGCATAATGAAATTTCCTTTTTTTTGTCTTTAATATCCTTGGAATATGTAATTATTTCGTTGATATTTTCTTTTTTTTTTTTGTTTTGGATTAGATACGATCTTAAAATTATTATTTCCAATTTATTAGGGTAAACATTTCTGAATTCTGCCATTTATTTATTAAAACTTATTCAAGTTACAATTTACTATTCATTAAGTTGTCAAAAGGAGTGTTAAAAACCAGTAAAATGTTTCTCCCAAAACTGACACTTCTTTAATAATTTACATGTTATACACTTTGTTGAAATTGTAAAAAAAAGTAAAATTTTATACGTTTGGTTTAATTATAATAAGATAATCGTAGTATTTTCTTAATAGAAAATTAATTGTTTTATATTTTTAGTAGCAGTAGGACAGCATTAAAGAACGTTGTGAGACTATTTCTAGCAAACGAGAATAAATAGAAGGTGATCTATTAAAAGGGATAGATCATTCAGATAGAAGATTCAGAAACAGTGGGAATGAGAATAAGTGAAAAAAATAAATTTCATGGTAAAATGAAAAGTTACGAGTTCAAAAAATGCGAATAGCTCTACCGTGTTATATTCATCGTCAGATGGATTGATCTGGTAAATATCTTGAGAAAAAGGGAAAGAAAGTTCATTCATCTGTTTAAATTATTTCTGTAGTGATTAAGTTTCCAAAATTAAGATTTTGAGCAAAAATGTTATCTGTTACTTATATTTGGCTGAATATTATGCTTTTAAAATTACAATTATTGTAGACTCTATATAACATTTTTGGTGTACCTTACCCCCACATTCCCCAGTTAATTATGAAGAAAATAAAGATCTTCAATTAAGATTCAAAATATTGCGATAACTAACTTTGTTTAAAATTGTAAATTTATGTATTAAGTTTCTATTAATTGCTATTTCTATAAAAATCTATTACTAATTATAAAAGTATCAAATTAGTCCTACCTTAAAATCAATAAAATTTTGTTTTAATTCTGTGAAAAGATTTTCATAAATTCAATAATTAGTCAACGTCATTAAAGTAATTAAAATAAATTTTTCATTAAACTAATTTATTTTATTTGCATATGAATCCTTAAAAATGAGGAAAAAACGCACTTAATTTTAAAATATCCAATCAATTGCGTAAATGTTTCCATTCAAAATAATGTCAAGTGTTCATTTTTGAGTTAAATGTTTATCAGGATATTTTTCTCTTCTCATATTAAATATTTATATGTATAAATACTATATTTTTCTATAACACCCCAAAATTTTTTAAAAATAAGTTGGTTTTTACACTTGTCTTTTCTATGATTTTTCATTATTATGGAGTAAAATTTCTTTTTTATTCCGTGTGTAACGAGTGCCCATTACGAAACAATATTTTAAGCACTAGGATAACAAACCATCCATAGAGTAGTAGCAGAGGATGTATAGTATTGTAGTAGGCAAATAATATAATAGTGTGGTCTATAGTAAATTTAATGTTGAATAACATACGATTTACTTACATACTCCGAATAATTCGTATTATTATATTGTGTGTGTCTATGCGAAATGAATAATGCCTTCTACCCCCAAAATTTATGTTTTATACAACATAAATATATTTGTGTTGAAGATTTTTAATAAAAGAATAAAAATAAAAACAATGAAAAAAGAGGAAAAACTTGTAACAATATTGTTGAACTGTTACGTCGCTTGACAGGATAATAAATTTTCATATCGTTGTTAAACTTAATAATATAAGAGGTTGAATGTTAAATTTTGTTGTTTCTACTTTTCAAATAAAAAATTTTCTCCCCAGTGTTGGAGTGTTAGTTTTAAAATTCAATTTTTAAAAATCCGAAAAATTTACTAACATTTGTATAATTTAATGTTTAAGGGTTTGCTCTTACCTATAGCACTCCTTCAAAGCATATATTCACGAAGGAGTCGAGTGTCTTTTTCGGGACAATTTGCTCAAAAAAGGATTTAAGCTTCGCAGTCACTGAGAAAAGGTGGTGAAGTCGGAAGAACATAATCCCATGTTTTTTAGATGTTCGATATTGTGAAAATTGCCGGTTAGAAGATATCAGTAAGCATTCATCACAGCTCTGAATGTCTTCTTAACAGCTGAATTTTTGTAAAGAAATGTTGAAATTAATGATTTAACTCTTAATGCTTTTTGCAACCTACTATTTTTCAAGATTTTACTTTTCGTAAGAATAATTTTGATGCCAATATTGGCTTCAATAAAAAATCAAATGTTATTTTGTATTACAATTTGGAACAATTGGAACAAAAAAGAGCATATTGAGGGTGGTTAATATAGTATATACAGTAATATGCGTATACCGTATATTTATGGGGTAAGAAATTGTTTGAATGAATTGTTTCGTTTGCGACATCAACTGGATGTTCAGACAATATTATTCCCTTGGTTCCGTGGTAAATGATTGCAATAAAAGAAAATATATTTTAATGCTCATAAAAACCTATACATACAAGTATTCTTATATGTTGAATTCTTAAATAATATTTAAGGGGTCATACATCGGCATATTGTCAGAAAGAAAATTAAAAAAGAAAAATAAATTTTTTTATTTAGAATTTTTATATTTTGAATCGATTTATATTTTTACTTTCTTCTAAAAATTTGTAATAGTTTTAATATTTATTCCATAGAAAATTTTAATGGTGTGTTCCGAAGAAAATGTTCAATTTAAAAATTATGTGTGTCCTGACAAAATTAACCATATTTTTGTATTTAATAGTTTTTATTTAACTTACTATTCAAAAGTTTTAGGAGATTTATTAACGAAGTGTCCATCGATTATTTTCAATAAAATATCGAGAATTCGTTAGTTTGTTTAGAAATGGCTTCTTTTAGCTGATTATAGATTCCTTTCCTTAAATGAATTTGCAGAACAGGATCACAGTTGTATGTACTCATATAGTGGACGATATTTCACTTTGGTTGTTTTGTTTTTTCTCAAATAACTCAAAATGTTGCTGTCTGTACTCTCAAAAGTTTAATTACTTTAGCTGTTGCTTGTAAGCTTGCTAATAGATTGCAGATAATCAAAATAATTTAAAATTTGGTTTTTCTTTTTATTTTAGGTTTATTTTTGGGAAACAATTATAATTGTAATATTGTAGTAACTGATGGAGTTCCGAATTTCAATTGTATACTGATACTGTTTCCGATTTTAAGTGGCATGCTGATATTGTTTGCGGTGAATAGTAGATGTCTTGTTGCTAAATAGATGAAAAGATAGTGAACCTTTAGTTGACGTAGATACATGGTGCATCATATAAGATCTGTTCATAGAAAATTATTTTTGGAATAAGCCTAATTTTTTTGTGTAACATTTTAAAATCCTTTCAACCGAATTTATTAATTTACTTGTGTATGCTTAAAAAAAATCCCTATTTCTCTGGAATAACCTTCCGAATGCAAATGCATTAATAAATACAGCATCGAGATGAAATTTTTATCTACGTCAATAACACAATATCATAATGCAGAATCATCAATTACAAAACGAATTTTATTTTCCTCTACAATTATTATTAACTATAGGAATGAAGTTTCATTTGAAAGCGAAAACAAGAGAAGAAATTTTTTTAATTTTCAACCCTAAAAGAAATTTTGTTCGCCTTCTCATAAGTATTTCTTTGTCCAATGATCCCAAGGAATAAAAAAAAATTTATTTTTGATAAATTTTAAAAAATCTGCTATTTCTTTTCCATCTTTCGGAATGAATTTATTTGAGTTCATCAATATACAAAAACATGAATATTTATGGTGAACCAAAATTTTTCTATTTTTTGGCAAAATTTCTACATGTAGAAAATCGAAATTATTTTACAGATGATTACAATATTTGATAATACCACCAGAAAATCCAGACTATATGGAAAATTTTAGTTACCCTTATTGTTTTTTACCACCCTAAAATTAAATTTTCAAAAAAATTAAAATTATAACGCATCTATGTATTTCTAAAAGTGCACGTATAATGAGTAACGAAATTCTTTCTAAAGACAACTACAGACCAATTTGGTTGTGTGTTGTGTCTCGGTACACAAATCTGTATAGATTGTTTAGTCGAAGCTAGTCTAGTCTGGGAGAGTATACACATATTTATATTGAACACTACAATTCGAGAATATTGAGTTGTTTAAAGGATAAAATGTAAAATATACAGTATTTGTGAATTATAGAGGATTTCGATTTCTTTTTATGTTGCTGTTATTAGTTAAAATTCCATCATCCTGCGAGAAATATACAATGGTTGTGTGATGATGAGTTCGCTTAAAAAAAAATGAGTGTGAAAAACAAATATTTGCATTTTCTTTAAAATTTTACAAATAATTTTCAATGTGATTTTCATATTCTATGTTGCGTACATAATTGAGGTCCTTTTTGAAATTGTTTGTTTGTTTTATGAGTATTCGGTGTTACTCATATATTTTATCCTTAGAAAAAAAATTTAAATTGTTTAATTTTTCCTTATTTTTACCATTTTGTTTATAATTTTTTGTTTTTTTTGTGTTATTTTCAAAGAAATTAAATGAAAGGGTTTGCTTTCTTTCTTTCTTTTTTTTTTTTTTTTTTTTTTTTTTTGGGAAAACGTGTATGAAAACGTTTTACATTTTTTTTTTATTAAAAATTTTTTCATATCCTTATTTTTTTGTGTTGTTGGGGAATTATTTAAAAGAGCAGTTAAGTAAGCACATAAGATGTAAAGATATTTATGTGAATAATTATTCAGTATGAAAGCGTAGAAAGGATTTACAACAGCAGTCATCATAGCTGTACGTACATACAATTCCTTAGAGATGTAATAAATGAGTTGCCGGTATGTGGATATTCTCTGAAAAATGTCATAAAAGAAGAAATTATTATATTTATAATTATATATATAGATGTGTTGAAGTAATAGTAGTAGTAGAAGGTACAGAAGTAGTAAAGTTATTTTTGTTGAGGAAAAATATGCTCTTTACATTCTGGAATTTCCTCTGATAGTCTCCTGTTTGTTTACTTTTTTTTCTGTTTCTTATGAAAGTTTTGTCTGTTTTGTGATTTTACTTTTGTTGTATGTTTGTTTTTTTTTTACTTCGGGTATATAATTTGTTTTTTAATGGATTTTCAGGATTCATTATAATTTTTTTTGTTTTAATTTAATTTTGGAATATGAGTCAGAATAAATTCTTTATGATAAAATCAGGGATGAAGCAATATTCCATACATAACATGTAAATATTATGAATTCAGATTGAAATTTAATTTTTTCTTTTTAGCCAAAATTTAAATTGAATACTAAACAAAGTGTTAAAAAGAGTTATGGTTGAAAAAGTTGTATTATAGAAAATAATTTTGAGAACTAGATAAATGGTGGATGATGATTGCTGTAATGTTTTACAATATAAATTGTAACAAGGCACAGAATCTTATCAATAATATGAATACAAGAAAATTGAATGCAAGAATAACGTCAGGAAGAGATTTCATAATTACAAAGAAAAACCTAGTATCTGGTTTTGCAGCAGATATAAGACTTGAGCGCTTTATAAGCGCAATTTATTCGTGTTTTAGGTAAAGAAGTCACAGCAGCATGATAGAAAATTTGCAGAATAGGAAAATTTGCATTAGAAAATGATAATATATAATGGACAGTAATAGATATCCTGTTAAGAGCATCAACAAACTTCTTAGAGAAGAATATAAAAATCGAAGAGGAAATGTAAGCAATGTATGGGAACAGAACGGCTTATTTGAATCAGAACGAATTTTTGTCACGGACAACTTAATAAATAAATAGCTAAGAAAATATAATTAAAAACAAAAAATTTAATACAAGTAGCAAAAACAAGCAGTAAATACGACCACATTTAAGGAACATTTGAGTAAGATAAATATCATTGAAAAATCGTCTCAATTTTTGTTGAAATTATATTTTTTTTTCTTGATTTTTCGAAATATCTTGTCTTAAGAAACATAGTATGATAACGAAATTAAATCAAAAATTGTTTTCAACACTTTAAAATCAAACATGGCGGAAAAAACAAATTGCTTTGCATATGTTATTCTTATATTTTGTGAATAACATCAAAAACAGAGAATATAAAAAATAACATCCTTGAAAATTCTTAACGTGTAATCTCAATAGGAAGTGAAAGCACCTTCGTGTAAATTGAATTGTGCTGTGAACTTTAAAATTTTTTGTTTCTTTACACACATTGAATACGGCGTAAAAATTCAAAAGCATAAAAAGAAATTTCATTATCATTTTCATTTTATTACTACAAAGCTTAAGGATATATGAGTAGTAATAATCTTTTTTTTCATTTAAAAAATGTTGTTCTTTTTAAAGATTTGATGAATTTTCATTTGTTTTGTAATTTCTTTCGCTTGTTTTGTAATTTCATATGTTTTTAAGGATTGTTGAAAGTAAATTTTATATACACGTGTATTGACGGACCATTTTATCTAAAGCTAGTAAAATAATTAGATGTGATTTTAACATAATTCTTTTCACAAACAGAAATCGAAAAATGTAACAAACAAAACAGTAAAAATATTTATAAAACATTTGTAAGACAGCAAAAACTGAATAAAATTCGCCTATTTGCTATTTATACGTACTCAGGAATATTTCTAAGTTCTTATTTTTAGATATTTAGTGTTCTTATTTTTAGATATCTAAGTTCTTATATTAGATATTCATTATTTTTGTGATATTTAGAGCTGTCAAATGTCTGGCAATTTTTTCTGTAATTTCACCGATATTTTTATAATATCGTCAGTATTTCTTAAATGTTATATATGGAACGGATCGGAAACTATTTTATGTGAAAATTGAATTGGGAATACTTGACACAAAATTAGTGCAAGTATAAAAGATAAAAATTTTTACTGAATTTCCTAACGTATCACAATGATAATTATTGAAATAATTTATTCTCTAACTATTATTTTACAAAATTTCATTTCCCTAGCCATCGTTAATTTGCAATTCAACTTTGTATTCAATAAAATTTTCAAAAAATTTTTAAAAATTTAAAAAAATTTAAAGTAAAAAAAATGTAAAAGGAGTTTTGTAATTTAATTTCCATTCTTGCGATTGAAGAGAGAACGTTTATAAAATTTGAAATCATCAATTTTTCACACATTTGTACACACATTTATTGACATTTACATATTTATGTCAGTAATTGCACATACAACATGCATACATAACACTTAGGAAAATGTATGTAGACTAAGTTTACTGTTATTATTGTAAAATTATAGGGAAAAGAAAATGAGAAAAATGCCACCAGAGCTAAATTTTAACTTTTGCAAAAATAAAATACAAAAAAAAAATTGAAAGAGAAATAAGAGAATGAAAGTTTATTGAAGTCGAAGAAAGTAGTTTTGTTTATATTTTAAAATAGCATATTTGTAAGAGTTTAACTTTCTCATTTTTACAAATTTTATTTTGTTTACTTTTTTCTTCTTTTATTTTATTACGTTACTTAAAAATAAAGTTTTGGAAAATGTAGAATTTTATTAAGTTTTTTTTTTTTATAAAAATTACATTTTATTCACATTTATTTCTATTGGAAAACTTACACATATATTCTATCTCTTTCATATTCTCACTTTTTATGAATTTTTGCGATGCAATTATGTGTACATGTGTGAATTTGTTTTTTTGGATGATCTTGTGTAAAATTCGTAAAAGTTTTCCTAAGGCATTATAAAAAAGTTTATTTTTTCTCGTTTTCCTGTAAATTTACTTTTAAAGTTTAGTCTATACTAGTGTAATGATGTGGTACATGAATATGAAGGATCTATAATAAAAGAAAGTTGAATTGTGTAGAATAGTTGAGTATTACTTTTTAAGGCTCATTTAAAATAAATTTTATTTAATGAGTATTATGAAAGCATGTTTAAATTGGATTACTGTTCATTGGGAATTGGTTGCCATTTATGAAAATCTCGACTTGAAATTTAGTTAAGCAGTTGCCCTCAATTTTATATAGGGCTTATTTATAGCTGTACCCATAATAACCTGAAATGTAAAAATGCTTTTCTGCAGTGCTAAATTTTGATTTAGTCATAACGCCCTGTTTTTTTTTTCGCCCCATCGGCTATTTCATTTCTTTCGGCTTTTTAGATTTATCTTCCTTTGTCTTCGTTCTTAGGTTTATGCAACCCTCCGTTCGACTTTGTGTATATTCGTCTGTCTTTATTTCACAGATTTTATTTTATTATTTCTCTGTCCCTCTATCGATCGGTTTTTTTGTCACCCTGTCCACCAGCTTCTTTGTCATTCTGTTCATCGGTTTCTTGTCCTTCTTTTCATCGATTTCTTCATCCCTATGTCCCTCTGTTTCTTTTCCCCATCTCACCCTTTTGTCTTTTATCTATATTATTTAATTTATGTTATTCGTGTTTGTGTGGAAAGAAATTCAGTTAAAATTTTAACTAATTTTCTCACTTCTTTCTCTCACTTTCTGTTTTTCCTCTTATTGATTTTATAAAACTTTTACACTTTGCGATCGATTTCGATATTGCTTCAAACAATAATTTAACCCATAAATTTCATCATTTACCTATTTAAAAAAAAGCAAGATTGTGTTTTTATTCCTTACTACTGGTGATATAACGAATCCAATAAAGGATTTTTCATGTCATCGAATCTAATGCAAAAAATATATTTAACAAAAAGTTGTAAAAAGTACAAAGAAAAATTTAATTTTAATTTTCATTTATTTAAAAAAAATAAGGTAAAGATGAAAAAAGCAGTTAGAACCCCCCAAACAAATTCATTTTTTAAATAAGAAAGTGTCATTTATGCTCATAACTTCTTTTAATTTATGACATTTTAACGTCATCAAAGATTTTTGTTTGTAAAGAATAATTTTTTGGGGAGAAAAAAATTCAAAAAAAATATATGTAACTTTGAAATGAGGGAAATTTGCTGAGAGAAAAAAAAAACAAAAACAAAATAAAAACAGGAAGGATATACGTTCCCCATATCCTGGGTGTTTTATCATTTGTGAAGTTTAGTAGGTAAAAATAAAAAAGAAATTGTTGTAAAGTTGATTTTTATTTCATCAAATTGTCGTCTATCAATAAAGAGACAAGAGAAAAACTTAAACAAACATTTTTATTTCTCACCTCCGCTTTTATATTTTTTAAACAAAAACTAAGTGGGGGATTCGGTTCTTATTTCGTTTAATATTCGTGTTTCAGCTGAAGGGCAATTTTTTTGCGTTTTTGCTTGAAAATTAACAAAAAAAAAAAAGAAAAGTAAACATCGATTTACATTAAAGGTAAAAATGAAGTCAATATGGCCCAGGAAAAAAAAACTAAAGAAAATTTCAAAATTTTTAATATTTTAGTGAATAAAAACAAATATTGACATTGGAATGGCTCATAAGATTTCTTCAGCCTCTTTTTCCCTCATTTCCCTTTCCGTTTTTGTAGCAAATTTTGAAGATATTTTGATGAAAGTTGAAAATTTGTAATTCCTTCTTTAAAATATTAAAAAATTTTAAAATATTTGCTTGAATATTTTGTACTTTTTTAATGCATTTTTTATTTTATATTGATATATTTGTTGTTGTGCTTTGTAATATTTGTAAGCATAATTTAAAGGTTTTGTTAATTACAATCTATTTTTAGGCGATTTTTCTGAACGGTTGCAGAGTTGAAAATGAAAATTTGTGATTAGGAATCAATCTAGTTTTTTTTTAGATTTAAGGAATAGTTTAGTTTTTAAATCTAAAACCGTGGCTACCCGTGTCATATAAAATAAAAGTTTTTGATGACGTTGGTGATCTAATTTTGGATAATTATAAAGTACAACAAAATCCAACATATTTAAAATTGAGTGGTTAAACAACTATATTCAGTGAAATATTTATTAGCATCGCACTTGTACATATTTATGAGAATAACGTGACAAGGACAACTGAAGGAGAATGTTTTTAAAATAAAAGAAATTTATAGTGCTATAGATGATGTTATGAATAAAATCACAACCACACTCTAGAGTGTACAATATAAATGTCATGTTTGTTAGATATACCATGATAGATGGTAATAAATTTTAAACCTCTTTATATATTTTAAGTAACTTATATAAAAATCAAAAAATTTGATTATTTTATGAGAATTTAAAAACTCCTTTATTTATTTATTCATCAAGTAACTTCTGGAAATCCTCTTAAAAATATTATATTTAAAAAGAAAACTATGTAAAAATTTCAATCTTCTTTTTTTTAAAAGAAGTTTATTTATTGCACCAAGGGCTTTCATAAAAAAAAACGAAAATTGTTAAGTAATAACTTTTTTGGTTTTTTTTTCTACCTTTTACTAAGGTACTTAACAACAAAAAAGAAAAGAAATTAGAGAATTTAAAAATTTTTAGGTAACTTTAGCTAAAGTTGTATAATAAGTTTTAGAAACATAAAAGAAAGATGTTGAATTCGAAAACTTTGTGTACAAGCCAACCACCTAATCATATAAAATTTTGTAAAAAGGAAGAAATTTTGGAAGTGTCACGAATAAAACAGTATTCGAGAAATTGATTGCAAAGACCAGATGCAACTAGGTGTTTCTTTTTTGCTAAAACTGCAATCGGTTTATATTACATCTGAGTTAATTAAGAAAACAACTACATAAACAGCAGTTGCGCATTAGTCAACAGAGTGGCACATATTTGAATATTTGGCTACAATGGATATAGAGGCAACAAGATTTTCGATCGACTGGATGATGTTTTTGAGTGTACAGTGATATCAATACTAAACTATTCTTGGAAACAACTTTGAAAAATATATTTTTTCATTTTCTGCGAATTTTTTAGAAACAGTGACCATTTTATTGCCAGCTTATAGAAGCACAATTGACGAAACAATTGTCTTGGATCAGGTTCCTTTAATATTGAGGAAGATTTCCCCAATTTTTTTTGAGGACGTTTAGAAACAGACTGACGATGGAAGGGAAGAGGATTGATTGTCGTGAAAACTCCTACAATTTAATGATTTTTCTTCCTTATTTTCCTGCTTTTAAAATTTTCAATCACACTATTAGAGTAATACTCTGTATACTTTAAAGATAAAATGGAGGGACACTAAAGGATATTAAAAATATGATGCTCATGTACTAAGGACATAAAAATATAAATAAAAGCACAAAAGCAAACTAAAAAAAAAAAGAAAAAAAAATTGTACTTAGTGACGCTTTTCTTATTTTTCGGTTTCGTTTTTTCTGTATTTGGCCGGTTCTTTTAAATGACATTATCCTTTTTTCTTTTGTCATTTTTTTAAAAAAAAGAAAAAGGAATATAGTAATAAAAATAAACCATAAAGCATAAAATCTTCTTACTATTATAATAAAGGTACACAAACCTAAATAAAGGTGGCGTATTAAAAATTGTTCTTTCATATTACAATGGTGTCCTTTTTTCAAAAAAAAAAAAAAAATTAAACTTTTAAACACCTTTGTTAAAATTTTGTTTTGATTTAAATTTCTTTTTTTTTTTTTTTTTGAATTCAATGAACTTGTAGACTAATTTAATAAAAAAGAATTGTTTTGATTTTTTTTCAAATTATTTTATTGCAAAGGTTTGCATTGTCCTTATGAATTTTATAGCGAAAATTTCAAAAATCCCCAAAAAAATATAGGTTAACATTGTAAAGATTTGATTCTTTTTATTTTTTTAAGGCAATGTGGATTGGTTTAAGTGATTTTGTTATGACATTTCCAAAAATTTTTGCAATTAATTTTTTAAATTGCAATAGATTAGCATTTGTGTAACGGCCACCCAAAATCTAGTTTCATATTGAAAAGTAAAAGGATTCGAGCTCAGATAAGATTTTAGCTTTCTTATCTTTATATTTTAGTCAGATTGTCATTCACTTAGGTTTTCTCTATTTTCACTAAATCAATATTTGATATTGACTATTTTTGATTTTGGAATAAAATTTTGTTAGTTTTTCCTTACCTTAAAAGAGTAGGCTAATTTAAAAAAAAATGTTTTGATATAATTTTACTTATTAATAAATTTACTTATTTATACTATTTACATTTTAGATTTACACGGACTGGGGTAATTTCTATCTAGATCGGGCTAAATCAAAGAGACGAATTGTTAATTTAACAACAGATTGTTGTGATGGTCTAATTTTAGCTGATATAATTGAAAATGTAACAACATTTAAAGTAGAAAATATGATTAAAAATCCTAAAACTCAACAACAAATGGTAAGTTATACTTTATTTAATTGTTATATAACAAAACATTTTAACTCAATTACTAATATTTTCCATGAAGTTCAAAAATGAACTATATTTCCATATGTGCACTATTATTGTACTTTTGAACTTTACAAAAAACGAATTCTTTATAATCGTCTATCTATTGACTTTAGTAGATTAATATAAATTACTTTATTTTCACAATATTATTCCATAAGATATTTCTCAAGTTCTCCTCAAACTAGCTATATTTATTCAATTATTAAAAACGACATTCCTTTTTTTTCTACTGTGAACGATTTAATTCAAAGAATTATTATTATTATTGTTGTAATAATAAAATTTTTAAGAAAATGAAAATTATGAATAAATTCCAAACGTTTCAATTAATAATTTGCAATATTCTCTCTCAGTTCATGATATTCCAATCAATTTTCAACTCTTTTTTTTGTTTTTTTTGGTTTTCATTTTTGTTTTTTTATGAAAAATGATTTACTGACAGATTTAATAAACACTTGCAAAATGAATAATGAAAAAATTCATGGTAATTATGAGATAGTCTATTGAATTTGAAAGGACAGATTTGAAATATTTTAATGCAAAGCTTTTTAAAAATACAAAAAGTGTTGATAATTGATGTTAGTTAAGCACTTGCTCAAAGATCAATAACTTTGCCAGAGAAGTCCTTAGCAAAAACTTCCTAAATATGCGTCTTATTTTTTATTCTCGTCTCAATATCCTGATAGTTCGACTGATGTACGACAACTTAACAGTGACCCTGGGAAGTAGGATAGCTTAATGTATATTAAGCTATCTAATATTGAATATAATTTTTACAGTGATCGGGATTTGAACCCATTGGTCAGATTAACTAAAATAATTTACCATATTATATTAAAATTTTTAGCCCTGTATGTTTTAAAAAGGAATATTTATACCATTATGAACAAAATAACAAAATTTCTATAGAAAATGAATAAAATATGACTTATACTTTTAAGGTTAAAATAGTACTTACTTCATATACGAGTATGTATATAGGGAAAAATATTGTCGTTAATAAAATTCGCAATCTTTCATTTCATTGCTTTTATTATTCATAATTTTTTCGCGTTTTAATTTTTTTTTGCACTGTTTATTCTTCTACTTGTAATTCACTTTAAAATTGTGTTAAAGAATTCTATTTTTAGATTATTACCGTAGATATAAATGAATATTGTATTATGTATGCTCATATATTGTAATATATAGATGAAAATTTTATTTATTAAAATAATAATTTTTGTTGTTTATGGTAAAAATTTAAAATTCTTATATGTAGCTATTTGATTTTGATTTCATATGAAAATTTTGACTTAGTTGGAAAGTCTTTTATTCAACTCTTTTCATGACATGTCGCGTCTAAAATGAAATTTTCTTTTTTGTTTTTTTACTTTTTCTAAAAATTTAAATATATTATAATATTTAGTTTAAGAATTCAGAAGAAACTTTCATAACCAATGTTATATACTATGTGGTATACAAATCTCTAGTATGCATAATTACGTGTACGAAAATGTTACTATATATTAAAATGTAGACTATTATTAATATAACATGATGATGATGAGTGGGTTGAGATAGGAAATAATTGCCGTATTGTCTAAAAGTGTAGGTTGACTCTGTTTAAAAACAAAATAAGAAAAATGCATTTTGAACTTATTACATAAAACATTTTTAATGATTTTTATCATAATTTTAAAAAATGATTGAAACTAACTTGATTATGAATCAAAAAATTTGAAATGAGTGTTGTTAGATCTATATAAGCAATTTCATATTTTTAATATTTATATCAGATAAAATACAATGTAGATGTGTTATCGATATTAATTATTTACGAGATATCATTGAGTGCTTATCGGTGTTACAAATTTTTGAGATAAAGTTTAACATAAATTTTATTGATTTTATCATTTTGTAGTTAATATCTATGCGTGGATATTACACATTTAAAATTTTACAAAAAATTATTTTAATTGAAAAGAAAAATCTGAAAATGACACGCTTTCAATATTCTATTGTATATAAGTACTAGTACTTAATTATTTTACAATGATAATTGACTAAAATTGTTTGCTATTGTAAAATTATTAAATAATTTACAATTTTTGTACAAAAATAAAAAAAAAAATATTTAAAATTTCAAACTAATTTGAGTCATTCATAGCTTAAAATTGAAAAAAAAAAATTAAGTGCTTTTTGTAAATAAAATTTTTTGTGTGCCATAAATGCTCTAATCTGTTGGTACAAATGTTTGTTGAATAATAATTATAAAATGTAACAAGTTAAATTTTTGGTAAAATTTAGACGCTGTTATTATTTTAACGGTACTCGATTTTGTTTTCGTTCGTACCTAATTTGGGATCCAAAAATTGTTTTTGTTTCAAAATTAATTTTACAACAAAGTTCAACATTTTTTGCGAAATCCTTATTATCTTAAAATTTTGTTTTGCTATAAAAATTTAGGCATTAATTTAATTTACGCTATTAAGCGTAAGGAATTTTATATTATCATTAAGTATTAGAGGCTGGAATACTTTATTGGGTCGGAATATGCACATAAATATGATATTTAAACGTAAGAAATCTTTAATAATTAGCAAACAAATCAGTTTCTGTTATGAATTCTCTAATAAACCTATACCATAAGAGTTAAGAAGCTGCAGTCAAAGCATAATGGTACAGTGAATGTAATGTTTAAATTTTATAAGTTTTTGGATTACATGACTCACGTACATCATATGGTCTCTGATTTAATATTTGATATAAGAGTATGTATGTACTTAAGTAGTTAGAGTATCTACACGCCTATATCTATAGCACAAAATTGTTAAAAAAGCGAAAAAAGCGGCTTAGAAATAAATTTTCATTTTAATGACAACTTGTTGTCGTACATAATCGATTTCAACTCTCTACTTTTTGTAATGTTTATCCATATGTAACTAGTTTAGTTGATTGTCAAAATATATTATGCATTAAAAATTGTGACAATCCCATTGTTATATCAAGATAACCAAACTGAATGAAAAAATAAAAATTTCTTTTTTATTTCGCAGATTTTACAAATTGATTTAGTGTTGAATTGAGTGCTTTTTATAACACGTCAATTTATACTTAAATTTGATTTAATTTTTTTTTTTAATAAATTTTGATAGATTTGAAATAGACAGATTTACATTTAAATCAAAAATTTTTTTTTTTATTAATTTAATTTCCTAAGCGAGATAATAAAAGTTTCTCAATATACATAAATGTTTTGGCTATTGAAATAGAAATGTTATTTATGTGTTTCTCTCTATATAAAATTTACATTTCAATTAAAATTAAATTTCTTCTAATTATCGTTATTATTTGATTTGATATTTTAATGAATTTAATAAAATATTTGTAGATAACTAATTGTGTAACAAATTAGGCAACAATTTTTATAAGGTTCGCTAAGTTTCTTATTGCCTATTCCTCTTATTTCTTCGAATACCCTCATCTTTGTATTTTAATTAATTTCAGTCCACTTTTTGGTTGCAGTTTCTAATACACAATGTTTCATTTGAAGGTTTAGACTGAAAAGGTGATTGGAGGAAGTTTTTTAAAAGAAAAAAATACCAGATATAATTTTACACATGGTGTGCAGTGTGCTATTAAAATATTTACTCCACGATTTTTTTTTTTGGTTTTGTGAAAACCGCTTCCGTAAAGTCTTAATTCTTATACAAATTGTAAAAAGTAGAAAGTTTCCACTTTAAACAAATATTTCGTTAACTTACAATCTAGACTTTTACGTCCATAATGAAAACGAACTATAGCCTTCATAGTTCTTTCACTCATTTACAATTCATTAACATACAAAATACAAAATTTAGTTACATAATGCATGATTTATAGGCTTCCGAGTACTCTACCGTATATTGGTCATTTAAAATGCGTTACAAAATATTGTGTATAAAATATGAAAGTCGAATAATAATGGAAAGATAATCGCAATTGTTTAAATAATTTTGTATCATGATAGAAATTTTGTAGCATGACATAAATTTCTAGCATGATACAAATTACTTTATTCACAGATTCAGATATTAATTAACACATTTCAGCTTTATCTCACATGATATAAAAATTTCAATCTGAATTCTGAGCGAATACGAAACGAATATAAAAGCGAAAGAGAAAAAACAGAAATATAAAAATCATCAATCATCGATTTTATGATCATTATTCACAGATTACTTTCAATGTAGCATAACGTTCATTTTACAGATCGCGCTCAAGTTGATTGTGATTAAAAAAAAATAATACAATTAGTCTTCGGACGTACTTTGAACGAGTTAAAAGTCGAGCGGAATTTATTTTTTTTTTTATTTTTGAATTTTAATTTTTATAAAATTTTATTTAGTTTGTGTTTTTGTTTGTTTACTTATATTAGAATTTTTCTTTTTTTCGAAATTATGTGTAAATTTTGTATACATTTATACATAATTAATTAAAAAACAAATTTCTTAAGTGTTTGTAAATTTTAATTTTGAAATATCTAATTAGTTACTTTTACTATATATAAATATGTGTCTGTAAATAAAAACAAAAAGCGCGGTGAAGCTTTTTGAAATCATCTGACGATTCTAAGAAATTTTTAAGAAATAATTTATTAAATTTGAATTTTATTTGATTAATAATGTTGATGATCCGTAATTTTTAATAAAATGTAACCAAAACATATATTTTGAAATGATTTTTAATTATTGTGATATTACAAATTGGGTTTCTTTCGAAAATCAAAATTAAAATTTGATTTATTGTAAAAAAAAAAAAAAAGATTTTTGATAATAGTGGCGTTACTAGCCAAAATTTCTCAACTAAAGGAGAGACAAAATATTTTTTTTTTCAATTTTGTTGCGATATTAAAAAGAATTTACCGGAGAAAAAAAAGATAAATAATAAAAATTTCTGAATAATTAAATAATCAGAAATAAATTGCGGTCAAGAATTATTGTGGTAAATTTTATTTTTAATAACCAGACAAAATAAAGAAACCAGGAATTCAAAATAAAATTTATAAAATTGAACGACAATCCTGGGAAATTAAAAATATTTTTCTAAATTTATTTCTTTTAAAATTTTAAAATTGTGGTTAATTTTATTACTTTTACTTAAGATATTCTTTGGTTAAATTCTTTAAGAAATGAAAAATTTAGATTAAAAAGAAAAATTTTTATTAGTGTTTAAAACAGCCTTACTTAAACCTGCAATAATTTTTCCCTTTTAAAAGATAACATTAAAATGTTTCATTTGTGCAATTGCGGTTTTCTTCACCTACATTATTAGTTATAGTTCTTCTGTTGGAAATCGAGGAGGTGAAATTAAAAAAAAACATTTTTTTTTTGCGGTTTACAATTTTCCCAATAAATTGTAAGTTTTATTTTATATTTATTGACTTTTAACATGTTTATTTCGAAAATAGAAAACCTATGACAGGAAGAGAAACTAAAAAATAAAAATAGAAAATTAAACCGGTAAAAGAAATGAAAATTTCTGATCACTTGATCAGAATGTCGTAATATTATTTTATTTATTTAAATGAATAAATCTCACCTACCCACCTTGTTTTTAACAAATATACACCTGAAGCAATTTTAAATGTACTTAGAAGGTAGGCACTGAATTTCCAGGTATAATTTAATACTCCTATAAGAATAAGGTGTGAGTGATAAATTTTGCAATAAAATTAAAAATAAAAACACAAAAGAAAAATAAAGTACATGACAATAAATTTGCTAATAAACATTTAACATAAACTTCTGGTTAATTTTTCATTTCATTTTTTCATTTTTAAAAATTTTGAATCGATAAAGTGGTGGTGTTTTATGAAATATTTTTGCAAGCAAAGAAATTAAGTACCTATATTCGATTAATTGCAGCTTAAGGAAATTTTTGCCAATAATTTATTGATAACATGACAATTATTGCTCTATGAATGAAACAAGATTTATCTTGTGTTTGATGTTGTTTCTGATCACATAAATATTGGCTCCCTTCGGGTTTGCAATGGTCTTTTAAATTCAAAGTCAAAATCGTAGGTTACCAAATAATCTGTGCTATGATATTATCACTTTTAAAGTGATATCCAAGAGATTTACGAATTTTATGGCAGAACATGTTTGAAAATTCGTTATCTTTTCTCCTTCTTCTGGCTTCATCTTGAAATAGTCCCAAACACAGCTTCAAAAAATCTGCTAAATTAATTTATAACTGCAATATGTCGTCGGAAAGGCTTTAGAGAATTCGGCAAAACTCTTCTCAGCCACAGTGTTTAAATCAGTGGTGCAAATATTGTTCTAATCATACTTAATTTGCACTTGAACCTTCCTTGAGAAAACTTCTGCCCGAGCAATATTTTAACTGTTATTTTGATATTTCCCGGAAATTGGAATTTTTTTAAATATGAACGTCAAAATTGACATTAATTCGTTCCGCCTACAAATAAAATTCTTCCCGTATGTATACATAAAATGCTTATACTTCAGTGATAAAATGCAATAAATAAATGTACATACTTACCAATTTAAGATATTATTTACTCACATTCCATATCCGATAAAAACAGGTTTACCATCTGATTTAAGTTAGTAGCCTTTATTTATGTTACTATCTCGTGTTTTTTTTTTTGATGTACACCCGCAATATGAAATCTTAAAATATTATGAATGATAATTTTATTCTGAAAGTATAAATCATAAATCTTACAAGCACATGGTATAAATGCACATACACTTACATTCGAATGTGTGGTCGAATGGACTCAATATGATTAATTGATTTAACATCATTTTTTATTGTGTGTGTGTTTTTTTTTTTTAGTTTGTTTTTATCTTTGGTTTCTATGAAATTGATTATTTATTCTTTCATATAAGTATTATGATAAATTTATTGATTTTATCGATTTTTATGAGATTTTAAAGACATTTTTAAAGGTAAATTATTGAAATAATTTAAGAGTAAAATAAAAGAAAATCTTGAAATTTTATTGAAATAATGATAAATCAAATAATAAATAAAAATAATTTTAAATATGGGCAAGAGTTCTAAAGAAAATTCTAATGAATCTTTTCTATTATATTTCTATAGAATAATAATTGTAATATTTGAATTAGAAATACATACATAGAGTGAGGATCGATGAATAATTTTAATTAAATTTGAATAGAAATTTTTGACTTAGAAATTGACGTGGGTTACCAAACACATATTTAATTGAATTTTTCTGTTTTGATATTTTTAAAATTTAAAATTCTTTTCATAAATGTTTTGAAGAAATTTTTAAAGATTTCCAAGGAATGAAAGGTCAAAAGTTAGAATTGCATATCAATTAATAAAAGTTAAGAAGTTCTACAAAATAATATAAATGCAATAGAAGTGCATTGTGTAATGTTATATTTTATATTGAAATTAAAGGTATATGATCATTTACATTTTATATGCGCCTACATATGAATTATATTGAACAAATATTTTTCAATTTGATTTTATTAATTTTAATATTTTAATTATTCAAGGTGTACTCTCACTCAATGTGATCTTAGAAAAATATATTTTAAAATTTATTCTATTTCTATTTGAATTGACTCGAATATCAAATAGAAATCATATTAGATATAGAAGTACTCGTAAATCCACTTTGATTTGGCCGATCAAATAATGTCATTCTAAGATACTTTATATATAATTATAAAATATCGTATTGTACTTGACGTCGTTACCTCTATGCGCTTAAGGTATCCATATAGTAAAATCTGTAATAAGGTAGTTAATATTATGTGTTAATTATTTTCTGAAATTTTTATTGGTGAAAAATTAATCTTATATAATTTCAAAGTTCACCTACAACAAACTGCTCGAGAAACAGTTAAGACCACAAGCAAGAACATTGAAAAGATCATTGATTCAATTACAATTGTGGTTAGGAATATTGATTGCAGCAGTTATTATAGAGGCAATCATTTTTTGATATTTATTTTTAGAATATTGAAAAAAAAAATTTACCGTAAAATTTTTAGAAAAAAATTATGCTAATTTCTTTGTTATTTTTTTTTACCTGTTATTCATGATCAATATGATTGATTTATACTCTGCTTGCTGGTAGTTCGTTTTTTACCTTTCTTACTTTAGAATACTGATTCTTACGAGAATCTGTGGATTTCTAGTGATCACAAAAAACACTTAGAATCGCTCTATCTCTTATAGTTTAGTCAAAAAACGCTTTTAAAGTTTTTTCAAGACTTTTTTCAATTATCTTATAATAAATTTAAATATTGACGAATTCTGTGAAATGTATTTGATGAAATGAAAAATTTAAAACCCTCGATTTCTTTGAAAATGTTTGAAAATTTGAACTTTTTAATTATATAACCATGTATTAAAAATCGCGCTGTAAGGTGTAAATTGTTTTATTAGGGAAAATTTCGATCTAAGTTACGTTGCCCCCTCATTAACCATTAATCATTTTAAAACCTTTTGTAGTTCAAATATCAAATAATGTAAGGACATTTACGTGAATTTTTGATCGAAATTTTAATATCAAATTTGTTCGTGTACAAAAATTGAGTTAAAATTAAAATTTTTTTAATGATAATGTACTGCCTCACAACTTACTTAATGAACTTTAATTTATCATTTTCATTATCTTATTTTATTCGTTTGTATTTTTTTAAATTTTTTTCTTATTTTTTATTTTTACCATGAAATTTTCATTTTTAAGTGAATGGCCTGGAAAATTACTTGACGAAATTAACAAAATAAAAAATATAATTATGTACTAATTGTAAACGTACAAGATGTTTCATTTCCGATGACTAGTCTAATTTGAAAGGATTTGAGGGCTGCCATTTCTACACACTTTTTTCTTTTTGTGAAAATTGTTTTACGAATTTGATCGTTTTTATTTTAAAATTTATTCGATATAAGAAGATCATAAAATTTAAATGGATTCGACATCGAGATGAATTCTAGCTGAAAAATTGCGAGTGGGAGAAGGTTAAGGTAAAAGGTATGAAGGACCAAGAATAATTGAAGAATTGTACTTTCTTCTTCTGCTATTGTGCGATAGCATTAACGTTCGCATGCCGAGTTGTCTGTGGAAAAGCGCTTCTCCATATAGCGAAACGTAAATTAACCTATTTTTAGAAATGTTGTTCTGTCGATCTGAGTTTGGACTCGTGTATGTCACGTTCGGCTGAACCGAATTTAATAGAAATTAATATCCGATCTTATTTTGGCTATGCCACGAATTGATCAGCTGTTGTGATGTGTTAAACCTCGTGAGCTGGACTTTTTGTGCTGACTACATCAGAAATTTTTATTTTGCTATGACATCGAACATCCGCATACAAAAACTATTTACCATGGTTTACTTTAAAACAAATGGATCACCCCATATTAGAATTTTTATGTACATAGCATGTGGAAAAATAACGAACTTGAACACTTTTATATATGAAACCAAAGAACATATGGTCTCATTATTTGGAATACTATACATATGTACTCGTATGTACTCCCCAAGTGATATTATATGTCATTTAACAGAAAGAAGATTTAAAAAAAAAAATTTTCTTTATCATAATGTTCAGTTGTACTCTTGTGTCAAACGGTGTGTGTACAAATGCGTATATTATATAAGAATAACTGATTGTCTGTCGTTTTAATATGAAATTACAAAAATTCCAATGCTTTATGCTCTCAAGCATATTTAATGTACAATAATTATATTATGAACAGATTCAGAGTGGCAATTCAGTTCAAATATAATTGCACATACTGGATTATGTACATATTTATGTATGTTGGTATGTTAATATAATATTATCTATATTATTGTACAATTGAAAACCGAATATCAATTACAGATTAAAGAAACTTATTAATTTGGATTTATATGCATATTTATGCACAATGCATTTCTGACGGCTTTATTATATGCACTTACTACAATATAGAATCATATAAACGATAGTGAAACGTTATCCAAGCGCCATATTATAAGAAAAAAACTTGAATAATCCTCAGTTTTAAAATGATTTACATAATATTTATTGAATTTTCCATACTTAATTTAAAAGTACAAAAATTTTACTTTCATAAGTATGCAGTGGGGTCTTATTATCTTTATTATCGAGAGGGCAATATATAGGGTCGAATTATCTGAGGTCAATTTTTTATTATGTATACATAAAATGTATCAAAAGAGAAAAGGCATTAATTTTTTTTTAAATATCTTGTAATACTAATTATAAATCTGAATGGATCACAGATTTCATTAATATGGAATTAAGTATTATTATCTCTTCTCTGTTATTTTTTTGTTGGTTTTGGAAAATTTTCAATATTTTTTTATAGAAGATCTATAATCACTAACTTTCATCATAGTTTCACAGATAAAATGAACTCATCTCACATTATGTGTAGAAATAAATTTTTAAGCGGAAAATTGTACAATTCAGGATGCTCGTTATTATTATTATTATTATGATTAAGATCATATTAAATGAAAATTATTTTAGTTATTAAAGTGTTACAGAGAAATATGGGTATTGATGAAATAGGGGTTGGGTTTAGAAGCCATAAAATCCACTTCCTCGTCAACGGCGAACATTCGTAAACAATGTGTATTGCCGCCATGCACTCCTCTTCATGACAAAATCTGGAAAAAGTCGTCGCGGTAATTTCTTATTTACATTTATGTGCAAAACAAATTAATTAAAATTGCATGAAAGCTTGAATTTATACCTCTCAATTTTGGTTTAATATAAAATATATGTATGTACCTTCGTTAATTACGGTAAACAAGTATGTATTTCAATTTATAAATATGACCCAATTTCGTTTATCATCCATTTCCTTTTGAAGTAGAGAAATTTTAAAACCCTTTTGTCATAATGAATTACCAATATAAAAGTTATCAAAAGTAACCACGTGACATAAATATGAAGTAAACAAATTTATTTATTTTATTCGTTTGTTCTTCTTCAAAACATTAATACTTTTTCAATAATAAATCATTTTATCTTGGGTAAAACGAGAAAAAAAAAATATTTTCATTTCTTATATTCAAGTATATTTATAACTTCCTATTAATGTTACCCTAAATGAAGACTTGCATTTCCCTAAACAAACCAAAAAAAATAAAATATTTGTTTAAAAAAATTAACATTAACCAAATAATATGGGGCATTAATAACACACTGTGTTATTTGTAATTGTATGGTACAAATATGATTTGTGCATTTCCATATTCATATAGGCTTTTGAATTATTCCACTTGGTTAATGCTTTTATTTTGTCTTGAAGAACATTGTTAACAAAACATTTTACTTTATAAGTTTCTGAGATAACCCAACAACGAATGTCACATGATGATGACACAAAGTATGAACCTTTGTTTGATAGAAGTAAATCTTTGGTATCCTGAGCGGAAACGTGATATAGAATTGAGAAAAAATCTGTTTTTTTTTTATATTTAACAACAATATATGTCGATCCTTTCAAGCGTTTTTTAGAGCGTTCTCTAGAGTCGGTTTCCGACCCTAAATTCGACCTTCAATTACGACCAAAGAAATTTTTCACAAAATAAAATTTGTCAATGTTGGAATTAATTAGAGCTTTTCTTATTGCAGTCGAACACTTTTTGTACTATCTAAAAGTAAGAGGGTGATTTGGCATCATTAGAAAAAAGAAGAAGGCGACAATTTTTGTACCATTCATAGTACAGTGGTCCTATGAAGGGTACCTTACACATGATATTGCCAATGAAGTGTTAAAGTACCTAGCCAAAACTTGTTTGTTTCTCTTTTTAGTTACCAATTTCCCTATTCATTTTACTTATGAATGAAATGCGAGCGTAACGCAACGAAATTTCTTTCTTCTTTTACTAAAAATGTATCCTTTTCCTAAAACAATAAAAATACTCTTATATATGTAGGTTGAATAAAGAAAAGTTGAATGCGTAATCGATATCGTAAAAACTGAAAAAAAAAATAATGGAAAAACAAAATAATTCAGAAAAAGAAAAATAAGTCATAAATTATGCAATAAAACAAACGATTAGTATCTGTCCAAATACATAAAAAGTATACGAAAAAACAAACGAACAACGAAGCAAACAAAAAAAAAAAATGGAATAAAAAATTAACAGAATTTTCAAACAAATAAACAACGGAACGGCAAAATAACAATATAACAATAATAAAAATAGAAGATTGTAAAACAAACATTGGTAGTTTTCCTTTTCAGTCCTTGAGCGATCAACTGACAAGAGCTAAATATCGTAGAACAACTCTGTGTCTTTTTGCCTCTCCTCAATCCCGAATAACCCGATAATTTTACTCTTTTGTATTGGAGTTGATATTGTGATACCATAGATGGCACTATGCTATGTATACGTATTGTATGATTGTTTGAACAAAGAGTTGGTATATCGTGAATAACGTATTATGTACACACATTGAACTGTTATAAATATCAAAATGTATGTGCATGTTGAATAAAAGTAAAATATTAAAGATATTTAAAGTATTCAAATAACTATAAAAATGGGTAATGTTATTAGATAAGACTTGCACAATATTTAATGCAGTTATACACATAAACCATTATAATATTCGAAATAGTTTAAATATTATGCACACATGCATAAATAACAAAACATATTTTTTTGTTATTATTGAGATTAAACATGAATATTTTGTTTTTATTCTTCTTCATTCCAAGAAACAGAATACAAACTACTTGAAAATTTTAAATTGTAAAACTTAGAAAATTGGAATATTTTGCTTCCTTCTAGTGCGATGGTGAATGGTGGTGGTATTAAAGTGTGCCAATGAAATCATATAATATAAAATACATATCATATGAATGTGTATATTATAAAAAAGTGATGCTATATTCGAAGCAAATAATTTAATATTCAAGAAAAAATTCCAATATTTTAAGTGTTATATAAATATAATCGTTAGTAGGTGACCTGATTATTTCATATTTTATGAGGTTTATGAATTTCTTGAGATACTTCATTTAACCTTTTGTTTCGAGATCGGTTATTTTCAATCATTTTAAAGTGATTAAGCATCATTTGTGTTTAAGCATCAAGAAAAATTTTATATACAATTGTATAACAGATGAATAATATGAACAAAACGAGTCAAAATGTAAGAGTTGAAAAATTATTCACCTCAAACTGAACCGAAACCTAATATTTTCTTAGCTTTGAAAACTGAGCTACAGAGCTAAATTAATTATTCGAATAGGCAACTACTCGTATTTTATAACAATTAAGGAAAGACAAAATCAAAATTATTTATTTGTTTTTGGTTTTTGTCTTTGGTAAAGTTACGAGTATACTTGCAGGTCGCAGATATTGGTGCATGTTCTGAAATTTCGAAAAGGTATTATTGAGGCGTGTTCCATACCTAGTGGAGGGCACAATAATATCTGCACAATCTACAATCTATTTGCAGGTCGGAAGGGGTTAATATATGAGACAAACTACTTAAGTTAATAATTGATTTTATGTCCCAATAATTTTTTCCTATATTTTCTGACATTAAATAATTTATGCTACCATTACTTTTAAACTTAAAAAAATCAGAAATTCAAGAATACAAATCTAGCGAGGGTGATTTTTTATATTAAATTATAAAAACTAATGTGGAATAATAGAGGAGAATAATTTTTGTTTTGACTATTTTTAATTGATTTATGTTTTAGTTCACTGACTGTAATAAAGCGTAATTTAATGGTGGCATTTGTTATTAAAATTTCAATTTTATTCTGTTGTATATAGGGTTATATTATTAATGAACATTTAAATGATTTCTAATATTTTCGATTCGATATTATAAATTAATGATAACTTTAATAAAATATGAAAAAATATTGAAATTTCAATTAAAAAAAATTTAATATTAAAAAATATTTTTAAAAGGGCCGAAATAAAATGAAGTTAATTGCAGTATAGCAGTTTATTTTATTATAATTATTATTATTGCTGCACTTTAATTTATATTGTACGAGTATTGTGTTATATAAGTAGGCATATTTTTATTCAACATATTGTCAATTATAGTAAAAATTGAGTAATTTAAATGAAATTAATTAATTAATTTATGAGGTTTTTATTGTTTACTAATTAAGTATATTTAATAAATAATTGAGAGATTTATTTACAGAAGGGTTATTTAAATTTCATTTAATGTTAAGAATGCTGTGGTGAATTAAAATAACTTTCAACTCGTATTATATATTATATTGCCCGTACAATAATGATAATATTATTTTAATAATAATTTAAGAGATATTAGGTTGTTGGATCGAATTTTCTTTATTTTATACAGTCATTTATTACTATTTTAAATAAGCTCAATTATGAGAAAATATTCTCAAGAATTTATTCAATAAAAGTTATTAAAAAACATGTTTTAACATGTTTTAAAAATTTTATACAAATATATACATATGTATGTACTTACGTATTTACAAAATCCAATTAAATAATATAAAGGCAAATAACATGTCGAATTTGGGGCTAAAAGTAAAATTAATTGCTGAAATGAATTAGAATATAATCGGCTAAAACTAATAAATTATCAAAAAAACTACTCTCGAAAGTATAATCTCCCGAAGAATTACAACCCAAGACACAATTAAAACCGCTTTGTTTTCTCTAAAACATAATTGTGTATACTGAACACATTTTTTTTTTAAGTTTGCATCCCAACAGGCTAAAAAATATCTAATATTGTCTTTGATATTATTATTATACCTAGAAGAGTTCATTTTTAAAAATTTTGGAGAATCTTGACATAATTTATAATTTTAAACCTAAACTAAATCAGAGAGCAAAAACAAAACGGATGAAAAACAGAAGTTCTACTTTTTTTTTAAATTTTCTGCTGTGTTGAAAATCAAATTGGAAGGGTATAGTGAATTCTGTATTCGAGTTATAATAGAAATGTTATGATACTTGTATTTGTTACTTCCATCGCCAAAATTTTTGAATGCCGAAGATCACTTAATGAGAAGATTCACTTAAGACGAATACTTGATCACTTAATGAATAGTACCTGTCAGCACTGTGTGGAATAATTTGCCAATTACTGATTTCAACTATTAACAATACCTTAAAGTTAAGGGTAAGATAATTTTCTCATTTACTCCTATATTTTCTTCTTTTGCTTTTCAAAAGCTATTTAATTTTAAAGATTCTTTGTTCGTTTTTTTTTGTTGCTTTCGGTTTCAGCTTGGGTTGAATACTAATGAGGAGACAATTTAATTCTTTATTCTTTAAGGCATGCAACATATTGAGCATCGAAAAATAGAATGAACATTTAGCGTGTTTTTAGATTATTAAAAGATTTACTATAAAAAATTTTTAAACATGACTTCTGATATTTGCTTTTATTATATACACATAAATATATGTTTGTGTGTACTTTCATCGAGAATTTTTAAATTTGTTGTTGTTTTATTTAAAACAAGACATGTTAAATTTTATGACAACAATATGACCCTGAAAAAAAATGTTTTCTTAATGTTGAATTTAAGAAGGTTATTTAAACATTATTACAGATCGATTTTATTATAAAATACAACGTTACGACCTTAAAATGAGGTTTATTTTCGGCGCGTGAGGTTATTTTGTTTATGAGAAAAGGCTGAGAGAGTGAAAGAGAGATAAGCAAGAACCATATTAGATTCCTTTTTTGAGGATAAGAACAAAGTTTTAAAAAAATCATGAGCAAAAAATGAATTTTTATTTACTTAGTTCTTCTACTTCATATGATTTAAGAATGCATAACAGAGAGAGAGAGATAAAAACAAGTTATGGGTTTCCCGTTTTTTATTGATTTTAATATCAAATTTTTTTTATGATTTTCGATGCTTTATTGTTGTCTTTTTTTTTCTTTTTATTTTTTCGGTTATTTAAAGATAAAATTATAGAAATCGCAGACGCGACGTCGACATTGTCTGCTAGCTAATTAAAAATTCCAAGGGCACAAGTTTATTAAAATTTCTTTTTTTAATATTAATTTGTTCAAAAACAGAGGACAAAAATGTGAAATAAAAGCCTTTTTATTTGGCGTTATACATACATACATAATTAAATATAAAAAAATTATGTTTAATAAAAATATTGTCACAACATGCGGGGCGCTGTTTTTTCCGGAAATTCCATATTATGACTAGCAAATTATTTTTATATAAAATTTTAATAACATCAAAGGTTTCAACTGCAATCACTTCAAATCTGTTCAAATGTGCTAAATACGTTTTTAAGGATACCATATTTAATTCATATAAAATACCTACTGAGAGAATGCGAATCTTTGATTCAGGAGCTTCAATTTTTTACTTCACACGGGAAGAAAATGTCTCGCATCGTGGACTGATCGTGGATAATCGTGGATTTATGAGATATGTATGTTGTTTTTCTGGGGGGTGGTTTATTCGTGGTACTTGAAAAACTCCGGGGGCGCGCAATAAATCATCTCATTCTTGTTCGATGTACGCATATGTGCGCAGGCTTTTTCCTATACAACACATAGATATATTCATAATATTCGTTTTAGAGCCCATTTTTCGTGTAATTTCACTAACTGTTCCAAAACACCAATATATTTCACTTATGTCGTAAATTACAACAGTATTTAAATAGCACGAGTTCATTTCATAAGTATGTATATACATATATTTGTACATATTTCGTAAACCTTTAAAAAAAATGTGTTCTAAAACTCTTCAAAACTATTCTTGACACCTTTAAGAATTTGTCATAAAATGTCAAATTACTTGCTTATAATTTATTACCTTACAACATTTTCTTGTTCGTAATAAAATGGTAATTTTTCATTATTCATGTTGCCTATGTGCAAAATTTTAGTGTAGTACTTACGTACATACATAGTTATTTTTGATTTTAATTCTGAGAGATTTAACAAAATTGTATCGTCTCTGTAAAAAATACATACGTACTTTAATTTAAGTTGAGTATTCCTACATGCATGTAGAACTTTATTAGTATGAATACGTAGGATGTTGTACGAAAATTACATACAACATTCTTTTACGAAAATAGAATGGCAACCAAATTGATTTATTTTTAATTAAATTTAAACTATAAACGCAAACTTCTATGTGCTCCTGAGCTCTCAAATTTTAAGAAAGTTTAGCTTTAAAATATTCATATTAAGTCTCGCCTGCTTTTATAAGCAAAATTATGCTTTAAAATAGAAAGTATAAAGACGCATATGAATTTTAAAAATTAATCTATATTCATTCAGTTTTCAGCTAGAACAGTTTTTTCTTTTTATCGTGCGATAAAATTTATCTTTAACACTTGCGTTTCATTTAAGGATATATAACAATCTAGACGTATAACACCACATAAAGGTGTATAATACTATCAATTACACTGTGTAGACTGAAAGTGTAGTTGAGAAAAGTAAATAAAAATTTGCAGATTGCGGAGGAACCGAGTTAGGGCAGGAGAACATTTCTGCCTAACTCACATTTCTCCCAAACTCACATTTCTCACGAACACCTCTATAGTATCTACGTTCCAAGTACAAAATTTGAGATATCTATAAGGAAATTAAATAGGAGCCACCGAATACTTGGGAATCCCTCTCTGAAAAAGTAGCAGACAGTTGCAAACGCATGTGTATGGCAGATTTGTCATTGTCTCCACAAAATCTACGTAAGGGCGAATCTGATTATCCCAGCTTATGCAGTTGATATTCGCAGTGAAACGAACGGTTTTTATCAATCCCCAACAACTCTGAAGTGAACCGCTCAGAGCGCGATGGAAGAAACACCTTCGCATGAGGGCACCCTTTCGTCCGCCAATGAAGGCCGGAAATATATATGTTGAAAGGAGTATTTTAATATGTGAAATAAATTTTTATTTCCAAACTACACCCAACTACACCCTTTGAGTAGTATTTGAGAGCGGAGTGATGCATTCCTTTAAAAATATTGCACGTAATATTGTACATATTTGGAACAAGATCATCATAATTTTCAAGAAATAAAATTTTTTTTATAAAGGAAAAGTTTTTCATAATATGGAAACTTGGAGGCTTGGTATAAGTATGTATGTGTCTGTGTATGTCTACAAAAAGAGGAAGAAAAAACCAAGACTTGCAAATCTTCCTGACAGTTTTATTAGTCACTGAGTTATTAGTATGTTTTTGCTTTCTTTGTTTTTCTTGGCTTGTTACAATTTTGTTGTAAATGATGTCAGATAGAACTTAAATATTCTGGGATTCGGATGGGATATAGAAAATATCCTTAAAATATTGAAAAAGATTTATAATATAAGGTGTTCTTTAAGATATAAAAATAATATTTACACTTGTGTATTATGCACATATGATGAAGTTTTATACTTGTAACTTATAAATCTACACACATTTGAATATTTTTGTTTTGAAGAAAAAATTGAAAAGTTTTGACAAATTATTTTCACCACACTTTTATGCTCTTGTATGTATTTCATATTTACAATAGAGATTTATAAATAATTTAAAGAAAAGTTTCTCTTTTGATATGGTAAAATATACAAGGTAGGAACAGGGAGAGATAAGAGAGAAGAGGCATATATTTACAATATAGAAAACTTTTATATTAAAAAAATGGAAATTTATTAAAAGAATTTTGGTTTTAAAGGAGTAAACTACTTGATTATAGCTATGACATAATGTCATTAGGTATGTTTTTTTTTGTATTAAAAATAAATTTATTTAATAGTCAATTATATTTAATATACCGTACAAGGAAGTCGTTTCTCTCAATATTTTTGAAAAGTTTTATGAAGTGCTAACGTATGTATATGGTAAAGCAGAATTTTTAATGAAATATATAAGTGTGTATCGGTACTAAATTATTTATATTCGAGTAATATTTTGGCTACCATTTAATTGCTTTGATAATCAAATGTGGCAGATGTAAATTGATCTGTTGATTGTTGATTTTTAAAGAAGATATTTAAGGTATAACGGTAAATTATACCAGTTGCATAAAAGTTGTGTCGCTCCTAAAGTTTTTATAAGATAGTATAGTTGAGAGCAGACCCGGTTTTGGTTTGTTCGGCGTGGTATGCGGATTCAAAAAGTATCGCTTCCATTAACAGAATACCAGGATAACGTTCCTTTTACGGTGTAGTTGTTGTTGAAAATAAATACAATTTTTGTTTTTTGCTGTAAGGGATCGATATTTTATTATTCCCATCCCCACATATATTAGCGCTATATCTAGGTCCCTGACAAATTGCAGTATAGCAGCCATTTCAAGTCGCGAGACTTTCATCGGGGTCACAAGGCTCCGATAAGTGCTCCACCTTTTCGCTATTCTTTGAGTAAAGATGGTGGACCCCGCTCTTAGTCTTGCCCATCCTTTTCAGATGGACTATCGAAAGGCTGTGTCTAGTGAGTACAATCACCAATAACCTTAAATCTGAACGACCATGTTTGACCAGATTTCTTCTGCCCCGCCCCAATAGAGATATAAATTCTTTGGAGTGAAATAGGCCCAGGCAATCGTCCCAATAAATTCAAGATGAAAGTGTTGTTCTACAAATAAATCTTCATAGTCTCAATTTTTTTATTCAAATTCCCGCTCATTTTATATTGTGTATTTAATGCCCCTTGATTGAAGTCTTCGTAAATTTTCTGAAATATTTTAATTTCTATTAAAAATTTTTTATATATTTGCACAAGTGCAATTTTTTTGAGCTAAAGTTTTATTATTAGTTATTGAGTACATACTTGTTTTTCCTGTTCCTACTACAATTGACATTACAATTAGTAAATTAATAATTCATATACATAAAATGTCAAAGTCAATGTCCTTTGCATATAACATTCAATTGAAAAAAAATCTATTATTTTTTTGCTCTTGTAAAAAAAATTTGCTCTTCCGTTTGACAACTTCAACTTTCTTGTTTTTTTTCCCCTTTTTGTTATTTTTAGATTCATTTTTCATATTATAGCGATGAACTCCCACGCAAATCGTATATATACACAACAATGTATTACATAAATAAATTTCATTTTTCTTATCATCACTTTGTACACTTTATAAAAATGAAGCACCTTACTATACTTTTTAGGTCAATAAACTTTATTATTGTTAAAAAGGAGGTGATTGAGGATATTTTGCATTTTAAAAGGAATATAAAAGAAGTTATAATGTTTACAAGAATAACTGAAATTTTTTTTTTGTTTTATATACAATACAGATGTCGTAGGTCACAGTAATTTGCATATCAATAGGAGTAGCTGTTGTTATACATATTACGTATTTATTATTATTTTATTAGTATCGAACTTTAAAATGCAAAGAGTATAGTAAAATAGTATTTTGTATAGAGTATAATAAATAATAAATTCTATTCAGGAAATAATATTATTTAAAATAAATTACTTTTTATAAGTATTTATTAAATAATTTTGTATACGTATGTATGTATAGGACATTTGGGTTGTTGATTCGATGGTCCTAAGATCTTGTTATGAGTAGTAATTTTCAATTGTAATAAAATCTGAATTGTTTTGTAAAAGATTGAAATTGGTCTACAAAATTGCTTTTATTTAGATCTGCGTTTCCATTGGAGATTTTCTGATTTTCTGACTGAGGGGTCCAGGGTTGAATTAGTGAACTCACTGGTGCTTCTTTCTGTCATATGTTGTGACATTGTGCTTTCTTCTATGGGTGTTAACGAGATGATAAAACTGAGAGGAATCTTCAATACCTATACAAGGTTCCCAAGTGAAAGGAGATAATTCGACAGCATTCATGACAAGAGGATAGTTCTGCTGAACTGTTCTCTTAACGAGTTACCTAACTACCGCTGTATCAGGTTCTCCAACAGAATTGCCGATGAGGATTATCCTGAAATAGTGGAGGTTTTGCAAACGTTTTTGCTCTCATTTATTGAAATCAAGTTATTCTGATTTTTCATGGAGCCACTTATGTAAAAGTATTCATATTAATGCCTTTATTGCTTGCAAAATAAAATTTTTGTGCAGTAAAATTAAAGTAACCTGAGTACATTCATGTATACACTTACGTATATCTTCAGAAATTTGCATATTGGTATCATATGTATGTAATTATAAGCCTTATACAGTACTTATATAATAATGTATATTTCTATCACATATACAGAGTTAATTGAAATTGAACATATGAAAGTTTAGGTATACTCGTACATATTGAGTAAAGAATAATAGTATATCAAATTGGTTGGTACCGCGTGGGAATTTTTACAAACCTATAGGCATACATCTTGTTTTCTTTTTACATTTTCATTTTAAAGCTTCAATGCTTTTATCGTAAAACTATTATATTCTAGTTTAATAATGAAATATTCCAAGGTCTCAGTAAGATAACTATAGGGGCATATACTATAAAATAGAGAAAAATATGGGTGATTCCACAGTAATAATTAATATATTTAAATTTAAACTTAATCTATTATCGCTAATTCAACGTTTAGTGTGGGAAAAATTCAGAAATTAGTTTAATATGAGGTGAATTTCAAAATGTAAACTTTAATATTATTATTATAATTAAATTCAAGATATTCCGGTTCGTTGTTTCGGGCGACTACGACGGCTTTGTAGGATTTCTACCACAGTAAAAGAAAAACGCATTATCTTTGTTATTTTTTGGTACGGTTAGGTATGTTGATTTAACTGCAAAAATTGAACTGTGTTGGTGTCAGTGCGATGCCAGATTCTGAAGCAGGTTTTATGTTGCGGATAAATATTTAGCAGTAGGAGGTAAAAAATCTTTAGTGATCACACTTTAAGTTTCTAGCCGACGTTTCTTGCTATATGGCTAGATACAACTGATTAAAAATTTTAAAGAATCCGTAAATTTCTAATAAATATTTTAAAAATGCTTCTCCTAATTACTACAGAATAATAGAAAACTATATTAACTACATCATTTAGAAAATTTATAATGTAATAATGTATTTTGTTATAGAAATGCTCAGCGTGTGATTATTCTTCGAACTCCTCCAGGTTTTTTGATTTAAAATTTTTTTTCAATAACCTGATATTTATCTATTTTCTTTTTTTTTATCTTCATAGCTCAACACGGGATCCTGTGATCTTAAAACAATTTTATAATATTGCAATTCATTGCATATACCTATTTGATTTTACACACTATGGAGGGCTTATTTAGCATAAACGAAAAAGCGAAAAGAATTATGCATGCACATATGTACATACATATGTAGGTATTTATATTTTGTAATAAATAAATTGTTGTAGATTCAACATTAGCTATTATTCGTTCTAAAGAAAAGAGCTAAAAGAATGTTTTATTTGCACAAACTAATACAAACGTTAGATTATAATTAATTTTGCTTCCTTGAACACATTGATTTTTCTTTTCAATTCAATAATGCGGCAACAGTCACTTTTATAGCGAGTGTATTATACACGTACGGTATATAAGTGCTTCTACATAAATGTGCATTTAAACTAAATGAAAAGTTTTCTTTCAAATCTCATGTTGTGACTTTATAGAATTTCTTTTGAATGAGGTAAAGGTTACGCTTTATTTCCAAAATAACTGACCAATCGACCCATTAACAAAAAAAAAATAAATAGAAAATAGAAAAAAAAAAACCATTATAAATTGTAGAATAATTTCAATGCTTAATGTTTTACTGCAAAAATACACTAAAAAAATGAACACAAAAAAAACACAACATCCTTCTTTTCTAGTTATTCCTGTTGTACGTATATGAAAATCAGGAAAAAACTTTTTTTTTAGTTAAAAACTTTATTGATACTGTAAATATTAAAATCCCAGCTCAGTATGAGTTAATAAATGAATTTAAATGGAATTTTAAATGTTGCATATGGTTAACATTAAAATTAGGAAAAATAATAGAATAACGATAACTTGGTCAATTTTTATTAGGTTTTGCCGACTTTTATAGTATTTTACTAAGAAAATTTAAATCAATTCAGTGTGGTGGCAACGTCGAAAGCCCGTAAATAGAAAGAACCCTGGAAACCCAACCCCCTAGAAGTTCATGATTCATATCGTGGACGTTGTTGAAATCTACTTCAATCTTTCAAATTTAAAATTTAAAAAAAGATTTCCTTCTTTTCTAGATCGGGTATCGGAGGCGGTCGCAAATTACATTTGGAGTATGTTTTTCACCATGGAACATTTTTATTTATCATCATTTTATTTAACAGACCATATTTCATCCAAAAAACAGTTCACCCGTCAAAATATCGGCTGCAATATCAAGATTTTTTGTATCGAGTCTTAGTACAATTGCCGTTCTCATTCAATCTTTTCTGAGCCGTACATATGTTTCAGTCTATACTCGTACATATTTAACAAGTTTGGCATTAAAACAAAGTAATAGAAACTTTTGAGATGGCGGCTTCTATGAAATATTTTCTGGTGATTATTTTTAGTAAGTGCTATGGAAGTTTTTTAAAATAAAAATATAAAATTTAGTTTAAATTTTAGAAGATCAATGTTGCTAACATTTACTGTAAACTCTGCCCATAAGAATAATGTATAATGGGATAGTAAACAAGAAGTTGTACTGTGTTGCATATGTGTGTATGTACACCGCACATATTATACTTTTATTTTTATTTATTCTGCAACATAAACATTTTATTGCAATGAGTATGTCCGAAAATACATCCATAGATACACTCATATATATGCACGTAGATTTATTTATTTTTGTGGTAGCTTTTTATTTTGGTTTTCTGCGAGAAAATATCTTGTGTCTTTAAATTGCGCTTTGAATTATTTTTCCATTCTATATTATTCTCTTTAAAATTTGTTAAGATGACATCATAGAGTTTAGTTTAGAGTTTTTCTATATGGTTAGATGAATTTTTTCTTTTATTTATGGTGCATTTAAAATGGTTCATATTGACCTTTATATGTAGAGAATCGTGAGAAAAAAAAATGAATTCAAAATGTCCATTATTTTTACCGTATATAGAGAAAATAAATTTTGAATTTTCGATATAAAGTAAACATGGAATTGGAATTGGTTTTGAAAATTTAAATTTATTTCTTTAAAATTTTTCTATTATTTCGCAAATCATAAAATAATAATATTTTTTTTTAACCGTTTATTTAATACCTTAGATGTTTTTATTTTTCGCAAAAATTTGCTGCAGTGCTTTGGTAATACCTTTTATTGCTTGTCTTCGCTCCGTTATTAAAAGAAAATTATAATATTCTTCAACTGACCCTCTTTTTCCGAACAATAACAACAATCTGTTTTCAAAATCTAATTATGTGAATTTATTTTAATTTTTGTATACTTACCACATTTTTAATATTGAATGGCGCCATCTATGGTGATAATTTATAATATTTCTGACATTGTTGTGCTCTTTACTCTTTTTAGCACTTTTCCAAAAAATTTTTTGAAAAAAGTGCTTATTAGTTTCACTCTGTCCGTCCGTCCGTCCGTCCGTCCGTGGACACTTTTTTTGTTTACAAAACTTCTACACCCTTGAAGATAGAAAACTGAAATTTTATATGTACATAGATCTTTACTAGAAACTTACTTCCGTAGAACAAAATTTTTACCTATCTCCCCCCCTCTAGAAGTTATACCCCCCCAAAACCTTAAAAATGGCCTTTTTTAACTTTTTGTTGCAATGAAACCATAAGCATTTTTGAAATTTTGCAAACGCAAAAAGGCAGTGGCTTGCTTCCCCTAGCGCGGTATGCTATAGTCAAAATTTAGAAAAACAAAATGGCCGTTCAAATTTACCGTTATCTAAAGTCCTTTTTTTCCAAATTTTTTATGTCATTTTTCTTCTAGACCCCAGCCTGTAGAAGCTTGAAATTTTAGTGGCTTATAGACATTAAAAAATAGTTCATTTCGTTAGAAGAAAATTTTTTTCCATCTCCACCCCCTTTCAAGTTATCGCCCCTTGAAATTTGTAAAATTTGAATTTTTGACACCTTATATTTCCGAAATCGTACGTTTTTTCAAATTTCTATAAACGCAAAAAGCTAACGGTAAATTCCATGACATTAAAAAATATAATTATTTTCCTTAACTCACACAATTAACCCTTAAAATCGAGCATTATGTTAACCCATTTTTATATTAATTTTTGCTTTATTTCAAAGACTGCATAAATCGTTCATCCTAAATATATGCAATCCTAGAAAGAGTTTTGTATATGAATGAAAATAATTTTAATAGTGTGATAGGTATACATAGACTGTATTTAAAAGCAGAATTTTCACTTGTTGAAGGGAAAAGTGCTACAATACAAACCATTGGTTTGACCCAACTTTATTTTTCTTGATGTCTTAATTTTTTTTGTTTCTTCGTTTTCTTCTCGCATTTTTTGTTTTGATAATTTTATATTTTCGATTTCAGTATTTCAAGCTTTGTGCTATGAATTTTAATAAATTTACTGACTTAATTTGAAAGAGTAAAAAAGAGAAAAAAATAGCCGAAGTAAACAAAAGTCTCCATTAGTATTAAGTTATGGAATATTAGATTTGATTGACATGAAGACATAAGAAACTGATATTATCCATGATAATATGATTGATTGAGTTTGAAAGTTCCAGAAATAATGGCAAAAGATAAAAACAAAACTTCTTTTTCTTCAGAAGTGAAAATTAAATGAATTATTAATTAATGTATAAATAATTTAGTTTTTTTTTTTGGTTATAAAAGAATTAAAAAGTTAAGATTTCTAAGGAAAATTAAAGTTATATAACATTAAGAAGATTAATTTGTCTCGTAACTGTGTAGTTATCAACATTTTGATACATATTGTACTGATATAAAACAAAATCATGACAGTTTAGTCTTATGCTTGATCGAGTAATTAAATTAAGACTTTTGTAAACAAGTTGTGGAAAATGAGAATGCTTAAAGAAGGAATTCTTTGCAATCTATTAGGGATACTTAAATGACGAATAAATAAACAGAATTGTGATTTAAAGGGTAATTCTTATTCAAACTTATTGTTAATCGCATCATTTTCCCGGAGGGGGAACTCAAGTCAGGTTCGTAATCAAAAATTAATCAAAATTTGTAAACCTTCATAGCTTATATTAACAAGGGTCGTAAAATTCAATTATTCTATTTTATTTTAGTGCTCTATTTTTGTAACTTTATCATTTAAACATTAATTTTGAACTTTTTTTTTATTTTTATGTACAGAATGAAAGAAGTAAGTCATTCACACTTTTGCACAACGGCAACCCTGTTATAATTGACAAACTATATTGTTTTAATTGTAGTTATATAATTCTACTGATACATCATTTAGTACAGAGTGCAGGTGAAAACGAAAATAAAAGTGCTAATTAATAGCCCCATTAATTGTGTCGCTAAAAATTGTTTTGACGGAATATTTTTTCACACTTTAATTTAAAAATAACTTGAACCACTAATTCCTTAGTATTTAAATCATTCTCTAGACATATAATGATTTCTTGAATTTATTGAACTTTTTACTCTTAAAAACAGTAAAAAATAAAATTTTCCTTCCAAATACCCTTAATCGTATTCCTTTTTCTATTATAAAAAAGAAATATAAAAACTCTCCAAGTTGATAACCCTTAAAAATTTGATCTCTAGACAGGTTGAAACAATAGAATCGCGATGAAAAGCATAAAATGTACAACACAAAAAAAAAATATACTTAAATATATTTTTCTCTCATGTACTTGACAGTGTTTCGATAACAATTTCCGGTTTTTTTTTTCAAATGTTCATCTACCATCCATTACCAGTTACATATAGCTATACAGCTACTTAGCTACTTTTCAAATTTATTAATTAAGAAAAATCATTGACTCAGGGAAGAAAAAAAGGAAATACTAGCTAAAAAATTTTTTTTCACTTACATGTGAACTTATTGTGTTAGACCATTTATTGAATATTGGGGGAGTCTGCATTGTAATATGCAAATTAAACAAAAAGCTCCTCTATGGATTGAAATTTTGTTTATTGTGCTTTAGACAAAACAGTCTATTGAAATACTGTTAAAACACGTATAAGTCAAGTAGTTTTTAAGAAACCTTGTAAAGAAACATTATGAAAAGTGTTGTCGTATTGCAACACTAATAGGTAACAAGTTTTTCCTTAAAAAAAAAACATCACTTCTTTAATTTTTAATAAAAACTTTTTTAATGAAATTTTCGTTGTTTCTTATTTATTGATATTAATACTAAGATTAAATAGATATTCAAATGTAAAAGTGTGGATAATTATGAAAGCGATAACACTAACCAATCAGTAAAATAAGGTTGGCGTTCTCTTTTGCAATCAACGTGAAAGCGGTAACACTAAACGATCAGCAAATTCAGTTCGCCGTTCTCTTTAGCGACCAACATTAAACTGGTAGCACTAAACGATCACTAAATTCTGTTTGCCGTTCTCTTTAGCAACCAACATGAAAGTGGTAACACTAAACGATCACCAAATTCTGTTTGCCGTTCTCTTTAGCAACCAACATTTTAAGAAAATAACGAAAACAAAAGATACGTGAGTTATGTACGATACACAAAGAAAACTGAATTCATCATCTTACGAATATAACCGGGCCTTTGTTTCCAAAATAATGGTCAGGTTAAAAAAAACACTATTATTCATGTATTTATGTATGTGTTTAAAATAATGTTTAACAATTAAATAACTAAATGCTAAAAATATTTTTTTTGTGTGTCGCCGCGTTTTGTTTTTAAAATAAAAGCAAAGTTTTTGTTCGCATTCATATTATGATCAGAAAGATCACATGAATGCGAAATACTAACAAATTTCTTTAGAGTTTTTAATAGGGCACGGTCAAACAATTCATCATTTTGTTTTTGAATACCTAAAATATTGATTCATGAATTTCTTGGAAAGTTTATTTTTAAGTTTTTTGCTTTATTATTTAATTAAAGAAAGCTTTTTCTTTTTTAAAGAGAAATATGACAATTATTTTAATATTATTAAGGAAATTTACGATAATTATACTTGCTAAATTGAATTATTTTTTTTTTTTTTTTAGCTTTGTTTTGGTGTCATTTTTCAATTAAGCAATATTATTTTTGGTATTAATGGTGCCTCTTTGTACGACAATAAATTTGTGAATATTACAATTGAAAAATTTTACAAATTCCATTTTGCTATTTTTATGTACATAGGTATGCATATAATTTTTAATTGAAAAATTAATTTGATCTCTCAAGATCATTTATGAGAGCATATTTCTAATTTAAATTTAATTCAACTGAAATTTAAAATATGTTTTGATCAGAAGTTGCAATAATTCATTAAAAGATACCTTAGAATAATATGTATACCGAGGATTTTGGCCAACAAATATAAGTAACGAAGACCTCTGGATATTAGTATTCGAGGAACCAATCAGTAGAAAAATAAAAACAAAACAAAAAGAAATGGGTTGAGCAACCTCTGAGAAAATCCACCAATAATTTCGCAAGAACTAGCTTGGAGTGGAACTTACAAGGTTTCAAGAACACCACGACGCCTCAAGAACACTTCGCGCAGATCTGTAAAGTCACAAAAAGAAAAATCAAACCTGTAGATGGGTCAAAATTGTAAAATTGTGTTCAGCAGTGAACGCTATTTTTATATTTTGAAAATGAATTTTAAAATAATTTAAATTTGAACTAAAATTAATTTAAATTTTAAATGCTAAACGTACTTCATTTTTAACATCAAAGAATTATTGTTTTACAATGTGTTCTTTTCTTATGTCATTATCACATTTCTTTCGTTCCAGTCTTTTGGCGTCTCAGTCTCTGTTTATGGGTGTACAATATAGTAATATTCAATTTTGAAACAATTCAAATAAGTTTTCAGTAGTGTTACACATAAAAATTTATCACTTTTCTTTTTAAACCACTTTGCCCATATGTTACAAAAATTCTTTAAATGTCATAACTCTTACTTTGCCATTGTTCAATTAGACTACAATAGTATGTATGTAGGCATTTTAATTCATAAAACATAATTAGTACAAATACCGGTGTGAAGTTCAGCATAATATTATGAAGGAACACAAGTAGCATAATAGTAATATAATAACAAGAACATCAACAACAATAACAATTAACTATTATAACACTATTATTAATTGAAGTTGATAGTGGTTTGTCTTTTTCTTTTTATTTCTTTTCTTTTCTTTTTTAGATTTAGCATAACTTTTTGAATAATACGTGATGCCAGAACAGCTGCTGTTGCTACTGCTGCTGTAACTTGTTCAAATGTTGTTTTTTTGTATTTATTTTTGTTTTATGTATGCATTCATGTTTTATTTTAATATGTATGATTTAACTTTGGTGTGTATGTAGTTAGTCGTATTTTTAGTAATTGTACTTTTGTAATAGATACAAAGTTTTCCTCACATTTTGGTTTTTACATATTTATATATACATATTTATATATACATATTTATGTAGGTATTTAGTATTTCATGTTAAAATATAGATAATTTTTCATATACTAATTTTGTTACCATATGAGTCATAATGAAATACGGTTGAATAAATTTTTATTACTATTTCCGAAAAGGAAAACCTTTCAAATATAATAAGATAATTGCTGCAAGGGAAATATAATACACCTAGATGTATGTACATGTACATATGTATATATGAATATCTGTTATAATGCAGATGATAGCAATAAAATTAGAAGCTGTACCTAGACTTTTATAATAAATGTGTATCTATTTAGATTAGCTGTGTGTAGAGTCTGTGAACTTTTATTCTAAAAATTTTATTTTTACACTATGAGTGTTCTTTGTTTATGTATGTAGGTTTGTAAATATGTAGGGGTAACAAAAAGTATTTTTCAATATTTTTTTTTAATGTTGAACTTTTAACATCACCTTTACTAAAATTTGGAACCTTTACTTTTAACATTAAATACACAATATATGTGCTTTCGCTAAATTTTCTTTGTCTTTTTTATTGTTTGTTGGTTGTTTAGAGATTATTTTACAAATTCTATTAACATTGTTATGTAAATATATTACTACTTTAATAGATATCATATAGGTTGAACGTACATTTATGTAGGTTACATGATTTGGATTTAAAAATAATTTACACGTGTTCTCCTAATCCTTGTATTAAACAAATATATGAATTTTACGTATGTATACATATACGAGTATGTTTTTAAGAGCAAAATATGAAAATCTTAAAAAACAAAGTGAGTATGTAACATTTACTCATAAAAATATGAGAATATTACGGTATATAGATCATATAATCCTATAGATAGACGATTCATACTCACATTTCAAATAAGCTGGCAATATTTATCTTATTTTTCCCCGTTTTGAGTTTGTTTTTAAAGAAGCACATAGAACATGAACCGTCCTTTCTGTTGAGTAAATTTATTTGCTTAATAAGCAACAATTATTACTTATTAATAAGTAATACAGTGTGTGGTACACGGACGGGTGCAAGAAATAAACGGGTGTGAGCTCGGGTGTATACGGTATTCGCCCGCCGGACACGCATATATGCCAGCCTGGACCCATTCTGTACGGTATTTGGAAGCGAAATATACATGCAATAGAGATCTGTCTAAAAGTCTATCAAAATAAGCGATATAAAAATTGTACTATATGTTTATATCCAAGTTGTTTTTTTAAGGGTTGCCTTAGTTTTTCCGTTTCCTTGGGAATATATCCAACTTTAGCGGTGATGCTGCAGGTGGGGTCTTAGAGAGTAGCTGCAAGAAGGCGCTATTATGCACCCGTTCCTTTAAAAATATCTAATCTATAATAGAATTATATGGATATTTTTATTATTTTTTTTTGTCTCTTGCAAATTAGGAAAATTATGTACAGTGACCATGCAATTGAACTAATTTGTTTGTGTAATGAGGGTGTACATACAAAGTTGCTTTGCAAATTTTTGTTTTGATTCACCACTTTTCATTCTACATACATACATACATATATAATAAATGATGACAAAAACTTTTACATAAAAAGATTTTTAAACACCTACGCGGTCAATTGATTTCCTTAGAATTTATGCTGAGTTGAGTTTTTTTTATGTTTATTCCGATGACGGTGTGCTTTTTATTTAGCTAGATTTTAGATTTATATACGAGTTTTTATTATTAAAATAATTTTAACACTATTATATATAAAAATTTATTTTTATTTTAGATACAAAGTATTTGGGATTTGAGTTAAATATGACCACCCACTTAATGTAATTGTAAGAATAAGGATTTTATCATAGTTTCATCAAGTGTAATTTCTCTTTAATTTAAGTTTTTGTTTAAGAAAATAATTTTTTTTGGTTCAGTAATTTCAATTTTGTAATTCTCTTTAGAAATTTCGAAGACATTTTTGTTATAAATTAAATTAGTGTTCGTTATAGTACATAAAATTATTACATGTTTCCTTAAAAATATGAAAAATATGTATGTCAAACTACGTGTGAACACAATGTAGGCTGTTGACTATTTTTTAAAATGGAAGATAAAGAATGTCAATAAAATTACACAGTGATTATAAGAGTAAATTCAAACAAAATTTTTGCAAAATACTAATTGAATGAATTTTATTCACTATAACTTTGAATTTGATTGCTATAACAACATTGTCCTACTTTTGAAATTTCAATTAATTTTTTTTTTGTTGAAATCAAAATTTTTTTCGATGAATTAAATAATTAAATATTTCCCTTTATTTTCCATATAAAAAAAGTTGTATTTATAATTGACAATTGCAATTATACTAAACGCTTAGTAATTATAGTATAAGTATTAGCTTAGTATAAGTATTATTTTGTATAACTAAAAAAAAAAGAGTAATTTTCTAATAATTGGTTTTGCAAAAAATTTTGGCCGGTTCTAAAATTTTAGTACATAATTTTGCGTACAGTTGCGCTGAATTGAAATTTAGTTGTTAAATTAGAAAAAAAAATAGAGAAAAATACAATATTTAACGATTAAATCGTTTGATTGTAAACAAAAGTGTCATAACATTCAAAAAAAATCATTTTCTAATTTAATATCAACAAATGCAGAATTCTTTTTTCTATCTGAGACAAAAGTTTTGCTATTATTTGTAATGGTAAAATTAACATTACAAGAGAAGATAACGTAGTTTTGCATAGATTCGGATTGCGTTCTGAAACTCTAAATAAAAAAGGCTTCACTTTTTCTTAAAACTTGTTCATAATTACTAAATTTTTAAAGATGAGTACTAATGTAAGTGTTACAATATTCCCTATTGTTTTGCAATAGTTAAATAACTAAAACAGGGGACCTTCTTGTGTCAAGTTTTAAAACAAGCGTTTTATTAAATTTAAATTTTCAATATCCAATTTGATTACGCTAATTAATGAAACGAATTCATTTTACTTTTTTAATAATGTTTACTGAAATTCGATTCTCATATACAAAAAATGTAATAATTGTGGTTTTGTAGTTTTGTGACTTCCTTAATACTAACCACTGATTTTCAGTTTTGTTTTTTTTGTAAAACAATAGTAAAAATCATTTTGTACTTTAAAAGAAAAAAACTAATTTTTTTTCTCGTTTAATAAATTATATTATTAGTTCAATGTTTAATAAGTTGATTACATAATTGAAAACTATTGAAATAGTTTAGTACAAGGTCATAAGCATGTACCTTTTTTTAACTATTATTTGCTTTATGTTAATATGGTTTTCGCAATTACATGTATTTTAAAATTATCTGTCTATCTATAGAATATTTTATACCAGCTATATTTCTACTCATGTGTACCTATGAATAATAAGAAAATGTTGAAAAATTAATTATTAGTTAGTAACAAAAACAAAAGAAAAACGCAAAATTTTAAAATTATTTTTAATTTAACTTTAAATTATAAAAGATTTTAATCTATAGTTAATTATATAGACCCTCGCTTACATTATTATGTCAATTTTTGCTGAGTAATGCTATTATTAAAAACCTTTGTCTCTTTTTAAAATCACTAAAAAAAAGTAAATTTTCATTGAAATTTTCCCCTTTACTGTGATTACTAAATAATTATATATTTAGATTTTTTTTTTACTTAATTCAACTATTTAGAAAAAAAATTGGACCGGATTATAGTAACTATTATGCTTTTTGACATTGTTTGAAAATAAAAATTACCCACCCCTTTCAAAAAGCTTTTATGTTTTGTTTCATGAACAATGAATAAAATTTTAGATAAGAGATGCATTATAGGGTATAACAGGTACCTTATATACTCGGAAAATAAAGAAAGTTAAAAAATTAATTTGCTCATATAAATTACTTAATTAAATTTTCAATGATTTTAAATTGAAAATAGAATTGTTGAATTAACAATTGTCGATGTCTATTGTTTTCGAATTAAAGAATTTTTGAATTGAAATAATTACAAAATAATGTAAGTTATGTATTAAACTTAAGAATACGCTAATAAATATATGCATATATTCAATTAGCTAAGTACATTTTAAATAGAATTCACCCTGTTGTAATCATAGGACTTAAACACATACATATAAACAAATACACATGTGAATTTGAACATGCATCAATGATTTTCATTTATCATTCAAATATCAAGATGTACATAAATTATAATTTCAAAAAAATAAAAAAATTTATTAATTATTTTTAAGCTTTTGTATACTTCACGTATATATTATGTAATTTAAGGAGTATTCTAAATAAGTATATGCCATTACGTTGTTCGTTTCAAATATACTTAAGTGTTTTGATTATATCATTAATATATTGCTTCACATTGTCGCAATTAATCTATTTTAATAAAACCGCTTGTTTGCAAATATCAAAAATCTCGGAAAAGGAATACCTATAACTCGTTATAGCAGAACACTTTTATTATACATTTTCTCGTTTCTGTCAGAAACAAACACTTGAAAGGAATGTGATCCACGCACTTTATCATTCAGAATCGTGATACTCCTACTAGTTACGGTAGACGTCTCACGATTTCGTCTGCTACCTAGTTCCTTACTTATCCTATCCAAAAACCATCGCTCCCATTAGATCAATTTGGCTATTTCATATTACCAAATTGCTCTAATAGTAAGAGCAACGGCAGGTCTGTACACCTGCGTGTATGATTCTTTATGTTAAGTTTTAATCTATTTCTCACTGTTTACGGTTTAAACTTTTTATATTTTATGCTCGTACCGCAAAGTAAGCAAATTCAAATTTTCATGATCTTAATTTCTATATATGTACATACATATTTATTTATACCTAATATGCAAATTTTATAAAAAAGATGATTTAAAATTTAGCATTTGAATTGCGCAAAACAACAAAAAGAAACTTTTTTTTTTTTTCATCACAAATTAATTAATTCAGTTAATTGTTTTTAATTTATTTTATTCTATTATTTGTATTTTATATAAGATATTGAAAATGTCGTGCTGGAGCTCTACTATTTTGTACGATACTTTTGAAATGTTAATTTAGAAGCATATATATATATGTATATATATGTATGTATGTGTAATAAATTATTTTAGTATTGGACTTTGTTCCTAAAATCGTGATTTAGTGAAATAAATAAGCTTTATAGTATAATACAAGTAATTAAAAAGCACCTTTATTAGAAAATATTCTATTTCACTTGTATTACGTGTATACTTGTGTCTAAAAATTTGTATGAATGAAAGAGAATATGTTGGGGTGTTAATAAATTAGAATAATTTAATTTACAAATTAGCGTTAATTACAATAAGAATTTGAAAAATATTTTAAAACAACTTGTTATTGTTATAAATATTGATTTGAAATTTTTGGAAATATCGTTAAAATTTATTATGATTTAATTAAATTAACCTCTGTCCTCTTTAATGAATAAAATTTTTCGTGTAAGAAAAATTACCGTAACTGAGTATACTTACTTAGTTAGTGCTTTTAGTTAGTCTCTTTTCACTTATAGTTTTTTAAAAGTTGTTTATTAGTTTGTATTTAAATTTAATTTCTGGCAAAAGTTGCATATTAAGAACTTAACTTGGCTTCAATTTGTAGAGTTTCTACATAAATTTGTAGTAACTGAAATGAACTCAACACCTTCTTATCGAAAAGTTGTACTTATTATGGCCATACTGAAACAGACCGCATTAAACTTTTATAACTTATAAACTTACATACAAAATTTACAAATTGTCGGTTATATTTACTCTCTTCGGGAGAAAAAATCAGTTTAGAACTGATTTTGTTTCAGTAGAGTATGTAAAATAATCTTCTACTTAATTAAAATTTGTTCTATTTCTATTTATTAACTATACTTTCTCATATTTTATCGTCCAAAAATGAGAAAATTCTTTTCTCCATTCAATTTTACGTGCTTTTTAAAAGCTGTAAACCAATAAAATTCACAATAAAAAAAAATTTTAGAATGAAATTTTTTTTACAGTCAACTCAATTTATTTTTTTTTGTTTCTTTTTTTTCCCCATTTCTTTTAACAGTAACAGTAAAATAAATTATTTTTTTTTTTTAAATTATTACTCATCAAGAACCAACATTCCACAATCCAAATTCTAAAAGTATTCAATTAATTTGACATTAAAAATCACCAAAGTTATGATGAATCACTCTCACTTCTTATCATAAATTATGAGTTTTTACTCAAAAAAAAAAAAAATCGAAATATTTCAATCATTAACCTCATAAAAACATGAAATTAAAAAGTTATGATGCTAAAGAGTTCAAAACTGAAGAGATCGAATAGAAGCGATACGCGGAAGAATGTCGATATTTTTCGCTCTTCATCTTCAAGAAAAACTGAAAGAATCATTCAATTAGTCAAAGATTTATTGCGTGCAAAATTCAATAATATTTTCAAATCTATATAGAAATTCTATATGAATACTTACATAAATGTATCAAAAATTATACACACAAACAAACCTACATCTAAACATAATTTGTATGTATGTATGTACTTAATTTGAATTTATTTATACAATATTTTCTTTAAGAAAAGTAAAACAAGCATGTCTTGCCGCAAGGCATATCGAATTGTAGTAAAAAAAATTACATGATTAAAAAATTAAAATTGAAAACTGAAACAAAAAGAACAGCAAAAAAGAATTCAAAACCTTGAAGGTCAAAGCTCTTAAAAAAAAACGTCAAAAAATTACTTATAATAAAAAAAATGAAATTTTGTGAATCAACTTTAACTTGCCATAACTTGAGTTCTTTCTTACGCACAGAGAGTTGATCATGACTTAAAATTATTGTGAATCAAATCAGTTTATTGATAATGATCGCTATTATGTACATTTATATGTATGTATCTATGTTCACATTGTATAGAGCAAAAATATAGAGCGACAATCTGATGAAAAGTTCGCTTTAAAGTTAATTTATTAGAAAATAAATTTAAAACAGTATTGCCAGATTCCAAATTATATTTCTTTTAGATAAAATTTTGTTTAAAAAATTTACTTTTGCTTATAGTTTTCTTTTAAGAAATGTTTGTCCTGTCAGAGAGCTGAGAATACTACCAAACAACGAACTATGATCGATTATAGATTAGAAATCTACAAACGGGGCTATAAAATGAAAAAAGTCAAGATGGCTGGAACATACGTTACAAAGGCCGAATACGGTATCCAGACAGATATTAGATTGGAATTCACATAAAAAAAAGGAAAGCGAGTAGGCCTTGTAAGACGTGACGATGAATCACACTTAAGGAGGGTGAAGCAAATGGAAAATGTAGGTTAGAAATAAAGTGCCTAGCCCAAAACAGAGCACTATTACTATTCATACGATATTCTGAAGTTCTATGTCCTCACCGGGAATGAACAGAGAAGAAAAAAAAACTGGAAAAATGAGGCAAGCGTTTATGAAAACTGAATGTTGCAAAAATGTGTAGAAGGAAAAAATCTTGTAATTTAAACGTATTATAACTATAGATTTTGTGGTCAAGCAAATAAGTATTTTGAATAAATTGTGCTTTCATTCATGGAACTCGACGCATAATATATTAATATTTATTTTTTACAACATGGATATTCAAAAAATTGCTATTAGCAAACCAGCTCGTAAACGGATTCTAGAGGTCGCAAATGAAGTCAGTAAATGAAGTAAGAGAGTAATTTAATAACAAGTGCTGAGATGTTTTTTCGTATAACTTATGGGGTGGAAAAATCCAACATTTCAACCACGTTTGAACACTGTTGTTCTCTATATACTAAGTATATTTTATAGTAAACTACAAGACTAACTTTTCTGGCAACACCATTATTGTTTCTTCTACAATTTTAAAAATTCCTTATTTATAAAAACTTTTCGATTACTGACTTTTTATGTACTTTACAAAAAAAGTTTCTGATTTTTGTTTATGCCAATAATATTTTTAATATTGAAAAATCGATTTAAATTTTTTTTTATTAAAATCAAGAAAGGGAATTGAAAATTTTTATTCGAAACGAATTGAATTCATAATAAGTACATACAAACATACTTACATAATATTTAGATTCTCAATTCAATCATTTTATTTCGATATAGTGAAAAATTTTAAAGGTCATTTGTAGAGAAATAGTTATTAAGTTTTACTGTAAACTTTGATTTAGTGTTAAAGGTGAATAGATTTATTATTGTAGTAGGTAATAATTGGTTGCAATTCGTTAATGTTATGAGATTTTTTCTATCAAAACAAAAATTACAAAAAAAAAATATCACGGTTTAATCTGTAGATGAAATCAACCGAACGATATAATATTGAAATTTGTTTTGCATTGTTATCTAAAGTTATTGTTATGACAGTAAAAAATATAATTGTTTTCGGAAAAGTTTTTCTTTTTTTTGTGCTGTGTTTTCAATAAGAGTGAATGAATGATTGACTTGATTAATTTCCCAAGAATATTTTTGCCTCGAACCACTTTTAATTTTAAATATTATCATATATTAATTGTGACATGCAAACATACTTATACTTACATGATTGGCTTGATTGTTGTATGTGATTTACTATTTATGTTTTTTGCTCATATTATTTTGTAAACATTCGCAGTTGCAATACAATTTTTTTTTGTGCTGGCAAACATTGTTATTTCTATTGTTACAGATTTGTGCCTTAATTATGTTGTATTTCAGCTTAACAATTAATGTGGTAGCTATTGGAAATAATAAAAAAAATATTTATACTTTAATTAACTAAAATTCGATATAACAATTAGCGTATTAATTGAAAAAATAAATTAATTGTTAATTAAAGAATTTTCAAATCAGAAAGCAATAATTATGTAAGTCATTGTTATAAGATTTTTAAATAGATGTTAATTTAATTAATTTTATATAGTAGATAGATAAAAATGTTTTACAAATACTAACAATTGTGCGAACAAGAGCTTATTAAACATTTGTTCAACTTATAATGGAGAAGCACTAGATTGCAAGTGTTGCGAGATTATAATTGTTATCAATGAGAACATTGACTATTTAGATCTGTGGTACAAAAATGTTTCCATATTATTCCTTTACTTACTAGTAAAATTATTTATACTATTATTATACTAGTAATATTATTTATACTTGTTTTGCAGTTGGTAAATAATTGAGAACCAAATTTTTAAACTATTTGAAATTAAATGCTTTAAACATAATTATCCACAATAAATAATGTCTTACAATTTGTAAATGAAATATTTTTAATTAACAGTTTTTTTTTTCTATATTTCAGATTCAAAACGTTCATTCTTGTCTAACAACACTACGTACTCATTCAATTGATGGAACAGAAGAAATAACAGCATATGAAATTTATTCTGGACGATTAAAATCTATTTTAACATTATTTTTCTGTTTAAGTCGTTACAAACAATATTTAAAAGAAAAACAGAAATTATTGCTGATTTCAAAACCACAAGAGAATTCGGAACAAATTAATTCACCTATAGTTGAATCACAGTCAACAACACATTTTAATCAACAATTGATTCTGAATAAGCAGATACAAGAACCACAATCGAAATATATACGAAATCAACAACAACAATGTTTTGAGAATAAAAGTATTGAAGAACATGAAGATATGGAAACATTAAAATACAAGGCGAATTGGTGAGCTTAAAAAAATTTATTATTATTGTTGAAGTTGGAGTCTTTTGATGTATGGAATTGTTACTGTTGATATTTGGTGATATAATTTTATTGTTGAGTGAGAGAAAAAAGAAATGGTTTGGGTTTTCGATAATATGAAGAAATTTTAAAATGTTGCTAAATATTTAATCAACAATGTTTATTAACATACATTTTCTTAAAAGATAATGCTTAAATAGTAAGTGAAGCATGGGGTACATAAATCTGACAAGGCATAAATCTGAATGGCATAGACATAAATCTGACAAGATTTAAATTTTAAAGCTACAAATTCTTCCTTATAAATTCAGTAAAATCGAATAAGATTTTAAAAGATTATCGTTTTCATAAATATTTTTCCATTTATATTGTGTTTGCTTGTAGTACTTATGTATTATTATTCCCCTAATAATTAGCCTAATGTATGTTCATTGCGCGTTGTGTATAAGGACCAACACGGCCAAAACGTATTGTATTATAATTTTATATGCAACCTTTCAAATACTACTAAAAGTTTGTAATTTAGCTTTAACCTAATCTCATATTTATAACTCACAATTGTTTATAAAATAAAACGAAAAGCAGAATGGAAAAATTAAGAAATTACGTATGGATATTATTTTGCTCTAAAATTTTCTCCAGCTATTGTAAATTATAAAGTTTGAATTATTTAATTATCTTAATTATTTTAATACTTAATTATCTTAAAGAGATTTAAGCATTCATGCACTGGTTCAAAAGATTTTGAAATTCTTATTTTTTTTTTGCCTAGAGTTTAGTTCTATGTTATTAATAGCCTTTTCTCCATTACTTCCCAAAAAACTACCACAACATTTTTGATAATTGTCCCTTGATTATAGTAAACCATGAAGTAAAATAACCATAATTGAAATTCAAATTAATTTTTAATATATTGTTATTTCATCGGTTCATTACTGATTTAAATTGTAATACATATTAAAAGTTTTATTAGAAATTAAAACATTTTCTTAAATTTTAATTTTTTTCTTTAAAAAGAAAATAAATTAAATATTCTAAAATTTTAATATCCTTTTTAAAAATCTTTAAGCAAATGAATAAATGAAATATGAATATGCATTCACTCCTTATATTTTTTCTTATTTAATTTTTAATTTATAATATTTTTTGTTTTCTTATTCTTGTTGTTTAAATCGAATAAAAAGTCGACGATACCCTAAAAAAACAAGTGAAAAAATAAGAAATCAAGGCAGAGAGAAAATTTTCAAATGAAAATCCACAAAATTTTAAGCTTTTATCCAAATTGCTTGCGGCTGTTGTGCTTTAATAAGTCTAAAAAAATACCAAAAAAATCAAAATTATACAATAAGGGAAGCAAAATACACTTGCTTATATAGAAAAAAAGGACAATACGAATTATAATAACAATAATAATAATAGCAGTAGTAGAAATAAGAATAAAAATGAAAACAAAACAAAAAAATATACTAAAGTTTTTTCCCTATTTTATCCTAGTTATTGTTACCAAAAGAATTCAGTGGATTCCCTTTTGTACTGTCTGGTGGTTTCATTCCTGATTGTAATCTCTTGTTTGTCTTGTCCTATGAATGCGGTTTAAATTAATTTCTTTTTCTTTTCGTTTTTTTTTTCTTATGTTCTGCTTAGTTTTCTTTTTTAATTTGTTGTTATTTTGTATCCTCGGTTTCATCCCTTTTTCTTTTCTTTTTTAATTCATATTTTAATGAACCTATACGAATAGTATCGAATAGATCCTGAAACTATATACATATATGTATATATATTTATCTGTTTGCATGTATGTATTTATGCACAGTCTTACAAAGTCGACTTATACCATTACCATCTTAGGGTATTTATTTACATAGGTAGTTTTTACATTAAATTTCAAAGTCATTCTTTACTTATTTTCTCGTGTTATCCTATAAATTTGTTCTAGGGACTAAAAAATAACAAAAGCATAAATAGGAAAAGCACAAAAACAAATACAGAATAAAATTAATTTACCTTTCCATCAGAATTTTAATAAAAAAACAACAGAAAACGAAATATTAGAAGTTTATTATACAAAGTATGTAGTCCTCTTATCGTCCCCCTGTTTTCGTCTTTTATTGTTAAAAATTTACTTCCATATTACGTGCTACTCACCAATGTGTAAAATGTGTACAAATAGTACACAATGTCCTAGAAAATATTCAAATTAGTATGGTATAAAGAGGTAGTTTATTGTGTAGGTTGTCTAAAATATGTAAAATATTGTTTAATTATTTTTATTTTTAGATATTCTATAAATTATCGACATAACGGTAACGTAGCATTGATGCTGATGACTGCACAAATAGTAGTGCAAACGCGGAAGAGAAAGCCAAAGCACTTGGAAAAACGGCGAAATTCCTTAATTTCGTTCCGCAACGTGCTCTAGCTATTTTAAAACGAGAGGTAATCACTGGAAGATGAAATGATTTCGATCTGAAAAATTATGTTTGCCGAAATTGCATAACGTGCCAAGAGAAACGAAACCTTAAAGAGACAGAAAAATACCTTAAGCGAATAACCATTAGAGCACTAATTCAAGCCTCGTACTTCTCGGTGTCTTCAAGTATGGAAGAGAGAACGTTTCAACCTTGCAAGCGGGAAGATTTAAAAATATTATAAAACATTGTCATTCAAGATCTCTTGAAGATTGCTATAAAAAAAGCTCCGTTATGAAGTCAACTGCAGTTTTTAGACTTTTTATTTTATGTACCGTCATCACGTTGTTTATTCAAAGTATATTCATTTTTTTGTTTAAAAGCTTTGTAAAATGTGCAAATTTAGAATTTTAAGAAATGGTCTGAAAATAATTTTGAAAAAAAATTTCCCAATGTATATTCGAGAATCACCCTGTTTTAAAATAAGCACCAAGCTCAAATTTAAATAGTAAAATTGTATATATTTGTTTTTGTGTTGTTGTAACCACAAAAACCGCATTTTACAATTATAAAGGCAATGTAAGGACATTAAAACTGTAAAATATTCTACCATTAGTACTTCCTCTGATACAATTCATGAGATAAGTTAACACTATGTGTACTTGAAAATAAATATGCGGGTTAAAATTTGGTGTCATTTTTTGGTGTATATTAATTTTTTTTTCTTTTTTAATTTTTCTCAAAACTCTTAAACACACGTAAATAGGATATGAAAATTTTGATATTTTTTTCCTGGTTTTTTCAAAATTTTTACAATAAATTTTTGATTCTTTTTTTTTGTTTTTTTTGTATTATTCAACACAATTATTGTGTAAAATGCAAAGTATTAATTTAGATACGTTTTTTATCTATTAAATAAAATTTTGAAATTTCTGTTTACTTATCCGTTCCCTTGATTCTTTATAATTTACTTGTGTTTGTATTTAACGGGAAAGTTGAACTCTGTATTGTCTTCTTCTACTTTTGCTTTTTTTGTCTTTTAATATTTTTTATTTTTAAATCAAAAATTTGTTCTGGTAATGAATTTTTATATTTAAAATAAATTTATATTTGTTAAGATAAAAAAGATATCAGAGTTTGAAGTCCTTTTTTAACCCCTCTCGTAATATATCATCCCATGGGGAATATTATTAAAAGATTTTCTAAATATATATATGAGCGATGCAACCACAATTTTTGAATAAAAATAAAGAGATTTCATATAGATTTTCTAACATTTGCAAATGCATATGTATATGTGTGCGTAATAAAGAATGTATTTTTTCTTTTATTTATTCCTTAAGGATATCCAATGGTTTGTAAATTATAATCGTACATACGTTTGATATCAATTGTCAAATGAGTATTATGAATGCTGTAAGGTTGCAATAAAATAATGTACGTCTTAGGAAATTATGTTCTTGTTATGGTATTTTAAAAATTTTTAAACAAGTTTATATAAACCTTCTCGGCATTAAATTTAAAAATTTATTGCATTGCCGGGATTAAATTATTAAAATTAATATTAGAATCTATACTTAAATTTTCCTTATTAATAATCGAGTTATACCTTATTATTAACCGTATATCATATACGCATATCCTAGTAAGGTGCGTTGGTTCAAAAAGCATCCCTTAATAAAGTCAAATCAGATTACAAAATTTTGAATTTAAATTATTTTAATGAATTTCGATTTTATACATATTTTGCATATTTACAATATTTAATATTTCATATGCTTGGGCACGAAATCTTGATTCAATTATATAAATTAATTTCCAGAGTAGATGTTAGATTCTTTTATAACTGCATATTTTTTTTTTTTTGTTTTTGAATGATTTTTATTTTAAACCAATTGAATGAGACGAAGCAAAAGAAAAATTTGAATTTGAATGATTCGGTAATATTTTTGCGATACTGTAAAAATAATTGATGGTATCCAGTCCCAGTTTATTATTGTAGAATCAAATATTGAACACCTATTGTTACAGACGAAAAATTTTAAAAAATCTAAATTTTTGTTGTAAGACTATTGTTCAATCTTAATTAAATTCAAATATACTAGTTAAAAATTTTTTTCATCGCTATTCTTGTTTGTGTTTCTCTTTTAGTTTAAATTACAAAATCAATATTACATTTCACTTTTTTTGAATTGGCGTATAGTGAGAAAATTTCAATTGTTAAAATGTTTCAGAATTTTTTTTTTTAATTAATTACAAAAAGTTTTTAGAGCTATTGTTTAATGTTTAAAATAATTTTGTATTTAATTATATAATTTCAAGTGTCTTTTAAAAACCATTAGAGCTAAATAACCTTTATTACTAATAATTTATGATATAAAATTTGCCTATAAAATATTTTTGTCCACTGAATTCATGCTGAAATTTATGAAAATTACAAAAATATATTATAATAAATTCTCGATAAGAGCCAATCAAAAAGAAATATTCGGAAATTTTGTAATAAACCATTGAAATGAATATCATAAAATATAGAAGAGTGTTTATAAGTTAAAAATTTTATACTTATGATTCAATAATTCTAAAGTTCTCACTTTTTAATACTTATATAAGTAAGAATTAAGAATATTATAGAAGAAGAGGTTTATTGTATTTGTCATCTTAAAAGAGGAAGGATTTAAAAAAAAATTCTTGTTATTTTTTTTGTGTTCTTATTTTGTTCTTCACTTTTTTCTCTTAAAACTCTCACTTTTCTTTAGAGATAAGGAGTAAATGTGCGTTTAATGCTTTTTGTGTATATGGGTGTTTTATATAATATTTTCAATATTATGTTTATATGCTTTTATTTCTATTTTCTTCCTCTAAAAATCTCTTATCACACTTTTGGGTTTTATACCATATTAAGAATTGAATAAATATTGTGGAATGAGGGTACAAATAGTATAAGGCTACGGCATAAATATGTACATATATGGTAACCATGTACAATATTATTTTTCACCCCAAATAGAAATTTGTCATAAATTTTTTGCTTTTCTATATTTAAGTATATGGATTTTTATGTGTGTTTTTGATTTTTATTCTTTTTTTTTTTTAAGGTTTGCATATGGAAAATATTGATATTGAAAAATTTTTCTATATTGTGTGCGAGAGTTGATTTGAAGTGAAAAAATATCCGACTATTTAATAATTTTCATAATGTTTTTATTCATGAGTTTTCATATATATGCGTTTCTGTGGAAATTTTTGTGTATTATAGTAAAGAGTATCGAGGGGTCTACATGAGAAGGAGAAGTACATCATGAGCATATAAGAAGAAAAACAGAAAAGAAGAGGAAAAAGTTTTCATTCATCACCCTCACGGGATTTTAATTACACATACTTTTTTATTTTTCTGTTAAAGGTCCATAGACGATGATGATTATGATGTGTTTTTGCTTTACTTTCTTTTTTTCCCTTGTACGAGTATTATTTAATGTGGGTAATGGAAAATGAATGAATATATGAATGTATCTTTTAATTTTAGCTTTTTTTTGCTGTTTCTTTTTCCGGAATATTAAATGAAAGGTGTGTCACTGCTAATTATAGAGTAATTAGATAAATAGTAGTACATCTATACAAAATTCAAATTTTTAATTCAATATCAAAATTTTGTCTATTCAAATTATTTTTACATCATAAGATTTGTATACACCTTAAAAAAATACAAATATATGTATATATTTATAAGTTAATATAGTATAACTATATAAATTTAGTGCAAGTAACATATAATTTAAATAAATATAAAAATTATACCATATATACTGAGTCTCCCCCATTCCGGGAAAAAAGAACTAGTAAATCATATTTTGTACCAGAAACACATTAGTAAAACCCACATACCCATTACAAAATAATGTTTTGAGATACACATGAGAGTAATATAAATTGTAAAATAGGGAATGTTTGAAATGTACATATCTATATACGAAATTTATTAGCTTATTTAGAGAAATATAAGAGTTCATTATAAGTACAAATTTGTTATTAAAACTTGTATATATACGGCTTTCCTTTGATGCAAAGAACAAAAATGTAACATACTCTTATTTCTGAAATAATTTCCATCTAATCTAATCTTAATCTATTACTTAAATAAAAACTAGTGATCAAGTGAGTATTTCACTCACTTGATGTGAAAATCGCTTTAATTTAAGCTATATCGAATATTTTTAGTTTTACTATAAAATAATTATAAAGAAAATTTATTTTGATGTTGTTAATTTTCAAAAACTTTAATCTTTTGTTTTACCAACATCTTATAACATCAATTTTATTAGGAAGACTCAAGAAAGAAACTCGATATTATATTCACCATATTAGGCTAATATGGTGAATATAATATAAGCATTATATTATATAGAGTTCATTAGCTATAAATAATGTTATTCGTATACTTAAGATTTTAAATTACGCATGTACTATATCGCCTGCCATAACTATTTTGAACAGGGTTTCCTCAGCACTTAACAATTTTAACCCAATTCTTTAAAGATAATGATCTACTTTTAGTTTTTAAATTATGAAACGTAAGAATAAAATTTGTTAAAATTTCCTACTATACTTTTTAAATATATTCTAATTATAAAAATCGGTTCGATAATGTTATATAAAAGTTGTTGAAAGCAGTCAAACCACAATAAATACAAAAAATAAAAAAAAAAAACAAAATGAAAAGAAAATAAACAAGTCCTTTTCATCATTTTCATTACAAACACAATGTAAAACACACACAGTTGAAGAAGAAAAGTATGAGATCGAAAAGTGAAAAAAAAATTATTTTGAATGTCACAAATTCATCACAAACAAAAAAATCAAATAGAATAACAAAAAACCAACGAAAAACACGTATAAGAGGAAATAATAAAAAAGAAAGAAAGCGAATAAAGTTTTTTTTTCCTTACTACCATTCTTTGATTTGATTTTCTTATTTTTGTTTTTAAATATAAGGACGAAAGAGTATATTTACAACAGTAGCACACATAATAAAGAATATCTAAAATATTGTATAAAAGTGGTATAAAAGGACTCACTTCATTTGAATGTTATATGCGTTCTGTTTTGTTAAATTATACATTTGTATTTTTAAATTGGGTTACCATACTTGCTTAAATTATTAGATACAGACAGATTAGACACAAAGTTGTCGTTGCAAGACATATTTGCAACACGTATGATATTTTATGAATAAGTAGAGTACGATTCAATTTGGAGAACCATTCAAAATTTTTAATTCAAGTTTGATTCATAAATAATTGGTCAGTTGTGATAATACTTTTTTTTTTATTTTTAGCATGAAAACTATCATATTAATTTTCGATACAAATTTTCCATCAATTCCACTTTATGGAATTTTAATTGAAATTGCAGTCGAATGAAGTGAAAATTGAATAAATTACTGAACCAGTGTTTAGTAAATTTTTTACTTTCATTAAACAGTTTAAATATTATTGGTAACCCCATAATATTTTTATATAAATTATGTTAAAAAAAAATACATATTTTTTGATTATGACTTTGTCACCCTTAATAACGGTTCTGAAAAATGTACAAACGTAATTCATATATAATTTGTACATTTGTATATTTTTGTATATTCAGAGTATATCAATGAGAATGAACATACTGACTCAATATTGTGATAACTGAAAGATGATATAATGGTGAATTGAATATAAAATAATAATAATAATAATATGAGTAACGATGTATCAGAAGCGAGAGCGAGCCTGTTATACAATAATTCAGTATACAATACTTATTTAGTACTTTAATAATTCAGGGTTAGGGGTGAAATTTTTCCTATTTATTCCCTTTTTTTTCGTATATTTTAATATTTTTTGTATATTTTTCCTCCAGAATTAAGAGGAATTTGTTTTCAAATATGTGTGCATGTATAGTGTATTTTGTATGAATTCGTGTATAATTTCATTATAATATTTTTTTTGTAATGTGTTACATTAGAAATTTGTTCTACTTATATTTTATAAATTTGGTATTCTTTTGCTTAATTTGTATGTAAAATAAAATGAGATTTTCTTTAAAAATGGTGTCAAAGAAAATTATTCGTAATAGATTTATAATGATTTTTTTTATTTTTTTTTTTTTGAATAATGATTTTAACAAAATAAGGATATTTTGAATCCTTAATTGAAAATTAAATAATATATTACGTGTATAAATAAAATATATTGAAAATTAAATACATATTTTTTGAATAGAAGAAATTTTCTTTAATGCAAGTTCTTTGAAAAACTTGAGAAAATCTTTTTATTAAACTAACAATTTTTATATTAGATTTTGATTTACTATATTGAATTCATCAATTATTATTTAATATTGTTATTATTGTTATTAAGTAAAGTTTTACTAATAAATTTCTATTGAAAGTGAAAATCGATTGATTTTCACACAATCAGCATTATTACGTATAATAGAAATTATTAAATGCATTAATGGGATTTATTAATTACCTAAGTATAATTTATTCTTTTATAATAAGTATATAATATAATTTTATTGAAGTTTTTGTAATATCATGTGCAAATTTGGAAATTTCTGTAACGAGGGACGAATTTGACGAGAAGGTTTTTTATTTTGTACTCTTGTAAAGTATTAGCACTATATTGATAAATATAGCTTACTACTATAAGACCATTCTTAAAAATTTATTTTCATTTTGTTTTCCCTAAAAACTAAAAATAGTTACATAAATTTGAAGAGGTTTTTTTTAAATGTATAAATCTTACCAATGCACTAATAATATTAAAAATTGAAAATTCATCACGCAATTGAAGTGTGCAAGTCTAATCCATTCAAATATGAAAATATTTTTCCCAGCTGAATAAATTTTAATTTATAAACTTAATTTTTAAGTAAAATTAACAATAAAATTAAACTATTATAAAATTCACTTACTTTCTTTCTTGATTTTGATAACAATCTACTAAATTGATCTTTTCCTGTTCATTCATTTCCTCTTATTCATTTCCCGTCTCATTTTCTCCTTCATTTAGTTCTTAAATTCATGCCAAAATTTGTACAAATCCACAATATGAAGCCGATTAACAAGTTAATATTTAAATTGCATTGAATTAAATTTATTCTGAAATTTTAAAAAATTCTATTAAATTAAATTGAATGAATTTTTTTAGCTTTCTCTTCAGTTTTCTCTTTAAAAAAATTTTTTTAATAAAATTATTGCAATGATTTATTCTTCTCATGTATATTACAAAATAATAATATTATGTATGTACCAATGTACAAAGAATAATTCAAAAACAAAAAAAAACTTATTTTAATATATAAAATTTTTAAAAATATGCTTTCTTTATGTCCTTTATGCAAATATAATAAAAAAAATAATAAAATAAAAAAGCATAATATTGCCCTTTTTTATATCAAATATTTAGAAAAAAAATATAAATAATATATATAGGTACATAAATATTAAAACGTCTCGCCAATTTTTGAATTTTTTTTTTCAACCTTTTTATTCAAAAAACAAAAAGAGAAAAAAAATCATATAGCAAGGAAACGCAACAGTCGATATTATTTACCATATCCTTCCAACAATTTATGACCTGAAGGACACACAAAAATCTTTAAATCAAGTATTATTAAAAACAGCAGATAGGGTCTTATACACACTCACAAACTCGAAATGCGATGTGCAAGATGCACATTAATTTCTTCTATTTCACGCAAATTTAAATGGTTCTCGTGAATACAATATTTTACAAATTGCAGCTGAAATAATGTTGACACACACGGATAGAATATTCGTTCGCAACATTTTATTTTATCTCGATATTTTGTTAACTACAAACAATGTCGAGATAAAAATAAAAATGTTGCGAATAAAATTTTGTTTATAATGTAATGTTCCTCAATAATAATACTGTTTTTGTGTCGCTACTCACTATGTATTTAGTATATCACTACACTAGCATAACATTTTATTATTCTTAGTTGTTCTCTCAGCTACAAAAATTTTCATTCGCATTCAATTACATTTTTTACTTTACTGGCAATTTTTAATGTTAGCTATCAGAATCAGGCGTGTGTTTTAATGTTTATTGTTTACACACATTTTCTTATAATTGTTTTTTTTTTCACTGCTGCTACAATTTACTTTACTACATTATGATAAAATTGGATATTTTTATTTTCATTTAAATAATGCAAAATATTATTGAACTCAGTTGAATTTCAACTTCGGACGATTCAAGGTAATGAAATATATTTTCGGTAAACCGGTGTTAATAAAACAAAAAAAATTTTTTTTTTAATATTATTATAAGTGAAATGTGTTTGTTATTTTTATTTTAAATTTTTGTTTTTTTTTTTTCAAATTTTATTTATACATACATACATATATTATTGTGCAAATATATAATAGTTAAAAATAATATTATATTGCAAATTTACAAAGTAATTTTATGATTTTATTATAAATTTTAGTATAGCATGTATGCAAAGTAAAAAAAAAACGTGAAATATTAGTAAAAATGTTTACTTTTAAGTGAATAAGTTTCTCTATATAAATATTTATGTATGTACATATATGTAATTAATAATAATTGCAAAAAGAAATTTATGTGTATAAAATGGAAAATATATTGACGTAGATTAAACGGCACTCGTGATAACAACAGCAATATGAGATGTGCGCTAATAAAAATTGAAAAAATTAAAAAGAAAAATTGTCGTGTTTAAAATCGCCTAAGAGTATCAAAATTCATTCGGACGAACTTACCGTTGTTAACTACTATGGATAAACGCGTTGTTTAACGGGATCTAAAAAAAAATTAATTTTTGCCTTTAACAACTTGGGTATTGTTTATTTTTGATGAACTCTTTTTTTTTTCAATTTATTTTTTTGAATGGCCATAGTGCAATTGTGTCTTGTGTTTATATAGGACGAGTTCATTCGTTTTTTTTCTTTTGAACTTTTATAGTGAAATTTGATAATTTTTAATAATAGAAAAAAAAATTTTTTTTGTAGTGCTTGAAGAAAAATAAAAGAAAAAAAATAATTTCAACAATGTTTTATTGAAAAGATAAAAAAAAAAGTAAATTAATTTTATGGCGAAAATTCAAAAAAAAAAAAAATGTGAAACTTCTATTGAAAATTTATTGTTTGTTACAAAATTAAAAATGAGTGGAGAAAAAAATCTAATCGGAATAAAATAAAAAAAAAATTTCCTATTGGTGATTTTTCAATTAAATTTAATTGAATTTTGGAAACTTTCATTTAAAATATTTTTTTTTTAGTTTTATATCTTATTTTGTTTGAAAATGTTTTTTTTATAACTTGGGTTTATCTCATATTATTTACTTTTTTAACACACGATTGATAAAATTTTGGATTTTATGAATTGTTTACAAATTTATAAAATTAAATATTTTGATTTTTGTTTTAATTTTTTTGCTTTCTTGACGTTATGTTTAAAACATTGTGTTTGATTAGAAACCAAGAATTCAAATAATTATTGTATTTCAAAAAAGAAACCAAGTATTAATAGCTACTTTTAATTATTGCTTATCAAGATCAAAAGAAAACTTTAAGTAATTTCAAATGTTGCGGTTTATAACAATTGCGGACACAACATTTACAATTGCTTTTTTTGTAAACGCAATTGTAATATTTCGTAAAACAATTAATTTGTAAATGTTGAATTGTTGGAAACTTTTATTTAATTATTAACGAAATTAATTCAAAAGAAAAATTTAGAAAACATTTTGGAGTTCAAATACTTAATATTCTAATTTAAAATAGATTTTTTACAAAAATTTTTAGAAAATTTAAACCGAAAACAAATTCCATGACCTTGAATCTTTTGTTTTTATTATATTAGAACCTCAATGCATCTTTTTATTAGAAATAGGTAGGCTTGTAAAACTCATATTAGTATCATCAAAAAACTAGTAATTAATTTGTATTCACAATAAGTAGTTGAAATTGTAAGTAGATGACACAAATTTAAAATACATTTAGTACAGAGTGATAGAAAAATACTTATACAAAGAAACAAATAATAAAAATTTTAAATCTTTAAACAAAAACAATGCAAATACTTCATATATCCATTGTTTCGTTTGTTTTTTCTATTATAAATAAAAAAATTAAAATTTCCCCAAAGTGATTTGATTGCAATCCAATAATTTCTAAACATTTTATGCCTATCTATATAATATTAAATAAATTATCTGTTTTAACTTGTTTAAACTGAAAAACATAACTTTTAACCCGGTTCGAATATAATTTATGAGACATTGTTTTGTATTTTATTCATTTTAAATTAGAATTTTCTTAATTGGATGAACTCTGGAAATATACGAGGGGGGAAATATTTATTTTATTTTATTGCTACATTTATTCCGAACAATAAAAAAATTTGTTTACAGAATATTGGATTTTATTATGCAAAATTTGCTTTAAGGATATTTTTCTATAATTAAAATTTACCTGTATTTTATATAGAAAAAAGAAATAAGAATAAAAAAAAAATTAATAAAATGCTATTGTAAGCTTTTATTATAACCGATAAAATAAAAAGAAATAGCAAAATGTTAAGAATGCCAATAAATTTTTTTTTTCATCTTGTAATAAATTTTTTGATTACGGACATACTTTTTTTGCAGCATCTTTGTAAATTTGTATATATGTATATATATGTTGCACAAATTGGTACTGTATAAATAATAAAAACAAAATCTAATCTTCATTTTTATTGTATTGTACAGAGTGATTTTTATTGTATAGGTGAATCAATAATTTACAATTTATTACTTAAACTAAACGATTCACAAAAACTTATACTGTAAGGTATTTTAGGCAGATTGTTATAGTATTATTGAATATTTTGCTATAAAAATATTTGATTTTGTTCAAAATAGTATAAGATAGAGAAATCTTTATATTGTAATCTTAATTTTTCAAAGCAAAGCATTATAAGTAGTAAAAACCTTTACAAAAGTGCAAATTTATATTTAAAATTTTTCTCTCCCTCTTTAAAATATTAGTCTTAAAATTTTGAACACCCAGTACTTATTTGTAAACAAATATGTGTGGTGTAAGTATATATTATAAAATGAAAAGTAATTTCTAATGATTCTAGCAGTAATCAAGCATTTCAAATTGAAGAATATTCTTGAATTGATTTTTTTTTTCTAATTTTTAATATTTTCCTATTGCAATCTTTATGGCAATAATACAGCCATAGTGCAGATAATAAAAAATTTAATAATTTCTCAAATTTTAATATTCTATTCTTTACTGATTGATGTATATATGTATATGAATATATGTAAGTACATACATGTATATCCTGTATATAAGTAGATTTCATTGAACTTCATAATAATTTTTGTGCAAATTTTCAATATACTTAAATATAAAGATTTCGTTTTTATAGATATTTTTTTTTCTTAACTTGTATAAAAATTAATAATAACGATTTTATGTTTTATTATGTAATAGTATACTTTTTGTTTAAGTTTCAGATAATATGCTGTTTTGGTTCCTCAATATCTGCATACTTAAATACTTTGAAATTTTGATATTGTATTTTTGTCATTCTGTTTATAACACTTTTAAGTTCTTCAATTGTTTTCATTCGATATTCACAATATCGTAGAATATTCACAATATAATTGTTTGAAATACTTATTAGTAGATTCAATATCCATTGATATATCTTTCAAATACGGGATTGTGACCAAACGTTAATTAGTATCTAAAATATAAAAAGCTTTAAAAAAAATAATGAAATTAGTGCTAAAATCTTAAAATCAAATATTTTAAGAGAATATTTAAATATTTGTGGTTAAAAGCAGTAATTATCTAAGTCTACCATGCGGTAATCATTAATTTTATTTTATATACAAATTTAAGATTTCCATAATTGCGATTTAAAAATTTGATTAACTTACTTCTATTAGGCAGTCTGGCACTTATAGTAATTTAAAGTATCAATAAAATTGTAGAATTTAAGTTTCCAACGCTAGACTCGTCCATAACAGTAGGCCTATCGTCATCACCCAATGACAAATCCGCAACTTTAAATGAAATCATAGTTTTGAAGTTTGTTTAGTCGAAATATGTAAGCTTTTTTCGACAGCTTTATTTCTTTTGACCACTTGAAATGTTCCCATAATTATACCAGTTAACTTTCCGTATATTTTAACTTGTATAGCAGTAGAATTACTTTTATTTATATTTAAAATTGAAAATTTACTGGAAGAGTATGAGTTAACGGTAAAGATGATGATCAGTGATTATGATGATTGCGATGATGATAGTGATATTGTTGTTTTCTTCATTTTGTATTTTGTTTTGCAAAATAGGACATTCCAAGATAAAAAAAGAGAGTTTGCCTTTTAAAAATTGGTAAAAAACAAAAAAAAGAAAAAAAGAGGGAACGAGATTAGTTAAAAGAAAATGAGAAATATTAGAAATAAAATAAGGCAAACAAACAGTAAAAAAAAAAAAACAAAACACTCAAAAAGAATTTCATTTTTTTTTTTCATGTTTTGTTTTTTTTTTCCTCTTTCTGTATTTTGCTTAAGGACTACCATACTTGCTCCTTATTTTATTTATTTTTTTTTTGTACATAAATGGTTTTGTATTCCCATTTCTCTATTTTCTTTCTTCATTATACATGACTCATTATTTATGAGGCATTCACTTAAATATATCATACATATATATATATACATACTTGTGTCATATAGGTTTATCTATACGTCAACTTCTAAAAACATACATCAAGAAAGAATTTTAATATGTTAACATAAATATACATATAAACATGTATAAATAAATACCTTAATGTTGTTCATATAAGTATATGCAAAATAAAAATGATGCATAAGGATAACAACTATAGTAATAATAATCTGTGCCGGAAAATGTTTCCTGTTGCAATTATATATTAATGTCAAGCATTTTTCTTTTCCTTTTTACCTTTCTTTTTGAATTTAATTTTCTATATTTTTCTTTATCTTTTATGATTTTTCATATATAAAATTATATAAACACACATATAAATTTTTTATTCATAGCATTCATGTTAGTATATAAATATTATATATGTGTGTATAAATTAAAAAAGAGGATACAAAGATATAAGAAAAATGGCTATAATTAAGTCTGGAGTACAAACATACACGAAATATACTTGCGAATAAATATTTATATAACATAGTTATACCTATACACACAAGTGTATGTGTGTAAATCAAGTATTTATTTACTTTTAAAGTAGAAAAAAGTAAAAAAAAAACAAAATATTAGGAAATGAAAATAGATTTAGATTAAATAAAGCCTAGAATTGAGTTTAAAATCGGAAACATAATCCGTAATCGTAATAATATGATTGTATATATGTATGTATATAAAAATTACATAACTATTATGTTTATATACTGATATGAGCCTATTAGGATCAAAAGAGACAACTATGGTAATAGGCACCAATTTTATGATAATTTTTAAAAATAATATTTGCTATTTTTTTTACAGTTCTCACACAGAATTGTAATATAATTGGTGTATTTTTTTAATAAATTTATATAGCTCTATAAAAAAAAGTAAAAATAGTGATAATTTAGATTTTAAAGTGAGACAAAACAATAGTCTTATATGTATATGTAAGACGTTCTTCTTAAGCACACAATTCCCTTCCTTGTAGCGGAGACAATTAAAAATTTGTCCATCTACCAATTTATCCGTCCCTGTTCTTGATTTTCAAGATCAAAGTATATTTCGCTTGGTTTCCATTGTCACTCTATTCATTATAATAACTTTAAATCTTATTCTGCACTCCCTAAACGCTCAAAATTGACTATAAAACTGAATTCGATACTGATTATTTGTTCTATTCATATTTGTTCTATTCATATTTAAAAATTAAAATTTCGATCTACTATGAGTTTATTATCTAAAAACGTGAATAATTTATTTTGTTATTATACATCCCATATGACATCCAGTCCGTTTCCTAAACAAAATTGCATATTAAAATAATTTCTTTTATTAAAGTATCATTAAATTAAAAGGACAACAAACTAAAAACAATCTTATATACGTCGTTTTAAATAATTAATTTTTTAATTTTGTAAAATTTGCAACTCATAGCTATATGCAACTCATATAGTGCTTTAATATATACTTCTACTTAATTTTTATATAAAAATATTTTTATCTAGAGCAATAACATAAGTTGAACTCTAAAATACGAGTACTATAAATTCTCAAAAATGATTTTATTTACACATGAAATCCCACTTGTATATGTATAAGGTATATAAATTTTTTTTTGTGTGTGATTTATTTTCATCCTTATATAGAAATCTTTATGAGTAACTAGGTTAAAATAAAATTAGATAATTATTTTAAATCAAAAGAGAAATTTCAGTTCAATTAAAAGAATACCGAGGAATGTTTTTTTTTTCATTTCCCCCAAGATTTCATCAAAAACTTAGACGTTTCTTATGTCATATTGAGTGAAACTATGGGGAAATTATAATCTAAAGTGAATGTACTTATTATTTCAAAATGATTTTTTAAATAATGCCTGTAAAGTGTGTATTAAAAGTTAAATACGTATATGGGCTATAAGAGAAGACATAAAAATTTTAAAAACTTCTTAGTTCAAGCTTCTAAAACTATTTTTATACAGTCATATATTTTTTGACTGGACCACTCTGTATATAATTATAATTCAAGTTGTTTTATAACACATTTTTAATAACAAACTAAATTCAACGGGTGAATAAATAATTTCCGGTTTTTTTAGTTTTATATGTTTGCCTTACAATTTTATTTTTCACAACCATGAATATCCTTGTACCTACATATATGTAATTTGTGTAAAACTTTAACTATACTGAACAATAGCCGACTTAAAGCGATAATTTATTCATTTAATAATTAAAAGTTTTCGCGTTTTTTTTTTTCACATACCTATCAGAAAATATTTTTTTTTGTCACAGTTTTTACCTCACTTAAATTAAACCTTCCATCTCCTTCATCCATCCCCTTTTGATTGTTTAATTTAAAAAAAGAAATCCCAGATTTTGGTTATTTAATGTAAAGTTAAAACCTTTACAAATTGAACGCAAAAAATTTTTAAAACAAAAGTGTAAAAATAAAAAGGCACCACCGTGAGAAGTCATTCATATACGAGTAGTCAGTCACTCACAGTTTATGATTTTTTGTTTATGATTAATGTATTTTTTCACAACAATGTGCATTATTTTGTTCGCAAGAGTATAACAAGTTTTTCATTATACATTTATAATACTCTGAAAATGGTTCGTACTTGATTTTTATTTAGGTTTTTTTATGTAAACATTAATTTTAGTTTCAAAACTGTTATTAATTCTAAATAGGGACGTAAAAAATATTAGAAGAGTTTGTTTATCTTCCTAACGAAATTTAGTTGTTTAGTTGCATCGGGGTCTCCTCTCCTTCCCTACAGAATCGGCAAGACCTTAAGCTCAGTTTTCTTAGGCATTTCTTAAGTCCGCTGTGTCCCGTTAGCAAACCCACGAGAATTCGCACATGATTCCGAGGCATCTTTATCATTATCTTAAAGCGCTTTTGACTATAATTGCTCAAAAGCTTCTTTGTTTCTTCTTCGTCAAAATTACGTGAATTCTTAAAATTTTGTCAATACGGTCAATATTTTAATAGAACCTGCACTAAAATCAAAACGGTCTGCCTACATACTAAAAGTGTTTTTAATAGAGCAGTGGCTATACTTGAATATTTCGTCAGCATCAGTGATATTTTCCTGTCGACAAGACCTTGCTATTTTTTATATACGTTATTTTGCATGTTTCCCAAGGTTGGTAAAAGAAAAATTTTTTCCATCCCTCATTTTGTATTAATGACTTTTTATTTTTTATTTCACTTGTAATTTTTTTCTGTTAAAAATTTTCTTTGTATAAAAGCAATATGATGATGTTTGGTATATACGACATCATGTTATGTACCACTTCTTAGGTTTATGCACTATAAGAATAAAGTGTTATTATTCTAAATAGAAAAGGAGAATAACAGAAGAAAAAAACAAAAAGTGTGTGTTTCATTTTAATGATGTTTTTTGCATGAGCAACTCTTTTCATAACTTTTTTTTTCCATTTTCAAGTGAATTTTAATCATTGATATTAAACAAACACACACACATTTATTCGGTACGTATATGTACATGACTTTAAATAAATATACTATTGTAGGTGTTGATATAAAAGAAAAAAATTAAAATACATAATAATTAAAGGAGAGAAACAAAACTATACTTACAAAAATTTACAGTGGTAAATATGTAAAAAATTTGCTCGCACACACTCATACTTCTATACGATTCATTATTCTTTTGCAGTCTAGAAATGAATTTCCTTTTTATTTGCTGCTTTTTTTTTCTTTTAATTTCTCTTAAAAACGCATTTCCTGAATTTAAAATTAAATTTTTTGCATAGAAGCTTTATTTATTTTATAATAGAAATTTTTAATGTTAATTACAAAAACAAATTAATGTTGATGTTTTAGAGTGTAAAGGTGATGAGTTTTGAATAATTTAAGTATAAAAATTTTAATTTATTGTTAAAACTTATTTTGAACTTCACATTCGTATTTACTTTCTCACGAGTCTATCATTCAATATATTTGATTATTTAATTTTTTTAACGAAATTATTGGCATAGAAAAGTGTGTTTGATCGATTAATCCTAAAAACTAGGTACATAAAAACTTTTTTTTAAGCAAATACACCCCTATAAGTATATTGTTCAGAAGTAGTGAGCGATCAAGTTCTGTAAATTTATTAAAAGTGTGAGTGAGCAGAGTAGACTATTTAAGTGAGTAGAGCAACGCTAATTAATTCTACCGAAAATTAGTACATATATTTTTTCTTTTAAATCGCTTTCACTAATTACACTGTGTGCTCGTCATAGTGTCACATTTTTTTGAGTTTCGGGCCAAAAATATAGCAGGAAAGGATTTTTGTTTTCATTAATACCGTGGTATTGAATAAACATAAAAATTATCTATCGTGCGCCGGCTGCAGTTGGAAAGCCTAGTCCACAGGCGGGACGGCAATAAAAATAATGTGGCTAAAATACGATCTTATTAAATAAGGTCGGCCCTTGGTGATGTCCCGAGTGAAAATTGCCTGTCTGATGACACTGACCATTTTAGGAGCATGCGAATAGGTTCGCATTGCCCTTCAATGCGGTGTGTAGCAGCTGCCGGGAAATGGACAAGGAGGAGGCTATATATTTTTCACTATCTCTGCTATATATTTTTCACTATCTGGGTTCTGGGCGAGCCCAGATGTGGAGCGGAGTAGGTGTGCCGGGGTTAGACGGGATATCAAAGATAAGCATCGAGAGTTTAAAAAGATTCCACCAGAAAATCGGGTGGTTTACACAAGCCGCTTATAATCGTAAGCTTAATGATGGCCTAGTGACCACGGGGTAATGGTAGAAAAAGTAATGGAGTGCTTATTGAGGTGCGGTCGACCTGCTGCACCGGTCACGTCAATCAAGCAGTTAACCCCCCTGTAATTGTTATGGAACAAAATTTTTTAAGAATCGAAAGTATGGGTCACCGAATCCTTTTCAACGAGTACTCTCCCAGCTTTCTTAAAATTTTTCTGGTGTAGAACTTTTTAAAGCTTAAATATTTCGGTGGATTGGTAGGTAGGAGGGCTAGGCTCAAGGTCTCGGTTTTTTCAATCCTTTTTTTTAAGAATACCCTTAATTTTATTTACTTACAGGCACATTAAAATTCACTATGATATAAAAACTATTTACTCCATTTCGAATTTGCATATTTATATTTCTCCCATTTGATTTTTTCTCATATTTAAAAAGAGAGAAATATATTAATTAATTAAAAAATTTTAAAATATGCTCAAATCGAATAAAATCCTTGGGGTAAAAGATCAACGCAAAAGGTCGTTAAACTATTTTTAAAAATTCTTTTTGTTTCACTATTTGGCATGTGTACATAATAAAGCTCAGCCCATACCCCAATCTAAATACTTAATGTACAATCTCATTTTTACTATAACTAAGTTTTTTACTATACCAAATAAAATAAATTTTTCTGCAAAATCATTAAATTTATTACTTTTTTTTGTTCAATTTTATGTTTTCTTATTAAAAATGTTGTTTTAAAACAAAAAAAAAACGATCAAAAGCATTGAAGTATTGTTTAAATTCAATAGTTTAAGGAAAGTTTTAAAAAAATTTGTATCCGAAAAAAACCCCAAAATCTATTAAGAAAGTTTTCTTTCAATGTTTTTTTTTTCACTTTTTTATAATAAAATTTCAACTATTTCTCCCCACAAATTTAAGAATCACTTTTCTATAAAAACACACAAATAAACTTTTTTTTTATCTTTTTATTCTCCACAATATTTTCAGAAATAAAAAAAAAAGTTTTTCTTAAAATTCAATTTTAAAGTAATTTATAAGTTCAATCTAATTAGGATGAATTCATTTCACGTTCCTACAATACGTCTGCATCTCATTTACCCACAAATAAACTTTTATCCCGAGTTTTCTGTCTTGTTGCCTTTTTTTAATTTTTTTTTGTATTGTACAATCATAAGTATTTAGAGGAGTTGTACTCGTTTAAGAATTTTTCTATCTTGAATTTTTTTTTGCGTTAAGATTTATATATGTACATGATACAATAAGGAATGAAAATACAAGAAGAAAAAAAAATAATCAACCAGCTAAAGAAATAAAATATAGAAAAGTTTTGACAAAGTTTTTTTTTTCTTAAAAAGACTACAAATATAAAAAAATAATAAAACAATAACAAGTTAAAAAGAAAAATTTGTTAAAAAGGAATTGTGTAGATTTGCTTTGCACGCTGTTAAATTGAATGAAAAAATGTTAAAAAAAAAGAAACTGAAGGAAAAAATCCTAATAACTTCTTAAACTAATTAAAAAGCGAACTAAAAGAAAAATGAGAAAAATTTATAATTTATCCCACCTTTCCATCAGATGCTTATAATATTTCTTTGAGAATAACGGTTGTTCTAAAGAAATGAGAATTCTACACATATGAATTTCCTTCTCAACGCTGTCACCCAGTACTGGGCTAATAGTAGGCCCATCGGCATGTTTCCACGGCACACTCCTCCGCGTTAATTCAATCTAAAATCATTGACAAAATTCAGCAAATTAGCCGCAGGAGCTCCCGAGAGTTTCCCAAATCCGTCAAATCGATACCTCTTTTCCTACAGTTTTTTCCTCCACATCAGACTGGGACACACGCAGGGTATGCACTTCTAGACGTCGTTCACTACCCTGGCGTCCTGGCAGCACCGAAAACATCCAATCAAGAAATGCCTAGTCTTTTTACCATTTTGCCCAATAAACATGCCCCGATAAAATGCCAATATTGATATTTCTCCTGATTAATACCAACAAAACTCGTTTTTTCACCGTCTTCGGCCACAGGGCTATTGTTCTATTAATTCGCCTGCTGTCCCAAAGCAAATTCCTTCCCCTTCTAGTTTTTTCAACTTCTCCCATGGCGGAAGGATCGAATAGTCCATTGTTGCGATGTCTACCACTGCCCCCAATTTATTAAGTTCGTTAGTCCTCTCATTTCTCTGACGTTTCTGTGCCTCGAACACCCGCTCACGATCACCCTACAAACGCCCCATAAGTCAATTAAGGCTATACGCATAGCCCCAGTTTTGACATTGCGGGAAGATAACCCAGCAAACGCAGTACTCGGCTTTGAAATTATTCATTCCAAATCAATCATAAATCGTAAAGTAAACCTATAATACCTTGCAAATTGTATTCACGTGTTTTTCAACAATAAAAACGAAATTCAATAATAAAAAAAAACAACAACATGAAAAAAGAGAGGCAAAAAAAAAGTTTGATTTTCTTTTCTGTTTTTGAAAAAAAAAAAAAATACTCAAATGTTTTAATATCCTTATGCGCGAGATATGATTTCATTTTAAAAATGAACAATTATTCGTGGAGGTAAAAAAATAAAAAAGTTTTCTTTCTTTTATAGTTGAATAGCAATTAAATTCGTCAGAAGAGAATCATCTGGTTATTTACTTACAATAATTTTTTTTTCATTTGCCTCATCCTGTTGTGTACACATACCGCACTCACAAATATATCTACTTAATATACATCACGTACATGAGTCAAATTATCCTAGTATATCCACAAAATTTCCTTAAGGTTTTCTGCTTTCAATGTGCCCAACTATGTGAGATTCGAATGAAAGGATCCTTATAAGGAAAACAGGATAACAATTTTTATTATTTTTGAAATATAAAATCCAGTCTAATTTAATTTATATGTACATATGTATGTATATATACAAATATTTTTAGAATATCCAGATTAATAGGATGTTTTATGGGAAGAGGTGGGAGAGATAAATAAGGTTAAAGTTAATGGGGATACGACTAGTATACAAAACAAAAACGAAATATAAGAAAGTTTATCAAGGGATGAGAAATGAGTATAAAACTTCATAAATTTTAGCTATGGGGTATTTAGTATGATAACGTTTCCTGTATTAGTTTTATGAACAAAAAATAAAACAAAAAGAAAGAACAAGGACTCTAAAAGTATCAAAGAGAGCAAAAAAAAAATTATTTTCTACTTCATTTCATTTTGACCCCTGCGATTGTCAGTTTAATTATGTTAAAGTCCTGTATTTTTCCTTTATGATTTTATTTTTTGTTTTTCTTCTTCTCAAAGAAACAATTTTTGTTTTTTTTTTCATTATTATTACGATCCTTTTTCCTGTTTGTATAGTTTACTGAGAAACCTTTTTTCTCTTTTACTTCCTGTTTTATTTTCTTATATGTTATGTACCAAAAGCTATAAAGAAAAATCAGTGCTCTTATCGGAAACTTTTTGGTTAAATATCATTAGCGTTTGATTTTCCTGATTTTTTTTTCTTTTTTTTTTTGTCTCAAAAGGAACCAGTGCTATTTTCAAGTGTTGAATATATTTTTTTGTGTATTAAAGGGTTCAAATATGGTGTTCGAATCATAAAGATTATTTTAAGGATATTAAACGATAACTGATTTTTAACTAGTTATAAAAGATTAAAATAAAAAAAAGGGTTCAATGTAAAAACTTTGTTATTCGAAAATCTATTTATAAAGCTAATAAATACTTTTTAGATATTTTGTTATCTAAAAGTAAAAAACAAAAAATCTTGTGTATTGGATGGACAGGGGTGTAAGTAAATGATTCATTTAGAAAATTGTAAACAATTCAGAAGCAAAACAAAAAAAAATAGAAGATTTAAAATTAACTTTTAAAATATAAGTATGTAATTGTGTTTAGCTTTCACATTCAAAAATTTAATAGTTTGACAAAATTTTGCTTACATTTGGGATAATTAATGTCAACTATTTTTGGGATTTTATAAAATTTCATGAAATTTTACCAAGTTATAAGAGTACACCTTTAACTTTTATTTAAAAATAATTTTAAAAATTTGTTTTATAACAAGATAAAGAAAGTACATACCTTAATATCTATAATTGAGTAAGCTAGGTTGAATGTCCTTCTTGTCGTTACCCAAATAGTACACTTAAATCAAATAAAATTGTGGAACTAAATCAGATTTTCTTATTCTGCACCATCACTTGAACCAAAACGACTTGAAAAACTGATACAATAGTTGAAAGCAGGTGCATTTACACATAAGTTAAGTTCGTTACAAGCAAAAAGATTAAAAATCCAAAGAAGAGCGTGACTTCCTTTCGTAAACTTTAAACTAGGATCATGAGTGTGTGATGAGCAGAATGTGGTTAGACACAGTCCCCTTTCATAACAACAGATTCGGCATAAATAGTTAATCAACCACTCATCTTCCAGGCATATTTGACAATCAAACAAATTTTACATTTTCTCCCACTATGAGTAGCTTTAAAATTAAGTGGCAAATAAATAAAAAAACTTTTATTGTTTCTTGCAATTTATGGTGTAGGTGTATAAATATTTTGTTTTAAGAAAAATCTTATCAGTGTTTATAATTTGTAGATAACTATAAAATCATTTAATATTAATTTAGGATATTTTAAACATGAATTTAGGTTTACATTATGATAGGTTTTATATTGGTGCTTAAATTTTTGTATAATATTTTTTATTAATAAATGTAAACATATTACTACGGCAATAATTCTATAATTATAAGGTGTAAAATAGACTACTTCATAATTTTTACTATAAATTATGATTATATGTTGATATAAATCTTTTAAGTGTTGTTGTTACTATGATAATTTTGAGTCCAACCGATTGAACCTTGACTTACAGAGTATGGACGTATATATCGCTTCAACCGTGATGATTTTATGGGGGCATTTTGCTTAATTCTTAATCGATATTAGTGAGAGTTTGTGTTTTTAAATATTTTTCATAGATTTTGTTTGATTCGTTTAAAATTTGATGAAAGTTTTTTGTGTTAAACTTCACGATTTGATATCTAAACCCTGTCTTAGAATAACCTGATTGAAATTTATATAACCACATTTTACACATTAATATTTATACAAAGTCAACTATTAATCACTATCGTATTGCGCTTGTCTAAATTTATTACAATCACAATTTAGCAACACATCGAAATTAGGAAAAGACGTCTTTAAATTTAAATACAATTGTAAGAAAAAAAAATTAATAGCAATATAATATCAAGATTTTTTTTTCTACTTTCAAAATTAAAATCTTACATAAAACCTAATTAAATAATGCGCAATTTTTTTTTTATGAAAAAAAAATTTTGCTAATTAAAGGTGAAACAAAAAAAGAATAATGATCACGATTTTAATTTTTTATTCCAAATAATACGAATTCCAATCTAACTTAATATTTAAAGATTTTTGCAATAATTTTGTCAGATCATCTCATCATATATATACCTTACTTAATTTCACACAAACACATCAAAATTAAAAAAATAATACTTATAGTACCATGATCGTGTTCATCATTTTTACCTTCATCATCGTCATCGTTATTACTTTAAACTAATAAATTATGTATAACATTACCATTATTATAAATTTTCCAGTTCAGTTAATTTGAACTTCCTCGCACAATGAATGAGTTCTTTCTAAATACTTACATATACATTTATAAAAATATGATATTTATGGAGCACAATTATTAAATCAGTACAAATGAATAAATCATTAATTCTCAAATACGGTATGAAAATACGATTATAGTAACCATATCTGAAGACTTAACAGAAATAATAGTACTTATTTGATTTGTTATTGCGGATCTAAAATGATAAGTGTTAATTTTATAGTTACCGTTTTTTACTATAATAACCAAATTTATGAGGTGCAATAACAAGAACGAGAAGTGAGAGAGGGGAGAAGTAAGGGTTGTTCGTTTTCCAAATAAAATGATTAAATAGTCTCCACTCCGGCGAACCTAAGACAAATTGGGACAATTTAATAATATTCACACTAAAATAAACGACTTTATTAAAAAAATTTTTTCTGACTCCAAAGAATGAAACCAAAAATATTTTCCTAAGACTAAAACCATATTGTAATCTTTTATGCGTACTGCCAAAATTTAACAAGTAGTACATCAAAAATATTTAAATTTTCACATTATTTACACACTTAATCCTAAAAATAAACTCTTCACACCATAAATAAATTTCTCAAAAGTACCTTAATAACGTTCTTCAAAAAAATATCTGTTATACGGCCACTACATGTGTACGAAATATGAATTTGATAAAAATAGAATAAATTGTTATAAAGCGTGTAGTAAAAAAATTAAATAAAAAAATGTTAAAATCTTGAATTTTATAAAGCAAAAAGACTTACCTATTATATAAGTAGAAATCACGACCTTGGTTTTCTAATGATATGAAACTTTAAGAGTGGCAATATACAAACAAACTTACATAAATATAACATCTTTACCCGTATAATTTTGATATAATAATTTTCATACCTCTGTAGTTTTTTTTTTTTTTTTATTCTTAACATAACAAAATCCCATCAAATTAACTTCTAATTTTTTGTAGATTTTGTTACAAAAAAAAAAACAAATCTAGGTAAGATAGGTTATAGGTTGTTAATATTCACTCACTCTATGTGCTGTCACACTTAGTTGAAAGAGCAAAACAATAACAACAAAAAATTGACGTGTTCTCTTTTATATTATATTTTGTACTGTTTTATTGTTGTTATTATAAGAATTTTGTTGTTAATTCAAATATCATAGTATTTTGGCTTTTCGTGGTTTTGAATTATAACTATAATACTTTGTTGCGGAAATTGTTCTGGTTGAAATAATTTTATTAGAGTAGAAGAATCTCATATGAAATAAGTGTTTTAAATGAAGTTATCTGAATTTATTGAATATAATTGACATAAAAAATTTTTTTATTTATTTATTTCATATAATATAAGCATAGTATAATATTCTCTTTTTTTATATATATATATTTACATGAAATGTGTACATATATGAATATGTTGTATTCACGGCTTAGGTTTTCGAATAGTTAAAATTAATTTTTTTTACTCCAATTCTTTTATTATTGAATTACAATAAAATACAGATAAAAAAATTTAATAATTTTCCTTTATTATTCAAAAACAGAATAATTTAATGTGATTAAAAGTTTTGTATTCAAATGATAATTACTATGCCTGTATATATATGTATATTATTTTTAGTCGAAACTTTCACAAGTTATTGTTAAAATAATTTTAATATTAAGTGTGCTTTATTCAAAAATGATTTATTAAAATGAATTCAAAAATGAAACTAATTATTATAATTATATGCAATTCTATTCAATAAAATAGGCAATATTTTGAGCTCTTACAATATTACAAATATACGAAATGTATAAACTTTTCAAATTTAATTGGTTGCACATTGCGTGAATTCAAAACTATTAATTATGATGTTTGTCATTTAAATTAAAATTATTTTATTGCATACAATAAATTCTTTTTGAAAAATAATTATTAAGTGAACTAATAAAAAGCAGAAGATCGCTTAAGTACGTAATATATAAACTCTAAATCACTTTTGAAACTTATACTTTTTGTATTTCATTTAAAGGCATTAAACCATCTATTGGTGGAATACTTTAGTTTTTTTTTACAATACTAATAGGGTAATACTAATAATAGTTAATAGGATAGGGTAAATGGTTCTATATTAGACTTAATACTTATTTTCCGTATAAGTATTAAGATCTACCGGTATGTTCAAGCTACACATTTGAACTAATTTTATACAGGCTGCTGTAAGTACCTAAGCTAGGAGTTTTATACGTTTAATACACTTTACCACTTATGACAAACTGAATATTTGGTAGTTATAGAATGTTTCCCTCGTGTTTTCTGTTAATTTAAATAAAAAAATTTACTAATTATTTGAAAATTCGTAACTTTACTTCAAGCATATTGTTTTCTAAATTTTTTGTAACATAAATTAACGGTACTTATAGTCCTATATTATATAATTTACTTGGTTTACTTTTTTGATACCCTTTTTTTGAAGTTATTTAAATTTTTGATTTCTTTTATTTTCGGGATTTTAAATGAATTTGTTTTTTGTTCGTTTTTTCTATGTTCAACTACACAATATCATCCATCCATTCAAGTATTCAAAAATAACTTTCTTACCTGCATACATACACTACACACACATATACATATTATTGTAATTCTAATATTTTAATAAAAAAAAATTTTGTATTTTAGTGCTTACATTATGAAAAAAATTAAAATAATTTTAAAATACGTATAAAATATTTTATAATTAACAAAAATAAAAATAAAAAATTACTGCCAAAATGAAATCTAACTAGATTAACCTTCCTTTATAATATTTTAAATAATTTAATTTGAATGTGCTAAAAAAAAAAATATAATATAGTGAATAAAAAAAGCAAAAAAACAATAATGTAAATAATAGAATATTATTTAAATATTTAATTTTTACAACAAAAACTTTATTAATTAAAAATTAGAATAAAAAGAAAATAAATATAAAAATGTAAATTTTAAAAATAAGCCTAGTAATAAGATAAAAAAAGCTGATTAATTTATATAAAAAAAGAAAATAATTTTAATGAGGATATTAGAATGGGTAACTCTTCATCATCATCACATGGGGAGAGTAAAAATAATAGAAAATGTCGGAGTTTACCAAATTCTCCTGATGTGAAAAGGTAAAAAAAATTTCGAAAATATCCAATTATACAATTGTGTTGTTTTAGGAAATTACTAGTGAACTTCACTCTTGTTATATTTCAAATTTTGGCCTATAGGCAATTTTTCATTTATTTGGGCATGTGCCATTAATAAATGAAAAAGAAAAACGAGAAGAAGAGTTATGCTAGAAAAGAGTCTAGTCTGTTTTATATGAAAACATCAATTTGAAATTATTTCGAATTAAAGTTTTTCACATACAACGCCAAGTTGTATCACGCACTTTTGTTTAAACCAAGCTCCAATCCTGCTGGGTATTAAATAACTTCTGGGTATTATATAACTTCTATATAAAAGATTAACTCCCACTCATATTTCATATTCATTCTTTTGCAAGACACACAAAAAACAAAAACTGTTTTTTTTTTCCTCTTTTAAATTTTCATCTCTTCTACTTCTACACCACAATTTTCAAAACAGTAGCCATAAAATATTATAAAAGGAGATACAAATCTTTACAAAAATGCCATCAACACATAAATTTCATAAATACCATTAGTCAAGAACAAGGACATATCGTCTGGGCAGGAAATTTTTGTACCTTTTTTTTTATTTAAAACAATTGCATACATACAAATATCTAAATATACTTACATTAGTAAGTATATTTTAAATATTTCGAACTGGTAAATGGAACGTTATAAAATTTATGTAACAGAAAAGAAAACATGCCTTTCAGATTCCATTCTGGAAAACTTCATTATTTTAATGTTTTTGGAGTAGAAAAAACAATAATAAATATCAGCAAAAAAATGAAAAACAATTCATTTAGCCTTAAACCATTGTAACAGTCTTTTATTTGTCCCCTCATTCCAAAACCTTTTTAATTTAGTCTTAATGCACTATGCTTAGGTACTTAGTATTGCGATTTTTTTTGAAGGATCCTTGTGCACAATTTTATATTGTGCACAAACACTAACGTACACCTACAATTTAATAATAGCATTATAAATATGCAAATATATAAGTAAATTTTTACACGTACATACTTACTCATTTAAATTATAAATGAAATAAGTATAAACTGTTAACAATAAACTTCAACAAATGAGAATTAAGTATATACAAAAGCAAGAAATTTAATAGTGAAACAATCGACTAATAGGGTAGCTTTACGTAACATTAATAATATTATTGTTCTGTTAGCTTCTGTAATAAAGCAAATAGATGTGGAGCGGTCATAATCAACCGCGTTTTGTTTTTTTCTTATTAAGTAAGAATTTAAGGCGGACCTCAGAAAATTTTTCCGTCACATCTATATTCTGCTCTCTCAAAATGAAGATTTCAATTTACAATAGGAAAACAGAAAATTCAACCTCATTTTTCTTTTTAACTTTGTGTTAGAAATGGAACAATAAAACCCTAATAACCTACAATTTATGTTTTATTACTTCTAAGAAATGCAAAACTTTTGTAAAGAAAATTTAAAGAAAAAAAAAGCAACATTATTAATTTTTACTGTCGAAAAACCGGTAATACATTTGGGAAAAGTTGTAGTTCCGTTGTAAAAGTTATAAAAAGATTTTACTTTTTTTTGGGCAGCATAAAGAAAAAAATAAATAATAAAAAATAGTTAAGTTTTCCTTTCTATTCTGGTGTTTTAATTTTGTATACTATTGTTAAGCTAAAGCATTAGAATTTTTTTAACCAACTTAGAAATTTTGAAAGAAAAAAGAAAAGGATATTTTGTGGTCTGCATATTATGCCGTCTCAACCCTCTCTTCAATATTTAAACATTTCCGTAAGAAAATCTGAAAATATTTAAGCACATTTCGAAAGATTTAAAACTTCATTTGTTCTGGATTTAATTTCATTTGATTTTAATAAAAACACTTGTAGATATGTTTGCGTAATCTCTCCTAAAAATAAAAATAATTACTTTAATATAATTTTTAAATTTGAAACCTTATTTATTTAAGTTTTACTAATACATATTACAGGCAAAAATCGACGCCTTATTCCAAAACCAACGGAACAGCGATACCATTACCAGCAACAGTATTAGTGCAACGAAGATGTCCACCGGATAAAGTTAGGCCATTGCCACCAACACCAAATCATGTGCCAAGTAATATTTTATTATAAGTAGCAACAACAGTTGTTCTTAATTTGATTTTGTTATTTTTAATGAATTTCAGGTATACCTGGATTGGCTAAAACTAGCAGTAGTGGCTCTGGATCATTGAATAATTCCCCTATAAATAGTCATCCACATGTTAGTTTACAGTCATCACCGCAGAAAGTTAGTAATGGGTAGGTAAACAATATAACATACTTTTAAACATCTGAAAAATAAACAAATTTGCAAATCTTAAAAACAGTAAATCTATTAAATACATAACTCCTATTTTTCTGTACAGCTTGCGCCAACCGCAATGTAAAATACCGTCTAGTCCATTTACGTCTCCGAAAATGGGTGGGCATTCATCAACAACTTCAACTACAACTTCACCTCACACAACTACTTCATCTTCAAATATGCTGCCTTCGGACAAACCACCTCCATTGCCGGCAGCAAATCCACCTCCACCTAAACATTCAATGCTTGATAAATTCAAATTATTTAAAAGCGAAAAATCATCATCTTCATCAAATTCATCTACTAAATCCGAGCGTACTAGTTCCAGTAGTGGATTTTCTTCTGCTCGTAGTGAAAGGAGCGATTCAAGTTCAAGTCTTAATCATATACCACCTTCAATTACGAAGATGAAAACGACTTCTAAAATATCTACTGCTAATAATGAAATTAATCGTAATAAAGAATCTTCTGTTAAAAAGCATTCAAAACAATCTTCAAATCCTGAGAAAAACTCTTCAAAACAAACAAAAGATAAAAGTCCTGCAAAATCATCTATAAAGGATGAAAAAGGAATAATTAAATCACAAAAAAATTCTTCAAAAAATTCAAATTCTGAACAAGAAAAATTGAAATCAGCACTTAAATCATCATCTTCTGAGCAAAATACAAAATCATCTGATTCAAAATTGAATAGTGGTATGGTGAGATCAAATTCAAGTAACCTATCAAACAATAATAACAACAATAATAACACAGGAATACCAAAACCAATGGCAGCTATTAAAGGACAAACTAAAAATATGCATATCAATTCCGATGATAAATCAAATTTAATGGCAAAAGATTCACAAAAGGACATATCAAAGAATAGCTGTGATAATGGTGTTGTTAATTCACAACAACATAATTCTGAACAATCAAAAACACATATTGTTCGTCCTTTACCTACACATCCGCATCAACATAACGGATTAAATATCAATAACGGATTAGTTCCGTGTATTAAACCAGCACCAATTTTAAATGGTATCCTTAAAAATTGTGACAATGATATAAATTCTTCTAATAGTATCAACAATAATTTGATTAATAACAGAAATATGAAAACGATTGGTGTTGATTTTCAGTCAATTAGTGAAGAAAACAATATAAATGAATCATTGACAATAAATAAATCACCAGCTAAAAGTTTAAATGGTACTAATCCAAATACTGATTCATATGAAGAAGAACAAACTATCAATATAACACCCATGAAACCCTTATTAGAAGGCTATAATAGTCATGTGACAATACTTCCGACACGTACCAATCAAAAAGTTCAATATCTAATTACTGAATATTCAAATGGTGATATTGATATTGGACAAGGTTATATGAGCGATGGTGGGGAAACATTTCGTAAAGTTCCAGTTTTATCTTCAAGATTTCTTGAAATTGATAATGGCTATTTATCGGATGGTAGTATTGGTGCACTAGGAAACCATTTGCAACAGCAGCAACAACAACAACAACAACAGCAATCGCAACCATTAACACCACACCGTGGCAAACATTTTTTAAATGGTTTGAGAGGAAGACAATTATTACCCACAACTATCATAGAAGAAAAGTAAGTTCAAATAATTTTGTTAGCACCATAGCATAAGAATCGACTTTAAACTGTTTTTTTTTTTCCTTATTACTTTTAATATAACCGTTACTACACTGACATCTTACGAGAATTTCTTTAAAATAATTGTTATTGATTTTTAACGAACACGTAAATTTCTATTTGTAATTTATTTTTTTCGTCGTCGTTGAAAAAGTATATTTCTACCACTTCACCACAAAATGTAGATAAAAAATTTATGGTGAATAGTTTATGACTTCACCATATTTTAACGAATAACACACCATAAAAATCCTTGTGAGGAAAGAAATGGTGAAAAAAATGTGAAAAGCCACAAAAGATGATTGTTGTCCGTGCTATATTGCATTGAGGTGAAAAATAGAATAGAAGTGTTAAACCGAAACCCATATTTTGTTAGTCGCGTTACTCCAGGTGATGAGATATTATTGAAAATAGTTTTGTTTTTTTTTTTGTATAAAATATCGAATTTTGAAATTAATTTTAATCAGAAAATTTCAAGATTTCTCAAGAATAATCCATCACGTCAGGTGATGCGGCTAACAGAATATCGGTGTTAATTTCAAATTCAATGCATACTAAGCAGCTGCAGCTAAGCTACTGTCTCAAGCAACAAAAGAACCAATTTTTGTTCTCCGTGAACTAGGGTATACCCCATTCTGGTAATAGAAAATTTGCTTTTAATGAGTAATAGTAGCATACGAGTATTGTTTTATAGTCAAGCAAATGAAAATTCATTTTTATTGTATTCGACTTTCAACTTAAATGAAAATAAATTTCCAATATGTTTGTGACACTTTTAAAATGCAGTACTATTCAAATTAGCTATTTGTTCTGCTATTTGAATAATGTACACTTAAATGTCCTGTGCATAATGATTTCAAAATTTTTTTTTTTGTTTGCATAACAAAATACACAAAAAGTCCTCTATATAATATTATTATTATTAAGTCATTAAGAAATTACATAAAAAACATTCAACCTCATAAACAAATTATTTTTATAAAATACATACAATTTCCAAATATTTTTATATTATAATGCAGTGTTGTGCATATAAAACAAATTTGTTTTAAATTGCAAAAAACTGCGTTAGAATTGTATTTTATATGCTTTGAGTTTGGAAACATAGTTGCATTTAAAATATTTTAATATATTCATAATTATCAATATCATTAATATATTCTCCAGTTTTATAAATTCTGTCCTCATTTCTCATAATGCTTAATATATGCGTATTCTGTTCCCTATAGTTTTCAATATGTATATTTAGTTTTTATTGCTATTTTCAATGGCCATGAAAATTAAAAACCATGTTACTCTTTTCTTGTATCTATATTATTTATGTTACATATTTTAAAAATTATATGAGTCATTCATTTTCTTGTCCCCTTAACATTTTAAAAACACCCGCATTTAGTTTTACTATAGAAAATTTCAATGTTTTATATATACATACACACATTTTCATATCACAATATGAGCATAAATTGAAATGTGAACAAAAACGTATGGGGAAAAAAAAATACATAAATTTTCTAAATATCCTTATTTTTTTTTTCTCTATTTACAAAACCGCCCAATGTTGTCCTTGTTCTGTATTTTATTCTGAAATAAACATAAATCCTTGACTCTTAACTCTTACTTTTCATAATATAGTTTAAAAGAAAATTAAGAAAAAAATAAAAATATAAAAGAATAACAAATAAAACATAAAAATAAAAATATTAAATCTTTTAAAATAACATGTAAAACATTGACACAAAATGTTTTATATCCGGTTCTTTGTATCCTGTTAAATGAAATTCATATAATATTATAGTAAAAAATATAATACATTTTACATGTATGGATGTACGTTGTTGGTATATTAAAACTATGAAAATTCTTCAAGCGTAAAAAATATTATAATGAACTATAAAATATTAAAAATGTGTTGAAAAGTATAGAAAATAATTTTTTATAAAATATATTGTTAGCCTTTATACTTACTTTGTTGGAATATGAAGTTTGGAACTAAAATTAAAATTATAGGTTTTATTAAAATTAATACAGATTGCCGGTCGTATGCAAACATAATAATATTTTTTAGTTTGAAAACAGTTTGTATATTTTGACTAAATGTTATATTAATATTTTGTTATTATTTTCCTTACTCTGAAATATCAAATTGAAGAGTAATAAATTCATTACTTTCAGTAAAAAATATTGGCCACTCATATTTACGTTTTTATTATTTATAGTAATAACATGCAAAATAACATCGAAAAATTTATTAAACTTGTAATATAACATTACATTACATAACATAAAATTTGAGAATTTTAAATATGTAATATTTAAAATTCTCAAATTTTATGTTATGTAATAATAACAGTTCTAAAAAAATACTTAAAAGAATAAGATAAAAAAAGGATAAAAGGATCACAGGGGCCTTATAACATAACATAAATGTAGATTTTAGTTTAAACAACATAAAATTATTTACTGTTATTTATGAGACACAAAATAAACAGTTTTTTGTTTGGCAATGTTTCACATTATCAACATTTTGATAATTTCCCATTATCAACATTTTGGTGAATTTAGAATATAATCGTCATTCGTTTGTTTACTTTCAATTTAAAAGAATTTAAACTCACCATTAACATTAAATAGAATTAAATATTAAACAGAATTATTAGACAGAATTAAATATTATAGAAATTTTAATGTATAGTGTAATGTAAATAAATTAACATATCATTTCCATTTTTAACATAACAGAAAAAAATTTTCATAATAACACCATAAAATCACAATCACAGTCAGTGTAACAATAAAATCCCCTTCTACATTAAAATATGGTGAATAAAAGCAATTAAATATTTAAGGTGAATTTTTATGAAAAAAAAAAATCGTCTAAAATTTTATTTTATTTTATTTTTTTTTTTTATCTAATCGAAAAATAAAAGGTAGAAAAAAAATTTATTATTATCTCTATAATAATAATTTTGTTCAGTAGAAATCGTTCAGTCGGTGAGAAAATAACTGTTAAAAACGAATAAAATTTGAATCGGAGAGAAAATTCGAATTTTTTTTTTTCCTCATTCTATATTGTAAAACTGTTGTACTTTTTCTTACTATTGTTGTTTTGTCATTTCTGTTGCTTTTTTTTGTCTTTTTTTTAATAATAAATAAAACGAAAATGAAAATAATAACGCGAAAAATGTCCTTTTTTTAAAAAATAATAAAAAAAAAATATAATAGAATGAAAACAAAAAAAAAACATCAGCAGTAGTGAAAACAAAAATGTCGGCACCATTTAAAATATTCAATAAAATATCAAAGTATAAAAATACAATATAAAAATAAACAAAAAAAAAAATAATAAAATTGAAAATAATTTCGAAAACTCTACAATTAAAGAAATATTATAAAGGATAATAAAAGGATAACAAAAAAAAAATTTAAATAAAACAAAAACCGAAACAAACAAACAAAAAGGAAAGTAAATGAAAAATTATGAATTTTTTTTGTTGTGTTTCTCTTGTTTTTTTTTGTATCGGGAAAAATCGTTAAATGAGAATAATAACAAAACAAAGAAATCAAAATAATAAAAACAAAAAAAAAATATAGAGAATAAAAATAAATAAAAATAAATAAGAAAAGTTTTTGCATCAAAAAGCAACACAAAATCAAGAGTAAAAAAAAAACAACTACAAAAAATAAAACTAAAGGATCAGGCGAATATTTTTATGTCGTGACGTTTTCTTTTCCTCACTTGTTTTCATCCTGTCCTTTTTTTTTCTCTTCTCTATTTATTATTATTATTATTATTTTTTTCTCATCATATATGAAGTTTGCATGCCGCGCAATAATGGTATATAGGGAACAATATAAAGTTAAAATGACACCATCTATATAAAAAAAAAATAAAAAAAGGAAGAAAAACAAAAAAAAAAATAAGGATAATCATAACTGTAACAGTGTAACATATGTAATATAATGTCTGTTATCTATATACGTGAACATATTTAACACAGCTATATGTGTATATAATGTTATAATGTGATATTTATAATACATACATGTATATATATATATATATATATGTATATAGGATAAATTATAATAATACTCATATAATGTTGGGCAAACTAAATATATACATATGTACTAAATATTATATATACACATAAATAAATGGATATAATAGAATATATATATATTATTCACATATATGATATAGGGATAAATATCTAGATACATATATAAAATATACAGTCGAATCTCCTTAAAGTGAAAATAATTTTTTGTAGTGAATTTATAATTAACGAATGAATTCGAATTTGAAAAGTATTTGGATGAAATTATCAAAAAAATTTTCGATTAAAATACATTCATAAATAGAAAACTTTTAAGCTCTTTTTAAGGCTGATATAAACCAATAAATATTTTATAGTTCGGAAGCAAAATAGGTTAAAAATTCCATTAATTTGATAATATTCCACAGAGCTAATAATTTATAAAGGTTTCATGTGAGGAACTTAAAAAATTCAAGAAAATTCTGTTTACCATACAAAATATAATAAAATAGTTTGGTTAGTTAAACGAGAATTCAAATTATACAGGACTTCGTGTTAGAAGGATTTGACTGTATTTTATTTACAAATTTTATTACTATAGAACATAGTGTGTTTGTCCTTTTCGATGTTTTATTCCTTGTATGTACTTTACTTTTGTGTTTTTTTTTCTTATTCCTTTCGGTTGTTATTATTATTAGTATTTTTCTCTTTTTTATTTTATTATTCACTGATGTGAATTGTGAATGAATTACACACCCTTGTCTGAATATTTTCTATTTTTATTATGGTTTCACTTAAATTTTCTCTTTAAATTTTTTTTTTCGGGTTTTTGTTTTTATTTTTAAATAATTTTGTTTTGTTTTTAGGAAATTTGAAATAAAGATTTTGTGTCTAGCTTTAAATTTTTATATTATATTAAAAAAATATGGGAAGTGGTAAAGTCTTTAAGTGTAAAATGTGTTTAAATTTAAAAAATCAATTTTGAAAGGGTTCCTACAATTTGACTCACTTTTTCACTTTAATTTGGTAGTGCTCTTCAGTTATAAATTTTAAAATTGTTTAATTTGTATAATTAGTAGCGAAAGTATAATTAGTAATCTGGAGCAATTTTCTGCAACTTTTAAATACTTAGATTATTGTTGGCCATCCAGATTATTATTGGCCAGATTATTATTTTAGATTCATGTCCTTAAATTTATTAAAGAAGCTTTTAAGGATTTAAATTAATTTAAATCCTTCAAAGCCTTTTTCTTAACCGTATAAAATATTTCATCCCCACATTCAACTACAGTTTTCAAAAGTTCAAATAATTATTAAAAATTTTCCAAACCTTTTAATTTAAAAAGCAAAAATTTCAATTGCTCTGACCAAATATTTAGAATTAAATTTCATGTCCTTTTCACATTCCATAATTTATTTAATTTAAAAATTGTTATTATTACAATTTTCAAGCATACATATATGAAATTATATAAGTATGTAAATAAATTCATAAATAACACAGTTATATCGATAATGGTGAAGAATATGTAAAATATGAATATTTATAAGGATAATTTTTATGTGAATAAGAATAAAAAAATGAAAAAAAAAATCAAAGAGGAAAAGGGAAGAATTTTCTTTTTGTCGGAAATTTTTGTTTTTTTTTTTCCTTTCTATTTTTTTGTATTCACTGAATTTTCAAGTATTATTGATATAAGTATAATGAAATGAAATAAAAAAAAAATAGGAAAAAGGATATTTGAATAATCTCAAAAGTTTGTTTTTTCCTATACTTACAGAAATAATGAAAATAGTTAAAAAACTTAAAATATTTTCAATGTTTTTTTTTTATTATTTTATTTTAAAAAAAAGTTTGTTTTGTAGTCTGCTGTCTGCCGTATTGAATATTGACATTGTAATAATTATTATCGGAAGATTTCAATTATAATTGGAGAAGTTATTGTTATTGAGAAAAATTTTAAATTAAACAATAAATTTATTTCACCTGCATAGAGAAAAATTTATTTTATTTTATTTGTAATATGAAGTAGAAATAAAAAACATCTTTATACAATTGCAGAACAGAAGGATAATGTCAGAAGCCAAAAAAAAAATTAGATAAAACAAATTTCCCTCCCCAAAACAGGCTTGAACCAGTGAGCCGCCTTTTTCTAGCCGGGTGCTCTCCCAATTTGCTGATAAGGTTTTCATACCACTGTAGCTCAATTGATAGAGCCCCCACCTAGAAAGCGATAGGTCACTGATTCGAGTCCATTTTGGGGAGAGAAATTTTATAATTTTGCTGCCTTGACTATGTTCCTTTGTCTACGTCGCCATCCTTCAAATCTGCAGTTGTTGAATTGAAAATGTTTTCATTATGCATTTATTTCCATTTATATGCGAAATAATCATATAAGAGCAAATGTAATAAATACACGTATAGCTATTTTTTAATAAAATATTTGAAATTAAATATACTACAAAATTAAAATTCTTATTTTAGGTCCAATTAATGAAGGTCAATTAAAAAAAAACAAAACTATTTTGTGTAATGGTTCTCATAGAAACGATGAAAACTCTTTTAATACAAAAAAAAAAGGGAAGGACTTAAAAAAATTTTTATTTCAAACTATTGGCAACCGTCTGATAAACCAATTTATACACTGTTTTGAAAAGAAGAATATGTTCGTTCAATTAATAACAAGTCCTTGGTTTTCTTAAACATTTCTAAAAATGAAAATTTACATTATCTCATACTTATAATCATACCATAAGTATAAAAAAAATTTTAAATATTGATAAACTTTTTAAATTTATTGTTATTAAAGCCGCCCCTCTTTTAATATTAAAACCACAAAATGTGAAACATAAAATGCTTAATATGAAATTTTTTTTTCTTTATTTATTTTAAATATTTGAAAAGGGTTTCAAATTACAAATGATTAAGATTAATGCATTATTTTTGTATAATAGTATATCCTTTCAATTAAAGAAGGACGCTCTCATTATTATAAGTTTTTTTTGTTTAATATTATTATACATATTTTTTGGTTTTATTTTCTTAAATTATTTTGTAAGAGGTCCTTTCATATACATATATACGTTATAAAACTAACAATAATTTAAAATTTTATTAAATTAAAGAAAAAATTCTTTAAATATTTTTTTTAAATGACTTAAATAAATTTATTCATAATAAAATCATTAATATTCAAAGAAAATCAAAATATTTGCATAATAACTACTTGTTTTTGCATATTATGAATGTTACACTTAAATTATACTTATTATAGTATAACACTTAAATTGATTTTCAGACTTAATTGAATTTTAATGTCTTCTTTAGTATAGTGTTTCTCTGATAATGTTTTCTCTCATCACATATCACATTATTTTGTGGGTGTAGGAGAAGAACTGTTAAGATATATAACAGACTAAATTCTCTTAATCATTTTTAATTCGGAATTAAAACTCAAAGAGTCTTCATTTAAGGGCTCATAATATTGCTATTGTGTTGTTTATTGAATGCAAAAATATAATTTAAAATAATTTATTTTTAAATAATTCTGGAGAAAATCCTTTATTTATAGTGTTTAATATATTGAATATAAAAACCGCTTAAAATATAAAAGATTTAAATGTATTGTGAATATATATAACTTATTTATATTGAATTTAATAAACAAATTAAAATTTATTATAAAAAATATAAAAGAAAAAATATTCCTACATAAATTATTTAATATTATTTAGTGAAAATTAATTTATGGAATTAAAAATTTACAATTATTATTTTTCAACAAGTTTATTTTATCCTATATATTGAAAAATAACAAATATTTTTTTCAAATATCAAAATATTAAATAAAAATATTTATGAGATTTATTCTGTGATATTAAAAAAATATATGCATGGTATATATAAAAAAATAGCGATTGTTTACATAATTTAAACGAAATGTGTAAACAATATGTAGAGAGAAAAAAAAGTCATAATCAACCATAATAAAATTCAAATAAATAAAAAATTGTAAAATTAAATTAAAAATTTAATAACAAAATATTATAAAAAAGCATTTATTAAATTATTGATTTCTCATTTTGAATAATAATTCCAAAAAAAATTGCTGGTGCTATAAAAAAACAATTCTTTTGAATTAACAAAAAAATACCAAAATCATTCTTTTTTTATTTTAATTTTTATATAATGTAATAATTTATTTAATTTAGTTTATGAATTATTAATTAATTTAATTAAATAATATATTGAAAATATTCACATAAACTCCTTTTACAAAATATCTTAATGAATAATTAAAAAAAAATTCTATGTACATTTTTTTTGGTAACTAAAATTAAAATTTTAACTTTTCATTTTTTAAATTATTTAAAACTACGTAAATGAAATGAGTATTTATAATATTGTTATATAAAAAAAGGGAGAAAAATTAGGGTTAAATATTTTAAAACTAAAAGGATTATTTTTGCTTAGAAGGATTCAAATTTAATTTTTTAGGTATAAAACAAAAAAAAATTATAAATAATATATTAGTTAAGATAAATTTTTAATTTTAAACAAATTTCTTTTTGAAAATTTTAATTATTTATGTACAATTTATTAATTTTTAATCTTTACTTTAAAAGCCGGTTCTGTATTGATCCACATGAATTGTAAATATTGTACTTTCTAAAATTTCATATAAGTTTATTATAACTAGAATAAATTAAGAGGACTTTTAATATTCTCATATTTTGTTGCTTAAAATCTATTGAAAAATATATTATTTGCTCAATTTTCTCACTGATCATCAACAACACGGCTAGCTAAATAATTATAATGGGAAGATTATATTAGACTTAATAAAACTGACCCGTGTGACTAAGAATTTCGAATATACACATCTTGGGGGACTTTGTTGTAATCTTATTCGTGAGATAATCTGAGCAATTTCGTTCAATGATATTATTCGAAAACAAATTCAAGACAAAGGTAATCGAAGAAATTTTCTTCTAGCAGCAAATTTGATGCTAAATTTATGTATTATTTAAAATAAATATTGAGATTGTCTATAAAAATTTTGATAATCTAATTATAACAAAATTCTAACATTATATTTTTGTTTTTAGGTCAAAAATTTTGAAAGATTGTAATATGGGCTTGTAGATAGTTGGGATATTTGGATGTAGCCGCAGCTAATCGTGGCGTGATGGAATTTAAAATGTATCTCATTTAATATTGAAAAGAAATTTAAATTAACTCGGTTATCTAGTAGATCGGTTTCAGTTAACAGAGTAACCCATTGAACTTACTCCATAATAAATTTCGACGACGTGGGAGGTGAAACTATCGCTATGAAACTATCGCAACCAGATATTGCTAGCTAGTTTGTGGTTTTTGAATATGAGAATGAATTTGATCCCACATACATATTTCTTAAGATTGTTGCTGTCGTGAATCCCACAAAAATTAGCTCATTTTTATAATTAGCTCATTTTAATTAATATTTAAAACAGTTTTGTTGACACAAAATATCTTTAAAATCTCCTTTACAAATACTCACACTGATATGTAATTGTTTATGTGTAAATTTAAATATTCTGATTTACTCGTACAAAATATTAAATTTTCTTTTGAAATTCGTGACTCAGGTTGTATGCTTGTTTTTTCTACATACACTTAACTTCTCTCTTGTTTTATCAATTAAATATTTTTACTTAAAAGATTGATTTAATTTTTCTTTTATCTTCAAATCCATTTTGAATTTGGTAGAATAGTAGACAAATTACAAAAGATAGAAGGAAAATAAATCGACTTTATACAAAAAGGAAAGTTGGTTATTTTCTTTGTTTCATTTTAAGTTGTCCTTAATTTTAATTTACATTAAATTTATCCTCTTCAGCATTAACAAATAAAACGTATACTCCTCTTACACTTAATATATGTATGTATTGCGTATATCTAATGCATATATGTATATGTTTGAAAAACGGAAATACGTTCCGATAATGATTCAAGTTTTGACCCAATTATTTTATTTCTATAGAAAAATACTCCTTTCATACTTATTTTGTACTCGGCCTATTCACAAACAAATACACTTGTGTTTAAAACTTTTTTTTTACGATTTATTTAAAAAAAAAAAGACAAATTTAACTATCATTGAAGAATTATAACAGGATTGTTGACACTACTTTAGGGTTATTGTTTTTGTTTTTAAGTATGAATCGTTATATGTGTATAGAAAAAGGATAAGCAAAGTATGAATCTATATGAAATTCACAGTGATTCCACAAACTAAAATTTTCAAAAATTATTTTTAAAATTATTGCTTGGGAAATGCTTTTTATTAATGTTAAAGATTTTAGTAAAAAAACTCAAAGATGGTGGTTAAAAATGGTTTCGGTTCCATTATGAGAGTAATCTTGCTAATTTGATATTTAAATAAAAATTTTATTAATTGAAGTTTGAAAATTTTAGTGAATATTTTCCAGAGAAATCACTAATTTGCAGGCTCATTGAAAATAGGGAAATACTTTTGGTTCGAACTAACAATAGTTTTAACTTTTTATTGATAAATAATATTGAGAATTTTCAGAAAATTACAATATTGAAGACAATAAATATTTGGTTTGGTTTTTGCCGGTGCAAACATCGTTTACCTCAATTTATAAATAAGAAAGATGATTTGATATAAATTGTAGACGTTAAACCTCGGTGTGAAATATGTAGGTCCATTACTGTTTATAATTTTATATAATATTTTTTTCCTTATTTTCCCTCTATTCTTCTTTTTATTGTTAATATTTTGTTGTCTATAAACAATTGCAGGAAATATTATTTAAATTATATCCTTTTTTTCTTTTTCAACTTCCTTATGCTATGTTGCATATACAACAATTGCAAAAACAGTATTTATGATTCTGCAGCTTTTGCGATATAAAGCAAAAAAAATAAAATAAAAAGAGAACATAGAAATATTTTAAAAAATAGAATATGAGGGCAATAATAAAATAAAAGGAAAATCAAAAGCATAATTGAATTCAAAATTGTTCAGAATATACTAGGTGTTTAAGTTAATGTTCACAGGGTGCTGTCGTGTTTGATATACTTAATTAAATTTTTCAAATTCAAAAATTGTTTATTTTATTAAATATTTTGTAGAATAATGTTTTGAAAAGTAGTTTCTGTAATTAATTAATTATATTTTGAGTTGTGTAATTAACTTTAATGGAAAAAAATGATAAATTATATGAAAATTTTTAATAAGTGTAACATTTGCTTAACTCTGCAGTTTATAACTAAATTCATGTTTTTTGAATATAAATTATTTAGTCATAATTTTATATTTTAATTTCAAATTTGTGTGTTATATGTACTATAATTTCACATTATGAAAAGAGGAACATAAGATTTTCTGTACAATATAATACTAAATTAATGAAATGATTTCAAACACAAGAAAATTATTTTAAAATTATTTAATTAATTAAAACACCCTTTTAAGTGCAAATAAATTAAACAAATAATTTTGTGATCATAATAGTTATTTCTATTATAATTAAATTTTATATATGTACAAATTCTTTTATTGTCCAAACCGTAATTAGGTTTTACTTCTTTTATGTTAATTTTATACCACATTATAGCTGTAGGCTATTTTAATAACATTATTTTGTTTAACAATATATTATAAAATTTTCAAAATGAACATTATTTTCACTGCATTAACATTTTCAAATATAAAAAAATTCTTTTTAAAATCTACAAAATCTAAAAAATTAATTACACATGAAGTTTTTTTTTTTGAACATAATTTAAATAAAAATTCGTAATAAATATTATAACGTGTAATGAAAAATAACGAGTATTGAAAAACTGTTATTCCATTTATCTATTTATAATTAATTCGGAGTAATTTTCTATAAGTACATGTAAATTTTGATGAGTTTGAGTAAAAGTTAGGTTTAATTTTGAGCTGGAACTCGTTTGCATTTAACATGATTTCTGATAAATTTCATTTTAGGATGATCAAGCTTACGTTGTGTGTCTTGTATAATTTTTTTTATTTGCCACTCATCAAGCGAAAGTTTTTATTGAAAGTTTTTGTAATTTTAATTCTTATTTTAAAATTGTAGTGTTTTACTACAAAATTATTATAACCATATAGTTGCATATTTTCTTTACCATTTCGCATCTTTATTGATAACGCTTGCTTTTATAGAAGTTTTAATAAAATAATATTTAATATTTAGTATGATTGCTTTACTAGATTAATGATTTTCTCTAGAATTTCAATACTAATAAACTATTTTCTAAACGAAATCTTTATTTGCTATATGTTTTAGTATATTTTCACATTTTCCACTTTAATTAACAAAAAAAAAAAAACAATGTTATTAAAAAACATCAAATATTTTATTTATGGAAATTGATTTCTCAATTTTAAAAAAGAAAAATTTTTGTTTTTATTCATTAAGTTTTGTTTAATTAGCGAAAAATTATTGTTCCATGTTATGGTTACATAGTATTTCTTCACGAATAGGATACTTAGGGCAAAATGAAATGATTTCTATAAATTAATCGCAAATAATCCTTAAAAATATCATTAATTTTATATTAAAGGTTTTATTTTTGATTAATAAATTTTATTTTTTTCAAAAGCTTATTTTAATGTTTTTACTGGTTGTGTATATTTTTTTGGGCACATAATTTTTTTTTCTATTATTAAATTAGAAATACTTATAAGTATTGGAAAATTATAAAGAAAACGCATAATTCTAATGTTATTTTATAGTTTAAATCTTATTGACCTTATTATTATTGGACTATATATAATGATATCTTATTATGATTTTTAAGTATTTATAAAGAGAGAAAGAACTCATTTATTGAAGGTTCTTTCTTAATATTCTTATTGGAATATAATTATGTACTTAAAAAATTTACTATGGCTTTTATGTTTAAAATGTACATACCATACAATGTCATAGACAAAATAAATTTAATTTCATTATTATTATTGTAATATTGCATTATTATATTTATCTAAAATATCTATCAAAATTGGACAATATTGTATGGTTTTTTTTTTTCTTTTGTTTTACTTTAGTATACATATATGAATATATATGTATAATAATAACGCTGAGAAGCTTATGCTTTAAAATATTTCTTCAATTTTGAATATCTTAAATTTTATATTATTTAAAAAACATGTTCAAATTGTTATTTAAAAAACAATAAAGTAAAATTCGTTATGCATAAAAAGATCAATTTTGAATAAATAATAATTATATAGGGTCGAAAGCAGTTTTAGAATTCTTTCTAAATGTACAATTAATTAATGTTTGATAATTTTGCTTATATTCTGATATTAAGTATATTAACAATATCAAGGACGAAATATTTTTTTTAAATAATAATCAAAGTAATTATAATAAAATTTAAGAATGTTTTTCCTTTCCTTTCAGTTTCTAAATGAAAATTATTATTTAGAATTTTAGTTTGAAATATAAAATTTTAAATTTACAATTTTTAATAATTACGAGCAAGTTTGTGGCTTACTGATATACAAATTAAATACAATAACACGCGCGAATACTTTCACAAAATTTTAAAGTAAATGTGTTTAAGTTGGTGTGAAATTTCTTGTAATAAGAGTAATTAATATAAAATCTTTGAATAAAGAAGTCAATTATAAATTGAAATTATTTTTTATTGTTAATATTATTAGAACTGTTAAGTAAAATTTAAAAATTTTGAGCAGAACATGTACTTATGCTTAGTAATTGAATTTCAAAAATGACTTTAAAATTTTTCTTAATAAAAAAAAAATCTCAATTTTATTTACACTGTATAATAATTAAAGTAAATTAAATGGAAATGCTCTTTTAATTATCATTTAAATTTCAAACATAAAATTTTTTGTTAGTTAGGGGTGTTGTATTAAATTTTTGGTTGGCAATTTATTTAAGAAACTGTTATTAATATTAAAAAAAAATGTCTTGAACACATTTTACATACATAAAAAAGTATATGAAGTTTACATAAAAGAGTTTAAAAGAATTGTATACCTATTTTATTTGATATAGAACATTAATTCGACTCATTCTAACATTTTCAAGAGTGTATACTGAACTAAAGACTAACGGCAATTCGATTGTCGAAATAAACTTAATATATAATTAATTTATAAACATAAATATGTTTTTGCTTGTTATGCCAATATAAACTATCTTATAAATCGTGTAAATGACTAGTTATAAGGAAAGTTTTTCCTTATGTATACTTAATTTTCCCAACACTTATTCCTATTACCTACTTCTTAACCAATTAAAAATCACCTGTGATTTATTGATTGTATTTTCATTTTTAATAAATGTACATATATATACCCACATGCATATATATACATATATTATTTTTAACTTTCAAATTTCTCCCACGTATCTAAGAACTTACAATATATACCTATACAATGTGCTATTAAAATGGTTTTCCTCCTTTTTTTTTACATAATTCTTGTGTATTGATTTTCTTTTTATATTACAAAATGTTTATACATTATTACGTGTTTTTGCTATATATAAAGTATATTATTAATAACTATATTATATTTATGGTCTATATAGCTTGTCTACTGTCACAATAAAATTTCAAAAAATGTGGGTGAATATTTATTATGTATAAATGTACATACATCTAAATATTTCTTTGCTATTGTTTCTTATTCGTATATACATATGTAGGAATACCCTCTCATAGAATAATACTCGGTCATAAATTATTATCCAACACTGATGACATCAATTGTAAATACTAAATGCGTTTTCTATGTACAACGTAGTATACTTTGATATTTTCAAATTAAATGATTTAAAAATGGAATATTAAATTTTATTTTTTTTCTGTTTTAGATCTTGGAAAAAAACTAGTTAGTAGAAGCGATTTGAATTTTGCAAAACATGTTTCATATAGGTATATGTATTTATAATTGAATATTTGAATGTGCTATACTAATAGAATTCATTCTTAAGGATTTCATACTGATTTGATAATATTTGGAATTGGCGGTGAAAATTAACTCATTGATAACTAGTATGCAAAAATTCAGACTTGGAAAATTTTTGAAAAATACAAAGCAGTTGCTTAGGAAGAAATTAAAACAGTTGCTTAAAAACAATTTGAGCATTTCTTAAAAACAAATCTAATGTTACGTTTTACAGTATCAATTGTATTCCATTTACTTCATTGTATTTTGAAATTGCTTTTCATCTCGAATTTTGGACATTAATTCAGATAATAACCTTTTCAGATACGAATCTTTATTAACTTTTCGTTAATTACCGAATTGCCTAATTCGTAGCTATATGTACTTAATAACTTGAATCAATAGAATTTAAACTTTTACTGATACAATTAATTTGTTATACTTAAGTTTGATTTTAATTTATTGCAATAATGAGGACACAAGTTCCATCCGTGCTTGTTTAACAATGGGTTAAAGTGCTTTGCGTGTAATACTAATCAATTTGCCGGTAGAACACTTTTCGCTATGTAAAATTTAAATCAAATTAAATCTAAGTATATAGCCGCAGAATGCATACATACGAGTACAGAGATTATTACAATTATTCTGAAACTAGGTGGGATCGAAATACTTCAAAGAAGAAAAACAATAATATTTTTCATTTCATTTCACTTATTATTCGCACGAGTTTTATCGGTCAAATCATTATTGTACAAATAGAAATATGTACATATACATCGAAGTAAATATTATTAGCTAAAATTTAATTTCATAAGACACCTGTATTTAACATTTTTTTTTTCTTTTAAATAGGGCTTTTTTTATTATAAAGAAACAAAAAAAAAATTACTACAAAATGTAAAAAAAAATTTTTTCATACTTATTTCATTCATAATTGGATTTTCGCCTGTTAAATATTTAAAAAATTTAAGTACATATATATTTATATTATATGTATGTGCTTATACATATGTAATCCTACAAAAAATTTAAAAAATAATTTTTGATTTTTAAGTTGAAAATTATGATATTAAATGAAGTAGTGAGTCTAATAAATTTGGTAGTTTCAACAAATTTTAATTAAAAATATATATCAGGGCGTATTGCTCAAAATTCGACCCAATTATCTAAATAATAATTCGATTATTCTAGAAAGAAAGCCATACGGATTTAAATAATAATTCATATGATGCTTTTCCATATGACTTCTAAGTCATAACCCTTATGGCGATCTTGATTTATTATTCTACGAGTAATACTTTGTATTCTTTATAATGGCCTTGATTTCATATTTGAGAATTTTTTAATGTTCATTGTAAAAATGATAAAAAATTTAAAAACAAATTTTAGGAATTTATTAATTTCTCTGCCTAATCATTATTACAACTAAGTTATCATTTGATTCAAATCAAATGAAAAATTGTTTTTTTTTATTCATATTAATCTCGAAGAAAAGAACTTGACATTCATGTTTAACATATGCTTTTGACATTTAAAATAAGAGAAAAAAAAATAATTTTTTACAAGAAATCAATAAATAAAAAAAAATTATACGTGCAAAAAACATCCTTTTAAAGCTTTTTTCAAAACGGGTTACTAAAAAAGTCCTTGTACAAAATTACAAGGACTTGTAAAGCTTCTTTTTCTAAAAAACATGACTATGAATAATGGCTTAAACCTTTCGGATTATGTCTTAGCTAAATACAAAAGAAAATTCTCCTAGTGACATCTATTGTATAAATAATTAATGTAATGTGGAAAAAAAAAACATTTTAGTACGGTTTTTATCAATGACTAAAAAAAATTCTCAATACGCAACAAAATTTCTGGATTTATTTTTAAATTGAAATAAAAAAAAAATAAGGGTTATCCTTATGTATACTCCCCATTGCCCTTGGGCAACTTATATAACAAAAATTTTTTATATAATATAATCAAACCGCTATATTATACTTACTTCACTTTATACTTTTAGGGCACGTGGAAGCCATGGAAGCTTGGATAGTATTGGTACTGGGACACAGTCATTAAGCTCACCAACTAATGCAATACCAAATCTTATAATTGATAATAATAATAGTAATAGCCCTCCCAGTGTTATTAATTCGCCAAAGGGTAATATAAACGGAAATCAAATCAATTCTGATAGCGATAGCACTAATATGGAATCAAAATGTGATAGTAATCCAAGCAGCCGTTCATCATCTCGTATTGGATTTATTAATGGTCGTGACAATAATAGTCCAAAAATTATGTCAAATGGGAACAATGATTCACTAAATAAATTAACATCAACTGAATCAAATCCAAATCAAAAAATTAAATCTTCGTCACAAAAACAATCTTCATCACCAAGTAAAACGAAAGGTGTTCCTCAGAGTTTTGGTTATATAAAACGAACAAACGGTTCAGCTTTAGGTGTTGTTACAACAACAACTACAACACAATCAATTACAAATGAACAACAAAAAATGATTCAGCAACAACAGCAACATCAACAAGATGTTAATAGAACAGCTCATGTTTCGGGAGTACCAAGAAATAATAAAATAAAAGTATCTGGTGGAACCCAAACACAACAAGCTGAAATTCAAACCAGTTAGTTTTATTAGCCTACAATACTTTTATAAATAATTATTTTTAATTATTTTTTTTTAGAAATACCACCCACCAATCAGCACAGAAGTTTTTCCTTAACAGGACCTGGAGCTACACAATTAAGTCAAGCTATTAGAGAGAGATTAGCTAATGGTTCTTACAGCTTACCAAAACCTGGTACTGAAATGCATATGTTTCAACATAGGTAAATGAAATATTTTAAAAGTGATTTCATTTTTAATTTTTTATAAATACATTTCTTAAAATCAAATTTCGAACTTTATTGGGGCTCTACAGAGTCAAATATCGTCATTCTGGAAAAATTCTTGATGGATCTTTATCCGATACACAAACATATGCTGAAGTTAAACCAGAACAGAGCACTTATGCAATGTGGTTGAAACATAGCAATACTACTTCAAGCAGATTGTCAGCCGGTGATTCAATTGAAAGTTTACAGCATGTTCTTGGATCACCGGCAATGCAACGTCATAGTGCTCATAAATTGATACATCGGAATTCACCAAGTAATCAAATTATTAACAACGGACCAATTGTGGAAGGTGCATACATGCAAAGCCCACGTCTTAATAGAAGTAACAGTATTAGGTTGTTATTTCTTCCATTATTCCATATCTATTTATAAAATTTATTAATTATTATATAAACTTTTATTTGAATTTTATGCAGATCATCCAAATCAGACAAAATGTATTCAACATTAAGCAGTAACCAAAGTGGTGATGTTGACGCCGAACCTTTTTATTGTTTACCAGTTGGTTCAATACAAACTCAAATTCAAAACGGCATTGCTGCGGGTGGGAATTTGGCTAAAATATCACCTTGGAGTCAACCAACATCGCCAACACCCCCTGCAGGGCGGAGTGGTCTTTTGTCCCCAACACATAGTGGTATTTCATCGTCAGGATATAACAGCATAACACCAAGTCATAGATTAACATATCCAAAGCGAAACGATGATAGTAATTTTAAAATTACACTTAAAAAGAATTTTGAAATAAAATACGTTTTAAAAAATTTTAGTTCACGGCAGCACAGCATCGTTATTGTCAGGAGGTAGCTCCCTATATGGATCAGTTGAGGAGCGACAAGCTAATGAAGTTCGCAGATTAAAACGAGAATTAATTGAAGCTAGAGAGCAAGTTATGAGTTTATCAAATCAACTTTCAACAAATGTAAGAATTTCATGCATTCAAAATTTTTTTAAAGCATTTTAGTGTTTATTTCATGAACTTTAATTAAAGGCACATGTGGTTTCGGCTTTTGAACAAAGTTTGTCAAACATGAAACAACGTTTGCAACAACTAACAGAAACTACGGAAAGAAAGGATAGTGAATTAACTGATATGCGACAAACTATTGAATTACTTAGAAAACAATCAATTCAAGCTGGATTAACATCAGCTCATATTCAAAGTATGGGATTACAATCTCAAATTAGTACTGATCAAATTACAAACAGTCCGCGTAAACAAAGTGCTCCAGACAATTTAGAGTATCATAATAAGCAAACAGCAAACGGTGGAACTAACATATCAAGCATGCCGCGTGATTCAATAACTTCTAATCTTTTAGAAATTCAACAAAATAATACCACACGTGGTTCAATATGTTCTTTGAATTCTATTACTTCAGTTAATTCAACTACTCAAGATAAAAAGAAGAAAAAAAGCTGGCTTAAAAGTTCATTTACTAAAGCTTTCTCTAAAAATGCCAAAATTTCTAAGACTGAAAAACATATTTCCAGCATTCCTAACACGCCACAAAAACAACAACAACATAGAGTGAGCGATAGCAATTCTGTTGCGAAACAAATGCTATCTGGAGGAAATAACTGCGGGGATGATTACAATACTTTCAATTCACCAAATCATGTCATAGGAGCGAGTAATACACCATCAAATTCCACGAAATCAAGTCCTCAAAAATGTGTTACTATAATAGAAAATGCCAAACCTCTTGACGCCATAGATTTAGATGGCAATCCAGTTGTTGAGGATCTTAAAAAGCAACTCCGAGAAAAAGATTTAATTTTAACAGACATTCGACTAGAAGCACTAAGTTCAGCTTCACAATTGGAAAGTTTACGAGACACCGTTATGAAAATGAGGGCAGAAATGTTGACACTCAAACAAAACAATGAGCGCCTACAGAAATTGGTTACTAGTAGATCACTCGCTGGTAGTGAAATTTCCTTAAGGAATTCTATTAGTCCTAATGGCTCTATCATCAGTGATTCAAAAAGATATAGTCTTGTTGACTCTTCTCGACCCCACATAGATTTACCGAAGAGTTTGGAGGAAGAAGTTGAAGAAGACAACATACCACCAGCTCCAGCTCCAGAGCCACCACCTCCTTCAACATTACCTATTCAAAAAACAAGTCCTACCACTCATATTGACTTGACGCCGCCTCCACCAGCTATCGAAGCGCCAAGCCCAACACGTTCTCAACCCCCCATATTACCTTCAGTTAGTGAGGATGGACCAGATGTAACTGACGGAAAAAAAATTGAAATAGCCGTGTACCTTGGGCAGCCGGAATCATTTTCGAAATATCTTGAGGAAATAATAGATTCCTCCAACCCCGAGGCAATTTATTCCAATTCAGATTTTCACAAAGATAAAAAAGAATCTGAAGAAATTTATAGCAATGCAGCGACAGAAATAGATGAGAGAATGTATTCTAATCCAAACTTTCATGAATTTGTAATAGCTTGTACATACATTTCTGGCAAGACAACATGGCAAAATTTAGATTATATAGTTAGAAAAACATTTAAAGATTATTTAGCACGTATTGATCCAGGGACCAATTTGGGTTTAAATACAGATTCAATAACTTCGTATCATTTGGGTGAAGCAAAACGTGGTCCTGAAATTGGTTTCCCACAATTACTTCCTTGTGGTTATATTATTGGAAATGTAAAAACTTTATATATATGTCTTCAAGGAGTTGGTAGTTTAGCTTTTGATAGTTTGATACCGCGTAGTATTGTTCATAGATATATCACTTTGTTAACTGAACATCGTCGACTGATATTATGTGGGCCAAGTGGCACTGGTAAATCTTACCTAGCCAGAAAGTTGGCAGAATTTATTGTAGCTCGCGGGGGAAGGAATAATATATCTGAAGCAATTGCTACATTTAAGTAATATTTTTAACTATATTTTATATATCTACCAAGATTAAAATTTTTCAACTTTCTTACAGTGTTGACAATAAATCATCCAAAGAGCTTCGGCAATTTTTAAGTTATATTGGTGAACAAGCATCAATGCCTAATGGAGAATCAGAATTGCCATCTGTGATTATATTAGATAATTTACACCATGCATCTGCTCTTGGAGACGTGTTTTCGTCATTATTAAGTTCGGGTCCAGCAGCGAAATTACCATGCATTATTGGAACAATGTCACAAGCAACATGTAATACAACAAATCTTCAACTTCACCATAATTTCAGATGGGTAACTTTATTTACATATCACATTTTTATATATTTTATAATCATAAAAATTAAAATTCATAGGTTCTGACAGCAAATCATATGGAACCTGTCAAAGGTTTCTTAGGACGTTATTTAAGAAGACGTCTTTACACATTAGAATTACATTCCCAAAATCATCAACCTGAATTAACAGCAGTGTTTGCCTGGCTACCAACTGTTTGGCAACATATTAATCGATTTTTAGAAATTCACAGTAGCAGTGATGTCACCATTGGACCGAGATTATTCCTCTCGTGTCCATTAAATTTAAAAGATTCACAAGTTTGGTTCACCGACATTTGGAACTATCATATTGTACCATATCTAATAGAAGCAGTACGTGAAGGTGTTCAATTATATGGACGTCGTGGTGGTGCATGGAATGATCCATCAACATTTATTAGAGATACTTATCCATGGAAATATGGCCCAGATTCAGTACCAGCACTACGACAAATAAATGCTGACGATGTTGGTTTAGAAGGTTGCGAAATTGGTAAAAGCGATTCGCATGATCCTTTGGTAATTATTTATATTAAAAATGAGTATAATTGAGCATTGCAATGATATTTTATTTTTAAAAATTTTTAGCTTAATATGTTGATACATCTTCAAGAGGCTGCAAATTATTCAGAAAATCAAGAACCAGAATCCGATTGTGTTAGTTTAGATTCAAATTTAACACAGGATAGTTCAGCAGGCGTAGAAAATGAAGTTGAATAGGGAAGAAATTAAAAACAACAATAATAATAAAATAAAATATAATAAATAATGAGTTATTTTCCAAATGAAAGAAGAGCTCACTTAACAATTTCATACTGTGATATTTCGGTGACAAATCTGTTAATTTCAAAATGTTTTTTTTTTTTTGTACTAAGTTATTGCATATTACTTGAGAATGAAAATTTAAATTGGTAGGAATGAATGTAAACCCTAAAGTTAATTAAGTAATAAGGTAGAAAACAAAAACCAATAAAATTATGTAAAGAAAAACAAGTAAAATCAAACCGAACGCTTTGTATGTTAATCAAAAAATTGCAATAAAATAATTGATAAGAATATAAATATTTAAAATATTTTTAAAATAATCTTTGTAAGAAATATGGCGAAGTTCAGAAATTTAAAATGAATAATGGCTAAAATCAACATATAGAAACTGTTGGTACATCTTTAAACCTTTGTAAGTAGCATACGAAAAGTATATTGTGGGAAATATTTTAAAGCAGTCAAACCAGGCAAGTTTAAATTGTTCTATATTATTATTTTTCCTTAATATTATAATATTATTACATGAATGAATCAATTTATTTGATTATGGATCGTTTTAATATTGAAAATAAGAATTAAATTTTCATCGGACAAATTTCGTGGAAATTTTGGATAAAGACCACTTTATAGATTTTTACAGAAACTAAAAAGCTTCTGGTATCTCACATATAATGAAATTTTTGATTTCTTTTGACAATTTTTTTTAAAATATTTTGTATTGAAATTTCAAGATTTACAATCTTATAGACTCTACCCATACATAAAAACATTCTTTTATTAAGTTAATACAGTTAACATAATTTTGAATACCCCTTCAATAAAATTTTGTAAACTCATACCACATACTCTAAATATTATACGCCTTCATCCGCCCATGTACGTACATATATGCCACATTTGTACGCGTTAAAAAATTGTTTTATGACACATTAAATTTTCTTTGAGATCCTTTAAATTAGAACTTGTATAATATGAAAATAAAATAAAAAAAGCCACAAAACGAATTGTATTGAAATGGGTTTTAAATGTTAAATTGTTTCTTCATACGCGTTCCCACCAAAATCAATGATAATCTTATAACACCTTGATATACATTTACTTTTACGAGAACATCGTAAATGTATAACAAAAAGGACATGAAAAAAAAACTGAAGAAGAAATAAAAGTTTTCCAGACACGTTTGTGTTTAGAGAACCTTTACAAAAGAAAACAACAAAATTTTTCTTTTATGAATTTTCTTCTTGTTTTTTTTTTGTGTTTTGTGTTTGTGTTGAATATAAGGATGGTATGAAAAGTTTTTATAATGTCTTTATTATTATGTTGGTACAATATAAAATATTGAATAAAGATTTACCATTATTTTTTTGGTTTGTTTGTCGAATAATAAAGAATAACTTTAAGAAAATTATTAGAAAGTGAAAGTAGAATTGAAAATAATAATTTCATACTTTAATATTATAAAAGAGATTTGAATTGAAAATGATAAAAATTAAGGGGGTAAAATTACAACTTTATAGAATATTAATGTACAAAATGTATATTGTATAAGTAAACCTATTAATTTTAACCCCATTCTACAAACATTTTTTTTTGTTATTTTTGTTTATAAACTAAATGAAAAAAGTTCAAGGCGAAAATTTTCATAAATTACAAAAAAACATTTTTATTTTTTCTTTTTTTTTTCATATAATACATTGTTGTATAATGTATATGTTTATGTAATGCTATACTTACATACATATTTTAATAAGAAAAAAAGGATATGAAAGCAAATCAAAAGATACAATGACGACGGTGGTGATTTATGTGTATGCAAACAACTTTCAATAACTCTTTGAATTTATGTACATAAAACTCAAATATAAATAAAAATCTTGTTTTCTTCGGCCCCCTTCACCTCTTTTTTGTTGCAGATTTATTACAATATAATGAACCTGGGGTATAATAAACAGTAAAACTATTTTTATATTCAAAAACAATTAGTTGTAGAGAATTAGAATCGGTCTTTTGAATATCTTTTTGAAAAAAAACATGTGGAGTTTTAAATTATTTTCATAATTTTTTTAATTTTTAGGATCTCGGCACATAAAAAATTTAAGAGCTAATTATATTTGAAAACTTACAAAAATTTGAGATTCCGTGGAACAATGGATGGATTCACAAATCAATGGTACGAATATGATTCCATGGAATTATTTTCGGATACATAAAAATTTTTTGGTAATTAATAGAATATTTGTAATAAATTGAAGGCTTAAACGAGACCTTTTGCAAGAACTTTGTGAACAATTACGATAGTAAGTTGTTTCCCTAATTATTTGTACTCATTGCTTATATACATGAGGACCTATAATGAAAATTTCTAGTGTTACATCAATATTTTTTTTTTTAGCTATCATTGTCAAAAACTTTCAAACATTAAATGTGGAATAACCCCTACTCAAAATATCAAATTTTAATCACATCTAATCAAACCCATATTATAAAGACATAAACTAAAATAAAAGTATAATTTAAAGGCGTTTACAAAAATATGATTGCAATTTTGATGAATCTTTTAAAGCTTTTCAAAATATTCAAATAAAAATTAATGGTAAGTAAACTAACAAAAAGAAAAACAAAAGGTTTGTTTTATTTTTAGAAAAAGAAAAAGGGGGTTGAGGTCGAATACCTACCTATTTACATACATGTACATAGGAGAGGAAGAAAAAAATTTAAGCTTTCCGAAGGCAATATAATTTTTTTTTTATTTTATGTTGATTATTATTTAGTTTTTATTTGTTACTAGCCTTTATTTAATGATGGAAAATAACGAGCAAGAATAGTGCAATTTTTATTTTAAAATTTTTTGGAGACGAAGAGTTAGATATTTAGTTAGATGGAAAAATGAGAGTGAAAGTTTTTTTTTTTTTATAATTTTCTTGAAATTTTTATTTTCATCCCCAATTTAAATTTTGCAATAAAAAATTTTGTCCCCGTTCGCTTTTCGATCCACAGTAACCGTAATGTAAATATACATACATACATACACAAGTTCATAGTTTTTAATATTTTACATATAATTCAAATAATTTTTGGTTTAAACTTTAATACTAAAAAGGATTTCAAAATTTAATGATATAAACCTTTTGTTTATTATACAGCGAATATAATAAATTATGTACATTGTATAATACTTATATGTAATGTATGTATGTATATCAATATTTCTAATAAAAGTTGTATATGCAGTTAAGGAATAAAATTTAAAAGGGTTCAACTTTCTCTTTTTTTTGTGTGAATATTGAATAATAAAATGTTTCGCATGAGAAATCTGTATTTTTGCTAGCAGAAATATTTATATGTATAACTATTTAACTAGTGAAAAATTATAATATGAAATATATATGAATGAATATATATAGAGGCTGTTAAGTAAATAAGATATGTGTTAAGTTGCCTATATCAAATATATATATAGAGTTAAATAATAAAATAACAAGTAAAATTACAAGAAATCAGTTTAGGATGCTCATTATATTCGATTAAGGGGGATTCGAATGAAAAATTGTAATTGATATCAAACTTTTTAACTATAAAAACTCAAAGGTACATAGAGTAAATTAACCCTAAAAATCATATGGTTAAGTTTTACAAAGTACACTTAATAAATTTTAGAAATTATAAAACTAGTTCAGAATATTTTAGTACTTTACAAATATTTTACTACTTGTGGCACTCTAAACACTTTAAAACTTAAATTTAAACCGGCAAAAGAATTTCGTTCCTTAAAGTTTTTAGGCAATCTTTTGTCCGCACTGAAAGTTTTCATCATAGATGCCTTTCTTTTGAATAAATATGACAATTCAAGTTAATCCGGAACAATTTTGAATACTTTGTTAATTTAACGAAATCCAGGTGCATTAGGAAAAAATCTCTAATCTTAAATATTGAGGGTTTAATATTAATTTTTTTTAAAAATGACATCTTACCAGTATAAATATACGTTACAAGTCATCTCTAATTCTTCCTTGCATATTGGCTGGCGCATTTCTGGTTGTTATACATCTAAACTGTTATGTGTTTAGAATTTTTTGTAGAATTACACTTGCTTGTGTTATAATTGGAAGACAATAGTTTCCATCTAAGTAAATCTCCATCTATATCTAAGCATATGCACTCAATTCGTCTACATCAAAATCGATTTGAACCAAGCATAATTCCTAATTTTATCAATACTTTGTTAACGAAGATAGTTACCTACATAAAATATAAATTAAATTTTAATTGAATAATTAAAATTTTAAAAGAATTTTATTTTACTCACATTATTTTAATTCTTTTAATATCTTAATAAATTTTTTATTAGATCATTTTTATTTATTAAACATCTGACAATTTATTAGACACACTCTGTATATTTATAACAAGTAAAAGAAATAATTTAATTCAAAAAATTGTGTTTTTTCCGTTCAAATTCTTTGTAACTTTATTATAATAAATTTTATTTGATGCTTAATTAATTACAACATTTTAATTATATACAAAAGTAGGGGTGGGATGAGAATCTCTTAATCAAATAAATATTCTTTAAAAGGGGTAAAAATATATTAAAGCTTGTGTATTTTACATAGATTTTCTAATTTAGAAATCTTTAAATTTTTTTCTATATTATTTAAATATTTATATATAATAATAAAAATGTAAAATATTTTTATATTGATAATAAATGGCATCACTATTAAATCTAATTTCTTTCGATACATTTTATTTGACAACTGTTGAATTATTAAAGTCGATTATAAAAAATTTGAGAATTTTATTAAAAAATGGGCGATAATTTATTTTTATTAAGTGGTGGTGGAAATGTAGTAAAATATAGGTCTAAAAATAATTCTTAAGAATTAAGAAATGAAGGAAACGGGAAGAGAATTAAGCATGAGAAAATTTTTTCATCTCCTATAAAGAATTTTTGTGTATTTTAAAAGTTAATTGCAGGTAAATAATAAATGTTATAGTGGTTGTAAGAAATTTAATTGAATTTTTTGTTTCTCTTTTAGATATTTTCCTGGATTTTTGTTATTTTTTAGCTAAATTATTGAATGACAATGCTTTCTTCATTCTTAAAAATATTTATTGAATTATTTTTACGCTTTTTTGAAATGATAAAAACAACAAAACCAAGATGGATTTATTCGTGATTACAAGAAATGCTTTGAAATTAAAAATCGTTTTAAAATGATTTAAGGAAAAAGTTTACATATTTTGATCCAGAAAAAATTATGAACGAATTAAAAGTTACTTAGTGTAGATTAATAAGAGCTATAAGTGGGTCTAATACAATTAAATTAATTAAAGATGTCACAGGATAATATTTGGTAATATCTATTTGGAGTTTCGGACAACACATCCCAAAATCGAATTTAAAAACATCCCCTAAGAAAAGTCGTAGAACTTAACATAACTTTTTTTTCGGATATATGCCGCATGTTCACATTTGATCATGGATTTCAGATCCATTCGAAGAGTATACTGATGAAAAAGCATATGGAAAAAAATTGTAAAGCTCTACAAAACCATTTTCAAAATCATTACAAAGACTATAGTGGATCGCAATCTATTAATGTCCGAATTCTTTGGAAACCTTCTTAACTAAACTTTTGAATACCTTTAATATCTAAGAAGAAAAAGAAATCAGAAGAATTATAGGATTTATGTTTTACCAACAACTTAAAATGTAACATAAAATTTCGATTTTTCAATTAGAAAGATTCGTTACTTAGTTCCGAAACTATACGAATAACAAATGAGCAACAATTCTCAACTTAATTTGTATTCCTAGTAATTACAGTCTCAATGTCATTCAACTCGCATAGCATGTCTATTAAAGTGTTCTCATTAATCAGTCAAATTTATCGACATGATGTGATGTTTTATAAAGAGAACTATAATATTATAATAGGTGTTTATATTATTTAAAGCAAATCTAGTATGGGAAACATTAAAGCACATTAATTAAGAAAAGTTAATAATACCAGTTTGCTCTAATATCTCTAAAAATACCGTGATTTATTTTTACTATAGCATATTTTTCGCCAAAAGTTTTACTAATTATAAAGTGCTAATTTATAGAAGGCCTATATTAAGATCTTAAGATTTCTCGAAAATTTAATCAAACTCTAACGATTTCTCTTTTACATACAACATTAGTTCTTATATAACTACGTGTATATTGTTTTAATGAATAAACATAAATATATTTTGTAAATTATTTAATAAAAACTAATTATTTGTAATAAATAATTTTAATAAAAAAAAAACAGCAAACGCAACAGAAACCTCCAAATTATTTTAAGAAATTCCAAACACAAAATTTCTTCAGTGTTATTTTTGGATAATCAATTTTTTGTTTTCTACCATATTTCATCAACCAAACCGATTATAGAATATTAAGATGAAAAAACTAAATATATTTATCGATTTTTGATATCATAAGGAATTTCAAACTTTCACCATAAATTTTACTTTCTCTTAAAAAAGCAGAAGAAAAAAAAACTTTGAACGTAAAATGAAATTTTATTCTTAACCCGTAAGGATATTTTTTTTTCTCTTTTACAATGTATACAATGTTTATGACACATAAACATATTTTTTTTTCATATTTATGGCCTTAAAATCAATAAATTTAAGTAAAACTTGATTAACTTTTCATTATTAACATATTGTGTATATCTGTGTGTATTCTGTGTATTAGTAAAAGTATTGAAAAGTTTTAACATTTTCCATATTATTAAAATACCAGACAATGAAGTAAATTTACTATTCAACGGAGATTTCTCGATTGGAAGGATAAAGTTCTACAAAATTCATATGATAAGAACTGGGAGTGTTTAGGCATCCTAATATGAGGTTTTTGTGTTTTATATGCATACTCACTGAACATTGTCTTTGATGGTCTCTCATATGAGCCAGAATGATATTAAATATCAGCTTTATTTAAGGTAACAATTCGGAGGAGCACTTGCTTTTCAGTTGTGATTAGTACAAAACAACCTTATTTTGGAATAGGATTTGCAACACCGAAATAAGAAGTATTGAAATATGATGCGGTTGCCGTATTGCATTCAAGGACTTAGATTTACAGCGTTTATGTTGGTCAAGATGAGAATCACAAATGATCTTCTGATCTCGTAGAATAAATCTGATGAATAAAAAACGTAGTAGACTCCTAACATTCTCCTAAAAGTACATTTCCTTCCAAGGCAAATTATATACAGAAATGATTCAAGTGGATTTATTTGAACCCTACATACAATGAACGTTTTAATTAACCGGAAAGTGATAAAATCACACATAAAAGCAGACATTTGAACTTGTGAGTCTATAATAAACGAATATAAATATGTACATTGTATATGTGTATATTCGCCAGTTATTTAATAATGTTACTAAAGATTTCACGAAAAACCGATAAATAGCCGCAATTAATATCATCCGCACCTAATATTCTTTTCCGAATTTTTTTTCTCTTAACATTTTTCTTTATTTCTGTTATGTATCTATATTATATGTATATATATATATGTATCTCAAAGGATACATTAAAAGGATAATTGAGTTAAAAAGTTATTTCTAATTTTTATTTTTCTTGTTTTTTTGTATAAATTCTGCCCCCTAGACATTTATAAGATATATAATATTAAAGATTGTGGTGGAATTTTAGAATAAAAAATCCTATATAATATTATATTATATAAAGTAATTTTAATGGTATAAGTAGAGTAAGATTTTATTAACATATGCGTATAAAGATGTTTGGAGTATAGGCGCACTGCATATATAGCAAATTAAAAGCGAAAAAAAAAACACCATAAAAAACAAAAAGCAAATTTTTCAGTAAAAGTTTTACAGATTCATGTTTTATTATATTTTTATTACCCATTCATTCAAAAAAATATCATATACATATAGGATATGTGAAGGATATGTGTCGGAAATTTGATTTTTAATATTATACATACACACTTATAGAATAATATTGTATGATGTGTTCTCCAAAATAGCCTTGTATTCAGATAAAATTTCATCTAGCTAACTTCTTGGTATAAAGTGCTCCATTTGAAGTTATACTTAGCATTTGAGTTCAATTGAATTGTAGTAGTAATAAATGTGGGGGTCCCCGCTTGGCCTCCATATAATATCAACCGCAAATTAACCTCCTCCCTTTAAGGATGCACTTCTTATTAAACATCAGAGACGGACAGGCACAAAGAGCATGACCAATATTTTGCACCTCCGCAATATCCTGACATCCCTGATAAACATCTGTCGTTATTATTTACGTTAGATTCCACTTTTGCCTGAATTGTTCCATTACACGTACAGTATAGGAACATGTATGAACATAAATGATCTCTTAATGGTCTGATCACAGTTCGAAAATTTGAAACAAAAAACCTAAAAGAAATAATTTCTTCTTAGAATTTAGTTTGTACTGCACTATGCACCTGAAAACTTATACTTTAATAGAAGCTAAAAAATACCTTAAATCACTTTTTTAAATCATTCTCATTAGGCTTCCGGCAGGGGAGCTGTTCTTCGTCAATTTTTTCCATTAGGAGAGGTTTTCGATTTCGAGAGTTCCTGACGTTCCTCATTTTTGGCCTAGTACTTGATGTTGTGTGGAAGAGCCATGCTACACGTTTTCGCTGATTAAGATTACTATGAATAAAATGGCAACATTTTATAATTTCATAAATTAAATTTATTTTAATTATAAATAACGTTGCGAGACACCCTGTTTATACATGATTACCAAAATTTTTCCCGATGGGAATAAAACAAAGAAGTTATGTAGAGTAAGAAGCATAAAAAAGAAAACACAACAAGATAGAAAAACTAGGAAAAAAACAATAATAACAAGCAAGAAAAAAAATGTGGGCCAAAAATTATGCTCGTAAAATTTAATGTTACCAGTTTTTAGTATCAAATTACGAAGAGATTTAAAACATTTGGAGAAGAAGCGAATTATGGTTCAACAGAAAAGATAGCAAGCAAAAAGAAAAAAAAAAGGCGAAACTTAAATCAAAACGCAAAATAAGAAAAACGTAGAAGAAGAAACAATTTTAGGGAACAGAAAATGGAAAACCGTAAGGTTTCAAACCCATTTGTTGTTGTTTTTCTTGGTTCCCCCTCTTGTATTATTAAAATTGGATATTAAATTTTATTTCAAATTTATCCATATTAACATAAAATGATCATAGAAAGTAATTTTATTATTTAGAATTCATGTTTTACATTTAATACTTTTGTTTCAGATATTCGTAATAGGTTCATAATAAATAGAAAATAGAACGAGAACAAAAACAGAGGAAAAATTTTTAAAAAGGATATTATGTTATATAGGGGGCTCCTTCTACGTTATATATATAGAACGGTATCATAAAGAACAAGAAATATAACGGTGTAATTATTTTAAAATGGTAATAAAAATTTTTCCCAATCCTTTTTGAAGAATGATAAAATTTATTTATACAAGCACAACTACACATATATGTACCTATGTCCTATATGAAAGAACTCGAGTATTGTTACAATAATAAAGGAATTTCGTTGGAAAAAATATTGTGCGTCTAGATCCAGAATCTATTGATGATTATTATCATTTGATTATACTTGAAATTTAATGAATTTTCTTGGTTTTTATATACATACTTGCAATGATTTTTAAATAATAAAAATGGTAATCAGTTTAATTTTTAATATTTAATTTGTAGTTAATAAAATAATTGATTTTATGTATTTATAGTGCGGGGATCTACATATCTAAATCTTAATATTCTATTGTTTAAATTGTAAATCAATGATATGACTTCATTGAACTTGAAGTGGTCTATATTCAACTTTATTCAGACGACGTGGTTTTGAAGTATGCTGTAATCAGTGAAGCAAATTTAACGGATGCAATTTAAGAGAATCTCTTAACGATATGTAACTGGCTGAAAAAACCTCGTCTTTTGCTTAATATTGACAAAACAAAAATTATGAGGTCTCTTGAGTTACAGTTGAAAATTATGACGTCTCTTATGAAAATTGTGATGTCTTTGTTTTTCGGTGTTATTGGTGTTTCAGGTGGTGAAAACCTGATAGTGAGCATATATGAGTAGGACAATTGGAATATCTAATTAGAAAAATTTTGTCTTATATTTTTAGCTCAGATCTCATTGTCAATTTTCCAATTTTTTTTCCCTATATGTTTTAGTTGAATATAGTTTACTTGAATCCTTAATGGGGTAGGACATAACAAACTGTCTTGTCTAAATTTAATATAGTTTATAAGAAAGCAATTAAAATTATAAAGGGGTACTCTATTAGTCATCCCAGTGGCATGCTATATGAACAGCGTTATTTAATTTTATATATAACGTATAGGTTATTGACTTCCCAAATTGTGTTTCGTTTCACATACTTAATATCTTTACATAAGAATTAAAACTAGATTCATGATTATTTAAAAAAATTTTAAAATTTTAAAATTATGATCTTTTATTTATAAATTAAACTTTATAATTACATTTAAGGGCTATCAAAATAATAATGAGTTTCTTAGGAAAAAAAATAAAAATATTTTTATTTAAAAAAAAAAGTTTATTTGTATCTGCAGTTCTTAAAATTTTTGTAAGTTTTCACATTTAACATGCACCAAATAAAAGGTTTTTCTTTGTTTTTTGTTTTTGTAATTTTAATGTAAAAATCCTTGCGTGTTCATTTAACATAATCCTAGTCACATACATTGCATGAATCAAATAAATTTTTATTTAAAATAATTGTAAAATTTTCATTTACTTTTAATTTATTCTTGTGTAACTCGTACATTTTTGTTTTTTATTTTAAATAATGTAGAGTAAAGCACCTTTTTGAAGTGCCATTCACTCATTTTAACTGTTTAAATATTTAAAATGTTAAGAAGGTTTTTTTACTTTAAACGTACTAGGATTTAGGGTTAAGATTATGGCAGTGTCTGTTAAAGTTGAAAATTTTGTATAATTTTTTAAAAATAAGGGGGGGGGGGGAGGGAGAGGAAGAATTACTCTTTCATTTATGTGTTTAATTGTAATTTTTTAATACATACATAAATCTATATTGAATTTTCTTGGAAAAAACTCATAACCTCAATTCAAATTTAAGGCATTCTATATTTTGCTCAGTTACTTCATAATAAGCTTCAAATATTCTCTTTTTTTCTTCCAATGTTATGTTCGCAATGTTTGTATTGCAGCACTCCCTTAGTTTGTATACAATTAGCTCTTAGTGGGTTACATCCCGGAGCTCAAAGTATGTATTGTTTATACGTTGGGCCCAGAATAACCAACTTATGATTCTCATGCTTCTATTTATTAATAACTATATTTTATATGTGTATTCATCTTTTGCAAACCTTGCGTTTTAGAAGCATCAAGAGTATTGATTTCATACATGTGTTGAATAATCTAAATTTCACATTTCTGGATAATTGTGGGGATTTACAAGTAATCCATAAATAGCGAAACGTCGTCTTAACCAGCTTCAAAATATTTTAAATGTTTTCATGAATTCCTCCAGTTGCCGATATATTATACTGCCAAGATAATTGAATTGTTCGATATCTTGTATTGAACTTGTGTTTGTAATGGCGGATGATTTGGTAAATTTTCTGTGTTGATTCGGAGTGATTTCTTATGTTTTCTGAATTACTTTAGATGTCATTTCGATTAAATAGGCAACAGGTCAGTGATTTGAGAATTTATTCGCAAGAAAAAACATAATCCAGATAGAATTCCCTTAGCGACTTATAGGAATAAAAGGTGCAATATATAGTCCGGTTTCGAAATATTAAATAACTTTAAAAGGTAATTGTACATTTAAGCATTTTGTTAAATAGGTTATTGAACTTTTTGGAACGAAATTCCAAAAGAGAAACTAAAATGAAGGCGGTTTCCTCGACACTCAAATTTTGTTATTCGATAGTTATCCTTTATTATCATATAAAAAAAAAATAAAGAAAAAAAAAATATACAAAATGCCAAAAATAAGGATTTTTGTTTTGTGGACATTCAAGATTACATTAACGGATTTTAACTTTACTGTTTTGTCTTTTGTACCATAAAAAAAAGCAAATAAAAAAATTCAAGAGAAAATTTTTTTTTTTGTTTTAAAAGAAATTTGTCTTTTCTTTTAGGATCATCTAGGTCAAATAAATATTTAAGGAAAAAGGACATTTTCTACTTGTGAATATTTGACCGATTTAACATTTCTCCATTCCCTTCGAACATTGGAAAGACATAAAAATAAATAAATTTTCAATGCTTGTATAGAGCGTTTTATTTATAACTAAAGAGAAAGAAGAAACAAATTCGATGTTTGTTAAATTAAACGAAATTTTAACCATATACAATCAATAATATCACTGGGTCTAGCCAGAGTCTTTAGTTCATAGTTTCATTTTTGTTAAAAGAATAAAGAAACAGAAGCAAAAACCAAAATGAAAAATCCCAAGTAATACTAAATCAAATTGGAATTATAGTTTATAAAAAGGACTCCGAAAAAAAAACTTAGAATATGAAAAAAGAAAAAAATGTTCTTCAATTTTCTTCTTTATTTTTATCCTGATTATTGTGAATAAGAAAATATTATGTGCAAGCAAGAAATTTGGAAAATATAAAATTTTGACCTTAAATCAATTTTTGTTCTAAAGTTTAAGGATAATTTTATTAAAGTATGCCTACATACACACATAATTTATGTAAGCTTCCAACTCCTTGTGTTCACAGAAATTTTATTTGTTTTTCTTGTTCTAAGGTCATAAATTAAAATTGCAATGAATAGAATTGGAATTTTCTATGTTTTTTTTTTATATTCCAATTTTAGGACTTGCAAAAACCCATGACAGATTTTCAAATAATAAAAAATATCAAAAATAGTATATTGGACAACATAAGTTTTAAATTAAAGGAATTCGTTTGGAAAAGATTAAATTGGAAGGAATAAAAAAAAAGAAAACAAAAAAAAATTTTTGATTTTTTTCAGGTTTTTTTTCTTGGTCTTCTAAAATTTTGTGTAATATTTTAAGTGGATTTAGGAAAATATTATATAGGGTCGCTATAAATTTATTTATTAAATTTGTTACAAAACACAATAATATTATTGCTTATAAATGTAAAATGTAAAGGATTTTAATAAAAATTGAGAAAAAGGAGTCAAATGTGAGTTTATGAACAAGTACATATGTATATGCTAACGGATCTATTGTGAACCTAATAACATTTAAAAATATTATAGATAATTTTATAATGTATACCGGCCGGTATCTCGTACATTTGTACAAATGCATATATAAACAAATAGAAAGTAGTGGCGGGTGATTTGGTAAATTTTGCAGTGATAAAATCATTATTCTGTCTTGTAGTTGCAACAAAAGTAGCTCGTTTCCCAATAGGAATTTACTCTGGCTTTCTCAACGGAAGTATGTACAGTTGCCCTAAAATCGTTTGGATTGGCAATCGTTGGAAATGTTGGGCTTCATTACAGTAAATCTATGGCAGCCGAAATTTTATTTAAAAATTAAAAAAAAAATTTTTATGATACTGACGAGAAACAATTTAAAGTAGTCTATCCCTTCCATTTTAACTGCAAATCGTGTTTAGATTGTTGAGGTACACACGTGCACACACAGACTGTTATCTTTCTAAACATAAACGTTTTTACGCTTTCCTTCAAAGCATTATACGACTAACAATAAGTACTTATACTAACATGCATCTGCAATCATTAAAATACGAAAAAAATTCTGCAAAATATTTTTATAAGCAAAAAAAATTCTGCAAAGAAATTTTAAAGCGAAAAAAATTCTGTAAACAATTTGTTTTTTTTTCAATTCAGAATCGGCATTTTATTTTTATAAAAATCAACAATTAAAATCCATTAAGAAAAACATTTTTTATAATCCTGCAAACAAAAAAAAACTCATTGTAATTTCACTCAAAAAAAAAAACTCAACTCAACGCATGCCCTCAAAAACCTCCGCATTAAAAATTTATATGAAAAGAAGAAGAAGAAAAACAAATATGCAACCCCATTTAAGGGATAATGTCAGCACTAAAAAGAAAAATGAATTCAGTGAATTCAGGAAACGGTAAATTCATTTAATCCTTGCTTACAACTCATTTCTCCCTCACTTTATTTTGAATTGAGTTTAACTCATTCGCACACATATACACATATATAATATAATCTCGTGTTTAAAATTTGAATTCTATTACTCTTCAGCTACACGTAAAATTAATATATATTACTCAAAAATGAAATTATAAAGCTGAATTCATTTATTTAGCTGAATAAGCTGAATCATCCATATTTTGCTGAGAAATTTTTTTTTTTTGTTTGTTTTCGATGTACATATTTTGTGAGTGTTTGTAAATGTATATATATGTAAAAATACAAACTTTCTTTTTTGAAAAGGGTTGTTGGCCTCGTCTATGGTTTGATAACCTTTCTGTCTGAGAATATGAATAAATACAAAAATAGGAGGTATAGAAAGTAAATTATGTGTATACGGGTTGGCAGAATTTTTTTTTGCTTTGTTGAAGGGTAAGGAAGATTTCAATTATAAAAATATAGTATATGAGAGGAGAACAATATAAAATTAAAAATGTTGCTATAAAAATTTATTTCTCTCTATTACTCTTTAGTGTTGTTTTTGGAGAGCATTGAGAGAATACAAGAATTTATTAAAGAATATCAAATGTTAAATTAAAAAAATTTTAAAATATTGTTTTTCTCTCTCTCATTTTCTTTTTTTTTGTTTCTCTCCTTCTCTTGTATACTTAATTTTCTCTGTAATGAAAAAAGGGAAAAAGGAAAACCGGGAGAAACCTTGAAAATTGTTTATTTTTGCTTTTTTTTTATTTATTTTTTTTCCTCCAGAATTTTTGTTTGTTATTTGTATTAAAAGATTTTTATTCTTATATAATAAATTATATACATACATACTATGTATATATATCTATTATTATGTATTATGCTCGCTATATATGTAAATATGACGGCATATTAAGTACGTTATATATGTGTGTATATATTAGGGATGCGTCTCTAAGCCTATAGATTTTTCTTCTATGATACCCTATATTGCAAAAATAATTAAATTTTCCAGTTTCTTTCTCTTGAGTTCAAATTTTTGCCTTAAATTCAAATATTTTTGGAATATTTGGTTTTTAAAAAGAGGTTCGACTGAAAATTAAAGATAAAATGCCTGTCTACTTGAAATTATTTTCTTAGAAATGAGAAATAAAAATTACAAATTAAAATTATTGCAAATTAAAGTTCTTTCAAATAGAAATAAATTCATAAATCCTCTTATTCTTCTCCTCCAATTCCTCCAATTCTATTAAATATACATTTCATATTATTCTATTTTGTAGGTGAAAAAAAAATTAAATTCTATAATTTATTTAACTGAATTATGAGTTCCATGCACAAACATACATACATACATAACAATATGAAGAATTTCTATACTATGAGGAAAGCATTTGGTTCTCATCAGGGTATAGATTATTATCATATATGTGGTTTCAGTTAAGATTCTATATAAGGCTGTTTTTTTAAGGAAATTAAAGGGAAAAAAATTAAATGAAAATGATAAAATTTTATTTAGGTAAGACTCCAAAAATTATATTTTATAAACCCACATAAATATATATTTATATATGTATATACTACATAAATTATGTGTATGCCTAGGTATATATGAGTAGAAGTAATTGTAGGAGTAAATACTACAGTATGTACAAGAATACTCGTATATACTAAAGCTGATATGAAATGTTTGCATTATGAATTTCCATTTGTTTTTTGGTTTGAAATTTCTCGAAAAAAAAGGATGAATTAAAGTATTTTTAAGGAATTTTATTTTGTACATACATATGTATATGTATAAACAACAAGTTCAACTATATACGAGCTCTAATATATTTAATACACATCCATGTACACATATCTAATGCTTACTATATAAATGCAGATATTACTATTAGAAAAGCATACATTTTGGAGTGAAAAAAAAAATAAAATAAAATTAGAACATTAAATTGTGGTCTTTCCACAACACTAAATTTTATTTACTTTCGGCATACAAATAAATAAATAAATAAATATATGAACAATTTACTTTAAGAGTTTGTACACATATGTAATGAAAATATGTAGGCAAAAAAAAAAAATGAACAATATTGTTCAGTCGAAAGCTTATTATATTAAGGTGAGCTACAAAATTTAAGTTGAATACAATTATTATTATTATTGTACCTTATTATATATCTATATATATGTATATAGTAGGGCTCTGCATTGTATACTCATATATATGGAACCGAATTTCAGTAGGGTATTAGAGTCCTACATATAATTGCATTATATGAAAATAAAAATGAGTAAAAATAATAGAACAGAAATGTGAGAAAGCAATAAAATTGAAAAACAAAAAAAAAATTTATTTAGGAACTATAGTTCCTCTGTAAAGGATATTTATTTTTGGTTTTCATGTCTAATGGAGCATAATATAATGTTTCAACAGAAACGATATTAAAAAATAAACACGAAAATATAAGAAAATGTAGAAAATTATCAAAAATATATAAAATAAGAAAATATAGGAATATGTTGTGTAATGACATGAAAACTGGTCAATATACGCGGTAATAAAAGTTGGGCGGTAAACAGCACATTTAAAATAATTTTTAATTTTGTTTCTAACAAATTCAAGAACTATATACGAAAATATGAAAAAAGATACCTAAATTTAATAATCAAGAAATAGGACCACTTTAAAAGCAGCAGATATCACAATATTAAGGAATGTTTAACCCTTACCTTCTAACACACTTTTAATACACCTTCCAAACTTCGTTTCTGACCTATACTTCTATTTTGAATTTTAAAATTATAATGTTCGAAAAATATCGCCAACTTATTTTTGAGACAGTTTGTTGAAGATTTTTCTCTAAAAAATGAAAAGTGTACATTTTTCAGATTAGCAGTTAAGGGTTAAATTAAATAAATAAGCTAATGTTGTTTTATTTAATCACCAATTCCGAGATTTACATTGTATTGCATCGGACTAACAGAGTAAACTATTCGAAATATTATATTTTTTTTGAAAGAGAATTTTTCAACTTTCGGAAATATTTTGTTTTGGAGATTTTCCAAACAATAATTTACAAATAGACATACATGTATATTAATGTAGTAAATATTTACATAATATTTTTTATTTTATTTTGAATAATTTATTATCAAAAACAAATCTTTTACTATACCGTTTTTTTTCTCTTTTTTATGATTTAAAACAAATATTTTTAGGTTTATTCAATAGTTATAAATGGAATATATGTGTGTATTTATTGTAAAGTAATATAAAGTAATACTTGTGCAGCGTATATTAGATATACGCAGGTATACACGGGTTTCCTACTAGCTTTTGTATAGTACAGCTCATTGTTTTAGCCGAGAATATTAAAATAAAATATGACAGCCATTTCTATAGTGCAATTTCAAATTTTATATAATTATTACATTTTTTTTTTTTTGAAATTTTAAATTATAATAGAATAAATTCATTTTTGTAAACCCTTTTTTGTGAGTTGTGAAATAGATATTAGCCGATAACATTAATTTGTAGTAAATTGAAGATTGTAATTTACTGAAGAGAATTATGGGCAAGGGAAGTTCACCCCTTCAATCATCGCAGGTACTCATAACTTATTGTAGCTTTATTAACTTATTAACTTTACCAGTTAATTTACTTATATTATCACAGTAATATCCCAAGTAAATACCTGGAAATGTCTCTAATGCAGTTGGATGCGAGCTGCTAAACACTCAATAAGTTCGTCCAAGCCATATCCGATACAAACAAGAGTCCGATTTACCTCTTGTTTGTGCGAGTTTGACAATGTCAATTGAAGAAGCTAGTAATAGAATAAATCCAATTTTTCTTCATTCACATAGCAGTTCTGAAGAGAACTTCCTACCTGTCATCTGAGAGCACATATAAATGGTACGTATATATAATGGTTAATTTTTATATCACTTTTCTAAGGTCACTTTTCGTAAAATCTTTATTGCATGTATTTCAGTTTGAAACATCGAACAGCTTAAACGCGTGTCCAATAAATTGTAGTAATGGAATATAGCTAAATACTTGTATAAGTAAAAAGCATTTAAATATGTTTTCGTTCCGGACGTATTCCGTACTGGTCATATTGGTTGTACTGGTACTACCCCACTTCATTCACTACACTAAATGTGTTATGTGCTCAATATCACAGGTTGTAATAAGATAAACAATTAAATTCTACTCTCCACTTAGAATAACATGTGATCATGTTTAATTTATTATATTGAGCGCACATTTGTATAGAGTACGTGTTAAAAAAGAAAAAACAAAAATAATTAATGAAAACAATAAAATGTTTTTGTTTTTTTTTCGCACATTTTTTTTCGCCATAATCTCGTTTTACAATGTTTCAAAATTAATTGCTAACGCTAATTTTTCTTTAGCTCTATATGTGAGCAAAAAATGCTCACGATTATATAGGTGTACATACAAAATTTGTAGTGTAATTTCTCACGCAACTTGTAAATAACATGTAAACCGTAATTGGCGTTTGTTTGTTGTGTTTTTTTCTCTCTTGTTTTCTTTCATTTATCATATAATAGCAAAACGGTAATAAATCCTATTCGAATAAAAAGATTAAAATTAAATAAGTAAAAACAAAATAAAGGATTAACAACATATTCCGACTGAATTTTCATTTATGTCCTTTTCGTTTTTTGTATCCTTAATTTTTATATGATACCAATACGAAAACCGCATACTGGTCTGATGCATAAAGTATACTGTAATACAACAACAAAAAATAATAAAAAAAAAGAGAAACAATATGAGCCAATTTGGTATTTGTGTACTTCTAGAAAAAAAATACGAAATTCATTTATGGTGCTAGTATGGGGTTTGAGTAATGTGAACGGTTCAACAGAACTTTAGAATTAATTTTAATAAGGTTTTTATTTAGTTGATTATTTCAATTGATATACACACAATATGGAGATAATGTTATATTATTAAAATGGAATTAAATTTTTAAAATAATTTTACAATTAAATAACTAACTTAAAGCTGCAAGTATTTTATTTTTTAACAATTTGTCATTCAATATAGTATAGGGACGCAATTAATTGTGTTATTAATTTTTTGATAGACAATAAGCTTATATAGTATTTAAATGAATAGTTTAAAAATTGGAAGGTAAACTGTTGTGAATTTATATCTCAGCAAGTTAAACGTTGCAGGTTGCTGGCGACTTGGCAGAGAAAAGCTAATTTCGCAATGAGCGAAAACAATATTTAATAAGGTTCCACCATGTGACCTAAAAAATATTTTGTGCGCCCCGCCCCCATATAAGGCACACTGTCTTGTCTTGAGCACCACCCGGTGCCTAACCGATGAATGTATACCAATAGCTGCTCTTTTTCCTACGAATTAGCACTTCACACTCATTGAGAAGGTGCACCAGGATATCCTCCCATCTCCTCCATAAAAGCTATAGTACGCGTCACTCCCTATATTCACACTCTTGATATTTTAACATAAATAATCCAAATACATCAATATTACTTAATTAAATTTCTAATTAAATGAAACAATGTTAATTTGTTCCACAAAATTATGTGGCCAATAATTTTGTAAAAGTATACCACTAGTAAATCAAATGGCCAACATATTAATTTATAATATTGTTTTCACTCTAATCTGTAATACTTACATAAATTTAGTTTTTTAAAATTAATATCAATACAGTCATTGCTGTATTATATAAAATATTTAATTTTAATTACCCTTGATGTAATTTACCATCTACATCCTTTATTGACACAAAAACCCGAATAATAATTTAAAATATAAGCATAAAATTGTAATAATTTTGAACAAAATATTTAAGCTCTTCAAATATTAAATTATAATTTCAAATCAAACACTTTTATATTAATATATAAAAACCAAAAATTGAAATATTAATATTTATATATAATAGCAACAATAACAAACGAATTCTTAATTTCCGCCTTTAACATCCTTTATTCAAACATTGTGTTATAAAATTATGTAAAATTTTGAAATTTTACAAATTTTAATATACTATTAATAAACACACAAAACATATTATTATTTAGTAATATATGTAAATTTTAAAATTAACTTTTATATAATGGAGTGATATAACAGTTAAAATAATTTTATATATTCATTTCGGTCGGTGTAAAAATTTACGGGTGATGAATACACGTGTATAACGTTAGTGAGTATTGTGTGTGTATAAAACTCATCTATACCTATAAATATTACATTATTAAATATAGTTATATAACAGTTTTCAAATATTATTACGTTGATGGAAAAATAGAAATACAAGTTATAAAAATAGAAAAAAAAACTAACAGACAAACATTTCAAAATTATAAAAAAAAAAAAATAGAAGTTTTCCAACAAAAATTATCACTTGTACGTTATACGTAAATTTCATTTTTATGAAAATCTGCCAAAAATTTTTTCCATTGCGCTCCCCTATATTTACATATATCATTATTTTTATAATAAATGTAAAATAAATATATCTACATAATGTATTTACACATATTCATAGTTGTATGTTTATGATAAATAAATTCTTTTGCAGATTATAACAAAATTATTTACAATTCGGGCCGGGCCGATTTACACGATTTTACTTTCGTACTTTCCTATTATAGTACTGCAATATTCTCTAACCGAAAAATGAAGTGAACGTGAAGTGAACACAAGAGCTTTTTAGAACATTAAAGAGTGTAGACTGGTGGGTTTAATAACGAAAATTGCTTCAACAATCGATACGCCTTGGTATTGACAATCGGTAATTCCAAACGCGTATCGATTTTCGATTCCAAGGCGTATTAAAATTCGAAAATTCTAATTAACATTCGAAAATACGAATTAGAAATTGACAATTACAAAATAAAATTTAATTTATTTTATTCAGTTAGAAAATCCGGAAAACTTGAGCACACATTAAGAAAAATTAATAAATAACGCATTAAAAATTGCATACTTTTAGGTTAATCAATTTTGAAAAATTGCATGCTTTTAGGCTATGCAATTTTGAAAAATTGCTATTGAGTAAATATGTATAGAGAGAGAGCTTTATTCCCGTTCTTTCTCAAAAAATGTTAACAAGTTCTCTCTTATAATATAAAAGAAATTTCTTCGTTATTTCCTAAAAGTTTATGATAAACTATGTGTTAATGTTTTTTGTATAAGTCAATTTTAATATTCTAGCAAAAAATACACCGGATTTATAATATGAGAATCATTTTTACTTATAAATATTCTCAACATTTTCCCCCTGCTCTACCGTGTTTGTCAATGTTTTTTTTTCTCTATTCTTTCTTCTTGCTCGTCCTATAAGTAGTTGTTGTTTTTTATGCATCTCATTCTTTTAATATGAGGGTGACAATATGCTAAATAGTAAATAATATAATAAAAAAAATAAATGTCTGTTAGAATTTATACTCATATAATGGCGCCATCTTTCATTAAAATATTATTATATATTATATACTGTTATACTGTTATTATTGTTATTATTTACTATATTGTTATTTATTTATGATTATTTTATTGTTAATACACAATTTTAGTTATATTGCATTATATAGTGTGCAAAAAACAAACAAAATAAATAAAATTTTTTAACTGCCTGAAAGTATGCAATCAAAATTTGTGTTCATATTTTTACATATTTGTATGAATTTTCAACGCAAGTTTATCATATTTTTAATAAAACGAAATTTTCCCAGACAAAATGTAATAAATTTTCTTAAAATTTCTTTTTATTTTTTTTAATTTAATATTGTTTTTTTTATATTCGGAAGTAAAGTTAAAAAAATGAAAAACATATAGCATCCCTCTTTGCTTAAGGTTTAAATTTTCTGAGGAAATGCTTGAAAATTTAATTTAAAGAACATTTTTAATAGCAAACGAAAACTAAATTTAAGTTTAAATAAATTTTATTAAAAGAACACCTTAGTTTCAAAAGTAATTAAGGTAAGGAACATTGGTTTGTTGTCAAACGTAAAAATCTGTACATGTGCAACTAATGCTATTAAGGGAATTAAATTAAATTGAAAATAGGAAGCAAAATTTTCAAAAATTTTTTAAATAAAAATTTAATAGCAACGCATAATTTCATTTAACACTTCTATTCTCTGCTATATTTTATAAATTATATAGCTATTTTTGATGACATCCTGTAATCCATTAAATAAATGTTCACATTCAAAGTTTCTTCCGAATCACATTAAAGAAATATGATAGAGAGAAGTGGAACTCAAAACAGGATCGTTAAAATTTCATTTTCTTAATAAATACTCGTATTTCTCTGTACTATCACCAACACCATCCGCACCAAACATAACCGGCACCAATCATATATTGAGATTTTTCTTGCACAAAATATTAAATCCATTGTGAATTTTTTGATGGTGTGAATTAAAAATTTTTTTTTGTTTGCGAAAATATTTGATTTTACAACAATAAAAAGTATTTTTTATTTCATTATTCTATTTTTTATTTTTATTATATTTTTACTACTATTATTTGAATTTCTTATCACTGTCACGTGACGCCAATTTTATTTGAATAAACTGACAAGGATATATGACAAAATAAGGAACATCAAAGTAATATAGAAAAAAAAAAAAAAAGAAATTGAGAAGGAAAGTGTAATTTTTACTTATTTTTAATATAGAACATGTTTTCACTATATAAGAAAGGATAAAAAGATGAAGGAAATCTTTTGTGTGAAATTTTTATGAAAAATTATAAAATGAATAGAAGTTTTGAGAAGAAGTAAGGAAACATTTTATGATATTTTCACCGTTATACCCAAAAATTTTTAATATTATATAATCCACCTAATATTTTAGAACTTTTTGTTTTTGTAATTCTCATTAAATATGAAAATTTTTTCATAGAGATTATTTATAAATTTTCACTACAGGTCTATATTACATTTACTAAGTAAAATAAATATAACAATATTATATAAGTTTCATAAGAACTTTTCTTAAGAAATCTGTTAATTTAATTAAAAATTTTGAATTAAATTTTTTAATAAAGTAGTTTTGTAGATTTGTAAAACTGGGACAACAGTGTACCGGGACCACGTAAAAGGCAACCAGCGCGACCATATATTGTGACACCCAGTATACATAGTGACCCGATTGCACCTACTTTTCTCAAGACAGCTCCATACTGCTGCGGAGAATACTGAAAATAAATTCAGTAATCCGGTGGGAGTCCGGATATCTGACATAATCACAGCTTCTTGTCTTCAATACCGCCGTTCAAGGCTGAATCGCAGACATAATTCAAAGGGATGCACGTCAACCTGAAATATGCTCGGAAATTTGGCTATAGGTTCGAAGAGTTTGGTTCTTGGTCTAAATACCCCTCACCCCTGGTCCTCCTGCAGGTCTTTTTTTACCTATTAGTGTACCACTTGATGACGTGAGATTGTACTGGATAACCGAAAAATTAGTTTTGATTGTTTAAAAACAAGATAGAATTTTTCTCGAAGCTGCACTTTCTTACCATGTTGTCCCTAGGTAGCGCTAGGAGCGAAATCGTCCCGACAATCATCCTTCATCATTTCAGCAACAAGGTGCAAGTGTTTAATATCTCTGCGTCAATTACGGAAATTATGGGTATATAACCAGATATTTTTATTGTCATATGCTTATAGTGTTTATCGTATTCTTTAATTTTTTTGTGTGCTCACCTCAAATTTTCATCAATTATCATTCCCAAATACTTAACATTATCCACATTTTGAATTGGATTACCATAATTATGATATCGTTTACCATTCTTTTAGATGTTTTGAATTTTATAATTTTTTGCGTTGATGCAAGGTTTTTCTAATCTTTATTTCGTATATCTTCCAATTCTGTTAATGTTTGGATTTTGTTATAGTTTGATATAAACTTGCCTTTTGGCAGATACAAAAGTGATAGCAAATACAGACGACCAATCATAAAGGGTTGTGGTACACCTGTTCTTATAGTTACTTCATCACTAAGAATTTCTTTAATTTAAACAAATTGCATCCTGTTTTCTAGATAGCTTTGTAATAGGGCTTTTGAAACATTCTTATTTCTATGTTGATTAAAAGATTCATTAGCGTCCCATATGATTGATTTATGTCTTTTCCATTAGTAGGTTTCGGAAATACTATCGAGTTTCGGAAATCATCTCATTCGTTTTGAATTTTGATAGTACTGTGCGCTAAATTACTGAAAATAAAATGTTTGGTATATGTTAAGTAATGGAAAATGTTTAGTATATATGAAACATGAAATAACTTATTGGCTTGTGACTTCTATATGAACACTTTTGAAAATAAAACTAAAAACTGCCATTAATCACACTTGTATAAAGCATTTTTCAATTCTATCAGCATTGGAACAATCAAAAATGCGTCATTATTAAAAATAATTTTCAATTTTCATTCATTGACCTCAAAATTTTAAGAGATTTCCAATTATTTTCACATTCTACAAATTCAATAACCAAACTATGAACCTTCTGCTCTTCTAATTTCCAAGTTTGAATATCTTATATTCAATTTCCATATATACATATCTAAACACATTTACATACTACTGTTACCTAATCCAATATTTTGTATTTAATTATAAAATATTTTTGTATATGCGATTTTTCAATTTTCTATGCAAGTTTTTTTTTTGTAATCAAAACCTTTTCGAAAAATTTAATTAAAATTTTAAAATAATGGAAAATTATTGAAAACTTTCTTAATGACCTCTTGAGGTACACATTCCCTTTTTTCTTGATTTTTGTAATTTAATTTAAAAATTATACTCTTTTAACATTTTATTTAAAAAAAAAGAAATTTTTAATTCAAAATTTTGTTCGAATTTAATTGAACTTTTTAAGAATCTTAAAAAAAAACTTAAATTAGTACTGTTTACACTACCATATTTGAGGAGAAAACTTATTCGAATTGTTTTAAATAACAAGGCATTGTCCTTATCCTTACCAAAAAGCAAAATAAAAGAAGAAACGATAACTAATAATATTAAAGAAAAGTCCAAAACTGTTCATATTATGAATGTATGTACGTATGTATGTATAGAAGGGATTGGTATGTTTAGAACTTCTTTAAAACTTTGAGCCATTCGAACAAGAAAAAAATAAATTTTTGTGTATGGATTAAAACCCTTCTCTAAACCAACACATATGAAATACGGAGCATGTTAAAAAAAAATAATACAAAATCATTTTTTTTTAAAGAAAATCTTAATCCTTTTCTAATTTTTCAATTTTATTTTGTCCTTTTTTTAGTGTTTATGAGTACTCGTATTTGGTTAAAATTTAAAAATAAAAGAAAATTTTACAATCCAAGTACAATTGTACCTATGATTTTACTCTCTACTAGATATATATTTTTTTTGTTTTAAAAAATCTTATTCAAGCACTTATATGTACATTAATATAGTTAGGTTCGTAGTTAGGTTCGTGTGTGTATAACTTTCCTTAGATAAAGATTAAAAAGACAAAGTTTAGTACTTAAACTTACTTTATATAATAGTTTAAAAGTGGAAAGAAACTTATAATTTTTTAATGATTTTAACGAAAGTATAATATTACTCGTATTTTTCAAAGTACCTACGTATAGCAATCCTTATTGTTTTCAAAGAAAAGTGTGCGTGTGGTATTGGAAAAATATGAAATCTAGATAAACTGAAATATATTGGGAAAAATATTGGTAATAGTAGAAGTTATTACTAACAATCACAGGATAATTTGGAATACAAATAAGACGAAATTATATTTTCATTAAATGTAGGGTATCACTATTGTAAAATATGGTCGGACTGCACCAATTTTTAATAGATATGAAATTGAAAGTGGACTAAGGGTTTACTTAAACTTTGGGGTTTACTCAAACAATAATATCTTTTATTAACATTACGTTACGCGTTACGTTGTGTATTCACTGTATTTTATGTTGTTTGTTACATTAGGTGTTACGTTACATGCTACGTTTCGTGTTACGTTACGTGACGCGTTACGTGTTACGTTACGTGACGCGTTACGTGTTACGTTACGTGTTACGTTACATGCTACGTTACGTGATACATTACGTGTTACGTTACGTGTTACGTTACGTGTTATTTTAGGGGTTACGTTACGTGTTAAGTTACGTGTTATGTTACGTATTATGTTACGTCTCACGTGCTTTAATTCATTACTTGACTCCCACGTGCTATAATTCATTACTTTAGTCCCGCGTCTTATAATTCATTACTTATTACACAGTACATTATTGTTTGTCCACTATTACTATAATAACAATTGCTATTGGTAGCAGAGGGTTAAACTTATAGATTAAAACAATATTTTAGAAAAAAGAAAAACCAAACTTTGAAATAAAATAATTTTTCAATTTTATGCCGTTCAAGTAAAATAATAACAATAATGAAAGTAGAAAGAAAATAATCCTCTTTAATGTTCTTAAGAAGAATAACAATACAAAATGAAACTATAAAAGGATAAATTATATGAGAGAAATGGAATAAAGCAAATTATATTAACAATAATATTGCCAATATTGCTTTAATAATACAAAAGTGTTAAAATTAAAACAAAAATCAATAATCTATGTGACAAAAAAAAAAAAAAAGAAAAATTTACAAAATTATTATATTAAAGGCTATTATTGTCCTTTCGAATTTTATATAGAAAAATGGACGAAAAATATCTTCTTCTTGGTAAAATTTTTATAATATACAAAGTGAAAATACAATATTTATTCTATTATAAAAAGGTTTTGAAAAAAATTTCATAAACTTCATGTCACAAAATGTTTGATGGTAAGACTTCATTGCACAGTTTCATTGTAGAATTTCATATGAAATGACAACTCAAAAGCAAATTATCTATCTGGAAGGCCGTCTATCTAATAAAAATATTCAAAAACTACAAGAATTTTGTCTATCTGGAACATAGTTTTCCCTTTATCCGTATGCGAGGTAGAATGTGCTTTACGATGCTCATTTTGAAAATTAATCCATTTTTCTGTATGGCCGCATTACATGCATTAATAAATTCCATTTTAATTGTAAGTTTTACCAAAAAACAGGAGTATTAATATTAAATTATTATTATAGTAAAACAGGTTTAACCTAAAACACTTTCAAACAATCAAATCCTCTTTAATTTTGAAAACAAAAAAACGAAGATCTTGTTTTCCATGTTCTTTATATTTTTCTTTAGATTTCCTTTTAGTTATTCTTTTAATGATCAATTAGATTGTTTGCTTCAACAAATCAAAATTCTTGTAGCTTTTTTTTTGGTTAATTTTCCTATATAAATTTTTTTTACTCCATAAATCATCCTTTTCATAAGTAATTTGTAATATTTTTCTCTTTTTTTTCCATTTATAAAGGATAATGATAATAAAGCATAATTCATAAACAATAGCAAAAAAAATAAAAATAAATAAAAACTACATATTAATGACTATATACCAGTAAATAATAAAAAAAAAAAAATGGCGTAGCTTAGGATTAAAGTATAGGGCAGAAAAAAAAGAAACCATTTATTAACATTTGAAATGATATTCAGTAGAGCCCAGCAGTGCAAAGAAAAAAACACGAGAAAATAAATAACTTTTATATAAGAGTATAGAAAGATAGCTGGCTGGGCTTTAGTTAGTAATTGTATAATTTAAGCAATAAAAAAAAAATCTTGTATCAATTTAAATCAAAATGATAAAGAGGATGAAAAAAAAACACTACAAACGATTGCAAAGAAAAGCAACAGACGTTATCCTTCAATAAATCCGTTTCCACTGTAAACATTAATATCATAGAGTGTTTTTGTATGTGTGTACGAGTAAGTAAATATAATTTTTTTAAGTTATTTTTTGTTTTTTGCCTTTTTTTGTATGTGCCGGCTAATTTATATGCACCCTTAACTTGAATCATTCTTTGTGTATCGCTTCAATTTTGAAGTAACTCCAAAACCATTAAAAATGATAGCAGAAAAAAAAATTTTAAAAAGTAAAAAATAGGGACCTTTTAAGATGCCATTAGAAAGTTTTTGGATCAATGGTTTTCCAAAAGAGCACACATCTTTGTGAAAAGTCTTTGTTTCTTGAAAAATTTGGTTTACTGTTTAAATAAAGAAGGCAGAAAATTGAAATATCAATTAAATTATCGGTAATATCCCACCTCGCTATATGCTTTCACATGTTATCAAGAGATAGCCAAAAATTCGTACAGATATCCTTTCATTTTCATGTCATCAATATATCGAGAGAAAGATTAAACACCTGACATCTGTGAACTTCTCTGTTGTAATTATTTTGCTGACTACGGATGGTGTATCATTGAATCGATACTGTGGAGGTCAATAAGATACTATATATATATATCATATTTATGTTCTGGTAGGTATTTGATAATGTTCTGATAGAAAAAAATTTTTGCTACTTTTTTGTTTCAGTTGAGAATGTTTCGACGTATCTGCAAATCTCTATGCTTTCAAAAAAGAACAATGGTAAATATTTCATTAGGGATTTAAGACCATCCCGCAGAACGCATCAAATTATAATTAACTCGTTTTTCAATTTTCTAGGAAAGCCAACTAAATTTCCTCTTTTTTCAATTTGAACAATAGAAATTGTGAAATCACCTCTTAATTTAAGAGAGGAGAGAGAATAACTGACATATTTAAAAAGAAATCAGATTTTCCTAAATGACAGTTTTATGTTTAATACTCGTACTAAAGTTATTGTATTCAACAAAATAAAAATCTTATAAGCAAACAAGCCAACCGACAGACAAACGAAACGCTCGAGTCTTTTTACGTAAGTACCTTCTTATAATTATATTTAAGTTAAAAATGCTCTAATAACCACTCTATATAAATTTATACATTTATATAATTTACTTTCTTAAAGTTTAAGTTTTTGCTCCCTTCTCTGCGACTCATCGTATCCCCCTATATATGGGTTTGTTTCCTTTTGTATGTCGCATGACATTAAATATAGCATAAGCTTCTTACACACTTGTTTTTTATTTGTGTTAGCACAAAATATACTACCCGCTTAATAATTTCAGAACATTTTTTAAATAAAAATCATTACTCCATTTTGTTTTTCATATTGAAATTCTCTTAAAATACTGAAAATGTTAAATGAAAGCAGAACAAAATTTAAAACATTCTTTGAGAATATTTTTTTGAAAATTAAAATATTATTTTAAAGGACATTACTCTAAAGTCTTGTTTAGATTTAAAATCCACAATTTCGACTTAAAAACCAAAGTCTTTTTTATAAAATTGCCAAAAAAATATTTTAAATAAATTTTTTATTAAATTGCACAAATTTCAATTTTCTCACACGAGCTTGAACTTTAACAAGAAATTGAAAATAAAGAAAAAAACTATTCAGACAAATATTAATATACAAAACTCGTTCCAAATAACTAGTTTTATATTGAATTCGAAACACGAGTTTGAATTTTTTAAATTATAATTTAGACACATTATTCTTTTATTATAAAATCAATAAACAAAGGTCTGCATAAGAGAAAATTTTAATTTTAATAAAAAAATTTTCAAAATACACAGGACATAGGCATCATTTAAACATAAAACCTTTAGAATTTAAGAGTACTATTGTATATATAGAGCTTCAGCCGTCATACAAAATACCATATAGGCTTAGTCGCCTAGATCTTCATTAAGAATTATTGTCACATCTTTAAATTCTTATCTAATCTTGTATCCTTTTAGGGATCAATTTCATAATTTTTTTTTTGACATCCTTAAAAAAAAAGCAACACGAAAAACAAAAAAAATTTGTCGATTTCTAATTCCGGTACATAAGTTTATTGAAATCTTAACTGAAACAATGTACTCATTTTAACAAAAACAAAAAAAAAATTATTCCATTATTCACCACAGAGATTTTAAATGTAATATAAAAAAAAAACATGAAAATGGCAACAAAATTTTCTTAACTTTTGTTTTAGTCAAAAAAAAAAGAAAAATGCGTAATGAAAATGAGAATTCCGTTCTAAAAACATAAAAAAAGACAGAAATGGCAACACACAATAAAAGAAAGTTTTTCTCTTTTTCTTCTCTTTTTCTTTCTTACTTCAAATTACATGCGGATAATGCGAAAGGAAAATAATAATAACAAAAAAATAAAAAAATAAAAAGAATTTATTAAAAATAATTTTTGCCTTTTGTGAAATGCTGATAGAATTTCAAATTTATTATATAATATATTGTACCGGGATATTTTCTAAAATAAAGCACACAACTAAAACATTACAGGCAAAAATTTATATGATGACAGGAGGGTCTTAGGTTCTTTATAACAGCAAATTTGAAAATCTTGGTCTTATAATTGAAATTTTGCAAACTTCATTAATAACTCTGCAAAACTTCACCCTTTCTAATAACTCGAATATGTGAATTGTGTGCAAAACCTTTCAACGTCTTCATTAAAATGTCAAATGAACAGCCTAGCAAAAGTTTCCTCCTGCTAGCAAAGCTGTCGAATCTCATCCTTCCAGCTGTTAACATAGTACACGTATTGAAGATTCCTCTCAGTTTTATCAGCTCGGTAACACCCATAGAAGAAAGCACCATCACGGAGTTCTGGCTCTGGCCGTTTCAGTCAGAAAAACAGCAAATTTCCAAAGCATACGCAAACAAAGAAAAACCTTTGAAGCAACCATATTAATATGATCATGTCAAGTGTAGTCACTATTTAAGATGACGCCAGGATTATGGGTACCCTTTCAGAGAAGTAAATATTAGTTCACCTTAAGAAAAGGCGAGACAAGCAAGGCGTACCAGTGGGTCTATTCAATTGATACACTTAGTTCGCCTTGTCATATCTCGGGAGAAACTAATACATATGTAGTTGCATAACTTTGAATGTGTTCTAAAACACACCGTATTCAAAAAACTTATCAAACTATGAAGGATTAAAAATGCCAAAAAAAATGATTTTATAATATTCTCTCTTTCAGTTTTTTCTTTGAATCCGCTTCAATATTCATAAAAACAGGGCAAAGAAAAAAGCAAACCAAAAAAAAAAAATAATTTCACCGACAGATGAGGACTAAAGATTTTCGGGAACTTTCGTGGCAGAAAAAAACTCTTAAATATTTTGCCATTTTCTTTTTTTTTCCACAATAGATGGCGGTGTGAAGAATATTTTTAACGCTTTTCCTCTAAATTTATTTTTTCACTTTTATTTTCTTATTTTTGTTTTTTTTTATATCAAAAAGTAAAACTTTCTTTGCTTTTTACTTTTTATGAATTAATAAGCAAAGAAAATTTGCATACGAAAGCAATTCAAAAGATATGACAGGAAGAATAGCAAAACATTTTCCTTCGATTTATAAAAAAAAAAACATTGTAACTGTATAAAAATATAGATAAACTTTAAAATCAATTTAGATTGTGTGTATGTGCGTTGACGATGTATTAGTTGCTGTATATTACAATGTTAAAGAAGTGTTAAATACGATGTACACGATGTAATAGAAAAGTAAAAGCAAATGCTATTTGGCTGATTAGTCTTTCAAATTTATTCTTTAATTACAAAAAAAACAAAAATATGCGCCGGTTCAATTTATGCTGGTAATTAGGAATATATTTTGAATCTTCGGTATATAGGTTCTATGTACATGAACTATACATATTGGAATAACATGAATTGGTTATACAAAAAATGCGGTACCTTTAATGTTAATTGGCTCAAAATGTTAAAAAACCTTAGTCGGAAGTCTAAGACTCGATGTAATAAAAATTTTTCCGAAAAAGCAGGTTTTCGTTACTGAAATCTACTTACATATAAATTTGCTTCAATTAAAATGAAGATAATAACGTATACCCTTTCAAAAATTCTTAACATTTGATAAAACTTACCATGGCTGTAAGCTTCAGTTGGCTGTATGTTGCATTCAATAAATTCAAATTTAATTATTTTAGTTTGATCTTGTTATAAGCATAAATGTAAGCTGATCCTATCGTATCATACGTTTTTTTACTACATATTTTTCTCAGCCGCCATCATTGATTCCTCTTTCTTTTAATAAATTGAATTAGTAACTACTTCCAAGCATTATAATTTACAATTCCTCTTAATTACTTGAGTCTTCTATGTATCTTTCATTATTTAGAAAATCCAGAACTGATTGGGAAAATAAAATTAAAAAAAATTATTTAAACTAAAATTTTGAAAATCCTTAGTCGATTCTCTTATTTTAAATAATTTTTTTTTTTTAAATATTTGTCTAAATGACATTTTTCAAGGCTATGTTTGAAAATTTAAAATTAATCATTTAAAAGCAAAAAAAAAAAAAACAAGTAAAATTGTTTCAGTTGATCATAACTGACTAAATAACACCCTACACTTTGACAATATAATTATAAACACTGCTTTGTCAAATATTTAAAATTTTATTTTCGAATTGTAGGGTAGCTATATTAGAATCCTTTGCTCGAAACGGTTTAATTACAATACCAACCGTTCATGACAGAAAAAGGACTATTTTTGGAAGTTGGTGATATTTGTTCTTTTCGTCTTTGAATTATCGTGACTGAGAGCCAGACATGCCTTAAAGAACACAGAACTCTACAATGAGTAAGAGCATATTATATACACGTTCATACAATAGACAACTCCTTTAAGTGGTTACAAATTCCATACCAAAGTTAAAATGCTTTCACTGAGGAGTAGCGCATTTGCGTATAATATAAAAATTGTATTTTTTAAAGGGAAATTCTTGCAAACGCTATTATAAAACATATGCGTAAACAAATTGTTTATTCATAATGCGAAATTCAGCCACCAATTAATAATACTCTGATAACGCTATTTTATTTGGTATAAATTTATTATAATATTACTATGTACACCATACTTACATACGAGTATATGTACTTAGTTCAATACATGAAATTTTTATTCCGCAGTCACTTTATTATGGTACGGCTCATTAAAAGATAATCATTATATTATGGTTGCAGTTTATTTACTTTACACATGCATTTAAATTTTTTTGAATTTTCTACTTTATAACTAATTTTTAATAGCTTTAAAACAAATTTAAAATAATTTCAATTTGATTACAACAAGTTAGTATGCAAAAATAATAGTTTAAAAATTTGATAACATTTCATTTATTTAACTCCTATGATAATACCATGTGTAAACACCGGCTCAAAAATTATTAGTAAAGAATTTTATTATCGCATCAACATCCTGTTTCGAAGAGATATCAGATATTTTGTGCAACGTAAGTCTAACTATCTATGAGACTATATTCATTATTCACGAATGAAACCACGAGAGGAACAGAACCAATTGTCCGCAACAATCCGTATAAAAATGAATGGATCGGCCTCCGACGCCACCTTCGTCTTTTCAGGCTTGTCTCGATAGAATCGTAGTATTAAAATTCTTCACGAATGAAAGCACGGAAGAAACAAAACCAATTGTTCGCAAGAATGGAAGCATGAATGTAGTCCTATATACCACTGTGATGCCGCTTCGAATCGTATGCATTTGATCCGCAACCATCTGCCGGCCAAGTATAAGAAAATGCAAGAGTACCTCAAGAGCCTGAGTAGGGTTGGAGTACAACACTCCACCAATACATAACATTGCTAGCCTTTGAATTTTGCTTATCAATTTAAGGTTTGCAGCTGTACAGAGCGCCGAACACCACACTTGATCACCTTACATAGGGACAAGTTTCACACCACCACAAATATTTTTAAATTTAATCAATACACACTCAATTTACTGTCGTTTTATATTATCATTATTCACATTTTATATAGAATTCGATAAGTGGCATAATAGGCGTATAAAAGACCCCATCAGACAATTATTTCTGTCCTATCCAAGTAAAATATTTAAATTTTATATTTATATATTTGTGTAACTTTTAAGCTTTATATTACCCCCTTCTGTTTTTTTTTCTTGTTTTGACTGTAAACTTTCAATTTGCATATTAGATTACAATTGAATTCATCTAATCCCATTTTTTAGTTCTATAAATTTTTACAATAATACCGCAGAACACCAAACAATTTATATACGTAGATGTTACAGTTCAACACTAAACTACACATAGCACATATGTTCGTAGGTATTAATGTTTGTATATAAAATCAAAATGATCAAAAATGATTTTTCTTCCTGTTATTCTATAATTTGAGAATATTTTTATTTGCATTTTTTATTCTATATATGAAATTCAATTTTGTCTTCCACCTCCTTTGTTTTTCAAATACAGGATCAAATAATAGAAACTATAAAAAGAATCACTTAAAATATCCAAAAAAAAAAAATTATCCTGTTTCAATGAATTTAAACTTACTGCAGCAGACAATTTGTATATTTTCTACATTTCTCGTTAATGTATAAATCGTATATAAAGAATTCAGATGAGACACAATTTTTTTTATTGTGTCTGATTGTGGTCAAACAAAAGCAGATGTTACATGAATATTGTGCTTGTGTCCTTAAAAACATATACATTCATTTTAACTCGTTCGGTTCCATTGGTATATGAGCATGTATATATGTTTTTAGGTCATCAGAGAATTAAATATCACAAAATACAATTCAAAATAACAAAGGAAAGGTGACTAGAGGATACTTAATTTGAATTCGATTAATGTGATGCTTAGATGCGTCTCGACACAACATATACAACAATGATGCAATGTTAAACACTTCCCATTTGAATACTGCAATATGCATATATTGTATTCTTGTGTGGAAATTTAAAATTATTGTGAAATTATAGTCAATTCAAGTAGCATTAATGTAGTTTATAACACAAAACAAATAGAATTTCAAAGCACTGGCTTAAAATATTTTGGTAAGGCTATAATTTTGTTCCATATAGATATATAAATATTATCAGTAAAACAAATAAATTTGGTGGAGCGAAAAAAATAGTTACCCTATAACAACAAGATTTTCTTTAAAATTGTGTGGACTTAAACCATGATCTCTTGGAATCTCAATTACAGAAAATGAAGTACTTAAAGAGACTGATTGCCTCCAAAGTAGGTAAGTATATCCGGGACGTCGCGCCATAATATGACCCTATTTTGCAGCTTAAGAATTCTAAATAATTCGAAAACGAAAACCCAATTAAAATGCAATTTAAAATAGAAATGTTTGACGGTCCTAGTTACTGGTTTAATACATAAATAATAAATATTTTGTGGGACAAGTATATAGTAACAATATAATTATTATGTAAATCATGTTGAATATTATAAAATTTAAAAATTGTGTTTATGCACATTCGCATTTAGCCCTTTTACATTTATCCAGCACGTTAAATAATTTTATTCGCGATTTGTTAATTTAAATAATTTTTTTTTTTTTTGCTTACTCACCTATATTTTTTTTTTTTGTAAATTAATTTGGTCAAAAGTTAATTATGGAAATTCATTATTATATATTAAATTTACTCGTGGGTCTTGATTTATATGCATTGTTTTTATAAAATGTCAGCAAAAATATTTAAAACGAATTCATGTTTGAATTAAAACAAACAGCAATTAGGATCGAGAATAAAAGTATGAAGAGGATGATGAAGTATACTAAATGAATTTCAGTTAATATTGAAGTTCTACTAACTACCATCATACATACACTCAGTAATATTATATAATAATAGCATATATAAGTAAATACCATTGGGTAAAAAATTACTATAAAAGCAAAAATTTTACCCGTATTATTAAAATATGCGTGAAAAAACTTGAGGTGCGATTATTATGTAGGTAATTGACTTATTTTTAAATAAGTTTATAAAATTCAAGGTCTTGTTCCTTTTAGTAAATCGTTCAAGTGGGATTATACTACATGAAGCGGTTCATAATAAGTAAATAATATGCGTGAATAAATTTAAATAGGGTTCGGATTTTTTTAAATCAAATTGCAAGAAGCCTACTTTCATTCATCTTGATAATATATTAAAATTAAAATTAAATTGGAATTTCCGGTCCCAATCTTAATAATTTGCAATTATAAATTATAAGGTAATTTTAAAATCCATAAATTTATTGCTTACAAAATATTTTTATTAAGATTGGTTTGCATGCTAGAAAAAGTTTTAATATTATTCTTTTGTATTGTTGTTTTCAGGTACATACTTACATCTAAAAAAATGTGTATGTACGGGATAGCTGACTTGGGGCTTCTTCTCTGCTGCTGTCGTTTATAGTCATGAATGAGATCCAGATAAAACTTGATGTGAAGTGGGTTTAGGCGGTTGCATATGCAGATTACGTTGCTATTCTCGTTTTAGGGTTTGACCCTCCAACGATCATCAGTGTCTTGGAGAGACTGAAATGAGCTCTTATACCGAGAAATGTGAGTAAGAAGTAAAGGAATAAAACGGAGCTAGTATTTTTTACGACAAAAACCAAAATTCCCGACGATTCGCTGCCCAATTTCTTCTTATATTCGGTAGTATTTCTTCCGAACTTCCGTTTGCCCAAATTGGGTGGTTAAGTATTTGGATATTGTGTTGGACTCAAAGCTTAAGTAGAGAATGGACGTGGAGGAAAGTGTGAGGAAAATCTACTTGGCTCTCTGGGCCTGTAAGAAAATTATTGCAAGCAAAAAACTTAGCATCATTATGTGCTTGTAATCAGCGGATGTGCGACTAATTCTCGTCTACCAAGTTAAGTACGGTTCAAAGGGCTGCGTGCATTGGTATTACTGTACCGTTAAGTTAGATACCTCTGGCTTCAAGTAGAATTATATAAAGCTAATCTGGAGCTGAAGGACAGCTGTGCCTTCAGACTCTTATTCTCCTATATTACAAAACATCCGTAATATGTTAATAACATCTATTACTGAGTATTTTTGGGAACCGGGTCTACTTTTAAAAGAGGCCAAATAGGAATCACAATTAGTTAATGAATTCACTGATTCACCACTGAATTTATACATAATTCAATTAATTTAATTAATTTTATGCTATTTTAACAAATATATACATGATATTGTAACCTACAGCTAATGCTAAACACCACATAATAATCACTTAATAGTATAATGACTTCTTAGAGCGGAATTCATTAATAGCATATTATCAAAATACTTAAGAAAAAATCCTTTTTTTTTTTGTTCTATAACATTATAATTTCTTCCGAATCCTTTTTTCTCTTATAGTTTCTGTTTAACATCATACTTGTGTAATAATATAACAATATAAAAAACGAAGGACTTCATTATATATCCTTTTCCTTTCAATAAAATCCCTTTATTTTATTATAAAATAATTAAAATACGTGTGTATAATTTGTATACGACCATGTGGAATTGTGTGTGTGCATTTAAACAAAAATATGGAGGGACACGTTCATCTTTCTTAAGTACATTATATAGGGATTGTAACATAATGTAAGTAAAATATTACAAAAAAAAAAAAAAACAATAAGACCGAAAGAAGACTTGAGTTTTTTTTTTCTTATAATATTAAAAAGGGTAGAAATAAAATGTAAAAACAATAAGAAATAAATGTATGTATGTATGTGTGCGTGTAAATTTGCAATAATCGGTATTTTACAAGAGAGATTGTTAACTTATATGGCGTGAAATATTGTACAAAATGTAGATATATGAAAAAGTAAAAGACTTCGTCTAAGACACTCTTGTAAAACACTTAAATGATTGATTTCCTCTTGACAAGAACCTAGAGTTTTCTTTACAAAATTGATTGATGGTAGAATTTCATTAAAAAAAAAATAAGAAAAATGAAAAATTGTAATAAACAAAAACCTTAAACAAGAATTCTTTTTAATATAACATTTTCAATATAGTTGGAAAAGTAAAAATTTTATTAAATGTTCATGCAGTTGTAGTCTGTACACTTTCATTTGAGAAGCTTTAAGATATTTGGTGTATTCATAAACCATATAAAACACCAATATATTTCCTCATTTTTTAGGCTACATTTATTATCAGCCTCGCGACGGGCTGATCTATTTTCGACTTGTGATTTAAAACTTGATAATGTTTGGCGTGGATTGAGTCGTAGGAGCTTTTGGATTGCAGTTGAATAAAAAAACTTTTGTTTTAGAAAACATATGAACGGCAATGCTCTCAAATGAGAATAAAATTTTGCTTTATATCAGAACTGTTTTGCAGTATATTATGCTTTCCGTCTCATAGGCCTGGGGTATATATGTACGAAAAAAATACTTGAAATGGGTGCAAATTAAGCTAAACAAAATTTTGAGGTTATTATTGTACAAACCATTCTTTTTTTGCAAATAAACCACTTTTAAAATAAGGAAATTATGAATGGAATATTCTTTTTTCTTAAGAAGCTGTTCATTTACTCATTTGAAATTAAAATTCTTGGAGTTCCTGATAATGTTAATAATATTAAAATTTTCAGTTATCAAAGCACAAATCTTAATTATTTTATGATTTTTTGTCAATTTTATAGAACGGAATAATGTGCTTTTGTGAAAATTTTTATTTAGCACTACCTTTTGTTTTTGGAATAATATAAAAAATAAGACGGAAGAAAATTACAAGCTTTATGGAATAAATGCATATATATAGTAAAATATAAGTTTTTTACATATACCAGTTGTCCCATCACTTCTCATCTTTAGATGAGTCGGAAGTGAGAGTATAGAAAATATTTTTTTCTAAATATAGAATTCAGTGAAACAATTTATTTGGTAAGAAAATAATTACCCTTCTAATCTGAATGTAATTTAGAAAGTTATAGATAATAATCAAAAAGAAGTACTCTAACATTGAAACGTTGGAACAAAATTCATATACATGGATTCAAATCGTTCTAATGAAGTCACTTAACTTAAAACCTTTCTAGCTCCTATAGGACTATAATATATATAATTTTCTAAATTCTCAAAATAGTCAAATTATTTGCCTAAACGACAGTCTCATTTAAATATTTGTATTCTATATGAATATTGACATTTCGCCATGTAAAATCGCCCTTGTTCAATATTCAACTTAAGGGAGTGAGAACACCATGTATTCAAAATATATTGAAATAATGTAGTATATATATAATGTCTGCAACTTGCAAGGATATTTTCTCTTTAATTGCTTTTAATTGATTGATTCTCTTTTTATATTAAAAAACAAAAAGAGTAATAATAACAACAACAATAAAAAATTCAATAAAATTAAATAAGTCCTTTTTAAATAAAAAACACTTTTCCAATTGCATATCTTGAATTTTTTTCAAAAACAGAAAAAATTTAAACAATTTAAAAATTTATTTTTAATTTAAACAAATAAAATTTAAAATAAACATTTGAATTTTTTTTTAGATTTTTCAAAATTTTTTCTTCAAATATAGAAAAATGTTTTAAATTAAATTTAAATTAAATTTTAAGAAAAATTAAAATTTAAAATTTATTTGGATATTTTCTGAATTCTAAGTAATTAATCCGACATGCCTTAAATCACAAGAAACACAAGTTGAATCGAAATAAATTTCTACAATAAAATAGTGCTTCAACACTTATATCCATAGCACTCAATTAAAACTACGCCTACATATATGCAATAATTTAATACACCAAACTGATACCAAACCCTTAATGTCAATAATCGAATATATTAAATTAAATATTGGAATATTTTAATTAAATTTTCACAAAAACAACACAATAATATTATATTTCCCTCCATTTTAAAATTACTATCACGTACAATGAATAAATTTTTTTTTAAAATTATTTAAAGTTCACTTACTTTAAGAGAATATATTCGATGTGACAATTGTATTTTTCAGTTCATAAATAAAAAACAAAAAAAAAATATGATATAATAATATTGTCACATTCATCACGAATCAAGGATATTTATTTCTCATTACAATACTATTATAATAATATATTTTATTCATGACAATGGAATTAATATATTGAAGTTATTAAGTGGAATTATTATTATTCACATTTACTATTTAAAATGAATGTGAATTTAAAAGATTTTTTAAAAATTTTAAATAAAATTTAAAAATGAAATTATGATCGTATTATTTTCAGGAAATAATACACCCAAACTCATGCATTATTTTATTTTCTGATTAAAAATTTATAAAAGGTAGTTAATTAAATAGTAAAAATATTAAAAATCAAATGTATCCGGATCTCACTGCCAATATGCTTTTGGTAAATAGCATTAATAAATTTAATTTATTGTTGATTCCTGAAATTTGGAAGTTATATTACATACGAATGCCGATTACTATGGTATGCAATTCATATGTATATTATATAAGTTTATGTGTAAATATTTATGCCACTATATTTAATAAATTTTCAATCATATTTCGTATTCCTCTTATTAACGTATAATATTATTGAAAATATGAAAATTTAAATTAATTAGCAGAATAATTTCTTGTATTCTCTTCTTCATCAACAGTATAATGATGAGTAAATTTTAAATAAAATGAGGGAAAAAATACTTGACAATATTATATAAAATCTGTTCGAAACACAAAGGGTTTTGGGGATTCTAGTCCGAACAAGAACGAATCAAAAGATTCTTTGAAGTCTATACTCTGGACACTAAACTTTTGTTATGTGCTATTATTACATTTTTGGTAATATCTGAAAAAGTATATATAGATATTTCTTGAAATTTTATATATGAATTTGAAGAACACAATTCAATCACTTATACGACATTAGATTTTTTATTAGGTAATATAATTACGCAAGTCAGGATTTTATTATTTTCCTTTCTCTATAAGAAAGAATAATACTTACTATTGAATACAATAAGAACAACATTCAAACTACTTATATATACAAAATGAATATATGAATTATAATATCTTATTACTGTATTCCATATTCACTTCAAACACAGTGATAGTAAAATATTTTATATACTTATATACAGGACTCGTTTTTTAATGTAAATAATGCATACTTAATTATTTCAATGGCACTTAAATTAATGTCATCCCGTTTCAGCACGTACATAATTATTGTTTTATATATTAAAGATACGAGTATTGCAATTGATTTCTTTTTCATTCTTTTTCATTTTTTTCATACTTAAGAGAAAATTTACATTGATTTTCAATGTTGTCTTTCATATTGTTTACCGTGACGTACTAGAAAACCACTCTTGAATTAAATGTTCAAGAAAGAGAAAATATAAAATTATAGTCTGTATAAGTTTGAGTTCCTTATTACTAATTTTTATCATATATATTGGGTTTTGGTATTGAATTAATGCTATAATGTTATTCAACTCGCCCAAGGGTGAAAGCACTAATCAGTCTATTGCCGCATTGTCAGCTCCCACCCCCTATCTCACTAGTTCATCGACTCTCTCATTTTCTTCGAAATGAAATTCGATTCTTCGGAAACCCACCCTATATATCCCGCATAAAGCCCTTAATGCCGCCCTGTACCGCCTCACTAATCTAGATTTGACAGTGCAGGAGCCCAGTGCCTCAAGAGCCACTCTGCTGTCAACATCAATAGTAACGACTTCAGTCTACTAAAATACACTCCAGTAGTCTGGCAGCTTAAAATATACTCCAAGCTCCGTTTCCTCACAGAATACTTCTGTCATAGTCCCACTAAAAATAAAAATATATAAACTTTTAAATACAAAACTCTCCTTATTCAAAATCAGCATCATTAATCGTTCGTTTTCTTTTTGTTTCGTAGAATCTACATACCTTATACCTTTAGAAAAGTTTAAAATTTTTATAAACATAAAAAATATTTTAGTGTGCTGAAGAAGACAATTTTTTAATGCAATTATTGCACAAAAAAAAATGTAATTCAAAAATTGAATTGTTTGTGTTATTGTAGATAGATATACTTACAAACACTTAAATTTATATATGTGTATATAGCTATTTTACAAAAAACAAAAACCTTATGGAAAAAAAATCAATTATGCCAATAGCATTTTTGTTTACTCAGCACATTTCGATAACCTTTAAAATATATGTATTCTCACCTCCTCATGCTCTCTCTTCATCGCAAATACTTACTGTACATACAATATAAAAATTCATAATTTGAATTCTCTTTAGAAGAGTACTTTGGCTTCGGTACGGTACGGTACATTAGAATTGAAATTTTCTCCCTAATTCAAATCAATAATATTATTTGAAAATGGTACCTAAGAAAGGGTCAATATGGCATTATTAAGTGTGAAAATTATAAAGAGAATAAAAAAGACAGAAACAAAAAAAAAAAACAAATAATTTTCCTAATGGGAAAATGACTAATTTTTTAATATTTTTTTATTTTTTATTATTTTCTGTTCATTTAACGAAGGAAAAAAAATTTTCAAATCCTGATTTATAATAGTTTTCAATTTTTAATCCTTTTTCGATTATTTTTAATTTAAACTTGTGCATTAATATTTTGATCCAAAGCAATTATAAGCAAAGAAGAGAGATGAGAAAAACTTCTACAAAAATAAATGAACAAACACTGAAAAAAAATTTATTTTATTTTTAAATAAAATTAGCCAACTAGTAAACTGAAAAAAAAAAGAAATAATTAAAGTTATTTTAAATCTACTTTTAGTTTTAAATGCTAGCAAACAAATTTAAAAATATTTAAAAATAGAAAAAGAATATTATTTTTTACTTAATTTCATATTATCTTGATTATAAAAGTTTATTTTGAACAATTTTAATTAAATTACTTTTCAAAAATTGATTCAAATTAAAAAAAAAAATATGAGGAAAAATTGAGTTGATCATGTCAACTATATGATATCAGTACGAACTTGTTATCCTATTAGCGAATTTACAATAGCCTTCAAACTTATGTTCACACGGAAATAATAGTTGCCGTATTACCATATTAATTTATTCACAATTTCAATAAAATAATTTCAATAGTTTTTAAGATATGACTAAATAATTATTGAAGTGTGAAGGCAGCTACTGCAAGGAATCACAAATTTCAACGATTATCACACATAACACCCTAATTATTATGGTATATTTGCTTATGTGAAATTTCGATATTATAGCCTTAATAATTTCTGAAATATAGCGAAATGTCTTTTGAATTGACGGGCAGCTACCCGCACTACTGCTTCAATGACATCCAATTGAAATAAGTTTCCGGCATTTACAATATTATAATAAATTATTTGTAAAAATTTATGAAATTTTGAGTTATCATGAGACGAACGGACACCTGGCTAAATCGACTCAGAATTCTTACATTTATGTCTATATCTCAGACCATCATGCTTGCAAACGGTTAAGCAAATTTATACTTTCGTACGGATATAAAAAAAAGTTGAATATAAAGGAAGATCGCCAGTTGGTTTTCTTTTATATTGCAAAATTTCGAATATTTTCGAATAGTATATTACTTTAATGAATTTTACATTTTTGTTGTTATTTAACTTTAAAAAGGATATTACGTATGGGTTATGATGAGGACTTTCAAAGTTGTCTATATTTATTCTTATATATGCACTTGTTTACCCATGAAATAAAAATTAACCATATGTGTAACTATATGTGTTACAAATGAAGTCCAAAAATATTTTTGAATACGGATGCCGCAAAATAAAGATATCGGGAATTACATATGTTCACTTTGTAACTTTAAGACAAAAGCAGAACAAAAGCGATTTTCCACGGTTAAATGTCAAAATTTATATAAAACACACATATTATAAAAATGAGAGTGGCTGCCCAGAATAAAACCAAAGTGCTATCACGATTTTAACTGACGGCGATAAAATAGCCTAAAAATATATTTTACCTCACGCCATTTTTCAACATCATCTGTTTCTGTGTATTTACGTGACATTAAATGCTGATTTTACCGATCAGCTATTGTTCTGTTTTAACAATGGAAATCGTTCGCCGTTTTCGTTTTTCGCTTTCCTCTTTGGTTATGTCTGTTAAGCCATAAGCTCCTACTATTTCGATAGGGAAAAGTATAGCACATATTATAACATTTATTAAAAATTTATTACCAAAATATTACTTATAGAAAATATATATCTACACACATTCACACATACATAATGCAAATAAATCTTCAAGGCAAGAAGATTGTTTTCATCTACAACAATTGAACTATAGGTATATGAATACATATATTTAAACATTTATTTTGTTTGGGTATGGGTGTAATTGCATTAATGTATTTCTGTACACACGCATGAATTATTGTTGCAAGTGAGAAAATTTTTCACTTAAAATTAAAGTAAATTCACTCGCCTCTCTTTTTCCATCTGTATTATATGCTCTTATATTTTATGTTATTATAATTACATAAGTGGCTATATGTACACTACATATATATTTAATTACATATAAGTATTATATCAGAATTCAAAACAGAACATAAAGAAATTGAAAATTTTAATTAAAAATCTTAAAGAAGAGAGGAGTTCAATAAATTTTTCATTATATTATAGTTTAAGTTAAAAACAGGCAGAATATTATCTCTTTAAATTTTTAAACTCTCACTATATACATATAAGAAAATTAATAAGTAATTTAAATTTATGAATTTTAATGTTATCTCTGTAACAACCCCACATGTGTGAGCATTTTGTAACGTATGTGAATTATGAAGAATATTATTGTACAAGTAGTTAGATTTGAAGAACAGGAAAAAATGTATAAATGAAAATTATTAAAAATTGAAAGTTGAGTTTTCTAAGACTTTAAGAAGTTTTTGAACTTATACTATAATTTTTCTATATGAGAAACTTCTCAATAATATGCTTATCAAAAGTTCAAACAGGAGCAAAAATTAATTGAAAGTTGATAAAAGAGAGATGAATAAAGTTTTCTTAAAGAATTTTTTAATAAAAGAAAATGGGAGAAGTAAAAAGTGATTTTTGCTTTAAATTGCGAACTTTATGTATGGAGGAAGTTGCACTTTTTGTTTTATGTTTAATTCGTTTAATCTCTCATTGCCACACTACTTGATTGTTAAATAAGAATAACTTTTTGAAAAAACTTTTAAATTACTAAAAAAAAGTATAAGAATAACTTTTTTTTATGGTTCAGGGATTGTAAGTCACTCACATAACGTATACATTTAATTCTCATTTTCAAGTTAAACCAAGAGTTATCAAAGAATGCATTTTTGCAGAGTTTTTGCTTTTGAATTTAGTTCAATTATTTATTAACTTTATCATTTGAAACAGATTTTAAAGAATATTGTGAATTATATGAAAAGTTATTTAATATATGCCTTAATTGATGTACTTATGTACATACTATATCTGATTAGAATGCAAAATAGTTGCAGAATAATTCAAATAAATCTTTCGTAGGTAAGCATTACAGCCTATTATCATACATTAGTAGAATCTATAAACTCGCAGTGATAAAATACTAAGAATCGCTCTATCTCTTCTAGTTTAGCCGTAAAACGCATTTAAAGTTTTTAAAAAAAAAAAAAAAAAAATAAAAATAAAAAATTTTTTTTTTTTTAATGATCACAAAAAACAATTAGAATCGCTCTAGCTCCTCTAGTTTAGACGCAAAACGCATTTAAAGTTTTAAAAAAAAAAAAAAAAAAAATCTGTTGTCGTGGTCATGTCTCGCGGCGAGCCTCTTACTTTGTGAGTTTCAGCCCTATATCTATACGTCAGCTGACGACAGGCGTCCCAAGTCAAGGTGACACAGCATATGCCGATGACTACATGGCTAAGGGGGAGCTTAGTCGTTAGTATGCGGACTCTGGATACCAGGCGCCCTCCAGTTTAAACGAGCCTTCCCATGGTATGCCGGGCTCTGCCATGGGTGACTTTACTTTCCCGCGCTATTCGTGGGACCAAAAATGGAAAACATAAACAATAACAGCAAAAACAGCAACAACAAGAACAATAACTGCAATAACACAACAACTGCAACAATAACAACAGTGACAATTACAACAACAACAACAATACTAAGGACAACATAAACCCAGTTAGTGCTCAAGGGTCTTCGGAACCAGAGCTTCTCTCGACTGACGCAGAGGAGGAACTCCTTCTCACACCAGTAGAGGAAAAGGCGGCGCCTCCGATGGAGACGGATAATCAGGATCCTCTTGGACCTATTATCCAAAAAACTGAGGAGGACCTGAAAGGGTTGGACATCAGGGGAAAAAAACAATATTTCTCTGGTGCATCCAAGCGGCGTATCGCGGCTTATATCAGGGATGGCATGTCCCCAGAGGAAGCTCGCAGATATGAGAAGGAAAGGCTGGAAAAGCTGAAGGCCTGCGGATCAGGTGTTGTGGCCGACCATCCCCAGAAAAGGGAAAGTTCGGAAAGCAACACCCCTGATGCAGGGCCCTCAAAAAAGAGTCGATGAAGGGCAATGTTGAGGAAAAGGTCCCTGGGAACATTCCTCAACAAAACCCGAAAATGACTTCTTATCGGGATACAGTAGCACAGGTCAAGGTGGCCATCACTCATAGACTGCATCTAGAGGAAAGGCTATCCGAAGTTCAGATGGGGAAAATCAAAGTAGCCATCATGGATGAAATGGATAAAGTTGTGGATTCTCATCCACAATTCACTGCAGCGTTGCAAAGGGACGGATGGATATCCGTAACATGCAACAATCAAAACACCAGGGAGTGGATAACCAGTATCTGCAGGAAGATAAATCTTTGGGACGGTTGCGACGTGGTGGTACTAGCTGGCGACGACATGCCCAAACAGCATGTCTGCGTCACCTACGTACCAAAGGACGAGACAACCGTCAGTCTCTCCAGGGACAAATTTCTAAGTAGGATAGGGAAGCAAATTCCCGGCCTCAAGATAAGTTCCTGGAGGGTGCTGAGGATGGATAAGGAAAAGGACGGGGGCTGCTCCATCACCTTTTCCGTGGATGATTCCGGATTGGAAGATCTACGGAAAGCGGAGTTCCGACTTTTCCTGAATTTCTTCCGTGTTACAGTTCGGGTTAAAGGAAGAAAATCCTCTCAAGGTGCTGGCGGCAGGGCAGCCAAAATAAAAAAGAGGCTATGGCAGGGGAGGCGCCCACCAAGATGGTAAAAAGGCGGAAATGGGAGGTAAAGCTCATGTAAAGCCTTTGTCTAAAGGGCCAAAGCCCATAGGCAAGAGCCGGAGGAAATGATATGGCTGTGAGGTGCATCCAAATAAATCTACAGCATGCTACGACATCTACTAATGTTCTAGCTCATAGATTTATGAAGGATCACCTCGATATTGCCCTTATTCAAGAGCCTTACATAGTGAAGGATCAGGTTAAGGGCCTAACAGGTGAGCTATTGTATGATAATACAACTGGGGGCAGGCCTAGGGCTTGTCTTTTGTTTAGTAAAAGGCTAACGCATTTTCCCATTCCAGATTACTGTTCTAAGGATCAAGTAGCTGCGTTGGTGAAGGTGAAGTCCTCCGGGGGCTGGACAGAGTTCATTGTGTGCTCATCCTACCTCTCGGGGGACTGTGCCCACCCGGACGAGCAACTGAAGGATCTAGTGAACTTTTGTGGAAGGAGGAACTTCCAACTTATAATAGGAAGTGATGCCAATGCCCACCACACCGTCTGGGGAAGCAGCAATATAAACAAAAGAGGTGAGTGCCTACTTGAATTTATATATAGCAATAAATTAATGGCTATGAATGAGGGCAATAGGCCGACATTCATAAATGCAATTAGGGAAGAGGTCCTTGACATCAACCTTTGCACTGAATTTATCGGCAGTAGGGTTGGTGGATGGCATGTCTCAAATGAGACATCTTTGTCCGATCATAGGCAGATTAGGTTTGATATCATGGTCTCCGGGGGCCCGGCAGAAGAAATATATCGGGTACCCCAATCCACAGATTGGAGTCAATTCGAAACGCTCCTCATGGTTGGGATTGGATCCGTTCCTGCCTCTGTCAGAACGGTGATGGATATCGAACTGGCCAGCGAGGCCCTGACAGTGGCTATTACTAATGCCTACCATGGGAACTGCCGCGCTAAGCCGAGGCTGTGCAATAGGAAGTCCCCGTGGTGGAATGAACAGCTTTCAAGGCTTAGACTAAAGACCAGAAAGCTATTCAATAAGGCCAAGGCGTCGGGTTCGTGGGAAGAGTATAAAGACTCACTCACAAAATACAATAAAGAAATTAGGAAAGCGAAGAGAATCTCGTGGAGGGCGTTCTGAAAAGGCATTGATGAACTCTCCAGCAGTGCGCGTCTTCACAGGGTGCTTTCCAAAAAGTATGCTAGCGGGTTGGGCCTAATGGAACGTCCTGATAGCTCCATGACTGAGAACGGAAAGCAGACGTTGGAGCTTGTGGCGTCAACGCACTTTCCTGACTCGGAGATTCTTCGGAATTACTCAAATGCGGTCATTGATTCGAGGGCATCCTGGCCCAGGAGGGATGACTGGCAACGATCCCGTCTAGTCTTCATGATGGGCAGGATTAGATGGGTTGTTTTCTCTTTCAGGCCCTTCAAATCTCCAGGTGATGACGGGATATATCCTGCATTTTTGCAGAGGGGCTTCTAACATATCACCAGAGCACTGTTGGAAATTTTTCGTGCCAGCTATGCATGGGGTTACATCCCTCAGGCATGGAGAGTGGCTAAAGTGACGTATATTCCGAAGATGGTTAGGCGACCAAGCAACCACCAAAAATCTTTCCGTCCAATCAGCCTTACTTCTTTTCTATTGAAAGCAATGGAAAAAGTGATTGATAGATTTATACGGGACGGTGCACTGCGAAGCAATCCCTTGCATGAATCTCAGTACGCCTATCAGTCGGGAAGGCCTACTGTACTCGCTCTGCAGCGTCTGGTGGGGGTCCTCGAAAACTCACTGGAGGTGCGGGAGGTGGCAGTTGGCTGCTTCCTTGATATAGAGGGAGCTTTTGACAACACCCCTTATCATGTCATCTGTGAGTCGTTGCACAAACGAGGGATCGATGCGACGACTAGCAGATGGGTTAATCGGATGCTACAGGATAGGATTATTAAGTCCACCATAGCTGACGATATACTCTTCATCTCCGCTGCAAAAGGATGTCCGCAGGGCGGGGTTCTTTCGCTCCTCCTGTGGTCCATTGTAGTGGATGATCTAATCGCTGCTCTCAGGGGCTCCGGGGCGCGTGTCTGGGGATACGCCGACGATGTGGCCTTCGTCGTGCGGGAAAATTTGAGAGCACTATTTCTGATCTTCTACAGCAAAATTTACTTGTTGTGGAGGGGTGGTGCAAAGGCGTTGAGTTAAATAGAAATCCAAGCAAGAGCACTTTAGTCGCCTTCACCAGACGCAGAAGCAGGGATAGATTAAGGAGCCCAATTCTGCTTGGCGAACGTATTAGTTACTCTAGGGAGGTGAAGTATCTGGGGGTAACCCTGGATGATCGTCTCTCTTGGAATACCCATATAGATAGAGTTATCGGGAGAGCTACGGCGGCCTTGTGGACGTGTAGGAGCTTCATCGGGGGAACCTGGGAAATTAGTCCCAGAATATCACTGTGGCTATATACGGCCCTTGCTAGGCCCATCGTCACCTATGCGTGTGCGGACTGCACCACCATATATTGAATACGTTCACCAAACAGAATTGGGCTCGTTAATCTATCCCTGCTTCTGCGTCTGGTGAAGGCGACTAAAGTGAACTTGCTTGAATTTATATTTAACTCAACGCCTTTGCACCAATTTTCCACAACACGTAAATTTTGCTGTAAAAGATCAGAAATAGTGCTCTCAAATTTTCCCCGCAAGACGAAGGCCACATCGTCGACTGATCCCCAGACACGCGCCCCGGAGCCCCTGAGAGCAGCGATTAGATCATCCACTACAATGGAGCACAGGAGGGGCGAAATAACCCCGCCCTGCGGACATCCGTTATCTGCAGACCTGGTTATCCACTCCCTGGTGTTTTGATTGTTGCATGTGACGGATATCCATCCGTCCCTTTGCAACGCTGCAGTGAATTGTGGATGAGAGTCCACAACTTTATCCATTTCATCCATGATGGCTACTTTGATTTTCCCCATCTGAACTTCGGATAGCCTTTCCTCTGGATGCAGTCTATGAGTGATAGCCACCTTGACCTGTGCTACTGCATCCCGATAAGAAATCATTTTCGGGTTTTGTTGAGGAATGTTCCCAGGGACCTTTTCCTCAACATTGCCCTTCATCGACGTTTTTTTTGAGGGCCCTGCATCAGGGGTGTTGCTTTCCGACCTTTCCCTTTTCTGGGGATGGTCGGCCACAACACCTGATCCGCAGGCCTTCAGCTTTTCCAGCCTTTCCTTCTCATATCTGCGAGCTTCCTCTGGGGACATGCCATCCCTGATATAAGCCGCGATAGGCCGCTTGGATGCACCAAAGAAATATTGTTTTTTTCCCCTGATGTCCAACACCTTCAGGCCCTCCCCAGTTTGTTGGATAATAGGTCCAAGAGGATCCCGATTACTCGTCTCCATCGGAGGCGCCGCCTTTTCCTCTACTGGCGTGAGAAGGAGTTCCTCCTCTGCGTCAGTCGAGAGAAGCTCTGGTTCCGAAGACCCTTGAGCACTAACTGGGTTTACGTTGTCCTTAGTATTGTTGTTGTTGTTGTAATTGCCACTGTTGTTATTGTTGTTGTTGTTGTTGCAGTTGTTGTGTTTGTCACAGTTGTTGTTCTTGTTGTTGCTGTTTTTGCTGTTATTGTTTATGTTTTCCATTTTTGGTCCCACGAATAGCGCGGGAAAGTGAAGTCACCCATGGCAGAGTCCGGCATACCATGGGAAGGCTCGTTTAAACTGGAGGGCGCCTGGTATTCAATGTCCGCATACTAACGACTAAGCTCCCCCTTAGCCACGCAGTCATCGGCATATGCTGTTTCAGCTTGACTTGGGACGCCTGTCGTCAGCTGACGTATAGAGCCCTATGGCTGAAACTCACAAAGTAAGAGGCTCGCCGCGAGACATGACCACGACACGAACGTAACTTTGATCGTTTCAATCACCCCTTTATCCTCCGCCATTACAAAAAAATAAAATAATATCCATAAAATTGGAACGAAATTTGCCACTAACAAAAGTTGTGAAATTTTGATAACTTGCTCAAGTTCTCACTAAACTGCTGTAGTTAGAGGTTTGTTCCAACATTAGTCAAAAATTTGGCAAATGAGACTTCTTTTTGTTTTCAAAATATTTGAAAGCATGGCTATGAATGCAATCATATCACTATCTAGCACCACTATAAAAAAAACGTTATTTGTTTCTTAACTTTTCAGTCAATTTATTAATTCTTCAAATATTTTATATTAGTTCTTGTTAGCTCTAATGAAAATATTTCTTACTGTAAAACAAACATTTCCTTTTTCTACCATTTTTTATTCAATTGACTTTTAATCAGTTTTCAGTGATAACTTCATCAATTCAATCAACTTCAGACGATACTTAATAATAAATTTCCTCTTTTAAAGAAAGAAAGAAAGGCCTTAGATAAAGCACCATATTCTCGCAATGGCGCATAAAAATAAAAACCTGGAAAAATTCATCAATAAAAGATAAAGCATAGAATTTCTTTTAATTTCAATCAAATTTTTCTTTTTTACAATATCAAATGCTGACCCATTCTTACGTGAAAATTGATAAAGCATTTTAAAATGTTTATACAATTTTTTTTGTCACTCATTATGAATTCAAAAAGTTTTGATGATTTTTTTCATTTTTTTATGTTTTTTTTAGAAAATGCAATTTTAAAATGGTGACACTGAATAACAAAAATGAAAATAAGAAAAGTTTAATTCACCATCACCATAAAAGTATGCAAGAGAAGAAACAAATTACGATTTCAATTTTGATTTTTTTTTTTCCATTTTTAGTAAGTGAATAAAATCTGTAATGTGCGTATAACATCTTTTATATAAGAATTATAATATCGGAAAAAAAACCAATTTACTAGTATCTGCTGTCTTACTAATTTCTAAGTCGCAGTTCAGAACTGGTCTCAAGAAAAACTTATAAATCAAGATTTTACTGTCCTGATATAGAGGCAGCTTTGGCTCTATAGAAAAATACAATAATTTTAACTTTTTTGCTCAGGTTTTTCGCTGATATTATTAAAAAACCAAGATGGTAGAACTCCATCACTTGTTCGATGTTCTTAGTGGTCATTGCAAGTTTAACTGTAGGAGGATATTTGAATATCATCATTAACTTTATTTTACTAGTAGATATCACCATTTTGAACTTAGAATCGGCTTTTTCAAATGAGTACAGTAGCCGTTGTATTGAACATCATGATATCAGTACTGCATCATAGGCATAGCAAATCACTTTCAGTTCGAGATCAGCAATATTATAACAGGCTCCCGCTACATTCACAGTGTTTTTAATCGTATGCATTATTGGATACTTTTGAAACATGTCTCGAAATTTCGTGACTCTTAATTTTGATACCGTAATTATTTGGGCTATAATGGGGGCGAATAGGAGCGCAATATAGAGTCATTGGACCAAAGCTAATCACATATTCAAAACTATTGTGGGTTATATAATATAATATCTTGTTCGAGGTGCACCTGTTTATACAGAACACAATGAATTTAGATCAAAGAAAGTCGGTAAATAAGCCGAGCAACTTGTATGATCGATAACTTCCACATATACTCATAGAACAACAAAAGCAAATAATTTTTTGAAACTGATGAAAACCTATTTGAAACCTGTTATAAGGTCTGTATATGCACTATAGAAAACAAAATTTATCTTTATATCTTATAGTTGACCACATCATTGCTACTCTTAATTCCTTCCATCTCAAATTGAATACCAATTTTTTTTATTGATTCGATATTTTTCTATTCAAATTTTCTCTTTTTCTTTTTTTTTTCATTTTTCATTCATTATATTTTCATAAAATGTACACCAAAAGTTTCTTAGATTTCATTCAATTCAATATGGCCACACAACAGAACAATAAAAAGCTGAAAAAAACATAAAATTGATATTCTTTTCTTTATACAAAGTGCTGATAAAAAAAAAAGAGACCAACATGTTACAGATTTCAAAATATCATTGAAAAATTCAAGTATGAAAAATAAAATTTCATAGCCCTTTTCACTTTAAAAAGAAATTCTAGAAAATCTATAAGAAAATAATAAGCTGTAAAAAGAAACAAACAAAAGTGGAATTGCAGTTGCAGTAAAATCCTTTTTGGAAGAATCCTTAAAAGTAAAATTTTTTATCTATCCGTCTTGATCTTATCCTTATTTTTATTCATTCATTTCCTTAGTTTTTTTTTCACTTTTTTTCCGTATTTAAACATTTTTTGAAAAGGACAATCGAAATAGAAAAAACACGACAAGTGAAGATAGAAGAAAATTCAGGAAAAAGGTATACAACGGTAAAAAATGAATATCTATTATAAGAATAAAAACAACAAAAATTCGACAAAACTTAGAAGAAGGAATAAAAAGGAAGAAAAATAGGGAAAAAGGAATTCAAATCGAATTTCCATTCATTCACCCTAACTAAACTGTTAAAGCAACATTATTTCATATTTAGGTATTTTAAAGGATTTTCAAGGAAAAGGTATGAAAATTCAATTGTGTAGAAGAGAAGAAAATATAAAAATAGAAACATAAAAATTTAAAACGGAAAAATTAGGGAAAACAAAAAAAAAATTCGTTACAAAGGAAATGAAGAAAATGTTTTAGCAAAAACAAAAAATGCAATCATTAGTGTTTTTGAATTTCTCTTTTGCACCCTTAAAAAACTTGCAACCATTTTCTTCACACCAATATACGTAATAGGTTTTTGTTTTTTTATTTACATTTCATGTAATATTTTTGTATTTTCCTTTATAAATATTGTAAAAACTAACAACAAATTACGTACACATTTAAATATTTTATAATTGAAATGGTGGAGCTTAAATTGAGTATTTATTGGAGCTCATGAAGGCATTGCTGTGATGAGCTTTTGAATGGTAATTAATTTCAAACTGATATTCGAAAGTCAAATTGACGGAACACGGGTGGGGATTTTAATAGTAAAATTGAACACAGGAAGCAAATTATTACCGGAAAAGTTTGATACTTAATAATTTTGATCAAATTCCAGTAAATGGAGCTCAGTATATTATTCCGAAAAAGAGATTATGCGCTCTATAATTGGTTGCTCTCTCGATGGCATTTTAGAAAGACTTTGAAATCTACGTTTTGTCGAATTCCAGTAGAATTTTATTCAAGGTTCACACGGTCAAGGTTCGCACGGCCAATCCTCTTAACATGTTCACCAAACCGACAATGTCTCGTTATGACCGCTATCACAACTCAAATAACTCTTCGACGAACAGTCATCAAATTTTTGATGCGATACCGATATAGCCTTGACCACTGTTCTCTAGTAGAGTTGTATAGAACTCCATTCGCCCATCTGCGATTGACTTGTTTGATTGCCATGTTAAATAGCGGGAACCTATAAGTACTCAGAGGCATTCCATAATCCTCATTTTCAGAAAAAGTCCCAAGAGTCGTTTCACGCCATTCGCCATTCAGTTTCTTTGGATTTCGCTGTGTCTTGGAGAACAAACCAGGTCAATTTCGAACTCACCCGCCATTTCGCTAAGAAGTAGATGTTTCTGATTCCAAGCTTCTTATCGCTACCTGACTGTCAGTGAAAATACTGATTCTTCTGCAGGATATCACATTGGATAAATAGCACACAAACTTTAATAAAATTAATCAACTTAACGTCAAAAACAAATACATTTATACAATTACATTAAAGTTGACATTCTAATGTCTATGGTCAGTAATTATCACTTAACTTAATTTTTAATAATAAAAACTTTTAAATAGTGAACACTTACTTAATGTCACTTAACAATTCTAAGTAGAACAGATTTCTGTCAAAAATAATCCGTTATATAAATTATAATTTACATAAAAATAAGTATATCAAATGTCAAAAAAAAAAAACGCATTAATTTTTAAAAATATGAGAATAATTATTTTCTTTTTTTACATTTTAATGCTTTCTATATTTAAAATATTAATTTTAAATTATTCGAAGTAGGAAAATGGAGAAAAACTTAATTTAATTTCTTCTTATTATAAAAATTTTTTCCATAATGTTCATGTCACTTTGTGTTAAAAGTAAAAAAAAAACAAGTGATAATGAACAAAAATAGAAAGTGCCAATATTAATTAGGTGAAGTAACTGTAAAGGAAATATGTCAGTTAACTATTTTTTTTTTCAGCTTTTATATAAAATAAACTGTTATAAATTTTTAATGTAATTTCCTACACAGAAAAAAAATGCTAAAATTATCACAATGTAAAATAATAATAAAAAAAAATTTTTCTGACATTTTGTTCCACTTAAAATCAACTTTTTTCTTTTCGTACAAATTCAATTCAAATTTCTGTTATACGGTATAGCACTTCTGTGCTTTGTTTCCAAATAATTTATAAGAAGATTTTTCACAATACTTTTAAAAATTTTTCCTTTTTGTTTTCTTTTTTCACCACATGAATTCAATGTAAGTATAAAAATAATTTCAAATTCAATTCTTTTATTCTATTGCCATTTTGCTATTTTTATTTCTAAGAATTTCGATAGTCACGATATTATAAAAACGAATCGAAAACTTTTCACAGGATAGTTGAAAAATTTGTTAAAAAAAAAAAAAATTAGCAAGTCATTAAAGGAAAATTAAGCACAAGAAACAAAAATCAAATAAAAATATAAGGAGCAATATACAAAGCTAATTCCGTTCACTCAAAGGTATCAATAAAAATTATGAAGAGAACTATGAATTTAAAACCAAGCTAATTCAGTACAATAGGTATGAATTTAAAACCAAGCTGACGCTCCATTATAATTACGTTGTTTTAATTTCTCTTTTCTTCAGTTTTTTCATTTTCGGAAATCGAATGAGCGGAAATATTGAATTAAAATTCTCACTTTCTCGATTATTAGTGTTTATGTTATATTCTCTGTAGAGATAATTAGAAGCTCGTAATTTTTAAATTTCGTAGTAAACTTACGCCCCAGTTCAATAATCCGTATATTATATTCGAGAGAAATAAACTGTAATAAATGCAACTTTTTATCTTATTTGAAACTAGGTCTGATAATCTTTTAAATAAGCCTCTTTACTTTTCTCTGGCTCTAGGAGTTTCCTTGGTCCTAAGAAACCGCCTTGAATGACGCCATAATTAATCGGTTTTTTATATTGGACCCACTTTCTATTTCAGAATATTGCATTCCTTCTTTTATGTAAAGCTATTAAATCACTTGTGTACTGTGCCAACTATTTCAATATTAATTTTAAGTAAAATTTTTCTATCTATATTGTGTCAAACGTTTTGCAGAAATCGTAAAAAATTATTACCATTTTACTTTTTTGTCTACTTTTTTTTGCGGTATGTGCTATAGTTTCAAATATTTTGCTAATATTATAGATGATAAATTGATTGATCTGGCGTTACTTACATATTAAATTAAATAATTTCGAGTATCATATAAGAAAAAAGCAATTCATAATATCTCTCAAAAATACTTTTTGTTCTATTATAATATTATGATAGAAGGTGAGGTCGGAAAACTCGAAAAAGAAATTACCATTAAAGATATTAAAAACCAAAAAAAAAAAAAATAACTAAAATAACAAGTCAAAAAAGTACAAGTTTTTACAAAATTAAGAAATTGATAGATTAAATAGATAATTTTGTTGGAATTACTATTGTAGGTCATGCATTATGCGATGAATTCGCGTTTTTATTCTATGCTCGGTTTGACTTTTGTATAGTTAAGCAAATTATGTTACTATTGCTTTGTATGTATATATGTTGACATATAAGAGAAACAAAAATATGGAGTATTTACTTACACACGTAAATATGCATAGTTGGATTTTTAATGGAACAGGGATAGGTCAATTTTGTGAATTTCTATATTAATTAAATTTAAAATTGAGTACACTAAACTTAAATTAAACTTTTCATTTCCATAAGAATTCCAAAATGTAAATTATATTCTCTACATTTAATATTCTTTTAAAATATATAGAAAGCAATACTCGTAACCAAGAAATTGAATTTAAATTAATTGCTTATACGCAAATTTCATGATAAATCCTGAAATCCAAAATTTACAAATATGCAACAAAAACAACCAAGTATGTGGTTACAGCCGAAATCACCTAAAAATAATTTTAAATTCTTAAAAAACTTCAAGATCTTTGTACACTTCCAATATTTTATCATAATCAACTTACGCTTGTCAAAAAATTATAATCAAGATTAAAAAAATTCCCAGCTGTTATTATTAATTTTGCTGAATGAATTTGTAATTCAAAACGTTTTATTTTTGATGTACGTTTTTTGTCATAAGTCACTCTTGATATACCATTTAATTTAACTGATAATGATGTACCCTTAATAAAAAAAAATCAAAGTAAATTAAAAATTTCACTATATTAAATTTTTAATACTCACATTTTCTTTAAAACCTTCACATATACAAGCAATTGAAAATAAAAGAATGACATTTGGCATACAACAGAAAATTGAAGCTGAAAAAATAATATGCAAATAATTTTCTTTTTTGATCTATACATACAAAATTTATAGGTATTTTCATAAACACAGTATATTGTTATATTTAGGGAGGTCCGTTGAACCTAGTGCTATATATAAACTGTTTTGATTTCATACAATAGTTAATAAAATTATAGATATTGCATATGCAACAAGTTATGGTTTTGCAGTATTGGTTGTCGCGCAATTTCTGTTTTGTAGTATTGTGTTTATGAAAATTTCTTATATTTTAATAATTAATAAAATTGAAAAATTTACCTGTTAAGATTTCAGTGTTGCCCTTAATAATTCTCATTGTTATAAAATATAAATTAATTATAAATTGATATGCTTGAACTGACAATTGTATTAATATAGAAAATTTAAATTTTTTAATAAGCAGCATAGTAATAAACCAAATTTTCGAATGAATTTTTTTACATAATAAAATTTGATTTTTTAAATTACGTCGAATATATTTATTATTCGTATCTTCATTATTAATATAGTGGTCAGTAATTATTTCTAAATTTTTCTCAATGATTTTCAATTGATTGCTTAAATAATAAATGAATAAAATGAAAAATAAATAATAGAAACGTCCAAATGTATGTGTCCAAAAACGCATTGTCCAATGTACTGACCATGGAAAATCAGATTTCCATGCAATTGCTATTATTGATATATCAAACCATGAACAAATTAAAATTATAGAAGAAAATAATATTGTAAATGAATTCTCTTGATATTTGTTAATTGAATTTATTTCACATTGTTGTATTGACAATTCTTTTAATAAATCATCGATTTCATCGATATTCGAAAATATATCGAAATCTAATTTTCTAGTAGTTATCATATTAATAGCTGAAACAAATTGTGCAAATTGATTTGATCCAAATTGTATAAAATCTAATATTGCAGCAGTTAATGTTAATGTTCCAGTTGGTAATGATGAAGTACCTTTTGCAATTGTTAGAATTTGATTCCAAAAATATACTTTTATAAATGTAATTAGCGGAAAATACATAATATTCATGAGAAAAAAAAATTTTTTTAATGGAATTTTGTAATCGATATTTAATAATGATAAGAAATTATAAAAATGAATGAAAATTTTAAAATCTTCACGAAATGACATGGATTTATTTTTGTTCAATTTATAATTTAGTCGTTTTTTTTACAAGAAATAGTTGAACAATTACAAAACTATGGCAATTGCTTCACGAAATTAAGAATTTAAAGTAAGAACTGGCAACGTAGTCTAAGAATGTATGGGAACCATTCACTATAAATATAATGAATAATAAATTAGTAATCGGATGATTAATAATATTTTAATTTCCTCATAATTAAGTAGAAAATATTAAAAGTAATTAATCAAATATTTTGTTTAACGTACGCAGTAATTATTACAATTCCCGTCATCTATCTGTTACTCGTAACAAAGTTCGTTAGTAAGCTATTACTGTCATTAATAACATTTATTTTTTTGTTGAGGACTTCCATCTGATCGTTTTTGAGAGCAAGTAATGTAGAGGTATTTTTGTTGTAACTCGTGATGTAAGTGAATAAGTAGAAAAAATGTTATTTTATTTTATATTGCCGAATAATAAATCCATTTTCTTCCCAAAATTATTATTAAATAAGTGATTATTATTAACATTAGCTGGAAAAAATAAAAAAATCATATTTTTAATAAAATCTTAATGACAGTTTGTTAAACCTACAACATACCTTTGTAATTGCTTTATAACTTATTAATTTAACACTAGATTTCATACTTATTATTTGTATTAAGAACAGTTTGTTTACGCATCTCCGTCCCAATAATAACATCTACATAAATATTACAAAAATTAAAAATTGTTTGATAGAATATTCAAAAGAATAGAGTTGGTCAATTTCAAATAAGTTCTTTTTCAATAATTCGGATAGCAATATTTATAGCAAATATAAAATTTAATTGTTGAGCACTAACATGCACACATAGCCATCTATATGGGACGGCTTTATTTAATTTTCAGGAACGTATTTCATAACTCCATAAATTCCAAATAGCAGAATTGAATTCTTATCCGATCGATGTCCGTCTGTTCTATTAACGAAAGCGTAATTGAGTTAAACATTCGATTAAAAGTGGCCTATCAATGCCATCCGGACGTTCAGAATCAAATAAACAAAAACTCTTTTGAAAGTGACCCTATCTTCAATATTACTTACTTGAATTTCATACCGCCTTAATGATTTTGCAATCATTATTAATTTGCCGGTATAACAAATTGTTGTGAAAATATGTTCTAAAAAAAAATTAAATAAATTTTAAAATTTTTCATTGACAACAAATCAAAAATTTTTTTTATTTTTTTTTTTCATTTTTACCTACAGTAAGTCTATATTGCCCTACTACATATCGAATTGCCAAATTGTATACACTCAATATTAAATTGAATCCAATCAATATTATTTCAAGAAATATTAAATATTTAAATTTATTCTCATTTAATATTTGAAATTTCCATAAAATCTTTAACAATTTTTTACAATTTTTCAATTTAGTATAACAATTAATTTTTAAATGTGAAATTTCTTGTCACAATAATTTTATACAATTTGTTAAATATTCAATATAAAATAAATGGTATAACAGATTCAATGTTATACATAATTCACTCCAAAATGATATTATTAAATTATATGAAAGTGTTGGTATATTAAAAAATTTTAAAAATATTAAAAATGTTTCTGTTATTACAATAATAAAAACTGTTATATAAAAAACTTTATAATAATTTTGTATAAATATTTTATTCACTCGAAATATTTTAGTAAATTTAATCAATTGTTTTTGAATTTTATTAATAAAATAATTATTTAATTTAAAATCAATTGATTGATTGTAGAATGAATTTGTTATTAAAAATAAATGTAATATTATTGATCCTTGATAAAAAATAAAATTAATTAAATTTTTATTATAATTTTTATTAATTTCAATATATAAAAATTCAATATATATTCCAGAAATTAATAATATTATGGTAACAATAAAATTTAAAATGATCCAAAATAAATTTTTATTATTATGGAAACCAAGATATTTAAATAATTTTAAGTAATTATTAATATTTTTGTCGAACTCCATTTTCTTATTAATATAGTTCAATTAATAATTAGTAACTAAATCCAAAAATTGCTGTATTATGATAAAAAAAAATCCTATTTAAAATATTCTTAATTAACTTGGTATCAAATTAAAATCATTAATCATTTACGACTTATTAATAATAATGACAATAACTTATAAGATAATAATGATATTATTGTAATACAACTGAATGATAATTGCAATAGGTAACAAAAAAAAGAATATCAGTCCAGAATGTAGTGATCCGAAAGCTGTCACATTCGGAGGAATATTCAAACAATACAAACTTTTAAATTAAAATAATTGGAGTAATTAATTAACCACAATTAAATTTAAGAAAAAAACTTCCAATAATTTTCCAATCGCCCGCTCCTTCAATTAAATTATTTTAATTTTCTTCATTAGAACCGTGATATTCATGAGAACCATGATGACGTTCATGAGAACCATAATGTTCTTGTGAACCATGATGATTTTCATTAGAATGATGATGTTCATAATGAAAATTGTTATGATCAGGTCTAGAATGATCATTCTTTTCACGAAGATTACATATATATTTTCCATAATATGTTGTGGATGCTAATGGTGGTGGTGGTCCTAATCGAAATTGTAATAAATAGTCTTCGGGTAAATCAAATTTTGGTAAAAGTTGTATAAAAAACATCATCATTGTGAGCAGAGATGAAGTTATCTAAAAAAAGGAAAATAATAAAACAAGTTGGAATAAAAAAATATTTTTTCTATTTTAAATTTATAATTACATTTTTAATTCTTGAAAAATCAAGTGTAAAAAACCCGAATACTTCAATATTAAATTCTTGATGACGTAGCTGGCAGGCAAAATTTTCCATCTTAAAAAAATAGAACAAACAAAAACTTAACAAAACAGATAGTTAAGAGAAGTAGAAATAATTGAGTATTGGTTGCGGAACATAACAATTTTTTTGTTTTGCAATTACAGCTTGATTACAAATTTATTATTAGAACTATATGGAATATTACTAAATTGCATTCAGTTTGTAAAAAAATTACAGATTGTATGATTTTTTATTTGCGTGCGATCATACAGTTGCATATGGCCGCGCTTAAATATAAACCTATGGAATACAAATGTGCAATCAAACAGTTACAAAACTAAAAATTGTATTCTGCTAGTGCCCTTACTTCAACATTCTTAAGCATATACCTGAATGAACAATTTAATTTTAGAGGTTGATCTTCTTAAATTGGGAATGGTGCACAAAATTCTTGTAGCCTAAAAATTTTGTTAATTAATTATTATTTTTATTTCATATTGTTTTAGGTGAATATTTATCATACCTTTATCATACAATTTCGTGAGGAAGCTGCCAATTCAAAAAGTGTCGTCAATGATGGAAATAAAACCAAATAACCTTCAAATAAAGGATACAAGTAATTACATATGTATATGTAAAATATATGTTTTTATATAATATATACTTATACTTACATAAATTAGAACCATTCATGGTATAAGTCGAAATTATTGACCAATAGCAATTAATTACTAAATCAAAATGACTACGAATTATATTTAAAATTAATGAATATTTTGAATTATTTTTAATATTTTCTAACATATCATAACATAAATCATAATTTTTTTGTAAATTAATAATTTTTTGACAAATAAATTCTTCAAAATTTTTAAAAACTATACGATTTTTAGCAAATTTTGTATATTCAATTATTAATTTTAAACGTTTCTCTATTTCATTTAATTCAATTATTAAAATTTCAAAATAAAATATACATTCAATATGATATAAATTTAATGATATTTTAAATGGTTCAAATAATAATTGGAGTTGCCATCTTGAAACAGAATCTGAACTATAACAATATAATATTAATAATGTTAAAAATTCAATAAACATTATAAAAAAAATTTTTATTATAAAATTTTTATATTTTTTTATTGAATTTAATAAATTTTCATTAAAATCAGCATCGTTTTCATGAATTTTTGTATAAATTTGCCAAAATTTTAATTTATTATTTGATTTTATTATCGATTCAATTAATATTACTTCATATGTTATAAACCATAAAATAGTTTTTGAATTCTCATAAATATAACCAAGAATATAATTATTTTCTTTTGGTACAACAAATGAATTTAATTTTGAATATGATGTAATAAATAATAAAATTCCAAATATAAATTTTATAGTTCCAATTAATTTTCCAATAGAAATTCCATTACATTTTCTGTAATTACAGTTTCTTTTATTGTAATTGTTTGCTGAAATTGTATTAAATCCGAACAATCGGAAATAAATTAAAAAATATTTATGAAATTTTTTAAATTTTATTTCAGATGGCATATTTTAAATATTTTTATATGAAAAAGTGCAAGTGCTCTGGCGGAAAGTTGCTCAAAGTATTGATAGACTGTAGCACTTTAGTATTGAATACAAAAGCGTAATTAAATTTTAAAAATAAAAACAACAATATTTTTGTTATTATTTTCTTAATTTTTCAAACTGAATATGCAAAAATGTTAAATTAAATTGTATAATATCAAACTCTTTAAACTAGTCATGAACAATGACAAGGGTAAATAGGCTATATACGACCTTGACATTTACCTTGATGACAAATGAGCCGTAAGAAAACAAATATTATGAAAATTTTATATTATTGAAAATGATTGAAAATTAAAATTTTAATTATTAATGACAGAAAATCAATAGTTTACAGAAAAACCGTTATAAAAATAAAGATGTATAATACTTACAACAAAAATTTAATAGTCAACAAAAAGTAATTCTTATTAATGTAAATCAAAAAATTATTAAGTAGGTAAAGCCGGTTAGCGCTTAATCATTATAGGAAAGGTAACATTCTAGAAATAGACTTATTTGTAGTTTCTGATGATTAGTGCAATTGTCATTCTGATAATTAGTACAATGGAAAAGAACAAAGTATCAGCAACAATTCTCCTATATTCGAGAGTTTTTATTTGAAGTATAGCAACAATCTATTTTGGTATGGTGTTGGAGAATAATAAAGAATTCTCCCATCGAAAATTCTGAAGAGCGTACCTTTATAAAGTTTTTTTTTTTGAACTGTCTCCAATTTATTAATAAGAAGGAGATAGCATACTCAATATGTGGCCGAACTAAAACAACAAACAAGCTGATTATGACATAGGGACCTTTAAACTCCTTTGTATAATGCTTAACGTAATCCAGGAAGGAATAACCCTCTACTGATTATGTGTTGTAGTGATATATAAAAGTCAACTTATCGTCAAATAAAACATATAGATCCATACAACTAACCAATACTGAACATGTCAATTGAATGTACGTATATGAGAATATTGTCATTGTAATCCGAATTGTATGGAGGAAGATCTAATTTTACTGACTCGTGTTCGGTAACAGAAATTAAAAATTAAGTCAAATTGGAAAATTTAAAAAGCAATACTGTGAAAATTTTAAAATATTGGCTTAAAATTTAATGTTATGGACACATGCAGCTGAGAATTGTACGAAGAACTGTCCTGATTATATTAAATTACATTACATAAATAAGAAGGTGCAAAATGCCAATGCTATATAACACATTTATGTTTTTACATTCGTACATGTATGTTTGTACTATATATTACATAATAGTGTTAAACAAACAAAATTTTTATATAGTTAGATTATAATAGAATTACTTAGAAAGGAAATCAATAATTTTTTGTTAAAATTCAATTCAATTTAATATCAAATAATTTTAACTAGATAAACTCAATTATGGTATGAAGCTTCTTAAATAAAAATTATTAATATATAGTTTAAAGTAAAAAACTTTTTAAGAACGATTAAAAAACCAGCCCCAGGCTATTGTTATGGCAAATTTTATTAAATTTTTAATATATTTTTTTCATATTTTTGCATTTAGTACTCTAACAATTAAAAAAAATACATTTTATTTTTATTTAATAATATTTTGGTCATTAATACGAATTAATTTTAGTATTTTACTTTCAATATTAATAATATTTGATTTAAATTATATATTAAAAATACATGGTCCAACTGTTGGACGATATGGTGAAGGAATTAAATTTATTATATTATTTTCAACTTATAAAATTTCATTATTAGAATCATTATTAAAATCAAAATATGAGTTCAAATATTGGTTTTATTATTATGAATTAAATAAGAAAAATTTAAATTATAAATTAATTAATATAATAATGATATATAAAGCAACTATAATAAAATTTTTAATAATTTTATTACATAATATTATAAATGATATTTGGTTTATTAAAAATTTATTAAGATCAAATGAAATATATTGGTGGAAATTTTATATTTTATTATTTCCATTTGAAAATATAACAAGAATTAATATTATACAACATATTGTTTATATTGATATTATAAAAATTGAATTAAATAAAATTAGAAATAATTTATTTAATATTAATAATAATATTAATAATATTAATCATAATATTAATGAGAAATTAATAAATATACAAAAAGAATATGATAATTGTTATGAAATGTTTAAGAATTTCATTGAAAATAATAAATTTTCAATATTATTAAATACATTTACATGTTATTTTTATTTAGTTCTACATTTCTTTTGGAATACAGCCTGTATTTATACTGGAAATGATTTACCACGTAATTATATAAATTAATTTAAATAATTAATTTCGATGATTTTAATTATTTGTATATATAGTTTCAGATTTTTTATATCATTTAACACCATTTACATGTTTGATACTATTAGCATTTTCTTCCAAAGATTGTATGCAGCAGGTAACACTTATTTATTTAATAATATTTTATAATTAAAATTTATTTTTCAATATTGTTGAACAAATTTTAGGTAAAACTTATTAGAGTTGCGGCAAATAATATTAAGAGTAGCACTGATAATATTCATTTTATAAGACAAGTACGTATGAAAATGTGTTCTACCATTGATATACAGAAGACAATATTTGTAATTATACAATGAACACTTTTTTCTGAGTGGCGCTAGTGAGTAATAAGTTTTAATTTAGAATAATGTCACACCAAAAAAGTTGTTCGTAATTGTAGGTACAAATATATTACAAACATAATGGTATTACAATTTTCTAAATATGATATTATCTGTATTATTAAGATTTAGTTATACATATAACACATTATTATATGATTACGAATTTTAGGTGGAAAATTTCCTTTTACAATTATATCATGAAGAAATTTCTATTAATATTTTCGGATTATTTACAATTGATCCGTTAATGATCAAACAGGTATATATTTTAATTTGAAAAAAATATATTTCTAAACAAATTTATTTTTGAATTTCTTTCAGATTTTTTCAACTATTTTTTCACTTATAATATTTTTAATTCAATTATTACCAAAATATAATTTTACAATATCGGATCTTTAAATTATTACTCAAAGGAGCTTAAAATATTCAAATCGCATAGAGGTTTCTGTTTATACACTCTATTCTGACAGCGCAACGTTAAACAATACGCAAAAATTTCAGATAAATTTTTCAGCTGGAACTTATAAATAATCATTGTTCGAAAATGACGTAAATGACATAGTTATGACAATTAAAATTTTGAAATTTAAATTAATACAACAAAAAAAAAGGAAAAAATTAATTAATATTACAGAATGAATCTGCGAACGCGCTTTATTACAGTGTAGTGTTTAATTTCTGCAAGAATGCTACAACTATTCTAGAACTAAATTAACAAAAACCCGCTATATATGAAAGACTTAACTTTGAACCTGGAAAACTTAAACTGAACCAATTGAAGCGATATTTAAATTTAATTTAATTTTTACTGCATTATGGAACATTATAAAAATTGTAATTATTTTATTTCATATTTTCTAATGAATTTTTATTAGCACTTCACAAGGTGATATTACAAATGAGTTGACATATAAATTTTAAAATTATGATTATTTGAGTTATTTTTTTTTAATTTAAAATATTACATTAATGACATTATTGACAATGATTAACTATATATAATTAAGAATATTACGTAATTAATAATTAGAAAATCAACCGCAGCGAAATGCAAAAATTGTAAATTTTTCATAATATTTATTGAAATTTATTCAAAGAATAATGCAATTTATTGAAATTTCTAGTTTTCATAAATTTTTAATTCATATTTTTCGTATATTTGCATTTAGTTCATTACAATTAAATAATTCAAATTATGAATTAATTTTTATTAAATTTTTAACATTTTTAAGAACAATTTTCGGTTTTATATTTTTTAAAATATCATTATTAAAAATTCATAATTTATTAATGATTGATAATAATAAATTTGGAAAATATGGTGAATTAATTAAATTAATTATATTGTATACAGCATATCAAATTTCTGTAATTGAATCATATATAAAATTAAAATATGAAATAAAATTTTGGAAATTATATTTAAAATTAAATCAAAGCCATTGTAAAAATTTCAAATTTATAAAATTTATAAAAATATATTGGAAAAGTTTTATAAAATTTTTAATAATTATTTTAATATGTTTAGCAAATGATATATTTTTTACAATGCGTATTATAATTTATAATGGACCAGATTGGGATGTTTTATATTTATATTTATGTGCATTTGAAAATACAACAAGATTTCGTTATATTCAATTGATAATTTATATAGATTTTATAACAATTGAATTAAAAAATGTTAATAAACGTATATTATTAATTATAGATGAATATAAAGAAATTTTAAAATTAAAAAATATTAATTTAATTAATATAATTGATGAAGAACAAATAATATGTAAAAAATTATATGATATACAAATAGATTATGATATTTGTTATGAAATATCAGAGATTTTTAATAAAAATAATAGATGTTCATTATTAATAAATATATTTAAAACTTATTCATTATTAGTGATTCATTTATATTGGTCAACAATTAGTACATGCTTATATTCAAAAGTAGTATGTAAATTTTATTTAATATATAAAAATTTTCACAAATTTTTCTAAATTAATTTCTCTTTGTATAATTCATCATGTAGGTACTATATATATTTTACCAGCAATAATCATTTTATTTATATTAATATTATCTAGTACGGATTGTATAAATGAGGTATGCATTTACATATTTACAATATTTTAATAATGAATTTAAATTACTAAATTAATTTCAATTTTAAAATTTAAGGCAAAATCTATTCTGTTTAGTATATATAAGATAAAAATATATCCTGAAAATCTTGAACTTATTCGAAAGGTTATGATTATAAAGGATGATTCTCGAACAAGTAAGGAGCCATATACCATCGGGGAGCCGGTTAAAAATGAAAAATATTCTTGTTCCGAACATAGCGTGAAATCGGATCCGCTCCGAAACTACAGTAATTTTAAGAAATTTTCTACATACTTAAATTTTTTGCTTATAGCTTCCATTCTAAAAAAGATAGAAGCCTCAAATAATCAGATTGTTAATGGTCTATTAGAAAGTTAAAGAAGCGAACCGAAATATTTCTGATTTGACATTATATTCGCAACACAAATTTTACTTATTTTCAACTATTTACTCAATATAGTGTATATGGCTAATAGTATATATACTTGTTGCTAAATCACCCAGTACAGAGAACTTTTGCAATTAATTTTGATTTCTACATGAAATTTTATATTTTAGGTTGAAAATTTTTCATTACAATTGTATCATGAAAATATTTTACTAGATATTTTTGGTCTATTTTCAATGGATTTTGCTATGATGAAGAAAGTAAGTTTAATTTCTATTTATAAAAATTTTTTTACCAATTCCGAACCATATATTCAATATTGTTTGATAATAATATCTTAGTATTGAAAAACGTATATAAATTTTTTAGATTCTAATTTTTTTTTTAGGTATTTTCTTCAACTTTATCCTGGATTATAATTGTTATTGAGTTATTACCAAAATTTAAAAGTTCAAATTAAAATTAATTGTAAAATTTTTCAAAAAAATGAAAGGTAAATTACATTAAAAGATTTCCCAAAAAATTTCATATAAACTAAACTTTTTTCATATTAGCACTGTTGTTGAGGACAAGAATAAGTATTGGTGTTGAACTTGCAAGCGAAAAACCAAAATATCTCAAATACTTTTCTAAGATATCTTTCTAATTTACAATATTTTTAATTGAAGATTTTTAAGAATGCATTACTTCAAATTACTAACGTCTAAAATGTCTTCAATATAATCCCTTCATTAGTAAAAACTCTCAACTATACACACACACACACATTAAATTATCTTTGATATTCGATTTTCATTTACAATTACAAGAAAATCGATTTTCTTATACTAAAGTAGAATAAGTTTAATATTACTCAACTAAATAAAATTAAAAAAATACTTAAGTATATAAAAGTTTCTACCTACCCCTAACCCCTAATTTAACATTTTAAAACCACACATGAATGCGTATTGAATATTGAATAACATTTTAAAAAATTGAACTGTTATACATATACGCATTTGGTAGAAATATGACGGATATAAAATTATTAAAAATTCATAAATTTTTTATATATTTTTTTCGAATATTTTCTTTTAGTACATTTACATTTAATAATGAAATTTTTTTTAAGTTTTTTATAAATATTTGGGCATTTTTTCGTACAATAATAAGTATAACAACATTTATAATAGCATATTTTCAAATAAAATATTTATTAACTTTAAATGATCATTTATTAGGAAAATATGGTGAATTTATTCGACTTGTAATATTATTTTTAGCTATATTAATTTCGATTATTGAATCGAATATTAAATCTAAAATTGAATTAAAATTTTGGATTTTATATGGAAAATTAAATGAAAATCATTCGAAAAATATGAAATTTTTTCAAGAGCTATATAAATTTCGTAAAGTTTTAATAAAATTTTTTATAATGTTAATAATTTGTTTATCAAATGATTTATGGTTTATTACAAATTTATTTTTTTCAAAACACAATCATTGGGTAAAATTATATATAATTTTATGTCAATTTGAAAATATTACAAGATTTCGTAATATTCAATTTATGGTATATATTGATTTTATAACAATAGAATTAAAAGAAATTCAAAAATGTTTAATTAAAATTAAAAAAGAATTATTAAATATTTATAATGATATAAATTATACGAACACTTCAAATTTAAAGAATATGGAACGTTTAATAATTAGTAAATTAATTAAAATACAAAAAGATTATGATTTATGTTATGAATTATCACAAACATTTAAGGAAAATAATAAATTTTCTTTATTATTCAATATTTTAAAAACATTTTTCATAATAATAATGCAATCGTATTGGTATACACTGAGTGTTTACACAAATGGTAACACAGCAAGTAAATATTTTATAACACACTTTATAAATATGTTTTTTTTAAATGCAGTTTGTTTGTTTTTTTTTAGGTATTTTATATGCTGTACCAGCAGCGACATCCTTAGTTTTCTTACTTGAATCAGGCAATGAATGCATGTTTGAGGTAATATATATTTCAAAAAAATATTATATTGTTATATTAAAACTATTATATGCTTCAATAATGCGGAATATTCTGTGTCCTCCCTCTTTGGTATATAGACATTCGAATTCCGCTAAATATCATGTTATATTACTTGGAATTTAAGTCAGAAGCACCGCTTTGCATTAAATCGCACCGTGTTGTTCCGTTCGTATTTTTCTGCCTCATTCTTACAAACCTAAAACACAAAAAACTTATAGATTTAATACGATTTATAAAAATTTCTCAAAAAAAATATTTTAATTTTTTTTCTTTTCTTTTAAATATGCAGTTCAAGTCACTTTTCAATAGCGTTTACAATATAAGAGGACATTTTGAAAATATTGAATTAATTACGCAAGTATATGCATATATATTATATAAATTTATAAAAATTATAAAATTTTTCAAAAATTAAAAAATATTTTTTTATAATTTAAAGGTGGAAAATTTTTCATTACAATTATATCATGAAAGTATTTTAATTGAAAATTTTGGTTTATTCTCATTAAATTTTTCAGTAATAAAACAGGTGTGTGTTTACATTATTTAGCAAAATTAATATTTTAAGAAATTAAGAAAATTTGTTAAAGAAAATTGTTTTATAGATTATTTCTAGAATTTTTTCATGGATCGTGCTCCTAATTCAATTGTTATTAAAATATAAATGTGGAAAACAACAATAAATGGTCCTTTAATAAATTTGATTAGAATTATAAGAAAAATTTAATTATATACATAAGAAATTATTATATAAGGAATTATTATAATTTAATTATATTTTAAAGAAAAATTAAAATTATATAATTATATTTTTGAAAAATAATAGATGTATATTGTTTTTTCTATAAAACAAAAGCAATATTTTAAAAAGTATTATGACCGCAAGTCTTTATTATTAACAATTGTTTACTTCGAAATGCGAAGCGAACAGTTTGAGTAGTTGTAGAGTTGTAGAGCTTTTTATAATATTTCGGACTTTACTTAAAAAAACCTTTATAACTACTACTGAGTACCGCTACTGAGTTGTTCGAGGTGTAGTTAGTAGAACCTAATTTTCATATTCCAGCTTTTTTTTGATATTACTGCAGTATAACAGTTTGTTCCAGTATAACAATATAACAGTATATCCGTTTATCGCAATATATAATTTTATTCAAGTATAACAGTTTACCACTGTATAACAGCTTAGTCCAGTATAACAGTTTATTCCAGTATAACAGTTACAGGATTCGAATTTTTTGGCAGTGTTTTTAGGTACTGCATTAACATTTTTTTTTTGCCTACTACACCCCTGAAAGGAGTACGCGGCTGTATTACTAAGTATATACTCGTATTTTTAAGTATATGTATATTTAAGCTATATAATATTGAATATAATTTTCATATTCTACCTTGTGGTTGAAGGACTGATACAATAACCACCGCTTAGACAGGAACTGCATTAAAAAATAATAGAAAATATTATGTGAATTATAAAACATTTTCTAAATAAATTAAAATCTAAGTATGACATTCATTTAAATGATTGAATCATATTCCAATTAAGTCGCAATTATGCAAAAAAAAAAAGTATGATTAAATCAGCAAAACAAAAAAAAAATTAATTTAATTTATTGCAAAATTTTTATTGTGTCATTTAAATATCTTAAGAACAATAACCAAAAAATCTTCAATATGCAAAAATCATTTCAATTTCATAAATTTAAAATATTGTTATTTTATACAGACATTTTCCTTTTAATTTAAAAAAAAAAATGTCGGATATTTTCATATCAAATTTTCATAAATTTTTTATTAATTTTTTTCGAATTTTTGCATTTAGTACTTTTATGTATAAAAATAAAAATTATGAAAAATTAATAATTTATTTTTTTGCAATTCTTAAAATTTTAATTAGTTTTTTCATATTTATTATGGCTAATTTACAAATTCAATATTTATTAAATGTAAAAAAAGAGAAATTAGGAAAATATGGTGAACTTTTAAAACTTATAATATTATTTTTAACATTTTTAATATCATCAATTGAATCAATAATAAAATCCAAATTAGAATTGAAATTTTGGTTTTTATTTTTTAAATTGGAGCAAAATAATTATAATAATTATAATAAAAATTATAATAATTTAATAGGGATAACGAAAAAATATTGGAAAACTTTATTAAAATTTTTAATAATTTTAATATTATGTTTAATACATGATCTTTTATTATTTACAAAATTCATATTTTTTAAAGGAAAACATTGGATTAAGTTATATTTTTTATTATGTCCATTAGAGAATATTACAAAAATTCGTGATGCACAATTTATATTTTATATTGATTTTATAAAAATACAATTAAATAATATACAAAAACGTTTATATTTAATGAGTAAACGCAATTTTAATTATAATTTAAAATTTAATAATAATAATAATAATATTAATTGTAAAAATAACAGAAATTTAGAACGTTCAATGTGTTATAAATTAATTGAAATACAAAAAGATTATGATTTATGCTATGAAATGTCTAAAATTTTCATAGAAAATAATAAATTTTCATTATTATTTAGTATATTAAAATCACATATTTTATTAGTAATGCATTTCTATTGGTTTATTTTAAATATTTTTACAGGATCAAAAAGTAAATTAAGTAAGTAAAATATATTAAATTTAATTAATTGTATAACAGTTTATAACACCGTAATTAATTCTATTTCTAGATATTTTATATCTTGTTCCAAATTTTATTTGCTTACTAATGTTAACATTGTCTGGCAGAGACTGTATGGAAAAGGTAATAATAGTATCAGTTCGTATATCTTTTGTAGAGAGTGTTCGGAAAGAAAGCCTAAAATTTAATATTAAATTTTTTCTACAATTTATGTGATATTAATTTTTTACTTACATATTTTACATAAATTAAATGACTGATTCGCCATTAGAAACTTATTTTCTATATTTTAAGGCGAAATCACTTGCAATCAACGTTCATAACACAAGAAGTAATCCTGAAAATATAGAATTTATCAGACAAGTAAGTGTAAATTAAATAATATTAATAATAATATTAAAAAATTAAATTTTAGATTGAAAATTTTTCATTACAATTGTATCACGAAAAAATTTCAATTGAAGTTTTTGGTTTATTTCCAATCGACTTTCTAGTTATTAAGAAGGTAATTACTGTTTTATATGAAGAAAAATACTCGGAATTCTAGAAGGAAATGCAAATTCATTGCAAATATTTCAGTAAACATTCACTTTAATATTTATACATCCGAAACCCAAGGTATGATTCGAATTCGAATATTGAGTAAATATTTTGTCAAATAATTGATTTCAAATCTATTAGGGGGTAGAAATTATACTGAGTTCAAATTTTTTTTAACAGAAACACCTGTGTTAAAAACCTTTCAACTTTATATTTACAGATGTAACACACTTATTCTGAATGTAGATCTTACAATTTTCTGCAACATATATAATTGAATAACAAAAATTGCATATATTACGCTGATTTTCATTTCATTCATTTATTCCGAGTAGCTCATTTAATACAAAACTTAATTTATTAAAAAACAAAAGTAATATTAATATTTTTTTCAGATTTTATTTAGAATTAGCTCTTGGATAGTATTTTTGATTCAACTATTGCCGAGATATGAATCCAAAAAATTTATCTAATTAAAAACGATTATATATTGAGTGTATTTTTTTCTCTTTTGACTAAGGTAATTTTATAATATTATAAATTAAAGTTAAGTTTATTTTTGTAAAATATAGCACAGTTCACTCATACACAATGCCTTGACAATTAAAAGATTAAATTTTCTGTGCTATGCCAATCACTAGGATGTATTTCAACGGAATTTTTCTAAAATTCTTATATAAAAACTGAGGTCGAACGTCGGCCGCCACTCACTTTATATCAGAATAACATTAAAAATTGTTTGAGTGTACTTTTTTAGTACTTTTTCAAAAATATTTCGAAATGGAGTTTACCTACCGATTTCAAACCGCTTAGCCTATTTCTACGAGCGTAAACAATTTATATATAAAATTTTAGTTTCTAATAATATTCAGTTCATATTAATGATTAGAAACAATTTAGTGATTTCGCTTTGTATACGAAAAATCAAGTGCCTCTTTTACCTAGCCGCAATTGAATATGAAGCTCTAAAAACTATTATTTTAAACTAATGTTATTATATAACTGAACTACTAATTAAAGTTAATTTATTTAAAAAATTCCATTTACTACAAATGCAATATACATTTTGTGATTAAATTTAAGTTTATTAATACGAAAGAGAGTAACAACACGTAATCGTAAATAATAGAAGCGTTATTTATTTAATTTTAATAAGTAATTCTAAATAGGGTACTTAAACTTTAAAAATTATTTAATTTTTAAAAGTAATTTTAAACAGATTCGTATATATTTAAAAACATGATGACAGTTAAATAGTCCTGAAATTTTATAATTTTAGTCTTAGCTAAAAATATAACATTAATAAACTTTTATACAGTTTCAAGAAAAATTCCTTAACATATTAATTATGCTAAAACTTAACATAATTTTCAAATATAGCTCATAGTTTCTTGTTCATAAATTATGCAACCTTGCAAATTTCATCGATTATTAATTAATTTTTTTAGATTATTTGCATATAGTACATTCGCATTCGATAATGCCCTTCCAATTAAAATCATATTATTAACATGGAGTCTTTTACGAATGATTTTCGCTTTATCAGTATTTTTAATAGCTTGTTTCCGTATCGATAATTTATTGCTAGTGACTGGTCATCAAATTGGAAAATATGCTGAAATATTAAAAATTACTGTATTATTTATAACATTTCAAATTTCATCATTAGAATCAATATTAAAATCAAAATATGAATTAAAATTATGGATTTTATATTATAAATTAAATGAAAATAAATTTAATAAATTTAATTGTATAGAAATTTTAAAATATTATCGTCAATTAATTATCAAATGTTTAATTGTATTTATAGTAGCATTTGCAAATGATATTTGGCTTCTTATTAGTATTTTAACATCTCGATTAATTGTTTGGAATAAATTTTATATATTTTTAATACCATTAAAAAATATAACAAGATTTAAAAATATTCAAATTATTGCATATCTTGAATTTATAGTAAATGAATTATATGAAATTAAAGAACGTTTAAAATTTATTAATAAACAATATCCAAAAGTTTTTGAAATTCCAATACAAAAAAAATTAATTAAATTACAAAAGGATTATGATATTTGCTATCAAATGTTTAAAAATTTTATGGAAAATAATGAATTTTCAATATTTATCGATGTTTTTAAATGTTATTTTTATTTAGTTACACATTTCTATTGGTTCATATTAAATGCTTATGCACAAAATCATTTATTAAGTAAAAATTTTCCAAAATTATTCAAAGCAAGTTCAGTATACATATACATTTTCTCTTTGTAGTTGAAGATCTTATATATATATTGCCGGAATTAATTATAACTTATTTATTAACTATAAGTAGTAAGAGATGTATGGAAGAGGTAAGATGTATGGAATTGAATATACTAAGTAATATTTTATAATAGAGCTTTTAATTTATAATTTAGGCAAAATCAATTTATAACTTTGTTCATAAACATACCGGCACTTCTAGAAATATCGAATTTAGACGACAAGTAAGTATGCTGTCGAAAATAATGTTAAAAGCTGGTTAAACAAATGCCAGCGACAGTCTCAAAAAAATATTCAGACTTATTGAAAATTGGGTGGGAAGAGTGACCCCTATAAATTGAAAATACTTTAAGTTATTGGTTTGTGTACTCACTGGACATTGTCTTTCGATAGTTCTTTTGAAGAGAATGAGAAAAATACAGAAAGCGAATTTGCCGAATTTGTCTAAGACGGTGGAATAAATATTCTGTGAAAACGAGATAACGGGCTATTTGAGACTGAAATATTTTGGAAACTGATCCGTTTGAAATTAGCGGTTTGATGAAATTGAAACAGTGCAATTTGCCAGAGGCCTAAATAGAATAAAAGTGACAAGAAAGCAGATCTTTCTCTCATTAAATGCAATCTCACTTAATATACCCTCTCTTGAAAATTTTTTGTTCATTTACCTGGTTCTTAAACTTTTAAACCAGCTTTCATCATAAAACAAATTAATTCGAATATTTAACAAATACCGATATACTAATATATTCAGTTACTTTTTTAAGATCGAAAACTTCTCTCTTCAATTGCATCATGAACGAATTGAAATTGGGCCATTTGGATTATTTACTTTAAATGTTTTATTAATAAAAACGGTAATTGAAATATTTATGATTATATTAAGAAAAGGTTTGTTTTAAAACCCTCTTATTCTTTTTTTTTTAGATATTTTCAAATGTATTTTCATGGACAATATTTTTGATTCAACTACTACCAAAATACGATATTTCAATCATTCCTAAAACACATGCAGCGTGAATTATTTTTGCTTCAGCCATAAGAGTATAATAATAAAATTAGTTTATTAATTACATTTGAATAAATATTGTATGTTAAATGTTTTAAATACAGTAATTATTTAAAGTTTCAAACAAAGAATGTGTACACTCTTACAGTAGAATATCAGGAGGATCACAGTAAATTGTTCAAAATACAAAATTGATAAAATCTTAGTTTGGAACTCATTTTGAGATTCTTTTCTATCTGCCTGCATTAGATGTTCTAGACTAGCAGATGGATGCTTAATGATGGATGAGCCGAGTCTCAACAAGTCATGTTTCCGCTCTTGCGGACTATGGAGACACGCGATGGGGACAATTGATTCCGTCTCTCCGGTGCTCTCATTTCACGAACAACTTTGGAACTTCGATTCCTCCGAGATAAACCTGCCTGAACGGAGAGCGTGTTAGGGTTGATAACAGAATATGTTGGGGAGTCTATTCTGAGTAATTGAACATTGAGCTCTTCTTCCTGGATGTTACGTGTGATATATGCTTGTAATGTTAATATTTGCACTGACAGCAATGCCGCGATAGTGGCATTACATTATAAGGTTTCCACATCTAGACAACGGATTGTAGACCGTCTCTTAATTGGATTTAATATCTCTCCGACGGGAGGATATCGGTGCTATATTAGTGGTTCTGACGCTAATAACAGATGAAGAGGTGGTGCAAGATAGATTAAAGTTTTGTTCTAGAACAATAGTATTTTCATTAACATTTAATTATGCATGTACAAAATTTTATTTTTCTATCTGAAACACTGTAGAAGTTTTTTAGTAGACACCGGCGAAAGATATTCATTCGGACAGACAGATTCAAACTAATAGGCGATTTTTTTTATAAACTTTTTTGGAAAACACCATATTTTAATCAAACAATATTGAAGAAGAATTAATTAAAGTAAAAAAATCAATAAAAGCCACTTTATATTTTTATATAAAAATTTTTAGTTAATCAATAATAAATAAATAGTTACCTAAAACGCGTGACACTTGTTGTAATTAAATTTCATAATAAAATATTAGTTTAATTTTACATATTATTGTAATAACATAACGTGTATATTAGTTTATATAAATATTATATAAAATGTCGGATATTAAATTTTATAATTTTCATCGTTTTTTTATATATTTTTTACGTATATTTGGATTTAGTACATTTTGTTTAAATGAAAATCGTTTAGAAAAATTTTTAATATATTTATGGAATATTTTTCGTATTCTATTAAATTTTATAATATATTTATGTAGTTGCTTTTATACCGATAATTTATTAAATGTTATTGGTAATGATTTAGGAAAATATGCTGAAATAAGTAAAATAACAATATTATTTATAACATTTCAAATATTATCAATAGAATCAATTATAAAATCAAAATATGAATATAAATATTGGTTTTTTTATTATAAAATATTTAAAAATAGATTTAAAAATTTTAAATATTTCGATATTTTATTATATTATCGTTATTCAATTATAAAATGTTTATTAATATTTATAACAACAACAGTAAATGATATTTGGTTTTTAGCAAATTTATATTTATCAAATGGTACAATTTATTGGAATAAATTTTATTTATTATTGTGTCCATTTAAAAATATTACAAGATTTAAAAATATACAATTTATAGCTTATATTGATTTTTTAAAAATTGAATTAATTGAATTACAAAAACGTTTAATTTTATTAAATACGGAATTTATTATGTTAAAGAAAAAAAATGCATTGAATTCGTGTAAAAATCGAATACTAAAAATTACAATTAAAAATAAAATTATTGAAATACAAAAAGATTATGATTTATGTTACGAAATGCTAGAAAATTTCTTAGAAAATAACAAAGTTTCTTTATTACTGTGTGTTTTAAAATCATATTTTTATTCAGTCACTCATATTTATTGGTTTGTTTTAAGTTTCTATTCAGGAAATGAAAGTCTTGGTGAGTTTAACACGCATAATTTTCCATATATAATATGGCATAAAATTGAAAAAAAAAAACACCTATGTTTATTAATTTGATTATATCCGTCTATTCCTGTGCTTTTTTCTTTTTTTTTTTTTTTTACTTTTTCACCTCCTTTTGGGGTGAAACACTCTCCATCGAACTCTATTTGGTGTCAATATTCTCATTTTTGCCTATGTTTTTCCTTTACGACTGACCATCTCCATGTCAACCGTGGTCTTCACACGCTTCGTTTGTCCTGCGGATTCCATTTCATCGCTTGTCGCGTTATTGCGGACAACGCCCTTCGGAATGTACGCCCAATCCAATTCCCACTTCTCTTTTTGAGAATTTAACTTCTTTTTCTCTAAATAAAATATATGCCTGCCTCTTTTTTAGAACTGGTGGCTCCATTAAGTACTTATAATCAAATGTCATATTGAAATTTAATTATTCGAATTTCTTTTATTTCAGATTTTATCTATGTTACACCACCATTTGTATGCCTATATATGTTGATATTATCTAGTAGAGAATGCTTAGTTGAGGTATAATTAATATAAAAATTATAATTATTTTTAAAAATTAAAATATTTTAATATTTATCTTAAATTTTAAGAGTAAATTACTTTCTTCATGCCTTCACCGTCTAACACATAATCACTTAAATACTAAACTAAATAAACAGGTATAGGCAACAATATATGAAATAAAAATATCATATTAAATTTTAAAAATATTTTAGATTGAAAATTTTTTACTTCAATTACAACATGAACAAATTCAAATAAATGTATTGGGTCTATTCTCATTAGACATTTTAATAATTAAGCAGGTATGAATAATGAAATAGAAAAATTTTTTTTATATTATTTTTAATTTGTTTATTTAATTACAGATTTTTTCTAATATATTTTCTTGGATAATATTTCTGATACAATTATTGCCAAAATATGATTTTTCAATTATTCCAAAATCACAAAATGAATTAGACTTCAGATAAATCTTGATAAAATACAATTTATATTTAAAATTATAATTTAATAAAAAATTAATTTTAAAAGTTGTTATTCTTTAAAATACACCAATATGAATTTCTTTTAAATGTCACCAAACATTGTTTTATCAGCTTGTAAGTATACATTGACAAATTGCATAAATAGTACGAAACAAGTAACTACAAATGTCATCTTCTACAAGTAAGAAAAAAAATTTATTTCATTATATATAAATGTAGAAGAAAAATAATAAGAAAATGCGATATAGTAGAATGAAAGAGAATAATTAAACGTATATATATATTTTAGAATAAATATTTTCCGAGTCCTGGAATAATGCATCTCCAAATAGCAGGTGGTTGTGCGCATTTTGTACCTTAATAAGAATTTGAGGACATTCCTTTTTTTCCCAATAGGAGATCAAGTGTGGTAAGTTCCCGCTTCCTCGATATCATGGTAGACATGAATTTTTTGAAATGTAATGCCCGAACAATTTTTCGACTGTTCCAATGTACATCAAAGTTACTTTGCTATATCTAGCCAGGACGTTAAAATTAACCTATTCGCTTAGCAATTTAAATCCCACTACATCAAACGAAGGAGCTCCAAGAACGGCCTTACATGATAAAGATCCCGCATAAAGGCACCGAATAAGATAAATAAAAAAGATCCTGCTTCACCTCAGGTTTCTTCTGGTACAATCCAGAGTACACAATTCAATAGCATATGTTTCAGCCTAAAATATAGACGGGTAGTGTACAGTGTAGTTAGATATAGATTGGGAACCTAAGGTTTTAGGCCTGCTTTTTAAGAAGTAATGAAGCGGACCTATTGCCAAGAGAGGCTCTATCGATGCCAATGGATACGTCCTGATTAACATACGACAGAACAGTATTTTAGAATTGGTCGAACAATGGTAGTGTAGGTCCAATGGACTTTTTTATATCTAAGATCATTTAGTACATAAAGCTAATGTATTTCAATTAGCATAATTACATGTTATAAAAATCCAAAAATTTTTCTATTACCTTTCTAAATGTAATTAAATCCAATTGAAATAAGCCGACTGGTTGAATCAACATCTTCTCATTAAACATTTGAAGTAGAAAGTTTTGCACCTATAAAAAATAATTTTTTCTCATATTAATAGTAGATTTCATATAAAAAAAATTACCAAAATAATTTTATATCTATTGCAGTAAAACAAACCAAGCGTAAATTGACTAAGCACAAAATAAAAATATTAAATTCTCCAATATTTACATTCTTCGTACCGCCTACTAAATTTTGGTAAGAAGAATCTGGTACAATTGGAGAGACTCGCATACATCTCCATCATAGAGGCTATAAAAACCTGTCCAATTGCGGTAATTGAGGTGATTTTGGGATTAACCTTTCTTGCATCTTTACTGCCACTATGAATTTTTGAAGAAATGAAATTGAAAAATTTGAAGTAAGGGTTCGAAATCTTGTAAGGAAGTACAACTTTGAGAAAAACTTTACTTTTTAGCTGAGCAACAGAAGCGATTTTTCGGATTATCAGTTGGATCACAACACCATCAGGTGATACACTGATAAATCAAAGACCATTACAGAGACAGGTGCGGGGGTGTTTGGGCCAAGAACCAAATTCTTTGAACCTTTTACAAATTTTTAGACTTTGTTGACATTAAACTAATAATTTAAATTAGGCGATTAAATGAATAATTTTACCTGTTCAGAAATTATTATTTTATCAGGAGTCCTTTCGATTTTATTAACAATATTGGCGATTACTTTAACCTAATAAATATTTTAAAAAGAACTCATTAATTTCTAAAAATAATAATTCACAATTATCACCTGTTCAATACATTTTCTCGATGATGACATTAATATCCAAATTGAAACAACTTTTAATGTTGAACGAAGATACACTGTGCAAATAAAATACAAATAAAAATAAATTATTCACTTATAAATTTAAAAAAAAAAACATTTTTTTATATTCTTATACTTACACCATTTGAATCCATCTCGATAAAGTTTAACTAGAAACCAATAAGTATCAAGTAAAATATCAATAAATTCTTTCATAACATGAAATATAAGTGAAAATTTACAATATTCTAAAAATGCTTCTTTCATATTAAAACAATTATTATAAATTTTTTGTAATTCAATAATTTTTTTATGTAGAAAATTTTCAATACTAATAATAAAATAAAATTCTTTTTGTAATTTCGATCTTTCAATTAAATTATTTAAATTTAATTCTAATATTTGTAAACTTTTTGTTAAACAATCAATATAAAAAATAAATTGAATAATTTGACCACGCATTAAAATCTCTACTGGTAATCTTAAAAAATAAACTGATACCCATTGTGAATCTCTTTTTTTTTCATTATAAACTAAAGTTGGTTCAATAAAAAATAATAAAATTATAATTACAAATTTCAAGAAAAAGCATTTATATTCATTAAAATTATTATTAATTAATAAAAAATTTTTATTATTATTGTGAATTTTTTCATATTCAATCCAAAATTTATATTCAAAATTTGATTTTAAAGTTGACTCAAATATTGTAACTTGAATCATAACAAATATATATGGATGCATAAAATGGGCAAATGCATTACCCATAATTAAATGTGAAACTTTAATAAAAATTTTATAATAAATTAAACCAATAATAAATATCGTTAAACTAATTAAAAATTTTATAAATGATATTAAATAAATTTTATATTTTCTTTTTGTTTGATTAAATTCATCAAAGATAATTGTACTAAAGGCAAATATACGAAAAAATATTATGAAATTCCTGTGAAATTCACTATTATTTAACATGATTTATAACACCAACAAAGGAATTTTCATACAAGTATGCTTAAATAAATTCACAATGGTAATATGTGACTACATATTCAATTAAATAAAATTTGAAAAAATTAACTCAATTAATTATTAATTGTAATATATAAAAATATTATAATGCTTATACGAGTACGAATAAATAAGCCCCATTATTATTTTAAAACAATATATAATCACAATTCATAATAATTTTTAACCCTTTACTGCCTTCGTTTCAAAATCAAAACTACCATAGAAATTGTTAAAACTGTTGGCATCATAATTGAAATTATTGTTTATAAACCATAACTTCCAAAATGCAGAAATAAGAGTTTCCCCAAAGTACAATTACTGCAGTGACACTTAAAAAAAAAATTGTTTTGCAGGGAAATATAAGGCATTTAAACGGCATTTTGAACTAGATTTCTGCAGCAACTATAGCATCATATGGTCTTAAAAATTTCTTGTTTTTTGTTGTCACAAATGCCATTATATGACAAATTGAAGTTTGTTTGAACAAAAATGTTAAACAGAGTATTTCGTAATATTAGTTTGATGTGTGAAGCAGTCAATTTTCTTCGGTTGCTCTGGACTTAGTAACTACTCAAACTTTACATTTTGGTAGATACTGTATTTGTGATGGATCCGCAGTACATTCGTGTTATACTTTTATACTGAAGTTTGGATGCTATAAAATAAATCTGGCAATTAATGGGTTAAGAAAAATTTAACATAAAATTTTAAAAATTATTCAAAACTCTAATTTAATATACACTTATAATTTTTAACAGAATTTTACAAATATCTAGTGAATAAAAGTAATTACATTATTATTAACTATAATAAAACTTTCTGTTATATAAATGAGTTTTATTACTCATATAGTAAATTGCATTAAATTATAGTAATGTAAAATATTCACCCTCTGTTATAACGAAAACAAAAACTCTTCTTTATTAAATATAATTATTTAATTTTATTTAACAATTCATTTTAATATAGTGTTATACAAAGAAAGAGTAGAACGCTTACTCTCTTACAAGCAACTCCCTTTTGCTAAACTGCTCATAATATTTACATTGTTCCAAAATCATAACTTACTCACGAAATCCCGCAGTTTTTGTCGTTCAATTAATTCATTATAATTTGAGGAGAATATACTATAACACTAATATACTACACACTAAGAGAATTCTGTAAGGAATGTCAATGTATAGAATTTGAGGGTAGTAGAATCAATATTTATATTGGAGAGGCAGGTAACAAATTTTGACACTAGTTGTATTTGTATAGAGAACCTTTTTTTTAACCAACGGACATACATATTAACTAAGCCTCAGTATGGGGCCCAAAACCGCACTGTCACCTCCTAATGGTGGGCCCCGCTAATGGCGGAGGATAAAGGGGTGATTGAAACGATCAAAGTTACGTTCGTGTCGTGGTCATGTCTCGCGGCGAGCCTCTTACTTTGTGAGTTTCAGCCCTATATCTATACGTCAGCTGACGACAGGCGTCCCAAGTCAAGGTGGAACAGCATATGCCGATGAGTGCGTGGCTAAGGGGGAACGTAGTCGTTAGTATGCGGACTCTGGATACCAGACGCCGTCAAGTTTAAACGAGCCTTCACAAGGTATGCCGGGCTCTGCCCGCGCTATTCGTGGGAGCTTTCCCGCGCTATTCGTGGGAACCAAAATGGAAAACATAAACAATAACAACAATAACAGCAACAACAAGAACAACAACTGTGACAAACACAACAACTGCAACAACAACAACAACAACAATAACAACAGTGACAATTACAACAACAACAATACTAAGGACAACATTAATACAAACACAGTTAGTGCTCAAGGGTCTGCGGAACCAGAGCTTCTCTCGACTGACGCAGAGGAGGAACTCCTTCTCACGCCAGTAGAGGAAAAATTGGCGCCTCCGATGGAGACGGATAATCAGGATCCTCTAGCACCTATTCTCCAACAAACTGAGGAGGACATGAAAAGGTTGGACATCAGGGGAAAAAAATAACATTTCTCTGGTGCATCCAAGCAGCGTACCGTGGCTTATACCAGGAATGACATGTCCCCAGAGGAAGCTCGCAGATATGAGAAGGAAAGGCTAGAAAAGCTGAGGGCCTGCGGATCGGGTGTTGTGGCCGACCATCCCCAGAAGAAGGAAAGGTCAGAAAGCAGCACCCCTGATGCAGGGCCCTCAAAAAAGAGGTCGATGAAGGGCACTGTCGAGGGAAAGGTCCCTGGGAACATTCCTCAACAAAACCCGAAAATGACTTCTTATCGGGATGCAGTAGCACAGGTCAAGGTGGCCATCACTTATAAACTGCATCCAGAGGAAAGGCTATCCGAAGTTCAGACGGGGAAAATCAAAGTAGCCATCATGGATTAAATGGATAAAGTTGTAGATTTTCATCCACAATTCACTGCAGCGTTGCAAAGGGATGGATGGATATCCGTAACAAGCAACAATCAAAACACCAGGGAGTGGATAACCAGTGTCTGCAGGAAGATAAAGCCTTGGGACGGTTGCGACGTCGTGGTACTGGATGGCGACAACATGCCCAAACAGCATGGATAAGGAAAAGGGCGGGGGCTGCTCCATCACCTTTTCCGCGGATGATTCCGGATTGGAAGATCTACGGAAAGCGGAGTTCCGACTTTTTCTGAATTTCTTCCGTGTTACCGTTCGGGTTAAAGGAAGAAAATCCTCTCAAGGTGCTGGCGGCAGGGTAGGACAAAATGAAAAACCAACGCCCACCGCGACAACGACGAGTACTTCAGGCCAGCCAAAAGAGCCAAAACTCATTGGAAAGTCTGAAGTCACTCCGAAAACGGCGGAAACGGGAGGACCATCGACCAGCGCGCCGGATACAAGCGTCCCGGGTGAACCAAAAGGGCCAAGCCCATTGGGAAGCCCGGTACTGCTTCGGTATCTGCTGTTCGAGGGGCTAGCGTGGCACCTAGGACGGCAAAGGAGGCTGTGGCATCGCACACCAAGATGCGTAAAAAGGCGGCAATGGGAAGTAATGTTCATGTAAAGCCTTTGTCTATAGAGCCAAAGCCCATTGATAAGAGCCGCAGGAAATGATATGGCTGTGAGGTGCATCCAAATAAATCTACAGCATGCTAGGGCATCTACTGACGTTCTAGCTCATAGATTAATGAAGGATCACCTCGATATCGCCCTTATCCAAGAGCCTTACATAGTGAAGGATCAGGTTAAGGGCCTAACAGAGGAGCTATTGTATGATAATACAATTGGGGGCAGGCCTAGGGCTTGCATTTTGTTTAGTAAAAGGCTAACGTATTTTCCCATTCCAGATTACTGTTCTAAGGATCAGGTAGATGCGTTGGTGAAGGTGAAGTCTTCCGGGGGCTGGACAGAGTTCATTGTATGCTCGTCTTACCTCCCGGGAGATTGTGCCCACCCGGACGAGAACCTGAAGGATCCAGTGGACTTTTGTGGAAGGAGGAACTTCCAACTTATAATAGGAAGTTATGCCAATGCCCACCACACCGTCTGGGGAAGCAGTAATATAAATAAAAGAGGTGAGTGCCTACTTGAATTTATATATAGCAATAAATTAATGGTTATGAATGAGGGCAATAGGCCGACATTCATAAATGCAATTAGGGAAGAGGTCATTTACATCACCATTTGCACTTAGTTTATCGGCAGTAGTGTTGGTGAATGGCATGTCTCAAATGAGGCATCCATGTCCGATCATAGGCAATGAGGTTTGATATCATGATCTCCGGGGGCCTGCCAGAAGAAATGTATCGGGTACCCCAATTCACAGATTGGAGTCAAACCGAAACACTCCTCATGGATGGGATTGGATCCGTTCCTGCTTCTTTCAGAACGGTGATGGATATGGAACTGGCCAGCGAGGCTCTGACGGCGGCTATTACTAGTGCCTACCATGGGAGCCGCGCTAAGCCGAGGCGGAGCAATAGGAAGTGCACGTGGTGGAATGGAAAGCTTTCAAGGCTTAGACTAAAGACCAGAAAGCTATTCAATAAGGCCAAGGCGTCGGGTTCGTGGGAAGACTATAAAGACTCACTCACGAAATACAATAAAGAAATTAGGAAAGCGAAAAGGATTTCGTGGAGGGCGTTCTGCAAGGACATTGATGAATTCTCCAGCAGTGCGCGTCTTCACAGGGTGCTTTCCAAAAAGTACGCTGGCGTGTTGGGCCTAATGGAACGTCCTGATAGCTCCATGACTGAGAACGGAAAACAAACGTTGGAGCTTATAGCGTCAACGCACTTTCCTGACTCGGAGATTCTTCGGAATTACTCAAATGCGGTCATTGAACCGAGGGCATTCTGGCCCAGGAGGGATGACTGGCAACGATCCCGTCTAGTCTTCACGATGGGCAGGATTAGATGGACTGTTTTCTCTTTCAGGTCCTTCAAATCTCCAGGTGATGACGGGATATATCCTGCATTTTTGCAGAGGGGTTTCCAACATATCGCCAGAGCACTGTTGGAAATTTTTCGTGCCAGCTATGCGTGGGGTTACATCCCTCAGGCATGGAGGGTGGCTAAAATGACGTATATTCCGAAGGTGGCTTAGCGACCAAGCAACCACCCAAGGTCTTTCCGTCCAATCAGCCTTACTTCTTTTCTATTGAAAGCAATTAAAAAAGTGATTGATAGATTTATTCGGGACGATGCTTTGGGAAGCAATCCCTTGCATGAATCTCAGTACGCCTATCAGTCAGGAAGGTCTACTGTACTTGCTCTGCTGAGTCTGGTGGGGGTCCTTGAAAACTCACTGGAGGTGCGAAAGGTGGCAGTTGGTTGCTTCCTTGATATAGAGGGAGCTTTTGATGACACCCCATATCATGTCATCTGTGAGTCGTTGCACAAACGAGGGATTGATACGGCGACTAGCAGATGGGTTAATCGGATGCTACAGGATAGGATTATTAAGTCCACCATAGCTGACGATATACCCTTCATCTTCGCTGCAAAAAGATGTCCGCAAGGCGGGGTTCTTTCGCTCCTCCTGTGGTCCATTGTAGTGGATTATCTAGTCGCTGCTCTCAGGGGCTCCGGGGCACGTGTCTGGGGATACGCCGACGATGTGACCTTCGTCGTATGGGGAACATTTGAGAGCACTATTTCTGATCTTCTACAGCAAAATTTACTTGTTGTGGAGGGGTGGTGCAAAGGCGTTGGGTTAATTATAAATCCAAGCAAGAGCACTTTGGTCGCCTTCACCAGACGCAGAAGCAGGGATAGATTAACGAGCCTAATTCTGTTTGGTGAACGTATTAGTTACTCTAGGAAGGTGAAGTATGTGGGGGTAACCCTGGATGATCTTCTCTCCTGGAATACCCATATAGATAGAGTTATCGAGAGTCTACGGCGGCCTTGTGGACGTGTAGGAGCTTCATCGGGGGGACCTGGGGAATTAGTCCCAGAATAGCACTGTGGCTATATACGGCCCTTGCTAGGCCCATCGTCACCTATGCGTCGATTGTATAGTGCCGTAGGGCTCAGCAGGCGGGTTTGCGGGCCAAGCTGGAAAAGCTACAGAGACTGGCCTGCCTGGGACTGACCAGGGCAATGCGAACGGCTCCTACCGCTGCATTGGAGGTGATGATCGGGTTGCCGCCACTGCACCTCCATATATTGAAGGAAGCTCGGCTAGTGACTTATTGACTTCTCTCTGACGAGGACAGGGCAAGGCTAAAGTTGGCCCACAGGACTCACAGAGACTTCATTGAGAGCGATCCGATTCTAAGAATAACCATGTCGGAGATCTGTCTGCCGCGGTACAACTTTGGCTACAAGTACAGGGTTCTGCTTCCCGATCGATGGACATGGGATCGGGGTGGCCCAGTACTTGATTCGGGTTCGAGCGTGTGGTATGCGGACGGGTCCAAAACGGAGTCAGGTGTGGGTTCGGGTGTATACGGTGTCCGCCCGGACACGCGTGTATATGCAACCCTTGACCCGTATTGCACAGTGTTCGAGGCCGAAATACATGCAATAGAGATCTGTCTGAGAATCAATTTAGAAAAGGGGTATAGAAACCGCACCATCTATGTGTTCTCGGACAGCAGGGCTGCGCTGCTGGCGCTTCGTTCAGCTCAGGTTACATCCAAGCTGGTCTGGGGCTGCTGGGGAATTGGTATCGGAGAACAGAGTCACGCTCATTTGGGTGCCGGACCATAGTGGCCATGCGGACAACGAAATTGCCGACGGGCTGGCGCGGAGGGGATCTGGGGCTGACTTTGTGCAGCCGCTGCCTTTCTGCGGTCTGCCTTCTTCCGCCGTGGGAGCCAGGCTTGCCTGCCTGCTCGCAGCGGAATGTGGCCGTCACTGGCGGGACACGAAAGGGTGCCGTCATGCGAAAGTGTTTCTTTCGGCGTGCTCCAGCGGATTCACCGCAGAGTTGCTGGGGATGAGCAGGAGCCGGGTTCGCACTATTGCGAATTTCTTCACGGGGCACTGCCCAGTGAAGTACTACCTGCATAGGCTGGGGAAGTCGTGCTCCCCCCCTGTGCAAATTTTGTGGTGGCGATGAGACCGCCGTGCACATTCTCTGCGACTGTCCGGGACTGGCTGTTCGGCGCCGCAATTGTCTTGGACATGGGTCCCTAAGTATTCGGGAACTGTTGTCCAATTCCCTTAGGGATATCTCCGGCTTCGTGGTTGGGACAGGTATATTATAGGCGGGGCCGTGGGGAGGCTACAATAAGTCGAAAATGGTTGAGGTGCCTTGGGGGTTACTCCTGCCCCACTCGGTTCCCTTGGAATCTACAATCTACAAGCCTCAATATACACTAGACCTGGAAGTCGGGTCACTTGCAGGTTTTTTACGAAAATGGAGAAGACTTTGATGCACTTTCGCGGTAAGTTTGGAGTGTTCTTTAAACTGAAGAATTTTACAAGGAATTAACCACTGGGTGGTTAAGTCTGGTTAATTCTAATCTAATCAAGTATACATGTATATGATCAATTTGAAAGTTAGTTTTAGTAATTTTATTTCTTCTAATACAAATTTATTATTCAATTTTCAAGAAATTTAATTGGAATTATATTTTGGCACAAGTTGAGTATATATTACAGCACAGCTAAGAGCAAATGAAACCATCTAAAAATGAAATTTATAAATATGAAATTTACAGTTAACACTCTCATTCGTTTATAAAATTACTCACCCTTTTGAATGCTTTTAAATCTAATTGAAATAAGCCTATAACAGTGAAACTAATTCTCTGATGTTTTATTTGAAGTATGAAATTTTGTATCTAAAATATATTTTATAAATCAAGAATATTTCAATATTTTAAAATATTTAATTAATTTTTAATTAAATAATTACCTGAGTCGAAATTTTAATCTTATCCGGACTGTTTTCAATTTTTCCAATACAAATTAATATTTTTTCCACCTTAGAATTATAAGAGAGATTAAAGGTTCAAATGAAATTTAAATTTGTCATTAGGCAAAAGAGATTTGAAGCAAGTAGACTAGGACTAGGTGGCTGCTGAGGAGAATTTTATTCTAGTTTAATAATTAATTCAAAAAACTTAATATTATTGTGGATAATTTCAGACACATACGTGTTGCTGTGTGGAAGAGAGGGAAGTCGGGAAATTACTCCGAATATGTACGAAAAACCGGTATGTTAATAAATGTTAATTTGAACATACGTTCGTATGGGTATAAAGACTGATCTGTTTACTTTTTCACAATTATTTACAAATTTCTATTGGTTTCGGTCCTGTAGTTTGTACAACTTGGTAAATAGACGGACAGACAGAATAGATGTAAATCTAGTCTATAGTAATTAAGTTTCATTTTCAATTTCAGGCTTACAATTACCTCCTTTTCACAAGTTTTTCCACATGACATTATTAAAAATAGCATTGAGAGCTGTAAAACTGAGAAAACGTACACTAGAAAAAAAAAATTAAAATTATTAATTTTTTTGCATAATAAATTTGTAAACAAAAAAAAAATTCTTTACACCATTTAAACTCCTCCAGTCGATATTTAATAACTGCCCAATAAAGAGAAACAATAATATCGGTATGCTCTAATATTATATGAGTACTTAATGAAAATTTACAATTTTCTAAAAAATTCTCAACCATACAATAACAATTTTCATAAATTTTTTGTATTTCTTTAATTTTCAAACATATCTTATATTCTGTATTAATAAAATCTATTCTTTTCATATATTTTAATTCTTTATCTAGAAAATTTAAAGAATTATACAAAATTTTTAAATTCTCATTAATACAATCAATATAAAATATAAATTGCCCTAAACGAAATCTCAAAAATATTTTAATTGGTAGAAAAAATAAATATCTATGCAGCCACTGTCTATCATAAGGATAGAATATTAATATTATAATTAATTCTAATATTAATAAAAATATTATAATTAAAAATTTTAAAAATAAATTAAAATAAAAATGTTTTCTTTTATTATTATTTAAAAAATAATTATTTTTCAATTGAATATTTAAGAATTTTTCCCAAAAATTATATTCAAATTTTGATTTTATAACAGATTCAATTATTGAACTTTGAATTATTGAAAATATACTAAAATGTCTAATTTTTGCAAAAATATCACCAACAGTTAATTTAAAACCTAAAAGATCTTCATATTTAATTAAAGCTATTAAAAAAATTATAAAACTTAAGAATGATTTTATAAATGACATTAAATATATTTTAGATTTTTTATTATTAGAATTTTCTTCTTCAAAAATTATTGTTGTAGATGAAAAAATTTGAAAAAATTTTATACATCTTTTATGAAATTTTGGAATTTTTAACATTTAATCAAGTTAGTAGCCTCTATATTCGCCAAAACAACTCTTAATGCTTTTATATCGCGTGTATTTTAAAACATGTACTCAATAACAATAGCAACTCAATAAAAATTAATAAAATTTTTTATAGAAAGTGAGTATAACAGTTATTTAAATATTTAAAAAATTTTGAACAAAAAATGTAATAATAAAATTTTAAAAATTAATATACAGAAATGAAAATTTTTTCATTGCACCCTACACTTACCAATTCAATTACATCTGCTTTCATTGTTATTACACTCTTAACAGTTTAGAATAAGCGGTTCAATATTTTATAATAAATTGAAGGAGAAGAAACGTAAGATTCAACAAAAGTTAACTATGACTTTCTTTAAAAAACTAGTAGTCTCAAATCATCAACGTTTTGAATGTTGTACGACTCTCCAACGCAGTTCAAATTCCTTTGCAAATATTCGGAAGGTAGATAAATATTAACGCAATAAAATTCAGCCTTCAATTTAAGCACACTTGGTGAATTTGTTCCTCTTTTTCTCGCTACACATATAAGTAATATAGTTGTACAATTGTTTTTAGATAGTAGAATTAGACTGTTATACAATATTACTTCTCCGACTCGTTGCACACAACCATCTACAAAAGTTTTCCAAAGAGTGGCATCATATTTATTGGTCGAATATTTACTGCAGTTTTAAAATTGTGGTTTTTCTCTTAACACATGCCCTACAAATCCCTTTTCTAACGTTTCATACAAGCAGATCACCGTAATATCCTATAAAATTTTGACTAAATGGTGTATAGGGTGTAAAAATTAATAATCGAAATCGTTATCATTGCATTATATCAATTATTTATATTTAATTTTTCCAAGTTCGCAATAAATTTTAATTAGATTAATTCAAACATGAAATGGTTTTTCATGCAATCTTATGAAAAAATTTCCGTACTATCCCAGATTAATTTACGTAACCAGATTAATAATTTTTACCTACTTAATACTAGTATGTATTTAATATGCATAGGCTATGTGCTCATGCAATAATTTACAACATTTTATGTAATTCAATGACATTTTATTCTCTCTTTTACAGTAATATAAAGAGAACAAGAATAAAACCCTTGCAGTGCTATTCTGAACGTGTTATTCTCTCCTTTATTTAAAAATTATTAAGTACCGCTTAAAAAACTCTACTTCTTCTCTTGAGTGTATTTATTATGCACAACTTTTCAAATTTAAGTGGCAAAATATGAGTAAATACTTTAACTCGAAAATTTTCTTCATTTAAATAATATTTATTTAAGGTAATTTTATAAATTACAAAAATATTTATTTTTAATTTTGCCCCCAATTCAATTGAGGTAGATCTAGTTGCGCAAATATTATCAAACACGCAAAAACAAATGTTGACATCTGAAATAAAAGAAAAAGTGAATAAGTTTGTAAATAATTTGACAAATAATACAAAAATAAAAATTTAAGATCAAAATGAAATTAAAGGGAAAATAAAGTGTGGCAAGCAGAGTTTATAAAAATCAGATATTATGCTCATAGTTTTGGATCAATTTGAATGCTCATAGATTTGGATCATAATTTTGGATGAATATGATTCGGATATCAAAAATCTATGAACTAAATTTTGGCAATTTGGTCCCGGGAACCAATTTTCGGAGGGACTTGGCAATTGTAGAAAGAGAGAATAGAATCGTTGTAAGACATCTAATGGAACTGCGGCGACAAAATTCTTTGGGGAAATAAGTTTGTGAGTATCGATTTCTGAGTCGGATTATAGTAGCGGATTTTCGGGACGGGTGAAAACATCATCACATTTTTGTAGACAGCAAAAAGAACTCTGGGACGTTACGTTCCTGTACTGTAAAGTTAAATGTGGTGAAGTGATGCAGGGTCTTATGCTATAGATATAGTCCCACAGTACAACAGTGTTAAATTGAATGAAAAGGCTGACGAACTAATCAGACTGGGAGCGGAAATCGACATCGAGAAGGAGAGACGAAAAGACGTGAAGTCCGTCAATACAGTTCGAAACAGGGGGATCTCAGTACTTTACGCTGTGGCTAAGTACCATTGACGGAACTGAGAATAATTGTGTCGTTTTATGTTTTTATCGGCTACCAAAGGAGGATACGCTTTTTAGGAAATACCGATTCGTTAACTTGGAAAAGCATTCGTAGCTTATTTGTTGATTTTATTCATAGGCGTTAAACAATTCAAGTGAGAGGAATGTCTGTTGATTATAAAATATTATGCAAAATCAAAGAAATTTTCTAATATACCTCTTTGAATGTCCATAAATTTAATTCAAATAATCCTAAAATATTAAAAGTAATTCTTTCATTATACAATTGTAGTGCAAAGTTCTGTATCTGAAATAGAAAATAAATAGTGTTAGATAACTTATATTAATTTAAATACGATTTATTTACTTGTGTAGAAAATTCAAGTTTATTTGAAAATTTTTGAATGTTATTGATACTACTACTAATATCCTTGACCTGCGAAGATATACAAAAAAAAAAATATATATATATATATTAAATATGAACCCATGGCAATAAGGGAAAACCACGTAGTCGAACTAGTAGTATCAAGTAAATTTGATCAAATTTTTGCGGAAATATTGAATTTCCCGAATTGGATCAAATTTTCTTTGATTATGTGTTTGAATAAGTGTTTGCTTTGAATACAATAAATTTAATTCCACATTGACTAAGGTAGTTTTGCCTTATTAAATAAAAAATAATAATCCAATTTGTTGTTACATACAGTATTTACGCAATTTTTTGCTGAATACATCACCATGAACAGTGCCCAAATTGACGGTAAACTTAGTGCTATTACTATAAATTTTGTGGTGATTAATTAAGTTATTGGTTCGATAACTAATTAATAAATTATTTTTACCTCCAAAATAATTTTCTACATGAATTATAATAACTGTCCAATAACAACTAATAATAAAACTAATATTAATTAAAATTATTTGAGAACAAATTGAAAATTTATGATTTTCTAAAAAATATTCAACCATATTATAACAATTTTCATAAATTCGTTGTAATTCAACTATATAAATTAAATAATTATTATTTTCATTATATTCAAATTGATTTAATTTGAAAATTATTGATTTTTCAATTAAATAATTAATTGATTTTTGTAAATTTTTTAATTTTTTATTAATACATTCAATATAAAATACAAATTCAATTATTCGAAATCTAGTTAACATATAACATGGTGAAAATATTAAATATGATGTTAACCATACTGAATCAATTTTATAATGTGTAAATATTATAATTGGATCAATTGTAAAACATAATATTAATATTAAACTATTTAAAAAAAATATACGATATGATAAAAATAATTGAAAATTATTTTCATAAATCAATTCATTATTACTCAAAAATTCATACCAAAATTTATATTCATAATTTGATTTTGTAATTGATTCAATAATATTAATATGAACTGTTATAAATGAAGTAATATTAAATAATTTTGTAAATAAATCACCAATTGTTAAACCAGAACTTATTAAAAGTTTTGAATATAAAAAATGTACTAAAAATATTGTCCAACTTATTATTGATTTTATAAATGATATTAAATATATTTTAAATGTAGTAGTTTTACTAGAATTTTCATTAAAAAATATTGTACCAAATGAAAAAATTTTAAATATAATTAAACAATATTTATAAAATTTTGGAATATTTTTATGCATTCCAAAAAGAATATGTTATAATATGCTTGCTTGACTAAGGTAATAATCGAATAATCGAATATTTAATTATAACTTTAAAATTCTTCTTTGATTCATACTTTCTATACCAGAAAAGGAAAAATTTGTGTGTGGTGAGTTTTGTAGTAAGTGTGCGTTTATTATGAACTAAATGTATACATAAAAAAAATTTATAATAATTTTTTAGAAAAACATTTTACTTAATTGAATATTAAATTATGTAATGTTATAGTATATAATATACAATATAGGGTTATCAGTTGTAAAAGCCATTATAACGACATTTGTGAAAATTATGAAAATTACAAAAAATCAAATCTGAAATATTTTCTTTTTCAAATTTTAAAGTCGGCCAAAAAATTTATCGTAAATTAAAGGAAAATTTCTGCAACACTAAACTTATCTCTTTAATTGCGGAAGTTTCTTAATAACAACACGTTATTTAATTGGCGAGCATAACAGAAGGATTGACTGCCTCACTAAATATGGGTCTTTTATAGACACTACCATAGCGAAAAGAAACCATTCATTTAAAAATATTTCTTACCATATTTTTTATATTTTATACTTCTTCTAATTGTTGCTGAAATTGTATGAAAAATATTGCATAACTTGCTAAAACTCCCATTACCTAAAATAAGTATAAATCACATTATACCTTATATGTTTTCTAAAGAAAGTTAAAATAAGGTAAATTCAATAATACACCAATAACCAGTCAAAGTACGATGTACCTCTTGGGAACTAAACGTTGTACTAGAGCTATGGAGCGGCCCTCAGTTCTTTGACAACCAAAAGTACTCTTAGACAATTACAATCGGGAGAGCTTTAAGACGATCATGTAAGGATGACGACGAACCATATAAGAACTCTCACAGATTTCCTGACGGTACACTGCAGTTTTAAGAAACACCTAAGGAAACTGAGAGTGACCGATTTCCTAGGTTCTGTGGACAGGGGACAACGATGCACCCTCTCAATGAGTGTGAACCGTTTATCCATTAGAGAAGGGAGGACGACTTCGACGGGGGGAACATAATAGATCTTCTAAGTCGCGGTGTAATATCGCCCCATTCCGAAATCTACAATCTACCAGTCATAATAAAAAATTTTTACTATATGTGCATTGTTTACAATTGGCGTCGAAACTTTAAACTTTTCTTTTTTATAAATTAAAGGATGAAAGGGGCCGAATGTCTAGAGAAATAACCTAATTCACAATTTGTTAATTGTTCAGGAGATCAAATACAAATTGGAAAATAATTTTGAAAGATAAAGAACACTAAATTACTAATACAACGTGTAGTTGTTTAATTACTTAATAAGTAATGTGCCAGTTACACTAATAATATTAACTTAATGGAAATTTCTTCATACAACTGCAGGCGGTATATTAGTGGTGTATTACAGAATTTACAAGCAAATACAATACAGTGAAAATAATTGAATTTTACCGTTCGAATGAAAGCACAATCAACGACAGGAAACCCACATGCATCGAAATAAATTTTTTCATGTTTAAGTTGTAGAGAAAAATTATGTAACTAGAAAAAAAAGGCATAAAATGAAAGATTGTCAATGATCTCTGCATAGAATTTCTGCATATTACCTTTATCAAAATTTTTAAATTATCTACCCTCACAAAAATTTTATGTAAATTAAATTTAACTTTAACTGCCTCATCCATACAATTTGAAGAAGCAAACAAAACAATCATTAAATTAATAGAAGCTGGTAATAAAATAAAATATTCTGCAAAAAAAAAAAAAAAAAAAATTTTTTTCTTGTAAATTTTAAAAATCTAATATTATATTTACCAATTCCAAATTTATTTCTCAAAATTATCCAATAACTCCAATAGAAATCAACAATAACTGTTGTACAACTTTTTATAATATTTGTTAATAGTGATAAACCATTACCGAACAAAAAATTTCTTGACATTTCATAAATTTGATGATAACGTAATTGTAATTTTTTAATATCATTTTTTAAAATTTCATCATAATTAAGATTAAACATATTAATTTCATATTTTAATAATGAATTTTTAATTAATTTTTTTAAATCACAATTTAAATCAAATAATTCTATTCGGATAACTTCAAAATACATAAAGAATTGCATATGTCTCAGGCGCATTATTAAAACTGGTATAACAAATGAATTCCAAAATGCATTCCATTGTCGATCTTTAACCATTGATATTAAAACACATTCATATATAATATTAGAAATCCAATAAAAATGAAATATTATAAAAAATTTACGATATTTTATTAGTTGTTTCTTAAATGTCAACTTATGATTTTGAAATTTTAAATTTTGTATTAATAAAAAACTTTTCCAAAATTCACAAATAAATTTTTGTTTTAGTAATGATTCAAAAATTGACGAATAATGTGCTAAAGCTAACCAAAAAAATTTCATTAAATCATTAAAATTAGCTAAAATATTTTCAATATTCAAAATATTTTCACGATTTATAAGAATATAAACATAATTAAACGTGTGTAGATTAATTTGAAGAATTGTAAATAATTTTAAAAATTTTTCTTCAATGTATGAGTGTTTCTGTGAAAATACAACTGGACAAAATCCAAGTATTTGAAAAATAAAGAGATGTAATCGAATTAAAAATAACATTTATAAGTTTTGTTGGTTTTATTTTTTTGATTAAACTTCAAGCATTCTAATAATAAATTGCACAAATACTCATTTCAATAACGCTATTGTATTGAATGTCATTCAATGAAAGACATGAAATGAATATTATTCAACTACAGTTATAGTTCGCATGCCACAAAAATAGTAAATAGTACCTTCCACAAGTCACTTACCGTGATTACATTTTAATTAAAATTATTTGAATTCAATGTTGATTGGAATTATCTGTGATTGCAATTGGTGTTTAATGATTTAAAGCAATGTTTAATTTATATGATTTTAAAAATTATTTAAAATTAATATATATGTACATAAAAGGATAAATTATTTGTACTTTGATTTTAAATAATTGTACAATTATGGCATTTATTGCAATAACACGAGAATTTCAATAGAGTATACAAACCAACACAATAAATGCTATTCATCGGCTTTAGAAGGATTTTAATCAAGACAATAGAACGCAGCTATATGAATTGAGAGAAAGCGAAAACAAGCGTGCGAGAAGACAAAACGGAAGGGTCAAACTCAAAATCACATTATAGATGCCGCTGCTTTTTACAATTATAACTAAGAATGGAGAATTTCTCTTCTCTCTTGTCTCTCTTCGAAGAATATCAAACAACATTTCTCTTCTCTCATACACAATCAGCCACATACAGGGATATACATCAGAGTAAAACATTTTGAACAACTTGTCAAACATTTTTATTTTAATTATAATTAATTTATTTAAATTTCTACAATATTAATTTAAAAAATTAATATAACATTTATATGAATTTTTAATTTTACTCTTACGTAAATATTATTTTACATTTTATACTTCTCTCAATTGATTCTGAAATTGTATAAAAAATACTGCATAATTGGCTAACATTCCCATCATCTGAAATATGTAAATAATTCTGTATAACTGTAATATTTTTGTATTATAAAATGACTGATAAATTTCATAAAAAAAAAAAAACATTTACCGATCGAATGAAGGCACAATCAACAACAGGAAATCCACATGCATCGAATATAATTTGCTCATGTTTTAATTGTAGAGAAAAATTCTGTAACTAGAAAAAAAAGTAAAGAACATATTACCATACCATACAAAATTCAAATTCATATATTGACGATTTTTCTGTCATAGAGAGAGCATTTAAGTGAGCAAAGAGAAATAATATTTTAATTTAAATTTCACTTTATAAAAATTATATATTGTAGATAATTTTATGGCTCAATTTCTTTAAATATTTGTTATGAATAATCAGTAGAGCTAAAACTGCGATAGAAGAGATTCTATATGCATACAAAATGGCAATGTAAAATGATGCAAGAAAAAGTAATCTTTACCTGAATAGAAGTTCTCAAACTATCTACTTCCCTGTTAATTTTATGTAATATTTTTTGAATTTCATTTGCCTAAAATGATTAAAGAAATAACTAAATATGAAAAAAATATATGAAATGTTTATTTCAATTTAACTTCATCCATACAATTCCAGGAAGCAAATAAAATGATCACAAAATTAATATAAACTGGTAGCAAAATAAAATACTCTGAAAGTTTTAATATGATAAATATTGAATAAAATTCCAAAAACATTTTAATAAAACTGTTACCAATCCCAAATTTAAGTTTTAAAAACACCCAATAACTCCAATAAAAATTTGCATAAATTATTACACAACATTTTATTGTATTCGTTAATAATGACATTCCATGTCCAATCAAAAAATTTCTTGACATTTCATAGATATCATGATAACGTAATTGTAATTCTTTTATTTCATTAAGTAAAATTTTATTATAATTATAATTTTTTCCAGTAATTTCATATTGAATTAAAGAAATTTTAATTAATTTTTTTAAATCACAATTTAAATCACATAATTCTATTCGTATTACTTCAAAATACATAAAAAATTGCATATGCCTCAGGCGCATTATTAAAAGAGATGCCGTAAATGAATACCAAAATTCTCTCCATTGTGGATCATGAACAGTAGAAAAATAAAGGTATTCATATACAAATAGAAAAAAACAATATAAATGAAAAATTATAAGAAAATTACGATATTTTATTATTTGATTTTTAAATTTAAGTTCATTTTTATTTTGTAATTTTATATTTTGTAATAGAAAAAACATTTTCCAAAATTCATAAATGAAATTTTTCCTTAATAATGATTCAATTAATGACGTATAATGGGCTAATGTTAGCCAAAAAAATTTACTAATGTCATTAAAATTACCAAAGAGTGTTTCAATATTTAAAATATTATCACGATTAAGAAAAATTCTACCATTATTTAAACAAAATATGTTAACTAGAAAAATTGACCATAAAATCAATAATTTCGTTTTAACATTTTGATATTTTTGCGAAAATGCAACCGGACAAAATCCAAGTATTTGGAATATATAAAGATGTAATCGAATAATAAGAACCATTTTCTACTTTATAATTTTATAGTTGAAGCAATGCGATCATACGAGTATTTTTTTTTTACATTTATTCGAGTCTTAATATTCATCGTAATAAAATGAAATTCAAGTTTTCTTATAAAAAAAAAAAATTAATTACATTATTCTGTTCTACTTATCATAATTATGGAGTCAATATTAATTCTATATATAAAAATTATTGAATTTTTGCGTGCAACATAAGAAGTATTGTGAATTCAAATTGTATTACACTGTCATTTAGAATAAAAGCGCTCACATATGTAGCTACTGTAGTATTTGCTACAAATTCCGTGAACATGTTCAGGGATATTTGAAAAATTTTGTGTTTAAACTATATTTTAAATATGAATTCAGCACATACATGCACATTATTTATAATAAATTATGATATAAATATTATTTTCTAATACAATCTGCTCAAATCACATCTAAGCTGATTTGGAGTTATGTGCTCACTGGTGGAGATAGCATCTACAAACAGAGTAATGCTCATATGATTGACGGTATTAGACGTATCGTTCTGCTTGAGGATGAATCAAATCTTTGCTGTTCCTTCCATTTTGCTCAATGAAATTCTCCTCACAGCTGTTTGGAATTAATCGAAATCGAGTACGTGGTATATTGGCTTCTTTGCTTGCACACACTGCTCAAATACTGAGGCTTCCTTCTGTGCAGATTCTGACGGGACTGTGAAGAAGCGGCTAAGCAATTCCCTGAGTGATATCTCATGGTATTTACCTACTTGAAACCGGGGCAGTTTAAGTGGGATATATGAGGGCTACAATAAGCCATGGCTGGCTGCGGTGGTCGGAGTTAAGGAATTTTTTGTCCATACCTGTCTTCAGCGATCTACAATCTACCAAAGGATATTACTCATAGGTACAACATTAAATTATTACTTGTTTATACTTCCTTTATAAATGTAAAACAAAATCTATTGTTACCTGCATTAAAACTCTCAGACTGTCTCCTTTTACAATGATTTTATGTACATTTTTTTGAACTTGAATTGCCTAAAAATTAAATAAGGATATCAAATAAATATAGAAATTATAAATATATTATTTAATTTCAATTAACTTCATCCATACAATTGCAGGAACCAAATAAAACAACCATTAAAGTAATTGAAACTGGTAATAAAATGAAATTTCCTTAAAAAATTTACAAGATTTAAATAATTTTTTATTGAAAAAACCTGGAATAAATATTATATAAATTTTAATTTACCAATTCCAAATTTAAATTGAATGAATATCCAATAACTCCAATATAAATTCGAAATAATTATAGTACAACTATTTAATATGTTTGTTAATACAGATAATCCATGTCCAGTCATAAAATTTTTCGACATTTCATAAATTTTATGATAACGTAATTGTAATTCTTTTATTTCATTAAGTAAAATTTTATTATAATTATAATTTTTTCTAGTAATTTCATATTGAATTAAAGAAATTTTAATTAATTTTTTTAAATCACAATTTAAATCACATAATTCTATTCGTATAACTTCAAAATACATAAAAAATTGCATATGCCTCAGACGCATTATTAAAAGTTGTGGGGTAAATGAGTGCCAATATTTTTTTAATTTACGATCTGTGATTATTGATATTAAAAAATATTCATATACTATTATAAAAATCCAATATAAATTAAATATAATAAAAAATTTACGATATTTTATTATTTGAGTTTTAAATTTTTGATTTTGATTTTGTTTTTTACATTTTAAATTTTGTAATAAAAAATAAATTTTCCAAAATTCATAAATAAATCTTTTTTTTATTAATGATTCTATTAGAGTCGTATAATGGGCTAATGTTAACCAAAAAAATTTTATTAAATCATTAAAATTACTGAAAATATTTTCAATATTTAAAATATTTTCACGATTAAAAAATATTATGGAATTATTTAAAAGAAAAAAATTAATTTGAATAATTGACCAAAAAATCAATAACTTTGTTTTAACATTTTGATATTTTTGCGAAAATACAACCGGACAAAATCCAAGTATTTGGAAAATATAAAGATGTAATCGTATTATAAAAACCATTTTTTATTATTATTAACTTTGAATTCATCCGAGTATATTGACGATTACCGAGTAATACAATTTTCTTTAATAAAATTATAATATTTTATAAGTATTGCAACATTAATCAAATCAAAATGTTAACTAATATTAAAAATTAATACTTATTTTAAATTAAAAAAAATAACAGAATTTTATGGGGCAATAGACAATATTTACATGTCATCAATTACATAAATTAGTCATTTACACAATAAAATTTAAATTTTCAGGAACGGAATCGGTTATTCTTAATACAATATCTTGTAGTATTACTGAAGAGACTTAAAAAAATTGACAATTTACCGTTAATTTTTTTTCAGCAGGTGAAGTTGAATGATGGTCAGCAAATGAATCTATTAAAATCCAAAGTCTTAAGCTGGAAAGAGTGCAATCTCGAACATAAGTGAATGGATTGATGAACACAAATCAAAGTTGGTTTAAATTAATTTACTTTTAATCCAATAATAAATTTTTAATATTTATCATTTTAATCCAATTTTTAAATTATTACGCCATTTAACTAAAAATAAAAAAAAATATTAGGTATTTTCAAATAAAAAAAAATAAAAAAAGTTTCAATTAAAAAATCTTACATAATTTAAACTTTTCTCAACTGATACTGAAATTGTATAAAAAATACTCCATAACTGGCTAAGGTTCCCATCATCTGAAATAAAAAAAATCGGTGTACAATGCATAATTTCGAATCCAACTAGGATATATTGTTAAAATGTTGTTAGTATATAAATAAACTGTGAAGAAATCGAATTATAAACACAGAAACAATCATGAATTCAACATAGTTCTAGAATTTCTTGCTGCCAGGTCCGGTAATGACAATTTTTTTTAAAACAATTACTTCACCAGTCTATTTAGGAAAATGCAATTGTTGCCATTATACTTTCAATGTTAAATATGAAAGGAAGCATCTTCAATAAAAAAATCTTTCAACATAGATTTTACCTTTCGAATAAATGCACAATCAACAATAGAAAATCCATATGCATCAATAATAATTTCTTCATGTTTTAATTGTAACGAGAAATTCTGCAACTGAAAATCAAAAAAAACTCATTAATCTGTTGATTGTAATTTTGAATTTGAATCTTAAAAATTAAAAATCTACTCCCATTTACTTGCACTTCGAAAGAAATGTTGAGAAGAGATCAACATTTCTTTCGCCCGTATAAGTGACATTATTTGAAAGTAACTCAAATATTTTACCTGCTTTGAAATTTTTAAACTATCTAAACCGAAAAAAATATTATGTACATTGAGTCCAACTTTGGTAGCCTTAAAAAATTTTAATTTTAAATATTCATGCATACAAAATTAATCTTCATTGTTTTTACAGTACTAACCTCATCCATGCAATTCCAGGAAGAAATCAAAACAATAACTATATTGATGAAAACTGGTGTTACAAGAAAATATTCTGCAAAAAAAGAAAAATGTTTTATAAATAAATTCAAACTTCAATAATTACGCATTTAATTTTACCAATTCCAAATGTAAATCTAAATAATACCCAATAACTCCAATAAAAATTTGCATAAAGTATTGTACAACTTTTAAATATATTCGTAAGAAGTGATAAACCATGACCAATCATAAAATTTCTTGACATTTCATAAATTTTATGATAACGTATTTGTAAATTTTTAATTTCTCTTTGTAAAATGTCATCGTAATTAATATTTCTCATTTTTTTGTTACACTCAATTAACGAAATTTTAATTAATTTTTTTAATTCATCATTTAAATCAATTAATTCAATTCGTATTACTTCAAAGCACATAAAAAATTGCATATGTCTAAAACGCATTATAACAACGGGTGCAGTAAATGCAAACCAATATTCTTTCCATTTATGATCACGAATCATTGAAATTAAAAGATATTCGTATATAATTATAAAAAGCCAAAATATATGAAAAATTAGGAAAAAATTACGATATTTCATTAATTGTTGTTTAATCTTCAATTCATTTTTTCCTTTAAATTTTAAATTTTGTAATAAAAAAAAAATCTCCCAAAATTTTGAAATAAATTTTTGTTTTAATAATGGTTCTATTAATGATGTATAATGAGATAGAGTTAACCAAAAAAATTTTAACATATCATTAAAATTGCCGAAGAGACTTTCAATATTCAAAATATTATCACGATTTAAAAAAATCATTGCATTAGTAAGAGTATGAAAATTAATTTGAAAAATTGTCCAAAATATTAATAAATTTCTTTTTAAATTATAGTTTTTTTGTGAAAATACCACTGGACAAAATCCAAGTATTTGAAATATATAAAGATGTAATCGAATTATGAGCACCATTTTATTTGATCGACCATAAAATTCCAAAACCATACAAGGAATTCGAGTACTCAGCAATTCATCGAAGTGTTAACGAATGTCCTAATAAACCAATTTAACTTTAAATATACGGAAAATGTTATTAAATTGAACCCATTCATTTCTTATCAGAATTTCAGTTAAATTAAATACAATGCCAATTTAATATTCATCAGATTTTAAGTATTGACGTAACAGTAATATAAAAGTACAAGTAAAATGTATAGGTCATCGATAAAATGTAATTAATCATTGGTGTGCAAGACCAACGCAAGTAATTTTCATTTAAAAGTCTTGTCACCTTTATTATTCACCTACTTCCGTTAATAATTCGTCCAGTACCTACATATTTTCTATTATTATTCAATATTAAATAAGAGAGTATGTAAGGAGCATAAAGACAGTTTGTTTTTCAACAATTTAACAAAATGTTCTGTAAAACCAATTACCGCGGAAGAGTAAAGAGAATAACAGCAAACTCTATTAAAATAGAGTCTGATAAAATTAGATTTTATACTACTGGAGCGTTTATTATACTTCTATTTACCAAAAGATGGCAATATTAATGCATTTAATAGTTTTCCTTAACGATAAGTCAAAAATAAGCATTGTGGAACGTATTTAGAATAGACATGAACCTATCATAACAAAATATTACAAAAATCACATATAGATGTCATTACCTCCAACGAGTAGGTATTTTTTTTTTAGCATAGACTGAAACCATTTACTGAAAAAACATTCTAAATAACATCGCGACATTATTCCAATTTACTAACAAGACAAATTAAAATTCAACACATTTTGAAAAATTGCTTGAGTTAATGAAGCTGAAGGATTCACTGCTTTAAGGAAATCCGTAAGATTGTAAAAAAAAAAAACTATTACAGACCAACATTTTGGAAATAAGATCTCCACTTCTTTATCATTTAATTGTTTGTTATTTCATGTTCAATGTCCAAAGTTGAGATTGAAAGAGAATCAAGATCCGGATAGGTAAATAGTATACGACATATTAATTTATTATTTACACATTTGATGCATTTCTAAAATAAAAATTTCAATCAAAAGTTCAATCGGATTAAAGTCAAAATTTCAATATCTTGAATTAGGTAGATATATCCGATTATCCGATCCAATTATTTTCTTTAAAACATTCCAAATTTTAAAATCTAGTTTCTTGTGAAATCTAAGCAAAATTTACAAATTTCGTTATCAATCAAAACTTTACACTCTCTATTTCCAGATTTAAAAACTGTTTTCAAATCTTAAAAAAATTACATGCTTCATAATTTAATATTAATTTAATGTGTGTATGTAAGAGGTATATCAAAGCACCAATTGTCTATCGTAATTGAATTTCAAATCAATATTAAAGTAAACAATGAATCCTGGCTTTTCGAAGCTCCCTTGTAGGCTGAAATATTTACATAGCAAAGAATTAATAAATTCGCAAAATATTATATACGTATATATCTCGTAGTATGATATCGATATTTAAGCAACATTAAAACTTTAGTTCTAAATATTTTGATACAATCTGATACAATGATGAGTATTACATAGCAAATAGCAATTATATAACATTATTTATATTTACATATTTAATAACTTTAAAATTATACATCACCTAATTCACTTATCTCAATCAAAATAGTCAATATGATCTCCAGATTTAAATTTTTTAGCTTCCAAAACATCTATAAACTTTTTTGTTGTTTGAATTGGTGTTAAAATTTCTTTTTTTGCTCTCATATTTCCAAACACTTCCTTTATATTATCATCACTTGATTTATTTTGTATTTCCAATGACATATCAGTATCAACTGGTCCAGGAGAATAATTTAATACAAGAATATTTGATTTTGAATCAATTGCTTCTTCGTTAGCCAAACATCGAAAATACATTTCTCGTGCAGCTTTACCTGAACAGTAAAATGTTAAACTATTAAATGGTTCTATTGCACATTTTGAAGTTATATTAATAATTATTTTTTCACATTTTGAAAACTTCTTTATAAATTGTGAATTTAAAGCTGCTACCGAGAAAACATTCAAATGAAAATATTCTGACCATTTCTGATTATCATTAAAATCTTTTGCTTTACAAGTTACATCACCTAATGAACCAACATTATGTATAATGATTGCTCTTTCAAAATTATCTGAACCAAAACAATTTCCAACTGAGTCACTTAATAAATTATCATAATCATTCGAATTTGCTTTAGTTAAATCCATAGGAATTACTTTCACTTTGATTTGCGGATTATTTTGTTCAATTTCATTTTTAGTTTTTTCTAAACCAGAAGCAGATCTAGCCACAAGCACTGCTAAAGAATTTTTTACGAATTTCTTACAACATTCAATCGCCATACATTTTCCGATTCCTTTTGATGCACCAGTTATTAAAAAATATGTTTTTTTAGTTGAGAGATCCATTCTAATAATTTAAAACCTACAATATATTGAAAACTTTAAACAAAAACTTAAAGTATTTAACAAATTAACAAGAAAATTAATTTACTTACTGTAAAAATCAAATATGTAATTTCTACAAAATAAAACAAATTTGAAGATTAGAGAGCGTGTACTTCCACACAAAAATCAATAAAAACCACTTGTTGACTAATCAGATGACTATTTACAACTATAATAAGTTTTCGCTTTAAAATTTGTGCTCACTCAAGTAGAAAAAAGTAACAAACAAAAACAAATTTTGTAGGTAATCAGAATGGGGATTTAAAGAAACTAGCTGTTGATTTTAGGCACCAATACATAAATTTTATGTCAATGTCAAATTCAAGAATTAAATTTTAAAATGTTTTGCTTTGATTAAGAATTTTAATTCAGCATTAACAAAAAAAAAAGTTTAATTGCTTTTAAAATTTTTATACAAACATTCGTACATACATACACAAATTAGTAAAAAAAATGTTAAAATAATGTGAAATAAAGCGCAAGTCATAAATTAAAATTCCTGGTAGTGGTATCATATTTCGCTTAGATGTGAAGTATTCAATTGGAAAAAGGTTTACTATTATCGTTTATTTATGCTATAGTGCTGATATTGATAATGATAACCTTATCTTATTATGCATACATTCAAATAAACATAAGCATGAACTTATGGATATGTAGCTAGAAATATATAATTATATAGTTATGTATGTACATATTCTACTTGCTTTCCTAATTTTTAAAAATTCAAATTAAATTTTTCATTTAAATTTTTAAATATTTAAAAAAAAAAAAAAAGTTAGCAGAGCGTGGTTTCGATCCACGGACCTCTGGGTTATGGGCCCAGCACGCTTCCACTGCGCCACTCTGCTCACATAAATGTTGCGGTTCTGTGATAGGTTTTATTATCAGTGTTAAGTTTAACAGCATTGTTTTGAATGTTGAGCATCAAATATTTATATACTTATATTTACAAATGACATATAGAAAATTAAATGACGTATTAATAATATGTACCTATATCTTTTATTAGAAAACAAAAAAATATTAACCTAAGTGTTCACCAGATTTAATTTTGGACGTAATGCAGCTATGAACCTAAGTAAATTCTAGTTTCATATGCAACAAAAATATTTTATTTTTTTAGGTTAATTAGTACATTGCTTCTTTTGTTTTTAAACACTTTTGCGGGAGAAATTATAAGTAAAACTCACTTAAAAAGAGGAGTCACTTGAGAGTTGAAAACAATATGATATCTAATATAAATAAAAAAATTTTTTATCATTAAAAAAATCACTTAGGCCTTTTTATGTGTTTTTCTTTTGTGAGGTGTAGATCTCGGATCTTTATTCTTAAGTGCTAATCACTTAAGATTTTAATGTACAAATTCCCTATATTAAGTACATAGGCAAGCGGCAGGAAAACTTTAGGAGCAATATTTTGAACTACCACGAATTTAATTAAAGTATAATTTAATATATTCTCGTTACACAAATGACAATCTTATTATTTAATCTTATTATTTAATATTAATTTTGTAGAATATTGAAGAATAAATTATTTAATAATATATTTAATATTATTCAAGTATAGGAAAATATTAAAATAATACATTTGTTATATAAAAAATATTAATGTTTTTGAGTTTTTCAAAATATCTGTAACATTTTCCAGTAACAAATTATTCAATAACGCTATACGGACAGAGCATTATGATAAAGCTATATTATATTTGGTTTCCAAGAAAGCATAATATTCAAAAACTAATGTTTTGCATGTTTTGTAAAACATGTAAACCCAAAATATGAAAACGATTTCAAATTCAATTTTTCATTAAAAGTTGCGCGCAGGTTTTGATTTCATTACAGAGACGTTTTCTTTGAAAATCCTCGCTATTCGAAATCAATTGCTCTTAATATATTGTGAATTTTATTACAAAGAATCGTCAAAATAAATGGCAAATCAATCCTCTTTAAATAAGATTATCAAGGTTCAAGTGACATTGCTGGTGCGAATTTAAACACCGCCCGTAAACTTAAATTCCAACTTTACCTAAAGTAAATAACTTAAATTCTTAATTTACTGCTGACGGTTTTTTTTACATCATCTATTTCCATTTGTGTGACATTATATGCAAAATACTAAAGAGTTGAAATACTAAAGAGTCGCTGTTTTGTTTCGGGTTAACTACGAAAAGCGACCACAGATACTGCTTTGGTTCTGATTTTACAATTATATCACCCATCACTAATGTCAAACTTCAAAAATAATAAAAGCAAAAAATAAAATCAATTCTTTTAAATCGTGTGTTCCATTGTCAATTGTCAAAGCACCGTTAGAAAGTTAAATCCATTTCGTTTTTGTTAAAAATTTGCGCTCCTCTAAGGATTGGTATTGGTGTAAATTTTACAAAATTTCTAAAAGTTTAAAAAACAAGTAATCATTTATTACATATATTAGGAAAAAACAAAAGGATCTAGCAGTTGTGAATTAAAATAGAGTGAAACAAGAGCTTCCTTGTTGAGTACAATCAAAAGGGATAGAAGTTTCAAAAAATCCAATCCAGCAGCTTCAAGTAAGTGTAATATTCTGCCATTTATTGTATAATGTGGTATAAATATATTATGTGGTATAAATATGTGAATTTAATTATTTTTGCGGGAATATTTAATTTTGAAAACTAAACTTGCTAAGGATACAAATAATTACATGCATACATATCTACATACATATGTATGTATGTATAAATAGATGAACGTACATTACATGTATCCAGATAATTACAATGTATGTAGATATTAACATATGTATGTATGTATGTGCAAGCGTTAGAATAGTGATAAAATTACATTAAGTTCTAAGATTATTAATTTTGAAGTTAACTTTTTACGTGCAAAAGAATGTACATAATATATTGAACTAACAAAATTTAAAAATTATTGTAATATTGTAATAAATTGTTCTGTTTTCTAATTAATTGTAATTTTTCTCCATTGATGTCGGTATTACTATCAAGTGGTCTTGAGTTTTTCAATAACGGTTGATTTTAGCACTTGGATTGAAAGTACCAAAGTATCTAGGTATACATACATATATGTATAAGCACAAATTCGAATGAAAATGAGTAGGTAGAAAACCTACATTCCATATTACACATAAAATTATGTAAGTTATTGGGTTTTAGCTTACATATTTTATGGAAGAATGTTATTTGAATAATAATCCTGTTTCTGATCTCGATATTTCATTTATCTATATAAATAGTTATACATAGAATGGGTACCAACCACCTACATACATGCAAATCAAAAGTTCTATCATTGCACGTGGGAAATCTTTGTTTTATCTTAAAATACATATCTACTAATATCCTACTAGTGTAAAGAACAAAAAAAAAATATAATAAATTATTATCAAAGCACATTTGCCTATTCCGTAGCGTAAACAAATTCATTAAAAATTGTATTAAAAAATTATTTTTTATTATTTTTTGGATTTGTAACTTTAAAATGTAGATAATATAAAAATCTAGAATGTACACAAACATACATATGTATATTAGACTACAACGATAAATTTTTGAATTGAAGAGAAAAAAATTCTTTTTTGCTTAGATTTGCTTTTTGTTTTTTTGATTTTTTTAAATTCAAAACAGTGTTAATACTATTTATATTAAACAAAAAAAAAATGTTATTTAAAAAAAAAAAATTTATAGCAGAGCGTGGTTTCGATCCACGGACCTCTGGGTTATGGGCCCAGCACGCTTCCACTGCGCCACTCTGCTCACACAAATGTTGCTTTCCAAAAATTAGTTTTATTGTTTATAACACACTTAGTATGATAAAAAGTTTATAAACATTACATTAATGTTGGCAACAAAATGTCAAATTTTTTGTATACATAAAAGGTTGTCTATTCTTAAATTAGAAAAGTTTAAAAATTATTTATTTACACACTTTTAATTTTTATCTTTATTTTATTTATTTTTTTAGACAAAAGCGACTGCTTGGAAGATAGCTACGCCAAAGATCAAAAGCTCGAGCAGAAATCCAAATTAAAACCAAAAATTGTTTCTGTTGTGAAAGATATTGTTTTACATTATTAGTTTGTGAATCCGCCAAACCAAAAATCAACTAACGTATTGTGATTTAGAGCAACTTATTTACTAGAACCGCACGTACAAAATCAAGTAGGTATTATATTTATCATAACTTCACATTTCGATAGTAGAGTGAGCTATTAATAACACCTGCAAGTAATATGTGTAATATGTATAACGCAATATAGGTTCCTAATTTATATACCACATTAAATTATACAGAAATTTAATTAATAATATCTTAAAATTTTAGAAAGATCTAGTCATTTAAAAAAACTTTTAAGAAAATAATAAGTTTATTCGATTGTGAATTTAAGCTCACAAATATTTTTTACTCAATTTTTCTCTAATATTGTGCCAAAATAAGCCAGGTCTTTTAATTTTATAAAAAATTTCATTTCGTTATTGCTTTTTAAATCAATTTTTCTTCGATCCAACTCTTTGTAGGGACTTTAAACATTTTTGTTGTTAATGAAATCAAAAAAGTGGACAAAATATTGTTGGTAACCCTGTTCAAAATGTTTACAATATAACCATATGATATTATGATTTCTTGTTTATTTTTTTTTTTTTCATTTGTCAGCAAAATAACTTCATATGTATTTTAGTTTGTGGTTAAATTTTTGTTTTAGTTTGACGATTTTCATTTCGCGAAATCGTATTTTAAATTTCCAAGAAACAAAGATAAGCGTGATGATTTGAATAGATTCATATTTTTTTTTTGAAGATTGATTGTTTAAATATATCTAAATTGTTTTATTTGTTATAACGTTGTTACAAAACAATAAGTTTAAAATGTTTTTTTCTTCTCTAGCTATGGCTGATGAATGGGACGATGATATCGTAAGTATAGATTATTTATAAAGCCATTAATTCACTTTCTTTCAAAAGAATAAAATACTTACAATAACATATTGTTATTGTTTTGTTCAAAAAAAAAAATGTGAAGTACACAGCGAATTTCTGTATATACATACATATACAAATATATACCGCAATTTTTATTTTAGGATGCCGGTCAAAATTTCGTCGCAAAAAATTATGCGCTACCGAAAGTCGATGGAGAAGATAATGACTGGAACGATGATAATCCAGGAATATCCAATTTAGATGAAGCACAAGAAAAGAGTAATTTTGGTAAAATTAAACTTTAATTATTACGTCAACTTAATGACATTGTGGTATGTATTTGTTTCATTGAATATTTATGGTTTTCTTATTGAAGGTCATGGATCGAGAAGAGGACGTGGCGGGAAAAGTTTTGATAGAGGATATCGTGGTGGAAGACAGAATGGTTATGGTGAGAGAAATGGTTTTAATCATAGAAAAGGTGATGGTGATCGTAGCGGTTAGTAGCTAATAAATGTTTTAGTTTTTCTTTGTGTGATTTATGTTACTTCTGTGTAAAACAAATTTTTGTAAATTATTGCATTCTGTGCTATAGTCAACTGTTTAATATATTCAGATGGTGAATGGGGAAGTTCTGAAGGAGCAGATAATAGAAATGGAAGAAATTATAGTAGAGGCAGGAATAGAGATCAAGGTGAGGATGGAGATGGTCGCAGGGATAGAGATAGAGGTGGTGCAGGAAGAGGACGCTTACAAGATAGAGATCGTAATAATGGCGGTGGCTTTAACGAAGAAAGAAACAATTATCGAGATAAGAACAGTGATAATGCTGAAAAGAAGAAAGATTTATACATACCACCCGAGCCAACCGAAGATGAGAGTGAGATTTTTGGACAGGGCATTTCTTCAGGAATCAACTTTAGCAAATATGATTCCATTCCAGTTGAGGTACATTTTTCTTCTAATTAAATTTGAAGAATAAATTATATAGTAATAATTAATAAATAGGTTTCGGGCGATAGTCCTCCCAAAGCAATAAATACTTTTGAAGAAGCCGATCTTAAACCACTTATTATGGAAAATATCCGAAAATCAGGCTATACTAGACCGACTCCTATACAAAAAAATGGAATTCCAATTATAAAAGCGAGACGCGATTTAATGGCATGTGCCCAAACGGGTTCAGGGAAAACTGTAAGCGATTTAATTATATTATTTTCGAAAATAAACTTTTGTTGTTTTTTGGTTATATTAGTTTATTTTTGTTACTATTTTTAAATATTTTTAATCAAAATGAAAATTTATAAATAAAGTACGTATATTATGTATTTGTGTAAAGAAATAGCAATTACTGAATTTGAAAAATAAATTCTTTAAAACATAAAAGTTAGTTTTTTATATCTTTTTGAAGCAAAAACGTGCATAATAGTTAATTTTTTGTTTTGTTGTGTTTTAGGCTGCTTTCCTTCTTCCAATTATTCACGATCTCTTAGCAAACAATGAAGATTTAGATATAGGTAAACCTCATGCTCTTATCGTTTCGCCAACGAGAGAATTAACTATTCAGGTAACAATAAATTTTTATTTTAAACGAAATTTTGAAAAGAACCATATGAAAATACACTTTTTAACCCAATTCGAAAATTTGTACATAAGCTTTAATTTATGATAATTAATTATTTTATTTGATAGGATATTAATTTTATATAAAAGAAAAACGTTTTAAATTTTTTTGATTAAAGATTTTTGAGGAAGCTCGAAAATTTGCACGTGGTTCCTATTTAAAAATTTCTATTGTATATGGTGGAACAGGTGTAAAACATCAAGGTGATAATATTGCTAAAGGTTGCCATATTTTGGTAGCTACACCTGGGAGATTATTGGATTTTTGTGATCGAGGATTTATAACATTTGAAGATTGTCGTTATATTGTCCTTGATGAAGCAGATCGAATGTTGGATATGGGTTTTTTACCATCAGTCGAGAAAATTATGGAGAATCCAACAATAAGACCACAATCAGAACGTCATACTTTAATGTTTTCCGCCACATTCCCAACAGAAATTCAACATTTAGCTGGTCGATTTCTAAATAATTACATATTCTTAACAATAGGTATCGTTGGAGGTGCTTGCGCAGATGTTGAGCAAAATTTTTATGAAGTAACTAGATTTAGCAAACGTGCTAAATTAACTGATATACTAGATCAAAACGAAAATAATGCAAGAGGAACTATGGTTTTCGTTGAAACACAAAGAAATGCAGATTTCTTGGCATCTTTATTATCTGAAACAAAATATCCTACAACTTCAATCCATGGCGCCAGGCTGCAACGTGAACGTGAAATGGCTTTAAGAGACTTTAAAAGTGGAAAAATGTCCGTATTGATTGCTACTTCAGTAGCTGCTCGTGGTTTAGATATCAAAAATGTAGATCACGTAATTAATTATGATTTACCAAAAAGTATTGATGAATATGTACATCGAATTGGTCGAACAGGACGCGTGGGGAATAAAGGAAAAGCGACTAGCTTTTTTGATGCAGACCATGATGCAGCATTAGCACCCGATTTAGTAAAAATATTAGAGCAAGCCAATCAGGAAGTACCTGACTTCTTGAAAAGTGTTGGAGGAGGTGGGGGTTCATATAGATCAAATAATTTCGGAGGAAAAGATGTTCGCACGGTAAATAGTTTTTCTTTTTTTTAATTTTAAAATTTTTATATTCTAGTATTATGAGTGATACTATGTATAATTGAATAGTATTTGTATTTCTTACTGTATTTTCACACACTCTTTTGCTTTTAGATGGATACCCGTACTGGTATTAAAGCTGCTGTACCAGCGCCTCAAGAGCCAGAGGAAGATTGGTGAAACTACACTCATTTTAAATCGGAGACCATGAATTTTTTTTTTATTTTTGGAAAAAACTTATCAATTCTGAGAATTGATTTACATATAAATATGTATGTATAGAAATATATATAAATTTTTTAATATGGTTTGTATAATTTCTAAAAAAGTTAAGGCCATGGTGATGAAAAAATATTTCAACTGTTCAAGTTAAGTGTACCCCATGAAGTTTTTATACAACATAGAAGATGTTTTAGATTACACTTTCAAAAAAATTTCAGTTTATTATTACACGGTTATTTGGACTCAAATTACGTTTTTACAAAGTTCAAATACTTGTAAGCCTCACATATAAAAATTCGGCAAATCTAAAACAAATACATTTTGATTAAAATTGCTTAACCTTTACTTCCTTTTTCTCGATTGTTTCCTTTAGTTGAGTAAAAATTTGCTCTGTTCCAGCTTTTTTTTTAAATGTTAATTTTTTATTGATAATTATTTTTTAATATAATATGACATGTACCTATCTTAATTTCAACGTATTTTTGTTGAGATACTGATTTTGTTAATCTCATAAATCTATGGTATTCGCGAAGTATAAATTAGCGAATTAATTTGGAAATTAACAAGGCTATTTTAAATTCAAAACACCAACGTAATAAAGAGCAAAATGGCAACTCGTAAAAACTAATATAAAAAATTTACCACTTTTAGTTAAAACGCAAACCAATTGAAAATTTATTAATTTATTTCGAAATAAAAATTTTATTCAACTTATGGTGAATTACCTTTTTCAAATTTGTATTATATTGCAGAGTACACAATTGAATTACCAAATTTACCTTGTATGCAGCAATACGGTATTAATAAATTAATTTATAATTACATATTGTCCGTAAAGGAAGTTATTACATTTCGGGAATGAAGGTTAATCGCAATTGAAATTCATTCCTTTTGAGTTATTAGATGAATCGTTATTAATACCGTTATTGTTGATATCATGCAATACAAATATAGTACAAATAAAATATAAAAAAAAATCGTGAAGAAAAAATTCTAAAGTTTTTTTAAGTTAAGTAAAATATTTTAAAATTTAATTTACATCACCTAAAGAAGCTTACAACTTTGAGAAGGTACCTTACACCTTTTCAATTTAAATAAGAAGATTGAGAATCGGTATGTAGATATTAAAATTAGTTACAGAATTCTCATTTTTAATTTTTCTAGTTTTTACTTTTTTTTAGCATTCTAATTGTTTATAATTATAGTCAAAAAAAAAATTAAGTCCGGCGTAAGGTATTTGTTAAAATGTTACGCAAACAATAAATAGTTGGTTATAGAATTTTTTTGTTTTTGTAAGAAAATGTGTACATACTCAAATTTCAGTTCTGGTACTAATTTTTTTACTTTAATAGTTATAAGTTAATTTAATACAGAAAAAAACATATACTAATGGCTAATGCTAATGTTTATTTTCCACAAAATATCTTGTATGTCAAGAATATACACATAAGTATACAGGGATTGCGTAAAAGAAGTTGTGTTTGTTCTAGAAATAAGCAATAGTGCATAAAAATATTCCATCATATGTACATAGCAAAAGTTTACACACAAAAGAAAAAGCAGATATCATAAAATAAATAACATGTTACATAAAGTATGATTTTACATTTAATAAAATATGATATGAAAAGCGTGCTGATCATCATAAAAAATTTGTTTTTCGGTCCTTTTTAGTCACTTTTGTAGGGTAAAAGGTATTTTAATTGCGTGATAACTACTTATTTCTTAAAAACAAAAATTTGATTTTAGATTTGAAATTGAATTTATTGCTGTTTTGTAATTTTAGTGATGAAAAATTAAAAAAAGAAATAAATTATTTAATTTCCAAAATTATAATTTTTAATTAAAACGGTTGTACGGGTTTAATTACCCAATATATTAAATCTAGCTAAATAAAATTTGTATTTAGTTTAAACAAAACATTTTTTTAATGTAATTTAATTGTAATCTTAGTAATAATATTCAAAAACAAATTACGGAAATTCACAATTATTTTTATTATAATTAACTACTAATTACATATGTATATCTAAAAATTCCACAATTATTAGAATTTCTTCAAGAAATATTTCAATTAATTATTAATATTGACAAATAATTTGATCATAAAACGTTAATTTTAATATCTTATCTTCAATTAAAAATCTCAACATTTAATATTTTCTTTGAAAACAAGATTAACTAACAATATTTTCAGACGCTTGTATTGCTTATTTTCAATTTCATATACGATATTAATCGATGTGCTTAATGATCTAAGCAATAGTTGCCTGATAAATAAGATTAATAAATAAATATTATATGTATATAGTAAAATTTAATAAAATTCTATTTTCTAAAAAAATTTTTAATAGTTAAGATGAAAAAAGCTTTGTATTGTAATTACTAATTAATATTGTATACTAAGAATTTCATAGAAATATCATACTAAGAATTGATTTCTAAATTTTTCGAAAAATATTCTAATCAAATTTAGAAATATTTGTTTCGTAGTGAGAATAGCAAGCTTTTTGTAGCTTTTACATTTGAAGTATTGCAATGCATTATACAATCTAGATGTAAAATAAATACTTTTTATTATTTAAATTAGAAAATGGTTAAGATTAATTTGCCAATAAATTTAAATACTAATTAGATAGATTTGAATAATGTTGTTTTATGAGCAGATAGGTGACGTAGTGATGAGTTGATAGAGCATCCGCCTAGAAAGCGGTAAATTACTGGTCCGGGAGCAGTTCGAGGAGAAAATTTTAATTTTCCTTGACTCGTTTCTTTGCTCTATTAAAATTTCACAACGTATTAATTAATCTAAAATAAAAATACAAAAGCATAATAAAAATTTGTTAGTATTAATTTGGTTAATTTAGAAAAAAATCATTTTAATTAAATTGAATGATTCAAAGTTCTTTTAAATTTCAATCGTTTAATTCTAAAATCGTTTCGTCATAATGTTCCTTTTATAGTGTGTACGAACATTTCATATAATTTTATTTCCGTCATAAAAGTTACATTATTACTTCTAAAATATATCTATATTATAGGCATATATGTACCCCACTTAAGGTACAAAAGAAAGTATTTCAAGTCTCAGATTTGAAATGACTATTAAAATAAACCATTGTATATAGTTTTCTTTTCTTATATTCCAATTAAAAATTTCAATTGTGCGAATATTTTTTTTTATCGTTAATGATTTCTATATTTTGATTATTTAGTAATGTATCTTATGGTGCATAATATTTATAGCATAACAAAACCACAATGAATTTAAGAAAAATGAATGAATGGACACTTATTAACGTTTTATATGAATTGTAGATTTTTTTATATTAATTTAATAGTAGACCACAATATTCTTTTTCAAAAATTATTTTCTTTTTTTTTTTTTGTATAAAGAAGGAACTGAGTCTATTATGTATATGTGTAAAAATATGTGTTCATTTTTGAGCCATAATACATTTAATTGACCTCCATACAAATTTATTTCGTATTATATTTTTATAATTTAATATCTTTACTTTGGTATATTTAGATCATCACATACATAGATCATATCAGACGGAGTTGAAAGATGAAATTAACAAATTTTTTTTTTTTTTGTAATTATTTTTTGAAATATGAGATTGTGTGTATAATGTTTGTATTTATGCAGATGAGTAAATTGTAATTTTAAGTAGAATTTTAAAATGAAATAACAAAAACATGAACTTTGCAACAGGGATATAAAAGTAGTGAAATTAATTTAAGAGTACCTCTAAATATGAAATTTATTTATAAGTACCTATAGAAATACATAAAGACCACACATATATTATGTTAACCCTTTAATTCGTAATTTAATTGAATTATTCAACAACATCCATTTGAAATTTATAAGAGTAAAATTTACTATGATAGGAGCCTTATAGGCTAATGGTATTTTTGGAGTCGGGTTTAATTTATAAAGTGCCATATTTTAATACTAAAATTTCATACTAAGTCAAATAATATGTAATTTTTAAATAAAGAGCGTTTTTCTAAAAAGTCCGAGTTAAAGGTTTTCCAAATCGAAAATTTGTTTGTAATATGAATTAGGTATATTCATTGTACGTTGATGCTATATGTTGTATAACAGATTTGGTACCGCTCTAACAATATGCATTATATAAACATAAGTTCATAAATTTATTTAAGAAACTTAAAGTTGAATAAGAGTATTATGAGATACTTTTATCATAAATTAATATTAGCAATGAATGTAAATGAATGATTGCCTGGTAAGTAATAAACAAAATGTTTACTTCTTCATTCGATCTGAAACATTATTTCATTACAATTTTCATATTCTCTTTTTTGATATTTAATATAATTTTCTTTTTATGATAAACAGCGTTCTTTGATGGATTCTACAATTATCATATTTAAAATTCCAATTGAATGATGAAAAATTATTTAGATGAAGATGATGTATGTATAACACACCCTCTATAATTGATGTATCGTCACAAGTATACAGATAGGATGTTCCGTAGTATTATGATATTTCCGAAGCTGACATTGTTATTTTCACAATTTTCGTTACATTTTTGTTATTAATATTGAAAGCCAAAATAACAACTATTATTACATACAAAAACATGTTATAAGACCCAGATATTGAATACGATTTTGAGTAGCACTGCGTGGTCTTGTAAATATTTCATAAAGCTGAAAAGAGAATTTATGGCATAGGTTTTAAATCTGTTCAACATGTCCTGAAAACGACCAAAAGTTGAAAAAAGGAAAGTTCAGCTTATATGTACATATTATATTTTGCTTTGGACCCTAATTTGATCACTCTAATTCAAGAATACCATCACAAACTGGACACACTGTATATGCATTAATTTATAATATGACGATAACGAAAATATTATAAATAGTTTTATTAAAAAAAAAAGTTTCATTTCTTCCAACGCTGTTGTACCAAATTCGTGAAATTTTTCCAACGCTTTTAATAATTTTTTTTTTCGGAAATTTTTTATAATCTTTAAGTTCTCAGAAATCACAGATGTAAATTGTCACATGTCTGGAATTTTTTAATAATTCTTTTTCGTTTTTCAAATGAAGTAAATTTTCAGAGAAATGTACAAATGTTTATTACTTGTTTTAAAATTTGGTAATGTTTTGTAAATAAAAAAAAAATTGCATTATTTTTAGTCATAAATTGAAATTTTTGTATAGGCACACCTATTTTTAAGCTAAAGTTTAATATTTTTTCTAATCTTATTCTAATTAATTTCGGCCTCAGTTTAGATTTTTTCCAACTAATTTTTTTGTTTTTAGGATTAATGAAGTATGGAAAGCCTATACAAAATTATTCCAAGCTTGTTGAAAACTTGTAAATCGAAATTGTTTGAATTATAATTTTGCGGCTCAGATTTTTCGAAATAAAAATTTTATTCCAAAAATTAAGTAGCACTAGTCTTAAATTAAGGTCTATAAAATAAATACAATCAATTTTGTTTTAGCTCCTTGTGTTTGCGTTCATTTTGTGCTCACAAGTTTTAAATATGCCTATGCATTAATATTTTTCTTGATTTATAGGACGTTTATTTACCTTAACATACATACATACATAAATCGTCAAATTTTAAGACTTTTCAAAAAGGCACCACGCATTTTTACCTTCCATACTTTATGTGTTTGTATATACAATATGCTTTTGAACACGTATTGTAAATGCAGTAATAAAAGTTTAATTTTGTTTAGTTCATAAAATCGTGCGAACCATTCTCTTTTAGTAAAATTTAAAATTTTGAATTCTTGAGAGGTATTGAAAATTTCCCCCCATAAATTTCTTGTTTCTTGGAGTTCTTTTTCAAGCCAATATACTCGTAAGAAGGCTAAGAACTATTTTAAAATTAATAGTGTTTTGTACCCTTTATTTTTTTATAGTGCCTTTTATAATAAGCATATTGGAGTTGAGTATGCGTAAAGCATTTTATATTATTATTTTCATTTTTTATGAGCTCAAGTGAAATAAAAAAATTGAAAAAAAAAAATCTTAAATGATAAATTTTTTGTGTTTTTTTTTTAATGGGAAATTGTAGGCTTTTGGCTCCACTCCAATTTACAACCGAAAAAAAAGACAAATTAAAAAGTTTTTCAAAATATTAAAAGTAAAAATGCATTTATCTGCAAGTTGAACCATTCAAATAATTTTTATATATACTAGACAGACCGAAAATTTATGAATTTGTCATAAAAAAAATTTTTATTTAGGTGATTTCGAAAGTTTTTTTTTTAATTTTTAGATAATTTTATTTATCTTTTAAATAATTCTTAGAAATCACAGATGTAGATTAATAAAATATTAGATTTAATTTTTAGTTAAAGAAGGAAAGAAATTTGAATGGATCAGATATTTTTGGTCTAAAATATACCAAATTCTCCGATGAGTCTAAAACATATTTTCTGTATAATATGTTACAACATTAATGTGTTATTGGAGCATTATTGAGTTGATTTATAGTTTATAGTTTCCTGAATAACAAATTTCGTGTCTTCTATTTTAAATTCACGGATATTTTTTAAGATTATTATGAGAATTTTTTTTAAATATAGAAAATATAACAATACATAGGTTAATTTTATTCCAATAAGTGTTCAAGTGCTTGCAAAAATGCTAAAAAATTTTAATTTGCCCAGACAAAATTGTGTGGTACTCTCCACTATATACGTTGAAATCGAAATTGGCAAGAATTTTTCTTTGATATACTCAACACAAGCAGATTAGACCAACTTAATTCAAATTATGTGCGAATATAAGATAAATTCAATTTAGATAAAATATACTCCATGGCATCGCCAAAAAATTTTTAAATGTTTTTCAATCAATAAGTTGTTTTCTATAGTTAAAAATAGAGTTTTAATAGATTTTAAAAAATTAGTGCCTTATTCAAAAGAATTATTCAGAAACAAAAAAAAAATTTTTTAAGAAAAATTTTGGAGTTTTTCCAAATACCGTAAATGAATGTGTGAACGCATAGCCAATGTAAATTGCAAATATGCAAATAAAACACACATTTATTCACAGCTCTATGTACATACGAACTTTTCATACCCATACCTGAAATTTCCGCATTATATTGTTTTACAAGTTCATTCATTTAATTTTGTTTTTCTCTTTTCCCGAATTCAATTACATATTATTTTTGAAGTTCTAGAATTCTTAGTATTCACTTAGAATACCTCAGTTTAATGATTACATATATGTATTTCATCTTGGGGTGCTCGCATTTTTAAGTTAGAATGTTGAGTGATCATCAAGATTTTCTTGCATGTAGATATGTATGAATGTATATATGTGTCTCCTTAATTTAGCATGCTTTCAACGTATGCTTCTTTAATATAAGGGGATCTTCTCAATTAAGGAAACAAAAAAATTTCTCTCTACTTTATATAAAAAATTTTTTAAGCGACCGATATCTTTTGAATTATATTAGAGTAAATAATATAATATATGTATTATATATAAACTTGTATATGTATTAATGTATGTATGTATATACGAAATATTTTTGTAAGACAAAATTTTCTTGCTACGAATATCATTGTACCGGCAATAATAAACTTCCTGACTCATGTTTCATTTTTATTCTTTTGTTATTTAAAAGTATATTCTGTAAATTTACCAATGTAATTGTAAATATACTGGGTAAGTCTTATTTACACAAGGTATGCTCTTAAAGGTTACTATGTAATTATGTTAGAGTAACCGTCTAAGAGATGTTATACCCAGTGTGCAAATTTACTATTATGATTTTGTTGTTAACCAAACATTTAAATAGAACACATTTTTAATAGGTTTGTGGAATTAACAAAAAATTTGGTTAATTTAAATCAAATCACAGCTACATTTTTCTTTTCAGTTTTAAACTTGATCGCGGCTTAATTGAAAAAGTTTAAGCCCGAACGCTTAGATTTTTATGCAGACAAATTAACACCAGCGCTCAATTATGACGCTGACTTCCAGATTTTTCGACTTCGAGTCTGTTGATTCCAACTTTTCAAGTTAAATTTCAACTTCTCGACTTGGACTCCAATTCAACTGTTAAACCTCGATTCTTTAAATTCGACTTCTAGTTCAGCTTCCACACCAGTGTTGATTTTGAGTTAAAATTAATTGTACTAAAATGGGATTCTGAATTGTACTTTTTGTACTTTGCTAGTTGGATTGTATTGAGAATGTTAAAAGTCATTAATGCGAGACCTGGTGACGATTTTAGAACTAAAGTGATGTTGCTGACGTTTAAAAATTTGTTAGTCAATGTCAGTTTACCATGCATGAATAATACATACATGGTGAAAATTACATAGATTTGTGAGCTGTCAGGCACCACGAATGTGTTAATATTTGACATTATCTACATTCCACCCACATGCATATGCCTTATACTTTTACAAAAACAAAAATGTAAAAATGTAAACAGGGTTGAGTTAAATTTTTGAAATTTCAAAGAAAAAACTTTTGAATTACTTAAACGTCAAATGTTTATGACTTGCCGTGTGACGTATATCAATTGTACTTTTTGTACTTCAACTTTACTTTTGTAACTTCGAAACCTAAAATGTAGGGTATTTATCAACCGTGTTCCATACTCAAAGTTGATAGTTCTTTTCTCTCTAAATTGTTGGCGTCGTTATTATTATTTATGTACAAAAATTCAAAAACATATTTTTTTTTAATTTTTTTGTCATCAGAAATTAAGTTTATTAATATGATTAACAAAGAGTAATTAGTTGAAATTGTAGACAAAGACTTTATTAAACTTGAATAAAAAGTGTAGGAATTTGAATCGAAAGCACATGTATGTAAGTAAAATACATACTTACATACATTTGTATATTGTAATGATAAAAGAGACATAAAATATAAAAACAACAAATTATATAACAATGAAAGAGAAGCTTTCTTGTAGCACAACGGTACAATGCTCGCTTTCAAATAATAATCTAAATTGGCTGAATCATGTTAGCTTTTATTTGAACATGCTTCAAATTCAGTAATTTTTGTATCATTATTTTTGTTTACTAAAATGTAACGGTTCTTAACACAAATGTTAAAACAAACATCGATATATGTCATAATGTTTGAATGGAATTATATTAAAAAAACAAAAAATATAAAATCCGGATATTTGTATGGTTGATTAAGTGTTGATTCTCTTTATGCTGTTATGTTAATAATTACGGCGTAATGTTATACTTTTTCAAATAGAGAGCTGAACTGTAAACTGTAATAAAAATTGATGAAATAAAAGTGAAATTATTTTTGTGCCGTACGTGTGTTTGTGTATCGAAAACTTTTTTTGTTCTTTTTTTCTGCTGAATTTTTATGCTTCTGTAATGTAAATTCTGTTGAATGTTTACTGTTGAATTGGCTGTACTTTAGATCGCTGTTCGCTGTAATTATTAGAGTTGCCACTTAAAAAAATAAATATGCCAAATTTGACAAAAAATGAGCCAATTCGCTAACATGCTTAATTTTCCAAGTAAAATACATATTTTTAGTCTAAATCCAATTTTAATTTAAACCTCAACTTTTATATGTTAAATTTTATATTAGATTCTGTTAATTGTCATAAAATCTTGAAATGTTCACAATATTCGCAATTAAAGTTTTCCTCAAAATTTAAAAATTGGACAAAATTTGAATTTGAACAAACAAAAATGAAAAAAAATTGAAAAGGTAATTGGTAACATTTGGCAATACTGCTAAATATAAACAAAGCAAAGAAGAAATAAAAATGTTACAAAATAGAGAGATAACATTTTTCATTTCTGCTTTGCTTTGCTTACTCAACTCAATGCTCGATCTCGATCATTTTCTTGAACACTGTAAAATGTAGAATTAAATGTTAAAATCAGATTCAGATTCAGTCGATAATTTGATTTTAATACGAATAGTTGTTGAATTAATTTGTGCGCGCAAGTTGTAAATTTTTTATATAGAAAAAAAAGAAAAACTACAATTAATAACAACAAGAAAAAAAAAAAGGAAGAAAATTAAAATTTTATTTTTGTTTATTTATTTTGTTTCAATTTTGAAAAGGCGTCTTAATGTTGTTTTACTAGTTTAAAATTGTTGTAACATAAATTATATTATTTATAAATGATGTGATCAATAATAATTATTAATTAAATAATATTTTATTGAAAAAAGAAAAAAAAATTCCATTAATTGAAAAGCATAAACAATCAGATTTTTTTTTTGTTTTCAATGTCAAAATGACAAAACCAATTTCTGACATTTCAACTATACAAATATTTGATACCGGTCCACCTATTCGGACATCAATAAATCGAACTGGATCAATATTTTATCAAAATGATACGAATGAAAATGATTTTAATGATGATTTTCCAATAACAATTATTAAAAGTAAAAGTATTGGAATTATTGATGATCTTTACATTTGGATATTTTTATGTACAATAATATTATTTGGGATTTTACTTTCAATTACAACAATTGGAATATTATTTCGTGCTAGATGTAATGGTAAGAAACTTGTACTTATGTATGTATGTGCCAAAAACAATTTTATTTATTTCTATTTATCAATGTGAAATTATATTGAATATTATTGTAGGTATATGAATCCTTAGAAGTTGTTAACAAGGAATTTGAAATATCTTAAGTAGCCCAGTAGTTTGAAAGGGCGACTTGAATATCCCTAATTAAAGTTATGTGATATTTTTCAGGCCAATTTTTGATATTGTTGTGTTAATATTGAAAGATAAATAGAAGTAGAATTCGGATACCAAACTATAAAAGATCATATATGAGTTATTAAAATTTCTAAATAAGGGATTAATTTGTGCCATTTTTATTATACAGGAAGGTCTACTATATCAACTTATGTATTAACAATATAATTATGATCAATGAATTCAAAAAACATGTACTGGTTTTACGTACCGTACGCAAATTTTAGTGTTTTTAGGGGTGTCAAACCAAAAATTAAAGTTTTGAAAGAAATACTTAAAGGAAACCAACTACAAATTGAATTTCTTAAATTTTAATTAAATAGCAACTGCTAATTTCAACTTAAATTTTCTATTTAAAATTCAACTTAAATTTTCTATTCAAAATTCAACTAAATTTTTACAATAAGTAGCTTCCTACTTTAATTTTATGAGCTCATATAGTAAGTAACTGAAATAAAATTTAACAATAGATTTCAGTGAAATAATATTTAATTTATCCATTAAATAAATTAATCTTTCTTCAAATTTTTGTACATAAAAAGAAAAACTAATTGAAATTAAAAGAATTTGTAAATGTATTTTAAATGCTGACTTAGAATACCATTAAGGATATTAGCTATGGTGTTAATTAATGTTCATCTAAGATGATCTAAGATATTTTTATAAAATAAAATCGTTTTTTTTTTTTGCAATACCTAAGCAATCAAGATTATATTTTTTATAAATGATAGCGATAAAAAAAGTTAAATTAATAATAGTGTCGTGACTTTGAAATTTATTAAATTTTTTTTTTAAGATTTGCAAATTTTATAGTATACACAAAATGCTAGAGTATATTAGAAAATCAAAGACTGCTTTAAGGATGAATGCTTATTGCTTTAAAGCTATGATCTTCTGATTTTGATCTTCTCTTTGTTTCTATTCAAAATAATCTTTGAAATGGTTTTGTTTTGTGTTAACCGAGGATATGTAAACCTAAAATGTAAATATTTTGTGTTTGATTCGTTAAGTAATTTGTACCAATATTTGTATATATTTGGAATTCTATCACAATTTTTTCATAATATTGATATACTTCCAGCAACCGTTTGCATTATACAAGATTACATAAAACTCTAGAAATTTGTTGTATTATAATGAAATCGAAAATCTCAAGATATTTGAACTATTGCAACAAATTACGGATCTCATTAATTTTTTGCGTTACTTATATTGTAGTTACCTTTTTAATTTTATTCGTAGATATATTTTACTATTTTAATAATGTTTGCATAATACCTATATGATTTATATATGTGAAAATAATTTTGAGAAAATTTATTTCATATAAGGTTTATTTTTAAAACTATGCCATATTTTATAAAATATCAAATTACTATGATTTTTTTTATTCAAAATATCCAAAAGATATCTAGATTACATAAATGTATTTTCTGTTAAAATCAAACATAATCTTGATTGTATAACAATGAGATTAATCCTAACCACATACAAAGTAGCAATTTTTTTTTCATTTTGATAGGCATAAATTTTTCAAGATTTACGCAACGAGAAATATGATAAAAGCAGATACACGAATTTTTAAGAGAAAAGAAAATTTAAACAATTTTTCTAATGAAATTTCATCTTTTTATAAAATTATGATTCATGGGTTAAATTTTACCTAATTTAATATGTGTATTTATAATTATAATTGTTTATTTTAATGGAATAATAGGAGAACCACTTTCTTTCTATTTAAAAAATTTAAAATATGAGCGCATGCTTTCTGTTAGTAGCTGCCAAATGTATACACAGTATTATATTATACTTATTTTAATTCAAATTTGGTATTTGGTTTGGAAATCTTTTATTTTATGTTTTCGCAAATAAATTATTGTTGTACCTATTGTTAAATAATAAACAGTGTGAATAACATTGTACGTTTGAACAAAGTTCACATTACCGGTAATTATTCAAATGAAATTATTCAAATTATTAATAATAATTTTTCATTTTTTTTGTACCTATTAAAATAGTTTTCAAATGAACTTTTAAATATGACTAAGTACAAAAAATAAAATTGAACATTGTACATTTTTATTATGTGGTTTAAGTAGCACTAAAATTAATGAGTTTTGTGAATATTGTAATTAATTAATTGTTGGAGTTACATTTGTTATTGCAAAAGTTGAGGATTTAGGGCTGGTTATTAAAATTTATCTTTCTATGCCTATCGGAAATATATTTTTGATATTGAATTTTAAGGATTTGGCGAAATGATGCTGATCCTTAACTGCTGCAAAATCTTAAAAATCTGGTTATTTCTTATTGTACTTTATGGTCTAGGGTCTTTAGGCAAAATGATAGTTTCGAATACAGTTTTGAAACAAAAATCGAATGCTAATATTTTTAGTTCAATTTTTGTAAATCTTTTGTTTAATTCAATTTGAAATGAAATCTTTGTATAATTACTAAATTAACATAAAATATCTGCAATTCACTAATTAAAGGAAGACTTTAACTTGTAAGTACACAAAATCTTTAAAAATACCACAAAAAAAAAAGAAGGCGTATTAAAAAAGTTTCAAAATTTAAAAAAAATTGAATAAAAAACTTTTAGTGTGGAGCAATTATTGTACATTTACTTTTTAAATAAGAAGGTCTCAAAAGATTTATTTCTTTGTTATCAATTCTTTTTGTACAATAATATTGAATTCTGAGGAGTAGTTTTCTTATATTCGAACGTATAAGTATACGTGCGTATATGTTAATATTATAAGTGAGTTTTATTATGTGTCTACTTGCTTACAATATTATAAATATAAATTTTTGTGTTGATGATAAGTAAAAATGTAAAACCTGTCTGTTTCCGGTGTTGCTAACTGAAGAGTATATATATATATATATATATATAAGAAAAATATAAAAACAAATTTTATGCACCTACATAAAATCGTGATAGAAATTTTTTTTTGTTGTTTTTGAAAACGTAAAACATTGATTTTGAATCCGTTTTTCTGTTTCAATACATACTATAATTAATTGTCATTACTCATTACTAAGTAAATGGATATTTCATGTATACAATAATTACGTATTATTACTTAGATATTGTTAAAATATTGCGATATGTTTTTAAGCTTTTTTGTTATAATTTTAACTATATTATTTTTTTTAGTGAAAAGTTCCGTACTGATCAAGGATAGATGTGAATTTTGGAATTGGAAATATGTAATTGAAATATTGAACCGATTGTTGAAAATTGGCCCAGATGTTTTTATGTATGAACGGTCTGGCTGTGATTTTGATTTCCAAATGCACAAAGCCAATACATACTTAATAAAAGCAAATAATATTGTCGATCAGTTGAATTTCAGAATTTCCTTAAACTAGTCCTGTAATTTGTACAAGAGTTCTAGACGCTGAAAATAGTTAAACGTGAAGTATGCTAGAAACTGGAACAAAATTGTAAAATAATGTTGAACTAAAATTCAAATATGAAGGCAGCCAAATATAATAATACATTTAAATTTGTATTTAAATATGTATTCTCATGCTATTTTCAAAAAACGTAATACTTAACATCCTGTACAAATGATTAACTTTTGTTTAACAGGTTTAGCAGGTACGAAAAATAATACGAAATTACACGTTATTTGATCTCCGGATTTTATGCTTAGTTTTTTATCATTTTTTTTTTTTATTTTTAACATTCGAATGCTTAAGTTTTCATTCAATAATCTTTGTAAATTAAATATTTGTTTTTTGTAAATTTTACAAAGAAAGCGTATACATTTTGTAATATGATAAGGAAAATTGAAATCCATGTTTGCTATCTTTTGTCACATTAGTTATATTATATTCTTACATAGCTTAATAGGAGTATATTGTTACACAGTAAAAATGAGTGAAAAGAAAAAATTTGTACAAAAAATAAATATTTGAGATAAGTAAATGTAAAAGATAAAGACAGGAATTTTTAAAATTCTATTACAAAATTTCGATTTCATTTGAGACTAAAGCGCCAAATAGCTCTTCTTACTAACAAAAAGAGTCTTCCTACTAACAAAAAGTGAAATATTTTGAATTTTATAATTGTATTAGAAATTTTTAGGAAAAAATAAATTACAAATAAATAGGAAAATATGATAAGGTATTTTAACATTTTCGGTGACATGTAAATTTGTTTATTCACTGTTACAAGGCCTCACTATTTCAATATTTTAAAAATTTCTGAGATATGTAGTAAAATTTTTTGACAAGAATTTATTGTGTAAATTTTTTAATCAATATTTTTGTTAAAAATTAAGATTATTTAACTGAAATTTAGGTTAAACAAACAAGAAAATTTATTTGAAACAAAATTCGGTCTTCCAATACATACTAAGGTGACGTGAGTTAGTTGTTTATGGCACGTTGAAATAAAATTTCGATTATTTCTGAAATATGTACTTACGATATAGCAGTAGCTTGTATTTTGCAAGTGAGTTTCTAAAAAATTATAAAGGTTTACTGAAAACGAAAATTAATTCTCAGAACATAGAATTTACAGAGTTAGTATGAACGTATACAATTGACCTTATTGGAAGAAAAATTTAAATTTTTTTGTTTAAACATGTAATTGGCCTTACTTATGCATATGTACGTATTGGTGTCTCTGGTTGATATTTCAATAAAACACACACTTACATTTAGAAATTGAGAATATGTAAAGGTCCACTTTTTTTTAATTGGACAATACTTTTACACACTGTATAGAACTATGAATGCCTATTGAATTTTATTTAAAATTAAAAAACTAAATATTATAATTCTTTTTATTTTTTGTTGGATTAATTTTTTTGAATTGAATAGATTGCAAATCTGTAAAGCTAATATTTGAAATCCATAAAATACATGTTGATTTTAGATAAAATGCATTCTTCTATTAGCAAAATACATATATACTTATTTTCATTCTTTCATGTACAATTTTATAGATTAACATGAATAGAATTAATAATGTCACTTGCATTTACTATGTTACAAAGAGGATTGAAAAAAAATTTTTTGTATTATTGAAATTGTTTTATAGTAGTATAAAATTAAGAATATTAGAGGTGGACATTTTTCATTCAAAATTCATAAAAATTAGATTTTACTAATAAACAATTACAAAGCTATTATGTTAAAGCGTACATCGCAGATACATATTTATATGCATTCATAGACAATAGTCTATATATCCGATATTGTTGTTAAACGCTCTATTTAATAACGATACGTAATATGATGCTGTCGCATTCAAATCATTAGTTTAGTTTAAATTATATTCTAAAATTATTTAAAGATTTATTAAAAGAATGAGGAAGCATATTAGAATTAACCTGATTATTTATATATCATCTGATCACTGAGTATTTAAGCACAAACAATGAGAAACGAAAAATAAATAAATATTTTTTAAATAGAATTTAGTCAGAATGTTTCTGCCGGACGAACATCTCTTCATTTGCATTAGTCTTGGGTGGTCGGTGACACTATACTCTTTATAATTTTTATAATGACATACTTTTCTATTTAAATTTCTGGACAATGTTTTTATTTCTTAATATTTTTTTTTTGTTTTTTGAATTTGAAAAATAGCACGACAACTGGTGTTGTACGAATTGAGGTCAAAATAAATAAATTGTTGCATATGTACAAGCAAGATTTATAAACGAAGTGATTAAACTTGGACCGATTTTTTGAAAATTTTTATATTTTAGAATAAAATCCTGACAATTTCTAAGTTTTAAGACAAATTGTAGCAAACAATTAAGTAAGCACTTACATACTAATTGTGTTTTCTTAAAAACTAATTAGTGAATATCAATTCTATTTAATATTAATTTTTCAAAAAAAATTAATATAGTTTTAATTGAAATTAATAAATGAATATCAAATTTTTTTTTTTAATTAAAATTTATTATGTAAATTTTTATTTTATCTTCTCAATTTACAAGTAAATTGTGTATAATATTTCAATTACACTACAAGTGTACAAGATTGTAAATAATAATTTAAATAATTATTGTCATATTTGATATTAAATATTGTTTTTTTTTTTGCATTTGTCTAACTTATAAATTAGTCATTTTTCTGTATTAAAATTAATGATAATTAGTGAGCTAAATTTGTGGCTGTATGGTACATATTAAATGTTGTATGTAGCATACTAAACAATGTTGAAGATTTTTTTCAATACACCCTTTAAAAATATGGAATTGAATTTGTAATTAAGGCGTCAACGTACTCACATGGTGTGGTGATTAAGTTCTACTTGATATTGAACAGAAAAAAAATGCATTTTAATTGGTTTAATAATAAAACAAATGCAGTTTGTTTAATTAATTGTTCAACAATATCAAGACTACATTTTGATACAAAATAATACTTGCATTAATTAATACCAATTTTATGACACAAAAAATTTAGATTAATTTGTTAATGTTAAAATTGAAGTAATTAATTTAGATTAACTATTATTTGTTGAATTTCCAATAGTGGTAGTGTTTCCTTATGTTTTGCATTAACTTCAGTGCAGAAATTCGACAATAGGAAGGTGGTAACACATAAAATATATATTGATAATTTTTGGAGTTTGACAATGCAGTATGATGGTATTTAGTTTTAGATTTAAATACAGTTTAAGGACGGTTTTAAAACTTTGTATAGAATTGAGAAGCAATATGCATAAGATTATCTTTTCAATTACTGCTCGAACTAGCGTAATAGTGGAAACGCTAATATTTAATTGTAAAAAACAAATTCAACAAAATTCAAGAACTCTGACAGTATATTTAGTATTACGATGGGACGTGTAAAAAACCTAAAAATAAAATTTTTATTTTACATATTATTTCCGCTAAAAATATACTTTAAAAAATTCAAATAGTTCTTAGAATTATTAATTTAGTCAATTAATGATGCCAATTTTAATCACAATAAGTGCTACTATTACTACTATTAAAGTGCCTAAAGTATGACCGACCATCTGGATTAAGAATGAAAATAAAATCAAATATTTATCAACTAAGTAAACATACATGTATACGTACATATTTTCATACAGACTTGTCGATTAATCCAAAAGTTTAAATTTCAGTCTTACGTCATCACAAATACAATTTTTTTTTGCTTAATTTTCGGCGAATGAAATAATAATTATTATTAAAAAAAAAAACAAGAAAATAATGAGCAGAGAATAAAAAACAAAACACGCTTTAAGAATATCTTTTGAAGCATATGGAGTGGCGCGTCTTTATAACAATAACACTTTCAATTTATTCACCCAACCTATATAGAGTTGAAAATTTTAAAAGTTATGAACCGTACCTTAAAGAATAATTTATATACTTTAATTGTATGCATGTATGTTGAAATTCATTTTGTTTATTAATTCGAAACCATTAAATTTCCTAATAAGTGCACCATAAGGGTATAACATATAACCATTATTGGATAATGGATCGGACCGAAACTATCTAAATATATGCATACATAAATGTAATATAATCATATTACTCAATCCTTAAAAAGTAAAAGAACGACAAAATTTGCATATTTATTTTTTTCTTTCTTTACGAGTTTTCGTTTCGCGAAATCTTGCTCTTATAGAAAAAAAACTTTTATTTTATTCGCCATACACACAATATTTTTATTATAACGCAATTTCCTTATTGAAAAAAATTGTGATAACTAAAAAGTTGAAAATATAATACAAGAAATCGAAAATAACAACAACACCAACAACAAAAATCGGCCTTCATGAATAGCTTTACAAAAAATGCTTTTATAATTTTCTTAAAATCCTAAACTTAATTTTTATACTTCAACTAATATTTTAAACTTCTTTTTTAAGTAGTATGGTACAAGAACATGTGAATGTGTTTATATAAAAAAAAAACTTGTTGAAAATTATAGATGTAGGTCTATATACGTTAGTCTGCATACATTATTTAAATATGCAGATGAATTCTGGGTATAATTTTACTTTTATACATGAGATTAATAGGTTTTCATATGCTTAATATAAGTATGCGCTGATTTATACAGGTTGGTTAACTTAGTTTAAAATTTAAGAAATTTTTTAAAGTTTAATTTTCATTTTTTAAAACATAATTAAATATATGTGATAGAGAATAATGCAAGTATGTACACTTTATTTTAAAAAGGAAACTTGAAAATTCCTAATCAGTTTTGTTGATTTTATTGGATATGATTTGCTTGGATATGCAATCGAATAATAGAATTTTAGAAGTTGAAAAAAAAAATGAAAACTAGTGTGGCAGCTAGTGAGCTATAAATTGTTATAATACTTATAATGTGCGTATACATAAATTTATAAAACTTATTTAACAACCATACGAGAGGGTACTGCATTTATGCTACAATATAATACTAGTACATACTTATATATTGCAATTTAAAATTAATGAAAGAAATAGTAAAAATAATTCAAAGTTTTTTGGTAACAATTAAATAAAATAACAAAAATTTAGAAACTGAAACTTGACGTGGTTCAGGAGTTTATTGATTCGTCGCATGCATGTCTGTCACAGAGTAAATTCACATACTATTAAATTTTTATCAAAATTTAGCCGAAATTGAAATACTCAAAGCACGGACGAACAATCTCTTCAAAACTCTTCAAAAGTGGATTGTTTACGTTTCTCTGGCAGAGAAATGAATTTCCGTTAAAAACCCGAATATGTATATGAAATTTTGTATGCCATCGCAGTATCTCGGCTATTGTATAAATGAAATGCAGTTAGTTGCCATTATTCTGTTGTGTCGCCATTATTCTATTGTGTCGCCACCTTGTTGTGTGTTATTTCTGCAATTTAATGATAGTCGTGTGAATTTTTTCATAAATAACCCTATATGTATAATACATTTTATTTTTAGAATCATTAAATAATATTTTTATATTGTCCGTTATAAACAGTAGTATAGTAGAGTAGAGAGTTTTTACGCAGATTTTATGAGTTTAAATTTGGATTTCTTTCTTTTTGTAAACACAACCGTAAATTTTTTTGTTTATTTCATTTTCTTCTGCGCCGTTTTAACTTCTTTATTTTGTTTTTTTTTGTTTTTTAATAGTTACCAGACATTCGAAAATGTGACGAGTGGGTGATCGTAAAAAAATATTATTGTTGTTATTAGTAAATAAATTAAAACAAAAAAAGAATAACAAGAATAAGAACACAATAAAATAAAAACTTCGGGCATGTGGCGGTTAAACTATCAAAATTTTTGTGTAAAGTGACATGCAAAAGTAAACAACTGAGTAGGAAAATTGTGTTAACTGTTGAAGTGTGTGGTAGTTATTCGTTTATAGCTGAGTATCAATGAAAGTGTGTGTGTTATCATAGTTATAGATAATGGGTTAGTGTTGATTTCATTACGTGTTTTCGGTATTGTTGATGTTCGATGATTGTTGTTTACTTCATTCAATTCTATTTTCATTCATCTAAGTAATCTCATAGTTTTTAGGATAATATTTTGTTTTGTTTAGTTTTTTCTTTTCATTTTTATTTTAATCAAGTCGAATATTTTTTTTTAGATAACGCTTATTTCATGTTTTATTAATTCATAATTTATTATTTAACTATATTCACACATTCGTATATGTGTATTTAATTTAATATTATGATGCTATGATTGTGAGCGGATATGTTTTTGTTTTTTTTTTTTGAAGATTTCATAAAAGATTTGAAGTTTTTAGGAAAACGCAACTGTTTTTTTTGTAATAGGTTTTAATTTTAGGAGTGAATTGAATTTCTGTTTATCTTATTTTTAATTTCTGTATAGGCATAGATTAATGATGGAATGTCATAGTTTAAAATTTATGAAAAAAATTAAAAAAAGAAGTCATATTAAGATTTGATTTTTAAATTCGAGCTCTGAGCCGAAAAAAAAGATCGAAAGTTAAAAAAAGAAATTTTAATTTTGTACGAGTGTGAAATTCAAATTCCTTTTTTTTTTGTTAAGTTTTTGCCGCATTTCATGTTGTACATCTGATTTTGTCTTTAGTGTATTTACTTAAGTATTTCGAATTTGATTTTTGTCTGTCTGTAGAATATTAAAAGTAATGTTTACACATTAAGAAAAAGAACTTTAACAGTGAATGTCATTATAGTTTTACAATTTTAAAGAATCAGTTTTAAAACTGTTTTCTATTTTTTGATATTTTTTTGTTTTCCTAGTAAAAATGAATAAATTATTCATTTTTACGAGTAATATACTTTGATTCTACTGTAAATTCCTCCACAAACTGTGCGAAATTGACCTTTTTTATTCCCTTGCGGAGCATAGAGTTTCTAACAGCAGAAGGTTCCGGACCATGTTCTCTTCTATTTCCTTCTTAACTGATCCATATTTCTTTTGGTATGTCCACTTTTCGCTTAACCTTAGTATTCCATTCCAGAGACTTCCTTTGAATATTACTTTCTGCCCTTTTGAGACTATGACCGAACAATTTCTTGACTAGAATATCCTGCATAAGGGTAAGTCTTCGACAATTGTTTATTTTGCATTTTGGTTGCACAGTTTTGCTTTTTACACTTTAAAGTTCTTTATTAGCCAGGTCTCACTTCCATATGAGAGGACTGATTTTACACAGGCGTTGAATATTCGTATTTTATCATAAATTATCGTTAATATTTATTACTATAATTAAGCATGTAATAATTATTTTTTGTTATTAGTAATTATTACCGTTAGCATTATAAAATGTGTTTGTCGTAATTGTTTAAAAAATTGACATTTTACAAATTCACAAACATATCTTTGTATGCAAGTATATTGAATCACTTTTTATTGTATGGCGTAATGTTAGTAGAGTTAGTAGACATAATAGATAAATAAGTGAATTTGCCGGAAAATTTTATTAAATACTAATAACGTATGTACATGATTATAATTTAATAATTATATACGATCAAAGTAGAATTCACGCCATTTACGTTTTATATTTTTTTTTTTTGTTGCAAGTGCAATTTACTGAAAAATTTTAATTGAATTTAAGTTTTGAAATGATGTCGTGACAGTAGTTCTGATTTATGACATTCTTTTTAATGACATTAAAAAATTTTATTATGTGGTAAGCTATAATACAGTTATTTTGATAATACAGTTAAAAACTTTTAATCAGAAAAAAATTCATAGGTAGTGTTGCCTTAACTAGTAAGAATACTTTTAATTTCTCTTTAGTGTTGACAATTTTAGTTAAACGTTTTTAGTTTTTATTGAGATTCTGAAATCTTACCACATTTTATGAAATTCTTTTGATACTTAATACTTACCACAAATTTTTTTATTTTCTTATTTTTCTTTTCACTAAAAAATTTCCTATATATGTACTTAGTGGCTTTATTGGTAGTTTGTGTTACGAGAAAATATTTTCTCAATGTTTTTAATAATGGGTGATGGGAAAATAAATTTAAAAATTTTACATTTTTTTTGGACAATGATTAACAATAGATGGAATGGAATTTGTGTAAAGTGATATGAATGAAATTGGTTGTTATAAAAATATTCGCGTACACAAGTTTTGGGTTTGGTATTTTTTTCTTTTTTGGTTATTATTTTCTTTTTTTGTTTTTTGTCTGGTGCGATGAGAAAATCACATAAGTTATGTTGAAGAAAGAGAAAACTAAATTTAGAAAATTTTTTTTTGCGGGATTAAATTTAATTTTCATGTTTTGGGGTAAATGCTTTATATGTAAACTTAACTTTTTCGGTTCAAAATTCAAATACGGATTTTAAGAAAAAGAAAATATTTTCGCAGTTGAATAATAATAAATTGCAAAATTGCAATGTGTTTCTTAATAATCTTGGCTTCTGGCTGCAATTTTTTTTTATTTCTTAATAATTTCAGTTTATTTGTAGCAGTTTTCAAACAAACTGAGTCTTTCTACATTTTTAAACATACTACTTAAACAGTTCGGGCAGTACTTAAGCCATCGCAAGTGTATTAACTTTAATAAATGCCGCAGTTCTCAAGTTACGTGATTATTAAAAACTTAAAAATATTTTCATACTTATTTGTCAAACCAAAAATTCTATAAATTTCACAAGAGCATGAAATATTTAATATACTTATTTAAGTTTGCTCATATTTTCCAAGATTGTAAATTATAATTTTAATTTATGATTTCCAAAAATCATGAAAACTATTTGATTTTAAATAATTTGCCTACTTAAGTATATTCTTTTTTTGAATATTTTTGACAAATTTATAAAATATTTTAAATTTATTATATAATACTTTCTACCAATAAATAATATTGAGAATATTGACGAACCTTCCTACACATTGAAACACACGAAAAAAAAAATATTAAATAATTCAGGTGCTGTGATTGTTAAATTCGATTTCACCATAATTGGTAACACTTTTGTAATTCTTTTGTTAATGCATATATGGGCTTGATGTTATAAAAACTTGTTTGTTCCTTTTTTTTTTTTGATTTTGTCCGCAATATTATTTTTAATTTTGTTATTTTTTGCAAAATTGGCAAGGTTGTTAAGATACGCATAAATTTAACTGGTAAACGAAATAGTATTTTTATGTGTCGAATAAATATGCGTTAGCGCTATAAAATAGTTTTGTAATTATTAATAAATTAAATTTTAATATTAAAATTTGATTTGTAATTTGTAAGAAAATATGGGGAAATGAAATTATTAAATGCTGGAATAAGTGATGCAATTTACGGTATAATATACTCGTATGTATGTGTTACGTATACGTTTGTTAAAAAACTTGTGTTTTAAATAAGTATGTACTTTCCTATGTATGTATGTGTTTAAGGTTAATTGCAATAATTTTAATGGGTTACAATAATATTGATTATATTTATATAGCAATTTTCACATGGAGCAATCAAAAAACTCAAATCATAAGTACATATCTGAAAATTTTATCGTTTTTTCAATTCGTATATCGACTTCGTTTTAGTTCGGCTTTAGAATTGACATTTGACAATCAAACTTCGCTTGTCAATCTAAACGAAGGGTTGTTTTTAATAAATTATAAGAAAATAATTATATAAGAATATTTTGGTTTTGTTATACATAGTTTATTTGAATGCCATAAATTAATTCCGTTTAAATATTTATTTTGACAAATAAAATACTAACTGTTTCGAAATTTTTAATGATTCCGCCTTCGTTTTTTTTTATATTTTATATTTAAACAACTGCATTTATGCATTAATATTTTTGTATAATACGTTCATTTGTATATAAATAACTTATACAATATTTCTAAACAAAAATTACATTATCATATTATGTTTTTGGCACTTGAAAGTGTCAAGAATATAAAATGAATGTTCTTTCATTTCTAAATTTTAATTTAAAAAAAAATTTTTTTATTTTTGAAAATATTTTTGTAATATGCACTCAAATCTAAAAATACATACTTATGTATGTATATACGTACATGACTTGTCAATTTGACAATGATGTGATAAATTGTCGGAATTCACATTAGTGATATGTTTGAGTAGATTAAGTATAAAATTTTGTAATTAATTGTTGAAATCACTATGATGTTTTTTAAGTTTCTATATTTGATACTTGTCTATAATGTGTTATATAATTTCTCATCGAAATTGACAGATAGCTATGTCATGAACTTTAGACCTTTTACGATTTAAGAAAGCAATTTCAAAATGAATACATTAAAATCAAATTGTGTCATAGACATAACAGAAGAGGATAAAGGAAAGGGTCGGTGCGAGACGGGAGGGAACTTTTATTGAATATATGAAATTTATAAAAAAAAATTTCAAAATTTATTGTAATGATTACATATTAATCAACATATGCATGTAGAGTAACCTTTTTTAATATTTTTATAATGGAAACAGGAAAAGAAAGTCTCGTGATGACTTTGTATTTTATTTTGATTCCCTGATCACGCCTGTAATTGGAATGTTAATTTCATTTAATTGATTATAATTATACTAAATAATGGAAAAAAGTTTACTAAACAAATATTTTTTAAAGCGTCGGAGTCGGAGTAGAAAAAATTTAGGACAACGACATGTTGTCCGATTTTAGATATTATTTAAACAGTCCAAACCCTGATCCAGCAAGAAATGATACTAATCCAGTAAGAAACTTTAGAATTTCGATTCCGAATTCTCAACTCCGACTCCGAATTTAACTCCGAAAAAAAGAAAATAATAAGTACTTCTTGTTTCGAATTATTCTTGAAAATAAAATTGTATTCAGTACATTTGTGCTGCATAATATTTCTCCTACTTATAGTATATATTCTCCCGCTCAAAAAGTTATGATATATGTACTGTGTCTACCAATGATATAACACAGATAATATTAAAGAAGAATAATATAGTATTCTTATTACTGTAACAATTAGTGAAAAGAAATTTTTTAATTAAATTGAAAAGTTCTTGAAATTCTTTACATTTTCTATATTTACTCGCTATATAAGTATGCCTTCAAATTTATGAGTGTGTAGGAACAATAAAATTTTTCTGAAGACTTCATATTCTAAAGAAGAAATGTGAGACCAACATGATGTAAAAAAAACGAATCTCTTTGTTTATATTTGAAATTAAAGATGATTGAAATTTATTTTTAGATCTTATGCATTCATATAATGTGCACGTTATATGTATAACAAAAAAAAAAAAAACGGAATATAGGGAACATCGAACCCTATAAACTTGCAACTAAAAGGCAATAGACATTATAACCGGATTATTTTAATTGTTTTGTGACTTTTGATTTTATATTGTAATTTTTTCATGTCTTGTATATGATTTTATTTTTTCTTCTGTTTTTAGTTTGGAAGGTCACAAATAGCAAGTCATAAACTCATGAAAAGAAATTATTATTTTTTCTTAGTTTTTTTTTTTTTTAAAGTATAGGTATCAATGTTGGGATTCATGATGTATTGTTGGGTGAATACGCAACAGTACAGAACTTGTATACAGTAGAAAAAAAAAGAAATTATTAAACTAAGATACAAAATGATTTTATTACAATTCAATTGACAAGCACGTATCGAGAGTCACAAATGAATTGAAGTTTTAAGAAAAAGAATTAAAGGAATATTTTATTTTTTATTTATTTATTTATGGTAAATGAATGTGCCCATGCATTAAATATAAAAAAATTCATAAGTATGTAAAAGTTAACTTCCCTGTTATATGTGCGTGCATGTATAGTATGTACATGTGCATCATAAAGGGAAACATTTGTTGTAGACCGTTACCTTAAATGGTATTTATTAAATATTGCTAATATAGCGGTAATATTTAAAAAAATTTTTTACAATAAACTTATGAAAGTAAGAATTGAACTCACAAATAAATATAGTTTTACTGAATTGTATTTTACATGAGTGTTAAGAAAGTTAAAAATATGAGGAAGTCAAGGATTTAATGTGCAATCTTGGTATGGTTATGTGCCTATAGTGTCTGTGGTATCTGCTTTTAATGTACATACTTGTATAGTATTTGAATAAGTTGCTGTAGAAATTCTGTTAAATTTCTTGTATTGCACCTAGATTTCAAACCTATTTACTCTGTATTATAAAGTTTTCTTGAGGAATTCAAAAAAAATAAAAGTTAAACTGTACTAGAAACACAGTATTTTGCTCAACGATATCGTAAATATTCTTATATTTACGATATTATATTTTATAATACATTACTTGCACTATTACTTTAATTATTTAAAAATTATATCTTTTTATTTTTTTTAGGTACACGTTATCTTCTATTACAATTAACATTCTGTGATTTATTCAATTTAATAATTTGTGGCCTTGAATTTTTCTATATGAATCATAGAAAATGGATAACTCTAGTCGAATTATGCCCAGTATATTTGGGTATGGATTCATTTACAAATACAGCAGCTATTTATTTTATAATTGCAATTAATTTTCATACATTATCAACATATAATTTGGCTGTTAAAGAATTAATTAAAAAAGAAATTAAAGAGAATCAATATTTAGAATTATTACCAGAACCACCAATAACTGAAGGTGAAAGAAATGAAAATAATGATGGAGTTGATAGTAGTGGTAATATATTAAATGATGGTTATTTAGTTGCTTTACCAACACCAACAGAAAGTGTAAGGTCATTAACAATTGATTATAGTCAAAAGAAAGTTAGTGTTGCTGTTATTTTACCAGCTCTATTTATATGGTTAGTATAATTAAAAATTTATAGTAATATGTGTAATATTAATAAATTAGGAAACTAAATTAGATTATTAGAGTTAAGATTGAAATTTCTTATATTTTCTGATTTTATTTGCACTGTAATATTTGTAAATTAATAATAAAAGTCTTGATATTCTATTTTAAATTCATAATAATTATTGCTGTAATTACTTTACCATATCAGCTTTATTCAATAACTCTGTAGTTATTTATTTACATATAATAAAATTGTGTAAAAACATTAAAAATTTAAGAAATTCAAAGAATTCATTTTACTTTTCATTCACATAATTATAAATAATAAATAAGCTCAATGATATGCTGTTAATTTATTTAATAAGACTGATATGTTAATTTATTATGCTAATTATTTTAATGCAAAGAACAAATATAATTCGATTAAGTAAATTTTGATATTGTAATTTGTAATATTAGCGACGCCAATATTAATGTCGTGAAATTTAAAAACTTTTTATAAAATTATTCAAATGAAAAATTAATAAAGTATGTAAATATAGTAATATATGCAAATAAGTAACATAAATGAATAAATTTTGTAGAGTTTATATTGAAAATTATTTAAAATTTTAATGATTTCAATAAGTGAAATACTAAATATGCTAAAAATTAGCTTTTAATTAAATTACTGGTAACGTATGTTACTTAACTGCATATTTGACTAGATTAGGAGGATGAAATTATCTTTCATAATATCTAATTACAGGTTTAAGATAAACATAAATTTTGTTCACGTATCTTGTAAATTATTTACTATATGTATAAGTACACTTGTTCTTTATTTAATAAACATAATATGTACATAAGTTAATGTACTTTCAATTGGATTGTTATTTAAGAATATGCTTAAATTACATTTAATATTTTAAACATGATTTTAATCAATATTACGAGTTCATTTTAAAATTATCGTTTCTTTAAAATCAATTAATTTATTCCTAATTATAGTGTAATTATTATTTAAGAACTACATGAAATTCAAATTTAACAGATATCTCATTAGAGTGAGGCAATTTTCCTTTATCAAAATTTTAACTTCTTTAAGTTTAATTTTTTTTAACAATCATTACTTATGTATTAATATTATTTTTTATTTTTTTTCATTTAAGGTTCATAGCAGCATCAGTTTCGATACCATTCTTTGTATTTGGAATGGTAATACCGAACGAACTTCATCCACGTATATGTGGTGTAATGAATTTTGATACATTTAGTAGTCAATTAATGCAAGGACTAATGATAGCAATCAGAATTATAATACCAACAATATTACTTATTATTACATTAATTATAATATCATTTAAATTATATAATTTTAATACTATAAAAAATATAAATAAAAAGAAAATATCAGAAGAATCAACAACAGATGATGGTTATGAAAATATTGAATCAGATTTAATAATGATTAATATTGAAACATGCGGTTTAGATGAAAATATAAGAATAGTTTTAAAATTATCATTTACATTGTCAATAGCTTTTATAATATTAGGTTTTCAAAAAATGTATGGAAGTTTATTATTTGAATTAATATCAAAACCATTTATGCATTTTAAATATCCAAAGATGATCCCTTTATTGGGTCTAATATTTACATTAATTAGTTCTTTATTACCAGTTATTAGACCCATATTATATTTTAAACATGATATTGAATTAAGAAATTATTTACAATTTTGGAGAAGAAAGAAAAAGAAAAATAATATTAGAAGATGAATTTATTTAGGTATATCTTTTTTGAATTTATAAATAAACAATTTCTGCAGAAAGGCATTTCTGCTCTAAAATTGTTTAAAAAACTAAAATATATTATTTTTAAATGTAATAATTTGTTGAAAAGACTGATTGATGAATTTGTAAATTATAATTTAACTTTAAACAATCGAAGAAAATGTAAAAATTTTAATTTGTTTTATAATTTTTAATATGAATTGTTTAAACAAAAAAACTGGAATATTGAATATTATCTAAGGATGAAGTTTATTTAAAATAAAACTCGTAAATAGTTCAAACATGAGTATGTTTTTTTTTTATTTACTGTTCATTTAGCTAATTCATTTATTTAATATAATTATTAATCATACAAGCATGTACTATCACTTTAAAGCTGCAGTTAAATAGAATCTAAAGATTATTATTCATTAAACTATATATCGATAAATGTACAATATTATTGTTCAATAATACAACTATTAATACGAAGAAAATGCATACATGTATGTAGTTCCAATTTTTTTAAATAGTTAGTAATTTAGAAACGAATTTCATTTTTAATGTGAAGAAAATTATAAACATGGCAACTCTTTCATTTATATAAAAATTTCTAAACTCACGAGGAGATTGATGAGTTGTGTATTAGCTGTAGTTTGTGCTCAAACCAAATTAATAAAAAAAAATACCATTGATATTTTATTATTTATTATGTAATTTTTCTATATAAGACACAAACCAACAAAATAAGTCATTTATTCATTGAATTTAAATTTAATTTAAAAATACTGATTGAAGTGAATTGTAATTATTTAATAATAAGGATTAAGTTTTTAGATTAGTGTGTAGGTACTCGTTTTTACTTGCATGTGATCAACTGTTTCAGTTTGTAGCTAAAAAGTTTGAAACAAACATTTAAGCTAGGATTATAAGGTCATAATTTTTATTGTAATTAATAAAATACGCCTTACAAATATAAGGGTTGGAAATATTCTTCCATTTATGAAACCAAATTATATTAAATATTAGGACGTTTCAGCAAAATTACTATATTTAGTCTTTTACTCTCCAAAGATTTGAATTTATAATTGAATCATTAATTTCAATTTATTTTAATCATATCCATTATAATTAACATATTAAATAATGTTGAATATTCTTTTAATGGCTGAAACACAAAAATAAATTAGAAAATAATTAATTCAAAATTTAAATAAAAATTTTAAACTATTCATTTAGATACTAGATAAATTATGTACTTGTAATAATTTTAATTTATACTTTTTTCATCTCATAAAAAATTAAAAAAACATGCACATCTATATGCATATGTATATATATGTAATAAATTATAAATCAAATCAGATTGTCATTTTGTACAAATTGCAATTTTTTTATTATTACTTTTAGTTTTTCTAATTATACATTTAAAAATTAATTATTATGCCAAAATGTATGTAGGTCATTAAGTAAAATTTTAATTTGTATAATTTCAGATAAGAGATGATGTTTTCAAAAAATGCATATGTAAAAATGAAAATTACCTATAAATAGAAAGTAATTTTTACATGCATACAAATAGGTTTTTCTTTTCTATTTAATTATTCAATTAGCATTTGTGACATAGCATAAACTCCTTGTACACATAGATAATATAAAATAATTGTTAAATTCTTTTTGTTAAATAAATAAAATTTTATCAAATAAAATTTATCAAGTTAGGTAAAATGGCATATAATTGATTTAAGAGCTAAATGTATTGTTCACCTATTTTTTAAATTTCTAAAATTTTTATATAAAAGCATTTTCTGATTATAAAACAATAATACATTAGGTGCCGGTAGTCATTGTCATGTGACGACTAAACCTTTTCCACTAGAAATAATTCGAAACCAGGACGGAAACTGCTAGGATTATTCTTTGTTTAGTTATATTGGTACCATTCTTTCTGGTACCATTAGGGTATACCATAGAGGTTTATATTTATTAGAGGGTCCATAATCTATTCATATTGAACTATTGTAAATTATAAAACAAGATTAATGAGTTTTAGTTCCAATAAATCAAAATATTATTAATTAAAAAAAAGTCGGAGAAGGTTTTTAAAAATTTATAATTTTTAATTTGTCACAGTAAAATTATTTTAATATTATTAAAAATCAGGAAAAACAAAAGTTTTTCAATATATTTTATTTATTTGATTTGTTTATAATTATTATTAATAAAAATTAGGAATAATAATAATAAAATTTTACAAAGACAAGATTTTAGATAATATCGAATATAATATGGAAAAAATTAATAGCGGAACATTAACAACAAATCAAATTTTAAATTTAAATAATCATCCAGTGGATTCAGAATTTATCACACAAAATTTTAATAGTCAAACACGTGTAATATATGATATCGAACGTAATAACTCACAACAAACTTTATTAACTGAAGTAATGGAAACTGTTCAACAATTTCAAGATACGTCAAATACAACAGTATCAAGTAACGAATCAGAAAAATCATTACCACAATCAACTAAAGATTCTGAACGAAATTATATAGGATTGTATAATATGAAGGTATCACGAAGTAGAGGAAAATCTCCTGAAAAAATTGAATTCGAACTGTACTCAAAGCCGATAGTGAACAAATCTAAAAAATCGAAATGTTTTAATTCTACCCAAACAACTATACAATTAAATGATGAAAATAATAGTGATAGTGAAAATGAGTTGAAATTGATAAATAAAAAATCATCCAGTAAAATGAATAATTGCTATCCACAACAGATTTCGCCAAGATTAAAAAACAAATATAAGAAGAAAAGATGTGAAAAATCTGAAATTTTATCCTGTGATGAGTTAGATAATAAAAATAATCAAAAAACAAATCATCTTAATAATGAAGTTCCCAAGGAAACAATAAATCAAAATGAAAATTTAAGTGGTGGTACAATATTAAATAAATTTTCAAAATTTATAAAATTAAAAAGAAATTGTAATCAAAAATTCAAATCAATTATATTTGAAGATTGTATCGATAAATATCATTTTGATCATGGCTGCTCAAAATATCTACAAGCAACTGATTATGATTCTATTGCTGTATCTGGTTTATTAGCAAATCAAACTTTATCTTATGGTACAAGATTTTGGGCTGAAATTTTTGGCAGTTTACAAATTGGTATAACATTTTTTATAGCATTTCTATTACAAGCATATCGATTTATTTTATTTACTTTAATACGATCATTTCTCGTTGGATTTCTTCAAATTACTGCAGATTATTGTTTAAAACCAATATTAACAATTATTTTTAATGGATTTATTCAACCAATATTCATTTTTATTTTTAATACTTTTTTATCTAAGAGATTTATTAAGGCCAATTATTAAAATTTTTGATTCAATTTTTAAATCAATTGGAAAAATTATTGAATCATTTCGTTTAATTCAAATTAATATTGAAAGATCATTTGATTCAAAATTAAATTATAATCGGAGACTTACAGTTTAATGTTAAAGCTGGGAGTACTTAGATTATTGTTTTTTTGTGGGAATGTTACGTTATTGTGCATATAATGTTTATTACAACGTTGATTCTTTACGTTTACTTTACTGTGACACTCCACTGTGAATTTATTGTGTTTGAAAGAATAACTTTTATATTTTATTGAAATACCTGCAATTTATTTTATTTGTATGTATATAAATTAAGATAATAAAATAAATAATTTAAAAATATCGAATTTGGAATGTGTCGAATATGTTTCAAGTTGCACATATTTCAATTTGACCACATATTAAATTTATTGTAATTTGTGGGAGTAATGTCTTAGTATGAGAGTTTAAAGATTAGTAATTCCATGATTCTAATTACATAAAAATTAAGTCATTCAAATTATTAATGAAACATTAAGGTTACTCCAAAAATACTTGAAATTTTTTATAATATTTCTTTTAAAAAATTTCAAGTTTAAATAAGAATATTTACAAAAGATTCATATAATTTTGAACTTTTTAAAACAAAAAATCTCCAAAATCTTATAAAAACAAAAATTTCATTATAAATTTATAAACGATTTGCATATTTCAGCTTATAATAATTAACACAAATGATGGCGTCGTATGGGGTGTGGTGTGATGAAGGGATTATATGTATTTTGAGACAAAATAAATTTATGATGCCAATTTGAATATAAAAACAAAAATATGTAATTGCATATTCTATGTGAATGTATGTATAGGCAGTATTTAATATTTTACATACATCTATACATAATATTTTGTAAGAATATTTACGAGTAAAATTTCAATTAGCCAAAAAAATTATTTATTCAAGAATTTTTTTTATATAAAAATGTTTGTATAAGTACATATACACTTATATTATGATGAAAATTATTTTCTTACAAGAATATTCTTAAATAACAAAAAATTTTTGCTCAACTTTCTTATCGGCATATGTACACACAGAAACACACAACATGTTTATTAACACAACAGTTTTATAAATGAAGAAAATAAAGGATAAAAGTTGATGTTATAAAGAATAAAAGGCGAGTATGAAGGAAAAGGTAAATAAGAAAAGGCACACAGAATAAGAAAACATTAAGAAAAAGTGAGAAGAAAAAAAACGGAACTGCCACAGACATTGAGGCAAGAGACATAAACTTTTAACTTTTCCCTTCGCTTTTTTTTTCTTATATTTTTGTTTTTTTACTGAGTACAGCGCTGACATCGTGTTGGGAATTTTGCACAACAAAAAAAAACAAAAAAAGAAAATTTAGCTGCCTAACTTTTATAATAATTTTTTTTTAAAGTAAAAATTTAAATTAAAAAGAGAATTAAATTTATTATTTCGTTTGTAGATCAAAAATTAAGTAGTCTGTCTTAGAATAACTTTTTTTATTGTTGTAGGTTACAAGAAATATTATTAATTGGAAGAAATATTATTCATTGACTTCGATAATGTTGTTGTCATTGATATTGAATACAAAATATGAGCTGAACTAACCTGCAGTTACATCCAGAGACATTGGATATAGTCTTAAAAGTGTAATCATCAATAGTTTCTTTTCTTCTACTATTTTCCGAATTACCACAACTTGTTCGACAAACTATTTAGAGTATTTTATTATTATATAAAAAAATATCCTAAAGTTGCCCGATCAACAAAATATGTTATTAATTTTTTTTTTTCAGTAAATTTTTAAATTTATTTTTTGTATTTTTTTTCTTTTTAGGATATGCGACTATTATGCAACTTACACTCACTTTAATGAGAAAAGGAAGTCTTTGTGCTTTTGGCACTATTATGTTTTCGGTTTTTTGTTTTCTTTACGCTAAAATTTTGATAATTTTTATTTTATTTTTTTTTCAGTGGTTGGATGGATACAGGAGTTTAAATGCATTTTCTATACTATGACAGAGAATAAACAACGCCAACAATATAATAATAATAAAAACAAGAATATAATAACAGCTGTAATAAAAAGGCAAAAACAAAAAAAATTTAGAAGAAAAAAAAATTTTTTTTTTCTCATTTTATTATGAAAAGGATCTAAGACATTATATGGAGTCAATGTTTAGGTACATACAGTGTATGTACTTACATAATATAATATAGAATCTAGGATCCATGTAAATTTAAATATTAAATTTTTGAAATTGTTTTCTTATTTTTTATTATTTTTAATTTCTTATGGGTTCTTCTTGGTCGGTAGAGAATTCTGTATATTTTAATTGTGTTGCCTGGTATTGTTGTTTTTTTGAATTATGTTTAAAGTATGCAAATGTTATAATTATATAATGTGAAAAAGAAAAACCGACAGAGACGAAGCGAGAGAGAGAAAAGAAAATAAACAGAAGAAAAAGAGAGAAAAAAAAGACCAACTTAAGAGTTATACTCGTACTCGTAATTGTAGATTTTTTTTTTCAAAAATTTTTTTTTTTCTTTTGTGCTTTTTGAGAAAAAGATAGAAAATATGATAAGTAATTTAATTAGTTCTGTGTAAAAGAGATAGAAAATGGAAAATTAAGAGGCACATAAAGTACAATACAACACAAATAATAATAAAATATACTCAAAGAAAATCAAGAATAATGTGACATTGAGATTAATTAAGTTTTTGCATTTTTCACTCCTGTGCTGTCTTCCACTTTTTTTTATTATTTTTGTTTTTCAAATTTTCTTGTTATTTCTCTTATATATTATGTATTTATATAAAAATAAGTACTCATTTATCATTTTTATGATTTAAAGTTTGAAAAATTAAAAATTTGTTTTAGAATTATTATGAATTTAAGAAATACAGGATGTCCGAAACTCGAAAATGCTCTCAAAGCAGGTTTATAAAATGCCTCCAAATAGAATGAACTTCAAAATCAGAATACAAGGTCGGCTTTATCTGTCACATTTTCTGAGTAAAGTATATGAAAATCTTATACATAAGGTAAGAACTTCGATAACAAGGCTTCACATGCAACACAACATTATGACATTGGAACTTTTCATAAAAATTATCGACAGGAACACTAATATTGTACATAATAATGAGGTACATGGTTACTAGGGGTGGTGCTATACGTATTGTAGATTGTAGATTCTATATACGTATATGTGCATATATCAGAATTAATTCTTCTACAGTAAGGTTTAATGGGTTCGATGCAGTATACAATCTAGCATGTAAAAACTATAATAAAGTTCATACTAATATAGAAAAGTTTGAATAGTGTTTACAAATAAAAAAAAAAAAATAAAAAAAATATGAATGAATTGTATTTAGTAAGTGAATTAGAATAAATTTCTGCAATTAAAAGTAAAAATGTATGTAATTTTATTTTTTTTTTTATCAATTTTTAATAACCGATGTACCTGAATTACTTATTGTGGTAAATACTGTTTTTGTTATTTGAATTAATTACTAATCTAATATTGAATTATTCACTCTGTACGGGCGACTGCTTATTTGAAATAAATTTGTGATAAAGAAAATTGAAAAATTAGACGGTTTTCAGAAATTTCAACTTTCTCATCTCATTAAGTGACATCATGAACGTATTTGTATGCATTTTTCAAATGACTGAAAGCTTATCATTTAAATATTAATTTTTAATTAGCTAGGACAAAATTTTTCAAAAATTAATTGAATTTTTATTAAAATTAAAAATTTCATAATATCCAAAACGAGTGTTAAATTTATTGTAGTTTTTTAAATGTTTGCTTTAAAAATAGTTTTTTGTAATTGTAATTTTATAAACTTCCTTTTTTACATACATACTCGTACAATTAGAATTATTAAGTTATATAATAACTTAAATAATAAAAATGGGGCCCAAAACCGCACTGTCACCTCCTAGTGGTGGGCCCCGGTAATGGCGGAGGATAAAGGGGTGATTGAAACGATCAAAGTTACATTCGTGTCGTGGTCATGTCTCGCGGCGAGCCTCTTGCTTTGTGAGTTTCAGCCCTATATCTATACGTCAGCTGACGACAGGCGTCCCAAGTCAAGGTGGAACAGCATATGCCGATGACTGCGTGGCTAAGGGAGGGCTTAGTCGAGCCTTACCATGGTATGTCGGGCTCTGCCATGGGTGACTATACTTTCCCGCGCTATTCGTGGGAACAAAAAATGGAGAACATAAACAATAACAACAATAACAGCAACAACAAGAACAACAACTGTGACAAATACAACAACTGCAACAACAACAACAACAACAATAGCAACAACAACAACAATACCAACAACAACAACAATAACAACAGTGACAACTACAACAGCAACAACAATACTAAGGACAACATTAATACAGACACAGTTAGTGCTCAAGGGTCTGCGGAACCAGAGCTTCTCTCGACTGACGCAGAGGAGGAACTCCTTCTCACGCCAGTAGAGGAAAAAGCGGCGCCTCCGATGGAGACGGATAATCAGGATCCTCTAGGACCTATTATCCAACAAACTGAGGAGGACCTGAAAAGGTTGTACATCAGGAGAAAAAAACAATATTTCTCTGGTGCATCCAAGCGTCGTATCGCGGCTAATATCAGGGATGGCATGTCCCCAGAGGAAGCTCGCAGATATGAGAAGGAAAGGCTAGAAAAACTGAGGGCCTGCGTATCGGGTGTTGTGGCCGACCATCCCCAGAAGAGGGAAAGGTCAGAAAGCAACACTTCTGATGCAGGGTCCTCGAAGAAGAGATCGATGAAGGGCAATGTTGAGGTAAAGGTCCCTGGGAACATTCCTCAACAAAACCCGAAAATGACTTCTTATCGATGCAGTAGCACAGGTCAAAGTGCCCATCACTCATAAACTGCATCCAGAGGAAAGGCTATCCGAAGTTCAGATGGGGAAAATCAAAGTAGCCATCATGGATGAAATGGATAAAGTTGTGGATTCTCATCCACAATTTGGATGAGAAGAACAAAGGGATGGATGGATATCCGTAACATGCAACAATCAAAACACCAGGGAGTTGATAACCAGTGTCTGCAGGAAGATAAAGCCTTGGGACGGTCGTCGTGGTACTGGACGGCGACGACATGCCCAAACAGCATGTCTGCGTCACCTACGTGCCAAAGAACGAGACAACCGGCAGTCTCTCCAGGGACAAATTTCCAAGTAGGATAGGGAGGCAAAATCCCAGCCTCCAGATGAGTTCCTGGAGGGTGCTGAGGATGGATAAGGAAAAGGACGGGGGCTGCTCCATCACCTTTTCCGTGGATGATTTCGGATTGGAAGATCTACGGAAAGCGGAGTTCCGACTTTTCCTGAATTTATTCCGTCTTACCGCCCGGGTTAAAGGAAGAAAATCCTCTCAAGGTGCTGGCGGCAGAGCAGGACAAAATAAAAAACCAACGCGCACCGCGCCGACGACGAACACTTCAGGCCAACCAAAAGAGCCAAAACTCATTGGAAAGTCTGAAGTCACTCCGAAAACGGCGGAAACGGAAGGATCATCGACCAGTGCGCCGGATACAAGCGTGCCGGGGTGAACCAAAAGGGCCCAAAGCCATTGGGAAGCCCGGTGTTGGAAGAGCTAGCGTGGCACCTAGGACGGCAAATGGGGCTGTGGCAGAGCAGGCGCCCATAAATATGCGTAAAAAGGCGGCAATTGGAAGCAAGGCTCATGTAAAGCCTTTGTCTTAAGGGCCAAAGCCCATAGACAAGAGCCGAAGGAAATTATATGGCTGTGAGGTGCATCCAAATAAATCTACAGCATGCTAGGGCATTTACTGATTTCCTCATAGATTTATGAAGGATCACCTCGATATCGCCCTTATCCAAGAGCCTTACATAGTGAAGGATCAGGTTAAGGGCCTAACAGGTGAACTATTGTATGATAATACAATTGGGGGGGCAGGCCTGGGACTTGCATTTTGTTTAGTAAAAGGCTAACGTATTTTCCCATTCCAGATTACTGTTCTAAGGATCAGGTAGCTGCGTTGGTGAAGGTAAAGTCTTCCGCGGGCTGGACAGAGTTCATTGTGTGCTCATCCTACCTCCCGGGAGACTGTGCCCACCCGGACGAGCAATTGAAGAATCTAGTGGACTTTTGTGGAAGGAGGAACTTCCAACTTATAATAGGAAGTGATGCCAATGCCCACTACACCGTCTGAGGAAGCAGGTCCTTGACATCACCCTTTGCACTGAGTTTATCGGCAGTAGGGTTGGTGGATGGCATGTCTCAAATGAGACATCCATGTCCGATCATAGGCAGATTAGGTTTGATATAATGGTTTCCGGGGGTCTGGCAGAAGAAATGTATCGGGTACCCCAATCCACAGATTGGAGTCAATTCGAAACACTCCTCATGGATAGGGTTGGATCCATTCCTGCTTCTGTCAGAACGGTGATCTATATCGAACTGGCCAGCGAGGCTCTGACGGCGGCTATTAATATATATACTAATGCCTACCATGGGAGCTGTCGTGCTAAGCCGAGGCGGAGCAATAGGAAGTGCCCGTGGTGGAATGAAGAGCTTTCAAGGCTTAGACTAAAGACCAGAAAGCTATTCAATAAGACCAAGGCGTCGGGTTCGTGGGAAGAGTACAAAGACTGACTCACGAAATACAATAAAGGAATTAGGAAAGCGAAGAGTATTTCGTGGAGGGCGTTCTGCAAGGGCATTGACTCTCCAGCAGTGCGCGTCTTCACAGGGTGCTTTCCAAAAAGTATGCTGGCGAGTTGGGCCTAATGGAACGGCCTGATGGCTCCATAACTGAAAACGGAAAGTAGACGTTGGAGCTGACGGCGGTAACGCACTTTCCTGACTCGGAGATTCTTCGGAATCACTCAAATGCGGTCATTGAACCGAGGGAATCCTGGCCCAGGAGGGATGACTGGCAACGATCCCGTCTGCTCTTCATGATGAGCAGGACTAGATGGGCTGTTTTTCCTTTCAGGTGATGACGGGGTATATTCTGCATTTTTGCAGAGGGGTTTGCAACATATCGCCAGAGACGTATATTCCGAAGGCGGGTAAGCGACCAAGCAACCACCCAAGGTCTTTCCATCCAATCAGCCTTACTTCTTTTCTATTGAAAGCAATGGAAAAAGTGATTGATAGATTTATACGGGACGATGCACTGGAAAGCAATCCCTTGCATGAATCTCAGTACGCCTATCAGTCAGGAAGGTTTACTATACTCGCTCTGCAGAGCCTGGTGGGGGTCCTTGAAAACTCACTGGAAGTGCGGGAGGTGGCAGTTAGCTGCTTCCTTGATATAGAGGGGATTTTGACAACACTCCATGTGATCTGTGAGTCGTTGCACAAACGAGGGATTGATGCGATGACTAGCAGATGGGTTAATCGGATGCTACAGGATAGGATTATTAAGTCCACCATAGCTGACGATATACTCTTCATCTCCGTTGCACAAGGGTGTCCGCAGGGCGGGGTTCTTTCGCCCTTCCTGTGGTCCATTGTAGTGGATGATCTAATCGCTGCTCTTAGGGGCTCCGGAGTACGTGTCTGGGGATACGCCGACGATGTGGCCTTCGTCGTACGGGGAAAATTTGAGAGCACTATTTCTGATCTTCTACAGCAAAACGTGCTGTGGAGGGGTGGTGCGTTGGGTTAAAAGTAAATCCAAGCAAGAGCACTTTGGTCGACTTCACCAGACGCAGAAGCAGGGTTAGATTAACGAGCCCAATTCTGTTTGGTAAACGTATTAGTTACTCCAGGGAGGTGAAGTATCTGGGGGTAACCCTGGATGATCGTCTCTCCTGGAATACCCATATAGATAGAGTTATCGAGAGGGCTACGACGGCCTTGTGGACATGTAGGAGGTTCATCAGGGGGAACTGGGGAATTAGTCCCAGAATAGCACTGTGGCTATATACGGCCCTTGCTAGGCCCATCGTCACCTATGTGTCGATTGTATGGTGCCGTAAGGCTCAGCAGGCGGGTGAGCGGGCCAAGCTGGAAAAGCTACAGAGCTAGTGACTTACCGACTTCTCTCTGTCGAGGTCAGGGCAGGGCTAAAGTTAGCCCATAGGACTCACAGAGACTTCATTGAGAGCGATCCGATTCTAAGAATAACCATGTCGGATACCTGTCTGCCGCGGTACAACTTCGACCACAAATACAGGGTTCTGTTTCCCGATCGATGGACGTGGGATCGGGGTGGCCCGGTACTTGAGTCGGGTTCGAGCGTGTGGTATGCGGACAGGTCCAAAACGAAGTCGGGTGTGGGTTCGGGTGTATAGGGTGTCCGCCCGGACACGCATGTATATGCAACCCTTGACCCGTATTGCACAGTTTTCCAGGCCGAAATACATGCAATAGAGATCTGTCTGAGAATCAATTTAGAGAAGGGGTATAGAAACCGCACCATTTATGTGTTCTCGGACAGCAGGGCTGCACTGCTGGCGCTTCGTTCAGCTCAGGTTACATCCAAGCTGGTCTGGTGCTGCCTTGCTGCACTTATGGAATTGTCAACGGAGAACAGAGTGGCGCTCATTTTGGTGGCCATGCGGGCAACGAAATTACCGATAGGCTGGCGCGGAGGAGACTGGGGCTGACTTTGTGCAGCCGCTGCCTTTCTGCGGTCTGCCTTCTTCCGCCGTGGGGGCCAGGCTTGCCCCATGTGGAAACAACATGTGGAAACGTGTTGTTTTATACGAAGCTAAATACTTCTTTAGTTTGAATTCTGTTTCAAGTCTGATTTATTTCATTGTCATCATTATTCAGTACATATTCTTATAATCTATTATAGTGCACTTATTTTCTATTTATTTGTGTAAGTAATAAAGCAAGCAATCCTATGTGTTTCAACATCCAATACCGTTTCCACATCCAATACTCCAATACTCCAGTATTTGAAGGACAACCGATGTGTCAAACTGCGTGCTTACAAATATAGAAATAATTTTGCTAAAAATATAGAAAACTTTAGATTATAAGTTATTATAATAAAGTTATGAAATATCAAAAAATAATTTATGATCGCTAGCATCATGAATTCCAATTTATGTTGCTAGCGCAAGTATAATTTATATTTTTTTGATTTTTTTTGCATTTATTCTTGTGTTACTTTACTATACACATTTACGGAAACTATCAACTTACCAGAGTTTCTTTATTAACATATTATTTATGACTGTCATTTGTATATGAAAGTGCTTGATATGACTGACATGCTCGTGTCAGATTTATGATATTCTGGGATATTTTCTTTTAACGGAACAGAGGTCAGTCAAAGAGCGACCTAAAATTTGTTCTCTTTTTCACTTAAGCCTTTATCAATATTCCATTACAGTCACTATTATCATGTTTAACTATTACTGTAATAATTTTTAACCCTTAAAGTGATGATGAAAATTCGTAAAATTACATTTTAAATAATCAAAGAAATTTTGGGTAGGTATGTGAATGTGTGTAATTAAAAAAAGAAAGGCGATATTTTTTGCTCCTTGCAATTAAAAAAAAAAAAGAAAAAAATTTTTTTTTAATTGCATATCTAACCCAGAAACTTGAAAGTTTTAATTTAAATTTAATGGAAAAATAATTAAAAAATAAAAAAATAAGAAAAAAATAGAAGAAAATCAAAATGAAATTCCGACTTTTATTTAAAAATTTACTTTCTTATTAAAAAATTTTTTTAAATGTTTTGTAGGAAAAAAAATTATTTAAAATTTTTTTTTCTCTCATTTTCATATTAAGATTTTTCTTTTTATATTGTTGTCGTGTATACTTGCGTCTTGCATTTACATTCAAATTTTCTTAGACATTAAGGACATGAAAATTTATTATGAAAACTTAAAGTCAAAAGGATATAATAATAATTTTTTTTTTTTTGACACAAGAAGAAGAAGAAGAAGAACGACAAAAAATATGTACGTAATAGTTAAAAAGGAGTTTTTTATTTAAGGATTTTTAAACTTTTGAGTATATCAACGCGATGAGTAAACTTTTTTTATGAGTGAAAAACGACTAGTTAATTATGTAGAATTACAAAAAAAATTTTTTTTACTTGTGTTAAAAGAAAATAAAAGTAAAAGAAAAAAATAAATTAAAAAAATAAGAAAATGAAAGCGAAAAGAAACAGGAATTGAAATGAAAACTAGAAAATTTTCTCAACTCAATAAAAGTTTTTTTTTTCTTTTTTTTCGACGAATTAGTTAAAGGATAATGTTAAATTTCATGATAAAAAGAAAATGTTAAGATATTTTTTTTTCTTTAAATGCAACTATTTTAAAAAGATAAAATAAAAATGAGAGGGAGCAAGAAAATAGAGAAAAAAATGGGAAAAAATTAAAAGAAATTCGCAAAGATGAAATAAACGGTGCGATTAAAAGGACGAACACTTCATTTTATGAGTGTTTTTTTCTTATGCCTTTGACTTTTCTTCTGTTTTTTTTTGTTTTTTTTTTTTATATCATACTGTTTTATATTATATTCTTATATGTTACGCATTATTTTTGATATTATTTTGTATTTTTGCCGTTATCCTGTGCATAGTGTGTTGGTATTTTAAACAAAAATTAAAAAAAAAAAAAAATATATTAAAAAATTAAATATAAGTCTAAAGATAATTTAGTCACAACTGTGATGCGTTTTAATATATTTTGATTTTTAAATATAATTAAAATAATCGTAAATAAAAATGCGATGGAAGGTCTATGTAGAATGTCTGTGTAGATTTGTTTTGAGGAGGTCCCAATACAACTATATGGTCGGCCTGATCTATTGAAATTACTCATATTTACGTGAGCTGTATGCTATTCGTGTTTCATCAAGAGTCTTGAAGGTACTGCAAAGTGAGTTTCACATAAGGATGAAAATTTTTTCCGGGAGATCCACAAAATTGTTTTCAATGTACGAACTTTTTCTTTTCTAAGAAGCGCAATTGAAAGCGGTTATCTGTAGTCTAGGTATTTTATCATAACTAGAAGAATTTTTAGCCAGTGTTCATTAGATTTTGATTCCAATTAGTCTCAGTCTCGTTTGGATGACGGTTTAATGTAATTTACAGAACGGCAAAATCTCAACTCCATCGACTCTAAATACTGCCCCCGACTACATATACTGCCACTAATTCACCTCGACTACAAATACTGCCAAATAATTGTCTATACAATAGCGCCGATATTCGCCCTTCGTCACAATTTATATATGCCAGTCACCATATATACTTCATTCTGAATCCAATCAATTAAAGAGGTTCGAATCGCGGTATATGTGTTACTGCCCTTTTTTTACGATAATATTAATCCTTGAATCGGAATTCAGTATCATATCTAAATAAACAGCTATTCTAAGACAGTAACACTGCAGATAGGATCGTTATTTATTTTTTTTTCATCTAGTAGTGTACCTGTCGAATGAGCACCCTGATAAAACGTTGAGTTATTCGTTTGAGGGTAACATTCATATTTTGAATTTTATTGCGGGAAATTCGTTTTTTTATTTCAATGTTTAGTAAATTGGCAAAATTTCCTATCTATTCTAATTAAAAAATCAACTACATACATATGTAGGTTTGTATATTTATGGTATGTTAACCAATATAAATTGTGTTCAAAACAAATTTCCAAAAAAAATTGTAAACCCTTTGTGAATTGTGATCAAATATTGTTATAATATTTATGTGAATAATAAATTCATTTAATGAGCTTAGAGAATTTTGTTAAAATCTTTGTTTTTCGAAACCACAATTTAATTAATTAAGTAAACAATTTTTTGGTAATTTTTAATTGACTTTGTTCATTTTTTTATATTTTGAGTTTGTGTGTATTTTAAGTATGAAAGAAAAAAGGAAAGCAATGTTTCTACTATGGTTTTTAAAAACAATTATTAGCATTTAACAAATCATTAATTTTATAGTTTTAATTCGGTCAATACCCAATTTATAAATTATTTTCCATATAAAAATTTTTAATTTACAATAAAACCTTTTAATTTTTAAATTGCTGTATATTTTTATTTTGTTATTTTAATATGATTTTTTCTTGTTTTTATGTTTGTTATGCAAGAATATTTAAGAATTTTTAACCGAAGATCCTTTGGCTCTTAAAATACATAACTAGGAAGCAATAGAATTTTTTTATTATAAATTTCTCAAATTCTATGACTTGACATTTAGACGTAATTTTTTAAGCTATTGATATTTGATAATGAGTGTTTCAAATTCTGTTGTTACAAATTTGCTAAATTTTGTACTAAAGTATATTTTCTGAGCAGAGCAATCTGTCGTTCCATTGTATTTATAAGTAGTGAAAAATCATAGTTATCATGCCAACGTGCATTTCTAGGCCATTACTAAGACATCAAAAATTTATGTAGATGGCAGATTCCAGATTGCGGTAATGATGCACCGCGAACTACAGGATCTATTGTGCCCCACCTTCCGAGATCCACTTTTTTGATGAATTCGAGCAAATTTTCCAGGAAAACATCCTACAAAGATATGCTCACCGGAGGGGTTTCACTCAAAACTTTCCCTTTTCTTATGAATGTAGGCTTCACACTCATTGAGAAGGTGCATCGATGTATGCCCCCTTTTCACCAAACTTGTCAGTCCCTAAAGCCAGTTTAAGTGTTTCTTAACCCCGCAATGTCGTGTCAGGAAATCCTTGAAAATTCTCGCATGATTCTTCGGCATCCTTGCGATTGCCTTAAAGTGCTCCCTATTGTAACTACCCAAAAGCCCTTTTGGTACCTGAAGCTCCGAACGTACCTTCCATATCCAGCCTTTTCTCCTCCTCCACTTTTCTCCTCCAAAATAAACTGTTTTCTTAAGTTTTACGAAATCCCATTATATATAATAGTTACCTGGTAAACTACTCAGTTCAGAGACCCGTGCATTTTTTGTCAATATAATGAAAAAAAGTTGATTCAAATAACTGCCTTGCGCAGCTCCGGATATAGATACGGGAAGGCACAGATATTTCTGTTTTAGAATGTTGTTACGTTTGGAACTTGATGTCTTCAGAACGCCTCCTTTATATTATTTAAAGCGGTCTGTAAAAAAAAATTAAAAATAAAAATAATAAAAAAATTTCTGTTGAAATTTAAAATATTTTGTTATTTTGGCCAGACTAAAGTGGCTTTGTTATTTTCTTATTTTCAAATCTCTATTTCCCATAGCATACGTCAACAAAATATTAAAGTTTACCACAACATATATGCATGTACAAGGAAATATATATATTTATTACAAATACTTACAATGGCTCAAGTATTATGTGTGCATTTTATGTTTGTTTAAATAAATTTATTTTAATATACATAAATAGGTACAGTTTTTTGACACCCATATAAATACGTGCATACTCATGTATAACATTTGTATACGCTATTTGTATATAAGTTTATTTGTTTGAAAATCTTTTTTATATATTTTACGCTCTCTGTATTAAATGGGTAAAAGTTATAATTTATTAAACCTAAACTGTCACCTCCTTTGTGGTTTTATTTCTCTATCTTTTAATTTTTTATTTTTAATATTTTTGTTTTTTTTTATAATAAAAGAGAAACTTTTCATGTAGATCAAAAATAAAGCGCCCCAACAAATTCAAATACAATTTTTATTTGAATAGAGATGGGAAGACAAAATTTATATAGGAAAGAAATAAAAAAGAAAAATGTTAACAATAAAGGCAACAGTAAGAATAGCAAAGCAATATGATAATATAGAGGGAGAGCATATAGTAAGAAATAAAACATTAAAAAGAGCCGCAAGCTAACTATAAAAATATATGTAAAAAAGTTTGCTTCTCTCTTTTTTCCTTTAGTTTTCAATATTTTCAGTTATTCTCTGCACGTCCATTATCAGTTGCTTGCTAGCTGCGTAGTTTCTTCTTCCTTTCTTACTTGCATCATTTTGTTATTCAACTATAATACTTTGTAGTAGTGTGGCAGTTTGGTTTTGCAAAACTTTTCACGAATTCTAAAAACTTTGTGTTTTTTATTTTGGCTTTTTTCTTTTTATATTAATGTAATAGAAGAATTGGAACCTTTTTGTTCTTTCACAACAGAAGCATACAAAACAAACACAAAACAATAAATAGTAAAGTAACCAAAACAAAAACAATATAAAAGGAACAAAATGAAAATGAAAAAAAAAGGAGAGAAAATTATTAATTCTGATTTTACCAAAAAGAAAAAAGGAGAGGATGTGTTTTTGGTAGTGATGGGTAACGCAAATGTAATGCAAATGTTGTGCAATATCTATTATAACAATGTTAAGTTTTCTCTGACTGGGAATATGAAGTGTTTAAATTATGATTGTTGGTTCAGTAATTTTTACGATTTTTTCTTATTGTTCTTTTCTCTTTTTCACTTAAAATTTTTTTACTCGCTTTCACTCGTCTTTCTTTCTCTAGTTTTTTTATTTTTAAATGGTGTAAATTGTATAATGTTGAAATTTAATATTCTTTCAAGTTTACTCCTAAGTATATGCAAATTTCGTGTATTTGAAAGCAATGTTAATTTTTTTTTTCGAAATATTTTTATTATACATACATAGATATTCTAGATATTTCATCTCCCGCTGAATTTATTCTTTTTTTTTTTTTAATTAGTAAATGAAATATTTTGATGAAATTAATTAGGGTAAATGTAATTTATTAAAAATAAAATAATTGGAAGAATGTGTAGGTAAGATACTTACCAGACAAAATTAGTGGTGAAATTAAGAAAATTATATTTTAATTAATGGGGAGTTTTTTATTTTCTTTTCCCTATTAAGATATAAATTCAACGGTCCTTTTTAAATAAAAATTCAATGTAAAATGCAAAATATTTCATTACTTTAGCAAATTAAGAGTACACAAATTAGGAAATATGAGTATTCTGTTTCGATTTATAACTATTTAACAAAGTCTTGACACTGTTGGGAGTTTAAATTCATTTTGCTTAATGTAGAGACAATAGGGGAAATGGACAATCTCTTTATTATTGCCTTTTTCAATCTCTGTTTGGTGTTCTCTTTATAAAAACAAAATATTCGTGTTGAGCTTATAACAAAATTATGTTATATAGAGCTTTACTCTTTTAGTAAAATCAGAGTGTTGAACGGAGGATTCTAATTATTCGAAGACGCAAAAATTTTGTATTTTTGAGAAAAAATGTGATGTTTCTTGAAAAAAATTGTAAAAAAACTTCTCATTTTTCGTATATTTTGGATAAAAATCTTTTAAAGAGAATAGAAAAAATTGTTGAGAAAAAATTGCTGTAAGTCTAAATAAAAATTCACCTCAATTTTATTTATAAAATTCTCCAAAATTATTTTGAATTTTAACTTTTCCCCACTTTTTTTTTCATTTATAATTAACTAAGTTTACTTGAACTGAAATACGACTTTATAATCTCATTATAATAGAAGAGAAATATTCTCTTTTTTGTATGTCGATTAAAGGTATTCTATTTAAAAATTGAAAAACAATTTGCTTTTGATAGTTTTGCTTGCATATTTTTCCATTAAAAGTGAAGAAAAAAAATAAAACCAAAAAAAGAATTAAAACAAAATTTATTTAACTTCATTATTGAATACGCCTGGAATCATTGTAATTAGCACATTTTGCAAAATGATGAATGATTTTGCAAAAATTGGTTATTCTAATTTCACCAAGCCTAGCTAACTGGCAGTTCAATGTAATGTTCTAAGTACACGTCGAGTTACAAAATTAAAATTTCGAAACATAACGACCAAAAAATTTTAAAGTTTATTTCTTCTTTATATAGACACATTTAAGTGCTACCAAATGTCAAATATAAATAGGAGCAGCACTGTTTCAAGTCGAACAAGATTTTTCTCCCCCATCTTCTTTAAACTTGAAATTTTCATCTCATTGAGCATAACCGAAAGGGAATTTAGAATTTTTATTCAAACTGCATTGATTTATTAAGAATTTTCTTTTTTTTTAAATAAATTCTCAGGTGACTTTTTAATTCCCCCTTATTTTTGCACTGCTTTGCTTGCCGTTTTTTCTTTAATATACTTTGTGTGTATATACAAAATCTCACTTAAAATACCTTGATGTATGTATAAATATTTGTGCATAAAATGTCTTCTATGCATACCAATTAGTATATTAATGTACATTGAATTTGCCATATAAAAGAATAATAAATACAGAACAGGTATAGGTTAACGGTGCAAAAAAAAAAAATAATGATAACAAAATAATCAATACGAACACGAATATACGAACGTAATAATAAAAATAACAAAAAAAAACGAAGCAGGAAAAAAAAATAAAGAGTGTTGTAGACTTTTACAAATGATAGAAACAACTAAACGTCAAATTGGCGTAATTAATTTAGTGCTATGCAAATTAGTAAGCTAAAAATAAGAAAAAAAAATCAAAAATAAAAAAAAAAAAGTTCCTTGCATAGCATAGCAAACGATTCCTTTACTTCGATAACTTTCGACACGTACTTTAAACAGCAAGGATATTTTGTTATCAATATATGTATGGATGTATGCATGTATTGATATATACTTAAGATGTGTAAGGAAAATACGTTTGTATTAGGATCACTTTAAATTTAAAAATGTTTGAAATATAACAGAATACTAATTATTGGAATAAAATGTTCGGAACAGATAATCTTGCAGAACCAATAACTTGCCTGCAATTAGCTATTTCCTTACATTCAGATTCAATCATAATAATTTTTTCCTGTAGAATCATGAAGTCCCTAGTTATACTAGACTTCAAAGAAACAATATGTAAATCCACGTCTTTGAGGCGGCCAATTGAGGCCAACATCGCATCGATATTATAAATAGATTCTGAAGTTTTTCCGAAATTCGACGATGTGGGCCGATTAACTTTGTCCATAAGTAACTTGCACTCACATCTATAAGGAAATTTCAAATTTATCTTTAAAAGGCAGAAACAAATTTATCTTTAATTAATGCCTTACAAGCATTTATCTCCTCTGGTACATTTTGAGGGATTTCCATTTTAATTTCTCTCATGAAGGTCATACACAGTTCAGAACTTCTTGCCTCACTATAGGGAGTACTACGGTATATATTACCTTACAAAATGTAAAGTAATTCACTTACCGTAGATAAATATACCGCAGTATTTCTCGGTAGAGGGAAGTACTACGGTATATTTACCTTACAAAATGTTTGAAGAAGTTTTTTTTTCAAATTATTTTCAAAAATTCTAAAATTGGAAAATTATTGATTAAATTTTTTGTAGGTGTATATTTGCAGAGATTAATGTTTTTACAATGCTATAAGCAATGCATGTATGTATATGTATTTAACAACACTATAATGCACACATACTCGTACATGACGAAAGTAATTATTTAAAAAAAATTTAGGTCTTTAAAGCTTGTTTTCTTTTTCTTATTTTTTATATTTTTTTTATTCTTTCCCTAATTTTCGTTTCAACCACATTTTCTTTAAAATTGAAAAATTTACATATACAATTAACACGAAATAAAGGAAATTTTTTAAAAATAAAGAATGAAAAATCAAAAAAAGAAAGAAACAAAAACGATAAAAACGTTCAGCCCTTTCTGTTAAATTATAGGATACTATGTTGCGTTAAGCAATAATATAGAATATAGAAAAGAAAACGTAACTTCGCCACCGTTAGAGCAAAGCCTCCCAGCACCTCTCCCTTCAACGATCAAGAGCATCACCCTCTCCCAGGAGGTGCACTGAGGTCTCTCCATACTCCCCACAGAATCTGCAAGTATCCTCATTTTCCAGGCCCAGCCGACTGAGGTGTTCCCTAAGCCTGCAGTGACCCGTCAAAGTGCCGATGAGGACTCTCACCTGGAGCTCCTTGGCTTGCCGCAGCCCCGGAAGACTTCTCCAGCGCTCCGACCGCCTTCTTTCTGATTCCTTCCTTAATTCCCAAAGAATAGTATGTGGTCCGATTCCACAGAAAGGCTCTGGCCCAAGAAGAGGTGTGTTTGCCCCCTTCCTTGCAAGCGCATCAGCGGCCTCATTTATTTCCACGCCCACATGGCCTTCGCTGCCATCTCCACAACAAGGTGCAAGGGAGTTAGTCCCAAAATCACCTCCATTGCCGCCGTTGGACAAGTTCTCATAGCCCCTGTGATGCAGACGCAAACAAAAATGAAACAAAAACGAGAGAAAATGCAAGTTTTAAGCGCAGACGTTCTCACAAAATAGTGTAGTAAATATCATTTTCAATACTTTTTCGAGTCGAATATATGAGAATTGAGAAGTAGAACATGATTTTGAAATGTGGCCGAAAAATATAGTCAAATTTCATGATGAAATAGAGGGGCTCGTTTCGACTAAAGATGACAAAAAGTGGTGTCGGATTGAATTAATTATTAAATAGTGTTTAGTAAGTCTAAATAACGAAGGAAAAATAGGGAACTCTGCAATATTTTGGTATGCCGTTTAGAATTAAATTAAGCTATAGTCAATATCAGTCAACATGAAGAGTTCTTACAACACGGAATATGGAGAGTACTGCTTGGTGATTATAAACTAAATTTCAAAAAATGACGAATTTTTAATGGAAAAACAAAAAAATAAACAACACATAAAAAAATTATGATGTGTATAAATGATACCGCGTTCGTTAAACTATTATAACATCCTTTTCACTTTATTTTTTTTTACTTTTTGGGGTCGGAGATGAAATTATGTTATTGGCTTTTATCATTATAAAAATTATCGTTACCTACCTGTCTGGTGTTGCATATTATTCTTATATTATAGAGGAAAATAATTAATTTTTATATTTTTTCATTTTATTTTTTTATCATAAAAAATATTAAAAAATAGCGAAAATCAAGTGAAAATTTATTGATTTTATATTATTCTTATGTATTTGTATATGTAAACGTTTATGTAAATGCCGTTATTATCGTATATAATTTAAAACATTTTAATAACGCTATTGAATTAATTAAGGAAATTGTTTTTTTTATTTTTAATGTTTTTATAATTTTCGTTATTTTTTTTTATATTTCAATAACGTGTATAGCTGGAGGAAATTCGTGTGCTTAAAGATTTCAATATTGAATAAATTATTATGAATAAGTTATGAATATAAATAATGAAACAGTTTTCGGTTGAAATTCTAATAAAAATTTGTAGTAATTTTTTTTAAAGTAATTTAAACGAAATTTTATCAAATTAATGGCTTCAATGTATGTGGGAATTGTGCTTATATTTAAAATAGAATTTACATGAGGTTGGTTCGTTGAAGTGGCCGGTATAACAGGCGTAAATGCGCCGTTTTCCTATTAATACCCCGTGATCACGGGTCATCATATAGCGTATGCTTACAGGTGGCCTATTGTAATCCTTTTGAGGAACCTGATTTATTACCTGATATCCGACGCTGTCAAAGTTAGTGAAAAAGGGTTTATTTCTTACCTACTTACCTGAGTCTGCGATACGCCTCGGGTAGTGTTCCTCCTGAAATGTCGGCAGGAGTCCACCTGGTTTCCTAATACGTATCTTGAAGAATGAATCGGGACTTAATAAAACATTTTGTTTTCAAATGGATATATAGGATAATCCGCTATATAATGAAAACATTCTATTTATCCTGAATAATTTTATCCTGAATATAAAAGGGACTCTTGCTTCTTGTCCAAAACTATTCACTCCATTGTTATTGTTGATCTCTTAATGTTAACAATATTTAAATATTTTTTAAAGGATTGAATTAATTTCATTGTAAATATGCAAAGTTATCAACACGATAAATCAACCTGTTTATTTAGATTCAAAAAAATTCTTGGATAGCAAACTACTTGGTAAAAAACTATAAAACTTTAAAAAAAATTTTATTTAAATTTTAAGAAGAAAATAAAAATTATGCTGCTGCTGCTGCTGGTGCTGTTGAATATAATAAATTCATTTTTTTTTTGTTTTCTATATATACAAAAATAAAAAAAGAACAAAGAATAATTCCTGTTTCGGTCAGATGACGCTTTAAATCAAAAACTTTGTGAAGAGAAAAATAGCAAACCACAGAAATTAAATGGAACAGATGAGAAAAAATGTATACAGAAAATTAATGCGAAATAAGAACGCAAACCTTATTTATTTTTGCATCAAAAATAAAATAAATTATAACTGTGCTGTTATGTTTGCACTTGTGTAGTGAACTATGATGTCAAGCACTTAACTAAAAATGCATTTTGAAAACACAACACGGTGTTTTCTATATCATAAGACTAGTAAATACATTGGAAGCTATAGTTGTGGCAAAAATTGATTTCTAATGGGATTATGACATGACCGGCCCCCATTAAGTATCCCCCATTTTATTTTTGGTATGAATTCAATAAAAAAACCGAACCAAGAAGCGAATTATTTGAACTTTGCCACACTTATTTCATAGACAGATAGTCTGGAACCTGGATAAAGTTAACTTCTTTGTAAGTTTTCACAACAAAAAAGAAGTTTTTGTCAAAATCTGGGTATATCAAATTGGGTGTAATCGCAAAACCTTTCCTCTTGCATACAAAGCGGTCGAAAAAAGGAATTTTTCTTCAATTTCTACATCAGTATCATTAGAAACACTGTTATATTCCACAGAAAATTGTATTCAAATTATTTAGAAGAAAATTTCTCATTTCAATATAAGTGGGACTCTACATAATATTTCACCACTTCAAACTTTTCAGCCTTTAGAACTTTATCAATTCTTAAGCACCCTTTATATTAAGGAGTGCTGAATTTTTTTTTTATATTAAGTTCTAGTGAGATTCATACACACAATAGACTAGAAAATAAAGATGAAAAAGAGGACATTTTTCTTTACCGTTGTTTTGTACAGCTTTTTCCCAATTCTGGATGCTTTCTTAATAAACTGACGATATATGTGTGATAAATATTAGTTAAATATACGGTTGACTTGTTGAAAATTTTTGTATAATTTTTATTTAAATCTCTTTCTTTACAAAAAATGTAGATATCGTGTCAGTAACAGTTCAAACTATAATGTTGCGCACATGTTAATTTATTGATATTTCAACAATTTCAATGTTTCAATAAATTTTTTTTAATTGAAATTTTTTTCAATAAAATAAATGCACGAATATTTCAATCAGAGTTATTAAATTTAATGTGGTTTTAAAATCTGTTCATTGGCCGCTGTCGACTGAACTATCCTATGCACAAGCTGGGACTTACAGTGGAGTACTTTTGTAGATTCTGTCAAAAGCAAAAAGAAACGGCGAAACAAATTATTTTAAATATGAACTGTTTACCTGCCTCTTATACATGGAATTTGCTTGCGCGAAGGCTTTGTGGGTTTTTAGCTGTTATGGTGTTAAGTACTTTTTGATCGTTTTGTGGAATCGGATAACATATAATTCGTGGAGAGTTAAAAAAGAAATTGTAAAGGAGGCGTTCTGCGCTCTGAAGCGGCCTTCCCAGGTTGTGGTAGGCCGAAGAGCTTCTGGGGAATTATAAACAGGGAAGTTCATAAAATTGAGCGGGTAGCCAAGTAAGCTAAGTCTTGACGGAACATTGCAGGATTAGAAGTCCTCTGCCAAGCCTAGAAAGCAATAGTGCTTGCAGATTTTTAAGTGAGGATGAGGAGACTTCAGTGCACCTTCTCAAGGATTTTGGAGGCTTCACCCGCACAAGAAAGAAATACTAGGAAGCAAGGTCTGCCAGGTTTTGCAAGCTACTGAAATTGATAAGAGTGGCTTTCCATTAGGTGTTGAGGAGGCCTGCAGCACACATAGTGGCGGACACAGTATATTCTTATTTGCTGGTCGCAATTCGCTCAATCTATTTTATGTTCCTCTACTAGAATTTAAGTATCAATATTATTGAGGCGGTATGAGTATACTAATAAATGTACTTGATATTAGTTTGGATTGATTTACATTTAAATTTTTGAGAAAATTTCAAAATTTTGCCTTTTTTTTAGAAAGAAAACTTTTAATTTGATTCTTGTTATCTTAGAAAGTAGGTTAGTTGCGTGTATCGTGAAATAATTTAATGATAAAAATTTTTATTTTTAAATGTGGTTGTCTTTTGCAATAATGTGCACGGTTTGCTTGTTCTCTACATACAAAAAAAACTCAATTCTTCTCTAATTCGATTTAGTTTTCAATTCAATCCACAAGTTTTTTTCTTACGTGCACCCAACGAAATGCATTTTTGTTCAAAAATTTCTTTCTATAACTCAATAACGAAATTTTTTTTTTTAAGAAATTGCATTTTTGAAAGTTTTCAATTGAAAATTGCAAAAACTAACGCGAAAAATTGCGTCATAGTTAAAATTTGAGAAAAAAATAAAAATTTTTCTTTTATCCTATTAGTTTAATTTCTCTTTGGAAAAACTTTAAAAATTAAAAGTGGAAAAATTTGTAAAAAAAAATGTCTTTTGGTTAAAAAATTCAACTTGGAAATCGAATACGCAGGTTTTAAACTTCTACTTAATGATGTTACCTGAGGAAGGTGAAATATTTATGTTGTCGACTGTTTTATGATTGACCTTTGAGGAAGAGAAGAAGTCAACTAAACTTCATTACTTAAGTCTTTTTGTTAAGCCGGAGCTTACAGACAAGGCGTTATATTACAAGCAGGCATGCCTTTCTCAAACAAATTAATAAATATGCATTTGCAAGGCAGCCGGAAATACCTTTTACTAGGATTTCTAAAATGCTGTAGTTATTCTGGTGCTAGAAAAGGAGTCAAGAAATCAAAACAATTCGCAATAAAACTAAAAGAAATTAAGTAATTTTGAGCAATACTTTTGAGCTCCGCATCACGGGACGCTTTTTTTTGTTCTTTTGTAGGTGTGGCTGCTTATTATATGATAGATAGTTTGAAAATTATGTGGAATCGCAATAGTTGATTGCTGGGTGAATAGTAATTATAGAAGTACAATAAATGATCAGTAACGATAAAGGTGTTGATCCAATCCACTCTAGAAACTATATTAAACAAGACAATATTATTTTGCTGCTGGCATTATTCTGCTGGCAATTAAATAATAATCCTTTAAAACTTCCTTTGTAATTTCAATAATCTTCATATTATTTTAACTTGCATTTATTTGAACTATATGAAATGCAAACTAAAATTTTTTTTATTATTTTCTTTTCCATTTTTTAATTTTACCAACTTTTCTAATAAATTTTTGATGCTATACTAACATTTATGTCCGTTAATGGAAGATCCTCCTTTGAAAGTTTGACGCAATTGTGTGGATGGAATCTAAACCTAGTAAATTATAAGTGTTTTTTTGAACCATAATTAAATATGTGACGACTTGTTAAATGTTCACAATTTAATTTTAAAAAGCTGGAGGTGAGACATAAAAAACAAACAAAGAAATAGATTAGAATTTTTTGTTTGTAAAAACAAAAGAAACAAAAGTGGCTAGAAAAAAATGGTAGTGTACGAGATAGTGTGTTCGTATAAGGTATTAAAAAATTAGATAAAAATAGAATATATAGAAGCTCGTGAAAATTTTTGGATGTGTGTATGGGTGATTGTTAACGTTCTTTTATTCTTGAATAATAAAAATGTCCTTAAAAGTTTTTAATATATTTGTTTTATGTGTTTTTCTTCTACTTGAATAAAATATAAAGTTTTGTCCTTTGTTCTTTTCTTTTTGTTTTTATCTTAAGTTTATTTCGGATTTATCTGTTAATTTTTTTTGTTGTCGTTTTTTTTTGCCTATTAAAATTTTATATTAGCATAGATGTCCTGTTTAAATAGGTTAGTCTTATAAGAATTGATAATTCGTAAAATAATTTCATGACAAATAAGTTTGGAATAAGTTGATGTACACGAATAGTTACGAATTTTCACGAAAAGTTACGAACGCACTTACATTCGGATTTAAGTTTTATATGGAAATATGTCGGCAACGAAGGTGATAATAGAAATGCTATCTATGAAAATCGTTATATTATTAATCGAGGCGGAATCTGCTCTTAGCTTGGGCAACTCCTTTTCAGGGAATTTGTTCTCCATTTAGGTAAGGAATTTAAAATTAAAAAGCTAAGAGATTTAATTGGTTTGTCCCACCACTATTGTGGGTATTATAATTAAATTATATTATCATTTATAGGAAAATGTGCTATTGCTATCACCGTTACTGTATAATAATTCTGTTTATATATGTAGAGAAATTATCCGAAAGAGTTTGTGTTTCATCGTTATTTTGGAGTTCGTAAAATATGTCTTATAATAATTCCGGAACTATAAGATCGAGTTTCTTTCATGCTTTTAGTTTTAGATTTTTCTTAAGTCAAATCCTCTTGATCACACTTCTCACTCTATATTTCACCACTAATTCACAAATATTATTTTAAAATATTTAGATTTCCTTTCAAACGGAACACCTTTCTTTTTGTCATATTTGCACGACTCTTATATTTGTAGCTAAATTCTAAATTTAATAATATATAAAGAACAGTTATATGCAGTAGTGATATTGTAGTTTTAAAATTGTAATACACAACTTATTATGCTTCACGCTTCCTCAATAAGAATAACAAATGAAGTTTTAATAAAAATAAATACAAATAGAAAACAAAACAAAAACGATATAGGAAAGCTTTTTATTTTGTAATAATCCTAATAGTGAAGATTTAACAGGATTAAATTGCCATCCTTAATACTGGTGCTTTAAAAATATTGCCATCTCGCTCTAATATGATTGCATGAATTTTATTATGGGGTATTTAATTTGTTTTTTAAGTGAGCAATTTCTATTTTTAATTTTTTGATTTTGTTTTGTTTTTTTAAGATGATCTGCAGAACATATCCAGCGTTTGTATACGGCAATAGTAAAATTAGTGTAAGAAAATATTGTAATAAAAACCTGATTTGATTGAAATGAATTTTATGATTATGACGGGGCCCATGTAATCAAAAAATAAAAAATTATAAAATATTGAGTGAATTTTTAAGGGGGTCTTTTAGAGGTTTTTAATGTTAAAATTAATGTAAAAAACCATATTTGTTTCTGATGGAACTTCCATATAACTTTTAAAAACAAAATAATTGTTTTAGACTTTTTCAACAATTTTTTTATGATTTTTTAACCGACTTACGTAACATATAGAATAGCCGTACGAGCATATGCTCGAAAGTTATTATAAATTTGCTTTAGCGTTTATAGCGCTAAAAGAAATGATCTGAGATGTAGACATAAGTGTATGTTTTTGATCAGCATCAAATTCTGAGTCTATTTAACCATGTATTTAGGGCTGTTAATCTGACTGCCCTTCTAAACGTCCGACCGCTCGATCCTCCAACCGTCTGCTCCAATAATAACTTAAAAATTAACTCAGCTATGTTTATCAAATTTTCACAAATGATTTATGATAGTAAAACCCGGAACCCTATTTAAATTGGGTGTTGTCGAGGGAGTGGTTCAGAAATCTACCCCAGTTTAAAAGCTATTTGGCATTATATCAGAAATTATAGAAGCGTATATTATTAATGCTGTTATGCGGGGTCCAAAACCGCACTGTCACCTCCTAGTGGTGGGCCCCGGTAATGGCGGAGGATAAAGGGGTGATTGAAACGATCAAAGTTACGTTCGTGTCGTGGTCATGTCTCGCGGCGAGCCTCTTGCTTTGTGAGTTTCAGCCCTATATCTATACGTCAGCTGACGACAGGCGTCCCAAGTCAAGGTGAAACAGCATATGCCGATGACTGCGTGGCTAAGGGGGAGCTTAGTCGTTAGTATGCGGACTCTGGATACCAGGCGCCCTTCAGTTTAAACCAGCGTTCCCATGGTATGCCGGGCTCTGCCATGGGTGACTTTACTTTCCCGCGCTACTCGTGGGACCAAAAAATGGAGAACATAAACAATAACAACAAAAACAGCAACAACAAGAACAACAACTGTGACAAATACAACAACTGCAACAACAACACAACAACTGCAACAACAGCAACAACAATAACAACAGTGACAATTACAACAACAACAACAATACTAAGGATAACATTAAGACAAACCCAGTTAGTGCAAAAGGGTCTTCGGAACCAGAGCTTCTCTCGACTGACGCAGAGGAGGAACTCCTTCTCACGCCAGTAGAGGACGGATAATCAGGATCCTATTATCCAACAAACTGAGGAGGACCTGAAAAGGTTGGACATCAGGGGAAGAAAACAATATTTCTCTGGTGCATCCAAGCGGAAAGGCTAGGAAAGCTGAAGGCCTGCTGATCGGGTGTTGTGACCGACCATTCCCAGAAGAGGGTAAGGTCGGAAAGCAACATCCCTGATGCAGGGCCCTCAAAAAAGAGGTCGATCAAGGACAATGTTGAGGAAAAGTTCCCTGGGAACATTTCTCAACAAAACCCGAAAATGACTTCTTATAGGGATACAGTAGCACAGGTCAAGGTGGCCATCACTCATAGACTACATCCAGAGAAAATGCTATCCGAAGTTCAGATGGGGAAAATTAAAGTAGCCATCATGTATGAAATGGATAAAATTGTGGACTCTCATCCACAATTCACTGCAGCGTTGCAAAGGGACGGATGGATATCCGTAACATGCAACAATCAAAACACCAGGGAGTGGATAACCAGTGTCTGCAGGAAGATAAAGCCTTGGGACGGTTGCAACGCCGTGGTACTTTTTGGCGACGACATGCCGAAACAGCATGTCTGCGTCACCTACGTACCAAAGGACGAGACAACCGTCAGTCTCTTCAAGGACAAATATCTAAGTAGGATAGGGAAGCAAAATGCCAGCCTCAAGATAAGTTCCTGGAGGGTGCTGAGGATGGATAAGGAAAAGAACGGGGGCTGCTCCATCACCTTTTCCATGGATGATTCCGGATTGGAAGATCTACGGAAAGCGGAGTTCCGATTTTTCCTGAATTTCTTCCGTGTTACCGTTCGGGTTAAAGGAAGAAAATCCTCTCAAGGTGCTGGCGGCAGGGCAGGACAAAATAAAAAACCAGTGCCCACCGCTACGACGACGAGCACTTCAGGCCAACCAAAAGAGCCAAAACTCATTGGAAAGTCTGAAGTCACTCCGAAAACGGCGGAAACGGAAGGATACAAGCGTGCCGGGTGAGCCAAAAGGGTCCAAGCCCATTGGGAAGCTCGGTACTGCTTCGGTATTTGCTGTTGGAGGGGCTAGCGTGGCACCTGGGACGGCAAAAGAGGCTGTAGCAGGGCAGGCGCCCACCAAGATGTGCAAAAAGGCGGCAATGGGAAGCAAGGCTCATGTAAAGCCTTTGTCTAAAGGGCCAAAGCCCATAGACAAGATCCGGAAGAAATGATATGGCTGTGAGGTGCATCCAAATAAATCTACAGCATGCTAGGGCAGGCCTAGGACTTGCATTTTGTTTAGTAAAAGGCTAACGTATTTTCCCATTCCAGGTTACTGTTCTAAGGATCAGGTAGCTGCGTTGGTGAAGGTGAAGTCCTCTGGGGGCTGAACAGAGTTCACTGTGTGCTTATCCTACCTCCTGGGGGACTGTGCCCACCCGGACGAGCAACTGAGGGATCTAGTGGACTTTTGTGGAAAGAGGAACTTCCAACTTATAATAGAAAGTGATGCCAATGCCCACCACACCGTCTGGGGAAGCAGCAATATAAACAAAAAAGGTGAGTGCCTACTTGAATTTATATATAGCAATAAATTAATGGTTATGAATGAGGGCAATAGGCCGACATTCATAAATGCAATTAGGGCAGAGGTCCTTGACATCACCCTTTGCACTGAATTTATCGGCAGTAGGGTTGGTGGATGGCATGTCTCAAATGAGACATCCATGTCCAATCATAGGCAGATTAGTTTTGATATCATGGTCTCTGGAAGCCTGGCAGAGAAATGTATCGGGTACTCCAATCCACAGATTGGGGTTCGTGGGAAGAGTATAAAGACTCACTCATAGAATACAATAAAGAAATTAGGAAAGCAAAGAGAATCTCGTGGAGGGCGTTCTGCAAGGGCATTGATGAACTCTCCAGTCTTCATAGGGTGCTTTCCAAAATGTATGCTAGCGGGTTGGGCCTAATGGAACGGCCTGATGGCTCCATGACTGAGAACGGAAAGCAGACGTTTGAGTTTATGGCGTCAACGCACTTTCCTGACTCGGAGATTCTTCGGAATCACTCAAATGCGGTCATTGAACCGAGGGCAACCTGGCCCAGGAGGGATGACTGGCAATGATCCCGTCTAGTCTTCACGATGGGCTGTTTTCTCTTTCAGGCGCTTCAAATCTCCAGGTGTTGATGGGATATATCCTGCATTTTTGCAGAGGGGTTTCCAACATATCGCCAGAGCACTGTTGGAATTTTTTCGTGCCAGCTATGCGTGGCGTTACATCCCTCAGGCAAGGAGGGTGGCTAAAGTGACGTATATTCCGAAGGTGGGTAAGCGACCAAGCAACCACCCAAGGTCTTTCCGTCCAATCAGCCTTACTTCTTTTCTATTGAAAGCAATGGAAAAAGTAATTGATAGATTTATACGAGACGATGCACTGGGAAGCAATCCCTTGCATGAATCTCAGTGCGCCTATCAGTCGGGAAGGTCTACTGTACTCGCTCTGCAGAGTCTGGTGGGGGTCCTCGAAAACTCACTGGAGGTGCGGGAGGTGGCAGTTGGTTGCTTCCTTGATATAGAGGGAGCTTTTGACAACACGCCATATCATGTCATCTATGAGTCGTTGCACAAACGAGGGATTGATGCGACGACTAGCAGATGGGTTAATCCGATGCTACAGGATAGGATTATTAAGTCCACCATAGCTGACGATATACTCTTCATCTCCGCTGCAAAAGGATCTCCGCAGGGCGGGGTTCTTTCGCCCCTCCTGTGGTCCATTGTAGTGGATGATCTAATCGCTGCTCTCAGGGGTTCTGGGGCGCGTGTCTGGGGATACGCCGACGATGTGGCCTTCGTCGTGCGGGGAAAATTTGAGAGCACTATTTCTGATCTTCTACAGCAAAATTTACGTGTTGTCGAGAGGTGGTGCAAAGGCGTTGGGTTAAATATAAATCCAAGCAAGAGCACTTTGGTCGCCTTCACCAGACGCAGAAGCAGGGATAGATTAACGAGCCCAATTCTGTTTCGTGAACGTATTAGTTACTCTAGGGAGGTGAAGTATCTGGGGGTAACCCTGGATGATCGTCTCTCTTGGAATACCCATATAGATAGAGTTATCAGAAGAGCTACGGCGGCCTTGTGGACGTGTAGGAGCTTCATCGGGGGGACCTGGGGAATTAGTCCCAGAATGGCACTGTGGCTATATACGGCCCTTGCTAGGCCCATCGTCACCTATGTGTCAATTGTATGGTGCCGTAAGGCTCAGCAGGCGGGTGTGCGGGCCAAGCTGGAAAAGCTACAGAGGCTGGCCTGCCTCGGAGTGGCCGGGGCAATGCTGACGGCTCCCACCGCTGCATTGGAGATGATGATTGGATTGCCGCCACTGCACCTCCATATATCGGCTAGTGACTTACCGACTTCTCTCTGTCGAGGACGGGGCAGGGGTAAAGTTGGCCCACAGAACTCACAGAGACTTCATTGAGAGCGATCCGATTCCAAGAATAGCCATGTCGGATACCTGTTCGCCGCGGTACAACTTCGACCACAGATACAGGGTTCTGTTTCCCGATCGATGGACATGGGATCGTGGTGGCCCGGTACTTAGGTTGGGTTCGAGCGTGTGGTATGCGGACAGGTCCAAAACGGAGTCGGGTGTGGGTTCGGGCGTATACGGCGTCCGCCCGTATACGCGTGTATATGCAACCCTTGACCCGTATTGCACAGTGTTCCAGGCCGAAATACATCCAATAGAAATCTGTCTGAGAATCAATTTAGAAAGGGGGTATTTAGAAAACCGCACCATCTATGTGTTCTCGAACAGCAGGGGTGCACTGCTGGCGCTTTGTTCAGGTCAGGTTACATCCAAACTGGTATGGTGCTGCCTTGCTGCACTTATGGAATTGGCATCGGAGAACAGAGGCTCATTTGGGTGCCGGCCCATAGTGGCCATGCGGGCAACGAAGTTGCCGATAAGCTGGCGCGGAGGGGATCTGGGGCTGACTTTGTGCAGCCGCTGCTTTCTGCGGTCTGTCTTCTTCCGCCATGGGGGCCAGGCTTGCCTGCCTGCTCGCGGCGGAATGCGGTCGTCACTGGCGGGACACGAAAGGGTGCCGTCATGCGAAAGTGTTTCTTTCAGCGTGCTCTAGCGGATTCACCGCAGAGTTGCTGGGGATGAGCAGGAGCCGGGTTCGCACTATTGCGAATTTCTTCACGGGGCACTGCCCAGTGAAGTACCACCTGCATAGGCTGGGGAAGTCGGGCTCCCCCCTGTGCAGATTTTGTTGGGATGGTGATGAGACCGCCATGCACATTCTCTGCGACTGTCCGGCACTGGCTGTTCGGCGCCGCAATTGTCTTGGACATGGGTCCCTAAGTGTTCGGGAACTGTTGTCCAACTCCCTTAGGGATATCTCCGGCTTTGTGGTTGGGACGGGGATATTATAGACGGTGGCTTAGGAGGTTACTCCTGTCCCACTCGGTTCCCTTAGAATCTACAATCTACAATTTACAAGGCTGTTATGCGTGATGAAAATCGTTGAAATTTCCGAATTTCTTGTGATATAGTAGCTTCCATACTACTTCAATAGTTTTTTGGTCATATCTTTGGAACGGTTGAAATTACAGTACTGAAATTCTGCACAAATTAATATGGTAATTCGGCAACTATTATTTCCATGTGAAAGGTTAGCTTACGGGTAATCCAAAGTTGACACGATCAACTCAATTTTTTCTCGTTTTTTTAATAAACTTTTATTTATGAAAAGAAAATTTTCAGAATTTTTATGATTATTTTTATTATGTTAGAATTAACAATAAAATTTTAAATAAACAATTTGTAATATAAATTAAAAATTATTTAAAAATTATTTAAAATTATTTTGGAAAATTTTAAATAGTAACTTTTCCAGTTTTTTTATGTTTTCACAAAAGTTGTAAATTAGAACAGTTGTAATTTAGTTATTGTTAAAGTTCATGGGTTTATTATTGGGGTATGTGATGAAAATTATATCTTTTTAAATTGTAATAAACTCAAAAATTATCAAATTGAAATAGTTTTTATGATGTATGAAGATTTAGAATAATTAATTTGATGGTGTATCTTTTTATGAATTTATTACTAGTGCCAGATTATAATACCTCGATATTTCTCTGTTGATAATAGCAAAAGGATTGTGGCCGGGCTTGTATTAATTAACGTTCACTAAGGATATTAGTAGTTTTGGTATATTTAAAAGTTGTCGTGTTGTCTCCTTTCATCACAAAAAATTTTGTATATAAAGAGTGCAGGATTCAAATGTTAGGTATATTTAGGATTGTCGTCACCTAACATTTATTGCCTGCACACTCAATAATTTACATGCTTTATAACACTATGAAACGTTAATCAAAATCTTCTGGCTGATATGCACTACTTTAATTATTACCGAGGGTTATTATATGTATAACTATTATCTCTTTGTATAGTATTTATTTAGAAGTAGCAGTAGAAGTTAGGTAACTACGCTAGGCCACCCAAAAGAAGACTATGTACCAGGCAAATAAGAAGACCTATCGGCATTCCGCAAATTAATACTTCACAACCCTTCATGTAATAAAAACCCCAAAAACTATCTACCGGAACCAATCAACCTCCAATGCAAATCTCAAGAGTCGCGCCAAAGATTCTCACTAGAGCTCTCCAGGCCATCGCTTGCGATTCCGGCGCAAAAAGCGCTTCATTTTTCGCATCAGAAATAGAGAGGCATAAAGAACACGTTTCAAATCCTCCATCTTCACAATATTCCCCCGACAGACATCTAGTGTATAAATATCTGTTTATATAAGTAGGGGCCAAACTTAATGAAAATTTCGTGTTACGTAGCCAATTTTGTTTTTTTTCGTGTAATAAAATGTACACAAAATTTTCTCCATACAATGTGCTCCTTGTATACTTTCGTAACAAACTTATATTCTTTAATAATAATGCAACCTGAAATTAATATGTAAAATAATCCCAAAGGATTCAAGAAGCTCTTATGTACATTTGTGTTTTTTTGTTTCTAAACTTTATTTATAAGAACCTATTTTTGTATATCCGTTTTAAATAAAATAACACTCCTATATTCTGCCGATTCTGTGTACGTACATTGTGTATATATTTGTATGTTTTGTTGTGGAAATTTTTTTTCTAAAAACAAAACTTATAGCAAAAATGAAATTTATTGTTTGATTATTTTATAGTTTTGGAATTCCTCTCAAATGTTTCAAATTGTAATGTTGAATAAAAACATGTTTGTAAGAACACACGTGTGTACCCATTATACGCAGATTTATACGGAAAATCAAATACATTGAATTTTTGTTTTGTTATTGCGTTTCTTTCTTCAAAAGAACTTGACTTTTGTGTCAAGTACCATTATTTTGTTTTTAAATACAAGTTTTCCATAAAATATTCATACAATTATGCGTATAAATCGTCAGAAATATTTTACTTTTTTTTTTACGAAAATTTTAAAATGTCAAGTAGATTTTAGTTTAAATTATAAAAGACTTTGTATGTGAACAAAAATTTATGTAGGACAAACAAAAAGCTAAACTAAAAAGCTAAAAAAATTTTTTTTTATTGTCGCCTTTTTGAAATTAATTTAGACGCATTCTTGCATTTAAACAATCATGAATTAAAAAAAAAAAACAAATTGTATAATTGAAATTATAAAATTAAAGGAATTTTTAATTAAATTTTTCATTTTGCTTGTGTTCTACACAAACACACACGCAATTTGGAGTATAATTTGTAGTTTATAATCAAATAGAATATCTTATGAATGTATGAGCAATGTTTAAAAGAGAGGGAGGAATTTAAAAAGGGGACATTTTTTCTTTTTTTAGAAATGACAAGAAATTAACGTTTTTGCTCTTGTTTCTCTTATATAATTGTACTTGAAAATAAAAAAACAAAAATTTTAAATTGAAAGATTTTCTAAAATGTGAAAAATTTTTGCACATTTCAAATTTCTATTCAACTATTTTGACAAAAAAATTTAAATGAAAAAAATCTATAATAATGACAAAATGTGTTATGTATGTGCTTGTGCATGTTTCTATTTAGTTTCGGCAGTTTTTGCAATTCACACACTGCAATGAAACATATGTGTAATTAACAATAGTGGCCAACTTAGGCCATCAATTAATATACGCTATATATAGGCTTGTTAAGAACTCAGTGAAAATAGAAGTGTTGAAAAACTAGATAAGCGAGCAGCTGAGAACTGTAATAGTGAAGATTTATTTAATTACTAAATGTATTATTGGTGTAAATTAGTTAAAGTTTTTTAAATAAATTTTCCACTTTCAACTTAGGATCAAATTTGCGGCAACAGAGCAAGCCAACAGCAGGTAGGGAAAATGAAACGACATGCGGTGAGATCAGACAATTTTCGCCTTTGTTAGATTTGAGTCGCCCGGCCGATCTGATTTCTGTTCCTCGGCACCTGATCGGAGTTATAACTGAACATTGTTTGATTTACAAACATTGCAGGTGGATAGAATGCTCCGTTAACGATCTTTGCAGGAGCTGCTGTGACGAGGAGGGTAAGGAGACGATAGTGGCTTATGTTCTGTAAACATGTTCAGTTTCAGCACGGGCAAAGTGGAGGCTCCTCTGGTCGCAATTCTTTTTAGGAATTATGGACCTTGCGAATATGAAAGTCACGGATTTAAAACTGATTTACAAACAAATTGGTCTAGTTACCGTGAAGGTGGGAACAAATATTTGGTTTTATAACTTATCAGATGCTTTCATATGTACTCAGCGTTCGTGTTGTAAAGCCATTTGTGCAATAATTTGTAGAATTTTTTTTTTTTAATTTTTAAGAAAAGAACAAAAAAAGAGACCAGAATAGAACGCATCCTTAGAATAGTCATGCAACGGCGGTACTTTTCTTTCATTTTAATTTTCTAAGTTGCATATTTTGAGTATTTTTTTTTACAATTTAACTTTGAATGACTTTTTTTTTTGTTGCTCTTTTGTCCTTTGCAACAAAAAAAGGATTTTTCATTTTTGTTCAATTATTTTCATTTGGGAATTTTTCTGTCTTTTGATTTCCTGAAAATAAAAAGAGAAAAACAAAAAATTCTATTCATTATTTATTTTGGTTTTATTTTTGTTTTTTTTTTCTTCTTTTTCACGGGAATCCACTGAATCTATTCATTTTTGTTTTAATTTTTTTATTTTTAAAATTCAACCATTTAAATTAAAAAAAAAGCTTAAATTCAAACAACGGAATCTTTTTTCTAAGTGAAGAAAGAGAAGTAGACAATAAAAAAATTTTTTAGAGAAAGGAAAAATTAAAATAAAGAAAAGAGGAAGAAAAGAGACAGAAAATAAAAGAATAAAAGAAAAAAACTGGACATTTAATTTTTTTAAGATTTTTTTTCGAAATTCTTTTATGTATAACAATTTTATATAATGTAAAGTTACCGTGAGAACGAGAGTTCAAGGATTTACAAATTTTAACGTTTTAAATGAGTGCATATTGAAATAAAGTTTAATCCAAAGTGTTATTAGGTGAACTGTCTCAGAAAGTCGTCATTATTTATATAAAAATCTCTAGAAAGAACAAAGATTAGGCAGGAAATTGAAAGTTAAAGTATGCATTTGTACTTATAATGCTATTGGTGGAATTAATTTCAAAAACTGTGATTAATTTTATTTCGATATTTTGCAATAATATTGCAGGATTATGCAACAAACCGTGCAAAGTTAGTGCACTACTCACTATGACAGCTATTGTTCTATAATAAGCAATGAATACAAAAATTGTGATGGTATTTTATGAGACCATTGTGCGTTTATGATTAATTTAAGAGAATACTGAATCGAGCTATTTAAGGCAACAATAAAAATTCCGGAACTTGGAAAATTTGAATATGGAAGGAAGTCTTTATAGTTTTTTTTAAGTAAAAAATTGGTTAAAGTAAGGGCCTTTATGCACAATGGAAATTAAAAATAAAAAGAACATGTCAAATTTAGCTACAAAGTTTTTTAAGAAGCTAAACTGCGTAAAAAAATTGCAATTTTGCACTGTGAATTTTTTTATAAATTTTTTTTTTCAAATGAAATTTCCTTTGTTTTGTTAACCATTTGAATGTATTCGAATTGGGTGGGAGTTGCATAATAAATTAGTATCATATAAGGCAGTGATAGTAGTGCACTTCCGGTCCTATAAATTTACGAGATTAAAGTTGAACTCTCTGAGATTTTTTAAATTTTAATAATAATGTGATGGACTTTATTTGAGCTTTTGAGCATTTTCAACGGCATTATAGAAATACAAATACAAGGTGGTTGGGCTGAACATCTCATTCTGTTTTAGGATGGTGCCGTTGGTTTGGCAAATTTGGCAAATGAAATTTGATTTTCGTGACTTTCCATTTGAAATCCAATATTTTTAAATTTTTCAATTCTCTTCATGGTAAATCCAAAATAAAATGAAATTGGCAACGATTCAAATTAAAAAATTTTCTTACATTTTTTCAAGAATTCTTAAGAAAATTGTGAACTTTTTACGTTTGAAAAAGATAAGAAACATTTAAAATAATTTTCAGTATAAGGATCTCGTTGTTACAATAAAAAAAACTCCATTTGGATTGTGTATCCTTTGACTTTTTTTTCCTTGATACAAAAATGAAAATTTCGAAAAATACCACAAAAAAAACAGAAATTTTCTCTTTCGTTACATTCTTATATTGACATTTAACTGAGGCGAATAACAGGACAATTAAAATGATAAACTGATAAAAAAGGAGTTCATGTTTAACAATATGACAATCATATTTTTCTTAATGAATGTCATATCCTTTTTATGTTTTTTTTTCTTTATTATTATTTTTGTTTTTTGGGGATATTAAAAATAATAATAATATTTTTGTATTTTACTTTCTGATCTCGAAATTTTTAATTTTCCCGCCGTATACATTGTAGGAATGTTCTATGATAATGAAGTTTTTAAGACGTACTAACTAAATTATTCGTACCGCAATAATGCTCATACCCTCGAATCTTACTTTTTTGACGGAATGATTCGAGTTACGGTTCGAAATTTTTCGCTTGACCAGGAGGCCACAATGCAAGGTTATGATGGCATATCGCAAATCACAACTGGTTACTGGAACAATACACAATAACCTAGGATTCTGCGTCAAATTAGAAATTATTGAATGTGGAAGGACTTAGAGCGAAATTATTTTTTGGTATATTTTTCACCTATAAATGTAACATCCAAGATTTCGTTCTTGAAAACCAGTTAGGACATTTTAAGAACTCTCTAGTTACGTATTTTGAGTTTCATTATTTATTGAACACTTATTCTAGGCCCCTGACGAATCTCAGTATTACGTCCATTAAGAGTCGTTAATCCTCCGAGAGGATCATCCTGTTCCAAGCAGAGACGACACAACTCATTCTTTATCGTACCCGTCCTTTTCAGATGAACCATGGAAAGCTAACGACCAGTTAGTACTCCAACCATCAGCCTCAAAATGAATGGACAACTCAACGAGATCAGCTCCCTTCACCGATTACTTAAGAGACCTCACCAATCATTCTTGGTCCCACTAATCCAGCCATCAAGGGTTTTGATTTAATGTTGAAAATTCAACATAATTTTTAAATTTTTACCTTAAGCCTGCAGTTTAGTCTGCACTCTCCCCGCTCTGTTTCGTTTCAATAGCCCTCTAATGTAGTGTAAGTGTAACGATTTAACAGTGTAAGTGTAACGATAAAAGAAAAATCATATTTTTTAGTTATGCAGTATGCTTTTACTCTCAGTTGTAGTAGTATTATTTACTCTTGCTGCATTTAATACCAGAGCGAATTTAATAAAAATTTTATTTACAAACTTTATAAACTTTTTCAAAATATGAAATGTTTATTTATTGTTAATCCTTTCGACATCCTAACTTTTATTTTCTATATAAATTAAGCAGAGCACAAAATATTAAATTTGCATTGCAACCTTTTTTTGTTGCCGAAAAATTTTTATGATTTCATATCAAAATATTTTTTCGACATCAGGGTTTTGATAGAAGCTCTTATACTACGAGTATAAACGAATATTTTCCTTTGTTTCAAATTTTTTTTTGTCAATTCGGGTTAGATGTGACAGGACGAACAACAAATTGAGAAAAAAAAAAAAGAAAAAATTTTTGTTTTGAATTTTTTTTTGATTTTTTCTGTTTTTTTTTTTTTTGGTTATAAAATGAGATTTTGGTTAACCACATCAGGTCAGATGACAGTGACCGATTGACAAATAGAAAATTCAATAGGAAAAAAAATGGCAAAAAAAAAATAACTAAATTAAAATAAGACGAGGCACGTTTTTAACGTTGCTGTTGTATTTCTGCTTTTTTTTCCTATGATATACTGTGATGACAATGATGATAATGTTGATGATAGTAGGTGCCAATATTAATGATATATATTTTTCTCATCTCCTCCTATATATACCTATATATATTTAGGTACATAATATTTTATATTGATTGCAAAAGTCATCAATTTCTAGGAATTTATTCCTATTTAATTTTTTTCGTGTTCATTTAAAAATTTCCAGTCGTATATTTAGTTCAGTATAGAAAATATTTTTGGAGCCATATAGTCTATACCACATCATATTCGAAAACAAAAAAAGGCAAGAAAAACAGGGAAAAAACAAGAATTAATTTTATGGACCAGGTACTTTAAAGGGAATAAGGTTTTTAAAGTGAATTTGAAATTTAATACATGTGAGGTAATAATGAAAATAATTTGAAATAAAAGAAATATTTTCAATATTAAATTTTAAAGTTTTTGTTGTATACGAGTTCATTAAATTCAATTAAATGTTAACTATGCTTAATAAAGTATAGGTAAATATAAGACAAATAATTTAATAATGAGGCTGTTCTAATTAAATAAGGGTCTAGGTTAGGTTGTTAGGTTAGATTGTCGCGGCCCCCCAAAGGGTATACATAGACCAACTAGACCCGTTATTGTACAGCTGGATCTCTTCTTCTCTGCCCCTCATCGGAACCAGCCAGAGCTCCGCAAAAATGTAATAAGCTCCTCAAATAAAGGTGTAATTGAACAATAATATGATAATTCAAAGTAAATTTTAGTTGTATGAGTTTTAAGTATATTGAATGAGATGAGGAAAAGTAACGAGTGCTCGGTTTGTTGAACAATAAATTATTAAAGTTTTCTTAAAACATTTCTCAGGGTTCCAGATGTTTTTCTCAATTGCGTTTTGTAATCTTTACGAGATTTGTGGTGTGTCAAATAAATTTTGAGTTAGTTATGATCCGGTGATTTCTGGTGCTGTTTCGAGTATTCATTTATGTTTGTAGACTTGATAATTATCATCCACCTTTGCGTAAGAGTATGATTGCTATCAATGTTAATGTTAAGGAATGTGTTCGTTTTCTCTATACAGGTTTTTTTATTGTTTCTTTTAGAATATTCCTGTTGTTGTATTCTATGGTACATTCTCCTTGGTATAGAGGAAAGTTGCGCTCTATTAAGAATTCCCGTAACTCGGTTTGAAGGACTTAACGGCCATTTGGTTTTCTTTTCACAATTCCAGGCTTGAAGCATATTATAGATTTAGGGGTTTTGTTGGATAGGTTATAGAATTAGGATTTGAATAAGGTTAGGAGTTTTTGTTTATCCAAGAACAACGGTAGCTACCCATCATTATGCATCTCAATTTTTTGGTGTCCTTAAATGTTAGTTCAATAGTTTAAATAAGAGATTTAAGTTTATTAGGCAAATAGCTTGGGGTTCTTAATATTCTTATTAAAAATTTTAATAAAAAAACAAAATTAAATTTTGTTTATAAATTAACTAAAATTATTTACACACATATAGACATACTTATACCAACAAATACATTTAAATAAAATTAAAATGGCAATGTGCATACACGTATGTACACAGTTAATAATCAAATGGAATAATAATAAACTTCTTTACAGCCACCTACTATGATTGAGGTTAAAATAATTTTATGTTAGAGGAAAAAGAATAAAAAAAAAATGAAAAAAAAAATCAGTTTCCGTTATGACATTTTTTTTACGATTCAAATCACATTCCAATATCCTGCAGAAAATATTTTCACAACTTTTTTTTCCTCTTTTTTGTTCCATAAGGTTTCTTTCTTCTAGTTAAATTTTTGGATTTTTATTTTCATTGGAATAATAGTTTTTTAAAAGTAATTTCGAAAAAAAAAAAAAATATTTTGGTTTTAAGTTTTGAATATTTTTATAAATTTTTTTTTTTTGTACATTAAAATTTTGTATAAATTGCAAGAATATTCAAAATTATCCACCTCTATGTGGTGCATTATTGAGAATTATTATATATGTAGGTTGTATTGCAGGTATTCATTTAATTAATTTTTGAATTAATTTATTATATTTCAGTTTATAACACGTTTTCTTTTAGTTAGTCGTTGATCTTTAAGAAATGCATGAGCTTAGCAATTCCGCCAGTTCCCTCCGCAGATGCTCGTGATATATTTCCAAGTATAAGGAGTAAAATTTAATTGATAATAGGTTGTCATGTGTAAGTAGTATTTTATTTATCGAAATCATTTAATAAAAATGAAATAATTTGGGGATTTTCAGTTTCGTACATTGATGGCTTATTTTGTACATTCTTGAGCATCTTAATGTCAAATTCATTACAGATAAAATATTTTCAATTTGATTAAAAACATTATAGAGCTTGCGGTCAAAGCGGAAGTCTCCGGTTTTTACTGGAACTCTTCCTCTTATAAAATTTTATGAACGTTGCTCTTATAGCGTGTATTACTGGTATACTCATAAAATTGGATTAACCATACTTTCTAAATTTTGCATTTTCTAGAATTGTTGTTTTCTAGTAATTTAAAAGGTAATGTGAAAAATATTGAAAAATTTACATAAAAATTATTCAAAATTTTGTAACTATCCGAATGCTTTGTGTTCTTAAATTTAATTGTGATGTAATTGCTAAAAAAATTTTCCAAAATCTTATTATTCCAAATTCTTTATGAAGAATTTATTGTTCCCGTGTCTCCTTAATCACACACCAAATTATTGAGTTTAAGTTAAAAAACAATTCATAATCCCTTTAGATAGCAGACATAATAAAAAATGGAAGAGAATAAATTTTGTATTCTAAGTACTTAGTGAAACCATTTTTTTTTTTTGCTGATGAATTTTTTTTATAAACTTTACACATAAAAAGTTGCTGAAATGAAAATAAAATAACAAAACTATTTTATTTTTTTAATGTATATTTATTTTAAAACTTATACAATATTGTTTTACAAAATGTCTCCTTATAAAAGGACATTTCATGTATGTGATATGTAAGTTTCTTCTTCTATTTTTTGTATATGCCCCGAAAAAGTATTCTAGTCTATACTTATGTGTTATGTGTATGATTGCAGTTTATTCACGTCAGATTTTCCGGACAAACGTATGCACATTTTCACTTATTAATGCACGTGTGTGTTTGTGTGAATGAAGTAAACTTTAAATTTTTTTTTCAATATATTTTTATTTTTTGTATATTTATGTGTGTATGTGAAATTTTTTGTGATTTACGTGTACGTGAAGAAAATTTAACAATTTTTATACGAAAAAAAAATTTTTTTTTTATAATTCAGTTTTTATATAAAAATTTTAAATCTTTTATCATCATTGCATTATTTTTTTTGAGGTTATTTGGTATTGCATTCATTGGTACATTAATTTTTCTGTTCTTTTTCTTTCTATAATAGAAGTTTGTGTATATTCTAAAACCCCATAAGTCAGTAAGTCCGTAGACAAGTGAAAGAAATAAAACTCAAGAAACTACAGAGATAATTTGCGTGCCGGCCCATCCTTCTGCCACGTTCTTCAATCAGACAGTATACGGTTAGTACCCGTATTACTGCCGGCATCCCCTCTTCGAACAGAAATCAGATCACTTATCCGACGCAAATATAGCTTTGACCGCAACTTCATTGCTCCGCTGCTGCGTTATGCATAGTAGCCTGTGTGTGGTTAGGCATGTCCACCTTACAATTCACCGGAAATTTACTTTGTCCAAAGACCCAAACTAAGTTTACATCAAATTGTCTCATTTCGTTAAGAGACGACTTACAATCTAAGACCCTTCTTAAGGTGAAGGTATCAGAGTCTAACGCCTTTGTCGTGGCTTAGCTATCTAGATATTAACACTGCCCACAGATATCATATAATCGTCAAGCGAGTTCAACATCCAATTGCTTAAAGTAAACACCTCCCACTTGCCTTTCCATCAAGATTGGATCCACCCGTGAAAAAGCCATACTAAAACACTATACTTCAGAACCGATCTCACCACCACCATATTTATCCTATGAATTGTGTCTGCTTTTAAACTTTACCTTTTTCGAATGGCTTTCTTAGAGAAGTAAAGCGGAATATTTGCTTTCTTTGTTCTTACCATATTGTTAGACTTCCAGTTTATACAGATTTGGTATTTTGCGCTCAATAGCTCATAATTACAAACTAAAGTTGGTCAGTATGATCAATATTATTGGGTTTTGATAAATATCTATGGCTTTCTTCATAAATTTTTGAGATCACTATGGATTTTAAATTTGTTACAGTTGATCTTATGTAATGACGCCTATATGCAGAAAATATTTTTCGAATAAATATTTTTTTTTCTTCAATTTTTTTTTTACCATAAATAAACAAAATTACCGTTTTCTTTTGTAGTAATGGCAAGAACTGTAATTTTTTTCTACTCTTCTTTATGGACTAGAGGAAAATGTCAATTTCATGCAGCAATAAAATTTTTTTTTTTGTTTTGCATTATGATTTTAATTTTTTTTTGTTATAATTTTTTATCATAATTTTCATTAATATGAAAGAAGTTTTTCTCTTCATTTTTGTGTGTCCCAATTTAACATAGAGAAAAATTATTTTTAGTTTTTTTTCCTCTCATATTGAAAGAGATGAAATTGATTGCAATCTGCAAAATAAGATTTTCTCAATCAAAATCTTATTGACGAATTCGAGTAGAATTAATAGACTGTCTAATTTTTTGCTTTCTATGTAAAACGAATAAAAGATAAAAGATGGAAAACTAGCAGTTAAGAAAGAGAAAAATTACGTTAGCTGGATTACGTTATCATAATCAGTGTTGTCGTTTTATTATTATGTTTTTATTGTTAGTGAATTATAAAATTTGAAATTTAAATTAGCCTTAATGTCCCATTATTTACAAAAAATTTTTTTTTCGTTTTTTTTTGGAGATTTTAACTTATTTTATAAGATAATAGCAAAAAAATTTTTATCTAGACATTCCGACTAATAAAATGAAATTTTGTTTACGCTACGGCCAAAATTTTTTGACAATTAAATGAGTAGTTTGACAATTAATTGAGTAGCAGTGAATAAATTGGAAAGGCTTAATGTGGCGGTAATTAACGCTAGCAAAAAAAATTTGAGAGCCATCTGCTGTATATATAGATGAAAATATAGATTAATATGCACATAATTCTTAATAAGCATAAAAAAATTTTCGTAAATGCGCGTGTGACCGACTGTACTTTGGTAAACGAGCAAATTTGGAAAATATAGCAATAATTTATACCAAGAAATATTTAAGTTCGTTTTTGAGTACATACGACACCATGTGTTTTTAAAAATCGCTCACATCGCCAAATTCTCTGCCTCCAGTTGATATGCCCCTTTATTGTCGAAAAAAAATTTGCAATTATTATTTTCGTTTTTTTTATTGTAAAATGTAATCCTAGTTGAATCCGGCATATATGCATGGGTTTTTTTAAAAAAAAAAAGAAGAAAAAAAAACGAATCAGTTTTCCTTTGATTTTAATCTTCAGAAAATGTTTGCTGATTCAGTAGATGTTCTATATACAATGTAACAAAAAAATTATAATTTTGGTCAATAACAAAGATTTTTTTATAATTTTTGAAAAAGTTATTTTTGTATTGATCTTAATTTTTATAAGAAATTTGATAATCACAAAATATCGTTTAAGGATTTAGTTGCACTAAATTAGAAGATGATGCACAAAATATTGAGAAGAATGGACTAGAATAAAAAATACAATTTATAATATTTTATTTTTTTTATAATAATTGTTAGAATTTCAAATATCGCAACTAGAGTGGAAAATACGAGTATGTTTAAACGGTACGAAAATTGGACAATTATTTTCGATTTTCATGCATACGTTACTTATAAGAGTATAAAAATAAATGGATGTGTGTATGTAGATCCCTATTGAATATTAAAGGATTTCAAAAGAATGTAATCAGTCATCATTTTTAGAATACCATAATTACCTTAATAGAATTTAATTGAAATTTCACTAACAAAGATGCTAGAAATTGCAATTAACGAAATGTTTTTGCTCTATTTTTGTTTTACTTAAATTACAACTTTTTCACCAATTTCACCACTTGTGATTTAAAAATTTGTTGAAATAATTCACTCAAGTTTTCAATTAAGGACACAGAATAATGAAACACAATAGTATCATTACAATTTTTCGTTCCACAAATCTTTATCGAGCAAAAAACAAAAATATTAATTCAAAATTGAGAAAATTTTCAATTAAAACTTGTACGATATTACTTTAACTACTAATGTCCTATATTTTTCTAAAAAATTTATTCATTGTATTTAAATACAAATTCAAAATAAATACAGAAATGATAACAAAAATCTAGAATGAAAAACAACCACCTTCTCTCCAATTCGACACCGATCAAATATCTAGATGCATGAGAATCTAGACGAAAAAACTAATTTTTTCTTTGAGTTATTTGGAGAATTTTTAAGTGTTTTTCACTTTCTACGAATAAAAATCGTAAGCAAAAAAAAAATTAATGGTAAATTATTCTTCATTTTATATTTTCTATTGAAGAAGAAGAAGACATCTGTAAAGTTTCATTTATGTTTTAAATCACAAAAATGATAAAAAAACTTTAAATTTAAAATATTTTTTTTTAAATCAACTTTGGCGGTAACCAACAATGAAATGCAAAAAAGAAACTCAAAAAAAAACGGCAAAAGCAAAAAAAATTTGGAACTTGTACTTTTCAACACTCACTCACACTTTCTTCGCAATTCAAACGAACAATTTAAAACATCAGCCAAAGCATTAAAAAATGATAACAAACAAACCAATGAATCAACTGGAAAACTTCAAGTAAAAAAAGTATAAAGCAGCAATTTTAAAAAATTACTAACACAACAACAACAATCAAAATATGATAAACAAAAACAGAGATAGAAAAATTTTATAAGAAAAGTTATTCCATCTCACTCAAGTATAATTCTCATTGACAAATTAATATTTGATACAGTTAAGGAGTGTGAGACTACAGATTTAAAGATTTGCGCGAACGGGGTAAGAGTGTGAGAATAAACTTTGAATCACATTCTTTATTGTTCTCTTTTTTCGGCAATACTCACCACTATGTTGAATTTGAATAAATCTCTCTTGTATCGTAACTGTCCTTCGTCACTGTACAATTCCTCACAAGTTTTATTTTTTCCAAGTCGAAGCTTTTTATTTACTCAATTACAAGGTTTACAAAACAAAATCTCTAGCTATCTAGTATATTTCCTCTGCCTAATATCTCTGGAAGGGTTAAAATGACTTCTGCCAGCAATCGAAAGCGTTATTCTTACTCTCCTATTCTTATACAACATTCGCGTAGTTCTTATTTTATTCACGCAGAAGCTCGTTGGGTTATTCTGGCAAATATTTTGGCCCTCTCTTAACTTAATGAAAAAAATCCATGAAAAATATTGAGAGAAAGAGAACGTAAAAAGTTAATATCCCGTAGATTTCTACAATTTTTCAAAACGTATCACATTCCGAACGAAATATTATTTTCCGTACGTCTTCTGTAATAAGTTTTGGAAAAAAAATTAAGAAACAATATCGACAGAACTTTCGGCTAGAGTATAAATTGTTAGAAAACAAAAAAGTAATTTTCCGTTACAATACTTTTAGAGAATTTTCATTTTACATTTTTCTTATTCGATTTAAATTTCCATTTTTCATTTTTAATTTTTTTTTATCTCAGTTTTCTTTATACCTTTAATAGAAAGTGAAAATATGGAATAACCAAAAAAAAAAGGTTGTGTTTAAAAAAATTTTCATCTCAAAAATAAGTTGAATAACAGTTACACAATAATAATAAAAATAATGAAAGAGAAAAAAAAGAGAATAAAACTTTGAAAATAGTCGATGAAAAATATAACAAAAAAAAAAAAAGAGGCGAAAAATTTATCAGGGGAACTCGAACTAAAGTGTTATAAATTTCTTCTTTAATTTCGAAAGTAAGAGGTTTGCTGTTCTGGAAAACGATTTCTCAAAAGTAAGCAATTAAAGGAAGTTGTAAAAAATAAAAAAAAATATTATAAAAGGAATCCAACAATAGGTGGTCAAATGGTGAGAGAGTTGATATAGTGGTGAGATAGAGAAGGAATGTTAAAAACTCCTTCTCTATGTCACCAATGGGGGGGGGGAAGGGTTTCGGTTCTTTTTACGGTATAATTCTTATCCAGTATCATATGATGTTATTATTTATCGGATATTTAAAATAATTTCCTTTTTAGGTTACTCCAGGCAAGTAAAAGAGCGCCGCTTTTCTCGATTTTATAATAATGATAAACAAAATACCAAGTGGACCATAAAATAATGTAATTTTAATTTCTTGGTTTGTGATTGAAATCAAAAATTTAGTGATTAATGAATATAGCTTTACAATCATATTGAATCATATTGAATTGAATTGAAACACATTTTAGAATTAAACAGAACGAGGAGTACACCGCGGTTAGAGAAATTAGAGCGGGTGTGCATCATTTGTCGACAATACAGCAATATCAGTAGAAGTGTTGGAGTATCGAGAGAAAATATTACAAGAAACAAGTAGTGGTATAAGTTAATGAAGAAATAAATGGAAGATAAAGGAAAATGAAGACAAATCTGTGCATGAAAATTTCACAAACAAAAAATTTGGTAGGCCTGCCGCTATTGAACTTTAAATGTGCTAAATTTTTGTGTCGCGGTAAATTTTGATTCTATTTAAATTTTGCTTCAAACATTAGTCTGGTCCACAATCTACTAGATTGAATACTCAATTTCTTTTTGAATTCATTCAGTTGCTCTTAAATTGATATTGTTATATAAGTATAAAACTATAAGTTTCTGTTTCACATAATTTGAGAAAATTGATGTAAAATTGTTTTTTTTTTTTTTATTTCATTTTTTGTTGTATGTATGTGAGTAAATCCTTATAAATTACAAATCTCAAATATTTAAAGAATATCTAAATTTTTTATATATTAGAGAAAAATACTTCAAATAAATTCTATCGTAAACATTGGGAAGTTTTTTTCATATCAGCCCCATTTAAGACTTCGGTACCTAGGCATATTCCAATATACTCTTGTATATATTTTAAAAATTTATTGTAATCCTCTAAAGCGTTCAGTTAAACTTTTCAATTTTTCTTTGTTTTTTTCTTTAATTTTACATCTTATAAAACGTTCCTTACTAAAATCGAAAAAATTCAAAATGAAATAATTTTTTTTTTGTATAACTTTTGATCCTTGAGGAAAAATTGGTATATGTATAGGATAAGAAAACTGAAATTTGGGAAAAAAAAGAAAGGAAGTAGAAAAGAATAGTAGAATAAAAAAAATATAAATGAATAACAGTTTATGTTCGATTGTAGTCATAATAATTTATATCGGAAACGGAAGATAAAAAATCTGTAATAAAAGTCTATAATAGATTGGTGAATACCTGAAGAAAAAAATTCATATAAATTGGAAAGAAAAAAATTCTTATAATAGACGAGTATTTTGTGTATGTGTGTATTGTAAAATATCAAAACAGAACTGCTCTTTATGAGTGTATTAAGTTTTGATTGTGCAAGTAAACTTCTTTTTTATTTTGGGAGTAAAATTTCATACTTTAATCAATTTGTATACGTGCAGGTTTTTGGGGGCAGTTAGGCAATATTTCCATTTCTTGTTTTTAAACATTTTAATATTGAGATTGTTAATTTAACAATTCCGAATTTAAATTAACAAAATGAAAATTTTATTTTAAAAATTTTTTTAGTTAAATTTCAATTTTAAATTTTAATATTAAAAATTCAATACCGAAAATATGAAAATATAGCCGGTATGGTGTAAATTAGGTCTAACCCTAACAGAGAACCGTTTGTTAACAAAAATTTTGTGATTAATATTAAGTTTCTCTTTTATAATTTTTTCATTTTTACTTTCTATATATAAGGATTGTTGGTTTGAAAAAACATGAAAGAATTAAGTAGGATCAAAATTTTTAGAGTTTAAAAAATAAACCATTAAATTATGGAAAAATGGTTTCCATGATATCGAAAGGATAAGAGTGGGGAAAGTGTTTTGGTATTACGATTTTATTGCTTTTAGAAAAAAGGATAAAAATGAAGTTTTGTTTTTCTTATTTTAGCTAATTTAATGATTCTTTTCTTTTGTATGAAATATTTTAATTCGCTAGCTCAATTTATGTCTAAATATGTCTTTTCATTAGATTTAGATATGCCTTTATCTTAAAAAGTGTATAAATTATAAGAGTCTTAAAGAATTTAATTTCTTTCTATGCTAAGATTTGGATATGGAGTAGATGTTGTTTCTTAAACTTAAAAGGTATTTATAAAAAATTCATAGCCTCTTCTGGTTGGTCTTGATTGTCTATTATTTTATTCCTACGCAACACTTAGTAGTGTCTCTTCGTACATATTTGTTACGTTTTACCTATTCCTGATCTCTAGTATCACTTCCATGACGTTCTTTCTGCGATTTTTGAAACAGAAGCGCTATGTTTCTCCCACATCGCACTCGAACGTATGGAAAACAATGTCATTTCTTTGATTTGAGTGCTTGCCTGCCTTCACGGTTACTCTCTTTTCCTATTTAATTTTATTAGCGCATGAATTATCCAAAACTACGTGATGTACATAGGAGTCCAGCTCATCACCTTTGTACTCGTATTCTATACGTATCTAAATATAGAGACTGTGTGTCAATTCATCCATCTCTCTGCCTTTGCAAGCATTTCCATATGCTGAGTTGTGTTTTCAGTACAGTATTGTAAAAACAGTAATCAGTTTTATAATACTTTTTGAAAAAGCGATTAGTACGAGTGAAAAAAGAATTTTATATACACAACTATAATATAGCTTTAAATAAAGGTCTGAAGACGTAAAAAATAGAAGTGCTTATTCATTTTTTTAAACAGTTTTATCTTTAGGAATTATTTTCTATTTTTTCTTTGCATATAATATTTTCGAGGTGAAATATAATTAATCTTAAATGAGACACAAAAAATTTAATCCTTTAAGGATTAATAAAATTTGTTTTTTAATAATTTCGCACAAACTAAAATATAAAAATTTGGATTTCTAAAAAAATTTTCATTTTTTAATTCTCGTGAAAATTCTGCGTGTATCACGGATATGCTTTTTATTGTTGCTTTAAGCCTATGTAATAAATCTTATGATTTCACATAATCTTATTATGCTTTTGTTTTTAAGAACTAAAAAATATGGTGAAATATTGTAAAAATTTTAAATAGTTCGTGATTTAGAAAATGGCCATCTGTCTTTCGGCTTCCTTTTCTTTCAGCAGAACTTCGTACGTTTAATTCGATGACTAATTTTATCATATAAATAATGATATATTTTGAAAAACATTAAAGTGTTGTTGAATACGCTTCATAAATCATGAAGATCCTGAAAGTTTTTTATTATTTCCATCACAGTTTTGGAAATCTTCTTCCAAAATTCGCCGTATATTTTGCTGACAAACGAACACAGTGCACTGCGGCTTTATATAATTATCTATTGTGCCTCTTCGCCCCTTTGAGTGTGGGGTGTGTACTACAACACCTACCCGAGACCCATCCCGTTGAGAAACTCGAGCACCCTGTAAGGACCGGAAGACATCAATTTCAAAGCCGTGAGAACAAAGGCTTTGGAAGGCTCCCCAAGTTTTTCTCAGCCGTTCCAACGGTCACTCTTCTTATCCATACCATTGCTCCATAAGTGTGATTTATTCCTTTACCTCATTTCAGAATAGGCTTATTGGGGAGTTTTCTGAAATCTGTGTGACGTCGTAGCCCAGCCAATATTTTCTCCTCATTTCGAAAACATCGTGTGGAGTCTGAAAATAACAATTAACAATTAATATTGAGAAAAGATAGCAAAATTAAAAAAAAAAAAATTATATATCACAATTCAGATTATTTTATAGGGTGTTGATACCGGGAGTTGTTCAAATTGACTGCAGCAACAGAGAATTTGGAATAATAAATTTATCTCTTGTGTTCGCTTTGGTAGTTTAATCCAATTCAATATGCCGACTGCCAAATTCACATTAGATATTGCAAAAAAATTTTAATAAAAAATTCCATGTGTATTTCTTAAATCTCTGAACCAAAAAATATTTCTTAAAAGTATTTGGAAAATATTTTTATTGAAAAATCATAAATTTTTCTCTAGTAAAAAAGTGCATTGAAGAATCTTTCTTTTTCTTTTTTTTTTTGTTTCTTTATAATTCTTAATAAATAGTTGACTTAAATAAAAAATAATTAATTATTTTAGCATTACAAATACTTTAACTTTATGAGACTTTTTCCGTACTTTTATGGCAAACTTTATATACGTTTAATTAATTGTAATATTTATTAGTTTCTTTTTTCTTAAGTATATGGGGGAGAAAAAGTTAAACATTTTTGCGGAAAATGCTTGTTAGTTATTTTTATTCTTTAAAAAACTTTTATATACTTCAAACTTTAACTATACACAAATCGTTTTTAAGAGTGTAAATTATAGTAAAGGAGGAAAAGGAACACATAAGAGCACAACACTTTTTGTTGTTTTTTTTTTAATTGTGAATATTTTGTTAATATTTACCGTTATTATTTGTATAATTGGAAAACAAGGTGAAGAACTTATACAAGTGTATTAAAAAATTTTATTTTACATTTACGTAATTTGTAAGGGTTTAAGAAGAATTGGTATGAAATTATAATAAAGGTAGAGTGGACAAATTTAAAAAATTTTAATAATAATGTGTCAAAATAAATTTTGTGTGTAGTTAGACCACAATTGAATGAGATTGTTTTGTTACTCTTAAGCAAATGGATTTTTTGGTGAATTATTAATTTTTTTTTATTTGAAATTTGTGAATTATTTTTTACATTTTTTAGACTCCGAATACCTTGAGGTAAGTAACAATTATTGTAATATGTTAAGGGCGGATTAGCTCGCGACTCTTGGGGTTCTAACTGAAAAGGAGGATTTTGGAATGCCTTTGAGTACTTGAACGTGGTAAAGGAAGTACTGTGATCAAGGTTGAATTTGTGTCGCACCTGGGATCTGATATTTTTTTACCAGAAAGATATTGGAGCTGTGATAGAAGTCATAATGAGACATTGGCTTATTAGAGAACATTTCAGGCGGATTGGCCGCTCTTTGAGTTGTTGTGAAGAAGAGAAGACGGTGATCAATTTTCTTTGAATCTTTTTCTTTTTGCGAGCTAGGGCACTGGCGAATATAAATGCCAGTGATTTAGCCGATCTTTTGAGGGCGGAGGATTAAGCGGCACCACAATGGGCTTCTCTGCCATATATATACCTTACTCTATACTATACACTATACCTTGCATAAATTAACCTAATCTAACATTTATTGTACATACTAAATATGTACCCACATATATCTTCACACAATATGTTTTACAATTCTTTAATAACTTTTTATATACACCTGTTCTTTTGGAAAATAGAAAAACTTTTAGTGAAAAGTAATTGTAAAAAAGTTTTTTTGGTATAAATTTTTGAATTATTGCTTAATATTATCATCACCATATGCATTACATGTATATTGATGAAGTTCAATACAAGCGGAAAATTTTCTGGCAAATATTTTAAATTCATGTTTTATATAATTGAATTAAAAATTTGACAACTACTTTACTACCGATTATAAATTTTATGAAGAATTTTCTCATTTAAAATTGTGATAAAATATATGACAATATTCAATTATAGAATGAAATATGAGTGTATATCTGGTGTAAGTGATAAATAATTTTAAAACAAAATTTATTTGACATAGTTTCGAAAATATTTTTAAAAAATATTTTAATTTAAATAGTTAGCTCTATCTATTGATTTTATATTTTTTGCAGGAAGTTGTAAATCATTAGAAAATTTAATGAGATTCACAAACTTATATGAATAAATATTGCATATTTTCAGGACTCAAAACAAATTTTATATGAAATTTGCATATCTTACGGCGTTTTGATTATAATTACTTAAGTTTTTTATTTGCGTTGCAATATTTTTTATTTTATTACAATATTTTTGATTGTGTGTTAAAATGGTGATATTTATTTAGTAGTTTTTTTTTCTTCCTTTTCCACTCCTAGGAGGAGTATAGGGCTAGTGCATGACATCATAGACTATGTCATGTCTCAGTTTCATTGCGTCATAGAGTTTTAACTAGGTAGTTGACTTGCCTGCCTTAGTTTTTTCTTTGTATTAAATACTTATTGCATTTGTTTTTATTTACTCTAATACCTCAACCAACTTCTCACGTGACCGGCCTTGGGGGCTATCTTAGTATTCCAGAACATGGAGCTGCCTTTAGACTTTGGGCCGAAAGTGAAAAACATAGTGAGGCTTTACGTTGTAGATCTCCTTGAAAGGCAGATCTGGGACGAAAAGGGCCCGCAAGACACAGAACGTGGCTTGCATTCTCCGCCTTGAAAAGAACATAACAGTTGAGTCTTTATTGGATCAAAGTATATGATAATACCAAAATCTTGCTCATTTCATGGGGAACTGTAGGCCAGACCATCGACTGTAGTGGTTTCCTGATAAATTTCTTCATAAATTTACTGAAATCTATGAAGCATCAGTTACACAATATTCGTAGTGTACAGGGAACTTATTTAATATACTTTTTTCTAAATCATTTTTCGGCATCTTTCGGCAACAAAACTTTGCAATGAAAATTCATTTAAATTTGAATTTATTTTCGAAAGTGTTTATATATAAAAGTCAAATATTTCGCAGATATCAATTGGAAATTCTATTTAAAACTTTCCTCCTCGGAATGTAAGAAAATCTTCTTGTAATTCTTGTAAAAATTTGAATTTCCAAAGAAATTATCGATCTTTTGTTTTTTGCATTAAAATAAAAAAAATACTATATTTCACATTTTACAATTAAATTTCCATCATGTCAACGCTATAAAAGAGATGAAGATGAAAAGAATATAATAGTTTTCGAGATGAATTGGAAAAAAATTTTTTAAGTTTTTTTTGTTTTTATAAAATTTATAGAGTTGGGAATGTTTTTGCATTACAAAAAAGTTTGTTTCAAAGAATGTAAGAAATTAAAGCATTTTTCCCTATATTTGATTGGGAGAATGTGGTGACAATTTCGGAGAACAGTTGATAATTTTGTGTATAATACTTGTCCTCGAGCAGGTACTATAAGTCTATGTTTAACCTAAGTATATTAAACTATTTCAATCATTTTAAAGAAAATCCATCTGGTGACTCATCAACGATTGTTGATGAGTAAATTATATCTGGATCCTGTAAAGGATATTGAGCTCAATCCCACATAACACTCTAGTAAAAGTCAGTCCGCACTTATCGAAAATGATATGTTGCCCTCTTAATAAATTAATGTCGTATTTTAAATTTTGATCAAAATCCAAACGTACGAAACTTCCTTATGATCAACATGAATGCGAATAAAAATCATTTTCCGTATAGGGTTTCGATCATAGTGAGCCAGAGTTTAAATCTAATGAATGTGAGGCTACGATCTGATCCGCGAAGTAAGAGAGAAATTTGATGTATTTTTCTTTAAAAAAGAGAGCCATTTTCTTATGTTTAATAAAAGGCTACCTAAAATTGATTCGAAATTTTTTCAGTATGGTTATCGTTACGTCGTTCCAACAAATCTATATAAAGCCTTATATTTTACATTTTATAATCGAGAAATTAACATTTAAATAAAAAGAAATTTAAAATTTTCTAAAGAATTTAATTTTCTTTTATATTTTATTTTTTGTTTCTTGCACTAAGAAATAAACTGTGTATACTGTGCCGTTTAAATTAAAAAATAAAAATTTTCACTTTAATGACTCTTTAATGCATTCACCACGATTTTATATTAATATTCTGTACTACTTTTAACTATACACATATACTAACATACAAAAATATTAAGATAAGGTCGGTTTTTTGTCTAAAATAATTTTTTTTTTCATTAAAATTCAACCTCCTTAAGAAGAACCTTTTCAATTGTCGTTTTCTTTAAATTTTGTTGTTGCGTTTATACAACGAACGAACGATAACGTCATAGATTCTATTTAGGAAATTCGACAAAAGAAGGTAAAAAAGAAAAAAATTTCTTTAGAAATTAAGAAAATTTTCATCTATGTATTTAAGAGTGAAGAGAAGAACTATATGGTATGAGTGTATATAGGTGTAAATGAGAATAAAATATAGTTGGCGTTTAATATTAGTTATCAAAATTGTACTTTGTGCTATGGCTCATCTATAGTTTATACATTTTCGTGTATGCATGTAGATAGAGAGAATAGATTCATACATAAATGTTGTGTGTTTGCATGTATATGAGTGCATTCAATTGTGAGAAATTATTTTTAACTTTCCAAAAGATTAAAAGTTTGTTCTTTTGCTTGTATTTTTTTGCTTATTATTTTTTTGCTTTCGAAGGACTCCAACTGGAAAAACAAGTAGCCTTAGAAAACATTTTTTTCTTGTTTTGCATTTCTTTTGTTATTGTTTTTTTTTTTCTAAAGGAGTCTAAGGAAAATCATGATTAAATATTTTCTGATTTAGTTTCTTATATTTTTGTTTTTTTTCTTCTTTTTATTTTCTGTTGTTTTCTGCTCATTAAAATTGCATTGAAAATGCGCGAAATTCATTTTCATTCCATTTTATTTCATTATCCTTTTTTTGTTTTTGGTGTTTGTTAGTTTTGTTTTGTTTTTCCATTTTAGGTTTTAATTTTTTCTTATATATGTTTTTGGGTTTATATTTGGATTATACGATTTGTTTTTTGAAAATTGTTGTCTGTCCTTACACTTTTTAATTCGAGTAAAATAAATTGCAACAAAAGTGGCCAACCCATTTCCATTTTCTTGTACGTTTCGCTATTATGTAACGCCACAGCATCGGTATCATTTGGCAGAGATTCAGTTTGTCTTGGGTATACCCTGCTCGCGCCTCGTTTTATTGTATCGAAGAAACGTTTAAAGTCCACGAAACCTACATAGAGTGGGTGTTCCATTCTACTGATGGCTCGATTATCAATCTAATTGTGCTAGAGTTTCTAGTGAACTAACGGTTTTGGCAAAGGCCTGCCCGTTCTGGTCTTAGACTTTGTCCAATTTTGAATTTCCTGCTATCCTATCGTATATTATGGGTACAATTATTTTGGTTACATTATCAAGCACCATTATGTCTCGCCAATTACGACATTCTGATAGGTCATCTTTTTTTTCGGGTAGCGTGATTGTCAGTCCTTTTTCCATTCCTTAAAGATTTCTTCGTCTAGCCATATTTCCTCTATTATCGGTTTTAGTGTCTTAGCTGTTGTAATCTCTCCTGTTTTAAACAGTTCTGCTGCAATACCTGCTAGTCATTCTGCTTTATTAAGCTTTAATCCTCATTTCTTCTCTAATTTTTTTTTACTTTGTAGGAAAAATGTCTGGTACAATTTAAACTAGTAGAAAATTGTTTGGTACACCTTGGTACAGAAAACTTACTCAAATACGTACTCAGCTCTATATTCTTTCGTTTAATTTATCGAATATTATTAAGTCATGTGGAATGTTATGCTATTCGTTTTACGATAAAATTATTTTCTTATATATATATATAATTTTGAATTATATTATAAATTTCGTATATATACAAATTTTCAACGAATTTCTTAAAGACAATAGAATTAAAAATTTTCAACGATAAAGTTATTTTTATTTTACGTTTTTAGTTTATAGCTGAGTAAATGAAAGTTAATTTTGAATAATGAATCTCCAAGTGGAATATAGTGGAAACGATATGAATATTTACTCAAAATATGTGTAGATGAACGTTTGTTTGTGTTTATTTAAACATTTTATATATATGTATGTATATGTATATTACGATAATATTTAAATAAGAAAATTTAAAAGTAATTGTCAAAAAAATTATCATGAATTTTTGAAAATTGTAAAATAAAACAAAAATTAAAAGAAAAAAAATTTTTTTTTATCTTTTCCTTGAAATTTTTAACATGGTGATTTATAAGCGAAAAAATAAACGGTTAGTTGACATATTTATATTTGTATATGTGTGTGAATAAGTTCCAACTTGTACTTTTGAATTTTTTTCTAAATAATTTTTAATTTCGAAAAAATTCGATAATAATTGTGTTTAAAAGTTGCATATATTCAGGTTAAGTTTAAAATTTTACTGAGAATTTTAATTGAACGGAGTCATAAATTAAATAACGAACACGAAATGAAGTTCGGAAAAGTATAATTTCGAAAAATTTCGGCAAATCGGATTCGTCCTCTTTTCAAATTGGTTAAGAAATTAAAATATGTGATTTCGAGCGCTATTTTCATTTAAGAAAGCGAAAAATTTAGCAGATCCCGTCGTTGCTTTAAAATTCTTAAAAAAATTGGTAAATTATTTTTCAAAAAGCCTATATTTCTTAAATTAACTATTATTTTTAGAGTATCTTAGTTACTAACTCCTAGGAAATGGTGAGATTAATGCTTGTGATTAATAATGAGTTTTGGTTTCATCCCGTCGCTGATTTAACTGTAAATCTGATGGTTTTATTGTGGCAACATTGCAAACTTTAATGTGTTGTACACCCCTACAATTTGTAGGGATGTACAGAACGTATTGTAGGGGTGTACAGGACGATTGCTTTAACAACATTTTTTTTTCTCTCTTAATTTTCTATCTAATGCAGTAAAGAATCGAAAGTATTAAACAAAAAAACATTTAATTTTAATTCTCTAAATATAACAATCATCCAGCTAATTTTAAAGCAATGAATTTTCTTAATTTGTACTGTTAATAAAATTTTACACCTTATTTTATTTTACTAAATCTTCTGTTAAACTGTAAAAATAAGCAAAACAACAGAAAGAACAGTGAAATAAAAAAAAAATTACCGAAAATCTTCTTAATTTTGTTTTTTACTTTTTTATTTTTGCTTCATTGTGATTTTTATCGTCTAAAAACGTAATTGACTTCCGGACACATCAAACTTAATTTTCAATCAAATTTTTCTTATTTTTTTTCTTTCTCATTTCATTTTTCCCTCTTTAAATATTTTCTCTGTCTCTCTTACAAATATTTTACACATTTTATTTAAGAATACAATGCACGTATGTTATAATCATACATTTAATACGTGTAAGTGTATGTTTTTTTTTGTATATGTACCATCATATACGAGAGAATACAACTAAAAAATAGTTAGAAAAGAAGATTGAATATAATATGGAATTGAATTGGCATGATTCGTTTAAAAAAGACAACGAATTTCATCGAATAGATAGCAAATGTTACCTAATAATTCAAATAAAATAAAAAGAGAATATTTTTATAAGGATACCCTTTATTAGGATCTAACTTCTCAGGAGACTAGAGAAATTGCTAGCAACAAAAAAAAAAGTGGAAAAAAATTAAAAAGGATGAGAAATTGGATATAAAAGTGAAATCCTTTTTTTTTCTAATTTATAAAAATATATTTTTTTTTTCTATTTTTTTTTTGTTCTAAAGCTATAAAATTAAAGTATTCCTCCTGTATATAAAGATGAAGAAAATGTAGAAGAAGAAGAAAAAGATGAAAACTATACAATCGAAAATATTCTCAAAAAGAAAAAAAAATTGATTTGATCTAAAATTATTTTAGATATTTTATATTATTCTTGTAGACCCTTTCGTTCCAATTTTGGCTTCACTATATAATATTGAAATCGCTATATTTTGAATTTCATTATCACCATTCAGTTGGAGAAAACAAAAGGATCTCTAAGATATTTGTATATGTATGTGGTATAATATTCTGTAACTACTTTATATGTGATTTTTTGTTTAAACTGTTAGTATTAGTTTCCGTCCCATTTGAAAATATTCCAACACATTTTCAAATTCGTTCTTTCGTTTGTTATGTGAACAATAACTAAAATGCATTGTTAAAATAGTGGACTGATGTCACTCTGGTTTATATTTTTTTTGTGTCCGGAGAATTGTTTTACTTAAATTCTGGTTTTAAGTTTTCCACGATCAGATGCGGTTTAAAAAAAATTAAAAGAAGAACTAACAACCTAGCTAAAATATTCATTGAAGGAACACAAAGGTGAATCCCTCAAGACACAATGCACATCAGAATAAATCCGGCCGGCAAATTGAAGATACTTGTAGGTATTGCCGTGATACGGAAGGATATTTAACGTACATTCTCGGTGAATGTGGACCGCTAAATTACAGAAGAGAGGAATCTTCGGAAGGCTCTGTCCTCGCAACAAAAAATTTCCACAAGATATTCGAAGTTATCAACAGGACAGGTAGTATTTTTAGAATGATAGGGGTTTATGGTACAAAGGCCCACTTCATGGTACATGGTTACTCCATGTAACAATCTACAAGGAACAATCTAATCGGAATGCTCAATAAATACTTGACTGAATATTTTTTACATCCTAGAGTAAACCTTACTAACTGCGAAAGTTTTTTTTTTCTATTTTGTTTTATTTTTAGTAGAAAATTAAACTAAAAAGTGAATATATATAGCTAGAAAACTATTCCTGTGTATACCTTAATTTCAAACTTTCGAAGATTGACAATATAATAATAATTTGAAGCTATGAAAGTATAAAATCAATGAAGGACAATATGATTATTTTACAATTTTTGTTTTGTTACTTTGTTTTTACACTTCTTTTCTTATTGATGAAATTATTTTCAATATAATCAGAATAAATTAAAAAGGACCTGACAATTATATATGAGCACGTATGCTATTATGGCTATATACTCTACTTTTATTTTGCAAAAAATTTATTAAAAAAAAAATTTTTATTCAATATTATTAGGGAATAAATTTTATTTTGATAGTGTTAATATTGTAAATTGATTTGTAAAAGAAGGTGTAATAAGAAAAATAAAATAAGAGAGATTTTTAATTGATTTTACACCATAGTGTGTTGAAATATTTAATTTACCATGTGGTGTTATTTCAAAGATTTGAATTTAGAATCTATGAACGATTGTGAATAGGGAGGATAATTATAAAGTGAAAATTGGTTTTAATTCTGAGAAGGCGCCTCTAATATTTTAATCTTCTAGATCTATTTCTACTTATGAAATTTCAAACAAAATTTTTCGAGCATTACCCCGAATTTGCACGAATACCATTCTCATTCTGTTTTATTTTCAGAATGTTCTGCTGTCTTTGCTCTCTTTAAGTTTATTAAAAAGAGAATTTGTAATGAGATGTAAAGACGTCACGTGTTGAGCACGTAAATTAGCCAACTCAAAAATTTAATGAGAAAATTTTATTATTTCTCGCAGTGAAGTCCCCTTGTGATATGCAATATTTCATTTTATTAGTTATTATGACTTTTTTTTTAGATAACAAGGTGTGACCTTAATATTATAATTAAATTTATTCAAAATATAACTAGTACTTGTTAAAATGAAATCAATAATTGCTTAATATATAATACTTAATTAGTTACCGCCGAATTATTCGAAATTTCTTATTAATTTCATGATAAGTGCAGTGTTTAATTGTGCTGTGAATAATTGACATTTAATTGTTCCGCATTGTGAAATTCTAATTTACAATTATTAAATTTTATTACTTGTAATTATTTTATATGTAGAAATTATTACGTATTACAAATTTATAGGGCGGCTAGAATGCCCTATCGTGACTCAATCTTAATAAGTCAAGAACACTTATATTAAATTATAAAATTATTTATGAGAAATTAGATTTATAATTAAAAAGAAAAATTCATAAAATTTTTTAAATCACGCAAATTTTATTGTAATAATTATAAAAAATTTTAAATATAGCGGGGGAAATGTAAAACCGAGCATTATTTATTTTTTCGCTGTTTCTTTGGTTTTAATTTTTTTAACACATTTTTTTTTTTATTCTGGTTAAAATGTTAATTAGCATAATTTATTAAATTTTTTATTTAAATAATTTTTTTTTTTCTGCTATACACTTTTGGGTTTCGTCATAATGGTATGGTATACGAGTGGCGTATGTGTAAGCATGTATAGAAGAAATGTGTAATTATTATAAATATAAAATGAGTATTAAATTTAATTATTATACATAAATTAATTAGGTGGTAACTTACGCAAATGAAAAAGATTTAAAAAAAAAAATTGCATTATTATTGCATTATATTAAAGTATATCAGTGTGTTTGTTTATTTAGCACTTGTAATTGGAATGCACAAGTATATATGCATATAAATAATATGCATATTAGTGTGAATGCATTTAAATTTAATAATATATGAGAGAGAGCAAAAAAAAAACGTTTATGTTTTTAAATAAATATTTATATAATAATTATTATAATTTTAAACGATTTTTTTTTTGTTAAACATACATTAATATTTTATTTAAAAATTTGTTTTAATCCGGATTTGTTTTTGTTTTTTTTTTTTTAAATTTATTTTAATGTTGTTACATGCAGAAATTTTAAGCGGGTTATGATTATGATATTGAAATTTTGTTTGCATATACGTAGGCGTACGTTAAATTCCATTATGAAGGGAATTAATCGAATTGAGTAAAGGGGTGAAATCAGGTTAGCATTTCTAACCTTCAGAAATCACACTTCTTTTCAATAACTCCTTTGGTCTCATACATTAGCCTAATACAATGATGAATAGCAATAAGGAAAGGGAGCATCCCTGTCTAAACCTTAATTTAGGAACTCAGTTTAACAATATGTAACACCATTGCTTCAGTATCATTATAAGGCACCTTTATAATTTGTATTAGTTCGACAGGAATTTTGTTTTTCTTGAGTCAAATCACGTTCAAAGTCCACGAAAGCTGAATACAGGAGGCTGTTCCTTTCTACTGATTGGTCGACTAAGAACCTAACCTAAATTTTAGAGTGTATAGTGCACTCACGATTCAAGCGAAAACCTGACTGCTCTTCTCTTAGGCTTCCGTCTAACTTTCCTTCTATCCTGTCGTGTATTATAAGAGTTATTGTTTTGGTCACATTATTAAACACTGTAACACCTTCCCAATCACGAAATTTTGATAAGTAACCTTTCTTGGGTAGCTTGATTATGAAGTTGATTACTAAAGTGAATATCTTAAAATTTTATTGTAATGCACAAGGACTGTAAAATTCTTCATAATTATTGCATATGCTTTGCTATTTATGCAATTTTTGTCTTCATATGTTGTCATTAGACCAGACCATTGCAATAGTATCAACCGCCATCCCCAATCTCCCCTTCAACACTACTGAGCATAAACAGAGCATAAGGTCAACCTGCAAAGCCCGGATAAGGTTCTCAAGGCCGTCCTGTGTTGTCATTAACAATTCTAGTAGTGCAACATTGATTTTTATAATTCATGTGAATGATTATAAAAAAATTGCTTTAGTTGCTACTGTGAATTACACTATTGAATTTTCAATTTATTTTCCCATTATAAATAAATTACGTAATATTTTAATAATTATTATTTTTTTCAGTGTCATTATCTGTGTGCTATTATCACTTATACATTATTTCTGTAAATCAGTCTTATTATTATTATAAAAGTGGTGATATTTTAAAAATATAGTTTTCAGTTTTGGTAATTGAACTTTTTCCGTTTTTTGCCTCTCGTCATATTTTCTTAGACTTTTAGGCACGTATTTCTGATTGTTATTTGATTATTGTTCTTTTAACCGTAATTCAAGAAAAAAATTAAATCGATTTCTGTTATTTTAGAGTTTTTATTTCATCATCTTATTCTTGTGTGATAAAAACATTTTTTCGTTAAGATCTTTTTTTCAAAAATTCTTGTTGTAATTATGGTGCCGAAACATAAATTCCAAAAAATTTATAAAATTTAATTAAATATTTTTTCAACTCAAAATTTCAATTCAAAACAAAATTGTTGAAGCTCAGTTTATCAACACGCTTTTCATCCAATCGCTTTATTAACTGGATTCAAAAAAGCACAATGTGCTGTCAAGTCATCTTAGAGTGCTGTCAATTTTATTTTAAAGGTGAACAGATCATAATTTAATTATTCTTTAAACTTGTTTTGATTCAAAGTTATGTTGAATTTGAGTATTATGCTTTGATTTCCAAAATTTCGGAATCACTCCGAATAACTTCGGAAGCTTTATAATTTGACCGTTACATTGTTGAAACATTATTTCTAACAATAGAACATAATGTGGAAGACTGACAATTTTGTTTGACAATGAAGAGAGAAGCATTGAGATTCTATTCGAAATCCGAATTTAACTCCGAATACCTGTTCTTCGGCGGTTTTTTCAACTATCACAATATCATTGAAAGATAATTTCCAACAAAAGAGTAGAATGTAAAAAAACTGATGATTTTTATAATAGAAAGAATATAATATTAAAATCCTAATTAATAAACCGAAATCCGAATTCTACTCCGAATTCGATACTTTTGTTTAAATTTCTATTTCGTTTGATTTATTTTCGATTCTTCCATAAACATTATAAATAAATATAAGAATATATCAGTTCGATTTTTAAAAATAATAATTTTTACTCTTTATATAAATTGTAATATTTTTCAATAGTAACACAATGAGAGAGGAGAGAAGAAGAAAGCGAAAGAGAAAGAGAGAGAGAGAGCGAGATAAATCTGCAAGATTCTTCAGACAAGTGTATTCATTCCATCATTATTATGTTCATTTTTGCTTTTTTGTTTGCTCATGTTGCGAATGCGATGCGATCAACTTACATCAAAAATCGCATTAAAAATTAAAAAAAGAAAAAAAGAGAGAAAAAATGAAAATAACAGAAAATATCAAAGATTTGAAAAAATTGAAAAATAATATGGCGTACAATTGAAGTGGAAAATGATTTTTTTTTCTCACAAAAAAATATTGGTTTCTTGTTTTCTTTTGTTTTTCTCGTTTTTTTTTTTTTTTAAGGAGTAAAGAGAAAGAAAATTTATTCAATGACTTGTAATATTAAAAACAATATTTAATTTTTTTTCTTCTTCTTCTTATTTTTTTTTAACATTAAATTGTGTGCTATTTTGGGTGCCATTCATAATTGAATTTTTTGTTTTTTTTTTTATATTTATTGAAGAAAATTGAAAAAAATTTCAAATATTTTTAATGTATTTAAAGAGGAATGAAATTTAATTGAATCCTTGATGATGATACATACATATAGTTTTTTTTTCAGTGAAGTCCTTTTTCACATATTATTACAAATTTAAAAGGAAGAATTATAAAGGATATATGAACACATGCATGTATAATGATGTACGCAAGTATGATAAGTAAGCAAGTAAGAATAAGTAAATAAAAATATTGTAAATGTTGTATGTGTGTGTTTTATAAAAAACCATTGATTTATTTGGATTTTGTAACACGAGTAGTCTGTACTATTAAAATTTGATTTTATTCATACAGTTTGTTTGCTATTTCAGAAGGAGGTTTTAACAACTTGTGTGCAGCAACTCCATATTTCAAAGAAATTTGCTATTTTTTAACAAATGGGTCGTTTGATTATTATAAAACCATATAGAAATTTTTGAAAAAATTTTGTGCTCTATTTAAAATTTTAAGCTCAATCATTTTTTATAATTAATTGTGTGGATTTTAGATCTACTAACATAATTTGCAGTGAGGTACAAAATTTTAGAAAAAATCTGGTCTTAGAGAAGATTATGACTATAATTAATTTAGTAGTAATTCAGAGGAAAATGGCAATACATGATAAAAAAGTAATTGTAAGAATATTTTTAGATTTGCAAAGAGCATTTGAAAGGGTTGATAAAACGAGTTTAATAAAAGAAAACGAGGATCTTATCAAATGTTGAGAAGAAATGGTTTGAATTTTATTTATCTGGAAGCAAAGAGTAAAGGTGAACGGTATTTTGCCTGATTCATTGAATTTGTCACGTGAAGCTCCTGATCGTTGGTAGTATATATTCGATCTACTCTTATTTCTAATATATTTAGATGTTATTCAAAAACCGATTGAATTTTATTGAGTTGGTGTTGTTTGCTGATGATGTTATATGTGTATTATGAAAATGTTTCGGAATGAATTGAAAATGATAAAATAGAATTAGTAAATGAAATTTAATATCCCGATGGAATTGTCGATGACAAATTAAGTTTTAAAAGCCATATTTAATATTATTTATTAATTTTTCAGATTTTGGCCAAGAATTTCTATGGAGTAATTAAAATCTGCAATATTATCATAAGACTTCATTTTGAATATTGTTCCTCTATACTAGCTTCTATTAAATCGTGTGAGTGTTGAACGAATGCAAAAAACTACAAAATAAGGCATTGAGATTGATTCTTCTGGTTCACAGATTTCACATGCTCAAATATAAACTATGCTCTTTAAGTTATTGAGACTCTCAAAATCTAGAAATCTCTCTATAATCTAGAACATTTAAGTTCAAAATCAAATTTTGAATTTATAGTCTGAATTAAGTAAATATTAAACTCGAATATTACGAGTATGTTTATATTATTGTTGAGATCACAAAAAAAATTTTTGTTTCTTTTTAATTTTGAAAACCTCGCAAGTCTTAGAAACTTCTTTTAAAACTTTTTTTCAACATAATTATCTTAAACTTTTTCCTATACACATACTCTCATATCGTAATAGGTAAGAGAAAATTCTATGTAAGAAAAAAATGTTTTTTTTTTTTTCATTGCTCCAGGTTAGATTAGAAATTTTTCTAATAATATTGTTTTGTGTACCATGTTGTTATATTTTGTGGTTTAAGTAATTTTGTTTACACACACACATACACATGTTATTCCTATAAAATTTTTATTTATTTTCATTTTGTGAGAGATTTAACAAAATAAAATATAAAATGTTTAAAACAAATAAAGCACATGAAGAGATTTGAACAAAATAAAAGTTTTCTTAATTCAAGCTCTATTTCTTTGTATAAGTATATGTTTATAACTCTTGGGGTTTTGAAATTGGAAATAAAAAAAAAACAACAATGACCAATAAATTTTATTGATGTGGATATATAGGTATGTGTGTAAGTCGATGTGACATTCATATTTATAAAATATATTTTCAGTGTAATGCAGCATTACCTTAAGGTAATTTTCGGAAAAAAATTGACTTTCAGCAGTGGAAGATAACTACGTTTTATTGTATGGCATATCAGATTGCGTACTAAGGTCTTGAAAACCTTCAATGAAATAACTTGAAAATGGTCAATTTTCAGAATTTTAAAATATATTTGTACTTTTCAAATACAGAATAAAAGCAGAGGGGAGTCTCTCGGATTTTATACTCTTGAAGTTTTTGTTCATAAAACCTCGTTCTCATTTTATTTTTTTTTTATCTGATGTCAATGAATTCCTTCAGTGACAGACGGAAGCGACCCAGATAAGAAAACAATATCAAGGCACGCCTCAGACCGAGCAAAGCTGCCAGCATCACTATACTAAAATTGACTTAACTGAGTAGGACCCGAGAGTCCCGACCGATGTTATACTCTCCACAAAGACAGCAGATCGCACACCCTCATCAGTTTAGTTGCAGTCAATTCCGCCGCTAAAAACCCCGCTTGCAAAACTTCACAGTCATCTGCAAGCCTACCCGACACCTCCAATCTCAACTTGTCGGAAAAAACTCTCATGCAATAGATTGATCTCAACTGCGGGATCACAATCCCATAATCAAATTTCCAGTCGGTATATAGCACCAAAAAATCAGACTTCACTTCCCTAGAGCGCACCCCATACTAATCATAAATCGTACTGTGTGTATAATCCCTGCTTTATAGAATACCTATTGCTTGGAGCCTCAAAGCACTCCTGCGAATTGAATTAACTACCTAACGTAATATATAGGATGTATTAAATGACGTATAATATAGCGCTCTAGAATACACCCTTTATTAATTTCAAGGTATTCGCAATGGCAAATGAAATAATTAAACATGGCGTCCTTTTTATATCATAAATATTACAATATTGAATAGGTATTGATATACAGAGAGAAAAATTAAATAATAGACTCTCATTAAAAACTTTTTATAATGTTTCAAACCACGTAGCATTAAGATAAGACCTAAAGTAATAAAAAACCAAAAAAAAATGAAAACAAAAATTCAAAAGATAAATAAAATAAAATGAAATCGAAAAAAAAGCAAAGAAAAAAAAAAATTCATTTTCTTTATGAAATACAATTGAAAAATCTGATCGATATCTCATAGTGTATACGATTTGAGAGTAACACATTCGAAAACAAATACAAAAAATAATATATTTTGTGAAGGAAATCAATCGTAATGCAATTAAAAATAAAGAAAGGAACGAAATAAGAAATATAATTTTGACCTCTACTCTCTAATAACAGGACCTTTTTTTTTAATTAAAAAAAAAAATAAAACGAAAATTGTTTCTATTTCTTTTTAAGATTAATTAAACTTTAATAGAAAACGTAAACCAATCGTAATAAAGTTTAAAGATTAAAATAAAAACGTAAAGTTATTTAAAAAGTCGAAAGTGTTGTACCTTGAAATATTGTAAAATTATTAAAAAAAAAATAATATTTTGTAAATAGCAATGAATTGCTTAATTGAGCGATTATTTTAAAATAGAATTTGCTCAATGAGCAATATGAAGCTCAGCTCATATTCTTACATAATAAATGTCACATTTTCTGATATTCCTGCTCCTCTCTTCTTTGAAGATGTTGATATGTCACTCTTCCTCTCAATAATAAAAGATTATCAACAATAATTTTTACTTACTAACAAAATGAATAAAAATAGAATCTTAATGAGATACCCCAAGCCTAACCAAGGTATTAAAATTTTCGATTTTGACATAGCCATAAGTAAAGCGCAAATATGAAATATAACAATATAGACTTCTCTTGGATAATAATTTCGAATTTTAGAAAAACAAAAAATTTTATACCCACAAAAAATTACATACAATAAATATTTACAATAAGTGTCAGACTAGAAGGTGTGTTCCATTCAGTAACCTTACCTACGTATTCTTCGTACTACGTGCTACGCAATAGGTAGGTTCCTAAATATTACAACGTTTAAAATTCAAAGTATTGATTTTCCTAGTTTCATCGAGGACTTTTCAATTTTCACACAAGATTTTAGCTCTCATTCAAGTACTCGTAATTTATACTTCGTATATGAATTAGATTTTCAAAGATTCTATATGATCGGGCTATATAGGAGATTAACAAGTAGGTGTGAAGTTTTTATAAGTTGGTACCAAAAATATGTTTTCATATTCTTTATTTTTATTCAAGTGTTTGTTCTTTACTTCTTTTCTTATACCTATAAGCATTTTTAAAATTTTTTCTTTTTGTTACTATTTTTTCTTATAAATCCGATAAGAATGAGAGAAATTTTTTAATTAAAAACCTAAATCTTTTGGGAATATTTTTAAAACTTATTTAAAAGTTCAATTAATTACAAAATATACATAATATATAGATACATGTATAGGTGTGTTTGTATGTGTGTATGTAATATATTTACTTTTAAATTGATTTATTGAGAAATTTTTGTTGGTTTCTTCTTCTTCTTCTTCTTTGATTCTTGGAATATTTTTTTTCCTTTTTTTGTTCCCTATTATTCCTACAGTTACATTTACTACTTAAAATGAAAATTGATATAGCGTGATCCTTTTTTAATTTTAATTTTCTTTTCTATTTCAAATATAGAAAATCATGATAAATGTGAAAATTATTTTGATTTTTAAAGAGTCATTTACTTAAATTTGAAAAAGTTTTTTCTATTTTTTTTTTTTTTGAATTATTGGCAAAGTAACTTGTAATTTTCAAATCAATAATAATTAATGACTTTTTATAAAATTTTCCAATAATTTATAGCAATAATTTTTTTTTCACATTTAGTAAAATTAAATTGATAATGGCTTATGTATAGGAAATTATTGCAATAGCAATTGAAGAAATTTAAAATTTTTTAAATTAAATTTCACATTAATGGAGTACATATGTATTAAATCAGATTCCACATGTTGAACAAGTTACAATTGCTCTTGATAAAATTAATATTCCCAATTATCAGCAGCATAATTTTATTGAGTTTCTTGGAGCAGGACTCCAAAAAATCCGTCATAACAGAACTTTCAGTATGTTTAAATTAAAGAACAGTGTGTTTAACATTCAAAATATTACCACAAAAGGAATAACTTGGCAGACTAGCATTTTCAAATAGATACTTCTTCGTGAGTAGCTAGACATAATCTGCAAATTTTTGTTTTAACAAATGTGTGACTCGTGTTTAACATCGGCGGAGTTGAGTTACGGCTTGTGATATCTAAGACAACAACCCGAAGAACACCATCTGTCTTGACTCTCCGTATCTATATAGTTTCTCATTTCTTTTATCTTAGTTGATAAATAAACCTATTGAAACTAGTACTACTTATAGCTGACCTAGCCTTCCTATCCGAAAAAGCATCACCCACCAATGTATGTTGCAATGATCTTTTATACTATTACTTTTATTTAAGGCAAAATAATATTGCGAATTGCCCGAGTGATTGCCGGCTACCGATATCTAAAATTTCTGATTGCATTAAGAAAAGAGAGACTATTTGAAAATATTGTTACTGACTGACCCCACTACAATATAAATTTGCATCGTACAAGGCAGTATCAATTATTATAAATCTCAACACGTGATGCCATATTCTTCTTAACTAAAAATTTTTGTTCATAATTTTTGTGATTTTTTGTTTATATAAATTTATTTTTGATGAAAATTTATTGCATATATTACGGCTCAAATTAAAATATGTATATTAATAAATCACTTTAATTAGCTACATGAATATATTTTTGATATTTGTGTTTAAATAATAATAAAAACAAAAATATTAATTTTAATTTTCATATTAGTTTCAAATTAATCGTGAATTTTGTTTTTAATAAATTAATGAATTAATTAATGTTAAACATATTATTTATGTACATATATATTTATATTAATCCAAACTAATTTTAATTGGTTGCATTTAAGATTAGGTAAATATTATATGTTGTCATTAAAATAACACCTGGAACAGCAAAATAATATTATAATAAATATTTTAAAACTGTTATTTTCCAGTGTCTCTACTCCACTAAGAAAAATTTTTTAGTTTTTATAAGCAATAGCTGCCGAATTCCAGATTGGTAGAGATAGTTTAATTTAATTCATCTGCTTTCAGTTTTGAACGCAGTTGAACGTGATTTTCGGATAGATACGATTTTTACTTACAGCTTTCGATAAGGTAGATCATTGAAAACTTCTTTCTAAACTTGAGGTATTCGGTATTTATGGTATACAGATTGAAAAATTTCTGTTAGTATTTTATATACTGCATCATATTCATTTATATAGTATATAGACCGAGTTTCCTCAGGTCGATACATTTGCTCTGGTCCCCTGTTTTTCTTACTATTAACAAATTGTGGTTGTGATATTGATTGTTATTTCTTTTTATTTGCTGATGATACTAAATTATGTGTGATTATTATATGTTAGAAGGGCTGTAATAAAACATCTTATCTGTAAGAATTGTAAATATGTATTATACATACACATAATAAATGCATTACAATGTAAATGAGTATAGAATAAACTGAATGAGTAATATAAAATCTTTTTGTGGTAAAAAAGTGGTTTTCCTAAATAATTTTTTTCATTAAAAATATTTTTCTTTTGTAAAATTTAAAATCAATCTGCAACATTAATTTTTTCTCTTAAAATAAGTATAATAAAATTTTTAAAAAATTCTATAATTTTTATACATAAATTACAAATTTATATATGAAAAACTCTTTCATATTAATTTCCAAATAATTGTGCACCATTTTATTGATATTCCAATTTAAATTCGAAAATTCCAAAATTATTTTACCAAAGTTGTTCTATTTCATGTACTCCTTACATTATTGTATAGCATAATTATAGGAGTTAAAAGAATTTAATATAAATAAAAAAATTATTAGTATATTGTTTGAGGTTATGTCGCATTATTACAAAATTTTATATCTGCATACATACGTGCATAAAAAAATATTACAATAAATTTATGATTCCAATTAAATATTTTTTTTTTTTTTTTAAATTTTATTAGGAAATTTGTAATTAAAATTTATGTGAATAATAATTAACTAGAAAATTTTTTTTTTGTGATATTACAATAATGATAAGAATGAATTATAAAATCCAAGTTATTAAATTTATTATTATCAATAATATAGGAAATTGGGGATCGTAATAAAATTTCAGATTAATATAGTCAGAGTGTTTAATATAATAAATATGTATACGATTATAAAAATGAAATTTTATTATATTGTAAGCAATTAAAAGTTATTGTTTTTCCCTAATTACAAAATAATGTTAAATTTCAATTCCCTAATTGGAAATTAAAAAAAAAAGAGGAGAAAAAGGGGAAAAATCATTAGAGTTTTTATTGTTATTATTACAAAAAAAGGACAAAAATCAATTCATTCAATTGGAACATCTGGTGACTATATTATATTAGTTTTTAGCACTTTTCCAAAATTTTTTTTGAAAAAAGTGCTTATTAGTTTCACTCTGTCCGTCCGTCCGTCCGTCCGTCCGTGGACACTTTTTTTGTTTACAAAACTTCTACACCTTTGAAGATAGAAAGCTGAAATTTCATACATACATAGATCTTCACTAGAAACTTATTTCCGTAGAACAAAATTTTTACCTATCTCCCCCCCTCTAGAAGTTATACCCCCCCAAAACCCTAGAAATGGCCTTTTTTAAATATTTGTTGCAATGAAACCATAAGCATTTTTGAAATTTTGCAAACGCAGAAAGGCAGTGGCTTGCTTCCCCTTGCGCGGTATGCTATAGTTAAACTTTAAAAAAACAAAATGGCCGTTCAAATTTACCGTTATCTAAAGTCCTTTTTTTCCAAATTTTTGATGTCGTTTTTCTTCTAGACCCCAGACTGTAGAAGCTTGAAATTTTAGGAGCTTTTAGATATTAACAAATAGTTCATTTTGTTAGAAGAAAATTTTTTTCCATCTCCACCCCCTCTCAAGTTATTACCTCTTGAAATTCGTAAAATTTGAATTTTTGACACCTTATATTTCCGAAACCGCAAGCTTTTCCAAATATTTATAAACGCAAAAAGCTAACGGTAAATTCCATGAAATTAAAAAATATAATTATTTTTCTTAACTCATACAATTAACCCTTAAAATCGAGCATTGTGTTAACCCCTTTTTATATTAATTTTTGCTTTATTTCAAAGACTGCATATATGCGTCATCCTAAATATATGCAATCCTAGAAATAGTTTTGTATATGAATGAAAATAATTTTAATAGTGTGATATATATACATAGACTGTATTTAAAAGAATTTTCACTTGTTGAAGGGAAAAGTGCTACAATACAAACCATTGGTTTGACCCAACTTTATTTTTTTTAGCTTTAAAGCAATGTAAAATTATTGAACAAATGATAAATTATGAACTTTAAAGCTGTATGACCTTATTATAGGAAGTGAAAACATTATACATATTGATGTTAGATTTGGCATTTTCAAAATAATAAATTGAGAAAAAAATGATTTGATTATAAAATTAATTTGGTTGAGCATGTTACGAGTATACAACAATTTGTATTATACTTATAAGATTTAATAGTGTTCGTTTGTGAATTTATATTTTCATAGTTAATATTTAAGAATATGTATAATATTTCAAACGAATATCAATTTAGATGTATAACACTTTAGGCGTATAACATTTTAGACGTATAACACTTCACACGTATAACACTTTAGTCGTATAACACTTCACACGTATAACACTTTAGTCGTATAACACTTCACACATATAACAATCTAGCCGTATAGCACTTCAAGTATAACACAAACACTACAAGTATAACAATTTAAACGTATAACACTTCAGCGTATAACACTTAAGCCGTATAATATTTCAGACGTATAACACTTCATACGTATAACACTCTACCCGTATAATTTTTCACACGTATAACACTCTAATCGTGTAACACTTCAAACGTACAACACTCTAGGCGTATAACACTTCAAGTACGATACTAACACTGCAAGTACAACAGTTCAGACATATAACACTTGAAGTGCATAACAGTCATACTTCAGATTTATAATATTTCTGACTGCACCGGCCTAAAAATGAAGGAGTATAGTTGAAATGTTTAACATCTAAAATAACATATGTACAAAAGTTAAATTTAATTTCTGTATAACAGATTTTTTAAAAATAATTGGAATTATATTTACCGGAGTAGTATTTTAGTTACTACTACTATCCCAACTAAAGAAAAGTTCAGGCTATAGCAATATATTACGTTTAATATTCATTTTTATCACATGTTTATCACCACTGCTATATAACGACATCATTGTATAACATTAAAATATTTTGTGTTATTAAATTTGATTTAAAAAAAAAACATTAAAATCAAATATTATTTAAATTTTAAATCATTTTCTATTTTATTAAAATCAAAATAAATGAATTATTTAAGAAGAACATTTTCATCCACACAGGTACACCAATTGATTATTTTAGTATACTCGGAGTATAGTAGCAACATTCATGCCACTAAATGAAGTCAAATATTTTATGTGTTTTTGTGATATGATCAGAAAAAAATACTCAATAAAATTTTTTATATACATATACATGTACAAGGAGTATATCTATACCTGTATACCTCTATGTGAATTTAAAATGGGGTTTTATTTAATTGAGCAAATACTTGTACACCAATTTTTTTTTTTGTTAAATTAAAGTTTGTTGCAAATAAACGGAAAACAAATAGTTTTTGTTAAAATTTTATTTATTTTAATTGAATTTAACATATTTTTTTTTTTATTATTTATTTCTAACCTGATTATATGATTTTCGGTATTAGTATATGTGTTCCTGCATATACACATACATATACGAGTATCATACAAATGCAAATTTTAAAAATTTGATTTTATCAGAAATTTAAAAAAAAAAAGTATGTAAAGGGACTTTATTTACTTTTTATTTTAAATAATAAATATTTGGTCAAATCAAATTGGAAAATTTGAAGTTATATAGCAATGTATGTATGTAAAAATTAAATGAATCAATAATGTAGTTATTGTACACGGAATTCAGTTTATTTGAAGTTCGGACGTTCATTATTTAAATTAAATTAGTAAATTGTTATGGCAAAAAGAGTTCTTTTGTGTTTTAGTGTTTTATTTTCTGTAGAAAAAAAAGATAATCCTGCAGTATTTAAAAGTAATTATTAAGAATTTTAAATATGTTTGTGTCATTTTTGGAATATGTGTTAGAAAGTATTGGATGCGAGTCGTCTAGCTATCAAAATTTAAAAACGATCTAAAACTGCCAATTTTGTTTTCGTCCATATTTATTGAAAAGCCTGCGAGTACTCCCCCTTTGTTTTAAGAGCCTTGTGGTCCATCACGCTGAATCCGATAATTTCCTCGGTGTACTCATGGGAGAGTTCGATTTAAAGTTCGAATTTGTCCCAATTAGTCCCTAGGGTCCGTACAAGTGGTTTTCTTCCCCATTAACTCCCTTAAGCTAAATAGTGGAAAGAACATGGAAAGCTGATCCGAAAGTCTACGCAAACTAAATTCAAAATTATTAGTTTATTGCCGGAATATCATTAGTTAAAATTGTATATATACAAAAAGCATTTTTTTTTGACTATCTCACAAAATTAATTTAATAAAAGCATCAACGAGTAAAAAATTGAGAATTTTCATTCTATTAAGTGGAGACTTACAAAAAACAAAAAACTCATTTAATAAGAATTTTTTGTTTTACTCCTCTTCACAGTTTTCTGCTTCAAAAATTATTTTCTAGATATACCATAGTTAAATAGTCAATTTAAAGGATAACTTTTCATAAGACAATTAAAATTTCAAATGAAATGGGCGCATAATAAAATGAAAATGCTAAATGAATGGGCGCAAAGCAAACGGGATGTCAAGCAAAAAAAAAAAAAGTTTAAAGCTAATAACCAATAACATTTATTACGTCGATAATTCTTGTTCTCCATTTTTATGTGTCTTTTTTATATTCTTAATAGTCCTATGTGTATACACAATATAAATGTTGAATCAATTCAAGCCTGATTCAACCAATTTGCCCAATACTAGATTACTGTAGCATTTCTCTGTAATTTTTATTTTATATTATTTTTCGTGTTTTTTTTTTGCCGTTGATGATTTCTTTTTTTCATTTTCCGAGTCACAAAATTTTAATAGCCTCAAATATATCCGGCTATCATTCTCAACAGTTTTTCTTTCTTATTATTTTATTTTATATTGGTGTATAGTTAAGAGAATATTTAACTGAAAGAAGGAAGATATTGAAAAGTGTTTGCGTTTATGATAACACGATAAATAATAGTAACAGCTAACATATGACATTAAATGGAGGCTCCGCTATATTAACATGGAATTAAAATACTTGGAAACGCTTCATATATTCCATGGTGAGCAGGAATTCGAATTAACCTGTGTTGAATTTGTTAACTTAAGTATATTTAATTAAAATCCAACTATAATTCAAGTACAGTTTCAGCTTTTGTTGACTCTTAAAGTGTATACACAAATGGTGTTTTCTAAACAACTCGCTGTACGTTGGCTCTATAACGTCATAACCTGTGATGGTACTATAGAATAAATAAAGTTAATGGACTATACATATACCGTTAATTTCAGCTAGACGCTCCTTGAGATTATTGCATAATGCCTCACAGTTGATTGGATAATAAAAATAGGTTATTTTAAATTTTAATATATAATTTCCTTGATTTATACTGCAAAGAAATTTATAATAAAAAGCATTATAGTAAAAAAAAAAAAACAAAAGCAATAAAGAAGCTAAAATTTTTATTGAAATTCAAATATTAAGGTTCAGTCAGTTCAGTCCTATTAGGTCAACCATTTATATCGGTTTATTTGTATATATGGCATTGACTATTTTACTTTAATCTGTCAGTAATAATAAGATTTTTTTTTATTAAAATTTTGTTGATTCTTTTAAAAAATATATAGGATACGGAAATGCAAAGAGATAGAGAAAAGATAGAGAAAATGAAATATAATTTCTATATGTACGATTAATAAAATAAAATTATAATTGATCAATTATATTCGTAGATAATGGTTCATTATATTAAATGAACGGAATATGAAATATGAAAGAAAATTTTTAGTAACATTTGATTTTAAAATAAAAATTTTTATAGTTAATTTTTAGAAAAGTAAATATGTATACGAGTATACTTTTAGTATATACTACTTAATAGAGTAGATTATCCGAAGAGAATTTAGAATACTTCTCATAGTGTTCTTAGCAAAGTTTCGAATTCTAACAGAACCTATAAATTTTAAATCGGTTCCGAATCGAACTCATCAAAAACTCAATGCAGATTTCGATGTTTCGTTCTTTTCTTCCGTATTTCTTATCCACATCTACTTTACTACAATATTTAGGTCCCTGACGAATTGCAGTATACCAGCCACTTTCAGCCGCAAGACTTCCACCGGAGTCACCAAACCCTTTTTGAAAAATCTCTGTCATAGTCAAGCCATTACCTTACATTCACAAACACCTATTCTGCGCCTTGATTATCCCCCGCCTGAGAGGTAATGTTCAGTGAGTGGATCCATTAATATCATTAAATTAGAATGACCAAGTACGGCAGTTCCCGCTCCCTCCGTCTTAAGTGAAAAATAATTTTTTTTTTGGGAGTGAGATAGGCCCGGAAAATTGTTCCAATGATCGCGCCAAAAAATTTATTATATTATTATTATATAAATTTCTAATTTGATTGGTATGAGAAAAAAAAACAAAAAAAAAAAATGTGAAAAAAAAATTTAAAATTCAAAAAAAGGTCATAAGGGTGATGGAATGTTAAGTGCTATATAATTAAAATAAAAAAGGTAATAAAATTGTAAAAAATAAAAAAAAAAAGTTTTTTAAAGGATTTGAAATTTTTTTTACAATTTGACTTTTAAAATAAGATAAAAATTAAGGACACTAGAGAAACTGAAGGCAAAAATGAATTTGAAAACTATTAAAACATTTTATTTTCTTGTTTTTTTTTTCTTTTTTATGTTTCTTTTATAGTCTTGGAAAAAAAATTAGTTAAAATTCCCAAAAGTTATAAACCCAAAAAAAAAAAACACAAAAAAATAAGAATTAAAGGACAAAACGAACAAGAATACAAGGATACTTTAGAGTTATAAAAATAACTAGTTTTATATCCTTGTTTTTTTTATTTTTGTTTTTTTTTTTCTATTTAAAAACGTTACAATTCTCTTGTACATGTGCTAATTTTGTAGTAAACTTGATGTTTCACAATGCCCAATGCGTTATGATTATTTTCTTTTATTCATTCTGGTTTTTTTTTGGGTAATAAAGTGAGAAATAAAAAAAATAGGAAAAAAAAAGAAAATTCAAACAATTGAGAGTAAGGAAACCAAAAACAAAATCAAAATAAAGAAACAAACAAAAAGAAAAATAAAAAAATAGAGAAAAAGAGATGGACATATACCCATTGGAGTTTTAAAATGAAATGAATAGTACTGTAGAGAATTTTATCCTTAATGATGATAGTTTAATTAAAAAAACAACAACAATAATAACACAAACAAGAGAAAACATAATTGTAAAAACAAAAAAACGAAAAGTGGAGTAGAAAACAAGAAAAAGAGAGAAGCAAACGAAAAGAGAAAATTAATTGCAGTTTTAAAAGTAGATGATGCAGAAAGATAATTATTCTTATTCTTTCTTTCAAAAATGGACCCAAAAAAAGAAAAAGGGACGAAAAAGATTTCTGCGATCATTCTTTAACTGTAAATATTTAAAATGAGTTTGTGAAATTTTTTTTTTTGTGTTTTTTTTTTTTATATTTTTAACAGAAAGCCATTAGCTAATAATGCGCATATTAGAATGAAATACAATTGAAAAAGGGAATATATTTTTTTTTGTATTGTTATAAAATTGTATAGATGACAGTAACTATATTGTTATGGTAGTTACTATTACTATTAAATATACATACAGTGAGCGAACAATTTCTGACTTAGTACAATAGTAGGGGTTTGTTTTTTGTTCAAGATAAGGGTAAGTTTCGTGCGTTACACATTAAAAATTATTGACAATAGAATCGAAAAAATGTAAGACCGTATCAAAAATTTTGTATTTTGTAAATATAGAAAGAGACTGGGTAATTGTGGGAAATTTCCCACTTTGAGGGAATTTTGAAGCCTTTAAGGGAAAAACGCTAATTTTAACAATTAAAAAGGCTTTTGTAAAATAATTTATAATGAACATCCGTGGAATTTAATCGTGTTTACATAAAACGAAGGTAGGAATACCTTCTACAGTATGAAACTACCTTACCGTAGGCTCGTCACCTAGCGAGCGAAGGAAGAATAAAAATAATATGAAATGACATGTTATTCAGGTTAACAGAAAAATTAGACGAAAATTATTTGCTAGTAAGGAGCAGTGTTCTTTTTTTTAATAACTAAATCTTTACTTTTAATATTCATTTAGAACAACTTTTAGAAAAAAATTTAAGTTCTAAACTTAAATAATGAAGTTCTAAAACATTTCTGATTCACTGTATATACTTTTATTCTATTATACATACATCTATAGCTATGAACAGTTTATTAAGGTGATTTTAATAGATTAGATTAATGTAAAAACTGGAAAATATTGTCTTTTTTTTTGTGTTTGTGGTTTAGAAAACAAAGAAAAGGCGGAGATAACCAGAGTTAATGTTAGGCATTTTAGAATTTTTCTAAAAGTTTTACTTAGTTTTTGGTTTTGTTCTTAAAAATCTATATCCATATTATGTATATGTGCGTATACATAAGTACGACATTATGTTTGATTAGGTTTTGCATATTACGTGTATAATTTCGAAATTCTGTATATTTTAATTCTGTTATGTATATATACTCCAACATCTCTGGTTAATAAAATTACCAAGTTAAAATAATTTGAATTTTTTCCGATTATATAAACTTTTTATTTGATTTTGTAATTTTTTGTATATGCTAATATTATGCTTTGCCCAAAAATTTGAAAAAATATTCATAGAATGGTTTGTAAAATATAAGCAATGTTATGTAATTCTGGAAATTTTTTTTTAGTACATCTTCGAAAGTAGAGATACCGAAATTGTAAGAAATATTTAATATTAAAGCTGCATTAAACCAGCCAGTGGGTAGTTCGGGAAATTTAATTTTAACCATGAAAATCTCGAGTTACAATCACAAATACCAATCGCATATTCTGTATTGATCTAGAACTACATAATTATCCACATAAACACCTACAACATGTACTTAATTATAATTCACAAATTACAATCCACTTATATTTCATTCTAAGTGTGATTAATTTTAAAAAGTGATTAAAGTTGCTATTTTAGTCAAGTAATGTGTTACAAAAATTTCACTTAAAATTTTTTCATTATAAACCAATGAATAAATATTTATTTTATTGTCAATATTGGATTTAAATCAAATTTTTTGACATTTTCTTCATTCAAAATCATCAATCATTTTGTATGTTGGAATTTTTATTACTGTTAGAGTAGCTGCTAGCTAGATAGAGAATAAATAAATAAATTCGAGAAAATTTCTCCGCATATTGTTATGCTGAGTAAGAAGGAAAAGTAAAGAAAAAAAAAATTTAAATGAGCACTGAATGCTATGAGATATACTGTTATAACATTTATTTGAATGGGAGTACATACTTACTGTGATTTGCATGGCACTTGCATGCAGGTAATAATACATTTCTTGAAATTCATTGAGTTTTCTTGATAATTGAATTGAATAAATAAAAAATTTTACATTTTCATATTTTCGATTAACAGGTAACACTTAAGTAGTAATTCCCGTACGAGTAATTATTTTTTCAACATTTTTTATTAAAATGTAATTTATGCCAGTAACGTGTGTGTTTTGTAAGATCTTCTATGACGAACGGAACATCTCTTTCTGATTGCTTGCCAACAGTAGATTCAATAGAGTTCAATAAGATTTTTATATGCAAAAATATTCAAAAAAAATATTGAAAAAGAAAAAAACATAGAGAAAACAATAAAAGAATGAGTGAAAAAAAAAATTTCAATAAAAAAAAAATTGGTAATAAAGAATCAAAAGAATGTTTGACATTTATTTGAAAGAATGTTTACCTTAAGGGTTTAACATAAGTATATGAATGTAGTCGTATATGCAAGTTCTATATTTAGAATAATATGTACGGTATTATACGACAGTTAAGAAGTATGAGAGTACTGATATTTACTGTGAGCATAGTTGCAGAAACAAAACAGCCATAATAATAATAATGACATACTGAATTACATGTAAAAATTATGTAAGAATGTAATATACATACAAAAGAATATAAGTATATGAATGTATGTATATATGTATAAGAATAAGGTTATAAGTTATAACACATAATATGGATGTAGGCAGCTGAATGATTTCATATTGAATTTGACAAATTCTAACACAAATTTTGGTTTCAATATTATTTGTTGAACATACAAATTTATGGTATGGCAAGGTGGTGAGTAATATAAGTTGAATTTTTATGATATACTAATACACCTGCAATATATCTGACTGATATACATTGCATATTATAGAATAAAATACTTTCTCTTTAAATTTTAATATTTAAATCTCTTTCTTTATAGAATTTCCTTTATGATTCCCTTTTAAAGATATCTAGTGAAGTTAAGTACAATGAAATGATGTGGTAGCTGCTGTTAAAGGTATTAGTACAATATATCAAGTATGTGTTCGATTGTCATGGGTATTTCACGCTTTTCAATAAAACCACAATTATTATGTTATTCTCATAACTCTAGAAAATATATGGTATGCTATACATAAAATGTCATCCTATAAATAGGCAATATACTGTATAAGTTAACACTCATTGATATGGAAGGTATCGAGTACATAACCATAATATAAGTATGTATTAAACCGCATGTCGAATTATGAATTTCAATTTTATATATTATACACAACCATATCATATAGCGAATATATTTGGTTTTTGTTTAATAAAAGGATGTTATCATTGATCAAAGATATTCTATATATTATGTTGGATCAGTGTACAAAAAGGAATTCTTTTCTATTTTTGTTTTTATTAAGGAGAACACCTGAGGAACTGCTTTATATGTTGGTACATAATTGCATGTTGTTTGTATGTGTTATTCGCTATTGTATACTTGAAAATTCTTGAACTAATTTAGAATATTTAAAGATTCATTTTGTAGGATTATGAGCGCATTTTGATTATTTGTGTATTTTTAAAATATTGTTGTTTTAAAATATTATTGTAGATTTGATTTCCCTAGGATAAATCAAATATATGCTTTTAAAGTATGAAATTTTTTGCTTCATATTTTTTTTTTGTAATTTTTACCTTAAGTGTCATTTAGTGTCTTAAAATGTTTCTATTTTAAGTAGTGGAATTAAAAAGTTAAGATGATTATTAGTTGAATTTTCAATATTTATTAAATTGTGTTAATGGTATTCTCATGGCAATTATTAAGCACTTGTTTATATTTTTATCAGGTTTTTGATTAAATTTGAATTTAATAAATATTTGAAAAGGAAATTTATTTCAAAATTGAATAACATTTGATTTATAATAATAAAATTAATTTTAATGTTATTAACATCTGCATACTGTTACCCTGCTTTCCAGCACACATGAAGAAATACAAGCGAAATTTGAACTCCTGCACCATAAAGCAAATGAAGCTGGACTCCGAAAAAACATACGCAAAACTAAGTCTCGCAGAATAAATAGCGGAAACACAAGTCAATTCAAGATATATGATACTGCTATAGAGGATGTAACAAAATTCAATTACTTCGGTAGTATACACAGAGGGTACAGAAGAAGACAGCTTTTCGGCTGGCAGAAACAGCATTTGGAAGAATATGGGCTGTCAATAGATCGTCCGGCCCGAAGAGAAAATCTAAGTTCAGGCTCTTCGGGGCTTGCATAAAAACAATACTGTTTAGAGTGAAACCTTGTATAAGCATATCAGTCCGATATTAATAGCCTCCAGGTATTCATAAATATATGCCTCAGAAGAATATACGTGATCTAACGGCCAATGTGGAACTGTGTGAGCCTGCGCATGAAATGCCCGTAATGACACATATAAGAAAATGACGGCGACTGGGGACATACACTCAGGAGATCGCAGACTGCAATATTACGCCTGGTTTTGGAATGTAGGCTAGGTTAGGTTAGGTTGTCGCGGCTCCCCGAAGAGTACACATAGGCCAAATAGGCCCGTTGTGGTACCGTCGGATCTCTTCCCTCCCGCTCCTCATCTGAACCATACAAGCAAATGGAATATAACTCACAAGGAAAACGTGAAGTAGGGAGTTCAAAAACAAGTTGGCGTAGAATAATAAATAAGGAAATTACCAAAAGGGGTAAAGTATTTCCTTATATAATTCATTATTTCTCCCAAAACATGGGCACATATAGTACATCAAACAACATTATATTGCAATGTACAGGCTAAGTTGAGGCCTTATGCTCCCAAAAAGAGTGAATAAAGAAGAAAGACACCATTAAATGCAGTTTTATTTCGATTTTTTAGTATGGTATAATCATTGTATACTAAGTTTTATTTATTTTATTAAAGCTCAATACTATAATTACTTAATTTAAGCCTTTAAATAATTTTGTGTATTATTGCCGCACTATAATTATTAATATATACAAGTGCATTTATTTACTTTAAAGGGTACTTATGTAAAATTTTATTAACCTGTTCCAGAAATTCAATAATACTTATTTAATATTATCGTATATAGGTACTAAATAGTAATTGCATCGTAAAGTCCGCGATTAATTTAATTATGAAATGCATGAATTGAATTAAAAATATACTTTTGCATGAAATGAAATTTAAGTGTTTTTTTTTTTTTTTTTTTTTTAATTGTAAAAGTATTATTCGAGGTAATTTAGAGTATAATAATTGAACTTTTTAAATGTGTATTAAAACAAAAAAATATTTAATATTATTTTAATGAAAATGTTATTATGATGAAAATAAAAAATGTGTCGAAAATATAGAGGAGGTTGTAAAGTGAAAAAAGTAAAAGTTGCTGTCGTATTGTAAATTACGGTAACTTTCAATTGTTTTGTTAAGTTTTACTCTTAGACGACTTACGTTAGTGGCATTGAAAGGCTTTTTTTTAACGCGGCCGTACTTTTGATACTAAAATGGGTAACACAATGGAATCTCGGTTTCATAGGATTTGAAATATGGTAATCGCAAATGAAGATATTGTTGTGTAATATATGTGAATACCGGGATCAAAAAGTCAAACAAGAAGACTTAAGCGCATAATACCTTTCGTAGTCGTGCAACACTAATTATTCATGAGCTAGTGCTTTAAAAAGAGAGAGCTAGATTAATAGTGTGTTAAATGGTTGGTAGGTTAAAGCATCCTATACTTTACTGGTCGTTGTATATTCAACTGAGATTGGCCATTGTTTATATGGCTCATATTTTTCAGAACATATTATCAAGCCTAGTTAAGTCGGCCTCCATTCAGTAATAATAATCTGGTCCTCTGCAGAGCGGGACATTCACAGAGGCAGTGTATAAATACCTCTGATTTATATATCACCCGACTTATTTACCTATCTAGCGACAACTGCTATATGACTTGTTAAATGAAAGTCTCGGTCTAGCTGCAGTTCAAAGCTTGTTAGATGGTAATGGTAAGTCGTTTTCAAAGAGTTCAGACTGTAGGATTGTATTTTGAGCCTTGCCGAATTTTAACGTTAAATATTAGCCTTTAGTGAGACTAACCAAAATACATAAATTTTTTATTTTGGTGTCGAAATAATTAAAACCTTATATACTCGTAGCAAAATGGATTTTGATTTTTTAAATAAAATGTATTTGATAATAAAAATATATAAATTTTTTTCTCTTATTGCAATTTTTATTTCTAGAATGCTTCTGTTATATTATATTGGGTATATTGGTCAGTCTCAGTTCAGTTGCAAAAAAATATTATGAAGGAAGGGGTGAGTACATTGTACAAATTGAATGCCTTAACAATTTTATTTTTAAAATTTTTTTTTTGTTATAAATGAACAATTTTAATCCAAATAATAAAATTTTTTTTTTAAATATAATTTTCCATCTTTATTTTTTTTTACATTTTTAATTAACCTATGAAAAAAAGATGCTTTCTAGAACATACGAGTATAACGAGTTCATTAGAATCATACGAAATAATACTCTTAATTAACCCAATTAAATGAGACACCCAGCATAGTTTTTTCTTTTCAAATTGAATGTTACATATGAACATCTGCACACAAAATATTTATGTACATAATGTGCTATTTGCTTATAGTGTCCATAACCATATAGTGGGTATAAATAGGTGGCATGCACGTAAATATGTATTGTATATCAGATTATGCAGACATCCTAACCGTTAAGGATTCTATAAAAATAAAATAATCTAAAACTCAACATATGGTTAAACTCAATTCAACTTGAAATTGAAAAGAAGAATTGAATTTTACGTTGAAAATTTTTGCATTCATTTTTTTTCTACAACAATTGTTGTTATTGTTGTGTAGGGAAACATTTGAATAAAGTTTTATGGGGAAATAGAGATAATTAGGAAATAATTTCAAAAATTTCTAAATAAAAATTTTTTAAGGGGTGTTTTCGTGTTATATTTTTCGTCCTGCATCAGAAATTTTTGCCATTTTGTGTGCTAGGCTTGTTGATATAAAGTAAATGCTTGAATTTTTGAAGTACATTAACATTATATTAATAGATCTATTTTGACAAACATTACCGTTTTAAATACAGGTATTTTGTGTAAATACAGGTAAACCCGAAAATTTTCTAAAAATTGTGGAATTTCATTGCAACTAATTTAAGGAGAATTTTGATTTCGATTGGAAGAAAAGAACATTTATTACTACCCGAAACTCATGTATTTGTCTTGCGAATTTTCCCACAGGTCTTGAACGAATTTCACTTGCGTCATAATAATGACGCAACAATAAAGGTATCAATAAATTGTAATAAAAAATTTCAGGTAAAATATAAATGAATTGTCGGTATGATCGCGAAATATTCTTAATCTTTATGAATATCAGTTGAAAAATCAAAATGAGGTCATCAGACATTTCGAAAACAATAATGATATTCTTATTTTTTAAGCAAATTTCATATTCTATAGCTGGCATAAAAGATTTTTTTTATGGGGGAAGCAATCATTCTAGAAATTTATGTAGGTAATTTTAACAAAAAAAAATGAATAAAATAAGACAAACTCAATGGTCACGTCTGCCTTATAAATTGGGTTTTGTATAGTTTTATATTTTATTCTTAAAATTATTAAAGTAGATTTTATTCATAAGCAATTTTAAAATTTAAATTTAATAGAATGTTAACTAATTGTGAATATTTTATTATACTTAATTGAATATTGTGAAATCTTTTGTTTTATTAATTTTTGTGTGGTTCATCGCCATTGTGCTGCGAGGTCTACCCACCTTCCTTTTTCGCTGTGACCTCTAATTAAAAACCTGCTTGGCTATCGTATTATTCGGTCTTAGTCACGTGTGTACCAGGCATTTCCAATTTATTTCTATTTTATAGACCCACGTTTAAAGGCTTCTGGCCCGTATATTAAGATCTTGGTGTTCTCTGCCAAATGGGACGGCATCCATTCAGTACTTGGCCGTCCCCAGACTATCCTCGCTTTCGACAATCTTCGGTCTATGTTATGTTACGTTCGAAACGAAGTTTGACTGTTTCCTAGTTGAAAAGGCTATTATTCTAGTTATAAAGGCTATTAGTCGATGTTAATTTTGAGGCCGAATCGGCAGCCTCCCTTTCTAGGATATTTAGTTTTGTTTGCATATTGTCATATGTATGAGCTGAAAGAGGCAGATATCGTCTTCATATTCAAGATCCTCTAGTCTGCTATTCGAACACAATTTATTACCCTTAGACGTCGTCTTATCTGTTTTCATTACCTCATTCAGTACCACTTTGAAGAGGAATAATAATAGACTATACTTCTGTTTGACACCCGAAGTTATTTGAATAAACGAACTTAACTGGTTGTCGTGTTAAACCTTGGAATTCATATTCTTGTACATGGCCGTTATGATTTTTCTGTTGATGCTCTAAATGTTTTTTATAGTTGACGCTCTCTTTGCCACAATTTATGATTTTTTAATATAAGACATTCTTGTGTTTGACTACAAATACCGCGAAACTAGACTTTTTAATAATTTAAAATTAAAGTTTTATTAAAATCTTGTTACAAATTATAAACTAATTGAAAATATCATTGTAAAACATATTAAAAAACAAATGCATTTTAGTAAACAATTACCTTTAAATTTATGCCATTTAGTTGCGGTTTAATTAACTTTAAAATTAATAAAACTTACATTATAAATATTAAGGATAATTTTGTAAATGTACATAAGTGAAATTTAAATTGTGGTTCACATTACCATACATACGATTCTGGTAATCATAACTTTGTGGCATACATTTTAGTACATTTTAATAATAAGTTCTCATTACAATATGCAATTACAAATTACAATAATTTTTTTTTTCTTATATTTTATAATAAAACAAATTTTAATGTATGTGTACTTACTTACTTACAATACAATAATAAACAATATGCTGCAGAAGACCTTAAAAAGCTCATATGCAATTTACGAATAAAATTATCATTAGGTGATTATCATTACTTATGGTGGCTTTTCATATTTATACAAAATTCATATACATATATATGACGTGTAATCCTTAACACAGGCATTTTGCTAATTCTCCCATATGTGCATACATATATTACGTGATGAAAGTGTGGATGTGTATAGTTGGTAATATGTAAATGTATTTAAAAAGTTTCTGCATTTATATAGAATTAAAAGATATTTTTAATGACAAATGGTATTATGGAGCAAATGTTATGTTTATAAGAAATAAGATTTAATCGTTGCTGCAGTAAAATTATCAAAATGAACACTAGTTGTTATTAGTAGATACCATAAGTTTGAAAAATTACTTGTGTGAGTGTACCATATTTGTTAATAAGTTAAATAGTTGTGGACTACTTTTTTAAATTGTTGCCTCTCTACTCTCTAAACCTTTAATTAAAATATCATGGTAAGGAGTTGGGACTATTGTGTCGGATATATTCCGCTTTTGGCGCTGTATAGGCACAGTATGGTAATGGATTTGTTTTATTTTGCTGAGCAATAGAAGGTGACGCAGTGTGATCACACACTATAAGGTGGTACACTGATGAATCGAATACCTGTAAGGGGACGAGAAAAAGCCTCGCTCTGAATTAAGCTTTGGTATCTTTCGCGGTAATGTAGAACTGTCTTGAGAAGGAGAATGAATGATGTAAGCGAAACCAGATCACCATGTGTTGGGAGCAAGGCCATGCGGACAAAAAACGCATTGGTAAGCAGGAGGGGAGGTTGATACACCTTCCCTTTTCAGAAATAAATTTGTATATTTAAGTAGCCTAGAGTAGAATTTGTCGTAATATAATGTTATACTTTAACAATTCATATTCGACCTCGAATTCTTAAAGAGGGTAAGATATAATACATAATATATATTTATATTAAAATAATATATGTATGTACATCTGAATTTATATGTGAATATTACAACCACATAATTATATATGATCATATAATGTGGACAAAGATATTATTATATTCTATATTACAAATTACAATACCATTAAAAATAAATTTAAGGGTAGATTACATATACGAATATATAGCTAATTTCACAAAGAGAAAGCATTTACATATGAGAGAATAAATATAAAGCAAAAAATTCAAGTTACAGCAGATAGTTTTAGGGTAGTACGAAGAAAATATAAAATAATAAAAAATGAAATATATACGGGCTATTGAATTTTATTGTCTTACAGATTTTATTTTAGGACTTCTTATGCAATCACATACCGGAATCAGCTCTGCTATTGTAATTAATAAATATTTTTATAGTTTTTACAATTATTCTTCTACACGATCTATTGGACGATCGAATAATCGTTATTGATTTTAAGGCTTGCGAATAACAATATTCAAATTTTCGAAGAGGAATTGTGCGGATTTTTCCACATTACCAATTTTTGATATTACAAACTTAATATTAAATAACAGCAATGTCCTTCAAATTTTATATAAAAAAGAAAAATGAAGAGCCGGAAATTGCAAAATATAAAAATATATTACAAAATTTGTTTTTTTTATTGTTGCGAATAGCTTCAAGAGATGAGAAAAATGCGTCATATAAATACAATTTTATAATCCTTTTTCTAAAGAAACGAGTATATAGGGAAACCCTTCGATTATATTTATCATTTTTTATTATGCAAATAAAATATTAAAAATGAAATTTATAAAATTCTATGCACTTCACATACAGTGTTATGGGTATATATGCTTGAATATTGCATAGTTATAGGGATACAATAAGATGCTGACAGCTAAAAATAAAATTAAAAAATATTATTAAAAAATCTTTTGTATCCTTACAATTTGCATATTGCATTATTACAACACTGTTCTTTTATTGGAAAAGAGTGAGTGGTTCATATATAAATTCTGTTATATTCTATTCTTTCTATATTTATATAATCGAAAAAAAAGAACAAATATAGAGATGATAAAATTCTATTGTCTTTAAAATATAAGATAAGAAGAGAGTACATACTATCATTTAATATCCGTTTTATGTTATACTTTGATTATTTATTATTGTTAAAAACAAAACTGTTATATAGTAATATGAAAAGAGAGCGAGACAATAACAAAAACAGGAAAGAACTAAGAGAAAAAAAAATAGCAGATGAATTGTAAAGTGGTTTGAATTGTTTCCTACTGCTTTTTTTTTCTCTTTTATATAGTACCTAGTATATATTGTACCGACCGACACCTGAACTTAAAATGTTATTTATAGAATAGCCAACATTTTATACTTTAGTTCAAGATTAATATTATATAACTTTTACATATATACAAGTAACTAAACACTAATATTATATAGAGTTTATTTTTAATGCAATTTATTGCATAGGATCATAAAGAAAAATAATATCAAGCGAAATATCCTGAAAGCATAAAATTTCTTACATAATATTGTAAATTGGAAGCAAACAAAAATTTTTTTTTCTATCTAAAGGATGCTAGAAGTTAAAAATATTTATTGCTATATATAGAGTTTTCTTAGAGAAGGAACAAATAAAAAACGGGAGAAATTCTAATTCTAAATAAAAAATAATATTTCATATTGGGTCATAAAATTGTTTTATAAATGTAGACAAGTACTAAAATATATTAGGGTAGTTATATAATCATATTTGATATTAAAATGTATGAACCACATCCATTCAAACATACAAGGCGTTGTAGTCACAAACATACAAGTTGTTCAGTACTTACCGATACTTCTGTAAGCAGGCTGACAGAATGGGTTCAGTCGAATAAAATATGCAAATTGACATTTTGCTTTTTCTGTCTTGCTTCCTGAGCTATGATACCTTAAAGTTGATTTTGCAGAGTTATAGAAAACCATTCAATTCTTTTTATTCGGTCAATAGGACGGCCAAAGTCAATTTGATGTACTCGTTACTTGTGGATCGTAAAGATCATGACATCATAACATGACAAATAAGAAGTAAATATCCTAACAACACCTGTGCAAATAAAAAAAAAATCAAATATTTGTATAAGACTCCTGATTGTCGGGAGGTTGATACAAGAGAAACAGTTGATAAAAAAGAGATGCTATTTCACTATTTTTGCAAAATGCTTATTCACTGTCCGGCTCTGCAAAGAGTTAGATTTATTAAAAATTATCAGAAATATAAATATGTTCCTTAGTTAAACGGGATGGCTCTAGTGGCCAAACTTATTTTTCAACGCACAATGACAGAATGGTTTTTGCAAGGTATTTGTAATAAAACGGCACATTTGTACTAATCGGGGTACCGTCCAGTTTTGATCGAGCTAGCTGCCCAAACTAACCAACCATCTGCCTTATGATCATTAATCACATTATTGCCATAATAGTGCTATTGAATTTTTTGTAATTTTTCTATTACCCTTTTTCGTGAGCACTATTAACTCTCGGACGCCCTGTATATTATAAAATTTTTTTTTTTAATAATATTGTCCTGAAATTCCATTGAAAAAGTTATTAGAATTTCCTTCAAAAAAATTATTTATTGTTTTAAATTATTATAAAAAGGAAAAAAAATTTCAATAAAATAAAGATTTGTTTTAAATTATGAAATGTGAATTTATAAGCGGGTTGAATAAAGAGTTGAACGGTATAAGGAGAACAAGATGTCTCTATATCTAGAAATATTTCTAAGGAGGAAATGGAGCTCTTGATATGAGAAAGCATTCAAATTGTATGAAATATTTTAAAAACTGTTTAAAAGAATCTTCTGTAAAATTTTTAAGCTGATCATCGAAAATTTTTAATTCTCTTTTGAAAATGCTATAGGTTTAAATGGATTTACGAGCTCCATTACAAATCTATATTATAAACGGAATAAATTTTTATAACTCTTAATTACTTAAATCTTTTTTATGATATTCACTTGCCTAGAATCATGTTCAAGCCTCAAAAATCGATCAATATCAACTTTTCACCCTGTTCTTACATTGAATTACACAAATATACAAAAAAATCTTCATCGTAATAATCGAAAAGCCATTTTTCAATTAAGTGATTCTTCCGCTATAAAAGAAAAATATTTTCTCAATTATTTTCTATTAAAAAAAAAAAAATTCTATGTAATAAAATTTTGCTTTGGAATCAGTTCAATTTTCATTTAGTTTTTTATTTTCTATAAATTGCAATTTTCATATTAAGTTCCAAAAATAAAATTAAATGAAATTGTTTTTGAAGATTTTCAATTCAAAGTAATTTAATTTTCCAATTTCTTTATATTGATTTGATACAAAGTACTTATATACAATTTATATAATGATATTGTATATAACGGCATATACACGATATTTATATATAAATAATAATTATATTTAAAATTTCAAAATGGAAAACAATTTTGTGTGTTTTCGTTTGATTTTTATATCACGCGCGTTATTATTGTATACTTCCGTCTTGTTATATATTTGAAAAACATCTTAAAATCTAGACATTATCCTTTTAAAATTATATATATTTTTATATATACACAGGGGCGCATCTTCCATGAATATAAAGAGCATTTGCAATGAGCGGCGCAAAACAAGGGCGCCATTGAACATTTAAAAAAAAATTTCAGAACTTCAGTAGGGTGAGCGAGGGCACATTTCAAAAGTCACTTTGGGTGCCGAACAAATTAGACCCGGGCCTGTACATACATTTATATACATTCATAATGGTATTTGATTTGATTATAAAAATGAAAGTGTCATTTGGTATTTTAAAGACTTTACAAGGAATAACAAAATTATAGTTACTCAATTCGTTTCTTTTTTGCGAGTTCTTTTGATTTCACTTTACTATTCACCATCTTTTCCTATATAAGCTTACATATAATTTAATAAAATGTTAAATTGTATACTCTCAATAAGCTTTACCACACTCTTTATCTTTTTTAAGTGATTTTGCATTTCACTTCGTGGTATTTAACATTTATATTATGAAGTTCGTTATTATATAACGTAAAAATCATTATATGATTCCAATAATGTCATATTGTACATATATAAAGAGAGAAATTAAGTGTAGAAAATTCAATTTCTAATAAACAAAATGAGTACAGAAAGAGAAAAATAAGAATGCTTTTACATAAATTTTAATGATATAGAAAAATAAGAGATGATCTGAGAGATTTTTTGTTTTTTTTTTTGGTTTTTTTTTGAGTCAAATAAAACTGAAAATGATTTCATTATATTCACATAAAAAATAAAATATAGAGTGAAAAAAATTTGAAAATTCTAAGGCAAATGAATGATGAAATGTAAGATCACTGAATTTAAAGTTCAAAATGTCGATTAACTGGCGAATGAAAGCACGATATATTTTTACATAATTTTGCATATTTATAGGGGACTTGTAATTTCAGAAACAAATAACAATTTCAAAAGTCCAAAATTATGATTTTTCAAAACAGTGTCGACAAGCAGAATCGTCTTCATTATGTGCGTGATAGTGACCTCTACGAGCATATGAAAGCCCGCTCCATTAGTTTTTTGCTTAGGTAAGAATTTTTGCTTTAGGTGGGAGGATTTTCTAGTTTCAACAACCCAACATTCAACTTTAAGAAATACTGCTGTCCAGCAACATTGTAAAATATTAACTGAAATATTTCCAAGGTGTAGGTTTCGGATCATCTTCGGTCTTCGAGTGACTCAGATTCATATCAACTGTCATAACATTTTTGGATCCATCATAATTACCACATAGCACTAAGTTAATATTATTTTACTAACTTCAATGTAATTGTTTAAGTAATTACTAGCTAATATTAGCTAGTGTTTGATTTTAATAATTATATTTATGTCGATTTTGATCGGTTCCGGCTGAAAGTAGATTTTGATTAAATTTGCTTTCCATTAGATTTTGTTCGCAAATCTATATGCTATTTAAAGTTAATCAACCTTGACTTTGAAAATTTCATTAAGAAATTCAATGTAAATTAGTTCCGCTCTCAGCTCCAAATATGCAAAATTTTATTGAAGAAAGACACGATTTCTTTATTTGTAATCAAAGACATTTAATTTTAAGTATCTTGTATGTTAGAAAATTGAAAACTGAGGCACTATTGAGTTGAATTTTCTCTTTAATATCTCAGGCACAATTTACTACACACACTGCTCTACAAAAATTTTTTTTTGTAAAAAAAAAAGAACAATTTATTTGTATGGAAAGCCTTAAAATCAAAACTTTATGGTCAACCAGATTATGTGTGTGTTTAATTGTTTACGTTGTAAAATAAATGTTTTACAAATTGCATTTACAATGAAATGTAATACATTCACTATTACATATGCATATGTATCTACGTATGTATATGTAAGTAGAAATTAATATGATGTTTACTGATTGTGTGCATACGTATGTATATGTGTATGTAATAACATATTTTAACGATTATTTTAAGTCATCAATCTGTTGAACTTATGTCAGATTAGTTTATTGTGCATACAAGATCAGTTATTTATTTAAGTTATTCAAAAAAAAAAAATTTTAAATGCATAAATTTACATATGTCCTGAAATATTGTTGGTTGTCATGTTCTATTATAATATTTTACTCTTTTTACTATATAATGTGTGTATTTACTTTGGTATAGATTTTACTTACATAATACATGAATATTCATAAAAGAATGTAAGTTATATAAGATTTATTAATATTTTGAATGTTAGGTTCTATTTTGTATAAATAATAATAAGTTTTTTTTTAAATTTTTAAAATTGCTGTATATCAAATTCATTGTGTCCATTTCTTTCAGATGCAAAGTAAATCTACTACATCTTTTATTGAGTTACAAAATTTCAACTCTGTTCCTGCATTATTCCGTACTTATATATTGCTTAAGCCATCAATAATTACCAAGGAAAAATGCACCAAAGAGCTGAAACAATTGTCATTTAAGCACACAAAATGCGGCTATCAGATTGTCAAGCTTTTTCTTCTATTTGATGTGGCAGAAACAGGCTCTTGGAGAGCAAGTACGGGTTAGACCACAAAAAAGCCTTGGGTTAAGTTTCACGGAAAAACAAAACTAAAATTGGAGGGCCACAATACCACTGATATATAACCCATTTTTAGACATAATTTAAGTTTCTAGAAAGTACAGACCTGACAACACCCTACCAATACCAAAATCGAAATAACTGGATTTAGAAGTAACGACACACAACATCCTAGTCATCGGCTCATCATCGGCTCATTCCTACGATATACTGTGATGACGAACATTGAAAAATTCTACCGATATTAAGTTTTTTGAATTCTTTCTAAAATTCACCTGCTCCAACAAAAACGGTGAAACAACGTTCTACAAAACAAGTTGATGAATAAAAATCATGTCAGCGATTATTCTATGAGAGCATCTGTCTGAGAAAATTTATAAGTAAAACACTGAATTTTTGATTTTACTCATTGCAACAAAACATTATAACAAAAACATAAAAAACACTGCTTTAAATTTAACACAATGGTAACACTATTAAAAATAATTTAACAATAAAAATGAAAATTAATGTAGACTTTATATAATAAAATTGCAGTAAAAATTATAGAAAATTCTAATAAGAAAATTTAAAATTTAAATTATGAAGAGAACATTTTTTAGATATATTAAAAATAAAACAATAATAATAATAATAACAAAAATAAAAAAAATGAGAACAAATTATGTAAGAGCAAATCAGTTTAACAAACAAGTGAGAGGAGATGAAAAGGATAACTAGAAATATTATACTTTATGTTTTTTTTCTTGTTCTTCTTCATTTCAAAGGATCATTTTAAGGATACAGTAAGGTTTATGGTTTTTTACACAATTTACAATTAGAAAAATGTTGTTTTTTTTCTCTCCTTATTTTTAGTTGTTTTTAATGTTTTTTTTTTTGTTTTACATGAAATGGAAATATTTAAGAATCCATTTAAAAAGTTTTCCTATACATTAGTTTAATGTTTCTGTCCTTTTTTTTGTTTATATGTGTTCCGTCCATAATATAATAAAATACCAATGTATGTATATATGTATGTAGGTAATTATGTATTAATATACAATTATAAATATATACTTCTGTGAGTTGTTCTGAAAGCTGCTTTTGTGCTTCAATTCATTTAATTAGATTAAAATAAATTGTTCGAGGGATTTAAAATATCCTTTTATAAGATATTTTAGTATTTATTAAATGAGCATACAAAGAGTGCCTATATTTTTTTATATTGTAATTATAATTAATATTTATACAAGTGTACAGTGTAAATATAATAATAATTTTGTAAAGGATATTCATATATCATTGTAATTAAATTGATTTTTATTTATGTATTGTATTAAGGATATTTTAAATGAAAATTATCATTTTGGTATGCTCAAAGATTTAAATTTTCTATATAGCTAGTGTTAAATGTCTTAAATATTAAAATTTATTATAATCATTCTTAATTTTAATTTCTTTTTTCTATAAATTAATGGGATACTAGTATACATATATAATAAATTATTATAAATAAATATAAATAGAATTTAAGTAATATTAAGGTGATGTGATTATAATACAAAGTGAAAGAGACTACAGGTACATAGATATAATTTCAGAGAAACGTTGTTTCATATTTTAAAGATTTTTCATATAATGAGTCCGTTTTGGAACCATGTGTGTACCGTAAACCTGAACCAATTTCAGAAACTGAACCTCGCAATTCGAATAATCAAAGTTATACCATGGAAGGCAGGCGTCTAAGATGGTTATCCCGAGGCATGGTAGCGCCGTGGACCAAGCTTTTTCTTGCTACATAGTTATCTTCCCGCGTAATCTAAAAATAGAACGGCTGTAGTAAAACGAATGCTTTCAAAGCAGATATCCCCGCCGCTCAATAACTTCTAGACAAGGTTGCCTCTAAGTTTCCACAGCTTTGCTTGCACACCTACTAACCCCATATTGCGACATCACACCACTAATGCATAGGTGATGATATGCCTAGCAAGGGCCGTATATTACTATATTAAGACTAATGCCTAACTTTTGCCAACAAAACTCCTACTCATCCAAAAGCCCGTTGTCGCTCTTTCAATGACCATCTTCATGTGAGGAGTGGTGATAATGTAGGCTTTACCCCAAGCACTTAAGATACGATAGAGTATGCACTGTACTGAGCAGGAATTTTTAGTTACTCTCTGAAAAGTTTTGTGAAGTCAACTAATGTACACTTGGTCGGATTTATATTTAGTCTCAAGTTTTTGGACCTGAAACTGTAGCTCGATCACCTATTCTAAAAATAATTTCAACAATATTTATTCATGTTAGAGGTCTCGTTATTTCACCGATAATGGCAGAATAAATTACAAAAATTTCATTGAGGGTTTTTAAAAATTTTTCCTCCCTTTTTGTTAGAACAAAATAATTTCTTCATAAAATTTATCATGATTTTTAATTAAAAAATTTTTTTCCAAATTTTTATTTTAAAAATTTCTATTAATACCTAAAAATTTTCAAATAAACATAAAAATGAAAAAAATATTAACGAATTTTGCTCTTCTATTAGATTTTTTTAAGTGTATAATAACGGTTCTCCCACTGCCCCGTCAAACTCATCTTGTCTTACGAATATTGAATTTAATAAGCTTGTATAATTTTATTATTGATTTTCTAAAACTAATTAGGTATTCGATAGGAAAATTTTTCTAATAAAGAATGGAGACACAAAAAAAAAAAAAAGAAAAATTCATAATTAAAAATAGGAAAATTCGTGGAAAAAGAAGAAAATATGAAAATCATTGGGAAAATTTAATATAGATTTTCATTTATTATGAATTTTTTCTTGTTTTTTGTTTGGTATGTTTATAATACAAAAACAATATTTTTTCTCTTTTTTTTTCTTAATTGAGAAGAATTTCATTTTCGCCACAATAAACACTATTATATTCATTTCTTCTCCTCTGCGTCTCTTCGGTATACTCTCGAATTAAATAATAAAAACCAATTTTGTTTTCAACTTAATCATTTCTAGACTGTTTTTGAATAACAAAGTTTGGAAGTTTAAATATTTGCAAATTGTATATACTAGGAATAATCAATAGAAATACAAGGTGTATAACGTACCGTAGAGTTTATGTAAAATTAAAAAAGATTATTGAATTAAACTAAAAATTCGGAGAACAAAGGTATGCGTCGTGTATATATGAAATATTTGCTTGAAAAAGTGGGAAAAACGACAGTCAAGGGTCCCTCTAATTAGAACGGAGGGAACCGAGGTGGCCTAGGTGAACCTCCACAACGCCAAAGCTGCTTCGGCAGTAATGGCAATTTTCACCAAGCAATAGCTGGGGCTAGCACTTATCCAAGAGCCCTGGATATACAGGGGTTTTTAGGTACAGGTAGTTTATGATTGTGTGCAGGATCTAGCTAGGACCTGCATTCTTATAAGAAAAAATATTAGTTATATTCTACTTTCAGAATTCATAGCGAGAAACTTGACTGTCAAAACCTGCACTAACGCGGGGGGTAGAATTCTGGATATAGTTCTGGCATCACCCTACTTCGCAGGAAATGTGGATCTGGTGCCGCCTCTGGAAGTATAGAGGTTGATAGACTACTGTAACAGGGAGAGACTACCTCTCATCATTGGACAACAATCGCAGAGTTGAGTGCTTACTGGAATTTTTACTTAGAGAAAACCTAAATATAAATAACTTTCCCCGACTTTTAGGGTTAGAGAAGAGGTGCTAGACATCACATTCGGCAGCCCAAGTCTGAGAAACCTCGTGCGGGACTGGAGGGTATCTGAAGAGCTTTCCATGTCCGATCGCAAAATCATCCGGTTTAACCTTGGCTATGGAAATTTCCTTCTCAAGAAACCCTCCAGACACGAATTGGGAAAGGTACAGAAAAGCCTTCGGTTGGTCCGGGTTGGCTGACGATTGGAAGGGCCCCGAGGCACTCCTTCGAATTGGCCAAGTCTTAAACGAATTGAGTGGTACAATAATCGCGGCCTACGAATCGAGCTGCCCTATTAAGGAAAGGAAAAGGCAAGGAGAGGCGCCATGGTGGATTCAAACACTTGAGCACCTCAGAACTGATGTTCGCAGGCTCTTCAACAGGGCCAGGCAGGACGGTGACTGGAAAAATTACCACAGGAGATAAACCTCCTACAACAAGGAGGTCCAGAAAGCTAGGAGAAGGAGTTTCAGGTCCTTCTGCGAAGCCAGCGGATACGCCAGCGAGGGCGAGACTGTATAGGGCGTTGGTAAGAGAAGGTGTGGCTACTTTGGCCTCGCTAAAGAGGCCGGATGGAAGTTACACGGAGAATGAAGGGCAAAGTGCTTTTCTTCTTGGGTAGACTTATTTTTCGGTTGGCGATGAAGCAAGTAGATCAATGAAATACATCGATGATCTGCACTGAGGGCTTATTGGTTGGGCTATTGACACCTTTCAGCCATTTAAGTCGCTAGGGGTGGTCGGAATATGTCCCGTCCTTCTCAAGAAAGGTCGGGAATGGATTGTTCCGCGCCTGATTAAAACATTTCGAAGATGTGTGAGTATCGGACATGCACCAGAGCCTTCGTGGAGGGCCAAAATTTTCTTCATACCGAAGGTGGGATGAAGGGGTATGGTTCCCAAGTCGTTGAGGCCAATAAGCCTAACATCCTTTCTTCTGAAGACAATGGAAAAGGTGTTCGATCGGTACCTTAGGATGGCGGTACTAGAAGCCGTTCCACTCAGCGGCAGACAGCACGCATACCAAGTGGGAAAATCAACGGACACTGCTTTGTGTAAGTTGGCTGGTGTCATAGCTGGATCGCTGGAGCACAAAAAAATAGCGATGTTTGCTTTTCTAGACATCGAGGGCGCCTTTGACAATACCTCGCACACAGCGATTGTGCAGGCCTTGCCAGACCGGGGTGCAGATAGCACCACGTTATTATGTTTAACGTTCTCACAGCAAGAAAAGCTGATACAGTTCTTCCAACCAAGGGATACCTTACATGGAGGAGTACTAAGATCCACATCAAGGGTAATAGTACATGGAGGAGTACTATTACCCTTGATGTGGATCTTAGTTGTGAATGGATTTCTCCCGAGGCTGCTTGGGTGGGGCATTGAGTGCCAAACGCATGCGGATGACATTGTCATTATTGGAAGTTCGAGGAGGTTTTGTGTGGTGTCATACAAAGGGGGCTCCAAATAACGCAGGGATGGTACTCTGCGATGGTTTGGCCAACTCGGCCAAAACCACGGTGGTACCTTTTACTAGAAAGAGAAGTCTGGGACGTCTACGTGCATGGAGAAACAATCCAGCTGAAGGAGCACGTCAAATATTCGGGACAATTGGGTCACGTTGTGCTGGTTGTCGGGCACCTTGACGTGGAAGGAGATGAGGAAGCACACATGCGGACGGCCGAAGGCCTTTTGCGGGATTGGAGCAGATGAGATCCGTGAGGTGCTAAGAAGCGAAATAGAGGAAGAAGGGCTGAAGCTATGGAACGCGCGTTCGGGGGTTCGGCAAGCGAAGGCGCTTTAGGGCAATTACGACTGGAAGCACTATGGAGCAATCATAAGAATGCCGCGAAATCATGTGAGAATTCTCACGGGTTTTCTGACGGGGCACTGCAGGCTTAGGAAACACCTTAGCAAGCTGGGCATACGGACCGACGGGTCTTGCAAGAACTGCGATGAAGGGAAGGAGACTCTGCTGTACTTTTTCAGCGAGTGTGTTGCGTTGGTCTATAAAAGGAGAGTGAGCTTGTGCGGGCCTTGGTTGGTGGGCATTCCGTTGTGGGACATCCATGCGGAAAAGTTGCTCGGATTCATCAAAAGTCTTGGTCTCGATTAGGTGATCTGGGCGGGACACTGGGCGCTTGTGGTGGGGGGCACAATAGATCTTTTAGGTCGCGGTGCATCATCGCCCCGTTCTACAATCTATAACTATAACTTTGTCTCTCTCTTTCGTATGACATCATAATATTTTAGTCAAAAAATATAAAAGGTTCTGTATCTTTGAATTCTTTTGTGTCTATTAAATTTAAAGGAAAATTATTAACGACAATAGGGATTTTTTTTCGACGATATTTTACTAAAGAAAAAAAAAAAAAGCACAAACACAAAAAATGATAACAGAAAAAAAAAAAAACAAAATTACAAAAGACTTAAAAATGATACCAATAAAAATTCCTTGCTTGGTCCTTCTTAAATTTTGTTTTTGACAATTCCTAGTTATTCTTCTTCTGTATTCTTGAATATGATACTTTGCAATGAGTATAAATGGTATTTAGAAGAAAAGATTAATCACGATGGAAACTTTTTATAGCCTTCAACCTATATTATTGTATATTTGAATGTACGTCAACATATGTGTTTGTATTGGAAATATTACACTGCCTGAATTTGGGAGCAATTTATTTTATTAGAAGTTCAATTTTAATTTTTATTTAAGGTGAATTACGGCGGCTGTATAAGTTTCAAGCAGTTGTTGAGTTTCGGCTGAGACGGTTTTTGATATGATCTTGTAATAGCATCAATTTTACGCTGCATCAATTCAGAATTGAATCCACTCTTTCTTTGCTAAGAAAAACAAAATTCACATCACATTAAGAGATGATGTTCTGATCCTAATTGCCAGTGCTGTTATTATTGAATAATTATCTTAGAAGAAATTGAATTTTTTTTTTATTTTCTTTGAAAAATCTTAAAGGCCTATTATAATTTTTTTTTTCTAAAATGAAACATGAAAATGAAAAGCTTTAAACAAATAAAGAAAATAATCACACAATCAGAACACAAAAAAAAATAATAACAAAAAGTAATGATAATAAAAAACAAAAATTTAGAATTTACGTAGGAAAAAATGTAGGTACGAAAAGTGTTCGCAAGAAAAATAACACTAGCACAATACATGTGAATTTTTAAAAGGAAAAAAAAATATTTTATGATAACCACTCTTGTGTTATTACCGGAAAACAAAAACAAGAATAAAAATTCAAAAAATAAATCGTATTGGAATTTTCTGTAAATTTTCATCTTCATCATTTTTATATCATCCTTAAATTTAATCCTGAATAAATCCATTTTTTTTCCATTCTTGTGTAATATTTATGTGTATGTTTTCTGTACAATTGCTAACAAAATACATTTGTGTGCTTGTGTATATAGTGTTCTGTTATATGAAAAATTGTACTCAATCTAAATTTTAGGCATTATTCAAATTTATTTCCATATATTCATTGTGTGCTTATATATATGAATGTGCAACGCCTTGTACACAAAATGTTATTGTTGTTTTAAAGAAAGAAATTTTTTTTTATTTGTTTATTTATTCTTATATACAATAATAAATAAATATGTAGATATATAGAATGTCTTCAGGAAATATACATGAATTTCATATACCATATATGTATGAAGTATCATCCTTCCTATGGGTGAATGTTTGTGTAAACAAAATAAATGTGTATAAAAGATAGAGACATATCGGAGGTATATTATACTTTGTATATATATATATGTATTAAATGGTCCCAAAGCTATTGACGGATATAAATATAACCTATTCAAAAATATTGTCTTGGGTTCTTATTTAAACAAAAAAAAAAAACAAAATAATCAAACAGCCTCCCCACATAAAAGAGAAAATAAAAATATTGATATGGATGTTGATATTCGCTCCCGGATTCTCGTATTTTTTGTTCTTTTGAAATTTTTAAATTTATAATTTTATTCTAATGCTACATTCTTATGAATAGGGTTCGAATATATTTAAATTTTAAAAATATTGCCTGTAATATTTGAGTTGTGTAATATGATACTTAAAATTTAATTGTGAAATATATCTCTTATATTTTAAAGGAGTCCCGATCAAATGTTATCTTTAAATATTTATCATGTAGGAATGTTTCTTGTGATGAAGGAAGTTAAGAAATTGTATCAGGACATACACAGGTACATACTCTGGTACACAAATTAATAGCAGAATAAATTGTAACTCTAGCGTTAACGACTGATTTTACTAATTGTTGACTTGTTAACTAAAAAATTCTTGACCTGAATTTCTTAAGGTCTATTCTGAATTTGATTTTATAATAGAACTAAGGTTCGTTTGTTACAGAATAACCTTATATTTGCAAAACAACAATAAAAAATAATGAAAATCCCGAAAAAAAATTTTCTATTTTTTTTTTGTTTTAAATATTTTGAAAACATCTTCTATTTAAGAAAATTTATGCAAATATGTTTTCATTCATAAAAATTTATGTACAAATAAAGTCGAATAGGAAAAAAACAAAAGAGATACCATGAAAATTTTAAATTACCTAACAAACCTTTTTTTCTCTCAGTTTTTTATGAGGCTCTTGGAAAAAGCATTTCGCATACGTCTTTTGGGGGCTTTTTTCTTCTTTTCTTTGTCATTATTTTTTGTTTTTTGTCATCCAATAATCTCTCAATAATGTTAAAAAATCTTCTATATTTCTAAGTTTGACTTTTTTCCCTTAAAAAGTTGAAATTTTTCTATTTAAAAATATGGAAAAGAAATTTTTTTAAAAGCCCTAAGGTAAGCTTAAGTTTTTAAATTTAAAATTCTTTCTCTTTCTTATTGTTTTTTTGTTTAATAAAAATAAAATGACCTTTTAAATTTTTACAATAATTTTTAGTTGGTTTTAGGCAAGAAATAGTTTTTATAATTTATTTCTTTTTCTTTCTTAATAGGATTTTGTAATTTTTTTATTAAAATTTCGACAATAATTGTAAAGAATGAGATGCAAATAAGATAAACAAGCGAGAGAAAAGAAGAATAAGAAATAAAATGAAAATAATAATGTTGTCCAAGAATTGTTGAATACGATGACTCATTAAGAAGAAATAATGAAAAGAAAATAGAGTCAATGAAGATTTGCAAGATTATAGGCTATCATTTTGATTTTGGGAGATAAGAATATGCATGTACAAAAAGTATTGTGTATTAAAAAGATTATTGTAGTAATCTGCCTAAAAATAAATGACAGAAACAAGTATAAGAGGAACTAGCAGCCGCCGGCAAAACTTACAAATAAAATCAATCGCTCAAAATATAGAAAGATGGAAGAGGTTTAATGGAAGCTTTGTGCTCCTCATAGGAATTCAAAACGAAAACGCAAAATACAGAAATTTAAATTGAATTGCAAAAATTAAGCGTATAACGTGAATTTAAGGTAACCGGCGAAAATAGATAAAAGGAAACTATTCAATGATTGTTTAATAACTGAAACCACACAATAATAAGTGAGGTTTTGTAAATTTTGTAAATTTTCTGAATAAACTAGAAGATATAGAGCGTTTTCGGGCGATAAAGTTTACTATAGTCTACGAATATATAAGTTGGAAGTCTGTGATGAAAATAAATAAGGAAATTGTCTAGAAAATTGTAAACGTACAATCTTCATGTGTAAATTACAGCTGCAGCTACAGACTTTCGTGCAGTAATGTGTGAACTACTTTATTGGCTTTATTGTGTAGTTTAACTACATTTTCTGTTTTAAAATTTTATTTGTTAACAATTACCTTTAACTATAATTTTATAATTTGTGTAATGAGTGCACAAAAAAAAATTAAAATTTCCGTTAAACGGTTAAAAAACAAATGGTTATTCTATAGAAATGAAGCTATAAAGGAAAATAATGCTCCAGTTTTGTGATTGCAATCTTATTTGTTTTTTATTTAAATTTTAATCTTTTTAAAGCAGTCATATGAGCACAACATAGAGTCGTTACATATGTACCATGTATATTCATTTTAAACAACATTAAAATGTAAACATGTGTAGTAAAAACAAAAAAAAAATTTTTTGCTATTATATTCCGCAATCTGATACCATAGCTCATACAAAATTTTGTAAAAGAATTTTAATTAGATTAATAAAAACGAAAATTTAAATAGTATTTTCTAACAACCTACAGATTCAGATTAGTATTTATAGTGTTACATTGGGTTAAAAAAAAATCATAGATAGCATATTTATCTTCTTACTGACTTTGATGGCTCCAAATAATGCAGAGATTGAACCCAACTAAGACTACACTCTAAAAAATTTTGGTTGGATTTTACTACTTTTAAAGTAGGCAACATGTTGCCTACTTTAAAAGTAGTGAATTCCTATTAAAGTGTTATTCTAATTTTAGTGTAAAAAAATTTCTCCAAAAGAGTGTGTTTTCGAAACAAATTTTTAACGCGAATTTTCCTAAAAAAAATTGTAAAACGCGCAAAAAATAAATAAATCACATGAATTTTTCGACAAAACTCACATTTTTAGTGTGAGTTACCACGATTTAAGTGAAAAATTCTATAGCGACATCGTAAAAAACCACTATAGTACCGCGAAACCTCACCAAATAAATGTAATATCCAACATTATTATTTTATAGATTTAAAAAGAATTTATCAAAAAGAAAATATTTTTTTTTTAATAAAATTTGTCAAGTTGACGAATAACTTCTGTATGTATGCTTTACATATTACATCAATTGCTTGAAAATTTCATTTAAAAAAATATTATTTTCTTTTTAATACATTTTTCTCTTTAAATATATAAAATAAAAGTACTGGATGTAAGTGTGATTTTGAACCACATAGAAATATAAAATATAATGGTATAAATATTTATAACTTCATTATCTAATAGCCATTTAAAAAAATTATGTATGGAATGTTCATTTTGTTACTTTATTGAAAAGTATTAGTTATCAAATTATTACAGTACATATTACTATTTTGATAAAAGTTTGAACAAAAACATATAAATTTTATAACATTTACATGAAAATGAGAATACCTATTTATTTCATATATAAAATTTTGTTCAACTAAAAATAAAAAGAAAATTAAAGAACATTTCAATAATTCTATAACGAAAGTCAAAAAATGTTTACATTACTTATTATTTTGTAATCCATTTAAAAAAAAAACATAAAACTTAATACTTAAAATTTAAAGTATTTAAATAAACAACAAAAACAAAAAAAAAAAACACATTTCAACAATTAAATTAAATCAAAAATTACTTAACAGCACAAACTTAATAAAATTCAGTTTTGTCTTATTCAAATATGCACTTCTTTAAAGTGAACTAAGCTTTACTATTAAACTATTAATTTTATTTAAGCTGTTCATTGATTTTTTTATTCCTCGTACACCATCTGGATAATGTTGAAGGAAGTATCTAACAAAAAATTCCATAAATTGCGAAATTTCTTTGGGAAATATTATGTTAAGCACATAATAATAACAAACAAGTAACTCCAACATTCCGATAAAATCAGAACTTACAAATTCAAACACATTAACTTGCACCTTTTCAATAAAAATGTAAATTAAAGCATCTCCCTCCAAATCCGTTTCTAAAATTAGAAATTGTAAACTTGTAACTAATATAATACCAAAAATTATAAAATCAAAATATTTTTAACTTACGGACTATGCCTGCCCATGGTGTATTTGTAGGAATCTCATCCTTCAGTGTATTTAATGTTGTACCAAACTGAAATTGAAATCAATAAATTAAACTTAAGTATTATTAAACAGAAAATAGTACTTACTGTAAATTTTTTGAAAATAAAGTTGACATCTTCTTTAAAATAGCTCACAAGGTTTGAAACAATATTTTCATCAGTCTCTAAATTATGTTTTCTTATATCCTTGTTTTTACAGTTTAGTAAAAATTCCTTAATTTTGGTCTTAGCCAATTCAAAATTAAGTTTTATGTTTTCTGAATCTTTTTTCATTAAACAACTGAAGTGCTGTTTCAAAATATCTTTGTCGAAAAGATATGGCCAATTGGTTTTGATCTCGCAGATATCGGGAATGACTTCTCTATTATTTAAGTACAGTCTTTGTTCAGCATATGTTTCTTTCATATATTCCTCTATTTTCTTACAATTATCAGCCGTTATTTCTTCACATTTACTCATCTCTTGCAAAAATTTCTGCTTGAATTGTGCAGAAGTTGCAGTATGATTTTCAGAGTTGTGTTTCTTTGGTTGCCAATTAGGACAAGTTTTTTGAAGAACATTTGAGATGCGTCTAGCTTTCAAAGGAATATTTAAATCTATTTCTGGTATTTTTCGTTTAGGTGCACGATTTAAAGTATTATTCCTATTTTTCATTTTTGTAATCAAAGCCAATGGTTCATTAGATATAAATTTACCATTTTCATCTTTCTCAATTATTGAGTCAGGAAATTTATCAGCTGCTTGCTGAGCTACTGATCGAAAGACTGACATCGGGATGTAAAATGAAAAAGCTCTTAATTCGTCCACAACTACATTGGCAAGAGCTGTAAGTCTTTTATTTAGCTTTTTTTTGTTTTCTAGCATTTCTGAGACGTCATGTGGCATTTTGTTCCAGGGAATTTTAAACTGTGAGAACAACCGTGAAACTTGCGAATTTGTTTCAGATTTTGATGATAAAGCCGTGCTACTCATAGATAATGTCGTATCTAATGAGGGTGCAGGACTGGAATGCTTAGTAATTTCGTTTTCAGCTATAATAATATATTCAGTATTTTCTAAAATTCCGGATATGTTATCGTTAACTGGAGTTTGTACGTTATCAGATTGTATAAGCTTAGCTTTCGAGTCTGCTGAAAACCATTCATTTTCTGAGTTTAATAACATAAAAACACAATCAGATTTATTTTTTGAATAATATTCTAAAACGGCATCCTCACACACGACTGATCCATTAGATTCCAATACTAATTTACTGCCTTGCATATGAAAACATTTTGCTGAAAATATTTAATTTATTTTTAGTTTTAACTTCCATATTGATTAATTTTGAAAAAATTGTTGATATATATTTGTAAAATTTACCTTTGTTAATAACAGCTTCAATTGATGGATTGCACATGAATACATTTTTGACTTTTCTGTCATTACTCCAAATATGAAATAAATATTGATCCATTTTATATTTTAAGTTGAAAGTATTTAAATTATTTTATTTAATATATTCGATCTTATTTGCTATATCTTTATATTAATATGTGTTTAAATAAATTGAAGTTAAATTAATATTTTTGAGATTTTGTTTGAATAAAATTAATTAATATTAAATTTGTCAATATTTGTAATTGAATTAAAAAATTTAGAAGTTGATTTAGAAAAAAAAAAATTAATGTATTATTTGATGTTTATTTTTTAAAAATATGTTATTAATCATTATAAAACAAATATTTTTATAAAATATGAGCGCATTCTTCGGAATAGTAATATTGGTTTCGAAAATTTAAAATATTTATTGGTTTCACTTCTAAGATGTTCTTAATTTCAACTAAACAATATGATGGTTCGATTTTATAGCTTTCATGTAAAATAAGATTTTCATTGTACCACATTTTTTTTAACTTCCCATAAAATATTGCTTGATCATATGATCTATTCAGGAATATTGCTTTGATAATTAAAATTTCTAAGTTGTTATCTTCATCTAAATCAAAAAGAATGGCATCATTTTCTTTATATATTGTGTTAAGATACGAAATTTTTTTGGTAACAAATACAAACTGTGATGGAATTTCTATATTGAACAATGTTTTTGAAAAGTATTCAACGTGATCGGAAACTATAGTGTGTTTAAAACGACTCTCATTAATATTTGCCTGGCTTTCTTGATGGCTTCTTGCAAGTGTGTAAGTTATATTTTTAAAATTTTTACACAATTTAGCTTTGTTCTTGAAGAATTGGTGTTTTTGTTCAAATGGTAATGTCCACAAGTTTCTTAGCGGCCCAAATTTTCTTATAAGATCCGGATAGTGGTGAATAAAATGGTGTTTTGGTCTTAATGGTGATTCCGGAAAACAATCTTTTCTATATTCAAAATAAACGTTTATATGAAAAGATAATAATGAAACTGCATCTTCAGATATAGTCGGGGAGCTAATTATGCGACACATTTCAATCATTGTTGCTAGAAATTTCCACACTGATTCTTCAAAGTCATGAATTTTCCCTAACATTATCAATGGGATGAGAATTAAAATATGAAAAACTTCATTGCACTTTCCAGGAATTTTTTTCATATTTTTTTCTATATTCGGAAAGTTTAAGTGTAGCTTAAATTTTTTTCTAAAATATGATAAAGAAATATTAATAAAATCTAGTGATATGTCATGATTTTTTATAAAATAATTTATTATCAACATCAGATCATACGGTATAATTCCTTCATATAAATCGTGACCCAAACAAGGAGGTAATCCAGGAAAACAAACATGAAAATATTTAATAGTATTTAGACAAGAATCAAATTTTATTCCGTATACCATATTTTCTATTCCAGAATGTAATTCGACAACACTCATATTATAGTTTTCTATGCTTCTTGTTTCAGAACGGGTGAGATCATAATTCTTAAGCTTTTTACGTGTGTAAAAGCAATATCTGCAAAAGAAGTCCGTGGAACTGAAATTCTCACAAAATCCCCCTATTTGATGACTACCCAAATTATCTCCCAGCATTGCATACAGTGTACCGAAGTATTGCGTTTCAAGTTGTGTAATGGGATTAAAAATTTGAATACCTTCATCTTCTAATATACGAATATCTTGAAGCACTGGTTCCAATATCTTGTGAAAACCAAAAGTTTTGACGTAACTTTCCTTGCATAAAAGAACAAGTTGAATATTTTCAATTGAAGATCTATATTTTTTATTTAAATTTCCTATGACCATATAACATCCAAGAAGTTTATGTTTCTTTTTTGAAGATGATAGAGGACTGCATATCTCAAATGCATCTTGAAACAATATTATTTCAATTTTATTTCTATTTCTTAAAAATAAATTTTCTTTGAAAACCGTTCCGTCATTGTAATCCCTATAGATTTTATCTTTTGATTTTTTTGGTTCTGTAAATATATGTACGAAAGATCTATTTGCCATCAAAAATTTTATAGTTTCCAAAATCGGAACATAATAAGTAAAACAATTTCTATGGTATAAATCGTTTCCTAAAAATATTTTTTGTGGACTTACATATTTATAATTATCCATTACAAACTTTTTTATTTTGTACGGGGATTGAAATTGTTTTAAATCGGAAATTAAAGTCGAATGTGTTATAATATCAATGATTTCGGTTTCATGTTGTGAAATTTTTAGAAGCTCACATAATTTTTTTAGTTTTTCAATATTTTCATTTGAGGTATTAAGTAAAATTTGATGAAGTTCATTAAAAAGAAAATTCAAAGCACTCTCTGTTAATTTAAATTTAGATTTTAATTGAATAAATAAAGAAGAAAACACAGTATTTCTCTTATTTTCATTCGATAAATCGTTAGCTGAATAATTTTCATTCACCAAATCCATACTTTCACAACGTTCATCTTGATTAGAAATATACGTATCAATAACTTCAGAATTTTCAATTGATAAAGCAATATTTTCGAAATGTTTCTGATATTCACTGTGATTTCTATATGTATGTGATCTTAACGTTGATTTATTTTTTATAAGAAGATGACAACCAGGAAAGGGGCACTGGATTGTCGAATTCATATTTAAATGAGAATTTAGATGAGTAATAATTTCTTGAACAATTTTTGATTGGAAACTGCATTGCTCAATAGAACAGGTTAACATTTTCGTTGAATATTGTTTTTTTGCAGCCTTACCTTCCTTTATATTGAAATGAATACGAAACCAATGACTCTTATAAGCCTCATAACTTGAAAATTTTTTAAAACAATTTTTGAATAGACAATCAAAGGGAACATTCTTTTTTGTTCTATGTAAATACAAATGTTTATGATACAAGCTAAGAGCTTTAGTTTTGAATAAATTACAAATATTGCATTTGTATGAACTCATTTTTGAAAATATAAAGATTTAACCTCAATTTACGCAGTACTTATTATAATTTTATAATACGTGTATTATATTGTAAATACTACTTCTTTTTATATAATATTATTAACTTTTATAATTAAAATTTTATTTTTTTTTTATTATTTTTCACTCCCGATATTTATTTATAATTAAATTTCAGCACAAACTTTTGCAAAAACTAATTCACATCGAATGAACATAAACAAATTACGACCTGTCACAGCGGCGTCTCTTTTCAACTGAGCAAAACAAAACATGACGAAATGGCAACAAAAATTTACCGTTCCAAAATACCAATTAATGTGCGTGAATTCCTTCGTAAAAGTGTGAAAATATACTAATTTTGTGATTTTTAACATTTACATAATATCAATCACGAAAAAATTGGGGATTTACGCTAATTTTGAGAAAAACGGCTATCAATGTGAAATCGAACCCTCAATGTTTATTTTACCGCATTTAATATGTGTTTTAACACTTTTTTTAGGTTTATTATCGTGGAACTTTGTAGGAATTTACTATCATTTTTTAGAGTGTACGGTGGTGCCTTTCACTAAAAAAAAGAAGTTTGTAACCATTAAATTGAAGGATGAGATCAAATTTTGGGGGTTTCACAGAGGGTATCGTTGAAACAAACATGAAGAGGTAGTCATAGCAAGGGCTACAAGAGCCATTATGGTATGCAATTCTGCTGCGGGCAAGTTTTTGGTATGTACAAGGGACTTTCTGCGTGCAAGTCTTGGAGGAATTTGGTGAAGCTGCAAAGGTTGCATGTGTGTGTGTAACAGGTGCTATGAGGACCGGACCAACGACATCAGTGAAGGCCATTTTCGACTTATCTTCGTTGTATTTGCCATGGACTTTTGAACAAACACCACAATGAGCTCTTTAAGACGTTCATAAGGATGTTGAAGAATCTAGTGAGAATCGTCAAGGGTTTCCTGACGAGATATTGTAGTAATTCTAATTGACTTTTTCGCCATTTAAACATAATTGGTTCTGTAACATAAACGATCAGCATTCAAAAACATTATGAGCTTCATTATAACTTCATAACAGCCGTGTTTTCAATGATGATTTAATGAAGTACTTAAACGTTATGCTCGCAAAAATAAAAATAATTTTCTATTTTATTTATTTTTTTTTTCCTCTTTTTATTTATTTACCATTTGTTTTCTGTTTTCTTTTATTTTCAGCTATTCTTGGACTTGAAATAAGTTTTTATGACAATGCGAACAGAAAGCATAAAATTTAATAAACAACAAACGAACGAATTTAATTAGAAGTTGAAAATGGAGAAAATAAAAAAAAATATAAAAAGGAATAAAAACACTTTTAGAATCCTAAAAATATAAATTTTCAGATAGGAAATAAGTCCTGTCTATTCAAAAAACACAAAACATTAGCTCATAAAGAATATTAAAATGCAAAAGCACATACATCATTTTATGTTTTGAGGCTTTGTGCTATGGTTGATGCTATATAGATAAATTTGTGTGTGCATAGTATGTGATTTCCATTATAAAATGTAATACAAATAAATGCGGGACTCTTGTTTTGGTAATTTGAATTACACATTTTGTTGTTGAACACGTTTTGTTGCTCTTTTTCGATTATAAAATCGAACTACAATTATAATTTAGGAGTCAAAACTATAAAGCCCATAACTTGTGCTATTCAATTTCTCTCTTTCAATAGTTAAGCTACTTAAGATAATCGAAAATTATTTCTTTAGAGAAATAATCCCTAAATACTCCGAAACAAGTAAGGAATTGTGTGGTACTTGGAGAAAGGTAAGTAAGTAAGTAAGTAAGAGAGTGGGGCTCCACCCGTAAACCCGCGCAAAGCCCTCCCTGGCGAAGTCTAAAAGCCGCGCAAGAGACATCTCGGAAAGGTCCGCTCCCGTACCATCCATGATCGTAGAACCATCCGTGAAGATGGGTAGCCCCTCATGCGTGCGTAACCCCCACACACTTCAATCCTCCCTTTGTGGAAGCACAACCCCATAATCAACCCTCCAGTCGGTGTATGGCACCACAAAATCAGGCCTAATCCATACGCCGCATTCTATATTCTCCCAGAATTCTACTATGTGTGTATTCCCTGTTTTTAAGTATGCCCATCGCCTTTAACCTCAAGGCACTCCTCGCACCCGCCGTTTTCACCTGCTCACCCGCCGGATCCAGGTCGAGAATAACCTCCAAACCCAAAGTGGGTGCAGTACGCAATGCACCCGTCACCCCAACACACGCCATACGTTGCGCCCTTTCCAATTTCCTCCTCTCTCTATCCCGAAGCACCGCTGGTCACCAGACCAATGCGCCATACTTTATAATAGGCCTAACCACACACTCATAGAACCAGTAGACCAATCGAGGACTCACTCCCCAACGTTTACCAGCCGCCCCCTTGCAGGCAAACAACACAGTCGTGGCCCTCATTACCCTATTCTCTATGTTTTCGCTCCACAGTAGCTTACTATCCATAATCACGCCCAGGTATCGCGCACAACCCGCCAAACCCAGTTCGACTCCCGCCATCTTAGGCTGGGCAAACCCAGGCACCTTCCTTTTCCTCGTGAACAACACCAGCTCCGTTTTTTCGGGGTTAACAGAAAGACTGCATCCCCGCGCCAGACCATCTAGTCTATCAAGACCCCACTACATTATTGCACTCAGTATTTCCGGGTATTTACCAGAGGCCAGGATTGCCACATCATCCGCATAGGCAGTAACTGTACATCCACTATCTCTCATGAGCCTAAGATAACCCTCCATAACCAGGACCCACAGATATGGCGATAGGACCCCACTCCCCCTTGAGTCCCGCTCGGCCACCACAATCCTAGTAGTAAGCATTTGCGCTATCCATCTGATTATGCCCTCCTCTAATCCTACATTTTCGAGAGCCCCCACGATAGACTCAACCTTTACATTATTGAAAGCACCCTCAACATCCAAGAAAGCAGCCAATGTATACTCCTTGTACTGTAGAGACACCTCCACCTGCGTGACCACAGCGTGCAGCGGCGTCTCCACAGATCTCCCTCTTCTGTAGGCATGCTGGTCATTTGACAGACCCGACTCCCTTTCCTCTAGTTTACTAGATTACTGCCAGTATTTACCGAGAAAGGTAAACTAGGCATTTCCACTAGTAAATGGCTGGAAAATTGGGAGAAAATTTTGTGCTGCAGTGATCGATTGACTACTCAATGAGCTGGCAAACCAAATGGCTGTGTTCGTCTAGTAGAGTGGCATCACTACAGTTGCAAATGAAGTTCAGACCCACCTGATATTCAGAGAATGTAAAATTTTGCATATTGAACTCCGGGAAGATCTTCAATTTATGTATGACAATAAAAATTTATTGAAATGAACTTGGTCTATGTGCCTACATACATATTTATTTGTATTTATTTCTAAATAATGTTTTCATAAAATTTTGATGATATATTTTTAACTTAACGAAACATAAAATTTAATTCGATGCGTATTCAATTTATTTAAGATACAAAAAGTTTATGTTTTATTTCCTTTTTTTGCCGTTTCTGTACGTTGCTTTGAGTCTTGTAATTTGATTGTGCTTTACATTATGGTTAATATTTTATATAGTAATACATGGGATTTAGATATATACATAATACTCGTATTAATAAATCCTGCTTATACGAGTATACGATTTATATACATAAAAGATGCATTATTTAATAAAGTTAGATCCTTCCGATAAAAAAATGTAAGAAGATTAATGTTTATTAAGTCTAAAACTTAACGGAAATTAAATTTTAAAATAGTTCTCGTAATGTAAGGACTATGGGTTTAGATATTCATTCTACATACATGTGTAGAAGTATAACACTATCTATATTAGTTTCCATAATAGAACTAGTAAATTATTTAATAATGCTGCTTAAAATACAACGACTTCATGTTTTTTCTTACTCCTTAATGTATTGAGGATTAGCATGGGACTTACACTTCACTTCCCCACCTCATTTTTTTTTTTTTATTATTTGCTTGAGTTTTCGTTTTTTTTTAATTTTGGCTTTACGGTTTACGACAAATGTTCTTAAACCAGGCATTCTTGAACCTTGCGGTTTCCATTCCAAGCATATTCCAGCAATATTATTCGCGGTTTCGATCTCCACTTTCTTCTTCATATTGTTCCATTTCTTCTTCTTACCGATAGGTTCTTTGTCTGTTATTATCCAGAGGTTCTCGTTGTTTATATATGTTTGACAGAATATTCAGCATATTATTTGTAGGCATCTATTGATGAATACTTGCAACTTCTGCTTGACGAATTTTGATGTTAGCGAAGTATCGCTGCCATACTATAGAACCGATTTTGCACATATATTATTTTAAGCTCAGTTGCCCTGGATATCTGGCTGTTTCTCCTTATCGATTATAGTCAGCCAAACTCTGCTCTTCCTTTCTTCATTCTGTTGTCCACACCTACCTGCACCCCACCATCAAGTGTTATGATACTTCTCAACTATCAGAAGCTCCCGTCGAACTCTATTTGTTGTTATCCTGAGACTCACATGTCTGGAAATTGGTCAAGGTGTTTTAATTTGCTTTGCAAGCTGCTGATATTTTGGTAGAAAAGGCTCATTCATCCTCGTAATCTAGATCGTTTAGGTGTTTGTTGAGATTCCAAATCATGTTCTTTTTCTCTTAACAGGCGATTTAAAGTATGTTATCTAACATGATTATAAAGAGCAGCGATTAAGGTGGGCAACCTTGTTTGGTTCTTGATTGGGAGATGAATAACTATCGTCGATCGGGATCGTGAATAACCTTATCCTTTACAACATCTTGCGAATTGAATAAAACAATGACATTATCACTGCACAAGCATAAAAAGGGTGTCATCATATGTTTTTATGAACGAATAGACGAGAAGTTTTCCATTATCGCGATGTTACTGCCACTTAAAAATATACTGGGTACTTAGAGTAAACGACCGGTATGCCATATCACAGGTCTCCAATTAACCGTAGGTCAAATTGTACCTTACTACGAAGCTACATTTTCCCTTAGATTTCTCAGTCAACAATATATGAATTGTAAATTCTCTCCTTCCTCAAAATTTATCTATATTTTTCAATTGTGCTATCTGTACTCTCTTTTGTATATCAATCTGTTCAGCAAATAATGAAAAAAAGTTTATGCTGTAAACTAATTAAAAAAATTTTTATTTTTTTTTTAATTTTTTTTTTTTTTTGATTTTTAAATAAACAATAGTAAGAAATTTTTGTTTATCAAGATTGAAATTTACACTAGCAATTAAAATACCTGAAAAATAAATTAACTTTTATTTTTGATAGTTGTATAAATTCTGGTTAATTAATGTTCAAAGTACTAAATAACTTGGAAATTTCACCCTGATTATGTATATTAGTTATAGAGCCGAGGGAGGTTGAAGATATAAGATTAAAACCATAAATTTAAAAGTTAATAGGAAAAAATTTTCAAATTTTTTATTTTTTGTTTCGGTTTTTCTCTTTTTTTTTTTTTTGTAATTGAATTTGCATAAATTTTGTTAAATCTCAAAATGTGTGTATTTAGACTTCCTACATTAAAGCTAATTTTGTTATATAAACACACGCACTGGTATGCTTCTCATATTATCAGAATATAGTTCGAAATTGAATTTTTGGCAATTTTGGGCGTATTAATTGTGTATAATGTTGAAGTATGTGTTAATACGATTGGTGATTCGACTACAGTGACAAAGACGGGTTAGAATATCAATAAAATTATGTTAAGGTTGGAATAAGTTTTCCGAAATGTCGTCTAACTCCAGTATTGAGGATAATCCCGCCGAATATTTGCCAATTGTTAAATTCATCTTCGGCTCCGTTTAAAGCTATGAGTCTTTTATTAAATTAAATTTTTTAATTTTCTGTCTCGGACCCCAATCTCAATCTCCATTACGTCAATGAAAAAAAATTTGAAACTTTTGAAAGATTTTATTTAATCTAAATGAAAGTAATTTTATAGCAGAGTGAGGATGCGCGGTTATTTAATTAAATGAAAGCAGTTTAATAAATTTAATTCAAAAAGTGCTATACGAAATATATAAAAGTGTTATATTTGTTATATAAATTATGATATAAAATTTTCGAAATTTCGTATTTCTAACTATTATACGGACAACTTTATTCTACTATAGAAAATATTTGGTAATTATTTCTTTTGTACATATTTAAGTAATTTATTTTGTTATACTTACCTATATGTATTATTTATACTATTCTGTTATATATTATACAATAAGGTTATAATGTAAATATAACAATTTTTTATTCTAATTTTCTTTCTAATAAATATTTATAATATTCTCATTTATCTGATCATTTGTTAATTCATTTACAATTTTCTATATATTTATTTGTTATACATTATATATTCACTTATGTATCATATTATATTTATTATATTGTATAACAAAATATTAATAAATTCCCTCTAATTAATTTGATTTATTTGAAATTATTCAAATAATTATTAGATTATTCTTTTTAATAAAGAGGAAAATTAAAATTTTATAATAAAAATATATATGTAATTGTAAATATTTTAAATATTAAATTACTAAAGTTCTTAATATTGTTTTAAAGTTAGAAATATCATTGTAAATTAAATATACCAAAATAATTTATAGGCAGGTATATAATATACATGTGTTTGAGCATAATACCTAGCAATTGAACAAATAATGAAATTTTGTGAAAGTGTATACAGAGTGTTCTATAATTTTATGTAAGCAATTTATATTTTTTTGTGCGAGTGCCATATATATTACTTGTAAGCAACGAATTGCGCTATGAAAATTATATATATTCTTACTCAGAGTTTTCAATAGCACGCTAACTTGAAAACGAATAAAATAAACTGCACCAAATTTTTGAAAATTATTTCTTTTCTGTCAAAGACGACTTCTAACAACGGGTTCGAGTAGCCGCCAAGCAACTGAAATTGTGAAATATTTAATATTTGCTTTATTTTTAAAGTATTAATTGGGTGGCGGTATACCGGTACTATCTTAAAAAACCTAAAGCAGGCATTTAGCAATTCAATTAACCTGATCACATATTATTGCGGATTAACTTCTTGAAAACTCTGCGGATTAACTTCTTGTAACCTTATAGATCTGTACTCTTCTGTATTATATACAAAAAGAAAGTTAAGTTAATTTTATACCTAGATAATTTCAGCAGACTTCTGAATTAACGTGAGCAGAATAATTTTCATTTTATATTTTATGTTTAAAATTAGAAAATTTTCTTAATATCTATGGAATAAAGAGTATAACAGTTGAGAAATATGTATAGATACTAATGGCCTTTGAATATAATAATGTGTGTTTGTATGTACGTATATTCTTTTGTATTTATAAATTTTTTTTTTTTTTTTTTTTTGTTAAACTTAATTAAATTTTGTTTTTCTATTTCAAGTAATTATTAAGTTTAGTAAGAAAAATTATTTTTTGAGTCATCACTTTTTTTGTTTCTGAATTACATTTACTTAGGAAATTGTTTGTTACGAGTATAATTTTCATGTAGAATTCCAGATAAAATTATTATAATAGTTAATTTTTTAGAATTTTAAATATTTTCTACAGTTTTTCGAATAAGTTGAATGGTTGTTTTAATTTCGTATTGAATATTATTGAGGTCTTATTGAACGAGTCTTAAAGTTGATTAGTATGAGGTAAATTTACCAGTATCCACTGGTAACACGGAACGTAAGAGGTGAACAATTCTGAATATTTAAACACAATGTTTAACTACATAAACATCCTAACATATCCCTGTAAACTAGAAGTAAGAGAAGAAGAAAGTTACCCTCCGGTGATTGCCGTCAATTCAAAATTTTCAATAGACTTTATATAAAATTTGAAAGCGGATGCATAAGATCTCGTTGTTCTGATATTTTGTGAACGAATAGTTATAGACACAGTGAAACAAATTCTACAAATTACCTATTATTTCTGCATTCCCTTGAAAACTATTCTTAGAATTATTTCAACAAATCTCTGGTCGCTAATGACTCTCCTATTACTATTACTATATTGATAGTGTAAATGATCCCATAATTAATATTAAATTGACTAGAATAAATTTTGTAGATTAATTGAAATTTCATGATAACCATCTTGTTAAATTTTCTAGAATTTTCATATTTTTTTCTAAGAAATTGAATGAAGCTCGTCGTAAATATTTTATTAAAGACTTTTACCAAAAAAAACAAAATTATTTCATACTAAATGTAATTCAAGTGTAATAAAATTTATTACATCTTATGTGTGTACATACAAAAAAACAAATATTCTATTTAAATACATTACGGATCAGATTCATAAATTGTGAATTTTTAATCCTTAAGGAGATTAAATATGAATTTAGTGCATACAAAAAAGTACAAGAAAATAAAATGCTTGGGTTCTAAAATTTTTTTTTTTTGAAAATTTCAATTTCCTGTAAGCTGACATTCATATATGAATAGGGTAACCACAGACTATATTCGAAGTAATTTCAACACAAAAGGATATCAATATAATTACAATTGAAATGTATGTACATATATATTAATATATGGATATATATTGTACATAATATATTGAGTAATAAATTACAGTTGAAATTTTCATACTTAAGTGAAAATAATTTTCATTTCAATATTGTATGTAATGTGTTCAATTCATATAGGCTCTCATATATTCTCTTTGGTCATTTCCTTTTCCTCGTACATATTATGGTATATTATTGTAAATTATGTATAGTATTCAAGAATATCAAATATTTAATGATATATAGAAATTTATATATGCATATGATATGCGTGTAGATTCACACACAATTGAATAAGGTTTGATAAGATTAAGTAGAAATTGATGTTTGCTTTTTGTTTTTGTTTTGTGGTTCTTTTTTTTTTTGGATTTCCTTAAGATTTTTGTTCCATTTCATATTTAATTATATGTTTTTAATGATTAAAGGCTAAAACTAAGATTATATTACATAAATATGTATGTATATAGGGAAACAAATTATTTTTTCTATAATATTTATTACTAATGTGCTTATACACTAAAGTTACGGTTTTGATCTTTTATTTAGAACTTTAAGAGAAAATTCTTTCATTAAAAAATATTTCTCTCAAATGTGATTATTTCAGTGTTTGAATATTAAACTGAAAATAATTACAAAGTTTGGATGTAAGCTATATTTGATAATAATCTAAAGAAATTTTTAAAACGTTCTCCTATAAAATACGATATTCGAAATGTTGATTTTTTTTTTATTCCTGTTACTCCGCAACTTATGAGCTTAGGGTTTCAACTTGAAATCTCCATTCTTCTCTGTTCATCGCTAGCTCTTCTAATTCATCCCACAAGATTCCGTATCTATTTAGTTCTTGCAGCACTGTTCTTCTCCATGTTGTTCTGGGTCTACCTATTGGCCTGGATCCTGCTACAGGATTCCAGGTCAACGCCATTCTTGTTATGCATTCTTCTTTTCTTAATGTATGACCAATTCACTTCCATTTTCTTCGGGTGTTTTGCTTCACTATAGATTCTTCATTTGTTAGTTGCCACAAATCTTTGTTTCTAATTCTGTTCGACCAGAATATTCAGCTTATAATTCTTAGGTGTTTATTTATGAACACTTGCAATTTATTCTTGATGGAACTGGTGAGTAGTGTTAAAACACATGATTTGAATATGCTCAACTTGGTATGTCTAGTTATTTGCGAGCTGTTCCATATGGGACGGAGTCTGCCAAAGGCTGTTCTAGCTTTATCTAGTCTATTCTGTACATTTTCATTAGTACCGCCTGTTGACCTGACGATACTTCCTACATAATAGAAGTTAGTTATGGATATTGAAAGGCAAATTCCAGTATATTATGATAAGTGAATCCCGGTACCAAAAGAGACTTCATTCCATTTTCGAAAAAGATTGAGATAGACCGACATTATCTCCGAATTTTCGATGCAAAAATGTAGTTACTTAACTTAATCTCAAATAACATCGCATTGTCGTACATATAAAATTCTACTATTAACGAATATATTCCTCCTAAAGATATGCAATATATTTTTTTTACCTGTTCCAGTCTTAATAGTTAATAGTCAAGAGGGTTAAACTAAAATTTCCACATCACATCCTAAGCTTTGGTGAAATATCGTAACTTGATATATAAAATTTTTTTTTAATTATAAAAATCTGCTCTCAGAATATTTACAATATTTCAAGAAGGATAATAATACAAACGTTTTTTATATGTTGAAAATAATGGATTTGAATAACAAACAAATAAATTTATTTTTAATTTTTTATTCGATTATACACAATAAAAGAAATCTACAGAAATCTCTACCTATTTTTAAGAAGATTTATTACTTTTTTGTTCTTCTGCTCTAAATACTCTATATACATATATACCTACTATGCACCAATACAAGTATCATTGAAGAGAAGTAACACTCACGTATACAATATTATTAGCAGTATAAAATTGTATGCTATCAGTTAATTTTTGTATATTGTCTTTTGCTATGTATCTGAACAATTTTATTATTATGTTATGATTTATTACGCCTAAAAGTATACAATACTAAAATTTAATATAGATTTAATAGGAGATTATATCAGATTATTTAGATTACGGTATTAATTTTATAAATGTATTTGTATATAATATAAAAGAGAAAGAGAATCCTATTTAAGCTACTTAAATTCATGTAGGTATTACGAGAGTCAAAAAATTATTCTTTATTGACAATGTATGTCATAAATTATGCATAGTATAACAGTGTGTATATATAAGTTTGTATTTAAATCAAACAAAGACATAGAATTATTTCGATTTAATTATAATTTGTATACATAGCCTAGCAAGTAATGAACCATCAATAACTTAAAATTGATCTGAATTCCTTCTGTACCATTTTCTTTTGCCTTGGCTTCTGTTTATAAATCTTATATAGATTGTAGGTACTCGTGGATGGAGATAAATCAATTTCATTGACCAATGAATGTAAGAAAGAAAAAATGTAGAAAATGTAAACAAAACATGAGAATAAAACCAATTTGGTAGTGGTTATTAAAATAGTAGATTGTAAAAAAAAAATCTTGGGAATTTTATGCTCTTTTCTATTTCCCTTTTCCCGTGCTTAGGGGATTTTAAATAGATTTTTGCTTTAAGTGTGTTGCGTTAAAAAAAAATATGTCACAAATTTGACTCAGATTTGAATTTTTTATACCAAAAATATAAGGTTATTTGGGTTACACCACTTGAATCGAGAACTTAATATACAAATTTACACTTGAAACTGAGAAATGACGGGCTTTCCTTTTGCAAGGATGGCTTTAGGACCTCTAATTGAATTGGGGTCTTGAGCTGATTTCTGAACGGAACGGTCTAAAGATATTTATAGGGTTACCAGATAACGGTAGTAATTTTTATGCTGTAGTGCTTGTGGTGGCTAGGGGTGCGAAATCGGCAACGAAATGAGCCATGGTTGGTGGTGATCAGATGTGGTCTATAAACAAGAAATGGGAGATGTGCTGTGGGATGGCATCTTAGCATGTGTGGCGATCATGGCGCTTTGGCGTGAGAAATATATTTAGAACAATATTAAGGCTTTGATATTTAGAAAAGTTTATGTGCCAATACATTGAGTGAATCGGGAAAGTTACGCAATATAATTGTTTTCTTATTTTTATTTCTTTTATTTTTATTAATATTGAAAATTAAGAACAGAATAAAAATGAAGACTAAAAGGGTTTTCTGGGTAGCCGCACAATCTGGCCTTTTGAATATTATCTTTTTTTTCTATTTATTTGCCCTGTACTCCCCCCACTTGACTTTTTATCCTTTCGGAAAACAACGTTAAGTTATATTAATGTAAATTTTTTGTATAATAAGAAATACACATATACTTTTATATAATAGAATAATAAAACATATTGTATTATAAAGTTTATGTAATGTTGAGTACATATTTTTAAGTATTTAATTGTTAACCGCAGGATCTAGGTCAAAAATTCTCTTAGTTTGTATATTGCATGTGTTTGATTATCTTTCGAATTCAATCTAAGAATATTGATATTTGTGATTGGTTTAAGAAAAAGAATTAAGTATTCTCATATGTAAAATAAAAGAATTTTTATAGGTCATAAGGGTACAAGATTATCCTGATTTAATTATTCATCTAGAAATAACGGATGGAACATAAAATTAGTTTAATTATTATACAAAATTTTTTTCAGCTTATACGAATGAAATTTACATAAATTCATTTATGGAAATATTAAAGGTTTACGCGCAAGCTGGTGCAATTTTTTTAATTTTATGAATTAACTTTGGAGATTCCGCAAATTTAATTTGATACTTGGAATAATTAATTGAATTTGTATTACATTTCTTATAATTACCATGTTTTGAGAACCAATTCAACTTATTTTCCTTTACAAGACCCTTCAGACTGGTACTTGATTTAATTTTCAAAACCATATTAATTGAATTACGTTCAATTTAATATATTATTCAAAGGTTTCAATAAAAAGATTTTTGAAGATGTTTCAAAATCATTTTGTATTTTATATCTAAATGATTTAATATGTATATCTACAAGATGTGCCATCTAAGGCTATTTTACGATGCTTAAAGCTTAACTGATTTCGATATATTGGAACATCAGTTCTTAATGGTTCTTAATATTTTACAATATTTAGTATTGTGTCATTTCTGTCAGATTAAATGACGGCAAATGTGCTGTGGAAGTTCAAACAAAGGGTTTTCTCACAAAAATGTAGATCGATTAGCATTTCTCAATAAAGCTGTCTTCTTCACTATATCTTGAGAATAAGCATAAGAATCACTATAAGTATCTTAAGAAATTAAGCGGATAAATTTCTTGAAGCAATTATTCACTCAAAGAACATCCTTTTCTCTGCAGGTGACTAGAAAACTCATAGAACACAAGTTGCAAGTCTTTTACCACGGCAACGTCTCGGGAACCGCAAGACGACAAATATTCGATGGTGAAATATCCAGCCTACTTGAAATCCTTCCTAAAAGTCAGTCTCTTTTTATATCATTTATTAAAACTCGTCGTAATGTTTAAACTAATTGTCGGCTTGTCTCTCTTCGGCCACAGGTCTGCACGCCGAACTCCCCTTCTTCTCTCCATTTTCCTTATTTACGATGTTTCTCAACTCTCTCAATGGCGGAAGCACCAAACAGTCAACTGTCGTTATGTCGGATCTCCGTCCTCTATTTGGACAGATTGCCAGTTTTCTCACGTGTTCTGACGTTATTGTGCCCCGCAACGCAGCAGAATGTTATACTATATACCTAGTGTAACATTCTGAAGGCCCTCTTCTCCCCCCTACCAGTCTAGATTTGACTATGTATATCAGGCTACTAAGATTTGTTTTTTATCACACTTCTCTCCTGGGAGGAGCATAGGCCTGGTATCATCTAGAATATCATAGATAACCATGAACCAGTTTCTAACGTTATTGAGTTTACTAAGTAGGTGACGAGCCTACCGTATCAAGATTTAAGGTCTATTTAATGGTATATAATGCGAATGCAATTGTCTAACTTATTCATGAGGTTCTCCGTAGTCTTAAGCGATGATCTTAGAGCAAAAATATCTTGCATAATTCTGGGTACAATAAATTTTAAGTGTTATATTACTTAAATCTATTAAACGATTCATTTATCACACATTATTTTTAAAATGTATGTCATGTCCATAGACGCATAAAACCCATTTAAATGTGAATTTTTTCTATTAAAATTGAAAATTACAAATTTTTTTTTTTGCTTTTAAGATAAAAATGAAAAAGAAAATTCATTCTATTACTGAAAACATTTAAAACAGATTTTTTTGCTCCAAAAGAGTCATTTTAAATGAAATGATGCACTTAGATAATTATAAACACTAAAAAGTATATAAAAAAATATTGTTAAATTATTATTAAAGCTCTTGTCTCAAGGATAATAATTTTTTTTTTATAAATTTATGGCAAAACTGTTATACATCGTTTTTGTTTGAGTTTTTCAAAGAAATCTTTTAAAAATGTTTAAAGTCCATATATTATGAATTTATGTGCATGTGAACCTTGACAATAAAATAATTAAAAATTCAAAATGAGAAAAATATAAATTTATATATGTATGTAGCTAGTATGCGTTCTATATTTATATTCCAGACAGGTGGTATTGGAGAATACAGATAAAAAGTAGAAGATTCTATTGAATTTTTATTTTGAAACATCAATAATGCAATTGCAGTTATAGTGAAATATGTGGCAAAGTTTCCGGTTATTGCAATTTCTATTGCATTCATATTTGTAAAGGATTTTATTTTTAGATTCTGAATACTAAAATCTAGGATTTTTTTCAAGTACAATAATCATTTGGTGTTTTAATCATTAAATAAAATTATAATTTTATTGAATATACAATTTGTGTTCAGTCTTTTAATTGGCTTTAATCGTAATGCGTTCATAAGCATGTAATTAAATAGTGTTATATTACAAATTTGTAATAATGTTGAATTTGGCTTTAAAATATGGTTGAACTTATAAGAGTGTCGTGAATATTATAAATTACATGTCATAATTCATACAGATCGTTATTCTTTTTGGGCTAATTTCAGTGGCGGTAATTAATTGGACCGTTTACGTGTAGTATGCTTCATGGTGAATTTCTATTTTAACTGAAAATTAAGCCTTTATTTGGTGAAACTTGAAATATAATCCTGTGTCGTATGTCACACTCATTCTCAATAATTTGAATAGTCATTATGTCATAATTAAATATAACACAATCGTATTGCCAAATCAATATTTCTTAATCAAATATGACAAGTTTAAAATGTCAAGTCATATAATAATTTTTTCAATTACAATTCAAATCGATTAAAAAAGTGATTTATTTCAAAACTCTTACATTTATATCCGTGATCCAGAAGGCATCATGAAAATTTTGAACATTTTAATATTATTTTCTTCAGTTTTTCTGTTTTTTTTTCTGATATTATTAATTTTAATCGTTAAATTCTATATAATTTCCAAAGATCTATTTAACATTATATGTACTTTATTACAAATGACTATTATTATTGGCTCAAACAGGTATGATACAAATTTTTCATTCATGTTTTTTCATTTATAATTTAAGAGTTTTCGATACACCTATATAACAATATTTTATCCTCACAAAATCGTTGTTCCATACATAAAACTTTTAAAACTTTTTAATACAATTTATACTTTGTAGATTATGTAGCTCTAGGTGTAGGTAATTTTATTTTGAAACGCCGAATAATTAACGATACGATGATTTTCTATTCTATAGGTAAGTATCTATATTTTTCCTAATTTCCCGCTTCAGAGATTATGATGATTATACAGAACAAAAAAAAATAAAAAAAAAAGAGGAAATTTTTATTATTATTATTTTGTTTTCATTTTCCATTTTATTACAATTTTTTGTCCATTATTTTATTGTTTTCTTGTTTTTAATAGTATAACACATATACAATCTTTTATATTTATATGAGAGTATTATAAACTAGCCGTACCTACTACATATGTAATCGTTCACAAAACTGAAAATAATAATTTTCTACTCTTGTGTTTTTCATATAATAAAAACCAAATCAATAAATTTTAACAATCGGTAATTTATTGAATAAAATCAAAATTTCTATTATAACAATGACATATAAAGGAAATTACTTTTTACACAAACATATGCACACATACTAATAATATATAATAATAACAATAAAATGAAAATGGAAAATTGCTTTTGTATATATCTATATGTACAATAATAAAATGTGCTAAAGGAAACGTGTTTACATATTTTGCATATTGAATGAAAACAAAAAATAGATAACTGTAAATTTTATACTGCCTACGTTAATCTTGAATAAAAATGTTCTTACCGTATGCTTATACACCATAATACAGTGAATGTATGTGCATACATATGTGTTGTTACTAATATGATGAGTGTAACTCATGAATATAAATTTATTCTCATTGACAAGAGAGTTTTTATATTGAACTGAGAATCCTTTTCTCTTTCTATTATTGTTTTATATTTAATTTAATCGCTTTTATATATGTAATCGCTATAAAACGTACGTATACAATTCAGCATTTATATTTATTCAAGTAGGTATAGTTCGTGTATATACGCGCATATATTACGTATATAATATATAGTAGGTACGTTGCATAAAATATTGTATGAGTTGTGTAATATGAAAATAATATTCGTGTATAACAATGTATAAGATAAGCCATTTCCAATTTAACATTAAGTTTATGTAGAGAGCTATATTTAGAGCTAAGCGTTTTCAAATAATTTATGCTTTTGTTAAAAGTAGACGTGTATTGTATAATATAGATTATAATTGTTGAGAAGTTTTTGAAAATTAATAATTCGAATATTAAAATTAAAACAATATGATTAATAATTTGAAAATTTTCATGTGATATACTATTAACAATTTTTCACTTTTGCATATAATTATATAATTAATTATATTGTTTGTGATAATAATGAAATATGGTTCTTGAATTTCATTGTATATTATGTGAGCAATGGGAATTTTGTTTTTTTTTATTCCTGTTACTCCGCAACTTGGGAGTTTAGGGCTTCAACTTAAAGTTTCCATTCTTCTCTGTGCATCGCTAGTTCTTCTACTTTATCCCACGAGAGTTTGTATCTATCTAGTTCTTGCAGCACTGTTCTTCATTAAGTTGTTCTGAGTCTACCTCTTGGCCTGGACTTCGCTAGAGTATTCCAGGTCAGCGCCATTCTTGTTATGAATTCTTCTTTTCTTAATGTATGACTAATCCACTTCCATTCTCTTCGGATAACTTGCTTCATTATAGGCTCTTCGTTTGTTAGTTGCCATAAGTCTTTGTTCCTAATTCTGTTCGACCAGAATATTTCGCAGATAATTGTGCATTCAATGGCTTGGCCGTCTAGCTTGATTGTATGTACATTACTTTGGTTTTGTTGGTATTAATTTCTAGACTTAGATTTCGGAATGCTAGCTAGAGATTGAATTTGGACTGCGCATCTTCTTAATTGCTAGATATTAGACATATGTCGTCTGCGAAGTTAAGGTCTCCCAGATTTTTATCATCCGATCAATAGATGCCTCTTTAAATACTGCTTTCTTCCCTCAAGACATCATCTTATACTATGATGAATATTAGCGGCGAAAGCGGACATCCTTGCTTAACACCTACATAATGATTCACTAATGTTCCTATTATGTAATACTGAAAGTTACACATTTTCATACATGTTCATCATGATGTTGATTATTTTCCTTGGAACATTCTCATTTTTCCTCATTTTTTCTAAAGCTTTCCGTATTGCATTTCTATGAATGGAGTCGAAAGCCTTCTTGAAATCAACGAATATGAGGCATAAATGTGTTATCCATTCATGTGCTTGTTCCACAATTATACGAGGGGTATTCGTTTGGTCCAGGCAACTTTTGTTTGCTCCTGTTAGGATTTTATATGTTGTGTTTAGTAATGTGATGGTGCTCCAATTATTGCAGTTTGATAGGCCGCGTTTCTGATAGGGAATCTTGGCTATAACGCCTTTCTTCCATGTTTTAGGGATTGTTTCGGTTTCCCAATTGTTTCTTATGTGGGGATGAATGAGTTCAACTGCTGTTTGTGGGTCCATATTTCGCTTGGCAGCCAGTCGTATCTGGCAGCTCTGTTGAGCAAACGAAATGAATAAATTAAACAGAAGCAAACATTTTTCTATTTGAAGCAAAACTTTTTGTATTTGGTGCAAAAATTTCTACATTTGAAATAAAATATTAAAGATTTATTCAAACTAACGATATTTTTTTCTAAATTTGTTTCTTTCGAGTTTATGTGTAAAGTGTTTTGAATCAATCAAAACACTTTACACATAATATATTTGAATTTATCATAAAAATGAAAACAACGAAAAATACAAGTAATTGGGGAAAAGATAAAAATCAAATTTACAATGAAATCAATTATCGTTCAAGGATAATGCAAAAAATTTTAATATTATCATGTTATTCTTTTTTTTTTGTTTTTATTATTTTGCCACCTTATAACTGTGATTTCATTATTCCCTGAGTGAATTTGAATTGTTCTCGCTTGGTAATAGTTACATTTTGCAAATAAAGTAATAAAAAATGCGAACGTAAAAAACAAATGTAAGGAAAAGGAATTTTTGTATTTTTATCGATTATTGTTCATGAATATGTGTGCTTATGTGCTTATGTGTACACATATGTGTCACATATGTCATACGCATTTCATTTCATATGTAATACAGTGAATCTATTGTCATTGTCGTGATTAGATCATTCCTATTTAGTTTGGTTGCTTATATTGAATATTTTGTAAATATGTTTTGTAAAGAATGCGAAAAACAAGGTTATATAAGAAAATATTCTCAAACTTACAAACATACTAGAAATACGCACAATTTTGTATCAATTTTGTAATTTTTTTTGTTTTTCACAATTTTTATGAATTTTTATTACATTTTTAGTGACATAAAATATTTATGGATAAATGAAGAATTTATTTTTTACATTGGAAAATATTTTATAAGTACGTTTCTGAGGAAATTCGCTTGATAGTTTTATCCTGTTCGTTTTTCAGCCTCGTGATTAATGAATTCCTTACAAAAATGCTCATATTTAAGACAACTTTATGTATAAAGTCAAATGTGCTAATTTGTAAACCAGTAGTTTAATGTTAGGTTGTTGTTTAAAAAAAAAAATAATGGGAGAGACTAAAAAATTTATCACCTTGAATAAATTTATTACCTTGAATACATTTTTCAATTTATATTCTGAGTTGTTTGTAAATTTGATTTAAAATTTAGCTCATCGCCAATGTAGCAAATATTTTACTTAATACGAATCAATTGTAAACATTGTAGAATTAAATAGTTCTACAAATGAAAGAGATTAATGTAGAAAAGCATATAGGCATATGCTATTAAAGGACGGTAACGAATGACAGTAACGTGGAAGTAATGAGGCTTGGTAACTTTTCACTTCTATTAAAATAAAGTTTTAATCGCTTGTCGCATTCCTTTTTGCACTGTTCTAATGTCAATCTAGTATAAATACATTTAATGAAAGAAATAATTCTATCACACAGATTTTCTATACTTATTCAAACTTCACCTTACTGCATTCGAATATAAAATTAAAAATAAATTGCTTAAGGATAAATAAGGAAAAATGTTTATTATTTTTGATAACTCGTGTACACTCTACTGTGACATACCATAATTTAAATTTAATTGAACGGTAATAATTGCTTATTTTGTGTTTCCATACAAATTCTATTCATTCAAGGTGTACAAAATTTCTTTTTTTTTTGTAGAAAATTACTAACTGCATTATTCAAGTCTAATTCTACATTACATAATGTCTTCTATATATCTTATATATTTCATAAGTTTACATATATGAATCATATTTTATAATTTACCTTTTATAATTTCAGGATATTGCAAATTCAAAAAATATTTGTAACAATAATTTCATCATTTCCTTTTATATTTTCTTATATATATGAATCTTCAACAATTTGAAAAAAATAATGTCAAAACATAAGTTTTGTCACACTATTTTATAAAAATTTGCATGAAAGTTTTTATTAGCACGAAATACTTCCAAAAATGTCACAAATTCACGCTTGAAAAACCTTGCCCCATTGGTATGCCGCCTTACACTCATTTAATAGATCTCCTGTGATGTAAGTGTCAAAATTAAAACTTGTACTCATAATGTATTCTTCAAATTTATTTAGAAATATTTTGAATTCTGAAATAATTTCATTGGGTGCTGTATAGAAATTAATTATATTGAAAATATTATTACCTTTTACAATGCTAATGCTCAAGAAACTGTTGGAACAACCAGTGCTGGATAGTCGCAAAAGATGTGCACTGCGTTTTCGTCACCGCCCCCATAAAATCTGCACAGGGGGAGCGCGACTTCTTCAGCCTGTGCAGGTGGTGCCTCAGTGGGCAGTGTTCCGTAAAGAAATTCGCAATAGCGAGAACCCGGCTGCAGCTCATCCTAAGCAGCTCTGCGGTGAGTCCGTTGGAGCACGCCGAAAGAAACACCTTCGCATGACGACACCCTTTCGTGCCCCGCCAGTGAAGACCGCATTTCGCCGCAAGCAGGCATGCAAGCCTGGCCGCCTCGACGGAAGAAGGCATAACACAGAAAGGCAGCGGCTGCACAAAGTCGGCCCCAGATCCGCTCCGCGCCAACCCACCGGCAATCTCGTTGCCCGCATGACCACTGCGGCTCGGCATCCAAATGAGCGTGACTCTGTTCTCCGATGTCAATTCCACAAGTGCAGCGAGGCAGTCCCAAATCAGCTTGGATGTAACGTAAGCCGAATGAAGCGCTAACAATGCAGCCCTGCTGTTCGAGAACACATAGATGGCAAGGTTTTTTTATTTCCTTTCTAAATTGATTCTCAAAGAGATCTCTATTGCATATATTTCGACTTGGAACTCCACGTAATATGGGTCAAGGATTGCATATAAATGCGTGTCCGGGCGGACATCGTACACACCACAACCCACGCCCACCTCCGTTTTGGACCCATCTGCATACCACACGCACGAACCCGACTCAAGTACCGGGCCACCCCGATCGGAAAACAGAACCCTGTAACTGCGTTCAAAGCTATACCACGGCAGAGACGCATCCGACATGGTTATTCTTAGAATCGGATCGCTCTCAATGAAGTCTCTGTGAGTCCTGTGGGCCAACTTGAATCCCGGCCTGCGGACACCCTTTTGCAACGGAGATGAAGAGTTTATCGCCAGTTATGCTGGACTTAATAATCCTATCCTGTAGCATCCGATTAACCCATCTGCTAGTCGTCGCAATCTATCTCTCGTTTGTGCAACGACTCACAGATGACATGATATGAAGTGTTTCCGCAAGCTCCCACAACATTCAGGAAGCAGCCAACCGCCCCCTTCTGCACATTCAATGAGTTTTCAAGGACCTCTACCAGACTCTGCAGAGCGAGTGCAGTAGGCCTTCTTATGCAAGGTATTGATTCCCAGTGCGTCGTCCCGTATGAATCCATTAATCCCTTTTTCATTGCTTTCAATAGAAAAGAAGTAAGGCTGATGGGATGGAAAGACGGCTTATGGGACGTGGTTGCGTCGTCGCTTACCTGCCTTCACTTTCACATAGCTGGCACAAAAAATTTCCGACAGTTTTCTAGCTATATATTGGAAACCCCTCTGCAAAGACGCAAGATATATCCCGTCATCACCTGGAGATTTAAAGAGACTAAAAGAGAAAACAGCCCATCTAATCCTGCCCATCGTGAAGACTAAACGGGATTGTAGTCAGTCATCCCTCTTGGGCCCGGATGCCCTCGGTTCAATGACCGCATTTGAGTGATTTCGAAGAATCTCCGAGTCAGGAAAATGCGTTGAGGCCGGAGTTATGAAGCCATCAGGCCGTTTCGTCAGACCCAACCCGCTAGCATACTTTTTGGAAAGCACCTTGTGAAGATGTGGACTGCTGGGGAGTTCATCAATGCCCCTGCAGAACGCGCTCTACGAACTTCTCTTAGCTTTCCTAATTTCTTTATTGCATTTCGTGAGTGTCCCTTATACTCCTCCTGCGAGCCCAACGCCTTGGCCTTATTGAATAGCTTTCTGGTCCATAGTCTAAACCTTGAAAGTTCTTCATTCTATCACGGGCACCTTCTCTTACTCCACCTCGGCTTAGCGCAACAGCTCCAATGGTAATACCCACCATCAAGGCCTCGCTGGACAGTACGATATCCATCACCGATCTGACAGAAGTAGGAATGAATCCAATCCCATCCATGAGGAGCGTTTCGAATTGACTCCAATCCGTGGATTGGGCCACCCGATACATTTATTCTGCCCGGCCATTGGCATCACTTCCTATTATCAGTTGGAAGCCCCTCCTTCCACAAAAATCCTCTAGGTCTTTAAGTTGTTCGTCTGGATGGACACAGTCTCCCGGCAGGTAGGATGAGCATACAATAAGCTCTGTCGAACCCTCGGAAGACTTCACCTTCACCAACGCTGCTACCTGATCTTTGAGGCAGTAATCTGCAATGGGAAGATGTGTTAGTCTTTTAATAAACAAAATGCTAGACCTAGGCCTGCCTCCAATTGTATTACCATTCAATAGCTCACCTGTAAGGAACTAAACCTGATCCTTCACTATGTAAGGCTCTTGGATAAGTGCGATATCGAGGTGATTCTTCACAAATCTATGTGCCAGAACATCAGTAGATGCTCTAGCATGCTGTAGATTTATTTGGACTCACCTCACAGCCATATCATTTTCTGCGGCTCTTGTTTGCCCTTTAGACAAAGGCTTCATATGGGCCTTCCTTTCCATTTCCACCTTTTTAAGCATATTGGTGGTACTGTGGTACATCTTTATTTTGTCATGGAACATTTTCCATGGTTTCATCTTATTGAACATTTTTTTTTATTGTTTTTATTCAAATTATCATTCAAAATAAGTATTATTGAAATCCTGAAGGAGCACATATGTAAATTGGACATTCTTTTTATGGTTTCTACTCTCTATTTACAAAGTTTATAAAATAAAAATTCAATAAATTTACAATTTTTGTTGTATGTGCATTAAAAATTATGATCTGTTAAAAATTTTCTATCATTTATAACGGATGCATCTGTGTTTATGGATGTGTTTACAGTTGTACATAGTTTTTCTTATTCGCATTTTTTTTTCTTGTTTTTTCTACCTCTGTACTTGCTTTGAAGTGCACCGAGACGTATTAAGGCCATCATTTGAACAAATCTATTATATTGCATGAATTTTTATTCTTTTCTCCTATTTTCTTCCTCTATACTTTTTCTTCTATACGTTCTTTGTAGTGTAGAACGTATAGAAGTGTAGTCTTTTCAATATAGAAAAATTAGGAAAAAATTTTTTTTTTTTTCTTTTCTTTTCTTCTTTTTTTTCTTGTTTTTTTTTTACTAAATATAAAGAGTTTTAGAACTTTTTCCAAAGATTCTTCCTAGGTTTTTGTTTTGTTTTTTGTTTTGCTCAAGCTTGAGTTTTAAAATGTATTCTTCTTGTGCGCAAAATAGCAACAAAATGAGAAAAAGAAGAAAATAATGAGGAAAAAAAATATAAGTATATAATAAGAGAGAAATCTATGGAAAATTCATCTTATTCATTTTCAAAAAGCCAAACGTAATCTTTTGGAAATAGCTGCAATGCAGTCTCCTGTAATAATATTTCTATTTTCATCTTTTCATGTTTCAAATTCATAGTATACGGTGATGGTTTTCCATGTATCTTTTTTTTATCTTTTATTGTAGACTTTTTTTTATTTTCCAGATTTTCTTGTTTTTTTTTTATATATTCGTATCTCTCTTTATTGTGATGGTATATATTTTGCACAATTTAAAAAAATAAAATAAAAATATATACTTGTACTTTGTATGTAATGTAACTGTTAAGGAAGTGAAAATGGATACTTGTATAGGTATATTATAAGGTGTAGGTTCTGCTTTTCAGGCTTTCGATTCTAGTTTGGGAAACCCGCCGTACTGGACTAGTATACAGAGTTGAGGAGCGGAATGGTAACCTACACTCAAATTTGTTTTCTTTTCTTTGGAATGCTGCATTAAGTACACACTTTCCAGTTGTTATCAAACGTAGAAGTTTTGTTCTCCTGAATTTTTCCTGAATCCTGAAAATTTAATATGAAATAAAATGTTTAAATTAAAACAAATTGTAGAAAAAAGTAGGTTTACTTGAATATAATTGAAGAGGTAAGTGAACAAAGGGGTTAACTTACATTTTGACGAAAGTCGAGCTGATCATTAAATTTTATATGTTTTTAAATGTGATTACTCTTATAGCTAGAAACTTAATAGAAGACGAGGTTGACAGTGCATATAGGAGCTAAGAAACAAAAAAATTAATATTTTTGCAATTTGTTAATGAAAAAGAAATGTTAAGATGCAAATATAAGTTAACCCCTTTGTCCACTTACCTCTTCAATTACCTACATAATTTTCAGTTACTAAAGAAAGGAAATTACGGTAGGCTAGTCACCTACCTAGCTAACTCTCTATGACTATAGAAACTAGGGCATGATAGATATCATGCACTAGCCCTATACTCCTCCTAGGAGTGAAGAAGGAAAAAAAAAAGAAAGGAAATTATGAACTAACTTTTAGTTTTGGAAGGTAAATGATACTATACAATAGTATGTAATTTATTTAGTCATGTTATTGATAAACTTAGTCATGTTATAGATTGTAAAGGAATAATGTGTCACCAAAAAGAAAAACATGAAGAAAAAACCGAATGAGAAAAATTTTATTTTAGGAAGCAAAAAAAAAAGAACTTGGAAAAATAGAAAAATCTATCAGTTCCACGAATCTTTTAAGAGACCGTAAAACATAATTTTTATATTTTTGGTAGTTAGGAGTTTCCAAAATATCCGAAAAAAAAAAAAAACTATTTTTTTTTCTTCATTTTTTTTTTGATTCTTTGATATCTGTGTTCAATTCTTTTATAATACGAAATTTTCAATTCGAATTTCAAGTGTATCCGCTTTCATCTTTTATTTGGAAATCTTCTTTTTGTATGATGCATTTTCGTTTTTCATTTTTTTTTGTGTTTGGTAACTATTGTGTAAAAAATGTCTACATTATGCAAAAAGGGAATTTTTAAAAAAAGAAAACAAAAAAATGTGGAAAACTCAAATAATTACAAAAATAATGGTTGACTCTTTTCTTTTGGAAAAAAAAAAAAGAATCCGGAAAAAATTTTATGGTTTCTCTTTTATTATAGTAGAATGATTTTTTGAATAAAAGCTAATCGTAGTGTAAATTGTTTTATTTATTGAAGATATAAGAATTAAAATGATGGATGATAGGTGGATGAATTTCATTTAAAAGAAATTTGTATTGGTTAGATTCCAAACTTCCTTTCCATAGCAGTGATAGGACACACCACTGTTGTTATGCAACTCTTAAGATGGTCATGACCTCACGCGAGTGCTCTAATACTGAACAACTCTCAATTACAACACATTACCTCACATCATTGGTGTAGTGGTTATGGCACCGGCCCTTTAAACGAAGGGTCTCGGGTTCAAACCCCGGTCAGGTCACTATAAAAATTATATTCAATATTATATAACTTAATATGCAATACTAATAAATATTATACAAGTAATTTTCAAATATTCATAATATTCGATACTAAAGACTAAGAAAAAATAAACAGTAAAATATTAATAAACTGAAATATAAAATATAAATAAAAACTACGGTAGGCTAGTCACCTACCTAGCTAACTCTCTATGACTATAATGACTATAGAAACTAGAGCATGACAGATATCATGCACTAGCCCTATACTCCTCCTAGGAGTGAAGAAGGAACAAAAAAAAAAAAAAAAACCTCACACTAAAATCGTCTGACCCCCTTAACGAAGTCCAATAGACCTCTACGACAGCTCTTCCAGACATCTACCCCATCCCTTCTAAGTCATACACGCTTAGTCGTGCTATATACTTTGAAGTCATCCCAAAGCACCTCTCCTATTTTCGTAGTTTCCATATATATAACTCTAAAGTCTTCTCAAAGACGAGAGAATCGAAAGATCAATTTCTGCCACATTAGTAGCCGGCTCTAACAAGCCAATTCCTCATATCTCTCATTGTTCACCGCATTAGAATGATCCCAAATGCAACACATAGTCAGCCTACTGTTAAACTTCCAAAATGACGTCCTGATGATCAGTCTACAACATATTGTCAAGTGAAAGGTATGGTTTATGTATTATGCATTTTGATTTGGGATGTTGATAACACAAATCTAATTGGACAGTTTGAAGCAGTTAAAAGTTTGTGGTGAATTAAAAATCTTGATGCAGAATCTAATTGAATATTTCTATTCAAAGGCATTAAGCAAAACCTTAAAGAACTTGATGCTGAGTACAACAAAACCTCTATCAAAATGAAAATATGACAAAATACTCTTATATGAAAACAAATTCTGGGGCATCTAATTTTAATAGCATTGCCGTCTTTTGTTATCAGCATTATTTTCGTATTTAATTTAAAAAATTCCAATAAATTTTAGTTTTTTATTTTTAAATTTGAAATTAACATCAAATTTTTTTTTTATTAAATGACCGATTTTAATATAAATGCATAAATATTTTTGCTTTCAAATATTATGTAAAGCTGACGATAAAATATTGAAAAGGTCCTGAAATACAAAATACTTTAAGAGATTATGATTTCTTTATTTCCTTTTTTATTATTTAGTTTTCTTTTTGGTATTTTCAAATAAATTAGAAAATGTGTTTTTTTTTATATCTTAAATTTAAAAGAATTTAAATGTATATACATATGCAAAAATAAAAAAAAAACAAAATCTCTATGAATAAAATTCAAATTTAGTTAAGATCCCAGTGAAGCAGCACACATAATAATACAAATTCTGGGAACGATCGAACGTCTCATTTTCCATTAAAATTATACATATATGTACGAGTATATCGTCTATATATATCAACTATAAGTGTATAGAAATATACTAAAATTATTTTCCTTTCTTATGCGATATATAGTGGGTAATACACAGCCGTATGTACGAAATACTATACCAATTTATGTATAAATATGTGTATGTTTAGGTATAAGGTATAAAGGATGTATGAATTTGTTATTTAAAGTATTTTTTTTTGCATAAATCGAACATAAAATGGAAATAATAAATACCATTGAACACATACATACATACATATTTGGGTATGTTTTTAAATGTTGATGAAAAAGTGGAAGAGTCAAACGGAATGTTCGCTTTCCTATACCGGAACCGAAACAAAGTGCAAAAAAAAAATTTTTATAATTCTCATATTTGCTCTACCTACACAGAGTTTTCAAAAATTTTTTATTAAAAAAAAAAAAAAATGGAATAGAGATGAAAATGAGGTTAAACCCTTTTCCAAAATTGTTGTACTTATATCTTTATTTTTTTTAAAACTAACTTAAATCTAGAAAAATTTATTTTTTACGAGTAGGTGCGTCGAATTGTTTCTAATATTTGTAATGCTCAATTTTATATTGTATGAATATTGGCACAACATTTGGTTTAATATCATAGTTTAAATTCGTTCAAACAAAAATGTATGTACAATGTGTGTGAGTTCAAACATATCTGTTTGCTTCGTTTCTTGGTAATAATTACTTGTATTCTCTTAAAATTTCGGTTACTTGCAAGAATTATAAGTCTTTTCCTTTTTTAGGTCTTATGTATTTTTCGTTCCTAACAGTAAAACATTAAAATAAAACTTAATACAAAATATTCGATTTAAAATCCAAATGTTTGATTTACATGTTCGATTAGGTACGGCTTATGTTCGAACATTGTGCATGGATTTTGATTGTTATACAGATTTCGATCATTTTTACATATCAAACTTTTAAAAAAATTTTCAATGACACTTGAATCGAACAGAAATTCTTTAAATCAAACAAAATTTCGGAATAATGTTAGCGCAGTTTGGCTAACACTCCGTCATTTTAATTTCAAATAAAAGTTTTTAACCAAACTCAATATATGCTTCATAATTTTGTTTTATCATACAAAAGCTGATTTCAAACAATCAGATTACACAAAGTGTATGAAGCAGGTTTAATATTTTAATGTGGTCTACGAATTTCTGTTAGATACCTTCAGGTTAGGTTGATTAACGTTTTTTTGTTTTGTTATTATTTTGTGTTTCATGTAAATTTCATTTGTGCTGGTTTTAAGATAGGGTAAGGTAAGGTTTTTGCCTGTAGTAAATGTTTTTTGTTGTTATTTTTTTAAACCATTCTTTTTTTTTACATTACCCATATTTCATTATCATAACGAAAATATTCGATTTTTTTTTTGTAATCAAATGTTTTTTTTTTCTTCATTTATTTATTAAATTGAACCCGATATTTCGATTTCTAATTTTTTTTTTTGGAAAAATAATAAAAAAAAAAGGAGAAAGAAAGAAAGAAACAAAAGTATAAATAAGTTCGAAAAGATTTTTCTTTCATGTAATTAGAAATGGGAATACTAAAATTTATATCTGGCAACTATAGGAGCTGCTATAAATTTCCGAAAAAAAAATTAATTTGCTTCCTAATTAAACTGGAATAGGTTCTAGAAGCTGCTTGGTGTTTATATTATCGAAATTCAGATTTAAAATGCTTACGACTTACATTTCGAAAAGCTATTATTTACAGTTGATCGTCGAATGTTGGTTTGGTTGAATACGTAGCGTGTTGTCCTGATTCTGTTTGTTTTATTACAATTATTGTAGTAGAAAAATTTTGCAGAATCCTGTTTAATACACCTTGATACAACCACTGGTAGAATAACTACATTTATTATTAATACCCTGTTCAATAACTTACCAATTTTTGTTGGAATTCACTGAAGCACTGCATTGTCCACAGCTGTACAATGTATTCCATCCAAGAGTTTATATTATGTAACACAATAGAAATAAAACTTTAATTTATTTTTTTTTCTGTTAAAATATGGAGGAAAATTTATAAAGATTTTTATAAAGATTTTGGCCGTACTCAGACTCGTACTCATGTTTTTTTATTTCCTTCTTTACAACCGGTATTTAAAGAGAGTAGTGTGGGTTATGTTTGTACATAATAATATATTTAAATGACAAGGAAGAAAAAAAAATCTATTTTAATTTTATGATACATTCTTGTTCATTTTTTTTTTGTTCTCAGATAATAATGTAGAAAAAAAAAATTTCCATTTAAATTGATTTTATTCTTCATTTCGCATATCTTCGCGAGTAAATCGGAAAAAATGGAAATTGTGGCTAAATCTTTTACTAAACGACTTTTTCTTTGAAATTGAGAAATAAATTTTGTTTTGATTTTCTGTTAGTTTTTTCATTTTCCAATTTTCCATTTTTCGAAATGAAAATTATTGATGAAAATTTATAAAAAATAGTGTTAATATAAAAACAAAAAAAATTCTTTTAGATTTTACGGGCTGGAATGATTTATTTTATATTCAAAATTTGAAAATTACTTAAATGTAAAGTAAAAATTTTTCCATTTTTTCCATTTTCATTTTAATTAAAATTTTATGAATATTTTGGTTTCTTTTCTTTTAGATCTTTTAAATTATTCTACAATATATAAAGAAAAGAAATTTGATTTGGTTAAAAGATTTTCAATATTATAGGAAGAAGTGAAATTTTTGCTATATTCATTCTTTTAATATGAAAATTTTATAATTTATTTTATTTCTGTAGAATTTTATTGAAAATTAGTAAAATAATTAAAATTAAAAATTTATTTTCAGCATTATCGCAGGATTCAGCGAGGAAATATTAAACGTGGTTCAGGATTCAGTCAGGAAATATTAAAGATCGAAAAGTTACTTTATTCAGAACTTGTAAGATTACTAACTGCATTCTACCCAACTTTCCAGGAATGTCAAGCTGATGATCTTCGACGCCTGTGTCATTCAGTAATGTATAGCAATGAAACTTGTCTCATGAACAAAAAAGACATTAATAGGATACAGGTTTTCACAAATAAGTACCTCCGCATCATATGCCGAATATTCTGGTCCCACAGAATCAGAAACAGCGACCTTAAAAAATAGGATCCGAGACATAATCAAATAAGCAAGGAAAAATACAGATGGGTGGATCACATACTTAGGAAGCATTAGAATGAAATACTCAGCCACAGGCAAGGCTTTTAGAATAGCTTAAAACCTAAATTAATAATATTGACTAATGACTTATCGACTTCTTTCTGGCAAGGACATGGCACGTAGTTTGCCCACAGTACACGCAGAGATTTCATTAAAAGAGGTTCGATTCTGGAAATAACTATGTCTGATTCTTTTCTGCCACGATACAGTTTCGACTGTGGACGTGTGGTCAAGGAGGCCCGCTATAGGAAGACGTATGAAAATCGTTCCTTCCAAGTGTTCTCGGACAGCAGGGAAGCTAGCACTCCAGTCGACTTAGGTTACATCCAAGGTGGTTCAATCTATAAAAATATAACAGTCGCTGTTTGCGAATTTATGAAATATTTCCAAAAATTGCACATAATAAATTTAATTTTTTAAAAAATGTCTGACAAATCTAATTCAATTTAAGGGTTCCAGCTAATGGTTTTATTTTGGTAATATATTTTCAATAACAGTCTAGTACCATATATCAAATTCTGCTAGACTAATTGAGTTTGGTGCAATTCAAAACTTGAAAGCATAATTAACTTACATATTTTCTCTTACATTTTCTTTAACTGTAAAAAAATAAAATTCAAAGGATTTTATTTTTAAATTTCTTGGAAAATATTTTTTTATTTTGCTTGTTTTTTTCCATCGATAATTTTAATATTGATGAATGATGGTTAGTTGATTTTTAATGAATAATTTATGAGTTGTTTTCCAATTTTAAGCTGTTATTCTGTAAGGTTTTATTCTTTTGGTATCAATTGAAAGGATCATATTGCATCCTTACATTCTTTCTTTTATTACAAAGAAATTCTTTTTAAAATTTAAAACTATCAAGAATATTATTGATGAGCAGCGCAAAATATTTTAGGATTTAAGGTTTCCAAGTAAGTTGTAAGATGTGTTAATTATTCCGTTTATTAGATGGTTTAACAAATATTTCTGCAGTTATAGGCTACATGTAAGAAAATTGCATTCGAGTACTAATAAAAATAAGGGAACCATGATTATTAATTGACAGTCTGATCTGTTATACTTCTTAATTCGTATAACCCGGTATTATACACACACCAATATTAGGTGTACATATACAAATATCTACGCCCTCTGTTGTGTTATATTGTTTTATGTGAAGACTATATACTCTCATTGTATGCTATTTATATAATTTGATTATAGTCTATATTTTTGAAATTCAACACTTCATGTACTTAATTTTTATTTTTCATAAAAAAAAAGTACACCTAATCAAAAAGGACAAATTAAATAATATTAATGTTATATTGTAAAAATTTTATAGCTTTGGCCCTCACAATATATAATACATAAAAATATACAATTTTGTGCCCATTTTGGAAAAAAAAATTTATTCATTTGCATAACTGTAAAAGTAGCTGCCATTTGAATTTTTCTAAACAATTTTATTATAATACACTTGTAATATAATATTTGTTTGTATGTTATACAATGGGATATGAGTGAGTCTGTATAATATTTTGAGAGGATAAAATATTTAATCAATATAAAGGTATATTGATATCAGGAATTTTCTAATAAAATTTAATAAAGGTGTTTTTATTTTTACGAACCAAATTGACTGCTTTTTAATACGAAAAAAAAAGAAAACAAGAAATAAAAACAGAATGAACTAAACAAATTAAATGTCATATAATAAGTTATATGGAAATTTCGAAATTGACAGAATTAAATGGGATAAAGTTTTTAAGGTTATTAAAATTTATGTATATATGCAAGAGTGTGGGCATATTTGAAGGTGTTTCATTTGTACAAAAAGCCTTGTTTATTATAATTGAAATTTAATATATCAAATTTTGTTGACATTTCTAAATTATCATTAGTATGTTATCGAACAAAATGTTAATTTGTTTAAATTTAAATGTAATATATTTGATAATATATTTTAATTCATTTTAATTCAGATGTGATGAACTTTGTAATGAAATTTCTCTTGAACATAAATTTATTCACCATAAACCAATTTAATATAGCCGGCTACGTAGATAATACTTATATTATGTAGTATGTATTACAGAAAAGTTTGCATATTTTTAGGGGAAATTAAATAAAATAAAATTACGCATACAATTATTTGAATATATTGCAAAAATGTCAGTATTATTAGGAATGTCAGTATATAGGTGAATGAAATGATAGCATTTAATTGTATATAGAAAATTTTAATTAATTTAAATTAATGAACTTGCTACCACCACTTTAGTCATTTTGTGAAATGAACCTGGTATTTTTAATCGTATGCTATATATACTGAAAGTTGTGCTTGAAGTTGGAACTTTAGTTGCAGCCATTCGTGGTTTGAATTGGCGTTGTGTTGTGTGGTGTGTTGTTGAGGTGAAGTGTTGTGTGGTGTGTTGTTGAGGTGAAGTGTGGTATGGTGTAGTGTGGTGTGGTGATGTTGTGTGGTGTGGTTGTGGTGAAGTGTGGTGTGGTGTGGTGTGGTGTTGTGTGATGTGGTGTGATGTGGTGTGGTGTGGTGTGGTGTGGTGTGGTGTGGTGTGGTGTGGTGTGGTGTGGTGTGGTGTGGTGTGGTGTGGTGTGGTGTGGTGTGGGGTGATGTGGTGTGGTGTGGTGTGGTGTGGTGTGGTGTGGTGTGGTGTGGTGTGGTGTGGTGTGGTGTGGTGTGGTGTGGTGTGGTGTGGTGTGGTGTGGTGTGGTGTGGTGTGGTGTGGCGTAGAGTGGTGTGGTGATATATTCTGGAATCAAAAACAAGGAAATCAGACAGACAAATTTCGAATGACTAATCGAAACAAATACGTTATCTGAGACATCGTCATAATAGGATATTGTAAGTAAAATAATCTATGATGGCCTCTTTGATTATTTGTTTCAAATAATTTCTTCAATGTAAAAGTATGAAATATTTAGTATGAAATAATGCTATGAATATTATTCAGAGAAAATTCAATATAAACTTTATTTACTTAGAAAACAATTTCTAAAGAAATATTCAACAAATTTATGAATATACGAAGAAAATTCGATTATTATTAATAAAAATATCAAGAGAATTTTCTGCACAAAGAGCAAAAATAGAAAATCGTAATATGAACAAATTTTTAGTAAAAAATCTTACAATGTCCATAAATTCTAACAGAGAAAAAACTATATAATATCAAAGAATGTCTAACATATTTCTCTTTTCAGTTGTTTCAAAATTAAATAAATGTACTTAAATATATTTTGTCTATAGTTTATTATACATTTAATATAGAAAATATGCTATGTAGGAAATAAAATTTTATCCATATATTACACATTTTCTATGGTATATGGCCGGATTATTATTAAACTTTGTATAAGTGCTTACAAATTTTATTTAGCTAGAATAAAATTTATAATAAAAACTTTTTTTTCACAGTAATTATTTGAAATTAATGCAATTTTTGTTTTTCTTTTTTTGAGAAATTATTTGACAAATCTCTAAAAGTATTTTTTAAATAGATTATACAATAAAAAGTTTCTCTTCTCTTTCGATTTTTTTTTTAATATTTCAAATCATTTATTATTATTATCTAAATATACGAGTACATGTGTATGTCATGTTATCTGTGTATGTAAAAAATTGGTATAAATATGCAAGAGACTAAAAATTTTATTTGTCATTAAATTTGGGAAATAATCTTAAATTTTGTTATACTTTTAGAAGCTATATAAGGTAAAGAGAATTAAAAAGGGATGGAAGGAGGGGAGAGAAGTAGAAAGGGAATAGAGAATAGAGGTTAAGAGATAGATATAATAATAAATTTGAAAATCTTTTTCTAAAATAATCTAAAACAAAATATATTGAAATTTTCTCTTGTTTTTTTTTCTAAAAACTTCTTTCAAATCATATGATTAGTTTCTTTCCTACATTTTTTTTTTTTGTAACTAAAAGACCAAAATTTAGATAATTTAATAAATATTTCTGAGAAAAAGAAACTCAACAACAACAACACAACTTATAGTCGTGTCTCATGAAAAAATATCAAAAAGAATTTTAAATAAATTCAAGTAAATTATATCTGGAAAATGGAATGTCCTGGTTTGTCTTTTAGCTTTGATAAGTTGAAAACAGTAAAAGAGAAAATGAACCATATTTGGTATACGTGTGTTAAAATTTAGTCTAACATAAAATGCACGTGTGTGTGTAGATATAGACAAAAATAAAACAAGAAAAAAATAAGAATTTGGTTCTTATCTTCAAAGTAATAAATTTAAAGATTTTGTCCTGTATTTTAATATAATATACACAAACAATTTCTTTTCAGTAGGTGTATGAGGCCTTTATCCTATATACTCAGCTAAGTGCTCATATAAGAAGTTAGGATTTTCATTTTATATTTGAAATTCAATAAAGCTTCTTCTATTTTGTGTATATTTTCTTGTATAACGTACATATTGTATATACTCTATGTGTCTTATATGCGAGAAAAAGTGTAATATGCATAAGAGGCTTCAAGTATCATGATAACTACTTATTATATTTATATTTGTATATTATACATTTACTGGAGGCCGTACATATTTGACGAAGTTATATTAGAATAAGAGAAAATATGTATAATATATAATTATTTCTGTTTTTATTAGAAAATACAAGATGAATGGAACATTTAACATAAAATTTGTAAAATTACATTAAAAACAAAATAAATGAAGAGAAAATTTAAAAAAAAAAATTTGATATGGAACAGCACATAGCCGAATGAATCATGTTAATTTGAAATAATTTGAACGCTATTGAGAGTCACATTACTCGATTTATTACAAAGAATGTACAGGCTTACTTATTTTTAGGAATAACAGTATGTTTACAAAGTGAAATTTCAGTTCTTAATTTTATTTTTTTAAAGTTACCGTTAGTACCGTTAGTAGCATTACATTGCCAGGCCTCTATAAATGATTTTATAAAAATGAGCACCAAAATGAGCTCAAAAATGAGCCATTGAATCAAATTGGCAGAATGAGAAGGAATTCTTAAAAATTGCAAAAAAAAACAAAAATTCAAAAAAACAAAAAAAAAGAGAAAACGACTTGAGGGGAATAAAAAAAATAAGAAATTGAGAGGAAGAGAAAGTTCACTCACTAAAAACAAGAAAGAGATTCTTAAAGTGAGTAAAACAAACATTAAGATTTATTGCATAATTTTTTAACAGCAACATGTTTATATCTTTTGATCATATATTAAGAGTATATACTTGTATATTTTTATATATATGTACGTGTGTTTATTATCACTTCTAAAGTATATGAATGTCGCTATTTTAAAAAGATATAATTCACAAATACAGAAAACATATGTACACACACGTGTTCGTAATATACATATATATACACGTATATTTTGTATAATATGTGAATATAATGAAGAAAAAGAGAGCCGTTTTAAAATTTGTCACATAAATTGCCGGAAACAGAATTTCTAGTTTTTTTTTTTTAATATCCTTTATAATGTCCTTATATTGTAGAATGTCCTTCTTTTCATTTTGATTTTTATTGCACAAAAAAAACATATTATTATAGTCTAAGTTAATTGTCCATTATATGTACAATTCATTTTAATTTTTATTTTTATTGCCTCATGATTGTTGAAATTGCACATATTTAGGGATCAAAATTATTATGGATTATAAGAAGAGAGGGGATATAGAATATATTTATATAGAGGATAAGACAGGGATAATATTATAATTAATATCTGTAATAAAATATTATTTTTTATATAATATAGTCAGGTTGATTTTTCAAATTAAAATTTATTTTATTATTTCTTACATTGTACTCGTAATAGTATGGTATAGTGAAAATCTTGAATGCAAAGACTATAAAATTTAAAGATAATGTCTTGTCCTTCTATATTATTTTATTCGATTTTAATGGATGGAGTGAAAAATATGGAGTCTTCCTTATCTCAGTTTGTTTTAAGAAAATTAATAATTTTTATTTAATCTTTTTTTTATTTCGAATTATTTGTGTGCCACAGTTTTTCTCAATTTATTTAATAGAATTTTTAAATTAAATTGTGCGAAAAATTAAATTTATGGAATTATTTTCTAATTAATTACACTAAAATTTGTAATTGGGAATAAAAAAATTCTTTAGAACTTAAGAAATTAAATTACAATATTAAAATAATATTTTTTTGTTTTTTTTTTTTTTGTGACAGGAATATAAAATATTACAATTTGTATACTGAAGATAATAATTTTCTAGAAATCTTAAAAAATTTTATGTTGAGTCTGTTAAATGGCGTGTATAACTTGGAAGTGCGACCGTTTAAAAGAGTAAAACAAATTTAATTGCAAGACTGTTTAAAATAAAATCTTTTGCCGTATTAAATTAATATTTAAGAATTCTGTTCACATTTTTTTCAATATTCCTTACTTAGCTGACACATTTACACTATATAATCCTTGAAAATTCACTATTAAACTAAATTTTCTTTCTAATAAACATTATTACTTTCCCATATGGGTATTCAAGTAATTCTCAAGTATAGTTTTTGAGAATCAATTAAATTATACTACCATATGGAATTGTAGATGAAGCTAAGTGCTATTATTTTAATAACATAATAACAATATTTAAAGAAAATTGGATTAATTTACAAAATATACAAGAATAAACATTATACAATTACCCTGTTGTCACATTAACAATATTTTCAAATCTTATATTATCTTTTTAGAGTAGAACTCTAATTACACACTATTATGAACATATTCCGCAAGTGCACTTATTTTACACTTATACAATAGCTTTACTTTTATTTTTCTTCAATATGTGAAGTATATGACGTTATCTAAATGAAAGTACATTAAAAGTAAAGGCGTTTTATTTAATTGCCTTCTGGAGGATAAAGTGTTACATAGCATTTTTGTACTAATATTTTTTCTTTTATATTTTTAATTTTCAACACCATTTTTTCCACGAAAAATAAACCACACACTAATTATGTTCATAAACGCGATATTCTCATTTATTAAAAGCAACATGTTGTTGTAGTGTTAATAACCTTAATGACAAACATGCATAATATATATAAGTATACGTAGTATATACAATATATGTATAGATATTTTTTTTTACTAAAGTAACTAGGGTGTAAAATATGTTTATGTGCATAATATAAAATTATTAACTATGATTTCGGTATATAAAAAAACAAAATATTTTAATAATACAAATTTTAAGATGAAAGTCATTTTGTAGGAAATTAAAATATTGTGAATGTATGTGTGAATGTATTTGGTTAGAAAGTCATCATAGTTGCATGTTAATATTAAATTTGTATTTTAATTTAGAATTTTAATAATATATAGACTTTAGTAATAATGGTAAAATTTATGTTATAATAAAAAAATTTTGTATAAAAGTATTTGTAAAGGCCTTATACTAAATCATGAAATTACTTCAGAATTATGTGAGTGATTGTGGAATTATACGATTAAAGGTGTGGTTACTGAAAAATCGACAAATTATGCCTATTGATTGTGTGTTAATAGTCCTTCGATTTTGTCTGAAAATAGGACAAATTACAATTATATTAGCAATATTTAAAGATTTTCTTTTCCAATTCTCAGCGGGACCTTAAGAGCAAATTTATTCGGATGGTTGTTCATGAAAAGCAAATATTTCTGTACTAATTGTAGTGGTTGGATACATTGCAAAAGCATTGATCAAATTGTCTTTACTTTTTCTTAATATTTAATACACTCAAATCTAGCAGACTTCTTCTTAACCTTTAACTTCTTTATTAGGATCAAACTTGTTTACATAAAACTGACGCTATGGCGTTGGTGAGTGGATCTTTCAACTCTGAGTAATTTTCATTCTCAAATATTATAAAATTATTTTTTAATTAAAAAAAAATCCCTAAATATAATTAATGAGTTCATTTAACTATATGATTTTTAAAAATTTTTTAATAAATTGATTTCTTTAACTTTTATTCAAAAATTATTTTGTGTTTTTTTTTTCATTTTTTAAGATTTATTAATAAACATTATAATTTGTTGTTGAAAGAATTAAAAATAATAATCATAAATAAAATTTTTGTAATTATTAATTTGTATACATTTTATTTAATTAATATTTATTATGGTAATGATTGAAATAATGTTGAAATTTAAATTTATAATGACTTTATTTACCACACAATAGCCATAATTTTTACTTTTTGTATAATGGTGTTTATTTAATTGGTGCTAATAATATTTGTGTTATTGCTGATATTATTGCAGTAAAAGTTGAAATAAAGAGAGAAAATTAAATAGTAAAAGTAATTTGCGTTACGCATTTCTCATTATTTTCAATGGAAAACATTTGATGAGAAGAAAAAATAATTATAAAAATTGAGAATAATAATGGCACAAAACAACAATAAAAAAATTATTTTCAAAAGCTTTTAAACTATTCAGAAATCATATTAAAAATTTAGGTCTCTGGTGAAATTATGACCTTGATGTTAAGTTTGCGAATAGCCGCACTGAAAGCAAAGAAACAACGGCTTAGTTTACAAAAAAGGAGAGCACACCCCCTATGGTTTTCTAACCATTCAACCAAATTCAGCTAAGTAGAAGATTATGGTAGTTGCACCCCCCCTCAATCAAGGCACTTTCATTAGACCCAATGAACTCGAGAGTTTTGTCGATGGATGCAGTACAATAGCGGTTTTTAGTAAGCTTAACCATACTGTATGAACTGCGCGGGCATTTTTAAATTTAGAGAATCCCAATTGGCGTCAAGAAACGGCATAGCCTATGTCTTATAAGCCTCAAACCCAATCCAGTGGTGTCATAAGATCCGTATCCAGTGGATTATTTGGTAGTCGGACTTATAGCGGACTGTAGTGAACGGATTCTTTTCTATACCAGATCACCTCATAGAGTATATTGACCTTACTAGTTACGGGGCTTCGGCTTTGTGGGATACTGTTTACAAAAGTCAATGACGCCCCAATAAGAACAAGGTAAAAGTTGTCGAATGAATGAGCCAGAACCAACCACTGCATCTTTTTTTCGTTGACTACTCTTTGGGTCAACTTCGATGCTTCCATTAAATCATCATTGATGGTGGAGGCAATATCGCTGAATGGGTCATCATCGATGAACTGAGTAGGTGATTGAACTACGTTATCCAGTTTCAGAGACTCCACTTTAAACCGGGGATGATAATAGCTGATAGTCTCAGACGGGTGAACTGTAATGGCTGATTCAAAGTAAAGAAGTTGCCTTCCTTTGTACGGTGGAAGTTATTTGAGCTTACGAGGAGTTTCTAATAACAACAAATATTTTATTTTGCGAAAATATTCTTGCAGACTGTAAGTAATTCAATTAAAATGGAAATTTTTCCACAATAACATTAATGAAATTTATTGACATGAATATGCAATTTATTTTCTTTTCAGATATTTTTATTAATTTATTTTAGAATTTTATTATGCAAATTTTTTGATTTAAAAATAACAAAAAACGAAACGCTGCCTAGTTGTCTAAAAGTAATGTAAACCGTAAGTCAACTACACAATTATCGTATAAAATAATGTGAGTATGTATATGAATTACTCAATTTATATATACAAAAATCCCATAATAAAAATGTTAAATTGCAAATACAATATTGTGAAGTTCATTTTTTTATTATTTGTATATAATTTTTGGTTTATATTCTACTACACGACAGAGCAAAAAAATTAAAGAAATTTTGGGTGGAGGTCTCCCATCTCTTCTTTGGAAATCTGTACAACCATTACGTATATACTGCAATGAAAATATGGGAAAAAAATTTTTTTTTTGTTATAATTTTAACTACGTTACGGTTGAATAGGTTTTATGTTGGTATTTTCAATAAAATTTACATAATGGTATTTTATGTTTCCGCTCTAACTATACCAAAAAAAAATATATTTCTAATATGGTATATTGTATGTCCAACACATAAAGTGTCTCTGATTTCAAAAATTGGGAAAATTCATATATGCTTTTAAAGTTTCCATAACAAAATTAAACCTCCATTTTAATTTCGTCTTGTTTGTATACGAATCATATGCAATTTTGGTACTGCAACTTCAAAAGTAAAGTTTTTCTCTTCCTCTATTGCTCCCTCTCCGGTTTTTAAATAAAATGCTTTAATTTTATTTTTTATTCTCTCGGAAAAGATAGAAGTAAAACAGTTAAAACTAACAGAGGCAGCAAAATTTTGAGTGATTTTGAGATGGGAGGACTAGTTACCGGCTTTAAATTTATAATGATACTCTGCCTGGACAATATTTTGAGAGATATTTGAAAAAATCTTCTAAAAAATTTCAAACGCATTTCTTCGAGTGAAACTATTCAAATACGACGGTTGGCTTATTCCCATATGCAAGGACCTAGCTGTCTATGGAGCAAGGAGGGATCATGGTAAAGGCAATGAAAAATTTAGAAAATTCACATACAGTTGTTCTTAATGAAATTACAATTTACAAAGTAAAAAGGAAATATTTAATCTGTTTACACACCCTGTAAACAATTTTTTTTTGACATATGATGTCAAAAAAACCTAAAAAAATAAAATAATGTTTTATAAGGCCATATCATTATATTTAAAATAATATTTATAAATGTCCTAAATTGAATTATGGCTATTAAAAATTTTATGAGCCATTCGAAAACTAACTTCTGCAAAAAAAAAAAATTATTTTTGTTAAAGATAGAAAAATCAACCATAACATTCATATTTTTTTTTTTGTAGTAATGTCAAAAAATTTATGACAGAATACCAGATAATCACTGCAATGACACATTAACATAAAATGTCGGTCGAAATGCAAAGTAGTTATTTTTTTTTTTATTTTGTATAAAAATGGGTTTTTTCTAACAATGTTTTTTTTTTCTCTCTTTTTATGTTTTTGGCAATCGTTTTATGAAGTGGTAATTACACTATAGTACTTTACATTTAATGGATGGAAACAAAGGAGATTCGTACAAATAAATGAGTGGAACAGTTTTTTTTTTAATTCGTTTAAAATTATTATTTAAGTGTTGTGGAAGAAAATTGGAAGCTTTTCTTTATTAAAGTGCAGGTGTTCTTAGTTGTAGTGTTATAGATTTTGGAGACTGTAGATTTGCAAAGGACCCAAATGTGGTAAGAGAACATCTCCCACCGCAGACATTCGTGATTTATTGCATAGCTCCTTCTCGCTCCCGTCTATAATATGCCTGTTATAAGTGTCAAGCTCGAAATATTCGTAAGCAAATTGGTAGAAACAAGCATTATAGTATTTATGAGGCACTCTTGATATATGAAAATTCACTACATTATAAGACACATTTCTAAAACTCTAAATCTTTCTTGCAAAATACAAAATTAATTATAAAGTCTCCATTTCAACTTTTACAATTTAAAAAATAGACATGCAATACACTTTTCAATTTCATAATTTTTGTTATGAGGTTTTTAAAATATTCAAGAAAATTAAAAATTTCCAATTTTATTTTCCAAATTTTTCATAAGTTTTTATGATCCTAAGTTGGTTAAAGTGTAAAGATTTGAGAAAAGAGAAAAAAAAATTAAAAATTCAAATTTTTTACTCTCGCATAATAACTTTTTATTGGTGGGGGTGGAAATCTCTCTAAAGTCAATAAAAAGAACACAAGAGCGAAAAAATTACACAATTTTTTAATTTTTTATTGGACTCCAAGGTTAGTCGGTAAAAGAAAACTTGATAAAAAATTAGAATTTCTAAATTTTTTATTTTTGTAAATTTTCTGCTTTAGGTTTTTTTTTTTTTTGTTAGATAACAATATTTAGCGTCTTCGGTGTTTCTTGTACAAAAAATTTGGCAAATTATAACAAAAAACCGCAACTGAATTTCAAAAAGAATTGTACTTATAGCTTTTGAAAAATGTTCGAAATAAATTTTATTAAAACTTCCAAAATAATTGTATGCAAATTATATTTTTTTTTTCTTTAAGTAAAAAATTTTCATTCAAATTCTCATTAATCAAATAAAAATGATTTTTAAACTTTATCTTATAAACTCATAAACTTCAAATGAAATATTTAAGATGTATTCGAAATTTTATTATAACTTTTTAGACATTTAGACTCATACCCTCATAAATTTGAACATTATTTGTACATACATATAGGACCGGTTCTGATTTGTTTGACGCCCTACGCGATTTCCGAAAATTGCGTTCGCTCTCCCTTCCCTCTCCCCTCCTGATAAATTGCGAATACATCACTTTCTTGCGATAATTGAATACAAGATTAGTCATAGGGTTAAACTTTCAGCTTTTTATTTTAGAATTTTTCTGAATAGGAACATGTACCGTTAAGTTAATTTCACTGCAAATAGAAAAAAAAAATTTTTTTGGGAAAACACGTAAAGGAAAAAGTATTTTCTAAAATTTTGTTTTTTTTTGAGTCCACAATGGCGTCCATGTCTTCCCGCGCCCATTGCAAATGTTTACTTTGCCAATATGGTAGATCCGGCACTGCATACATATATTCGTTTGTGTTACCACGATGTACAAATGCATGTATGTATTTGTTACTTTGATATGAAATAAAATCTAAAAATAAGTTGGAAAAAAATTTGGACAAATAAAATGCATGAATAAGCTTTTTTTTTTATTTTGTGCTATTTTTATGCGGTACCTTAAGGACATAACAATATTGTTATATTATAAAAATGATTTATATAAAAAATTTAATAAAGATACTGAAAAATCTAAAAAAGAGAAAAATTAAACAAACGAAAAAGATCGAGAAATTATCGTCATCAATCATAAATCCTTGCAAAAGTATCCTTATCAAAAATCTTATAAAAAGAAAATTTAATAATATTTAAAATGAATTTTTTTTTTATATTTATCCTTGGATATTACATGACGTATAAAGTACATACACTATGTATTATATGATTATAAAACAACTACGTATGTGTATGTATGTATGTAAATTATGTGTATGTGTAAATAAGTAGATGCTATATAGGTAATAAATTCAGATTAAGTCAATTCGGTTTGTAATGTAGCACATTTCTACTCAACAGTTCAATGCAGACTTTTTGAAACTACTTTTTTGCAATTGCATACTTTTAGGATGAGACCTCCCCACTCCATATCAAAACAAAGCATTTTAATATTGTGGTCGAATTTGACGGACAAAAGGGTTAATTAAGATGAAAAATAGAGACCACACTCTAAAGGCGTTGCAATTTCGGAAATATAATATGCCGAAAACGGAAATTTAAAGTAATTTTTCGGGAGGCGATAACGTTATGTAGATGGGGAAGTAGAATAAAATTTTGTTCAGGTATAATTCTATGAGTAACAGTCTAAGGGAATTAGAATAATACAAATTTTATTAAGAATTTAAGAGCAAATAAAAGAAGTGATTCAAATAACCTTTTAACAGAGAGACAGAGATGGAGTGATTTGCCTTTAATAATAAGTCTCTCATAACAAAATCGCGAATGAACGGATCGATTAAAGATATTTAGCACATTTTTTTCAATATTTCAGAAAATATTCTAAAAAAGTGACATCTAATCAATTTTAATAGAAAAATTAAAATAATTTTTTTTTATTTTAGAACAATGAAAACGGCAACGTAACAATCTTTAAAAAAAAATAATCATTATGATCTTAAAAAATTGTTACCTCCAACTACCACTCTAGACATTCGAAATTTACTCTGAATATATAATGCAGTATTAATAGTTTTTCAGTCATAATTATGTGTACCTAATAGGCAACATTTATGTAATTGATGCCTCCCACTCTCATTCCAAGTTCATTTGAAGTGTAATTTTCGATTAATTTTGTCTGCATTGCATCCAAGGAATGAAACATCATTAATTTTACAATCATGTAAGGTTAAGATTTTTTTTTTGTGAAATTTTCAATACACACACATATAACTAAATAGAAAGTTTTAAAAATTTTATTCTTATCATTTGTTGTGTCATAAACATCCGCATTCTTATGACAAAAGAATATGTTACAGTTTTTAATGTGGTAAGAAAAGAAAAAAGAGAAAGATAATTTATACTCTTGTCAATTGATTTTCAAATGTAATTGATAAAGTGATTAGTTGAAGACATATTGTATAATACGTGTATGTCATATTTACAGTAATATATATATAGTAAATTAGGTTAATAAGACCTATTAAATTATATTGAATTTATACTGAAATTCTGAAAATTTTTAAATGAGTACAATATTTATGCTTTAAGATAATTTCTATAATTGTAGATAATTTCTATACCACGCGAATTTATTAAGATTATTATTTAATTTTTAAGTTATTAAATAACATTTTTCTGTCTAATAAAGTAATTTTATTATAATTTCAGAATTTGCAAAATTCATAGTGTAATTTACATTTTCAATTTAATTATTTCATTTCATTTCTTCTTACAGGATTTCATTTTTTAATCCTGTAATGATTCTTATTGTTGAAACGGTAAACAACTTTAACAGTTTAATAAATTTATGTCATTTATATAATTTTTAAATTATTAATTAAATTTTAGATCAAGAAATTTATTTTGCCTGCTTATATTTGTTCAACTTCTTTGTAATGATGCTAGGATATTCTATTGGAATTAAAGGTAATGTTGAATCCCTTACATTGTGCATTTGGACATTAAAATAGTGAAATTTAATTCGTTTACTTTTTTTGTTAAATGGCTGACATTTTCTTTTAATATTTTAGTAGTTAATTTTTTAAAAATGCGAAAGATAATTGAAGATTATTAATTTATCATTATCCTGGTTTATTTTGTTTCTAGAAAATTAGAAAATAATTACGTTTTGAATGGAATTTTAAATGGTAGATTTATCATGATCTATACTTCATTTAATTGAATTTTTCATATAATAGAACTACGTGAAGTGAGTCTATGTTTATATTATAGTGGTATACTAATGTCCCAATATGGAACTTTTCTTTTTTTTCTTCCTTGTTATTCGCCTTGGGAACATAGGGCTTCAACATATCTTCTCCAATTCTCTCTGTTTTGTGCCCACGTTCTGCATGATTGTTCTAGCTCCTTATTCACACTTCTTCTCCAGGTTTTTTTTGGCTTCCACACATTTCTTTTTCCTTGGGTACTCTACTCAAGAGCCTGACGCGTAATCGGTTTTATTTGGTGCTTTAGAATATGACCACTTCCATTTCCTTCTTCTTATTTGTATGTCTATTGTTTCTTGTTTCGTAATCAGCCACAGCTCTTGGTTCATAATTCTTCTTGGCCAGAATATTCGACGCATAAATTTGAGGCATTTGTTTACAAAAACCTGTATCTTCTGCATATTAGCTTTGGACACCAAGCATGTCTCACTTCCGTGAAGCAGTACCGATTTAACACACGTGTTGAATATTCTTAATTTAGTTCCGCGTACTATGTGAGTTGGCTTCCAGGTTACTCACAACCTGCCGAATGCTATTTTGCCTTAGTAATTCTATGCTCCATGTCTTTATTAGTTCCCTCATCTGTAGTTATTGTGCTGTCCAGGTATTGAAACTCGGATACCTCTTTAATTGGGATACTCTATATGTAGATGAGTACTCGACCCGTGCCATTAATTGCCATCAGCTTGATTTGTATTGTGTTTATTTTGAGACCGGTTTTCTCTAATTTTTCAACCAACTTGCTTCTATCATTGCTATTTTTCTGATTGTTCTCTGATATAATTGCCTCTACTATTTCTCTGATAGTTGGTGCTCTCTCTGCCGATAGTAGTATCTTCTCTAATGTTTGGCTATATATCTTCGAGTTCTGTAATTTGGGTTTGCATGTGGGTTCCTGCGAAGTCTTCTTTCCATTTGTTCAACTGATCTTGGGTTGTTGTGAAGAGACTACCATTCTTGTTCTTTATCGGTAATTTTCAGTACATTTTACTTATATAATTTTTTTGGAAACAAACCGTTGACTACACAATTCAATACTGTCTTCTGATTCGATGATACCGGAGTGTTGTACATTTAATAACACTTATGGAATATGTATCTAGATGAAAACAATTTACATTATGGGCTGATAAAACATTATTATTGTAAAGGATATTCTATGTTATATATAAAGTTAACCTTAAGTCTTAAATTTAAAAGAGAAAACAATAAAAATTAAGAAGGAAAAATTAATATAAATTATTAAGTTATAAGAGTTAAAAATGAGAATGGATAAGATAAGAAATGCATTTATCAAAACTACTATAAGTATCTCATTATTCTTCTTCTTCTTCCAATAAACAATTATTCTCATATACAATATACAATGTATTTGGAATAAATAAGTATGTAATATGCAATATAATAAGATAAATGCTTGCATTATTGTAGAAAACTATGTATACGTTATATATAGAAAAATATGAAATATTTAAATTGATTTGAAAGCTTATATACCAAAAATAATAACGAATTGGAAAATAAAATATTATCAATAAAATCCTGATTCTCGATTATATACCCGTGTATATATAGTGTATATTATACGTTACAGTAAGACCAGAAGTAAGAACGGAAATGATCCTTGAATAAAGCTAAAGAAATAATAATCTTTGTATATTATATACATAATATATAAGAATTTATTTTCGAAAGTAATTTATTTATTTGTCGTCTCAAAAAGAAATATTTCCTGTGAGATATTAATGAAAACTATGAGTATAGTTTTCATCTTAACTTTTATCCCACAAATATATTATATACATTTGGATTATATATCAATATATGACGTACACATATACGTGTTCAATTCTGTATAATAGAATATTTATCTTATAATAATAATAATTTGGTGTATGTAAGAAATTTTCTTTTAATTGAAATAAAATACAGAATAATGATGAATTTTCATATATGCAATAATAATCTAGAAAATATTGGTTTTCTTAAAATTTTGTAAGAAATTTAAATTTTGATTATTTCTGGTTTACTTTGAATTATTATTAAGGAATTTGAATTTTTATAGAAATAAGAGAAATATTTTTAAATTTCAATCACCATTTATCATTTCAATTGGAATTGAATTTAGAAATACAGAGTGCGACATTTATAATATTTATAATAGTACAAGGTATTTTAAATCCTGGCTGGTGGGCATACCGTTGTGGAATATCCCTACGGAAAAGTTGCTCGGATTTATCAGAAGGGTAAGTCTCAAGGAGGTGTTCTAGGCAGGACACTGCCCATTCGTGATGGGGGCCACAATAGATTTTTCAGGTCGCGGTGCAGCATTACGCAATTCTACAATCTACAGTCTACAATTTACAAGGTGTTTTGAATTAAGCGTATATATTTAATTAAATATCAAATATATTTTTCTAATTTAAGACAATATTTCGAATATATTTTCGAAAAAAAACTAATATAAATTTTCGGAAATGTTGATTTATTCTTGAATTGCTTTATGCAAATAAAAATATTATAAACGAAAATCACTTTGCATAAAAGAGTATCTAATTGAGAGGAGTAGTACTACAATTTTTTTTCGGCAGATGGCCAGAAATTTATTTTAAAATGAAAAATAAGAAAGCCATTAATTCTGACATTATTATTTAAGGTTTTATGCGTGTATAACAGAATTGCCTCTTAGAACTTAGAACAGCTCTCCTGTTCTTATATCTAAAGAGTTACTCTCACTTAATAATCGTTATAGCATTTTGAAATATTAAATTCTCTCAAAAAGAACGCTCTCATTTTATATGAATTCAAATGATTTTTCTAATATGACACAATAATTTTTGTCTTATTACTCATTCACCAACTCTTCCATAATATTAAATTTGATGGATTGTCCATTATTTCGAAAAATTATAATCTATTTACAGTGGATACTTTGATGAAGTTTCTTTTTTAAAATGTTACATTATAAATTGTTATACACATGTATAACAACATGTACATGTAAGAACAATGTATATAACGTGCAAATATCACTTAAATAAATTAAAATATTGGACCATAATAATAATTATTCTTATACTCCGTACTCTTATATTGAAATTATTAAAGAGGACTATGTGTATAAATGAATGAATAATTTGCAAATAAGGTGGAAATAAAAATAAACAAAAAATAAAAAATGCTTTTTTACCTTTTTGTTTGTTTTTTTTTTTTTATAATAATTCTTTATTGAATCATTTTTATTTTAATTATCCATCCATTATCATAATTATTTTGTATTTTATCTATGTACACACACAGCGCATTATTCACTTTTCTTTATTTTCTTTTTATATTATATTATTGTGTTATACAACTTTTCTGTTATATACGGACACTTGACATTTTATTTTAATGTGATAAAATTCTCATTGTTTATCACAGTTTTTATTAATTAATTTATAATTATATAATTAATGTTATCCTTTTTGATAAATTTTCTTCGCCTTTATTTTTATATATATATTTTTTTTTTTAATTGTTATATTGTATAAAAGTTTATAATTGTTATATGTGTATTACAGTATATGAGGAGAATGTATACAGTACTTGAATAATAAAAATTGCATATATTGGCTTTCAAAATGGTACACAAAATAATAATTGTGTTGTGACATTTTTAAGAGCTGATATAAATAATGATAATAAAAATAAAAGTGGGAAAAATAATAAAAGGGAGAGAGAGAAAGAGAGAAATGATAATGCAATGATTTTTGAATTTATATTAATTTTTTAATTGAATGGTAAGAAAAGAGATTGAAAGAGATACATAAGATTTTTTTTTTTGTGTTATTATAGTTGGTGATATATTGGAGAAATTTAATTGACATTAGCATTATTGAAGTAATTCAAAAAAGTTTTTAAAGTTCTCTCAATGTTACGTTGATTTGAGTGTTAAAAATGACATTAATAACAATTGCATTTATGACATGAATGCTCAACACTTTTGTGTTGTAAGATTTTATGAGTATACCTAAATGAAATTTATTATTGTTTCGTGATCAGTTGATATTACTCACTTTAATTTTAATTGTTCACACCAATTTTTATTACCTCTATTTTAAAGTTAACTGTATATTTTTTGTCCACTTAAAATGTAATTTAATTTAATATACAATAATGCTATAAATAAAATATGTGTGTGAAAAAGGGCAACAAAATTTAAAAAAAAAAATGAATTGCATATTCTCTGGTTAGATAATAGTGTGAAGAATCCTCAAAAATATTAAAAAAAAATTATACAACAAAACTAACAACTTGTTGAAACTATTTTTGAAACATATGAAAAATAAATAAAAAAATTATATTTGCAACAACAACAACAAGAGTGTAAAATAGAGAAAAAAGAGTGAAAAGTATAGAGTGTTGTTTTCTATTTTAGTTCTTGCATTCTGAACTTTTGGTTTTTTCTTTTTAATCTTTTAATGTTGCTTGCGCGTGTAAATAATATCATTCTTTTTTATGTTGTATTAAATTGCATTTTAGTTGGTTGTTGTTTACTTGCAATTTATGACCGAATACATTTTTTCTCCCTTTTTTTTGGTGCTTAAGAAGTACTCATGAAAAATTGCTATATTTTTATATAGGGTTCTCAAATTGTATACAAACTAAAATCATTTATGATGAAAATTATAAATTTTTTGTTTATTTTTTTTTTTGAAGAATTTGAGAGAAGGAGAGGAGTCACATTATACCTTTGGGAGTGTATTGAAATAGGTATCTTTATTTGGTGAAAATATTTATAACACTGAGCAAAACGACATCACTTTTCAGAGAGTGAACACTGGAAATGATAATAAGTGTGATAATAATTTTCTGTTTTCTCATTTTTGCTATACAATAATGTCAGAATGAGTAGAATTTTTGACTATTCTACACTTTCTTATTATAATACTAGTAAATTATATAAAGCCACATAGATTTGACAGTTAGAGAGAGATAAAGTGAGTAGAAAGAAAGAGTATAAAATGAGTATCAAAAATACGAATTCAAAAATCATACTACTACGTTTATTTGCATTACTTGGCATGTGTTGCTGTAGTTCGTAAACATATTCTTCATTCCGGAAAAAATCTTCTTACAATTTTGTAACATACTTCAGTATTTATGCTTAAATACTTTATATTAGAAGAAAAATACTAAGGATCTTTGCACTTAAGTGTACCTACGAATTGTCAACTTTCTGTGATACAAAAATATTTTACAATATAAAAACTTAAATTTAAAAACTTTTAACTTTAATTTTTTTTTGTTTTTGTTATCATCTTATGTAATTTAAGAAAAAATTCAAGTTAAGAGACAAAATGCAATCAAGTTCAACTTTTTTTTTTTATTAATTTTTCTATTTGTTTTCTTTATGTACTCATTACTTTAATAGAGTAAATTATAATTGTTATGAGAGAGGAGATGACTTGAATGACTCCATTACCCTGTAATGATCATTAAGACACATCTACACGTGATGTACGTATACTTTTGTGAGAGCACAAAACAGAGTCTCTATATAAAACATAAAAATTTGTATGAATTTTTGAAATTGTAATAATAGTGGTATAAAAATAAAACTTTCAAAAATAAAATTGGTGTGTTTTAGAAAAATTTTGAAATTGAGGTAAAAATTAAAATCAGTTCTATTGAACGGACCAAAGGATTGCTTTTTTTTAAATATTGTAAAATTATAAAAGAGGCAATGAGAGCTGTATGAGGGAACTGTATGAATGTATAAAATAGAGTGAAACGAAAATCGAGAGTGGAGAATTGAGAATAAAATGAAGAATGTAAATGAATTATCATGATTTATGAAAGAGAAGTTAGACTGCAGGAGAATATTCATGACAAAAAAAACAGATGGTATGTATTATTTTGCAGCTGTATGTAATGTAGTTAACGTCTCTCTTTTTTTTCTGTCAAACTAGGACTGCTTCCATTCAAATTGTTAGGAAATTCCGATAAACTTTGTCAAAATCTTCATTTTGTTATGACAAACTGCTTTTTAAAAGTGTATATGTGTAAATACTAAATTTTTTATGACTGAAACATCTTGGAAAATTTCACTTCAATATTTAAACAAGAGGATACTAACATTGAACCAATATCAATCTGGATTCACGTAAATAGACCGCCATAATGTTGCTTAAAAATGACTGAGTTGAAAACTTTTTCATTCATTTACTTCAGGTTTTATTTATTTATGCATATAGATATTGATGCAGCAGAGTTTTTTTTTAAAGTTCTCTTTACATTTGTTTTTAAGTTTTTATTTACTTTTGGAAAAGTGCAATCTCTCGACCTGCATTTATCGTTGTGCTGTTACATTTAGAATTATTGTAAGCATTATGGATGATTCATTTTTTTTTTATTTTTCCACTCTTTTTGCTCTTCTCTTTTTTTTTTATCATTATTTTCATTATTATTTTTTAACTATTACAATTATTATTATTCTTTATATTGTACAATAAGAGTTGCTCTTGTTGCTGTTCTTGTTCCTAGTGCCATGATGATGTTTTATTTGCAGAGAATTTTTATTCGTTTTTGTGTTGAAGAGATGAAAATGTGATAAAAGAACACTTGTATGACAGTATAAAAATGATATTAAAGTATAATATTTGTGTGCATATGTGTGTGATATTAAAGTATATTGGTATATGTATAAGATTATGTATTAATGCGGAAAATTTTTATTTTATATATTTTTAATGAGGGTTCTTTACGAAAAAAAAATTTTTTTTTCTATTTTTTATGGGATTTTTTGCATACAGTTTTGGTTGTTCTTATTAGTCTCCGTTTTTGGTTTTTTATGTTAATATAACTGTAATTTTATGTAAATGTTGTAAGATTTTGGAAAATAAAGAATATACAAATTATACTTATGCTTTAATTTAAATGGTGACTCTTTGACGGTAACATACTGAATGCAATTTTATTATAACAAACATCCGATGTTATAGTTTGCCTGTAGGCTACAATTCTTGAATGGCTGTAATGTGATATCCGTCCAATATAGAAAGTAGGGGGTTTGACATTCAGAAGCAGCTGTTTGCGACGTGACGTGATCAATATAATATGTGTATATATGATGCTTTGTATCGACTGCTATAATCACGGGGGCAGCTTAGTGTATCGACTATGGTTATATTCATACAAGTTGGTCATACATGTCGGTCATCCATGTTGGTCATGCATGTTGGTCACACATGTTGGTCATACATGTCGGTCATTCATGTTGGTCATGCATATTGGTCACACATGTTGGTCATACATGTTGGTCATACATGTTAGTCATACATGTCGGTCATACATTTCGGTTATACATGTTGGTAATGCAAGTCGGTCATGTATTTCAATATAAGTCACACAGTTTGAACGGATGTTTGAAAAGTACCTGTAATATACGGTATAACATTTAACTTTTGAATTTTAAAATAATGACTTTCATACTGCAACTTTCATGTCATACATATTGTCGATTCTTATACATTTTTTTTTAAAAGTTCACTTTTTTTTTATCAAACACAAACAATTTAAAAAAAAAAATTATAAAATAAATAAACATTATTTTCACAATGTTGATATCAACCGCTGCTACAGCTGGTTGAAGGGGACCAAATCGTTTCAAATAACAAATTTGACCCGAAGCAACCAGCTCCATACAGGGTTGTTTTTTCTCATACGGTTAATAATAAGTACAAAATGTTTTTTTAAAAAATAATATTTTAAATTGAGTACGTGCACAAAAATATATTTTTAAAAATAATTATAATTACATACATAACGCAATTTCATATACATACATAAATGTAGTGGTATGATTGCACACACATTTGAAATGATATAATACTATATACAAAATTGTGTACAATATAAACGAACATTTTGTATTAAATAAGTTAAATTTAATTTAAATGTGACCACTTTTAATTAAAAGCAATTATTACTTACCACATATCCCATAATTGTAAAGTTGGAAAATGGTTTTTTATTGTTTGAAATTAAATTTAATGTAATAAAATAAAAAAAATACAATAAAATAAAACTGCATATCGGAGCAGAAAAAAAAAATAATGAATACAACAATTTGTGGTTAAAATTTTATAATAAAAAGTTGATCCATTATAACAAATTTTTTATTGTTACGAGTATTTCACATAGCTAGTAGACTATGCTAATTTATGTTTATTTTAATGATATGAATAGGTTATTTTTTTTGTATTATTTTTGTTAATTTAAAGTGCGTATCATGTTGCAAGGATGTAAACGCGTTCAAAACCTTTTATGTAAAAATTATTTTTATTAATTTAACAAATTTTTTGATTTAATCTAGTTTTAAATAAATTCTAATTGTTCTGTGTTGTGATAATGTCGTAGTAAAGAGTGGCGATTGTTCCTTTTCGTTCATACCATATGTATGAATGTTGTCATAATTAATTTATTTCAAAAAATATAAATTTTATTATATTGACTATTATTAATCAGCTTGTATTCGCTTATTTTAAATTTAATTTTCTAATAAATTGCTACATATGTATCTGTAACATGATAGTATAATGATAGAAAATCAATGCCCCTAAATATATGCAAATAGTATTGTGTATGAGAAAAATAAATCTTAAAATATACAGTATTTTAATATAAGCTACTTAAACACACGCTGTGTGAATCAAAACACAAATGAATCAAAATTAAATATTAATAAAAAAGTAACACCAAAATTTTCTTTTATAATATTCTAATATGTTATACATACACATTTCAATATATACGCAATATAACAATAAAATGCGGTTACTAACAATTCATATACGTTTGATAATAAATAATAATAAATATGGGTAATAACAATGTAATGAAAAATCAAACAATACAAGTTATTTATAACGTCGTTTATTAAAATTTATCACGTGTATTCAATGTAATTTATGTAAGTATAATGGAAAAATGAATATAATTTGTATAACTTTTATCAATTATTATTGTATGGCATAAAAACCGAGTTTATTGTTCATCATTTCAATTCATTTTATTTTTATTTATATCATATTGGTGGATAGATGTCACTTCATTTATTCCAGTGAGTACCTTTAAGTTATATGTATTACAATTTCTATATGAATTGATTATGTTTGTTTATAACACTATTCTCGACAATTCATTAAAAGAGTGTTTTTCAATGAAAAAGTGAGTGAATGCTTTGAAATTGATGTTAAATAATAGGTAAAAATGAAGTGGATGCCGTGAATATAGGAATATGTAAAGAAATACATAAGTTTTTTGATTAGTATTGGAGTGATATTAATTTTCAAAAATATTGCATATTTATAGGGGCTTTAAAAAGCATGTTAGATTTTTGCATTAAGACTATTTGCCAAAAATGCAAATAAACTCTCATTTTAATTATTTACACCTGAATTTTTTATTTATTTCAAGCTTTAAATTACATTAAGGCTTAGTTAATCGGATAATTATGCGAATAATTAACCAATAAAGGGAGAAAAAGGGAGAAAAATGGAGAAAGTAAATAAAAAAAGGAAAAATTGATAACATTTTTCTCTTTTTCTCTCATGTTTTTTCTTTTTGAGCATCATTTTTTTTAATGCTCTAGCAAAATACAACAACAATTACATGTAAAACAAAAGAAAAATATTAAACTAAATTCTTAATTTTTTATCCTTTTTTTTTTTTTTCGTTTGTTTGTTTATTCTTGTTTTACTTTTTTTTTGTGATGTAGGTGCACACCTTTTAATTTATATTTGCGAGATTATATTTAACCATTCTTAGTTTAGTTAAAAGAGTGTGCCCATCCAGAGATTTCAATATAAAATATGATGAATGAAAAAATTTTGAATTTTCAATCCAAAAACTCGTAGCCCCCTTGATGAAGCGGGAACGAGTCTGGAGTCAAAGAACGCGAAGTTTGCTAGCACTAAGCGGGATTTCAGTATTGCGTTTGATATTTTGATGAGACACTTTGCTTATTGTGGAAGATGGCATGAAAGCTAGACATTGCCTCCTCGGACGTCTGCCCGAGTTGCTAGGTTTTTGAAGTTGCAAAGACCATGCAACACGTACTTTGTGAGTATCTTGGTCTTATACAAAGCAGTAGATACTTTTTCATGGAGTCTCATTTCGGTAAGTTGGAAGAGCTCTCGGCCGCGTATGTGAGCTGTGTATTGGATTTTTTTAAGAGACTTTGATGGATTCAGCCAGGAAGAACGCGTAGTTGTGGAGTCTTTTATTGACGTAGTGCTGGATGGCGTACAGAATGTTCGAGTAATTTCAATTATCATACTTATTTTTTGCCATTTTTGAAATTTTATTAAAATCTTCTTGGAAATTTGAACTTAAGATTGTTCTGTTTTAACTTTATATGAATGTATTTTATTTAAATGTGTATTATTGTTTTGGGTTCTAAAAATGTGATTATTGCAATATGGTCCACCCTGTGTTATGCATATATAACAACGATTATCTATATTTTTTTTTAACGACTGTATCCTTTTATTATCCTTAATGGTATCATTAGTCTTGATTGTACTGCTTGCAAATCACATAAATGAGTTGCGATTATATGGCTAATATAAATGAGTATAAAAGGATATTTAGTGGGAGGATTTTTATCTAAATATTTGTTTAAATATCTTAAATTTTCCATTTTTTGTTGTTTTCCTTACTTATTTCTTCTTCTCTTTTTCGTGGTGTTGATTCTATAGATGGTTTGGTTGTATGATATTTTTACGTGTTGGTTTTGCAAGGAAGAGAAAATTATTCTTTTATTTTTAGTAATTATTTATTTAGAATACTTTTATTCTTTTCTTCTCATTCTTCAATTTTTTTTTCTTGTACAAGTTACTCTTAAAGGAAAGTTGATATTTTATTTGTTAAATTAGAAACAAAAGATTTTTAGACAATCCTTAAAAAACTGATTATAAAAAGGTGGAAATAAGGAAATTGAAAATTTAATTACGAATTAGATAAGGAGTGGTTTTTAGGAAGAGGTAATGTAGAGTGTTCGATTGACTTTGAATTGGGCAGAGAAAAGACTGCTCATTGATTGGGTTCGGTCACAGAAATTATTCTATGCAGAAGAAATCTTAACGCTTATAATGCAAAAATTTTTAAAATAAATGGAGTAACAATGTTTGTTTTAAGTTTTCCAAGAATCTTTCGGTATAATTATGAAATCTCAATTAAATTTTTAAAATAATAAAAATGTTGTTTGCAAGTCGTCTAGTTGATTGTTATCATAATTAATAATTTGCAACAATAAGAAATTATGAAGTGAAATTTTTTTATATTTGTTTTAAATGCAATTTTATTACAAATTTATTCTATCATTAATGACTATTTTATATCGGAGTTTATTGTGTCTCAAATAAAATGATGAGGTCACTTAAAATTAATTTCAGTTATTATTTATACAAAATTTTCAAGTGACCATTAATAAATTATTTTAAAAACGGATGTAGGAGATGTTAATGTACTTATAGGATATCATTATAAGATTGCTATTCAATGAAAAAATGAGTGAATACTAGGAGTTGTGATGCCAAATTATGAACAAAAGTGAAGTTGCTGCTGTGAATAAAAATTTATGAGGTAATACCAGAATAATTTGATTAGTGCTGAAACAATATTGATTTCCAAGAATATTGCATATTTACAGGGGCTTCAAAAACATGAGATTTTAATGTGTAGACCATTTTCCAACAATGAAAATTTTACCCTCACCAGTTGACGAGTATTACCTCCGAACAAAATTAAGTTGAAAATTTTCAAAAAATTTTCCATCATTTTGGATATTTTTTCTTTTTTTCCATTATTTTACTGTTAGCAATTAAAAGAGTGTCTTCTGGTAACATTGTAAATACAAGCTCATTAGAAATTATGGTCAAAATTATTACTTTTTTCTTATATAGTGGAAATATATTGTATTTTTACTGTCATAAATCTGTGTATATATAAAATTGTAATATTGTCTAAGAAATTTTTTTGTGTATTGAAGCGTTAACCTAGAAATGTGGAAAATTAATGGTATAATATGAAAAAACAGAAAAAGGAAAATTAAATAGAAATAAAAATGAATTTTTATATTCATTTTCAAGGACTAAGATACTAAAATATCTGCAGGGTAATAAAATAAAAAATTTTATTACTTTTTTTTTTTGTGGGACATTCTTATATTTTATTTGGCAAGAAATAAGAAAAGTTCAATTAAAGGACTCCTTTTTCTCTCTTTTGATGTTGGCAAATCAATTTGTATTTATATTAATGTTTAAGAAACTTGTATAATATTATGATATTTCAAGTTTTTATATGACAATGCTATAGTTGTTCTTTAAAACACGTTTAAGGTCAGTGCTGTTGAATTTATTATAAACAATTAGAAATCAATTTAAAAATACAAACTTAAGAATTCTTCTCATTTTTGTACATGAATTTTGTTCTACATTATGTAAGGATTGGATTGCATTTTGCAAAAACCAAATATTTTTCAATAACCAATTAATTATATAGAATTTTTTTTCGCCTGTAATTATGTTATATTTACTAAAGAATTCAAATTTTATTGAAATTCATAATTGTTTACGATACCTAGTATCGTAGGTTTCTTATTGTTATTTCAATTTCATTTAATCGAAATTTCGTTAAAATTTACGCGATAAGTTAAAGATAACGATAATTTTTTATGAGCTCATCCTAAATATATGCAAATTTTTATATCTTAATATATAAATCCCTTATTGGTTACTGATAATGAAATATTTTATTTGAAGTCATAGATCATGATTTTGCTTATAAGAAATTATAATGGGTATTTTTGTTATAAGCGAAGTATAATCATCTAATTTTGTTCTATAAATATGGAAAATTTTGTTACATAATCATGTTATTAAGTACATAATTACTAGTATGACAAACTGCTAATTAATTGTAAAATAAGCACTCAATATTGCTACTATTCATTTTTTCTAGTTGAAAAAATTTCCTACAATTCTTTCTGCATTGTAAAATTTTATTTGATACATCATTGAGCCTTTTGAGTACCATATTTTGTTGCTTTTGTTTATTTTTTCATTTCTTGTTGCCAAAATAATGATAATTAAAAATTCATAGAAATGTTCATAACACAAGTGTAATGTTGCTCAAAATCAACAAATATATACGAGTAAATGGGAGTTTCAACTACAGGACACTAAAATTCGAATTGTTTAAAGAATATTTCGATCAAATTTATTTACGTGTTTTGTTTGCGTAAATGTGTAATAAGAGAAAATTTTGTTTTACTTCATATTATTTAATTGCATACTCTCAGTTAATTTAGGTTTTCGTCTTATATTTGATTTTGAATTTTAACTAATATGCTTTAAGTTTTTTAAAGACTATAGAGCTCAACATTTAGACCTATTTTTAATAAGGGTAATATGTGTAGTTCAATATTATTATTTACAAGGATACAGAACATATAGGCAAAAATTTCCTAAATTAAATTTCACAAATATCGTATACCATGCTGGGATCTACTTAAAGTTTAAATCGAGAAAATAACCTTAAGGATCCTTTTATCCTTTTTTTGTTTACATACTATCACTTATATATTGTCATTATATATTATCAATGTGTACAAATTTTCGTACTTTAAAATATAAGAAAAGAGCAGATGAGACAAAACCTATTGTATTTTCTGTGTTTTTTTTTTGCTGTGGTATAAATTATACAAGGAAAACAAAATGAAAATTTCACCAATTTACGTTTTGTTTTGTTAAGACAAAAAAAAACCTCATTTTGATGTAAATTTTAATGGAATCACCATAACCATGTTTATTTATAACTAAATTTTCTTTCTAACAACTCATTCATTCATTCATTCATTCAGTCATTCATGTCTTGTTTGCATTCATTTTAAGAATCTGTATATAAAGACATTTATGTGACGGAATACATGCTCATATGGTACTTGGGTATTATTAGAAATTCTCATTATTATTATTATTATTATGTAAAATGCCCCTTACATTATATGGATACTTTTTCTTTTTAAATTAAGGTTACTTACAATTTTTATATACATAAATACATATTGTTATTTATACTTTATAATTTGTGTATATATATGTTATGAATAATGCAGTAATTTTCGAACAAAAAAGAAGAAGGAAAAACGAAGAAGTATAAAATTAAAAACTCAATTTTCAACTAATCATATATAGTTAGAAAATTATTTTGATCCAAATAAGAGAAAATTGAAGATTGAATTACAAAATTTCATAAATGAATATTAGAGTTTTGTTGAAATAAAAAATCTACATAATACAAAATGTTTAACATTCAAAGTGGTGATATTGGTGATAAAAAGTGTTGAATAAAAAATCTTCTATTACAAATTATGTAATTATATGTGAAGAATATAAACGATAATTATTATTTAAAAAAATTGGAATTACGTTATTAATATCGTAATTTTTATATCTGCTTTACGTGAAATATTAGCTAGCAAATTCAATAAAATTCAAATTAATATTGGTATAAGTAAAAATTAATTTCATATTTGATTTTATGGTTAATTTATGTACAGAGAAGGTACAAAGCCGTATGTATGTCAATTGAGTTGAGTCAATTACTTTGTATAATTGAAATCATTATTATTTTTTTCTTCTTATGAAGCATAGTCATTTCATCATATTCATTATAAAGCCAGCTAATTAGATGCACAAAATTTTAGAATGAATATTTCTTCATGATTATAGTCCTAAAGTCCTAGTTAAACATTCTCATTGTAAAATTTATTGAATAAATTTTAAAAGGTAATTTAATTTAAAATGTAAATATCTTGACAGTAAATGTCGTGGCAGTAAATATCGTGACAGTAAATGTCGTGACAGTAAATGTCGTGATAGTAAATATCGTGACAGTAAATTTCGTGACAGTAAATATCGTGACGGTTAATGTCGTGACAGTAAATGTCGTGATAGTAAAGGTCCCAACTCTAAATGTCTTAAGAGTAAATGTCTGGACAGTAAATGTCTTAACAGTAAATGTCTCAACAACAAGGATTTTCATAATAAATGTAAATGATTTCACAGCAAATGTTTTAACAGTAGCTGATTAGTCGAGCTTGCAGTAAAGTGATGAAGGTTTCTCCATATTCCAGAGAAAATACTTTTATAATATTAACAACTCTCGCCTATAATATGCTACTATAAAAATATTGTCTCATATTAAAAATCTCTCAGTCGAAATTTGGACGTCGTAGAGTTCATTCATTTTTCTATAATAAAATGCAATTAATTAAAGGGTAAATATTACTATTATTTTGTATATATTTTTATAAAAGAACCTCATTATTCTCAATTGGAATACAATACTCAAGTATAATTAATTTACGATATTATACTTATACTATAGAAGAAAATTCGACATTATTTGATTAGAATAATGTAAAAAAAAACTCAATAATAAATGTAGAATAGCCAAAAATTGCATTCTCAGAATTACATTTTTAAATTGTATTTTATAATAGAGACTTTTCCATATCTTATCCATTTATTATGTTAATAAACGTAATTTTAATAAAGGTTATATTCATTATGTATATTCCAAAATAAATGAAAAACACTATTCTGAGTTCATAAATGAAATCATCATTCAGATTACAAATTATACACATTACATTATATTTTTAGATGTACATGCAAGTGTTTCCATAATAAATTTAGTAATAATTTATATTCATTTTTTTTTTTTTTTTGGAAAATGATGAAATATTCAAGTCACATTTTATATAATAAACTATAATAAGCATATGAGGAGATAACAAAAAGGCCAAGTTCTTTTGGAACAAAAGATTTTGAAAAAAATTTGTACGATATGGGTCCCTGTGACACACAACTTACACAATATTATAAATTTGAAATGGTACCAAATACAAAAAAGAAACTTTATTAATATAAAAAAAAAACTAAAAAGAAAGGAAAAAAAAAGAATTGTAATTTCATAAAAATATTTCTGTCATGTAAGCATCAAAAGAATTTTTAAAAGAAAAATTACAAAACAAAAAAAAAAAGGACATAAAAGGACCAAAACAAAATTCAACAAACAAAAGGCATATAAATGAATGAATAAATGGTTGAATGAATGTATGAATGAATGAATGAATAAAAAGTTGCTGAATAAAAACTGCATGAATAAACAAATGAATATGTGTGGGTCCTATACAATCTGCAACAAGAATTAAATACAATGTAAAAATAAATTATATACAATTCTATTTTAAATCTACATACATTCACAATAATTATTTTATATATACATAAATATTGTAGCCGTAAAAATGTCATTTGAGGTACGTACATAGGAATACGTAAACGAACAACATAATTATGGGTATAATAATTTCCATTTTAGCATAATTTACAAAAATTTCTTTAATTTTTTCTTTCATTTCAGTATTTAAACGCTCTAAAGCACCAGTTTCTATAGAAGACACCATAATCCAGGAGTATGCACGAGTATGCAGCCAAAAAGGGTGGGTACTATGAAATCTAAAGGTATTGTATCAATCAAAATCATATTCAATGGGTAAGTCCAGTGTTATCCATAGTCTCTTCAAAGACAACACATTAAAATTAAGACACTTAGCGTTTTTTGTCGTCGAAATTACAAAATTGGTAAGTTCACCCCTTTACAAACAAATAAAAGTTTCAGTGATTTTTTAGCACTTTTCTTTGAAACTGAATTTTTAGTTTAATTACTCGTAGCTTTGAATTCAAGTCTTTACTATAAGCATTCAGTAATAAAATTTCTGTGTCAACTACTTGAAATAAATGTGAATATTTCGTAAAAGAGGAAAATATCGATTGAGTTTTTTTAGGAAACCGGAACTATATTGATGACAATCGAAATGAGGAAAATGTGAATTTTCACATTAATTTGAAAAATTACTGACTTTTTTTTCTTTTTCAAATACTTCTTATTATAAATTATCCTTACTTTGTAAAATATGAAAGAGAACAAAAATATCCTTGGGTACAGTTGTTATGTAATTTGAGTTCTGTATTCGTTCCCTTCAAAACAAATAAAAATATCTAATAAGAAAATTACTTTTTTCGTAATTAATATGCATCAACATTAACCTAAACAAAACAACAAAAACAAAAGTAGTATTTTCCTTTTTCGTTACACTAATTACATGGTTTAAGGATAGTTTTTTTTTCTTCTTTCTTTTCATTTTATGTAAAAGGATTTTTTACTCTTTTTTGATATTTTATTGTGAATTCTTGTTTTTTCTAGTTCATTATGTAAAGAATTACAACTGGATGTCAACACAATAATGAAACCAATAATAATGAAAAAAAAAAAAAACAGCAAAGAAAAAAATAAAGAAGTAAAAAAGGATACGGAAATTGAAATAAATTTTTGAATAACAATATGTTTGTTCGTATATGCTTTGTTGGACAGAATAAGTTTTAGTTGATCAATAATCGTAATTGCCATTGTACATTTATGAATTTAATTAACAACATTTTTTGTTGGTATACAAGTACAATATTATTTAAAAGAAAGAAATTTCCTTAAAGGATAAAATTATACAATAATTGAAATATGAAATAAAAGTTTTCAGAAGGAAATTGGATTTAGGTTCAGATGGAAAATATTTATTGTACAATTATATTAAGAAAGGAATCCGGAAATTTAGTTGTTATTTATAAAAAAATGAGGTAAAGATTTATATTGACCGAATCTATATTTGCGTTCGTGATGGATCTAAAATGTGTGGCGAAATTTAACAAATATTCCTATCGGTAATTGCCTAGTAATTTACATTGTAAAGTTGTTGGCTGATGGAAGCCTATGAATGGGAAGTATCTGTCATACCAAATCTAAACAGAACTATGACCAAACATAGAGATACTACAATTCAGTAGTATGACCTCTCATATTAAATGGCTCAGTTTTTTAAGGTGTTGACGTTGAGTATATCGAACAAAATCGATGTTATGTGACAGATAAAACACAGTGATTTATAATGCTCAATGTCAACACAATTGTGTGAGAAAATTTATGCTTTCTGGAGCATAATTTTTATTCAAGCATTTATTGATATCTCCAACATTTATATTCGCTATGTCCGTATTGCGCTCGAAGAAGTAAGACTAAAGAAATCTGTACTTGAAGTTTTCAGGCGCCGGACACGATCATAGGAGTTGGATCATCGTTTAATCCTCCCTTTCGTCACATCAGCTTCTCTGGAGATCGTTTACCTATCGGAGGGAAAGCAAATCTCTTGTACAATACAAGTCATTCTTCCGCCATAACTGCCTTGTCACCGTTAACTGCCTTAAACGTTGTTCCATTCGCTCATATGAGGTTAAAACGCTACGCCGCTGCATTGCGCACCAGCTACATTGTATTTAACACTATAATTGAGTATTTTAAATTTTATAATTACAAGTCAGACACATTGAATTAATTACAAATATTGTGTTTAATTTTAAGCGATTGAAATTAAAAATCAACCGATTTTGTATAAAATTTCTTACCCAAACCAGAATTGGTGAATTTTTTGTTTATTTTAAATATAACCATGACTATTTTTTTGTTTCTTTTTTTAATAACCAACAATTTGTACATTTGAAATTGAAAAAATAATATGAATTGCATTTTTTGTTTCTCTTTGATGCCCTATTGCTTTAAGGAGTGGCAAAATTAATTTAATGCAAACGTTATTATCCTTTTTCCATTGTTTTTAGCACTTTTCCAAAAATTTTTTGAAAAAAAGTGCTTATTAGTTTCACTCTGTCCGTCCGTCCGTCCGTCCGTCCGTCCGTCCGTCCGTCCGTCCGTCCGTCCGTCCGTCCGTCCGTCCGTCCGTCCGTCCGTCCGTCCGTCCGTCCGTCCGTCCGTCCGTCTGTCCGTGTGTCTGTTTACAAAACTTCTACATTCTTAAAGATAGAAAGCTGAAATTTAATACGTACATAGATCTTTACTAGAAACTTATTTTCGTGGAACAAAAATTTTACCTATCTCCCCCCCTCTAGAAGTTATACCCCCCCAAAGCACTAAAAATGGCCTATTTTAACTATTTGTTGCAATGAAACCATAAGCATTTTTGAAATTTTGCAAACGCAGAAAGGCAATGGCTTGCTTCCCCTATCGCGGTATACTATAGTTAAACTTTAGAAAAACAAAATGGCCGTTCAAATTTACCGTTATCTAAAGTCCTTTTTTTCCAAATTTTTGATGTCGTTTTTCTTCTAGACCCCAGCCTGTAGAAGCTTGAAATTTTAGGGACTTTTAGACAATAACAAGTAGTTCATTTCGTTAGAAGAAAATTTTTTTCCGTCTCCACCCCCTCTCAAGTTATGGCCTCTTGAAATTTGTAAAATTTGCATTTTTGACACCTTATATTTCTGAAACCGCAAGTTTTTTCAAATTTCTATAAACGCAAAAAGTTAACGGTAAATTCTATGACATTAAAAAATATAATTATTTTTCTTAACTCACACAATTAACCCTTAAAATCGAGGATTATGTTAACCCCTGTTTATATTAAATTTTGCTTTATTTCAAAGACTGCATAAATGGTTCATCCTAAATATATGCAATCCTAGAAATAGTTTCGTTTATAAATGAAAATAATTTTAATAGTGTGGTGGATATACATAGACTGTTTTTAAAAGCAGTATTTTCACTTGTTGAAGGGAAAAGTGCTACAATACAAACCATTGGTTTGAAACAACTTTATTTATTTTTAAATTCAAATTATTTAATGGTGATGTTGAATTTTTATTTCTAAAAATTTTTTTTTATTAAATTTTAACCAATGTCACTCAAATTTAAAAGTTCAAATGTATTTTAAAATTTTCAATTTAAAAAATATCTCGCAAAAACGAAAACAATAAAATATGCTGACCAAAATAACCATTAGGATGGAAAAATCAACATCAAAACTAAAGAATTTTCCAATTTTTTTTTTTCAAATTATTTTTATTATTTGAAATTTGGTTTCATTCAAAATAAAATTTTTGTCTAATTTTAAAAAAAAAAAATGGAATGTTTTTATGTTGCAAAGAATTGGAAAAGTTTTAAACATTAAAAAAATTCAAATGCACGAAACAACAACAAAATTGAACATATTGCTAATAGAAAAAAAAACTATTGTGATTTCATATTGTGAATTAAACACAAAAATTTGTTTTTTTTTAATTGGAGCAGAATTTATTAATTGGACATATTGGTCGAAGTCGACATATGTTAGTGTTGCCGTGTATTTTAATCTGTTTGCTATAAATATTTTTATTGTTTGTCGAGCTTTCAATAACTAAACCTTGAGTCATGGATTTCATTAGATTTGTTCCAAGTATGATGAACAAATTAGTCCACCACACCCGGAACAATTGATTTTAAAGTATATACATCCGCAGATTTTCCGTGGTTCTCTATATCTGCTTGTGGCAGATGAACGTGTTTATCGCCGGTTAAAAAAATTTCCAAAAATTCCGTTTCTAAAAAATTATTCACATTAACCTACTTTTCAAAATTTTCTCATGAAAAGCCAGCAATCCATATTCTAAGTTTTATGATTATTCTAAGTCTCTATGCAAAAGCTGTTATGCTAAACAATTTTGAGGGTTTTCTAAACCATGTTAAAGCGTACCAAAACTATATATTGCAAATCTGTGGTGTACCAAACAGTTTTCCTTGCAAAATGTTTAAGTGAAGTTTCATTGTTCCAAAGACATTAAACAATTTTTAAATGATTTCAATGAAATTTTGCTCACAATTTGTTTCTTTTTATAAAAATAAATGTTGGTACTATATTGGAATAATCATAAGAAAAAACTGTGGTACGGCAGCTTGAACACTCAAACATTTTTTATTAAATAATAATTTGTTCAAGTTGTTTTTATTTAATTTTAATTTGTGAACAAAAATCTACAAAACGTTTAGGGTTCCTTTAAATATCCTATCGTAAGTCATTCCTATTTATATAAGTTCATATAAAATGAATTCAAATTAGAGCGTCATCAATATCACAGCTCTATACTAACCCAATATACATACATTGTATATCAACAATATCAATTAAAAATTGCATGGAATAATATTCACGTTTCTTTCATTTAAATATCCATGTAAGTGTATACTTCACGTATATTTTTTCAATTCGTTTAAAATAAATTGCAGTTCAGTAGATACTCGTATTTCATTATTTTAATTGTAAATGGCTACAGTTATAGTTTTTGCTTTTTTTTTCATTGTAATATTATTAAAACTGCAGAATAAAAAATTCTGATCGCGGCAAATTTCAATTTCTTTTGCCCTTTTTTTTAATCAATTAAATAAATAACAATGTTATGTGTGCATGTGGGTAGATAGGTCTTTATTGTAATATAGGAAATAATTGTTATAGATGCTACAAAAAAATTTTTTTACGTCATTTATATCCAATTATTTTATTTTAATTTTTATGTGTTTCGCAGTTTAGATTTAGGATTATTTATAGTTTTTGGAAGATACATAGATATAGGATCTCATACTATAGAAGGCCTAGTTAAAATCCTGGTTAGCCGGTAATTTTTAATATCTTATTGGAGATTACTAATTGGAAAAGTTTCTTTTATTTTTAGGTAGACGAAAAACCGTGTTGCATCTGCTACAACAATTTGTTGCGGACTGTTTATACTAAGCGGGATTTTCGCATGCATTATTTCGAATGACTTCATATTATAACGGTGCAGAAATGATTGAAACGGTGGATGGATGGAGAAATTGATACCTTTCTTCGATATCTGAGCCATGTGTAAATATTTTGGAACTATCTCAAGCAAGCTTCGTCCAGTTTTGGTTATAGTCGTGCATATCCAAGCAAGGTGAACAAACTCCTCTACAAATCGGTTCGGAGACTATGGTATTTCTCACAGATATATGTAAAAGTAATGTGGGGGTGCAACTGGGTGTCTACAGCGACAATATCCAACAAAATTTTAAGCTAAATCATATGTTATTGAATTTTGTGCTCTGGAATGTATCGAGAGGAACCCGAAGAGGTGCAGGAAATCGGTCAGTAGGGCCATTATTAGGGCCTTTTCCTCTAATGTAGCGTGATCCAAACTGTTAAAGGAATGTACTGATGCTCTTGACTAGGTTTGGCTTGAAGTGGTTGTCAAGACATCACGGCATAGAAAGAAATGAAACAGTTAATGGTCTCATCCAGAGAGGAGCGGCAATTCCATTTATTGCAATTATGTAGGGATGTAAACATAGAGATAATGTAAGTAGGGACGGGAATCACAAAAGATCTATGCGTCGACATGAGAAGGACGTTGGTGCTTCAAAAAAAGAAATATATGGAATAACCGTAAGTGCGAACAATGTCAATGTACTCTATGAGTAACGTACATTCATTTGCCATATTTGTTTGATGACAACATAGTGGAAGCAGAAGGGAGAGACTTCGTGGGAGTAACTGACAAAGTATACACAGCGGCAATGTAGAAATTTATGAAGAGATTAAAACGTTTTTCATTGTATTTGAATAGAATCGCGACAAATGAGAACAACAGTCATCTAATACAGAAATGACAACTGCTTCCATATCTTATGTTTTTAGGTAAAATAAAGAAGACCTGAAAAATGTAAACCGTTTTTAGTCTAATGCTAACTGCACATTATTTTCAGTCATAGAAATTTTAGTTATAAAATGGTTTCTTTTTTTAGCAATTAATGCAAATATTTTTTTAACCGGTTGCTATTGCTTTCCAGTTATTTGCTGTTTTTTTTTTCTCTTCAAATGTTAAAATAATTGATGTGAAAATTGCAATTTATTGGTAAATGTCATACTTTTTTTTTTGTTTTTTGCATGTAATGAAACATTTTTGACATTTTTCATGCGCAACGTGAAAAGTAGTTGGTTAATGTTGTTAAAAAACAAAGCGATTCTTAATTTGAACTGGTCGTGGAAAAATAACATTTAAAATAAAATCAATTAAAATTTTTTACAGAAAAAATCTAAAAATAAATTTAATTTTTTTTAACATAACTGTTCGCAATAAATTAGTGGTGAAAAAAAGTTTAATATGAAAGTGGGGGAAAAAAATATTAATATTTTCACCATTTTGTTTTTTTTTTATCATAATTTATTTTATTTAATTAGCGTTATTGTGGGAAAATGCTCGAATAATGAATGGCATTAAAATAATTCATTTTGTAAAATAAAATTAATGAAAATAGGTTGAAATTAAAATAATTTTTATTATTTTCTCAATATATTGCGTGTGCGTGCATTTACATTATTAAATTACTGTTAGGAAATTGAATTTGAATTCAATTCAAAAAACAAAAAACTAGAAGTAAGTGGCAATAATTACAGCTATAATGCCAAGTACACAAGTAATATATTTTGCAACCGCAGTCGTTAAAATTTAATTTGTTTCTATAAATTTAATAATCCAATTTGATAAAAATAACAATTTCAATTAAAATCAAATTATATTATTAAATTTGTTAGTGTTAAATAGATTCCTTTGGAATACTGTGTGAAAGAAAGTTCTTTAAATTCAAGTCTTTTAAGTGATAAAATGTTGAATTAGAATGCAAATTGTACTCAACATGTCGTTTAGAGTTATTATTATATAATGGGTTGAGTGAAAAAAATGGAACCAAAGAGAATCTTACTTTTTGCATTACAAACTTTACCTCAATTGACGAGGAATTATCTCGCAGGACTGGGGAACAGCTAGAAATATAAAACGGTATATTTCCAGGTTATTGGCAACATGAAAATCAACACACATTGCACGCGGTAGTAAAGCAAGATTGTTCAAAGCGTGTGTCAAGTCTAGCCCTGATTTGCGAAAGCGAAACATGTTTGGTGTCTAGAGCTATCACGCACAAGATACATGGGTCTTTATTAATAAATGCCTCAAAATTAAATACAAAAAATTCTGGCCAAAAAGAATTATGAATCAGGAGACACAAATAAGAATAAGAAATTGGAAATGGATCAGCCACTCTGGAATTGAATCTCCAAAGGCGAAGATGTGCTTTGAGAACTAGAACTAACAGGCCGCGCGTGTGCAAAAAAGAAAGGTAGAAACAAACATATGTAGAACTTATTGAAGGAGGCTTATTGAAGGAAATTTCCCACACCTTTTGAAGTTTTCGATTTAAAATTTTTTTTAAGTGTTAAAATTATTATAAATTCGATAAGGTCGGAACCCACAAAGCAAATTTTATTCATTGACATTAGAAGTGACATTAAAACCATAGAAAAACGACTCATAATAAAAAACTTATGTAACAATAAGAAATTGGATCAATTAAGACTTTTTCTGCCTCTTTTTTCTTGTAACTCAAAACATTTTTTTGTTTTAATTTTAACTTTGACTCTTTTTGGTTTAATCATTTTTGTTCCGAAAAATTTCCTTTTTGAAATGAGAATTCAAAAAAAAAAGGCAACCACACAATTGAAAACAAAATGCTATAAAAAATTTTCTTATATTTTTTGCTTTTAATTTTAAATTGCATAAAATGTTAAAGTCAAGGTTTTCTTGTCTTTTGTTTTTTTTTTTTTTTAAACAATTTAACAAAAATTAAATGGAACATAAAATTTTTACAAAAAAAACAAAGACACAAACAAAAAAATCAAAATAATAAAATAATTTTAATGAAAACAGAAAACAGAAAGAAAAAGAAAGAATAAGGGAAAAAGAGAAAGAAAGAGAAAGAATATAAAAAGTTACCCATAGATACCCAAATTCTATTAAAATGAAAATTTTCTTTTGTACGGGAAATTCTTAACTGGTTTTTTGCCTTAAAACATTTGAAAAAAAAAAGAAAACTTGTATAAAAAGAGGAAATTTTGGTTTAAAAACAAAAAACAAGTTTTTTTTATACTTTTTCCATATGATTTGCTATCTCAGAGAACATTTCCTTGTGGTTTTTTACCCCAAATTTCATTTTACTTAATCCTTTAAGAAAATTCCAGAATTTTTTTCTATTTCTGTTTTTTTTTCATTCTGTTATGTAGTGTACATGGTAAAAATGTGTAATTTTTGCAATTTTACAGTAGGTATATGGTAGTTTTTATAGGAATTTTAGCTTTTTAATGGAATAAGTTAAACACATTTGTATTATAAGTTATGATGTATGTTTATGTGTATTTATTATAATGCGTAATTGTGTATGTGTGCAATGATATGCTCGTTTTCTGATTCATAAGAAAAATTTTTTCATTTAGCATATTTTTAGGGGGTGGGGCGGGTGGGGAGTGAAGGGTCCTTATAATTTATTAGATTATTTCAATAACTAAGTGGACAGTGTTGAGAGGAATAAAAGTATTAAAATAAATTAATCAGGCAACAGTGTCGAACTTATTACATAATTTATTACACTATTAATCAAAAAAAAAAAAATTGTAGAGCGAATCAAATATTATAAAATTAGAGAAAATGTCATATAGACAACATTACACTGTTATGTTTCAAACTCGAATTCTTTGTAATTTATTTAATATTCACCGCCCAGAGGCACTCTTCTGATAAGGCTCAAAGCTCAACAACGTCCAACACTGAGCGAGAAGGTGCACTGAAGTCTCTTGTATTTCCTCACAGAACCTGCAAGCGTCCTCATTTTCCAGGCTCAATCCCTTCATGTGGCCTCTGAGTCGGCAGTATTCCATTAGCTGACATGTGGGCGAGGTAATTTTAAGTTTAATCTAAGTTTCAAACCTTTCTCGAATTCTTGCTAGATATACCACATTTGCACCTTAAAATTGTGTATCGTATGCCCATATTAGAAACATTTTGTTCCTTGCAAATTACTCCTTATGAAATCGCCTATAAATATGTAACCATAAATACATAAACCTTAACTATTGTGTGTGTGAAGATAATTTTCTTTTTTTCCTTGCATCCATTTATCTTGTGGTTTTTAATCAAGAAACATGGAAGAAAAATGTTTAGTTAAATATCAGAAAAAAAGAAAAAAGTACTCACATTTCATTGAACTAAAAAATTGGGAGAGAGAGAGAAGACTTTCTCTTTGTTGATTGAAATTTTGACAAGGATTTTTATATAATTATATACAAAGAAATAAGTTAAAATTTTTGGTAAGAACATGTAAAAATTTATGATTCTTTTTTTTTTACGGGACTTAATTATATTCGGTTAATAGAGTTAATTTTTGTTTATGCATATAATTAAATAATATACTATGAACGTATGTGTGTGTGTAAATATATTATCCCTGTGAGTAAATCTAACGGTTCGTTAAATTTTATATCTTAATATAAAGAATAAATATTGTTACTATAGTAATAGAGAGGAAGAGAATGATGTAGTGGAAATTGGGTGGAAAATCATGTGTTTAGGTTTGGTAAGAGGGAAGTGTGTGTTTATGATTACATGGAGTTGTTATATAATATTCTGAGTTGAAACCTATGTGCTGAATTTTTTAAAAGTCATGTAGTTTTTGTTCAAAATGATGACTATAATATTAATTTAAGTTTTTCAACCCATATTTTGATATAATTAGTTAAAGTTGAAACCCTTCCAGTGGAATGTGTAAAAATTTAGAAAAACTAGTCTTGCAATTCACAACCATAACGATATTTAATGAGAATGGATGATTTTTAGAAAAAAAAAACAAAACAGAAACCCTTTACAAACTGGATTCGATAATGATTGAATAGAATATTCAAGGATATTCCGGTGAAAAAATCGGACTGGAGCAATTCTATAATCAAAATGCCAAAATTAGGTCAAAGTAAGAAAGTTTCAATACTAAGAATCGGCACATTACGACTATTTCAAATAAGAGTATTGAAATTAAGTATTTATCTACAAAATAAATATCTGCAGATTATTTCATCAAGGCCCTTACATTTGGCAAACACAATTATTTTATGAGCAAGTTGAGCCGTGAAGACAATTCAAATTATTTTACAAGTTTAATTAAGGAGGAGTATTGAAGTTATAAAATCTACTGCTACAATTATACTTCAATCTAGTACATTTCATTATTTAATTTTAGTACTTTCTTCAATTTTGTATATTTGCCATTTATAATATTATTTGATAGTGTCTCCTCTAGGATTTCAACTTTACCTAGACCAAATACTTATAATGTTTTTGAATTAAATGTACCATAGAAATGCTTAAGAATAAAACATAAAAAATTGTTATTATTCTCTCTCCCGTTATATGCTTTTCACACCAACAAGCTTATACAGTAGTATATTTGTAACAAAACAATTAATTATTAAATATATATATGTATATTTTTTATGGCTTTATTTAAAAATAGAAAAATTTCATAATTAAATTTAAAATAGTATGTAAAATGTACTCAAATTTTTGTAATGATGTCAATTATGTTAAAAATTTTGTTTTTAATAAAATTAAAATATGCGGAAATTTTTTAATATTCATTTTTGTAATTTTGAAAGAATATTTTTGGGGGAGGCATTTTCTTGGGTAACTTAATTTATCAATTCATAAATTCTTATTAAATTTTATTATTTAATTATATCTATATGTATTTGTTAATTAAATTAAATCTTAGAAAATTTTTTGTAGTTAAAAATGGTTTTAAATTGCCCTATTAAGGAGTTGAATTGGATATGGCTGTAGTGAACAATTTTAAGTGTTATTAATTTTAAGTGTTACTAATATTTTTTATTATAATAGTCCTTATATATTATATATTAATCCTTGGTGTCGTAAAAAATAATCTCTCATTTATTGTAATACATATAGTTCAATTCCTTTAAATTATTCTAATAATTTAATTTGAGTCACTTATAAATAAATTGTGTGGTTATTTTCAACACTATTTTAAAAACTATATAGTAGCAAAATGAGCTCATCTCTTGCAAAATAATTTCTTTTCAATATGCTAGCTTATATTGTCTTTGACGGAAACTAAAAGGCATGTCACAATTTGTCTTTAAAATCACTCAAACAATATTATTCCTCTTTAGAATTCTCACTAAAATATTAGTGATTTTAATATTAATATTTTTGCCTGTTAATCACATTTTTAATATTAAATTTGAGAAGCAATTCATATACAAGAGTATACATAAGTGAATTTTATTAAATACATTACTGGAATTAATTATGAATATGTATATATGTATATATATATAGCATTGAATATTAATAATGCATGAGTAATAATAAAATAAAATCTCCTGTAAAACATATAAATGACAAAATTTAAATAAAATTTTTATGAATTTTCTAATATACTAAAAATCTTACACAAAATATTAATCTTATGTTATTAAATTCTTAAATTTGTCAAAAAAAAAAATATTCTATTCTCTTTAATCCAATTTAAGATTATACATTATATGTGTGAGTATAGCGTGTATAACAGTTCTATATATTGTATATAATATTTTTTGTTTTATTAATAATACAAATATTTTCTTTGATATATACGGTTCCCGACGTATCAAAAATATGAAAGTAAATTTAATTCGTCACAAATCCATCATTGCTGTTTTTGTTTTTTTTTTGAGTTCTTTTAATCAAATATACAAAGAGGAGCAAAATTTCTTTAATATATTTTATTTTAGTGGCACCCAGCTTCAGCAACATGTTACAAGTATGGCAAAAAAAAAAAAAAAAAAGCATGAAAAATAAGAAATTTGAAGAAAACAAAAACAGAGAAAAAAATATTTCTTATGAGTAACGGTTTTTTTTTTTGTTTTTACAGTCTCTTTGTCCTTGATATTTTTTGTCATTTTTTTTTCGTACTTTTTGTATACATTAAACGCAAACACAGAAACATACACGCATTCATATAAATAATGTACACACATGAGTATTAAATTTTTCTATTACTTTTTTCTTTGGGAATTTTGGGAAAATTTTCACTTAGAGGCGGACATTTTTTACTTTCATTGTAAGTAAATTATTGTATAGAAATCATGTATGAGCAGGATTTGAGACGCATAAAAATTTTTGGGGACATTGTTATACAAGAATATTGTAAAGAAAACATGATTTTTTTTGCTGTTATACATATAACAATAATGTCTATGATTATGACATCGAATTTCAATTTGGTGTTGCCGTCGTTTTAATTGTTAAAATGAAAGCTCTCTATTTTCGTAATAAAAAATTTTAAAACAAGCGAAATTTTAAAACTCAATTTTTCAAAGAATTCTCAAATGATGAATGAAAATTGCGGCACTTCAAAATGATGTTAATTTTATCTTTCAAATTTCTAATTTACAGTCTGAATTTAGAAAACTACACAAATATGGCAACTATAGTTGAACCAATTTTTCTGAATAACTAATATCTAAACCTAGGAAAAATGAAAGTGCACATTTATTTTTACATTTGCTAAATTTCTTGTTGCAAAAGTGTTGTATATTCTGTTGGCGGATTTTGCTCTCTTGATTTGCTCCTTCTTATGATATTCATTCAGAATTTTCAAAAACTTAAAACGACAACACTGTTTCAAATATTATTTTGAGTTCATTTCATAAAAATATACTTGCTGGTATACCGGCATTTCATTAAAAAGTTAAAAACTAAAAAGTATATTGGGAATTTATTGATTGATTTTAACGGTGGAATGCCTTAGCGCACTCCCCATACATTTTTCAAATTTTCTTTTTTTATTTGCTATTGCTCTTTCAAATTCTCTTTAATTAAAGAGAAGGAGGATCGAATTAACTAGAAAATATATTCGAAAGAAATAAAAAAAAAAAAAATATTCCTGAAAAAAAAATTTGAAAATTTTTTTTTCTTATGAATAAGCAACCAGACGAGTTTTGCTACAAGTTTTTCTTTTAAAAAGTATACAGAAAGTAGAAGAAGAAGAAAATCCAACATAGTAAAAAAAATGCTAAGAAAATGAAATGGAAAAGTTTCAATAATTTTCCATGTTTTTCCTTACTTGATTTTTTGTTTGTTTTCTTCTTTTTTTTCTGTTTACTCGCCAATAAACATTGCAAAAAAATTATTTACTTTTTCTCTTTTTTTCTTTCTTTTCTTTTATTAACTGAAACTTAAAATGTTCGACTAAAATTTCACATTTTGCTTTCGTTACATTAAAAAATTTTTCTCTCTTTTCTAGTTTTGTTTTTCTTTTTCTTCTCAATAATATTTTTCTTCAATTTCATAATATTACATTATTAACGACACCACACCATTTCTACAATCGTCGTACACACAATACACACTTGATATTCAAATTGAAATGAAATAAAAACCCGATTTGAAGAATAAATAAGAAAATGGTGGGGATAGAATAATATAGAGAGGAGTGGAGAGGAGAGGAGGAGGGAGAGAGAGAACCTTAAATCTTCAAGATCTGGAATTTATGCTGCGTTACCACAAAATTTTCAAATATCGTATTTACTGTAATCAAAAACCATTATGGGGCTGGGTAACTTTTTTTTTTTATTGTTTTCTCTCTTTCTATACTGTTTCTTTTCCTATATATATATATAATTTTGATAGGTTGTTTGTTTCTCTCTTCTTGTTTTCTTTTGTTTGTTCTTTTTCTTTATTTTATGATTGTTGTGTTTTTTTTTTCCAGTTTCTTATCCATTTTAACTCATTTCACTTTATCAACTAATATATACGCTACTTAAACAAAATTTATCCAGAAACTCTTCATATTCATATTATTATGGATGGAGGAGTATTAAAATGAAGAAGAGAGAAGAGAGGAGAGAAGAATGAAGAGAGACCTCAGATGATGATTGCATATTTGTTTTCTTGATAAAACTTTTATTTTTTTCTACATAACTAAATACATTTCTTAATACATAATTTAATATATTATGTACGTGTATATGTATGAATGTATATAATAATGTTTAAATTAATATATATTTATGTATGAATGTATTGTGTATTTAATATGAATGGATATAAAAATGCTGGTATATCCGTTTTTTTTTTCCAATATTAGCGTACTGAAAATCTTTAAGTAAAGTTTTTTATCGGTTTTGTAAACACTTTAATGGAGGGAAAAGAACTCAAACAAATTCTCTCAAAAGCAATACTTTGTTATATGTTTGCATAGCAAATTGATATGGTGAATGTTATACTTTCTTTCACTTCTCTTTTTTTTTTTTGTTTTTTGAAAAGTTTATAATAATATGACTGTTCGTATACGTATAATGTGTTATTATAGTAAATGTTATACTGTGTATTTTGTATATATTTTATTATATGTATATTATTATGTAATAAATATGTGCATTTATTTGAACATGGGTTACTTACAATATAAGAAAATTATTTCTATATTTAAATTTATATACACATACATATTATTATAGTTAATGCAAGAAAATTCTATTTTAAGATTATCATATATAATAATATGTAAACGTATGTACTATTAATATGTATAAATAGGGTATTTATATGTACATTATATTGAAATAGAATATAAGATATTTACATAGTACGAGCTCTAAATTGAGTTTACAAACGCGAAATAATTCTTAGTGAAAGTTTTGAGTAGTGTTGATCACATATTATGTATAATTTACTGTTATAAAATAAGATGAGACAATTTTTTCTCTCATTAGAAAGAGATTTTCTCTCACCTTAAATAGGAATAGCTATTGGTGAATATTTTTTTTTATATGAATATGATACTTGTGTTAATTCTGACATTTATTTAAAAATATGGCAGAAAAATCATTTATGTGTTATATGACTTTTGACATTTTATTCCTAAAGTCGGATGAGTTGACGATTACATAGAGATATTTGTTACTAATTGTAATATGGTAACAATTTACGAGCTAATACCGTAATTGTACGAGTGACTTTAAAGCCGAAAAATATAACATTTTTTGACGCAATGTTAAAAACAAACGACAGAGATTTAGTTTTTATTTAGATGTATTCGTCTCACTGTGATATTGAAGACTGCCAGAATAAGACGGCTCAGAAATTGATAGTTATGTCTTTTGGAATCATGTGAGAAAAATAGACTTTTTCTTTAAAACAATAATGTTTACATTTTCACGAAATTTCTTGTAGTATAAATTGCTCACGAGCATAATTATTACCTCGCTCTTAGATAGACTCAAAAAAATTCTACTCGTGAGTATTTCTCTCAACTAATTGAAATTTTTTATTTTGTTTTTATTGTTCAATAATTATTTTTGATGTACGATTTCAATTCTTTGGAGCTCGTATATTCTATTTTCTTATATTTTTCAATATAGAAATAAATTTCTAAATAACCTAAGGGGCAAAAAGAATACACGTAGTATCTGTAAAAGAAAAAGAGTAAAATATTTCTTTTTTGCCATTTTTTTTTTCAATTGGTACATTATTGGTATATTTGGTTTCTTTTTAATCTAAAATAACTCTTGACTCTAGAGGGAAAAAAAATGATCAAATGGGTGTAAATTTAGTTTTTATTTAATATTGTAAATTGTTATGGGTAAAATTAACCTTCTTTTTAATAATGATAAAATATGCTACCATAAAAAACTATGTACATACATATTTACATTCAATTATATGTAGAAAATATAGACATATATACATATACGCATTGTGTGTATTATTTTAGATAAAATGAATAGAAAATGTTAATATTAAAAATTTTGTGTAGATAGAAAAAATAGAGAAAAAATAGAGATAATGTGTTTTGCATAACTTGAAATTATGAAAATTATTTAAAAAAAAAAAAATATTATATTTTAAATGCAGAAAATTTTCATTCTATGAGCATATTTTAATCTTGATAAATTGTCTATATATAAAAAAAATTAAACAAAAAATAATAGCAAATAATTTGTTTGAAAAATTTTTCAATTTTCGAATTAAAATAAATTAAAAAATGTCATTCTCTTTCAAAGTATGGGGTGAAATGATTACATGAAATTGAAATTTTGGTTTTAATGTGGCACGTTTTTCTTTTTAATTTAATAAATTTTTCTTTAAAATTTAAAAATTTTTTATTTTTAAATAAAAATTGCAGTAGTAGCCAGTTTTTCCTAATTTACTGCCTAAAGTAGTTCGTCTGAGTTTGTAGTCCTGCTAAAAAAAATTTTGCCACATTATTTGCAGCAAAAATATTACTATGTATGTATACTTTCCTGCAACTGTTTGCTTACATTTGTTTAAATGTAAGGTTTTGACACCATTTGATTTTGACATATTTTGGAAATGGGAGCTTTCATTTTGGCATTATAACTGTTTTTTTTTTTGTTCAATAGCAGTATAGCTTTGAATATATAAGATCTGGAGTCGGTATAAGAGCTACGAACTTGAATTCAAACATATTTTATTTATGAATTATTTAAGGCTATTTTAAGGCTCTTTCAATGTAAAATTAATTTGAGTGAAAAAAAAATGTCTGGAAAATAGCACTTTCCACTTAATGAACAAGTGAAGGTTCGTTAACAAAAACAATGTTTTAATTAAATTTCTTTTAAAGTAAAAAAAAATAGTGCATACTTTTAGCATAAAAAAAAATATTAAAAAGATGCTTCAAATTTGAAAGTTAATTATGTATATTAAAATAAATATCTACAGTTTTTTGATAATTTTCAAAAATATATTTATATATAAGCTATGAAGTTTCGGAAAAGCTATGAAGTTATGAAAAATATTGAAAATATTTGAAAATTGCGAACTTTGTGAGGTGATCACCAGAAATTGGAATGAATTCGAATATGTCTTGTTCCGAATACAAAGAGAATATATGACGACATTTTATTAATTTCTACAAATGGTTGGGATCTATGCTGAAAAGGTAAAAATATTCGCTCTCTCGTTTAATTTCTCTTCGGGCTTTCCCAAAATCCATAGTCTAATAGCACAATACTGATTATTCAAAAAGCAAAATTCATCTCAATTTAGATCCTCATCCTTTTAATTTCTTTAAATTAACTCTTTTCTATATAATTGAATAATTTCATATTTTAAAAAAATTACCATACTCATATACACCATTTTTAAAGTGCTGCTTACCAAAAAAAAAAGCAAAAAGAGAAAATGAAAATCTAATAAACCGCAAAATTTTAATTTTTTACTTTTTAATTGTTAAAATAAAAATTTATAATCCTTGTGTACACTTCATACTAATTTAATTTTCTTTTTTTTTCTTAATTAAATTTCATTTAGATCTCCATATATAAAAAAAAGTCTTTGAAATCTGGTAAATTAAAAGTATTATATAATAACATTAATTTAAAACTTTAAAATTTTATAAATATTTTCATTAATGAAATTCTTTAAATTCTTCAAAAACTTTTATAATTCAATTTCTATACCACATCAAAATTTAAAGTCTATGAATTTTATAATAAAATATGAGTGTATGTGTTTGTATGTTCGTATTTTACAGTATGATGTAAGTATCTTCAATGTTAGTTTAAATTTATATTAGTTTATAAATGTATGTACATATATATATATATAATACATGTGTATTTATAGATCACATAGAAGGATTATATTCCCTTTTTGTATAAAAGTTTTGTGTTGTAACGAAAATCTTTAATATAAAAGAAAACTTTCTCTTCTTTGTATGTTTCTTATTTCTGTTTTTGTTCTAATACACAAGTATAAGATTACAATGAAAATGTTCTATCTATATAGATATAAGAAGGGCTATGAATTTTGCTAATATTTGACTTTAAATATATTTTTTTTTTTTAAAAAATAAAACTTATAATAACAAAATATTCAAGTTGCTACTATAGTGTACATATGTATATGTGTATCAGAGGTGCTACACTTCAAAACTGAAAACGAGGATTTAGAATGAAATCTGTAATAGATCTATTGAGGCTAAACAATTTATATAGTATGAAAAAATTTTTTAAGAAAATTTGTTTGGAAAATGAAAAATATTATGTTGGCACATTTAAATTTAGCACCTTGCTTGTAGATTTAACTTGAATTTGAGATTATAGTGATTGTAAGCGGAAAAACAGGTTTATATTTAGTTCAAATTTTATCTTGGCAAAATTAAATTTAATTTACATGTGAGTACGTTGAGATAAATTCAGAGCCAACTATACTTTCAATTAGTTCAATTATAAAATTTGCGGTTATAAGAAAAAACCGTCTAAGTCAATTTTTTGTCCTTTTTTATTTTATTGCAAATTCAAATTTTTTATAATTAAATGTACTCCCTGTCAAAATTTGATTGGCGTACCTTGATTATTTGCAAAGTTATGAGTAAAAATATAAAAAGTTCCGATTTTTTCGTGAAACAAAACTTACAATTTCAAACTTAATTTTCTAAGATAATTCTAAAAATTTTTATAAAATCTCATTACTATTTCAGTGTTAAGTGGTGTGATTTAAATTTGGATAAAATTTGGTGAATATATTCCGTTTTAATCTGTAGTTATGAATAAAATTATAAAAATCTGGAATTTTTTCCGTAAAGTCATATCAAAACTTTGAACTAAATTTACTCGAAATATGGTTTTCTGATTTATTAAGTTTTTCTCATGCCATTTTACTCAACAAAATATTTTTTTAGTTGAAGTTCTTTTGTTTTTTTTATAGTACTTTCAGTTTTTTACGCAGCCCAGCTTGGGTTTAGGAATAGTTCACATATTCATTTAACTTCCTCACATTTTCTGGATGTAGGAATCAAAATTTATTCCATAATATACTTGTACAATTTTCAATATCATAATATCGAATATAATCGAATATATAGGAATATTGTATAGAAATGAATATAGAAATCAGGAAAAACTATAAATAGGAAGGATAAAATAATAATATAAAAAAATGGAAAAATGATTTTTTTTTTCCTTCTTAAGTATATAGGTTCTGTTTTGTTGGTTTTCAAGTGAATTGATTAGAATTTGAAAAATAAATTGAGAGGAAATTAATGTTTATAGTGAAAATAATTTATGTATAAGAAATTTTTCTTATATTTTTTTTTCTATACAATTTATGTTTGTTATAAAAGCATAGTGTATAGTGTAAGTGAAATTCAAGAAAATTTTGTTTGGTAAGGAGTAGAAGACAAAAAAAAAAATAATGAAAAAACTTTGAAAAATTCATAAACTATTTGTGTTCCATGCCCGATTAATAATGATTGAAAATACAAAATCTATTATACGAAAAATTTCATTTAAAATCATAAACTTATTTAACGTGAATGAAATTGTTTGAAAGTTTCATTAATATGGGAAAGGAACTGCGGTTTTATATTGATTTCATGCCATGATTTTATATTGTTTTTTTAAGATTTGATGAATCGGAACTTTATATTTGAGAAGGTGTTCTAACAAGTTTGACAGTGAAACTTTAAACTTTGGTGCTTTAATATAATATGTGCATAATCAATAAATAATTGAATATGCGTAGACATATAATAAAGTGAAACAGTTTTTCCAGTCTGTTAATCCCTGCTGCGACGCTAAAATTTTATTGAACAGATTTGTTATTTCTTTTCGAAGTTGCTTTCCACAGTACTTTACGATTTCATTAGATATTTAATCTATATCCGGGGACGTTCAATTTTGCAACTTATAAAAATTAATTTACACTATATAGCAGTTGTAAAAGGGAACGTCTTCCCACATTAGTATGCTTCATGGTTGCTTGTATTGGTGGTTTCTATAGCTACATTTTAAAAAAATCACAAAAATATTATTTCCATGTTTCGATTGGTATGATGGAGAATGACAGATATTCGTTGATTGGCTTTTGTCTGGGTCTCAGTGTAGTCCACATCTTCTTTTGAACGCTATGCTTCGTCTCATTATAAAAATTTTCCCAAAAAGTTTTTTTTATATTGTTTACCAATAGATTCTGCAAATGCTCTTCATATATTTGTTTTAAGATAGTACAATGCGATATTCCCAACATCTTGCTGATTAATTTTGTTTCTCTTTGTATTTCTCTTTGGACGTTTTACACAAAATTTCATTAAAACCAGGATCTGATTCTTTCCCACCGGTTCGGTGTAAAATGCATCTTTCTCTGCTGGCATTTTTGAGATATCTGGAGCATAGATACTTATAATATGAGTTTCGCTGTAATACAGACCATTAAAAGACCCTTATGAGACACAGCCATTAAAATATTGTATATGACTAATATTTTTTTTTACAATTTTTCATGAATAAATAAAATCTACACCTGGCGATGCCATTTCTTTCTTATCCTTCTCACATCCTCTTACAATTGCTTAGTTCATTTAAAATTTCTTGATCTCTTTTGGAGAGAGGTGTAATATTCAAGTATCAATCTTCACATTGCTCTTTTCCTTATTTTATTCTTTAAATGTTCCGGGTCTTGACCATTAATTCCACTATAATGGTTGTCCGAGGTTTTTGTTGTTCATGAGCTTACATGTAAGTAATTGATCAAGCAGGTTGCTGGCCTTACTTTAAATAATTTTATTATTTTAAATTATAAAGCCACAACGTTCTTCTCTCAGAATATAAATAGAGTATAAATTTCTTATACAAATTTATTTTTGTAATTTCTCTTTAAAATTAAATAAGATAGATACACAAAGTGTTGTGGTCTTCAAGAATTTAGTGAATTTTACATAAATTTAACTACGAGTATATTCTTATTTCCTATTCAATGAACGTAAAGGTCATTACTTGTAATTTACATAATTCGCAATTAGTGTTGCAACAGTATTATGGTTAATTTGCTGCTCAATTATTCTTTTTTTCTCTTTACTTATTTATTCAAAATCCTAGAGCTTAATTATTATAACAGTGCTGCGTTCTTATAACATTTTTATGATTGTCATGATTGTAATTGGTAATAAATATATATCGCATGACAATGTTATTAAAACAATAACAAAATTATTCTTTTTTAATTTTAATTAGTAATGCGTATACAAAAATGTAATTATTATATTTTCTTTAATATTGTTATACTATATGTATAAAAAATTTATGTTCCGACAAATGAATGAATTTAAAAAAAAATAAATTAAAAGTATTATACAATTTAAAGAATTTATTAGCCATTTTTAATTTATAAAAAAAAAAAGTAGCAATTTTTAAAATTGTATTTATAACTATAATATGTATAATAGTAATAATATTGTATACTTACAAACAATGGAGATTAAATTATATATGAAAACGGAACATTCAACAACTAAATCCTTTTTTATTTCAATTTTTTTTGTATTTATATTATATGTTATACAGTAATACTTACATAATAATAATAATAATATGATAAAAAAAGTATGTATAACAAATATAATTTAATGTTATACAATTACGATTTACCAGAATATTATTATGGACGATTTAGTTTTAACGGTAGAATTATACATTTAAAATTATTGTGGGACCCATCTCTTTTGAATACATTTTTTATATTATGTTCTACAACATAGAAAGCTTTGTATAAATAGTATGATTATATATATTAAAATTATGTATAACAATACAAAGGAATTTTACTTAATATATAAGTAACTAAAATCATATTTAATCTTCCATGAATCTTACTCTAAAAAATGTGAAAAATAAAAAAAAAATAAGTGGCAATATTCTCTTTTTCTTTGCATTTGTGTAAATAACGAAATATATGTACAATATAAATATATAAATATATGTATAACAGTTTTGATATAGTGTAATATTACGAGATGGTTTATACTTTCACGTATAGAATTTATTTTTTTTTTATAGTGACCATATTTTTGGTTTTTAATACTAAAAATACTGAGAGAATTAAGGACGGTATTTTTTTTTTGAGAAAATATTTTATGAAAAAATGGCGTATATAATCCAAATATGAATGCAAATATGCAATAAAAATGCAATTCTAAATAATTTTTTGTAAAAAAAAAATTGTCAAAATATTACGTTTGCACAAAAATGTTTTAAATCTGTCAAAGTAAATCATAACATACACTAAATCTTGTCAGAATAAAAATAAGCTCTTTTTGATTTATCCCCAAAATAAAATTTTAATTTGAATATGGTTTTTCTTTGGTCAGTTTGTAGTATTATGGTGATCCGTAACCAGAAGTATCGTCGTTTCTTAAACTGCCCTTGGAGAATAATATTTCTCGTGAATAGTAAATTTATGTCCACCATTTTTTATGTTCAGAATGTAAACATGATTTTAATTTTCATGATAATTAATAACTAAAATATACTGCTATGCACAATGTCAACAAGAACAATGGTTAACCATAATTTTAAAGAGGCATTTAAATATATTTGAATTCACATGAGAATTATGTTAATAACACTTTTATTACGATGCAAATAGGTAAGAAGAAGTTATTTCCAACAAAACCAAGATAAGGCTATAAAGAAATTATCGAGCTTCAAAAATGTATTACACAAGAATGCCGAGTTTTATGTAAATAGCTTTATTTTTCAAATATTTAACATTGGCTTTTAGGATTGCCTGGTAACAACCCGATCCAGTCCACCTGTTCCATTAAAAGTTTTGGGATATAAATAAAAATTAATTGCTCACACACTTAGAAAGTTTCATATTTACAATAGCAGCCTTTCTTAACTAGAAAAGAAACAATTTCTGATAATTGGTTGCTGATTATTTTTTCTTGTTTTTGAGTTATCTAATGAAGGACGAATAAGTACACATATTAACATTCGCAAATGACTTCGATATTTATTATTGTAAATGCTCTCTGTGATCTTGCTTTATCACGGTTTAATTGTTGTATTGAATATATTTTACCCGTGGTTTGTTTTAAAACTTTTGCTTTTGCTATATTGCGGAATGTAAGACTGCAATGCATAATGCATCTATTGGAGTTCTTATTCTTTACACCAAATCATATTACAAAAACTCCTCAATTAAAATCGTCTCGTTTTATTCGAATACAAATGGTTCCTTACAACATAAAGTAAATTTCTTTAAAGCACTATATATGCTGATATACGAAGAATTTGTTGTATAAATGATACTTGGATATTATGCAAAAGTCAAGAGAAAATTTATGAAAATTGTAAATTATTTTTAGAGAAAAAAAAATCAGAATAAGAAAATAAAAAAAAAAATATTTGAGTGAAAATTATAAATACATTTTTAATAGAAAATTCTATTCTACCACCACTAACTATATCAAGTGATGATGACTATGAAATTTAAGAAATTACATTGTGTATAACGCCATCTATACAAAATAAGATCGTATATATATAGTATGGTTACACACATAAAACGATATTCTGTTCAACACTGAATAGATAATAAAATGGAGTATTAAGGAAAAATTTTGCTGACTCCTATGTATATCTAGAGAGAGAGAGAGAGAGAGCAACATTTAGGTGATTTGGATGGGTGATAAAAGAATATTTTTTTTAAATAAAATTATTATTTTGTTGTTGTTGTTTTCATTATAAATAATAGATATATAATGCTCCCATGGACAATTTAATGATGACATCGTAAAAATTAAAGATTGTCATCTCGTACAAATAAAAAATGAAAATTTTATCTAGATATAAGTTATGTGTGTGTGTGTATGGTGTAAAATTTTTGTATTTAAGAGAAATTTGCAACTTGTAGATTTTTTTTATTACCCTTAAAATTATATTTTTGACTACATATATTTTTTGTGTTAACCTTAAAATTTTAAATACCTATTTAATTTTGGTTATTAAATTTATTATTTAAATTTTTTATATATGTGTGTATTTAAAAAAGTAAATTGATTTTTATTAAGTTGATGAAATTATATGATCCTTAACTAAAGTGTAATTTAAACCATGATTATATTAATTAAATGTTGTTATTTATACGAGGAGTGAAAGAGTGAGCTGTACCTTATTGACACGTTAATTATTCAAAAATAAAAAAGTTTCTTCAACTAAAACTTTAGATAATTAAACTAGCCGAAGTAACTCGTGTATACAGTGAATTTTTATTAATCTTTTGGAATATCATTCAGGTTTAACCCATAGAATGCTACGTATCTGAATTTTTTAATGAAGTATAGTGGATTCTGGACGCTTAATGACAGCTAGTGATAATCGGGTTATGGTAGCAAAATGACACATTTACTAATCGAGGAGCGGTGGACCTAGGCATAATGTAACTAGAATATGTATTTTATGCAATCCTTTTAAAATTATTGATAGAATTACAGTGTATCTGAAAATGATTATGTGTTAGCAATAATTATAAATATAGTTACAAGGCATTATTTCTGTTTTATTACAGTCCTAGAATGGAAAACTCTGAAAAAACGCGCCTTCATATAAAAACAGTTCAGTGTTCGGTCACTCCCATTTTCAAGCTAAATACAACATTGGTCGAATTTGTAAGTTTCAAAAAGTTATGCCTGCCGGTAATACTCTTCGAAGAGAATCAGAAGTGATAGTCGGGCAGGCACTATAATTTGAACAGGGGAAGTGCAAAGTGGAAATACTTTGAGCGGAATGACGTAGAATATTGAAAAAGAAATTAGAGTTAATGGCAGAACACGGGCATATGTAAGAGTATTGGCGAGCAATTAAGCTGGCTGAAGAGGTTATGTGGATAACTCTATGCTATTGAGTGCAAGCAGTTGAATTGGAGTGACAGCAACAAGAAAAAAGTCGGAACACTGCTGTATCCCAGAAATCTTCAGTTTTCTTTTCAAAATTTTTTAGTTCAGATTTTCACTTTCAGAAAAACTGTAGTCTCTAAAATAAAATTACATAATATTACTGTGCTTTCATACTCAATACAAACAACTCAAATATGTGTGCACCTTAATAGAGATGCCTACAAAATATTTTGATATTTTTTTGATATTTTTCAAAAAAATTAAAATTTGTTTAAAAATATTTTATGAAAAATAAAGAATTCATGTCGGCATTTTGTTTCAAAAACAATTTAAAAAATTCGCTGCATGAAGTATGAAATTAAAGTTCAATTTGTTTTTGTTTCTGCTTTTATCTTGAAAAGATTTTATTGCTGTTTTTGGTTTTGAAATTTCAGTGTATTTTTTTTTTTTCAGTGTTTAATATCAATATTGCACGTATTTTGACTATGTTACAAAAGTATGAAATTTACTTTACATAGTTGCCGAAAAAATTCTGATGAATATTGTTTTTGTTTTTTGTTCTCTTCAACTAATTTTAATTTGAGTTAAGGGTAAAATTAGTGGTTTATAAAAGGGCTCATTTTACATTTTTAAGATTTTTAATTAAAATAGTTTTCTGAAGATCTTATTAACTTCAGTCAAAGATATTTAATTTTATAAGTATGCTTCAGGAAGGCATTTTTGAGTGTTCTTGTTTGTTAATTTAAAAAAATGATTGAATGGAAATTCTGACTCACTGAACTCAGAAGGAAATATGAAACTTAAAGTGTTTAAAAAACGAATATCGGGAAAAAAAACTTTGGTTGTTTGTGAAGAAGAAAAATTTTCTTCGTACAATGCCGTCCGAGTGACATATAAGTATTCGTTAAACATTTTCGACTACATTCAGCTACCAAAATTACAAAAATCTACTAAAATTACATTCAGTTGCAAGGATATATTCTTAGATCATGGATAATGGATGGCCTTAATGCAGCCAATAAGTACATTTTCTCTAATTTTATTTTTGAAAATTTTTTCACCAAATTACCTTAGTACAGAAATATTATACAAAGTCTCTTGTTTACAGATTTTCAATAATATAATATAATGAAGTTCATTGAGATGACAACTCTGTTCATACACAGAACACATAATTGTATTATTTAGTAAAATATTGTGAAAATTTGTAAAAGTATAGTTGACCCCTGTGATGCATTCACAATTTGTATACACAAAATTAATACTGATCAATTTTCTTTTTCAATATAGAAGCATAACTAATGAAGTGATGAAATATTTTATTGTTTAGTATTTTGAATAAGGATATAATAAGGAAAAAGGATATAAATTATACTTTTTTTCAAAATAAATATTTTATATTTGGAGTAAGTGACTTTGTATTAGCAATAAACTAGTTATAAGTAAAAGATATAAGGACACTTCACTTGCTACGACCCTTTACGCATAAATAATTTGGATTGAATGAATAATTGAGATGTTTAAAGATCTTAAGACTCAAGTATAGGTAGGTACAATTATTGTGATTTGTATATAAAGATTTTAGTATTAAATATACAAAATTTTAAGATTCAAGGTCAGAATGAGAATATTTTCTTGATTTTATTGAACTAATCAAATGCCTGTTTGTTGTTTTAAAGAAAATTAATTAAAATTGTAATATGAGAAATATAAAAAAGCCCTTGGTGCAATAAAAATTTTGTGAAACGATTAAAATTTGCTTAATTCTTGGAATTCAGTATTGTTCTCTAAATAATCCAAAATTGTTTAAATCCCTTATAATATGAAAATGAGATTTTGCATCATAAAACTGTTTTAGATTTTAGGATTAATAATAAAGTTCCAAAAATTTCATTTAATATTAATCAAAAATTGTTTTATTGGATTTATCATTTTTGGACGAAAGGATCAAATTTATTAAACCAAAATATTATTCTATTAATTTCGAAAATTAAAAGACTGTAAGTATTTTATTATGACGGTGTTCTTATCTAAATACAAAAAGTTATAAAATTGTTTTTTTAATTTCTCATAATTGGCAGAAGATTTCTTTCGAATATAAAGGTCTCTTAAAAATATGGTTAAGGTGGAATAATAAAATTCATAAGAAATATAAAAATGTAAATCAAAGTATTTTAAGAAAGCCACAGATTTTTGTATAGAAAAAATATGGCAACATAATGCGTACTTTGTGCAAACGAATGGGCAGGAAAGTCTTTGTTCTAACTCTTTTTGAGTCTATTAAATGGAAGAAAAGTACTATTAATAGTGGATGATTAATCTATGAGCCTGTTTTCGGGATAGCCATCTCAGACGTCTGCCTCACACCGTATAACTTTGATTGTGCGTACAAACTGGTGTTTCCTGTTCAACGTGTATAGAGACAGGGTAGTTAATTTTTTGAGTTTTTGAGTTGGCGCGGATGTTAGCTGAGATAACTTTCGTTCGGCCGCGGGACTGTTGAGGAGATTTCAAACCTTCGGTGGCTTTCGAAAGATGTCTTCGTGCGGAGATATTCTTTTCATCCCGCTTAAGGAAATTTTTCTCAGAACTTTCCGGGATGGATCGAAAACTAGTTCATGCTATTATTAGCTTTTTCACCGGGCATTGTCCTCATATCGACTATACATAGTCCATGTGTAGCCTTCTTCCTCTGTTCGTAAGAAGACCTCAACAGTGTTTTGGAACTCGCATCCAACTCCCTAAAAGATATCTCCAGGTATTTACTTGAGACCGGGATTGTATAAGTGGAGGTGTTCCTTTTCCCATATCTCTACCTAGTAGTCTACAAATTTACAGTCTGATATACTATTCACTATGGTGTAGGGTATAACAATGATTTTTAATAACCTTTGGCATTATTGAATTCCAAAATTGTTGCTTTTTCTTCTAATTACCGCTATATACAAAAAATTAGTTTCCATTATTATTTTTTTTATTGAAATTTATAAATTTTTTAAATATTTTTCCCATTTTCTTTAAGCTACACTCAAATTATCATGCAATGGTATAGAAGTATAATTTCTACTTTTGAAATCATTTTACAAAATTATCGAATTAGTTATAATTTTATGCTATAATTTAATTTTAATTAATTCTGTATTATTTTACAGCAATTAAACACAATTATTTTAAATTAAACACAAAATACATAAATTATGTTGAGAGCAAGTGATTTTCTTTCTCTTATAGCTTGACTTCTAAGAAGTAAATTAAACATTTTTTATGTTAATTGGAGAATAAAAAATTGCATTTATGCTCATATTGTATATTGAGAGATTTACTCGCTACAGCTTTTATTTACATTTACGTTTTGTGCAAACTTACCTTAAGATGAGACTATGAGAGAGATAAAAAATATGGAGTAAATGTAGAGCTGTATACTGCTTTGCATATGTTAATTAAATTTGTTATTGTGTTGCTGAGCAGTTTGATTTCTGAAATTAAAAAGAAAGGTAAGGAGAATTAGTTTTGTGGGTATTGTGGGTATATTATAATGTGAAAATTATGAGAGACACAATTGAGTATAATTTTTAATTATTGCTCAGGTAATTTGATATGCATTTTGGTTCAAATTGTTATTTTGGTTTTTAATCGTTTGCTTAATTAAGAGAATAATGAGAAGTACAGAGAAGTCACGCTAAAAGCTTTAGTGGTTTCGAAACACTGGTGATTAAAATTAATTTTTTCTGGTTTTATGATTGCGCTTCAGTTACTAGTATAACTTCGTTTCGGCAAGAGACAGACGGATATTCTTAAAAAAGACTTTGGAAGCTGGAGGGTGAAAAGGTTTTCTTACGAATATCTCCGCTTATTTTGATGCTTTCATTAATATGAAGGCATAATTGCCTTCAAATTTGAAAATAATTTAATACTTAATTTTTCAAAAAATGTTCCTGGTTCATAATTATAACAAAACTGCAAATTCTTTCTACTTTTTTGCTCATGTTAAAAATTAAAAACTTTTTTTTTAAATTTTGCTCATTGCTTCTCTCACAAACTCTTGTTAGTTTATTTTAAAAGTTAAAAAAACTTGGTGTACTAATAAGATGCGCTTGTTAAAACTTTTAATGGAATGAAAAACTTGTAAACATAAAAATGTACTGAATTGCTTTTTTTTTTGCTTCTTAAGAAAAAAAGGGAAAAGTTTTTGTTAAAATTGTAATTTGATCACATGTTAAGAATATATTGTGCATTATATGTACATACACACATACATACGTGTATTTATATAAAAACATTATTGGTAAAAAGTGAATCGTTTAAGTAATTGTTTGGTATAGTTGAATTTAGATAGGGAGATCAACCAAGGAGAGTGAAAAAATGGGATGGACCTATGATTTCTTACGCGGATGAGATTACACCATTCATCAATATTTCAGGCTGAAACATATTCTATATTTAATTATGCTCTTCGGACTGTTTCAGCAGAAACCTCAGCAGGTGGAGGATCGTTATTTTGTCGAAAAATCGGGTCGCCCTTGGGTTCCTCTCGTCTGTTCTACCTCAACTAGGTAAAACAAGGTAAATTTGATGTCGGTTCCAGATCATTACGGTGTAGAAGGAATTCAGGAAGCTGACGGTCTCGCTCAGACGGAAGTAGCAACTCCTTTTATAAGGCCGGTGCAAGAACTGGTCATACTTGTTCGTCCAAATTTGAAGGTATTAGAGGATGAGGTCTGATTACTGAAAAGGTGTGATTGAGTCTGCCCTGAAATTAACTTAAAAATTAATATAAGTAAGTGCAAACATATTAGTGTTCCATTTATAGTACGATGTAATACAAGTGTAGGTATGAGTGAACAACATTGCTCACAATCATACAATTTTCTTTGCGCTCGAACCAAAAGTATTAATTTCGAACATAATAAAGCATTGAAACTATATTTTGACGCGCAATAGTACTGTAATTAATATTACAAATGTAATAATATTTTAAGATCTATTTCCTTAATAATTTAATACATTTAATGTTTCACTAAATAATTTATTACCTTTGAAATAAGAAGAAAAACGAAACTCTTATACAAATTACAAAAAATATCAATAATAATTAAAGCTACTTAAGGGTGCTTTATTTTCTTTTTTTATCAAACAACTTAATATTTTGTGTACTGCATTAAAGTTTTTCACAAAAAAAAAGCATTTCTTGAATTTTAAAGTAAGGGTCCTTGAGAGGATGAAAAAAAGGATTTAAATATAATTCATTTATTATATTGCACCTCTTACTTTTAATGCAAAAAAGAAAAAAATAAGCAGGAAAAAATTAAAAAAGGAAAGGAGTAAGAATTTTATGAGTTTTTTTTTACAGAAATTCAACTACATAAAACATTACTCTTGAAGATTTTCTGAAGAGATCATTAAGAAAATACTTTGGATACATAAAAAGGGACCATTAAAAATTATGACTCATATGAATGCACATTAAGAGTGTAAATGAAAAATGAGATAATTTTCTTTGAATATATAGGTACTCATATTAAAGATTTATTAAGAAAAGGATAAATTTTATCTTTAAAATTTTTAAAGTTATGAAATTGAATTATATGCAAAATTCAAAAATATTGAATTATTTGTCATGTTTTTTTGATAATGGGAGAGGAATGCACTGGACCTATTTTGTGAAATTCGCTAAAATATGGAAAAATGTCTGTCTAGAACGCAGTTTTTACAAAAATCCATTAAAATATGGAACACTGTCTGTCTGGCACATAATTTTTAAGAAAGTTTGTTAAAATATGGAAAAATTTTTGTCTGAAACACAATTTTTATGAAAATTCGTTAAAATATGAAAAAATGTATGTCTGGAACGCCATTTTTATGAAAATCCGTTAAAATATGGAAAAATGTCTGTCTGGAACGCAGTTTTTACGAAAATTCGTTAAAATTGGGGAAAATGTCTGTCTGGAACGCAGTTTTTACGAAAATCCGTTAAAATAGAGAAAAATGTCTGTCTGGAACGCAGTTTTTACGAAAATTCGTTAAAGTATGCGAAAATGTCCGTCTGGAACGCAGTTTTTACGAAAATCCGTTGAAATATGGAAAAGTATCTGTCTGGAACGCAGGTTTTACAAAAATTCCATAAAATATGGGAAAATGTCTGTCTGGAACGCAGTTGTTATGAAAATTCGTTAAAATATGGGAAAATGTTTGTCTGGAACGCAGTTTTTACGAAAATTCGTTAAAATATGGAGAAAAATCTGTCTGGAACGCAATTTTTACGAAAATTCGTTAAAATATGGAAAAATATCTGTCTGGAACGCTGTTTTTACGAAAATTCGTTAAAATATGGAAAAATGTCTGTCTGGAACGCAGTTTTTACTAACATTCCTCAAAATATGACAAATGTGTGTCTGAAACGCAGTTTTTATGAAAATTCTTGAAAATATTGGAAACTGTCTGCCTGGAACGAAAGCGGGGAGTAGTTTGAATGGTGTGTATAGCAATTATAATCTAAAGCTAAAAATCTAAATTGCAATAATTACAGCTTTTTTAAACAAATTTACTCTACAAATTGTAAATAAGTTCCATTTTATCCCCATTTTAAATTGCTTTGCCAATAAAACTTTCGGGACGCATCTATTTTTGATTTAGTTTTGTTAAAAAAAATTTTTTTTTTTGTCAACTAATCAACAATAAAATTTTTAACAATTTTATTTTTTCTATGGCTGACAAAAAATATTGCATTTGAAGCAAGAAAAAAAAAAAAAGGGAAAAATCTAAAAAAGTTCTCCCTTTTTTTTTTTAATGTCCTCAATTATCAGGGTTTTTTTTTTTAGGTTTTGTTAAGTTAAAACTAATATTTTTATAAAACGATTCCGAATTTTATGTATGTAGCCTTTTTCGTCCTTATACACACACATTCAATTAAATTGATTGAAATTTTAAAAATTAAAAAAAAAAATGGAATTAACTGTCTTTTTTTTTGCTTTTTTTTCATTTCAGAGAATTGATAATTGCCGTTAAGTAAAATATAACACACCCATAGATTAATATTTTTTAGTGGCGGTGAATTTTGTGTGTCGGTGATTCCATTAAAATATTATTTTTTTTTTTGTTAGAAAAAAAAAAGAGTTATAAAATTGAATTCATTTTGTTTTATGAAAAAGTCGAAAATTTTATTGTTATTTTTGTCTTTTTTTTGTTTTTCTTTGTTTAATCCTATATAAAGCCTTTAACACTTTTAACTCAGTTGGAAATTTTTTAATTCGTTTTTTGTATTTTTTTTTTGTTGAAATTTTTCTTTACTCTGCTTTGTTCTGCGTTTGTTAAAAATTTTATAAGTAAAACTTCTGTTTATTTTTTTTTTCTATTTTAAAAAGAAGCGAAGCCATTATGTCGGATCCGACTGATTATGACTGATTTTTGTTGCTTTTAATTTAAAGGTTTTTTTTTCGAAAAATTCCAAGTACAATCGTTTTGTTAATTTTTATATTAAATTTTTTTGATTATAAAATGAAAAATTTTTTCAAAAAGCACCTGCTAATTTTATTACACCTTAACCTTTAATTTTTTTAGTATTTTTATTATAATTTGTAATATTATATTTTCGCTATTCAAAAGATTAAAGTTATTGATTTTATAATTTTGTTTTTTGTTTTATTTTTATCGAAAATTGATTTCGTCTTCTTGAATAAGAGGCAACAAAAACAAAATTCATTTAATAGCTTATCAAACATAAATCATAATGCTGTTCATAAATTTAAATTTCAGAAGAAGAAAAAGCATAAGAAATTTAAGGTTGGTCAGAAAACGAAGAAGAAAAATTAAATAGGAATTGATAAAGTGGCAAGTACAACAGGCAAAGTTTGAATTAGCTATATAAATTTTAAAGAAAAAATTTTGCTCAATAGATTTTTAAAAAAATAATATTTTTCAAATAGTCTTTGGGTCTCCGTTCGATTATACAAGGAAATGCCTTTTAATTGGGATTCCAAATCATCCAGATAAGTTAATTGGGATTGACAAATCCAGATAAGTTTCTAAAAGATTTGGGTATGAATTTTAATGGTCTCCCTTTAAAATTGGTTAAAATTGACAAATAGTTTTGGAAATCAATTTAATTTTAATTGTAAATATTTCTTTATTTTAAGGTTTTGATGCTCCAATGGGCCATGGCATGAATGCCCAACATGGATAACTCTGAAATAGCAAATATGTTGCCAACATATACAACTGAATACAGCCTGCTTTATATATACTGTGGTAATATTCTCATTTTTTTTAATTTTCAGTACTGGCGCCCGAGCAGATAGCAAGACGAAAAATATGTTTACGCTTATTCTATCAAAAAATTTACTGCCAACTAACTGATTGAACTAAAAAAAGAAGAAAATTTGTTGTTTGCTCATCTTTTTTCACTTATTTTAAAACATTTCTTAACTGATACATAACCAATATTATGCCATCATATACATACAATCTAGTAGAATTTTTAATATTTTTATGTTGATGGTAAAAAAAAAAATTAATCAAAAAAATTTTAACAGAAATGTGTAACTTTTTTTTAAATTTTTTTTTTTTAAATACTTAAAAATATTTGAAGAACCAAAAATTAAGAAGCAATCGTTTTTGTTTAACAAGAGTGCCTAGTTATTCTTTTAAAAAAAAATTATTCTGTCGTCCTATAAAAAACTAGGGGATCATTGATGTCTTTATATTTTGATAGAAATATCAAAGTCATAAAACCAAAAGTAAAGAAATGAAAATAAAAAATAATTTTAGTTGGTCTAAGGGTCCATAAATCATTTTTGGAGTTGAAAAATAAAAAAATTGAAATTTAAAAAATTTTTCATCAAATAAATAAATTTTTTTTTTTTTTGGTATATGCATTATAAATAAAGAAATAAATGTCAGAAATTTGACAATTTTTTGTTTTATGTTCGTTTGTATTGAATTGTTTGATTATGCGATTGATTTGTGTTCTGTTTGATAAAAGAAAACAAAAAAAAAAAAATTGATGTTTAAAATAAAAAAAATGATTTAATGTCAATATTTAATGTCTTAATTGAAAAATAAATTGGGTTCAATTAGAAATCATTTTTTTATACTTAGTCATAGGGGAAAAATTTTGTGTTTAGTACAAAAATTCGCTATTTTATTCGATATAATATGTACGCAAGCTTTCGTATGATTATTAGGAGTCTTATAAAGTTTCTACAACTGCAATTTAGTATTACTACGATAACTTCGATATTTACAAATAAGTTGGCTAAAACTTTACACATTCTTTTTTCCTGTTGCAGTATTTTGTGTGTGAGGGATGTAAGGACTATCATTCTAAATTGGGCGGCTTATTTAAAGAAATTACTGTATTCCTCAGTAAGCAAAAAGATGAGTACATGGTATTGGCCGCGAAATATATGGAAACCAATTGAAAAAATTTAAAATGTTAGGAATCTTCCAACTATGTTATGATAGTATTTCAACAAGTTTTTGAACTATTTACAGAAAACAATATTATTGCTACCTATAAGATGTTGTAAACAAGAATATGCAAACAATTTATAATTGGATGTCTGAACATATGTATGCAAGTTAAAAATAAATACCAGCAAAATCAAGCCAAACCTGCTAATAGTCTAGCAATACAGTACAATGTCAAATCTGAAATAACAATGAATTAACTTGGAATAATATTACACAATCATAAATGGAAAGGCCGAGCAGAATTTCGGGGTTACTCAAAATTATTAAAAAAAAAGTACTAAAATATGTTCTACGTTTCGACAACGTGTTCAATTCAAATCTGATGAAATACCTACAGCACACCTTCAAAGACTGCAAAACAGAGCAACTAAAAACTTTTTTAAATACCATTGGAGAATATTAACACAAGTGATACACCAGAGTTTAAAAATATTGCCTCTAAATAGTTAAGTTAAATTTAAACTAACAATTCGGGTCAAACTAATCGTAACAAAAAATATTCAAATTAATGCGGAGCTTGTGTTTAACAATAAAGTTCAGAAAATTTTATGTTATCAAAAATTTTATGTAGCAGACTGTTTTAAATGTTATACTTTGGCAGGTTGTCATGGTATTTATTACAATGTCTTTGGTAGGTATAAGCTGATATACATATGTACATATATCAAGCTTACATATGTATATTAGCCCCTTGAGTCTTCCCATATATTAAAATAAACTTTAAACTTGATTTTATTATGGCCTAAAAATCACTTTTCCAATATTTTTTTTTGATTTGATGTCTTAAGCAGGCGTACGTACGTACCAAATGTGCATGTGCATATTATTCTTACAATAAAATTAATTAAATTTAATATTCAATTTATGTAGGATACTGCAATATGCTTTTTCTGAAAAATTATGAAATGTTTTGTAATTAATTTTATTATTTGTGTGATTGTTTTTGCTATTTTTCTTTTTCAAATTTGAGAAAATTTTTATTTTTTAGTTTTATAAAAAAATTTTTATAGAAGTTTTTTTCATAGCCACATTTGTTTTATGTTTTTTGACCTAATTTTCATGAAAAAAATCATTTTAATTAGAAAAAGTTTAATTTTTCTCTTTTGAGTTTGCTGTTTTGCTAAAAAGTTTAAATGCCTTTTTGACATGGCAAAATGGTGACTTAAGTTTTTAATATTAAAGTATTTTCTTTTTTTTATTGTATACACATTCACATACCACTCGTATAATACTTAGAAATGTAAGAGTGTATATAATTATAAGAGTGAATATTTAATATAACAGTTTTTAAATGTAATTAATGAATATTAGCGCTGTATATTTTATGTGCAATATAAAACAAATTTTGAAATATCGCGTTTAATGTTATTGCTGTTGTTTATGAAAGTTTGAATGAATAATTACTAATCAAAGTGGTATAATACAATTTTACTAATAATCTAATAATAGTATATGTATAACAGTTATAATTGTTTGTTCAATAAAAATTTTTTAAATTTTATATTGATTTTGGAAAAAGTTTTATTTTAATTTTTAAATTGTTGCATTATGGACTTAATACCATATTTGGAGCATTTAATAAAAATTTGAAATTAAAATCGAATTTGAATTGCTGGCAATTCTAAAACAAAATATTTTGTGATCGAATTACGTTTTGTATGTGATATAATTAAGTAGTTTTTGATAAATTTGTACTGTCGTAATGGTATGTATAAGTATTCGCCATTGCTCGTCAGAGAAAAACTAAGCAAATACAATGACATTATCGTTCTTGAAATTTAGTTAAATATTGAAAGGAAGCTGATTGAACTTTAAACCCCATAATTGAAAAATTTTTGAGGTAAATTCAATTAATTGTGAACAACATCTTCTAGATTGTAGATTACTGGAGAAAGATATGGAGAAAGGAACTCCTTTTCTCCGGTCACCGCAGTCCGCCCTGCTTGAAAATAGCAGGACAGTCACACAGAATATGTATGGCCGTCAGAATCCACATAAAAGGGAGTCCGATTTGTGCAGATGATATTAAAGTAGATAATGCACAGTGAAGAAGCTATTAACAGCACGAACCTGATTTCCATCCATCCTCAGCAACTCCGAAGAGACCTTTCTATAGCAAGATGGAAGCAACAGCCCCGCATGATGGCATCCCTCAGTGACATCCCTACTAAAATTTGATTCTCGTTCAAGTAAAATGGCAAATAGCAGACATTGGTAGCCCAGTGAAAGGGACTGGCCGCACGAAAGAAGGCTCGTCACTAATCTCGTTGCTCCTATTCGATTCCATTATTATATATTTTATTACTATACTTCTATTCCGCTCTCTCACGCCATATTTCGTCTATGATCAACATTCGATAAATTTTAAAGTGAATTCAATCTTGGCGTATTTTTTAACAATTTAAATTGAATGTTCTCAATGTCTTTGAAAATATAAAAATTTAATTAAGCAAAATTTTAAGCCCACCTTTATTTTCTTTCCATTTTTATTTAAAAAAAAAAAAAAAACAAAAAAAAATGGAATAAATCGAATAGGTTGGACCATTTTAATTTTATTTTTTTTTTCATTTTCATTTTGTTATTATTATTCGTATTGTTAAGTGAAGAAAGAGAAAAAATTAAAATCGAAACAGAATACTAGAGGGGCGTGTAACAATATATTGTAAAATAAAAAGATTTTATTTTGAAATATGACGGCCATACTACAAATGCATATTGAATGCATGATGAAAAATTCGAAACAATTAGTGTTTTAATGCATCCAATCTATACGTATATCGTGGTTGTGTTTAAAATAAAATTATATATTTTTATATATTCAAATTGCAATACTTTTGTACTAATACACAATTCAGCAAATGGTATGTATAAGCTGAATTTGGTATTTGTGTGGTATATTGCAACAAATTGGTTCTTAGCGAATTTATGTGCAAGATATCAATAAATTTATGTTATTTTCGTATGTGCTCTTCATTGGGCGTCTACACAAATGCAGATTTAATGTCAATTGACTAATTCAGCAACAAAACGTTTCAATGGGTCTTGCATTCCTGCCTGAATCCATATTGACGTTGCATCTATATGTTTCTCTAATGTTTTGCAATCAGTTTGATTCGAACTATAGTTATTCCAGTGATTATGACGAATTGCTGAATTCAATATTTTTTTCACAACTAGAGTGTTCAATATATAATTCGGAAAAGCAGATGATAAAGGCATCAAATGCATATTGAATAATTGCGATATTTTTAAAATTACCCAATGAAAAAAAATATTGAAGTGTTGAATAAACTGTACATTAATTGCAAATGGAATATTTATAATAATAATTACAAAGTACATAATGAATGCGAATACATAACGAATATTTTTTTTTTATGAATGCTTTATTTTAATATTTACGCAATCAAGAAATTTATAATCCTTCAGAATTGAATACCCAATGGACTTATAAAATTATAAAGAATAAATATTTTTTTTTGTTAAATCGTTTCGTTTACATTAAGTCATTTTTGATTTATACTCGTATGTGTGCCTTAAAACTCTCACAATGCTTCGTGTATTTTTTAAAAATTTTTATATTTTTGTATTTAATGCTTTTTTTTATTCTGATTCTGTTAGTTTAACCTAAGTTCAATCGGCTTTATTTAAATATTATGGAAATTTTAAATATGTATATGAAAAATATATTAACTATGTATATCTTGGTGTGTATTTGCGTGCATATGAGTTGAGAAATGTATTTGTGCGAACATATAAAACCCAAAACCAGTGTATTTTAAAGGGTCATAGTTTCCCTTGAACTTTATAGTTTGAGTTGTTCAAAATTTTTTCCAATATTGCATTTTGAACTCTGAAAACTACCATTCTCTAAAAATTTATAAAAGTGACCCCTAATATTTTGGAGTAATATACATGTACATCGATTTTATCAAGAACACGAGGTGAGCTTATGACTGAGATAAAAAAACAGAAACATATTTGAACTTTTAATTTTTCAATAATTAAATACAATGGAGAGAACAATAGAAAGATAACAAAGATAATAGTGGTATATAACAATAGAAAGTTCTTAAATATGGATTCTCGGGGGATCATACATACCGTAAAATAAAAAGACGAAATGATCCGAGAATTAGTCACTCCAAGAAGGATTTCGTTGTAGGTATAGCTTGTCAAATGAAGAGGCATACTAAGGATTTAGGAGACACTAATTTTTGATAATTCATTCAAATTTTGGTGTGCGGGAATAGTTAAAATCTTTGGATAGAGCTACACAATAGGCTACGGAAAATATATTAGTGTTGGCTGCATTGTCACAAGACGCTTGGACATACCCGGACACTTAATGTTTGTTTAACTGAAGAGAAGGGTGTAAGGGATTTGCACTAATGTATTGGGAAATAAGGAATGCAGTAATTCACATTCAAATTCAAGAATAATTCAATTGAAATTTTCTCTATATTCTTATAAAAACGAATTTGTATAATATGGAGCATTGGTTTCAGAATCTCGTAAGGTGAAAACAACTTTTTCCTACTTTGAAAATAAAGTTGGTAAAATGTTATGATGATCGCAAAAAGTGCCGACATTTTGTTTTTTTTTTTTTTTTTTTCATTTTGTGGTTTTGTAAATTTATGCTGCCCTCAATTTGAAGATAAATGTTTATGCTCGTTTAAGGATTACAACAATGGCCTCTTTATTTTTTTGTTGTTTTCTGCATTGGTGGAAATTTCCCAGATTTTTTTATATGTATTTTAAGAATTGGTTAAAAATCGATTTAATCCTCAAGCGATTTAAAATTTTTATATCCTTTTTTTTGTAAGTTTATCAGAAAATTTTTAAAGATAAAATAAGAAAAAAAAATAACTGGACATCATATTTTTTATTATAATAATTTAAAGGATATTTTCGAAAATTAATTATTTTATTTTTATATGCGCATAAATAAATAGAAATCGTTTTATGTAAAGTTGAAAAAAAAATAAATAAATTTTATCAAAAAAAAAGGATTCTTAATGAATATTATTGTGATTATTTCGAAATAAAAGTAAATTTATCCAGCTTCAATATTTGATGATATGCAAAAAGGATTGCTATAAAAATTTAGTAACATTTTATCATATCACCTAGGTCATAGAATTCTATAGTGTCTAATATTCAACAGAATTATACTGTCTGTTTGTCAGACTATCATACTGAATTAACATTATACTGAATCAGACTGTCTGATTGCGACAGTCTGATTCAGTATAACACGAACTACCACGTGTAACTACCACGGAACACCTTATAATTGTTACACAATATTTATAAATATTGTGTAACATTTATAGCAAAATAATGGATAGGATACCTCGGGCACGAAGGTGTTCCGTGGGTCGAACAAGTCGAACGAGCTTTGGAGACATTGAACAACCCTAGAAATTCTATCTGATAAATAGAACATAGGACTCACATAATAGGCAGAACAACTCACAACGTCGCTCCCAAGTTATATTGCCGTATATTACAGAATGACAAAAATAGTGTCATAGTTTTTCCTGGCATCAATACGCTCGTGAAAGAAGAATACGGAAGACCACATTGTCGCTTACATTTGATTGCATTTTTCGGCTTGATTATGAAGTTTAGTTCCATTTTCATCATTTTTTAAGAGACGACAGTATAATTTTGAGGAGGCGAAAAGCAGTAGAGTAAACCAATCTCAAATGGGTAAATAGAACAACAAGTAACGTTACAAGAAAACTATAGCTAAAGCTTGATTTACGTCACACTTTCTGATGGAAGGATGTTGGTGTTATAATATAGGGGAATTTACGAGATACCGTAAGTCTGATTAGCATTTATATGCCACGAGAAAAGGACTGAGGTTTCAGGAGAGTCCCGTGATAATGATACCTGCGAGGTATTTTATTCGGTCTTAAGTGAATTCTATTTCAGCTGGTCTGAATGGGAGCGGTAAGAGGAGAGATCGGGAGGTATAACAACGGGTTATTTATATGTTTTCGAGTGGCGGTGTAAATTTTAACGTAGAGGACAAAATAATGTTTGCACTAACGATAATTAAAGTAAACTATTAAAGCAAATTCATTGAAAGAATTGATTAAAATGCAAAACAAACATTTGTTATTACAAATTAATCACATTGTAATTACTGGTATAGTGAGTTGTAGTACTGCTTTGTATATGTGGTTAAAATGTTCTATTACAAATTATATTAAAAAAAAATTATTTTTGCAATTTAACACTATTAATTATTCTTAATTAAAAATTATTATATAATATATTTTAAATTACCTATATTATAATGATATAATAAATTTTATAATATTAATTAACAAATTTAATAATATTAAATTTTCACCGTTAATTAATTATGACTAATTTGAATGATTTTTATAAAATAAAATATGTTTTATTGCTGTTATAGCTTTTAATGTCATTAAAATAGAAATAAATAAATTAATTTTATATATATTTTTTGGTTTTATTGTCAAAAGCAATAGGCAATGTATACTTATTTAAATAAAACAATTTTATAATTTTAATGACTATTTAAAATTTTATATACGTATGATAAGCTCGAAATAATCCAAGATTTGTGTATTTCAATTGTATACTTGTGTAGTACTTATAAGAGCAAAAAAAAACAGTTTTATCTCTATAATAATAAAAATTATTTAAAAATTAGTGAGAGTAAACTACAAATGAGACTACAAATGGAGATTGCAACGCGGTAGGCGTAGAACTGTAGTAGTGCAGTATTAGTAAAATCAATATTTTATAAATTATACTATTATTACCTTCTTCTTTTATTGTTGTAGCTCTTTATTTAGTTTAGAGAGAATTTTAATGAGAAAACGACAAGAATGAATAATATTAAACGGTAAATTAATTTTGATATTATGATTTTTTAATATTGTAATAAAATCAAGGTATTTAAACAAGCAAAATGAATTAATTTGAATTTTATGTATACCCACCAAAATATTTTCTATTATTAAAAAATTATTTCAAAATATTTGAAATAATTGAACTTAATAACAATTAAAAATTATTATCAATTAATATTTCTCAGTATATAAAATTATTTTACATATATAATCAATTTTTAATAACTTCATATTACAATTTAATTTTCAATAATATTAAATAACTTTCATAAAATTGAAAAAACCTGAAAAAAAAAATAATTTGTCACTTTTAATTTATTATCTGTATATACATATATACATATTACAAATATTGAAAATTTTACTGTTACAAATAAAATTTTATTAAAATTGCAAAATTCATAATAATAATTATTTTGTGTATTACAGTTTATCAAATATTTGTGTTATACTATAATAACAACACTATATATACATATTTATTATTATTATTATATTAAATAACATTGTATATATTATTTTAAATAAATTAATTTAATTAACATGGAGATATAAGTATAAGTATAGACAATACTACCTATACGTATATAAAATTTCATCTTATAATTTTTATGACACCAACTATTATACTCGTACATTTATATGTATAACATTTTATGATTATTATTATTATCAATATAAAATTAAGTAATTTTATTGTAAATAAATTTATATATATATAGTAAAAATAATTTATTATAATATTTTGTTTAGATACACAAATCATTACACACAATAATAATGACAATAAATAATAAAATAATATAATATGTGCGTCATAATAATAATAATATAATAATATATTTTATTATTTTATTAAGATATCAAATTGTTATACTATATTGTATAATAATTAAGAATATAATTATATTTATGTATAGACATAAGTATATCTTTTATACAAATTTGAAATTATTATAACAAATTCTTATTAATTTTTAATTAATTAAAAAATGAATGAACACTAAATATTTTTATTAAAAATTTTTATATAATAATCAGCTGGAACATTCATATTTGTGTTATACATAATATAGTACATTATTATTGTGTATAATTATTATCATAATTGATATATGCTTAGGTATTGTAAATGTTGAAATAAAATAAACAATTAAAACCTCAAAATCATCAACTGGTAGTTATACTTTAATATTTTGTACAAATTTAAAGTAATAAAAATATAATAATAAATTACAATTTTCATGTACTTGGTATACACATAATATTTAAGTACATAAAACAACAGGATATTTTTATGTTTTTATTAGAATATGGTATGCACTCGTATACTAGTATATTCACAAAATTAATTTGTTAATTATTGTTAAATTTTTAGTATTTTATAAAAAAATTCATTCAAGAAAACAATTTTTGATATTAATCAATGTAAAAAATGTAAAATAATTATGAATGTAAAAATTTTTTGTTAATTATTTCTCTTAAAGTTAATTAATTTAGTATAAGAGTATTATAAAATGGAAGGCAATAAATAATTTATGTAAAAATAAATAGTTATACCTAAAAACTGAACTAAATCTACCAAATGTTATTTAAAATTTTTTAAGAATTTTATTATAATGATAACGTGAACAACATGTTTTAACAGAAAATTTTAATTGTAGATACCTACCAGTATACTTCCAATACCCTTCCATATAAAAATATAAATTTTACTTATATATATATGTTTGTATTGTATGTAATTTGGGATCATAATATATAAATAGATATATAGTATAACATTTTGTCATATTCACAGTATTATGATAATAATATTTATGCATAAATAGTGTAAATAATTGTTTTGTTACCTAAAACTACAGTTTTCATAATGAATGGGTACCTAACATACATTTTGTTGTTTTATTTCTTTAACAAGGTGACATACAAAATATACTCAATATAATATTGCATTTCAAAAATTTTCAGGTAGGTAAATAATAATATAATATGTGTATTTGTACATACCTACTGCATTTATGTTCAAAATAAAATAATTAGACGCAAAATAGGACATCTACAATTCTTGAAAAATTTTTTTTTAAATTTTTCTCTTAGTTTCCATTTATTTGAAACAAAAAAAAAAATTTTAAATAAAATTTCAATTATAACATGAATGATTTGATTGTAACTACCTTAAAAATATGAATGCATATTGCATGTACCTATGTACATCCATATATGTAGGTATACACATGGGATTTGTACAAAAACAATGTTACACTACTTAATACAAAACAAATCAGATAAAAATGTTCGATTTAGATATGCTCTGTAATGTTCGAAGAGAACTAAAATATGGTAAATGTTTGAATTTAATATTTTAATACAGAATTTTCTAAATATACAACATAAATGAGAAAATGATATGGGAACTTTGAATCCTGTTGCTTAACCGTATTAATTGCTTTTCTAGTGAAACAAAAAGTTTTTTAAAAGATTGTATAAAAATTGAAAGATATTCACAAATTGAAATGCATGTGCGGAACAGCAAACATCTTTTTAACTTCTTACTGGTATTGTTTATAAATATTTTTTATACCATTCATGTATAATTTTCGGCACCCCATTGATTTATTTATTTACCAAACATTCAAAACTGTTATCAAAATTCAACTTTTACAAATATTTCAAAGAGTATAATGATAACAATAATAATAATAATAAGTCACTACTATTATATGATATTTTACTACTATATTTAGATTAAAAAATATAAGAAGATTATATTTTTATTTTATTACTTTATTAGTAAATGTTATACGAAAATACTAAATGTTTGGTATTGTAATATTTTAACCGAATTCAGAGTCAATTATAGGGAAAAGTATAAATAGAATTAAGGGCTATAACCCGTAATTGGGAAATTTGAGTTCATATTCCAGTTTTTTTTTCTATTTTAAAATTGTTATACATACTTTTTTTGGTGTTAATTTGAAAATACCATAGAATAAAAATAAATTGAGCTTTAAATAAATAATATATTTGTTTAGATTTTTAGAATATAATTAAACAATACGTCTCGTGTTAAAAAAGAGAAATATTTGTTTATTTATTTCATTAATAGACTATTACACGTATATTGTTTTAGTAAATAAGTTTAAAAAGTTTTAAAAAAACCTGAAATTTAAAACAATATTCTAATTATATTGTCCGATTTTTTAATATTATGCGTATTTATGACAAAGAAGTCATAAAATAAGAACGTGAATATTTGTCAAATAAATTAATGTATAAATTAATTAAATATAACACTTAGTTTTCTATATATAACAGTGTTATATAAGTATAAAATTTAACTTGGTAAAAAGGTAGTGCTGAACGTTACTTACATTCTCTTTAAATTATTTAATTAACACAATATACAAACATTTTTTCATTAGCATTTTATTTTAATTCTATAGGGCAATTTTTTACTTAAATTGTGTAGGAACGATTTGAGAATAATTGGTATAACACAATTATATTAGAAATATAGAATATAGAAATATGTGATTTATTTTGAGTTTCAAAATTATGGAAAAAAATAAAGACAAAGAGTAAAAGAGCTGAAAAACGTTGTAGTTGTATGTTCGATTCGATTTTAACAAGCTCACGAAATATTTTTACATTCAAAAAAATTTTAACACTTGAGTAATAAAACAATAAAATTCTCAATATAATACAAAAAAAAACATTACCTTAGTTTCGCATAATATTTAAGAATTCTTCATGAAAAAACTGGAAAATTTAGAAATTTCCAAATAAAACAAAAAATAAAAATAAATAAATATTTTCTTTGAAATCTGCCGCGTTTTTTATAAGAATTCGGCGCAATTTTCAGTCATAATAATAACAATAATAATACACCGTCAAATTTATGTAAACCATAAAAATTTTTAAGGATAGGCGGAAGGATTTTTAGTTAAAAAATATTTTAATTTTTGACATTTTTTTTTTTTTTTTTTTGGTAATTTTGTTAGTCTTCTCTTCTAAAGTGTTTTGACAATGGATATATGTAATCGCGCATGTAAATTCTTTAATATCCTAAATATGTTCAGCGAAGCTTTTAGCGGGTACATTAAAAATATTGCAGAAAAATTCGCATTTTTCTACCTTTAAAATGAAATACTTAAAAAAATTATTGGAATTTTTTTTTTTTTAAAAAAAAGTAACGGTCATTTTTGCTGAAAAAGGGTCTAGAAAAAAATTGAAAATTAAATAACGAAAAAACCCAGAACAATTTATTTAACCTTCAACATTTAATGAAAGCATTTAAGGCGACTCTGTGTTGCGTACCAAGAAGAAAACTTGAAAATTTATCGTAACAAAAATTTTTAATGTATTCGCAGAATCATTACCCATTTAACTTAGTTTACACTCAAAAATTAGTTTATGCTTGAAAGACTTTCGTAGATTCGTAGATTTTTAAGGGAACCGAGTGGGGAAGTAGTATCCTCAGGGTCACTGCAACCATTCGCGCAGTACACTATGAAACTCATACCATTATATTTGTGCAATAATTTTGAATATATAGGTAAAGAGTTTATTAAATAATTTTATAAAAAGTTCATTGAAAGTTGTACTTATGTATGAGGGCAACCTTACTCTCTTCTTAATAATTAAAATTAATCAAATTAATAAAATTAAATTTTATTGAAATAACTATTTCAACTTAATTAAATTATTCTGTAATAATTAATTTAAGGTACCTATAAATTTTAATAAAATTATTAAAAATATTTTTACAAAATTTTCTCAAATAAATAACAAAAAAATTTTGTTTTGCCGTCAATTTCAAATTTATGTTTTTCTTTTTATCATTTTGTTACCTAACTTAAATTCATCCCTACTCTACTTTGTAAACTCGTTTTCAAACTGAAAGACAATAAATAACAATTTTCTTTTAAAATATATTTTTGTACATACCTACACACTTAAGTGTCATTTATACCTTTAAATGCTTAACTAATAAGGTATACAATATGAACTACCTACAATTATACATGCAAGACTACAAAAAGACATGAAACTATTTTCCTCTTTTAGCTCTGGATTTTTAAGCGAAGTTTTAAAATTTTATGGATTTATGATAGGTTACATCTTAAACTAAAATATAAAATTTTCTCATTACGTTCCGAGTTGTTAAACGCTTAACATAGTAATTTTGTTTACCGCGATCAGATTTAGTGCTATAAATTTATAAAAAAAAAAACAAAGAAAAAAATGAGCATAAAAACAGTGAAAAAATGAAAAATAGAAAAAAAAAATTTAACAAATCGAAAATTTTATATTGAAGAGAAATAAAAATTTAACAAAAATCCATAAATTTCTAAAAGAAAAAAAAACAAAAAAAAAAAAAATTAACATACTGGTGTTAAGTGTCTTAAAATAAAACGAAAAAAAAAACAAATTAAAATCAAAATGGTTTCCTATTACAACTCACTGTCATATCCACAAAAACATCATACAACAAATTTATCATATCCAACAACACCGCATCAAGCATGGTTTCCTACCAATTATCATCCACATTCAGCAGCAAATCAACAATTTTTAAATGGAATGACCGGCCCACCTGATCATGCAACACATTTAAATCATGCGGCTATGTATTATAATTCACATATGTTTCATCAAGGACCACCACATTCAGCAGCACCACCACCACCACATGATTTATATGGAGCTAGAGAAAATTATCAAAATTTTTCTGCAACAGGTAGTGGAACATCAACACATCATTTACAAACACAATTACCACCACCACCACCATCATCAACATCTTCTGCAACATCATCATCATCATCAAGTGCATTTCATTATCCACATCATCATCATCATCATCATCCACTCCATTCTCATATGAATGGATTACAAAGTAATGGACATCATTTTTATTCATCAGCACATTTTGGAATTGGTACGCCCTCTATTAATAGTATTGGTTCACCATTAGATGAAACATCAAGTAGTGCTGATATTTTAACAGATGGTATACCATCCCCACCAAATACAACGGGTTCAGGTGGGAGTGGTATAAATAGTCCAGGTGTACCAAATTCATCATCATCACCACATGGAATAATAAATAACAGAAATACACCAATAGCAACATCAACACCAACAAATCTTGTCACAAATAATGCACGAAATAATAATAATAGCAAAAACAACAACAACAACAATAATAATAAAAGTAATAATGATAATAACAATCGCGATAATGATGATATTATAGATGATGATAGTATTAATGGTGATGGTGACTCTGTTATACTTGCAAGTAAATTAAAAAATCAATTACAACAATCAAATGTTGGAGAATATTATGATTGGATGAAAAAACCTGCATCATATGGTCAACAACCGAATCCAGGGAAAACTCGAACAAAAGATAAATATCGTGTTGTTTATACTGATTATCAGAGACTTGAATTAGAAAAAGAATATCATACATCACGTTATATAACAATTAGAAGAAAAACTGAATTAGCACAATGTTTACAATTATCTGAAAGACAAGTTAAAATTTGGTTTCAAAATCGACGAGCCAAAGAACGTAAACAAACTAAAAAAAGTGACGATCCAGAAATAATTACTGGAAATTCATCATCATCATCTCCATCAGCAATAACAGGATCGAATTTAGTTAATGGTATGAATACTAATACAGTTGCAGATGATTTAGCTCATTTCTTAGATATTAAACCGAAATTAGAAAATTCTCATAATGATTATCCACATAATACATTTCATCCACAATTATGTTCTGGAATAAGTATGGGACCACCGCCTCCACCATCAGCCTCATCAAATATATTGAATCATTATGGTATGATACCACCAACTTCACATCAAGGTCATCCACATTTAGGTATGTCATCATCTACTTCATCAATTGGACAAAATGGAATATTGTCACAGCCACCTAGTGGACAAAATAATAATGTAATGCAACATGCTTATACCCAAATGTTACAAAGCATGGTTGAACCTATTCCGTGAGCTAATTAAAAAGTGTTAAAAATTTCAATTTTTTCCATATTTCTTTTTTAAAGTTCAATAGCAGATTTAAATAATGTTTTTAAAATTTTTAAAATAAATAAAAATATTTAAAATTCAATTTTAATCAAATTAAATGACAAAATAAAGTGCAAAAATTTTAAAGTACAAAAAAATTAATTATTATAATTTATAAAAAAAATATAATTTAACTTAAATGTATAACAATTATTATAGTTAATATAATAAAAAAATCTTGAGTGTAAATAAAATTTTGTAAAATAAAAAATTTGTTTAAGTTTTTGTAATCAACATATGAAATTGTACTCACCTTATCGTAACATATCGTAAAAATGAATGATCAAAGACCGTAACTTATCTGAAAAGAATAAAATTATTAAATAATATTAGTCACAGTATTGAACATCAGGGGGATAAATGTAGATAAAAATTATTTTTCTTTTATGAAAATATTAAGAATAATTTTTGGTTTTGTAAATAATGATAAAGAAATTATTATCTCTAAATAAATAATTACCAGGCTACCTAAACATGTTCATACATGTTCCTGTAGGTACAAAATAATTTTTTAGGATATTTCGTTTTGAACCGAATGATCTTTTAAGAATATGATAACGATTTCGTAGAAAATAATTTTAATTTCAAAGAGAGATGAGTGTAATTTTACAAGATAAAAATTAACAGTGCTGCTGTTTGTTATATTAACAATGTTGTTAAATTAAGTGTTGTAACAGTGTCATCACTTTGCCAATACTTTTTGTATTGTTTTTATTATTGACTATAATATTAAATGCATTTTCAAGTCTTGTTCAGAATGTATGTTTGGGAATTATTTAGTTGGGAAGGGCAACTGATCTAATGAATTCGCCGCGTCAAATGAATTGAGCTCTCATGTTGGGTTAGTCAGTTTTCTAATTCAGACAAAAATTTCTCCAAGTTATATTGCTTATATGGGGTTTTAATAATTTCATAAATTATATTCCAATTTTACAATAAATATTTGAAATATTTTTGAAATTTCATTCAATTATTATAAAAGAATACACCTGTTGCTTTAACGTTATTAAATTATTCCATTGAATTTCTTAAAAAAAAAATTTTTAATTCAGGTTAATTGGTATTTGAAAAAAAAAAACCAACTTTAGACCTCGCCTGCGAAAAAATTCAAGAAATCAATTTTAAATGGTCGTTGGAATATTAAGCAGGAAAACAAATTATGTCTTTAAAATATAAAAACATTAAATATTAAATTATAAATACACAAGTATGTAGGCATGTATACCGTAAAAATAATGATCGTAGTTAAGAAAAAAAAATTATAATTTTCCTTTACTTTCAACTTAACCTTTTTGTGTTTTGTTTTCTGTTCAGTCACCCCCTTATTTTTGTATGAGTTGGAAATAAAACAAAAGAAAAACATAAAAGCCCTACCCCATTCTAAATATTTTTTTGTTGTTATACACAAATAAAATATAAATTTCTCTAAAAAGTCCAATGATTTAAAATTTTTTCTTTATTTCCTCTGTCTCATTTCATAAACTGTTTTACGTTTTATTAAAATATTCTATGAACGGAAAGAATATTTGTCGTCCTTTCTAAGCTCTTTTCCTTTCACCTTTTGCCCATTCCAATTTTCCCTTTTCCAGTTTTTCATGTTTTTTAGGGTTGCTTTGTTTTGTTTCTTGTTTTTGCCCTACCTTAAGGCTAATAATAATTTACACAGAAAAAAATATAAAACAAAAATGTTATCTTACAATAACTTAACCTTAAATTTTCCATTTTGCCTTTGTGTATACCAAGAAAATAAAAAGAAAAAAAAAACAATCCATAAAATTATTATTAAAAGAAAAACACAAGCGTTCCGAAATTCCTGTCAAACAAAACAAAAATAAATCAGTTAATATTTTACACGCTTTAAATATTTTCATGTTTTTTTTATTTTTTTCATTTTAATGTAGTGCTACAAATAATCAAAATATAAACATTTTTTTTCTAGTTACTAGAAAATTTATCGTTAAAGAAAGAGCCAAAAATAATATTTCGATTTTTATGTTTTCAAAAAAATTCTCAAAGTCATATCAATTGTTTTAGTTGGGAAACTATTTTATAATGAGATAGTATAACAATTTTATTACAGCAAGAGTCCTGAGGCAAACAATAAAATTTTTTTTTAAAACCAATACCTTGAATCACATAATCTTATATAACTATAAGTTGGAAATATCCTGTAATCGACTTTGAAATATTGAGCCCCCTTGCGTAGGCGATACGGTTCGAACAAGAAAACTGAAATGAACGAGTCCTCTCAATATACCCTAAGGTGTGAACATTTTATTTCCGTGCCTTCCACATATTTTATTCTATATATATGCACAAAAACAAGGTAGAAAAAAACTAATGGTTTGGCAGTTTGAATAGTTTTAAGAATTTATAACCACCTAGGAGCGTTTTAGCATAGGTTAAAGTCTTCACTATTAGTAGCTTGATGACAATTCGAATCCTTCTATCTTTGTCTCTGGATGATTTTAAACACCTGCATTTAGGAACGATTTTAATCATTTTTTTAATTATTTTTTATTCATTATTTTAGTCTAACCAAAATTTAAACTCATTATGAATTCAAAAAACACAAAATGAACAAATCTCGACACACCAAATATACTCTACAGACGGCCAAATATTCACAATTTATTGCAAATGACTATACCTAGAATATACCATTGGTTCTGTGTATTGATTTAAATGGAAAACATCAATAATACGAAAGAGAAAAAAAACGCGAATTATAAAAAAAAAGGTCCAAAAAGTAATATTCATTTTTTAATTAAGTAGATCCTTTTTTCTTGAATTCCTGTAAAATATCCTTGAATATAATATTGAATTTGAAAGAGCGAAAAAAATAAAAGAGATACGATATAAAAAAGGAAAAGGAAAGACAAAGATGAAATTAAAAATGTTAAAAAAAAAATAAAAACTGATAAAATTACAAAATTCATTTTGAAAATGGACAAAAAAATACTGACGTAGGTATACGAAGAAAGGCTCTTATTTGTGGGTGTAAGTGAATGTGTGCTTGAATTTTAATATTGTGCGATTTCGCCTTCAAAATATTTACTTTCTTTCTTTCTTTTTTTTATTTTAATAATAAAAATGGACTCTAAAATATAACAGTTTTCTTTTTTCAACGTTTTTCTCGTTTTTTATTAAAGCATATTTAAACGAAAAAATATAAATTAGTTAATTAATTTCATGTCGTGATATTTTTCTGTTTTACGATCCTTATTTTATTGGTTTATACAGTGAGCTATTCCTTTTTCGTGTGCTCATCTTTAAATTGAAGAAAAATTGGCAAACAAAAAAAAAGGAAAAATATTTTTTGTTTGTTTTCCTTTTTTTATTTTTTATGGTTAAATCTTTAAATTAAATTTTGGAAAATATATGAAAATTTTTGTATTTTTCATTTTTGATTTTAATATTCAAAATAATTGAAAAACTTTTCATACTGTTTTCGTATTCATTATTTTGGTATACGTGGAACGTTTTTATTATTTAATAAAATCATAATATGTAATTGAAAGAAAAGACCTTGTTAAAATTTAATCAATTTTTCATACATACATGATTTTGGAGGAGCAAAACGGTTAAATATTAAAACAAAATTTTATATTTGCATTTAAATAATTAGTTCTGTTTATAGTGGTATTGTATACATAGATTTTGTTGTTAAATTCAGAGTTTTGTAGCAAATATTGTTATATAAATGAATCTTGTTTACAATTTTATTGTGTAACACAGTCCTCTCGGGCAACGAGGTTGTCGATGAGCTGACAACCCATCTGGAGCTGAATTTGTGCGGCCGCTGCCGGTCTGTGCCTTTTTCCGCTGTGGGGGTATTGGTTAGAGTTTTCTGAACTATTGTGTATTTATTCTTTGAATCTTAGGGATATCTCTAGTTTTATACATGGAATAGTGATATTATGGGCGGAAGCGTGGCGTGGTTACAATAGATAACAATAGAGCAGCTTCTAAATGCAATCGAATTAAATTTTTAGCCCGAAAAGTAAGGCATTTTCTTTTCTCCTGGAACGTTATACGTAAAATATGAACACGACCTTAAAATTGAACTCAAAATGGATTTTCTTCTTATTTAGGATTAAGTTTATTAAATAGTGATTCGACATTTTTGAAAGTTTTCGGATTTCAATGTTTATAGATATAAATGAATCATATACAAATTTTGAGTGAAAGAATACCCACAGTCATAAGTTAGAACTTTAAAATTTAATAGACGTCATTTGTCATTGCCTATGCTGCTTATTTTTTTTTTTTGTTTAACTATGGAATTTTTAAAGTCTAAAGTTTCGAAATGCTGCTCACTTTTGGTATTTATGCAGCTAGAAACTCAAATTTTAGACAGCAGTTTTTTGCATATTTTACACATATTTTTCTGAAATTTAAAATTCATTAAAAATTTGCCATATATTACTCATTTTTCAAAAAAAATTATAAATTTTTTTTTTAATTTTCCAAGTAATTTATAAAATTGTCATACTACATTTTCTTTCCATACATTAACGTAGAATATTCATAAAATGAATTGCGCTTACTGACATTATAAGTTAAATCTCAATTTTTAATATTATTCTTAAGCTTATAACTATATATGTATGTATATTATAGATTACTTTTATAATTTCCTTAAATATTTTAGAATTAAAAGTAAAAATAACAAGGAAAATTACAAGAAGGATTTTAGCACATTCACATATTATACAGACATTCACGTATGTATACAAGAAATTATAATACATAAAATAAACAAAAAAATTAAAATATTTTATATTATTACATACACATAAAAATATGTATATGTGTGTATAATTTATAATATAATAATAACATAGTTAACATTTTTGTATTAAAATATTTTATTCTAAAGTAAATACATATACGTATAACAAGTATAAATGACACAAATTAAAAATGATTTACGCTAGAAAAAGCATAATTTTCTGTTGTCAGAGGAAATGAAATGCCTATACAAACGTACATACATATACTCTGTTTTATTTCTCCCATATTAAAATACAATGTACAATGAAAACATTTTATTTTATATATGTATGTGCATTTGGAATCGTACATACATACATGCATATTATATATACAGAAATTGAAATATATTTACACAAAATGTTTAATGTTCTAAGTAAATTTTGTTTAAATATTTATTTTTTATACTATATTTATACTATATGTATATATAAAATTTTCATTTCAAATTTCAATGTAAAAATGAGAGAATATTTATATTTTGTCATACTAACTGTAATATATATACCTATATGTATAAAACTCTCATTTATAATCTTTAATTTTATTTTTAAATCCTTTAGATTTTATGATTTTCTTAAATGAAATTTTATGATATATATTTTTCCACATATAAGTATGTATGTAATTATTGTGTATTATAATATTTTTTTTAAAAAGGATTTGCAGGTACACCACATGAAAAGAAGCGAATTTCATTATGAAGAGATAATTTTGTGTCTATTATGGTATATTAAATGATTTGCATAATTATAGGCAAATATTAACTGTTATATTAAAGATAATGCTAGCTTTCTGTTTAAAAATGTATAACAGATAAAATGTATAAGAATCTGAGTATATAAAACTCCAATAGGTTCTCGTATATACAGTTTCCTATAAGTAAACGGGAAGTTTAACTTGGAAATGTATTGGCAAATGTCATTTATAATGTTAAAGGGTCGTTTTTACTCATTTCCTTGAAAACTACTCACAACTAGTGCGGGCATAATTTTCTCTTTTTTTTAAGCTGGTGTTTATTTGGAAGTGTTATACAACTAAAGTGTTATACTGTTAAAGTGTTATACTGTCATATTAACCAAGTGTTATTTTGACATAGTGCTAAAGTGTTATATTGGGATAGTTAATTATAATTTAATTTAAAATTTCACCGTTTTTGGCGGAAATGATTCAATCATTTTAGACTTGAAAAATTCATTTATACAGTATTGATTTCCTTTTGAATTCTGTTATACGAGCTGGTTCAACTCATAGATTCAATCATAAATATTGTATTGTTAAATTTTGGTATAGAATTTTAAGAGCCAATAAACTGTTTTTGACACTGTGGTGTGTTCTTAATTTATAAAACTGCAGGACTCTGGTATTACACTGTTATATGTACAGTATAACACTATATGTGTACATACCTTAGATCGAAATCATTCCGATTAACTTCAGGATCAATGTGACTTGATTTTAAACGGTTTGGTAGCCTTTAAGTTTAAACTTTTTGCTGTGTTGTTTTTTTTTCGTTATTCATTATGTTTGCATTATAAAAAAGACGTAAAATTTAGATACGTACACATTTAACGAGTTAAATTTAAAAAATAATCTCATTCTCTCAATTTGTTTTTTTTTTTGTGTTTTTCTTATTATATTATGTGTATAATATAAAATTCATTTATGCTTTTCTTAATTTACTTATATACAACAAAATAAAGTTTAAGCTTTTCGCGTGTGTGTTACACAAGGATATAAAAATACGCTATAAATTACGCTCATATTTTTTTTTTTAATTTTCTTCTTTTTCTCTTATTTATTATTATTATTAAACATTCATTCTTATGTTCTCTTTTCTTTTAGGCAAATAAAGGATGAAGACAACGTAGGAAATATTCGAGACAGAAAAAAAAAAATAGGAGGAATAAAAAAGGAGTAATGAACAAGAGAAATTTTTTTGTTGTTTTCTATAAACTTACATTCATTTTTTGCAATGTAAAAAGAGAAGAGAAGAAAAACTCAAACAAAATGTTTAAAAGCTCTTTTTGAAATTTTGTTTTCCTTTCTAATTTTTGTTTTTCTTTTCTTGTTATTGTTTGTGTTTGCATTTATGTTTTATTTTTTTGTTTTCTTTTTATATATTTTTCGTCATCGTATAAAATTCGCGTTCATTTCTTTGGCTTTAAATTATTTTTTGCTGTTTTTTTTTTGCTGTTTTCTTTTTCTTTATTTTTTCTTGTATTTTGGCATGGAAAAGAAAATTTCATCTTATTGTTTTCTTTTAGTATTATTTTTTAATTTTCAACTTCAATTGTTTGTTTTGTTCAAATAAGACATGAAAAGCAAAAACAAAAAAAAAGAATAACAGTAATAATAACAAAAACAATAATAACAAAAACAATAATAACAAAAACAACAATAAAAGAAACAATAACAAATCCTAAATATTTGTATGTAAGAAAAGAAAACATAATAATAAAGAAAGAGAAAACAGAGAATATTAACGGTAACAAAAGCAAAAAATGTAAAAAGAAAGAAAACAAAATTCAGTTATAAATAATAAAAAAGAAATAACAACAGTTATGAAAAATAACGTCATACACTCATACATATGCATGCGTATATGAATTCGTACATACATACAACTTCCATGAATGTATATATATATATATATAGATATAGTGTGTGTGAGCATTATTTTTTATTATATTATTCGTTACGCATATATTTTTTTTCGTTAAAAAGTAAGTTGCCGCGGAAAGAAGAGGAGGAGGAGGGGGGGGGGGGGGGGAGTCTTGTAATATTATCGTCATTGATGTTTGTAGGTGGTGGTGTAAGAAGAAACAAAAGTATATAGAAGTTATATGTACAAAAAACAAGAATATTTAAAATTAAATTGGTGAAAAATAACAAGCTTACGAGTACAAATATTATTTTCTATAAATATAGAGAGAGTATTTTATTAATTTTTTCTGAAACAAAAGAGGATGAAGTTAGCATGATTAATAAGTAAAATACAAAGAATAATTTAATTAACAAAATATAATTATATACAATGTAGGTCGATATACAAGAGAATTGAATAAAATTTAGGAGAGTCTATACATTATGGGCTCTGTTTTTTAATAGAATTTCGCAGATTTTGTAAGAATTGTAAAATAATTTAAATTGTCTTCGGGTGGCATAAATAGCCTGTATCCCGTCTATTTTGGTGGCGCCTTTCAAACCCAATCGGAGTGCAAAATAAAAATTATTAATTTAATGAAAATTTTTTTAATGTACTGCTTCAATTCAATTTAATGCATTTGAATTCGTTTGAAATCAACTGAGTAAATCAAATTGATTTTATAAATCTAGTTATGTATACTTACATTTCCATTACAATTATTAACATTTTCAATTATATAATATAAACTATTGAATTTCTATGTTATATAAAATAAAATGCTTTTGATAATAAAAAAATAATATTCACTAAAATAGTTCAATTAAAATTAAAATTAACAATGTAGAATAATTCGAATATCAAATCAGTATTATAAAGCCAGTCCATACCTAATCAATTTAATTGGCAACTTATTTAAAATGTTATGCATACAATATGTACAGATTTCTTCAAAAAAAAAATTATAATTTTAGTTCAATACACACAGCCCAATCAGTATAACACATTTTGTTTTTTATTTAATAAAATTTTCTATTTTATCAAATAATTTTCATTTAATCGTGCATTTATTTATTAATTTTGTTTAAATTAGTTTTTTTAAAATTTTCTAAATAAATTGCGAAAGGGATTTGGTTTTGTCAGATTTCTTCTGTATACTTTGAAAATTTTAGAATATTAATTTTTTCGATTAAATTAAAATATTTTTAAAGTGATTTTATTGTAGCAGACGTTTTTTGTTAAATATTTTTGTAATTGATTTAGAAATTATTTTAAAAATATAAATTTTAATTTTGATATTATAAATTCAATTTTATAATGTTGGTGGCATTTATTTCGTATATATACAAACACACAGAATTCATATATGTATACTCGTATGTAAATAATTTAATTTTTTTTAAAATTTTATTTGAATAAGTAGACGCAACACTAATTTTTGCCTCATCAAAATTATAAATCTTTTATTTTCCAGTATGGGACTTAAAATCGCATTATCGCCTCCTAGTGGTGAGTGCCGGTTATGGCGATTGATTGGAAAGGTGATTGAAATGATCAAAGCTAATTTCATATTGTGGCAATGTCTTGCTGCGAAACAAACAAGGTGTTTTGTAAATTTCAGCCTGCTAAATTTTTTGTAAATTTCAACTATCGACAGTCGTTCTAAGTCAAGGTGAAACAGCATATGCCGATTGACTGCGTCACTAAGAGAAAGCTTAGTCGTTAATATGTGAACTCTGAATACCAAATTCACTGCAGTTTAAATAAGCTATTCCATGGTATGCCAGGCTCTGATATGATACTGACTTAGTTTCCAAAGTTGTTGGGATCTACAGTTGGGATTCTAGTCGGGCTTTTATTTAAATAAATGAATATCATTCCAAATTAATGTATATAACAAAATAAAAATAATTAAAATTAAAATATTATTAGGAATTTCTTTAAAATTCCTTTTTTATTTCAGTTAAAATGAAAAATTCCCTAGATTTTGTTTTAAAAATCCTTTTAAAAAATTTTTTTATATTAATTTTTATTCATGAGTACCATGAATTTAATCATCTACATATTTCGCATATTTTATGTTCAATTTCATTGTTTTACATAGACAATTTTAATAAATTATATGATATGTCGGTATGTCCAAATATATATGCTCGTATATGCTATATATATACTCGTACATAGAATATAATTATGTATAAATTTCACTTATAAAAGTATTTTATTTATTCCGCAACATGTTGCACATTTTTTTTTTTAAAGTATGACAGGATAATTCTGATATACACTGATATTCGCATAAAAATTTTTTTGTGTATTATCGGCAAAAAATGTTTTTTTTTTGTTTTTTACTTTTCTATTTTCCTTTTTATTTTTAATATATTCTTATTTTGCGATTATCATATTTTTAGCATATTTTTAGGCAATATTTTAAATAAAATATATATTGAGGGTTCATTGCATTTGTCTCACGTGTATCTATCTGTTCGACAACCATGTTGCCTGTTGCTATTGAAAATAAAACACTGTTTATGTGCGCTCAAGTAATGTAACTACAATTTTTTTTTGGTTCAGCATGGTTGGCTATTGTAAATGGATTCCCGTATTTATTTATGCAAGATATTACATAATTTTTATGTTTGATATTTTTTGGATGAAGTATTTTCACTCCCTTAAAGTTTTCTTTGGTAATTGTATAACTTATCTGATAATTATGGCCCCTAATGAGATATCGTGTGAAATGTACTAGATTTACTATTTCCCATGCTACTTTCCGATAATGATTGCAATTTCATTGAATTTATATTTCTTCTTAAAGACGGGGTCAAAATAACCGTTTAAGAATTTTCATCGGACCGATATTACAATTTTAAGTTCTAATACTTTGGAAAAGGACTGAATTGCATTTGTTACATTCCCAATTATTACGATCTCATGATCTTCAAGCAAATCGAAGAGATATTTCGTTTGGATGAGAGTAAAAAATCATAGGTTCCATAATGTGCTCTTTGCAAATCTTTTGCTTTACTAACAAACTTAAAAATTTCATTCTTTTTTGTTTATTCAACCTTCGTTCTTTTTTCTTTTTTTTGTGATTTTTTCTCTTTGTCTTTTACAATTTATATGAATTTTGTATTCCTATTATTACCGTTATTATTTTTTTTTTGTTTTATATTTACGTTAACTGTAAAACCACAATCATACAAAAAATCTGGAGCGTGTATAATTTAAATTGGAAAGAAATGGTATAGAATGTAAAATTCATACATTGGCAAATAAAAGAGAATCTGGCAAATAGCAATAATAAGCGAATAAAAAAAAATGCTTGTAAAAGTAAATATTTTTGTTGTTTTTTTTTTCTAGCTCAAATATGAAAATAATGAAAAAAAAAAACAAGCAGAAATTTGAATTTTCTTTCACTGTCGCATATGTGTGTGTTTACATTGATGTGTACGTGTATGTGCATAAGCAAGTATGTTTTTATTATAAATATTATTTTTTTTTTCTCCTTTTTGTTTTCTTTTAGTTCCGTTTGTTCTTTTATTTTCTTTTAGTTTGTTATTTCTTTTTATGAATATTCAATGACTCGTGCATATTATGCATATAAAAAATAAAGGACTCCTACGTATACGTGTGTTAGTGTCTGTGCGTGTGTTTATATTTATCAATATTAATATATAATATTCTTATCATCGTCAGTCATCATAGCCATATTACATTAATGAAATATGTTTGAGAACAATAATAATAAAAAAAATATGAATACGAAAATGTTAAAATATATCCGATAATATTTGGATTTTCTATATAGAACTAAGTTTCTCAACATATATTTAGTATAGATGCTGCTGTATAAAATTTAAGTTTATAAATAAGTATAATAGTTTATTACTTTCTTTGAATATTTTCAAAATTTTCCATAATTGCTGATTCGAAGCTAGATATTTAGACTTTCAACTGGAAATTAATAAGATGTTGAATAATATTTTAAGGTCTGATAATTTTCGTTTAAACATAAATTGTTGAATTACTGAATGTAAATCTAGTTTAGCTTTTAAAAATTAATTTCTGAATCTAGCTGAATCGTTGAAATAAATTGCTAAATTCACCATATAATCATAAATTTCTTAAGAGAACATAAATACCACATATTCTTATAGCACTATAGAACTCAAGTTGCTCTGCTATAGCATTAAAGAACTCATTAAGCTTGCTACCGTTTTTGTATTTTAAATTCTTTACGTTATTTAATTCGTTTATTCGCTGTTTTTTTGTTTGGTGCTGAGTACGGTACAACTAGAGCTGGAATGTCTTTGAAAAATATGGCTGTAGGTGTTGTAATCTAAAATAGTTTGAGAATAAATTTTATATAGCCTCACATATTTATATAAAATGTCGTGTAAATTATAATAAATGCAATGCTTACATTCAAAATATATGCAAATATTTTATAATTCCAGTAAATGTCATATAATTCAAAAAAAAAAAAACAAAAAAAAAAATGCTCTTTACATATTATAATTTTTTTCCTTTTTTTTTTTTTATTTTTTTTTATTTTTTTAAATCTAATGTAAACATTAAAAAAAAAACAGAAATGAAAAAATAAAAAAATCTGGAAAGATTTTTTATTTTTTTTTTTTTAAGAGATTTTTGTTTTGTTTTTTTTTTTCTTTGCATTTGTTTTTTTTTTATTTGCTTTCATCCCCACCATTTTAGAGGACAAAATCATGTATTTATACTGTAATAAAATATGTGAAATAGAAAATTTGCATAATCTGTCTTTATATGCTCTTAAAAAAAAAAATTTACATTTACATAAATGTATAAGTACGTGTCTATGTACAATTCAAAATAGCAGGTACATAACTTACATACATATATATGTACACATATGTATAAAAAATCCTTTTTAATAATATTTAAGAGTTCTTTCACATTTTTTAACACATTTCGATTACGATAAACAAGAGACGGTGAGAGCGTACAAGGGAGAGAGGGAGAGAGTGAGAAGAATTGAAATAAAAAATAGAGAGAGAATAACAAAAAGTTCATATTTTATTAATAAAATTTCCATTTTTGAAATGTTGCTTATTAAAATCAAGATTATTTATTATAATAATGTTGTCTGTCATTGAATTAACTAAGATTATGTTTGATATATAATGTGAGTATATTATGAATTATACTTGCGTTTTTGTATTGACTTAAGCACGTAATTAATTAGATATATGTACAATATAAATTTAAAACCTTATGGGCTGCGACTTAATTTTCTTTTTTAGAATATTGCTTACTTGTTTGTTTGTTTCAATTTTTTTTCGAGTATGCAAAATTTGAAGCAGTTTTCGAGCGAAGGTTTTATGGTTTCGGAACCAGAGAATTTTGTAATTTTCCCGCCTTCTTTTATAGTCTTTGTTATTATTTTCATGATGTTTTAATGTTAATCGTTTTAAAATTTATTTTGTTGCATTGTTGTTTTATTGTTTTATGTTAGTTCATTTGTTTGCTTTAGTGTTAGTGTGTGATAATTTGTTTTTATCGTTTGTTTACAATTAATTTTTGTTTGTTTTTTTCGCTACTTGATTGTTCCGAAATCAAGTAGCGAAACAATTCCGAAATTTCATACTTCGGAAATCGCAATTTGAGTGTTTGAAATTTTAGTTTATATTGTCATTTACTTTTTATAAGAGCACAAACATCAAAACAGCAGGTTTTAAATTATTTCTAAAATTAAATTTTTACATTACGATTTTGGGTAAGTGAAATTTTTTTCGATATCCTATAGTAATAACGATTTAATACTTTTCGGTTCTAATTTTTCTTTTTTTCATTTTTTCCTTCATTAAATTATGAAAAAACAAATGTACTTTAATCAAAACCTTTTCATTTCTTTAGAATGGCATTTCATTGTTCATTCAATTCATATTTTCCTTCTTTAATTTTTTTTTTGTATAAAATGAAAAAAAAAAAATGTCATAAGGAAATGTAATGAGAAATTTTCTCACGTTGATTAGGAGAAAATGAAAATGACAAAAATGTATAAGAAGCATATTAAAATAATAAAGGATTTATTTTCATACTTGTTACTTTATTGTATCCTTATCTATATACATATATACAAGTACAAGTATATTATATACACATGTCTATATGTATATGAAGTACATAAGTAAGTAAAAATACGTGCTTATTTTAAATACCTGTCATTCGAGTATAAAACAAAAAGAAATTTTTTTTTTTTGTAGTCTGATGCAATTTTCTTTATTTTCATTTCTTATTAAAGAAGGTGGATTTAGATTGTTGCGTGAGTGAAGTGTTTTTCGAAAAGATTTTTCTCTTTTCTTTATTTGTAATTATCTTTCAAATTAAATTTATTATATTTTTCCTATATGACATGTGCACGTACAAATCTACATACATTAAATAATTTCTTTTTTTTTATAAAAAATATGCAAAATATGCGTTCGTATTTTACATTGGATTTTATTAGTAAAGACATAAGATTCATTCATGTAAGTTTGTTGTATATTAATGCGTGATTTCATATTGGGACATATTATATATAGTGTCTTCATCAAGAAGACTAATAAGTTGATAAGATATTAAGTTGTCTTTTGGTATATATCTTAGGTAAATGTCTAATACTAAAACAGTGTATGAAATGTTTTTAAAGAAGAGCGAAAAACAAAAAAAAAATCTGCCAAAGTACATCTAATCTTTTAATATTCTTGACATTTTTAAGATTATTATACTTTTAATATGTTGAAATAAATATATAATTATAGGTATTTTTTATTTCGTTTTCTATTCAATTTGGGAGCATAGGACATGGTTCTGGCTACTCGTTTTTTACCCTGCGAATTCGATTCAAGGGCTTTTCTTGGGATGTTACTTATTGGCCTTCGAAGGGTGTAGCCTATTCATATCCACTTTTTCCTCATGATCTGGATATATACTGGTTCCTGCCCTGTTAATTCCCAGAGATCTTTGTTACTATGGTTATTCTTGACGTGAAACGAGGGCTATTATTTTGATAACAGAGTTCGGTATTGCGACATTTCGCCTATTCCGACATCTAGATAAATTACCCTTTTTTGGTTGTTGATATACTTTCTGTGCTCCATATCGCGTTAGGTTTAGGTATACTTCGCGATTGATATGCAATTATTAGAAAATTATATGTATAAGTATATATTTTTAAATTAGAATGTATTCCTAGACATTTTGTTAAGAATTTTAAAATTCATGTTAATATTTTTAACGGAATTATTTTACTATATTAATAGTTTTGACAATAGAACATTTTTTTAAAATTAGTTTAAGCAATAAACGCCACTTGGTACCCCTAACCCTCCCTACCATGCTTTTCATCAGCATATCTGTATATTAAACACAGCTACAATACGTACAACGCATTAATTTGAATGAATTTAACTATAAATCTACGTATACCCTGTATTTGCACGAAGTTGAAATAAAATCTAAGAAAAATATTTTGAAAATGACTACAAAAATCTTATTCAACAAACAAATCGTTTAAAAGCAAAGTTGAAATTCAAATTTTTACATGACCAAAAAATTTAATTAGTTATTGCTAAAAAACTTTTTCAAAACCCCAAAATGCATGCAATTTTTTATAAACTTAAATTTCTTTCTTAAATCTTAAATACACGCATACACATTTAAAATTTTTATGGTTTTCTCGTTGTGATTAAAAATTCAAATGCACAACAAGCTGATTTTTAATACTATTCTAAAATTAATAAGAAAAATTCAAATTTTCTTGATAATAATAATAAAATTCTTGGATATTGTCCAAAAATTTTTGAATTAATTACTCGCAATTTACATTTCAAACATTGAAATATTTTCAATGAAAAGTGAAAAATCTGAAAATTGATTTTTAATTTATTATGGGCCTATTTTTTTCTATTATTCCTTCATTTTCATGTTTTTACTAAATTTAGAAATTATTTAGAAAATTCTGTATTCTAATTAGTGTACATTCACATTTTTTTTATGCATAATTTAAAAATTAATTAACGAAAGAGCATTTTGGTTTTTCCAAAAATTTTGAGGCTATAATTTGGTAATAAAATGAAAATAATTTAATATTTAATACAAAAAAACGGTGCGATTTTATTACAAACCGTTAATATGTTGAGCTACCATTCGTATACAACCACATATTTATGTATTTGCATAAAATATAGGGTAAAGGTACGTGAACAAGGCATATAATGTGTAAACTTCAATTTTTTTCGATTTATTTTGTAATATTTTTTTTTTTGACAGAGAGTTTCAATTGATTAATGTGACTTTGATCAATGACACAAATTTACATTATATCAAACACAATTTTAGGCTGTTTTTTTTTTCTTATTCAAACAAATGTAAAGCAACAAAATATAAGAAAAAAAAATGGAAATTTTTACAGAAAATATTTACAAAAAAAATTCAACTTTTAAAGAAGAAAACAAAAATAAATTTAACTTTTTTTTTTTTTTTTCAGTTCGCATGTGTGCGTATACAAAAAAATTTCTCTTATATTATAATGGAAATATGGTAAAGACTTGCACATATGTGTGTACATACATTTATAAGTTGTAATACTTTTATCTCCGATATATAGGCTTATTGAATTTTAAAATGAAATAAAAAAAAAAAAACACAAAATGCGTACAAGTACGTGTGTAAAGGCTCTGTTTGTTTTTTATTTTCTTAAAATAAACACAAACAAACAAACAAAAAAAATTTTTTATTTTTCTATTGAATTTGGTGTTTTTTTTTTTTGCTTATTTTTCCTTGGATTTCTATCTCTTTTTACCCCAAATATAAACAAAAATATAAATTTAAAATATTTGCAAAATGGAAAATAAATCAATAAAAAGGAATTACCCATATAAGTGTGGGTAAATACTCACATGTATATACATAATATATACATATGTGTATATGCAAATTATTTCATATTGTGGGAGAGGGGGATATTTGTTTAGAATAAATTATAATATAAAGTTTATAAATATATGCGAATTTTTTATGAAAGATTAGAGCATTGAAAAGCATACATGAATTTAATTTTATCCTTCTCAATTTCGTCTTAAAGCTTATATATTACGTAAAATTTACATTGAATTTATATACAACATACACTATAATAAGACCAGTTGCGGATGATATACTTTGCGACTTGTCAGGGACAAATTTTGAGTCATGATTTTTCAATCAAATAACTATCAAAAATATAGGTTATTTTAGTATTATAATAGAACACTGTATGATGTCCTTAGAAATATTTGCTTGTACTTAAAAGAACAGTCTACTTTATATAAATTGAATTAATGGCATACGTATTATAGGATTTAATGGCATAGAAATAGTAGCTTAATTAGTGTAATTATGCTGGATAAGAATAGAGGAAAATTGCTTTCTGAATTGTAAAGTAAATAAATAATGAAAATGCAGTTTGAATAAGAAAATCTCGTCACAAATTGACCATGTTCGCTCTAGGAACAAGTAAAGTCATCTCAGTAACGGAAATCTTATTGTCATCTCTCAATATAATAATATTTACGAGTTTTGTTCTCGATTTTTAAGTGCAGTATAATATTTTCCCTCTCTTAGAATAGAGAAACTTAAAGACTTATTCTTGTTAAAATTCGTTAAATGAAATTCTGTTATATAACCATCTATGTATATACATACATAAGCAAATGTATATTCTTTTATGAAAAGGAGCCATATGGGAATTCAATATAATAAAAAAAAAATATTAGAAAATTAAGTAGAAAAAACCACAAAAAATAAAAAAAAAATATGACAAGAGATAATAAATTAAATTAGAAAACGATTATAATTTAAATTCATAATGCGTCTATCTATTTAAATATACTATATGTGAATGCGTACATACATATGTACACATATAGAATGTATTTATAAAAGGACAGCAACATTAGGGAATAATAAGAAAGTCATAGATCTATTTTTTCCCTCCGAAAAAGAAAAAATATAATAATTTTTTTATATTTGATATATTTGTATCCACATGTACACACACACACACATGCAAATAATCCATTTTTGCGGTGCTATAAATACATTTGTATGTATGTATGTATTTTTGCATATAAAATAATAATTTATTTTATTTTTATAGCCTTGGCATCGGTTTTTTGACATATTTTATTTGATGTTTTTATTTTTTTTTTCTATTTTTTTTTTATAATAATACAATGTATTTATGTTAACATGGAATAAAATGAGAAAGAAAAGTATATTACCCCCCCATCCCATACAATTATAAAATAATAATAAAATATGTTTTTGTATATCAACATACATACATATTTACGTACAATACATAAATATTATTATTACCAGTCATTGAATGCGAAATACTCGTATATTAAATTGAGAAGCGGAGAGAATTTTTTTTTTGTAATATTTTTAATATTTTTAACATTTCATCATACATCACACTATACAAAGCAGAAAATACCAAATACATTTTCTTATTTTTCAAGTCGACTTTGTATTTTAAATATATAAAAAAAAAACATGATGATCGCTTTTCTTAAACATTTTTGTTAATCTGACAAAAAAAAACCACAAAAAAAAGAGAATAAAAAAATTTGGTGTCAAAATTGTAATAAGTGTTATATTCAAATGAAAATAGAGTTTCCAAACTGCCATAAATTACCAAAATAGATTTAAAATTTATTTAGTAACTCAACTCAAATAAATTTGAACGTATTTAAAAGCTGACATTGAAAAATTGTTAAGTGGCAGCGAATAAGTTCTTTCCTGTTCGCTTATAAAAGCAGATAGATCTAAAATTACAAAATCCTTTCATGTGATCAGATTTAACCTCTCTTAAAATTGTAAACTTTTAATTTAATTTTAAGTATTCACTAATTAACTAAAGCGAATCTATATTAACAGAGCCGAGTTATGTATGCAATATAATACGAACAAAAACACAGTATAACAGTGACACCTAAATTAAATAGGTTAAACTTTTAGAACACATTCAGTAACTAACAATCTCTTTCCCAACTTAAACGGATTTAAAAATTACGATCACGTACAAATTTTAGAATAAGTTCCCAATTCCAAGCTTGTCGCATAAAACAGGTGCAGTTTAAAGTTTAATTTTTAAATCATTTATTTTTAAATTAAATTTCATTTTAAATGATGTTTAAATTATAATACAAAATTTTAATAGCTAATATATAGGATATTTTATTCAATGAATTTTTTACTAATTTAAAAATATTTATAATCTTGCTGCCATATTCGTTAAAATTTCATAAAGAGTAATCTATATAAATAAAATATTATTATTGCTTGAAAGTAGCTGGTACAATAAAGTGTAGATAAAATTTTAATTATTTATATATAATTATATAATCATCACTCTGGCATACATTCGTTTATATATATTGAATGATTATTTTGAAGCCTAAGAAACAAATAAATATTAAGTGATAAATTGGATAATTATAAAAATTAGGAATAGGGAAATTTAACAATAAATTACAATAAGAAGCAATTTATTTCAATAATATATTGCAAATTAATAATTTACTTTAATATAAATGTTTTTAGTGTTAAAAGTTTACATTGCTTCTAGCTGAACACATGCGTGCCATTTCTATAAAGATAATTAATTTTTCATACAGAATGTTTAATAATATTGATGTATAACACAAAGAATGGCAGTTGCATAACAGTTTTTACTTTCTGTAATATTGCCTATTTTTATTTATTTTATTTAAATAATGGTGTGACACAATGTATAACAGTTGTATAACAGTTTTTGATTTCTGTTTTATTTCGCATTTTTATTTATTTTATTTAAATAATGGTGTGACACAATTTATAACAGTTGTATAACAGTTTCTGATTTCTGTTATATTGCGCATTTTTATTTATTTTATTTAAATAATTATGTGGGAGAATGTATAACAGTTGTATAACAGTTTTTGATTTCTGTTATATTGTGTATTTCTATTTATTTTATTTAAATAATGATATGTGACAGATTGTATAGTAGCTTTATAACAGTTTCAGATTTCTGTTATATTGTGTATTTTTATTTATTACAATTCTACATAACAATTAAAAAAGAATGTATGTAAAGCGTGAATATTAATCGTTCTAGCTGCGTAGTTTGATTTTAATTATTGCTCTGGGTTTAATGATTGCTTCAATGTTTTAACAATGAAAGAAATCTTTAATAATTTTTGGAATTTGATTAAGGTATTTTAATGTTTTACACATTTTAAAGCACTATAAAATTTAATAAATTTATAAAATTTTTCCTAGTTGTATAACATTATTTAAAAACAACTTATAATTCATACTTACAAATTCTGCCTATATATTATACGTAATCAAATGTAACATCATTTCTATTTAAATTTATTAATATTTTTACTAAAATTTTTATTAAAATTCCACACTAGAAAAATTCCTTTCAATATTTTATTATAAAATATTCAAGGCAATGTCTTTTATTTTCATATAAAATACCTTATATATACTTACATGTTATGTGATTTACACAATAGTTTTATAAATGTACGACATTGTCCTTAATAAATAAGCGGTTTTAAAAACATGGTAACCCTAAGATGTTTACATTTATAAATCATTAATGTAAGAGGGGGAAAAAAAGTAGAATTTTCTTTCCTTCCTTTCTTATTCTATGGAAAAATGAATGAGAAAATAAAAGAAGTTTATGAATAACACAAGTGACAAATAAAAAAAAAGAAAAAGAGAAAACAAAACAATTTTATTTTTGTCCCTTATATTTTCACTTTGAATACCGTTAATAATATTTTATATATTTTTTTTTCATATTGCAAAAAAGGATCTTTGTGCCACCAAAAGAATGAAAGAAAAATTAATAACATTTTCTTGTTAAACGAGAATTTATTTGCATTAAAGTGATGAAAAATTATTGTCACACCTTATTTATGTGCCTACGTAAATGTTATACGTGTTGTTTTTTTGATATTTTGTTGTTTTTTTTTGCTTATTTTATGGATTTTTATATTGTTATAATAATTGTATGCTTAAGTATTATATTAAAGTCTATTTAATAGTTTTATTACATAATATGCTTATAATATTTTTTTACACAATTATTTAGTAATATGAGAGTCTAATTGGATCGTTAGAGACAATATGGAACAAATTCATTTCAGATTTATTTTCTAACAAGGAACTGTTTTTATATTTGGTTAGAATCCAAGTTCCATGTTAATTAATATTTCATTTGGTTTCAGTACCTTAACGGCGTTTTATAAATATTGCTCTCTGGGTTGAGAAATTTTCACATTCATATCTTTTTTCATTAAAATTGCATTTGAAACAGCCAAAATTTAATATCCAATGTGTCGGTTCAACCTCATGAAGAGAACGAAAAGAAATTTACCTTACTAATTGAAGAACACATTTTTTATAAAAATTATTTGACCTACCTAACACAATTTTTCCCACATTCAAAAATATTGAACCAAAATGCTTATATAATCAAAATAATAAAATTCAAAGAAAATTTTCCAAATTTTTCCTAAAACTTGTATATTCGACATTGATCTAATTAAAATTCCTTTTTTCGACAATTTGATATTTTGACTAAACTTTTCCTACATAAATTCAAGGTTTATTTTTCATATTATATAGAAATCTAAAGAACAATTATTCTAAAAAAGACGTGATCAGATTTTTAGTGTTTTCTGAAAATGAATTTTTCATTTTCCTGATAATCGCATCAAAATTTTTGCTTGAGGACAATATTTTCATAATATGTGAATGCTAATATTAATGAAATTTCATAGAATTTTAGATTATTGATATTTACACACATTATGTACATATATTATCTATATGCTTATAGTTTGATAGAAACTCAAACAGAATTTTATTCATAAAATTATTAAAATAATTGGAATTTAAAATAAATAAAATGATTTTATATAGAAAGAGATTTATAAATAACAAGATTGCATTCTTCTGGAAATTTCTACCAAAAAAAAAAATATTGTAAATTTAAAATCTATTGTTAGTATTGTTCTTTTTTAATTTCATTCTAAAACTATAAAATATTTTAGGGACAATTCGCATTAAAATCATTAATTATGCCAAAACAAATTAATTATAAATATTGGATTTGTTTCAAGGAATCTTGTCATTAACAACTATTGGGTATTCTAAGGGGGTAAGATAATTTTAATCTAAATTGAACTAAACTTTAGTTTCAAAACAGAAAATTTTCTTAATAATAAGTTATAAATAGACCAATAAGTACAGAGAAAGCTTACTTGAAATGAAAAATAAGAAAATAAATGAAATCCCGTCATTTCTCCAGAATTGACTCTATTTTCAGATAATCGCTATGTATTTGGACGTAAAATTTTCGTTTGCTTTATTGACTGACCTTATAAGAAGGGCTGCTCTCTCTTCTTTAATATTTTCAGTAATTTTGTTCATTTATGAATATTCTAAATTTATATTCGAATGGAATTTATACAAGAAAAATTTACAAAATCTTAAAGTTTAAAAATGAAAAACAATTTATTTGTAAAACTTAAAATTATTTTATAAGAATTTAAAAATTTAAAATTAAATTGAATTAAATTTAAATTGAAATTATAAAATAAGAAAAAATTAAATTGAATAAAATTCGAAATGACATGGAAACTTGTATAAATTCCATAATAGAATTATTCAAAAATTTGTTAAGCTTAAAGGCATTTTCCTTAATTTCTGTTGTTGTTCTCTTTTTCTTTTTTGTTATGGGAGAGAGTCTTATTTCCTAAAATAAGATAAAAACGTATAATAAGTATGTATATATATATATATACAAGTATATTCGTAAGAAATTTAGCTATAAACAGTTTTGATAATTTCTGAAATAAATATAGATGCGTGTATGTATGTGGCTATGTATAAGGAGACTTTCGTATGCTTATTACTTGCAAAAAAATTGTTTTGAAAACAGATTCTTATTACATTTGTAAATTTTTTTTTTTTTTCATTTCATTTGTGTATTTTATAGGGAAAACAAAATGAAAAACATGTAGGTAGTACGAAGGTAATTCATTTGTATACATGTAATGGGTGTTTTTGTTCAATACGTTTGGTTTGAAGAATAGAAAACAATGCTTGTAATTTTTATTTGAGTTGACAGACCATTATTATTGGCATTTTCTCTTATAATAGAACTTCATATTTAAGCATTAGTCACCATGTCGTTTAGGGTGGCCTATTCGATATACATATTAAATTTTAAGCCAAATTTAATGGAACATACGGAATACTGCTATTTTTTTTCTTACTCTTCTGTTACAGCACATCACGTCATGGCACTTCAATTCAAGTCGCGTCCCGTCACGTTACGTCAGGTTACGTCACATGGCGTCATGTCACGACACGTTATGTCACCTTACGTTACGTCACGTCACGACAAGTTACGTCTCATTACGTTACTTTACATCACGTCTCGGCACGTCATGTCACGCTAGCACCATTTGTAGCATCCCACCGGCAACATCTAAATCTAAATATCTAAATCCCAACTTTCTGAGTTTAGCTTACCTGTTATCACATTACAGTCATTCCAAAAGGATGATCGGCAGCCAAACATTATGTAAGCTTTATAGTAAGTGAATAAAATCACCCGTTGTATAATATGTATGTATTTTTATAAATATTATAAGACTTTTAAGTATTTTATAAGGAAAATGTAAATGAAATTAAATGAAAATTTGTGAGAAAAATATAAGAAAACCAAGGTTATTTTTGAAAACAAAACATTTTTTATTTGTTTTCTCATTCTTATTTTTCGTAAGTATATGTGTATATAAAATTCTAGTATAATATCTTTATATTATTTTAGGCTCCTTTAACATAATCCCATGTGACAATTTAAATTGTATAATATAAAATTATATATTTTACATAATATTATATAAGCATTTAAATTCGGAAATTGTATTAAGTATCCACAATTTTAAGGGCTTTTATTCAAACTTTAACTATACTTGTATAATTATGTATTGTGCGTATGAATGAATGTAGGAAGAATACTAAAAATGCTTAAAGGAAAATATCTTATTAGATTTTATTTTCGAAATAATTTTTGAATCCAATTTGAAATTTATACAATTAAATAATTTTTTTTCTGATCATGCAAAATATGATAACAGGGAAAAGTGTAAAAATCTAAAAATAAAATTGTTAAATTTTATTAGTTTTCAAATATATATTTAAATTGGAATTGTCAGTTTCGTTAAGGGGGACCATAATTAAAATTTAATAATATTGAATTTATTATTATAAAAAATAGTTAATTTAAAAATTTTTTATAATGTGTGGCATAGTTCCATTAAGTTAATGAATTTAAAAAAGAATAATTAGGTATATAATGAAAGTTTCTTACCTGAGCCCTCTGAGGCTTAAAGATTGCTTCTAAAACCATGAAAAATAGGGTTTCATTGATTTCAAATATTTCAATTTTAAACGTAAGCATTAAAAATTTGTTTAGAACCTTATTTTATCATTTTAAACACGTATAATTTTTGTTATAATGAAAGTATTTCGCCTAAATATATGCAATATTAGTTGTTTTGCTGTACAATAAAATCGCAGTGCTATAATAATAGGAGTAATTCAGTGAAAAACTAAAAAATTGAGATCTACTGAAATCTCAATAAATTATTTTAATTTTTATTTTAATAAACTCGCCTCAACAACCTGTTTTATCTACTGAACTCGCCTCAACAATTTGTTTTTCTTGTTCTGATTATGAATAACTATTACTAAAATCTGAAAATTTATAGTCTACCATACTACATAATAAATGTATATAAAAAAAAAATAATTACAAAATATTTTCTTCAATTTTAATGGCATATGAAAATGAGATTTATTTATTTATTTATTTAACAGGGCATATTTAGAGTTTTCGGGATAATAATGTGCGTGTTTTCTGATATTTATTTCAACTTAAAGTGAATCTTAGACAGTTTCTTTAACTTATTATCGTTGTGTAACTAAACATACATACAAATGGAGAATGGTTGCGAAATATGAAACATGATTTTATTTATAGACATTTGTTAATTTTTTTATACTTAAGGCGCCATTTAAAATAATAGAATATCTAGAATGTCTAGAATAAAGTAAAAAAAGAATAAAGAGAAAAATCGGTTTTCTTTTCGGCTTTAATGCTTTTCAAGTTCTTAATATCTATTGTCAATTTCTTTTTCTAATAAACAAAAATAACTTACATATATTATGTACATCATACACACACACATGCATTTATTAACAATACTTTACTTGTATTTACATACACAATGTAAGTAAGTAGTTATTTTGTAATTTGTTTTCAATAGAATTTCATTGATTCCGGTTTTGTTCAATTGAAAATTGAATATTTTATATAAAAAGAGTATTGTAATTTGAGCTACAGTAGAGCATACAATATGCAGTAAATATACACTATTTATGTATACATATACAATTGTATTTGTGATATATAAATCTAAAAAGGGTGATGTGATACTATTGTATTTTTTCGGTTTTAAAAGATGATATTCATTTGTTTTGTTCGAAAAAATACTATAGATGAGTGACTTAAGTAAAAAGAGAAATGAAATTCTTTTCAATGGCATATGTAGAAGATTTATTATTATAAAATATAATAGAATCTTTATAATGTTGTAAATATTTAATTTACTAAAAGATATAAGATTAATACAATTTATACATAAATCTCGCGTAAACAGTATTAAGGGCTAGCATACTCCAAATTTCCTTTATTGTATTCAGTGTTGAGTTCTATACATTTTGTAAGGTTATTAAAATTTTATTGAAAAATTTTTTGAATTAGTTTTGGACAAAAAAAATTCACTTTTTTGGTTAAATTTTTGTTTATAATTAAATCATTTTTAAACATCTAAAATTTAGTTTGTTTTTCAATTGGAAATAGACCCGGATTTCAGCAATTGTTTCTTTGAACTAAAAGACAAACGGAATTTATTTTCTACATCTTTAGCACGAAAAAACACATAGGCTTGTGTTTTCAAATTTGAAATTGTTTCAATTGCTGTAAATTTTCCCACAATTCATTGTCAAATGGCTATATTCTCGGAAAAGGATCCGAGCTTATATTCCATGTTACCATTCATAATATCGTTTTAATATTAATTTATTTCTCTAAATTCTTTAATAAAATCATTAAGAAAATTTTAATATTCTTATAATAAATTTACATTTTATGTATAGGAAAGGCTTAAAATAAACATTTAAAATTTTTTTTTAATAAAGCAATAAAATATTTTGTTTTTTTTTTTTTGTTATTGTATCTTAATACTTTTCTTTTATTAAGAATCTCCTTTAAAATATACGGTATAATAATATTTTCACATAAAAAGGATGAGATCCATTAAATTTAAATATACACTTAAAATGTAGGCATGGTGATATAAAAATATGTAGGCATCACATGTGTATAAATATTGACTAAATTCCAAAATAAAGAAATTAATAAAAGGAGTGAACAAGATATTACGCCTTATACTTAATATACTTAAAAAAAAGTATAGATAGCATTTCAATTTCCTTGGTAATATGCACAAGACATCCCAATAAATTTTAAAGAGGAAAGATCATAAAAGAAAAAATAAGCGCCGATTTTTTATTTACTAATAAGATGTTATCAAAATATATGTAATAAGATCTCGTTGTATCCTATAAAAGCACATTTTCTTAGCTGTTTTATGAAATGCAGGATATACCCTTTGGTAATAATTCAAAAGACATACAAAGAGATATACTTGTGGTCTTTTAACCACATACACAACCACTGTATTGTTTAGTGAGATGGTGTGCAAGTAATTTTCAATTATTGATAACACTGATTGATTTTAAGCTCTACCAAGAATTTCAATTTAGAAACAAATGATCTGTACAAATAATTCGTTCCTAATAAAGAGCGTCTTATAGGAAGATGAATTTCTTGTAGAATTATTTGTATTTCAACAGTTGAAACATCAAAACAAGGTTTAGAATAAATATTTTTCCATGAGTATTTAATTATCAGCTACTCAAAAGTCCTTTTATAGGTTATTACATGCATTACTTTCCTCTTTTTTTTTTCTTTCCTTTTATATGTATTCGTTAATATTATTTCGCCATCTTGTTGTAAATTACTCTTGCCATTTTTTTAACACTTTTATTTTTGTACTCACGTTTTATCGTTCAATTTCATCTGTAGACCCAACAGAATGAAAAAGAATGCAAAAATCATGATTTATAAAAAAAAAAGGTTGTGAGAAAACATTTGTTGTGTATCCTCTTTTTTTTTTTATTGCTGCTCTTTTTTTTCATAATTTTTTAATGATTTGAGGAAAAAGTTGACTAAAATTTGCAATTTGTTAAAAAAGGAGAACAAAAAAAAATTCGTACAAAAGTTATAAACTCATGCAAATTGACTAGGGATTTAAATGAAAGATCCTTAATTTAATCCCTTTAATATTAACTGGAGGTAAGGTCAAAGAGAGGCTGTTGCGGAATATAGAGCAAGTGAGCCAAAGCTAATAATCTATTCAAGACCATTGCGGTTTATCTAAGATAACATCCTGCGCCTGGTATTCCTTTTTATTCAGAATACAATGGATCTATACCAAAGAAAGTCAGTATACAATGCGATTAAGTAAGGCTAGCAACCTGCTTGATCGACTATTTACATATACTCATAGAAAAATAAAGGTTTCGGATAATAATTATAACAGAATTAATGGTAAAGAACCAGAATGTTTAAAGAATAAGTTTAAAAAACAAAACAAGAGAAAGAATAATATGAAAATCGGGTGCTGGAGCATAACGTTCGTCTCCAAAACTGATTCAGAAATCTTATAGTTCAACTAAGCAGGGTTAACTATAAAGGTATCTTGAAAGGCTCTTTGAATGGCTTGCATAACACCAAAACTCACATTCTCCAGATTGATAGACATCGATTCTCCAGATATCTGAAAACACCTGCAAAGGAAGATGAATTTTAAGATATAATGTGACGTAGTTACAAAATTGGTGATCTCAAACTGAAAGTGGTCTGTTATAGCGATAATTCAGTACTGATATTAGGCAACACAACGAAGACAATCTACAACTACCATTCTACTCGTTTGAAAAGGGTATTCAATATAAATGTAGTTCAACTTTAGGTGTAGGTCCGACATTTTTCTCTTTTTAAAGCACAAAAATCTAAACTTATTCCGTTTAAAAAAAAAGGCAAATCTCAAATAGAATTTTTTTTCTCCATCAAAATGATCATAGAAAACAAAATTATAAAAAAAGGGTCATACTATTTTTCTAGTAAGTTGTTTGTTTTTAAGACGCACTTTGCATCTATTAAAATTTAAAAGTCAAATCAACAAAAACTGGCAAAAAAAAAATTTTTTTTAAAAATAACAAGAAAAAAAAAAATGAAAAACAACATAGGAACTGATGAAAAATTAAAAGTTTCGAACAAAAAAAAAGGACTACCGTTAAAAAATTTTAGTCCTTTTTTTGCTTGTTACTTTGCAAAAAATCCCAAAATGGGCACATTGGATAAGATTACCAAAATTCTTTCAGCCCAAGTTTTTATTTATATATTTTCATATAAGGTGCAGATATTAAAAAATTTTTCTCTTCGAACTGGGCTCGAATCAGTGACTTATGGCTTTCTAGATGGATGCACTACCAATTGAGTTGCAGAGGAATAAGAAATTATCGGCGATTTTCGGGTTTTCTATAGTAATTTTTAAGTCTTTCCTCCTTTAGCCTCGGTGGATTTCAAAGTTCATTGTCATTTGCTCCCCATGTAATGTAAATGAGAATTTTATGGTGAAATCCTTAATTTACCGCTTGTTCTCTCCAATAAGACTTGCCTGCCTACTAACATTTTTATTAAAAAAAATATTAGCATAAAATATTTTTATACTTTATAACTGTTATTTTTTTTAAATGCACGCAAGAGAAACAAGCCATGTGTGTTGCTAATTTAAACAAGACAGCAATGAAAAATGAAGGAGCAAAACAAAAAACTAAGCAAAAAATGTGAAAAGGGGGGGGGGCAAAAAAAAAGAGTTATAATATGTTAAATTGCTTTTAGAATTTTTTCATTTTTTTTCTCTTCATACTTCTTGGTGTTATTACCGTTTTTATCATTTTTTAAACTTTCTAGTAAAAAGTTAAACTCAGCTTTTTTTTTGTGTATTTGTAATTTTTATCCTTTTCATTTTTATATGCTCGCACTCTTTATTTTTTACGACATCTTATTGTTTATGTTAATCGGAGGTGGGAGGCTTCTTTATTTTTTCCTTCATATCAAATGGTTGTTATGAGGACATAAATCTGTGCTTTTCTGCAATAAGATTATCCTTTGCATAATATTATAATATTTACACGTACATACATACATAATGTTGTAAATGGTAGATATGAAAAAATTTTTATATAAATTTTTCGTTTATTTTACTATTAATTTTAAAAATTATATTATTTTTTTTTTTTTGGTATTGCCGTTATTATTTCAATTTTCGGAGTAGATATGGATATTTAAGAGTGTTTGTTAACATCGTGTTGTATTAAATTTGGGGAAATAATGCCCAATGACCCTAAAGGATCTATGTGTCTCTCTTTCTAAGGTCCCTTGAAATCTACATCTGTGACAAATTTGAAGATGTCGCAAGAATCAAGCACTTGCAGTTCTATTGTTGTAAAAATGTAATGTCTTAAATAACTTTACACTTTTTTTTCTTCTGTACCTCCACAGTTTCATAGAGGGTGGAGATAGAGAAGAAATTTTTACAATTTGTTGACTCTATACTTCCCATAGTAATGGAATACGTATTACAATGTTATCGTTTACCTGGGAATGAAATAATTGAAAGCAATACAGTACATATCGCTTTGCGCGTCAGTTGTTCTGAGTAGTTCATTGCTTTTCCATTAACTTCGCTTTGAGATCCGAAAACAGATGTAACATTATGGCAACGCCACAATTTTAATGTTTTTTTTTTGTTATTTTTTTTCTGTTTTATTATAACAATTTACATTCTTATGTTAAAATTTTCGTCATTATGTTTGTTTGAAAGTTGGTATGCTATACAGTCTATTTGTATGTTATTTTGTTGTAAAAACAAAGTTATGAAATTTCATAAAGAATTTCTTTGAACAAAAAAAAAAGTTTTTATTTTATTATTTTTTTTCATTTTTGGTTGTTATCCTTTTATTATCCTTTTTATTTTTTTTTTGTTGTGTTGCCTTCAGTTTCATAACAAAATTCAAGCGAAATATGAAAAATATGAAAAAAAAAGAAGAGAAGAAGAAAACAAAAAAAAACTCTAGCAATTTTTTGAAAAATTAGGTTATAAACAAAATATTTGGGTTTTTCTGCTCATTTTTTTTTTGTTTTCCATTTCTCTCTATCATTTTGACAGTACAATGACAAAAGGAATGTCATTGACTCGAAGGCGTTTTGTTAGTAAAATAAAAACAGTTAAAAATTCTTTCATTCTTTTAAAAATATTTTTTTTTTTGTTTTTATGTTTTTTTACTTTAGTTTTTTTTCTCTCTCTCTCTTTCTTTATACTATTATTTTGCTGGTATACGAGTATTATGAAATTTTTTCTATTATTACTTGTATGCATAAAATATATTTTTATATGTAAATGTTTATGGAGTATATAGGCAATGAATTTTCGATGTCAAACATAAAAGTATAACAATTATAACAAAATAGCTATATAAAAACATCGATTAGAAACATGAAAAAATATATAGCAAATATTTTAGAAAAAGAAATCATCATCTTGTAAATGAAAAATATTTTTTTTTAAGAAGTTTAACTGTAATTTTAATATTTTTAACTTTAAAGGATGAATACAAAATAAGAAAATTGGTATATATTAAAATTCGGGTGAGAAAAAAACTGTTATATACAATATAAATTCGTTTATGCAGGACAGAAAAAATATTTTTGAAAAAAAGATATTTTCAGCTAGAGTAAAAACAAAGGAAGAAAATAGTATAGGAAATGAAGAAGAAGAAATGAACGAAAGCCGAAAAAAGAAGAAGAAAAATTAAAATAACTTTTGAAACTTTTCCAATTTTTCTACATTCGAAATTGTTTATTTTTCTGTTTCTTCTTGCTTTTCGCAATTTATTCTAATCTTTTCTTCTTTTTGACTAATATTACTTTTGCCTTTGTATAACGGTGAAAAATGCAAAAGAAAAACAGAAAAATTTAAAATTTGGGAATTAACTTTTTACAGCGAATAAAGGCTTTTAGAAATTCGAAAGATTTCTTTAAAATTTACTCTTTTTTTTTTGTTATATTTCTTGCGTACACATATTCATACTTAAGTATTTTGATATTTCTCTTAAGAGTTGAAAATTATAACATGTGTTTTTCATTTGTTATAATAGAGTGCTTGCACATGATAACTCTTGATGTTCCATAAAGTATGAGCACTTGTGATTAAAAAATGTTCTAAGAAAATTGAAATAAAGTTTTGACAAAAAATGCAGATTTTCGTCATTACCATACACATGTGTTCATTCAACACGTTCCTAGAGCACATGTTTAGAGATTTTCAAAAATTTTCACATAAAAGAGTACAGATTACATTTGAATACTCTTAAACGAAGTTGTAATAGATATTCTAAGTCCCGTCCTTTGGTCAGGAAAATATAAGTTCTGCCCCGTTTCAATAATCGTGACTTCCTAGTGATATGAAGCCTAATATTTTGGACTCCATGACTAACCTACCGCTTTGAAGTGAGTCTAGCAAGAGGTAGAGCTCATTGTCGCTCATTTTCTGCTGATTTATCATCCGGTCTTCTCACTCCCAAAGGCCGAAGCCATGACATTCACCTATTGTTAATATAAATACTGCCTCAAATTTCATGATGCGCATAAAAGGGCACCCTACCGAAATACTCTACAAACCTTTGTGCCGCCGTCAGAGCGGCAGTGCTCTATCCAGTGCGAAGTATGCGCATACCATCACTATTAATTTGTGTCCTATTGACGAGTTCCTTGTCACGAATTGCGCAAATAAATGAAATTTAATATTTTTTCTTATTAGAATGCACGTTCTAGTCAGATCTGCACACAATCTCATATTGCATTCACATCTCTAACGAACTGCCTTTCAATACGCCCGCATGAGCAGCCATGGTTCCTGTATAAATGCGAGTCGGCGATGCTGTTTGGCGAACATTCAAACATAGCGAGGTTTTACCTTGGATTTTGTTTGCTAGGTGAGTGTTCTTCCCCTATCACTAGCACCCTGATTGGTTATGTGGTATGAATGGAATGGACCTACACAATCGCCCGCTACTATGATCAAAATTAAGCTTTCAGCCGGAGGTTTATTCATGCTGATAGTGGTCTTATCGAATCGGCATCTCAGAACATAACCCGTTATTCTAATGGAAGAGAAAGCTATTAGAGATTTTTAAAATTTTTCATATAAAGCAGTACTTTCTGAATGTTTTCTGAATAATTGTAGTACCTCCTTATCTCTCTCCTTATCTCCTGTACTGGTGTAATTTTCATTTCTAAAACACCACATTGTTTTAATGAATTCTGGGAAATTACCCAATACAATTCCGAAATGAAAGATATAAATGGTGTTAAAAAAGTTTGAATTGAATTTCATGTTTGTTTTAAATTCTGCCTGCAAGTATACTCAAATTTAAAATTTTACAAAATTTCTTAAACAACATCTGTAAATGAATAATAAACTTTTCTTTTAAATATCTTGTTTTATTTTTCAATCTAATATTTTTTTTTAAAAAACAAATTTTTTCTAATTGTACATGAGAAATTAAACAACAAAATTATGAGCAATTTGTTGAGAATCAAAATTTTTCTGTTATACTGTAAATATTTTATTCATTTGTTTTTTGCATGTATGTTACACAAGTGTGTATATTTGTAATTTGAATACTTTGTATAAGTACACCCACATATATGCATATCATATAAATAAATTTTATAATTTTTAATTAAAATAATTTAATAGAATATTTATGTTTTTGAGTATGTAAAACACAATATGGGTATTTTATAAACATATTTTGAGTGTTTTGTGTTTCAAAAATATTAGAATGAGAAATTGGATTTGAATGAGTGTATTAAAATTGTAAGAGTGATTTTAAAACTGCAATGACGTTGAAACATTTACAAAGAGATTCAACAATATTATCTCTTTCGGCTCTATGGAATATTATAAATTATTGCATAAGTGTAAAAAGCTTGGGTGTTGAAAAGCTCAATATAACTCTGTTGTGTCAACAAAATATGTGTACTAAATTTTAATATGTGAAATAAATCATGGGGAAATTTAACTCAATTAACTCATGCATATTAAACATAATAATGACTTTAAATACAATTGTGTGAAAAATTTTGAAGTTCACTTGACGCTGAAATTAACATTGAATCGTCTGAGTGGGTATGAAATCCGTATTTTGAAGTTTTTCTGTTCACTTACAGAGATTATTTTCGGTAATGCCAATATTTCTGAGCTTACTGACCCGATAGACAGCGCTGGATCTACCATATACGTATAAAGTAAGCATATACAATGAGCAGCCCAAAACTATGAGCGGGGGCGCATTTTTTTATAAATCGGAAAAGGCACAAAATAAGTCAGAATCGGGGTTGTTGATTAATATATATGACATTATTCTTGGTCTAACTAAATGCTCTATGTTACGTAAGTCTATCTTAATTATTTTACGATTATATCGAATTAGATCTCTACTGTAGCTATCTATATAAATTTGTACACTATAATATATTTTCATTTTCAAGAATAAATATTAGTTAACATTATAATTAAAATATTTTTTTGCCAAAACATAACAATCATTATAGTACAAAAATAATATAGAAAACATGAAACAAACTTTTAATATGCTCTCTGTTTTTTGTTGGTATTGCATAATATGCTAACACAGAAGAAAAAAAAATAACATGGCACATCAAAATTATTCTTGGCACACAATACAATTTCTTTATATAGTAAAAACTTCTCTATATAAATGGAATCAATCCAAGAAAATTTTTTTTTTTTTAATTTTATTTAAAAGAGAAAAACATGTAAGAAATAAAGTATTTGGGATTCATTATGTTTAAAAAAAAAAAAAAAAACAAAGCATAACCAAAAATAATTATTTTATGAAAACATATTAATTTATATTTAGTACTGCAGTTTTAGAAACTGATGCCAAATATGAGAAATTTATTTATATTTTAAAAAAATAAAAGAAAATAAGAGGATGAAAAACAAAATTTGGCATCCAAATCATAAACATAAAAGACCTTAAGGTGTTGTTGTTTATTTTGGATCATTTATTTTAACAATACCTTGTTTTTTAATATACAATATAACTATGCAGTAAATTGAAGAGGGAAATTATGGTTAAGAAGAAACATTGTAGCAATTCGTTGAAGGATCAAAATCAAAATAGAAGATAAATGCTTTTAGGAATTAAAATTGCATACATTTAGGGGTTGATGCAGGAAATTATAATTCCAGAAATAAGAGTTACTTTTTTTTTAGTTCCCGTATTATGATAATTGCATATAAATATGCAAAAGTATAATGCACAGGTACTAGAGTATGATAGTATGCAATAAATTTTTTTTATAAAAGTTACAAATTTTTAATGACTGCGGAGTTTGAATTGCGCATCCACTAAATAATAAGAAAAATACAAAAAAAAAATTGATAGCAAATTTCAAGGTTTCTTGAATTAAATTTTAATCGTCCATAATTCGAAGTTCTAACCAATTAAAGCCGCAAAGATTAACTATATTACATGATGGCTTTCATCGAAATCATATTTTTTTTAATTCTTCATTATTATGTGCTTAATTATTAATCGAAAATTTTTATATTATACTTTTAAAGTTCTTAATATAATTGCGATTCGTAAGAACTTTAGAATTAAAAAACAAAAAAAAAATATTTCCTTAAGAGTTTTTCGACATTCTTTATTAAATATAAAATTTTATGAAAATTGACATATTTTTAATATTGTTGAATTTGTCAGTTTTCTATTTTCTTTTTCTCTTATACAGATGAAAACTTTTATTATTCGCCTCTTTCCAATAATACATGTATACTATAGAAATAAAATATAAAATAATTGCATGATATTATAGAAATGAGTTTGTTTCTTAAGTATGTATAAAAGAAAAGTATATTTATTACGAAATAAATTGAGCAAATGATAAACGGGTAAATTATCCGGACATTTCTCATAAAGTTCTTAATACTTTTTTAGTTTGTTGAGTTTTTATTTTTTTTTGTTTTTTATTACAAGACATTTCAAAATTTCTATGGTTACTTTATATAAATCTCAAATTAATACAGTAAAATATTCGTTGTGAAAAATAAACATTTTCGAATTTTTTCTAGTTTTTTTTTGAATTTATAAAAGAGATTTGCATATTTTTAGGAGGATATTATCAATTTGATTAAATTAAATTCGCGGTAAAAGCTGTTTAAAATTTTTTGCAGTATGTAATTATTAGAGCCTGCTGGTTCAGACTAGCGCGATCATGAAAATTGAATATTGCATGAATATTGAGAGTTTCGAAAGGAAGGGTCGCTGTTCTTATCCTCATTTCTTTTCTTGAAAAAGTATAAAGCAATCATGGAATGGATTTGTGTTAACTTAAATCTACATAATTGTCTTAATTAATTAGTTTAATGTCTTTTTTCGCCGTTCAAACTGAATTTCGATAAAAATTCTCATATTTTCAATGAAATTCGGAATTCAACTGTTTTCCTCCTAATTCCTTCCCCCTTCATGGTTTAGGCAGGATTTCGATCAAAATTTTCATATTTTCTAAAAAATTTGGAATTCAACTGCTTTCCTCCTAATACCTTCCTCCACCGTTTAAGAATGATTTATTTCAAAATTTTTATATTGTGAAAGGAATTCGGAATCCGACTGTCCGACTGTCTTCGCCTTAATGTTTTCTTCGGCCGTTCAAACTGGATTTTAGCCAATATTTTCTTATTCTGAAAGAAATTCGGAATTTAACTGTACTAATTGTAATGCCTTCCATTTCTTAATCGTTCAAACAGGATTTCGGCCAAAAATTTTCTAATTTCGGATAAGAATTTCGAAACTCGACTGTACATATTTGTACAAAATAATTAACCTGAGCATGTGTTATGTAACATGTCGGTTTTTTTTTCATTTCCTCTGCATGTTTTTTTCAAAAAAAAAAAAAAAAATTTTGGTTGTCTTGTTGAGTATTTCTAATTTTTTGTTTTGCCTCTTCTTTTATAAAAAGTTTTAATTGGTTTTCAAAGGCGGTAAATTATTTTCTTTAGATTAATATAACTTTTATTTTGTTATTTTTTTTTCTTATTTTTTTTTATTTATATACTTTTATCTTCCTATTATATTTATTTATTTAATTTGATTGCTGTTATATTTTGTTTCTTTATACTTTTATTATTACTCAGTTTTGAAAAACTTTATTCTTCTCCCTTGTCTTTCATTTATTAAACGTTTTAACTCACCTTATATATACCGTTATATGTGAGAGAAATTAAGGAGATAAAATTCTTCATTAATTACAAATGTATTTTATATTTAATTGTTTGTATATGTATAACAGTTATATACATTATATTTTTTCGTTCGGTTTTACTTGTTTTTAGAAATTATTTTATTTAATTATACGTATGGAATACTTAACTCAAAGTTTTTCCCTTCCTTACCTTCTGAATTGAAATTGAAAACTTTTTCATCAAAAAAAAAAAAACATTTTTTTTCTTGTTTGGTTGTTTTCTGCTTTGTTTTTCTTTATATATGAAATAAAAATGATGAAATAATTTTATGTTAAAAATAAAATTATATCGAAAGTAATAAAAATATATCAAATATTCTTATACGTACACATACTCGCATACATAATGTAAAACGTGATTGTAATTGTAATTATATAAGTAAAATATAATAATTGTGGGCGTTAAACTGAACTGGAATGAATTGAATAAATGGAGAAATTTTAATAAATAAAAAAAAATTAATATTAAATATGAGAGAAAGTAAACAGTTTGTTTTTTTGTTTTTTTTGTTTCTTTTTAGTAATAATATCAAAATTAAAAAAAGTCTTGAAGGGCGCTCGGCTTTAAAACTTTATTAACATGAAATTTATCTCATAATATCTTTTGATGAAATGATTACAAAAATTATAGGGATTAAGAATTAAATTCGATATAAGTACGAGTTTAATCCTTTTCTATTTGATAAGATAATCTGATTTTTTTTTGTAAAAAATTAAAATATCTATGATAAATCAAGGATAAAGATGTTGCTTACTTCAAGGGTGTACACACTAGTTCATACAATGCGGGGAACAAAAGTGAATTTAAAAATTTAAATGACAAGAATTTGAAATTTTTTTTTTAACAGCTCTGTCAGTATGTGAATAAATTGGGTGGCATTTAGCCTTCTGACAGGCCACTGTGGATTTGATTATCATAAACATAAAAACACGTACTGGGATTAGTTGTGAAACGTTTGTGTGGATTTAAATGGAGAGTACTACAGTGTAGTTGCCAAAGCTTGCCTTGGAGGGAATACTTCAATGGATCTCTATGATCCAACGTCATATTAAGTCTTGATGGTTACAGCGAATCGTTCAATTCGTTGATTAACACCCCTCAGTATCTATAAATGTGGATAAAATGGAAATATTTTTTAAAGGATTAAGTGGCCCCCGTACAGGGGATAAACAAAAAATAAAATGTATTCTCCATTATCCCTCTGAATATTTGATTCTACGTGAAGTTGGAATATGTTCTTGTGGTTAAATAAATTCACATCTGCTGGAAGAAGCTTAGCTGAATATTAAAAATATATATTTATATTTCTTAAATGAGCTGCAGTTGCGACAGTGTTAGACAATTCAGTACTTGATATATATAGGGACGATTTATGTTTTTATAGCAAATATAACCTGGTTATTCGAGCAGATTATAAATTTCAAATTGTTATTTTTAAATTTTACGACTACACTGGAATATTAGAACATAAATTCAGTTTTAAGGCCGTTCTGTTCATAATATCCGTAAAAAATGGAAAAATTCTTCGAATATTTTGTAACTTTTTTTTTTATACGAAAATTTTACAAAGTAATTAAATTCACAATAATTCTATGTCTAAAAATATTTTTTATTTTATATAAATTATAAATTGTGGTAGCTCCAGTAACATGAAATAATTAAAAAGTGAGAAAAAAAAAACAGCAAAACCACCTCTTTTTTTTCATTCAAATTTCGCTGTTGAAATTTATTTTTGATAATTTCATTTTCATTTTAACCAAAATTTTAATTATTTTTAATATTTTTTTTATTATTTATATGTAGAATGTTTTATTTATAAAAATATAATTTAACAAAAAAACGAGTAGTTAAATTTGTGTGTATGTGTAAATCCTGCACGAATAGACAAGGCTATTTAATTTTTCAACCAACAAATTCCAAAAATTATAAAATTTTTTTTATACAAACTAACTGTATTTTATACCATAACTGCCTATGGCAAAATATAAAAACTAAAAACCGAAAAAAAGAAAAAAATTAAAGCGTAATATGAAACTGAATTTATTTCACACCTTTACAATTACAGGTGTTTAGAAAAAAAAAGCGTGTATGTGTTTTTTATTTATGTCGTTAGATATTTTAAATATTGCAGTTTAACATTAAATGAATTTTCATAATTTTTTGTTTTATTTTCACGTTGGTTACCTTTTTTTTTGCTAAAAATTTTCATATTTATTTGAAATTTTATTCAACCGCACACATAGCATTATAATGTAACTAATAGTAATATGTAAATTTTACGAGTATAAATGTATATCTAATTTGTATACAGGGTTGTTTTCAGATCTAAAATGTTTCGTAAACAGATTCCTGAAGGGAGTAGTACAGCAAGTAAGTGGAATTCAGTTAAAGTAATTGAGAAAAGAACAGCAATATGAATATTTTATATACATTTACAAAATTTTTAACCCATTTGACCGCATTGTGTTAATTTGTGACCTTACTCTAGTATAATATTTTGGGTTTCAAAACATTTTGAATATTAAAATAATTAATCAATTTTAATTAATCAAATGAAATCTATGAATAAAGAAGCTATTTAAAAAAAAAAAAACTAGATTGGGTATGAAAGGGTTAATTCAATTATAGGAACTGCGGTTTACTGGTGTGAAAGCTGGTCACTGCTCGTCTATGATGAAAATAAATCTTTATAGCTAATACCGCGAGATTTAAAATTGAAAATTAATTTAATAAGTTCTAAACTTTGTTGTCGGAAGAAAACGTGTGTCCCTTACAGACATAATCTTTGTATTCCTTTAGAGGACTGCCTCTTTCCTTTAGGAGTCTGGAAATTGAAGGGATCGTTCAACGTTTCTCAATGGAGTGATGAGCCAAGTTATTCTACTTCATTAACTTTTTGTCTTTTCACAGTCTTTGATGCATAGCATAGCTACCTGCATAGTATATGGTCAACGATCTTTTAGTGAATCAAATATAACGACAGACTCTTACATAAAGAGTATTATTCGACCAAAGATTTCCATTCAAAATGGCAATATTATCGAAAACAAATTCCATTCTTTCAATAAATTCGGTATGATTTACAAAAAAAAAAAAAAAATTTATTTATTCAATCGTTTTTGGAATTTTTTTAATAACCCTGCGTAATAAAATAATTTTATATATATAGATTTTTTTTTATTATTTAAACTTAAATAATTTTTATTGAAAAATATTTTTATTTTCTTTTTATACAAAAAAAAACAAAAAACCTCATTGCTTTACCAAAAAAAAAAAAAAAAGACCATAAAATTTTCAAACTATTCAAAAAATTTTTTACTGTTAAAAAAGGATGCGGAAAGTGTTTTATTTAATATTTTTTTTCTATAGAAAATAATCTACGTAGATATTCCGAGGTCGAATATTAACCTATGGCACCAACATATAAATTATTCTCTTTTTGTTTTCTTTCTCTTTCAAAACATCTGAATTTCATATAATATTTAAAATACCTACATGCCTATTATGTAGGTATAAATGAATTCATCATGCATGTGTGGTTGGTTGTGTGTTATTTTTAATGTGAAAAATTTCAATTTAAACTTATTTTAACTGCATTTTTACTAGCAATTATAATTTCTCTTTCCTGTTTTATGAGCTATTCTTATAGATTTTTACAATTTTTTAATTTTTTGTATTCGAAAATTTGTTAAAAATTTAATTTACATGAGAAAAATATCATGGACGAATCAAATTAAGTGAATTGTAATGTAGGAGCAATTAATTATTAAAAATAAAATGACGTATAGGAAATGCGCCGTGTATCTAGAAATTTTATTTGCAAAGAAAAACCTTCTCAATGCCGGAGAAACGTATTATTCCAAATGCGAAATCAAATATGACACCAAAATCTTATTTTGTACGGGATGGTCACGGGTCGCATGATCATATTTGGTGAATTTTTTTAAAACCCGTATGAAAACTTGTATGGGGGTACCATTTCAAGTTGGAAAACCTAGGTTGCTAGATGACCTTATATTGGTATGTTACATACATCGTGATAAACCAAATACATCTCCTAATCATGTAGGCGTAGCGGGAAATGAGTTAGAGGAGACACTTTTAAGGAGAGAGCTAACATACTTTTCCTTAGACCGGAGTCCTCCAGCGGAGTCGGATCATTTTTCGTTGGGAACTAAGAAAGAAATCAGAGAGAGGAGGGAGGAGACTTCCAGGTCTATGGAAAAGCAAGAAGCTTTCGGAAGATCATGACCAGAAGCGATTTAAGAAGTTTACAGGAATAGGCAGAATCAGATGAGAGGTAGATGTGAAATAGTGCACCTTCTGGATATTGAGCAATTGCTGTAGGGACATGCCCAGCATTCAGGGGGAGGAGGGTCATTAGATTTTTATACATGGTCTAGGTACACTGTAAATAATGTATTAAAGACACCAAGTGAAATATAAGAATGAGATATGAAAAATTGTAAGAGAAAAGAATAAAACCGGAGATCATTTTATATCACACACATGTATTTCCGTCTCTTTTTATCATTTTAACAAAAAAAAAGCGTTTTATTGTAAAAGAATATATGGGCTTTATGATAACACTTTTTGTACTCTAAGGGTAACAAAAAACAAAGAGGAAAAAGAGAAAAAAAATAGACAAAAAAATAAAATGTGCTCGAATTTTTTTTTTAAATTGGACCATAATTTTTGATTGGGTATTTTATTTTAATATTATCATTTTCTTCTTCTTCTCTTGTTCAATCCCGGATGACTGAGGATGGTTATTATTATCCGACTAAAAGACTTATTCTTTAACATTATAATTTTTTCGTTTTTTTTTTTTTGCTTTTAAATATAGCAGAGAGATATTGAAGAACAGATTTTTATAATAGGTGGTGACATTTATTGTATTACCATAATATGAACATTATGTATTACTTTTATCCCGGAAGTATATATACATTCATATTATAATGTGTATATAGCATGGAGAATATTGGATTTAATATATTTAAGGATAATCATATTATATATTATGTATATACCCGATTTCATAACATTCCATCATATATACACAGATGAGCTGTCTTCATATTTAATATTCAGTTAATATTCTACTTATTTTTAAGTGTTATCATCAGCTGTTATCGAAATATAAAAGTATAAAATTTATATTAATAATAATTTTTATTAAATATTATAAGTATATAGAGGAGAGTATTCTCTGAATAAAATATTGTACGTATATTTGTACAAAGATAATAGTGTGAAAATTGTTCAAGAATAATTTTAAATGTGAGTTCAAAAATTAAAGATTACATCGAAAAATTTTTCAAAATTTAAGAATGAAATTATGAAAACTTCGTGTAAAACAAGCTAGCCTGTCATTTTTTCAGTGAATAAGACTAAAATTTAGAGAATGTAGGGTTAAAAAATGCGGTTGAAAATTTGAGTCCATTTGAAAACAAACACATTATATTATTCTTTGTTCACACCCTGTGTTGTCAATGTACAGGTAAAGCTTAAACAATAAATTTTATCATGATGACATTTAAAATTTAGTAGTACAGTCTGTGAATTTTTAATTTTTTTTTTGGACACTTGTAAAATATGAAATTGTAAAAATTGTCAAAAAAAATCGGGATGAAACATTTCGTAAAACGCTTCATGTAAGACAAAATTTATGTATGATCTACAATATCGATTTTTTTTTTTTTTAATTATTTGGAACAAATTTTGAAACCCTTTTTTAATGAACTTATGCAGATTAGCCAACAAAATTTTGGAAATTATAATTTCTAGTTTTGAAAAAATTTGAATAGAATAAGAAACTATTATCAACTTACCATTATTGATTTGTCTGCTTTGTTTTTTGTCTACAGTGGGCCAATAAATCTCTGTAAAGAAAAATAAAATTTAAAGTGGTTAACAATAAAAAAATAAATATTTGAATATTTTAATTAAAACTATGCCCACAATATACAATGAGCCCATTCAATACAATTCAAGGGTTTCGATGACCCCGATGGAAGTCTCTGTTATACTACTTTGGGTGGCTGCTATATTGAAATTGGTCAGGGGTCTAGGACTAGGGTTAATCTAGATGAAGATATGAATCACAAGAGATCCTATAGGTCGACGTCAAAAGGACCTAGAAGCTCTGGTCGCCCAAAGCAAAAAAAAAACAAAAATGCCCACAATACAGTTTTAAGTTCGCGAATCTTCAAGAAATGACACGAAAATATTTAAATTCTATACTGAGCTCGGACATTTATTGAATTTCTATCTACAATATTCCACATTATTATACTCTTGAAACTATTAACTCTCTTCTTGATCAACTCATTGAATTATAAATTTTATTAATTTAATGATTTTCCTCAAAATTTTCTTTATTATAGTCCAATCATGCTGTGAACTCAAAACCTAAAACAATGAAAGAAATCCATGTATGTTTGTACATAATTGTAGACCGTAAAAATTTCTCTTTATAGTTAATCTATTATAGAACTTTCTAAAATAAATTGATAAACCAATTTAAGATGAATTGAACCATACACATACATGCATACCAATTGAAATTATCTTGAATTTATTGAAATATAATAAAATTTTTAAAGTTAAAGACTCAATATAGATTTAAAGAAGAAAAAAGAGGAAGAAAAATATTTTAATTTAATATTATCGTATTCTGTACACGATCGCCGCACATAAAAAGGATAAAAAGGGATATGGTATTAAAAAATATTATGATTTTTAGATTTCTTATTACCTTCTTCTCAAAAACAAAAAAAAAAAAAAAAATATGAGGAAAAAACTAGAAGGCCAGGGATAGGTTAAAATTTTATGCCAAGATAAATGAGTTTTTTTTTCCTATGTTATTCCTTCTCATCTTCTTTTTCTTTTATTTTTTTTTTTTGGTTCTCCACCATTTTGTTGTAGGATGTATGTACCATCTGGTTATGAAAGCCTTTTATATTTTTTCATTTTATTATTTTTCATAATTTTCTTGTTTTCTCAAAATGCCCAAAGAATATAGCAGTCATAGTATTACGAATCTATAAGTAAGAATATAGAGTAAGGATGTATTGTATGTGTTAGGAATACTGCAATAATGAATATATTATATTATAATAATGGAAACAATGTACACAGACATACAAACATATTTGCTATTATATTCTTTGGATTGTATTCTGTTTTGATAAATTCAGTTAAATTTTATTAAAATGAATGAAAATTAAAAAATGAAAAGAAAAACATAAAATTTGTAAAAGAATCCAAGGATGGTTTAGATGGTTATGTTAAAAAAAAAAATTATCCTTTGACTTGTAACCATTTTAAATTAATGAAAAAATTATTCTTTATTTCCTTCTTTTTTTTAACTGCAGCACGCTAAAATATAATATGGAAGCCCATATTTTCTAATAAGCATTAAGAATTATATTTGATTCTTGTATTAACCACAAGATAATTTAATTTCTATATATTTAAGTATTACTTTAATTAAATTAGTTACTAAAGTGCTGTTAACATTTTCATGATTTCGAAATAAATATCGAAACAATTGCACCATAGTTGTCATATCCTTGAATTCTTGGCATAAAAATGATAAGTTAATAACAGAAAGCTACTACCAAACTACCCAAATATAATTTTAAAAGCACTGGAACTCATTGATTTTCTTGAAAATATTATAATAGTATTCAGTGATTGACACGATGATTTATTGACTTAGAAGGACTCAGCACAATTACTTCATATGACTGAAAGCAAATACACAGGGTATTGTTTTACCATATGTAGCCTGGCCATTGGAGCCTTGGAGGCAAAATGGCTCATTGTTTTTGATCTTTGAATATTGAAATAAATAAACATGTATTTGAATATTGCCCAGAAGATTTGGAATATAGAAACATATGTAAGTAAACAAACAAAGTGCCGACTAATGAATGCTCTCATACTCCCCATAGTAACTTATACCGCAGAAACATGGGTCGTAAAGGAAAGCGACGAGAAAAAGATTGATAGTTTTGAGTTGTGGGTATACAGAAGAGTGCTTAGAATATCATACACAGAACACCGTACCAACATTGGTATCGTACTGATGTAGAAGATTAGCGAGTCATATATGAAATATTTTGACGATATTGCTAGACGCGATTGAAAAATGGAGAAATTGATTGTTGAAGGAAATTAGATAAAAAAATTGCTACGGGTCAATCACCTAATAGATAGGTCTATCAAGTACGCAAATTTACGAACAAAACTGCTGCAGAATCAACTCACCTTGCGTAAGACATAAAGGTTTGGAAAGAGCATCTATAAAATAACAGGGGCGATCAAACACATAGTGCCTCCACACCCTTAAAAGGGTATAAAGAAGCCGAGAAAGAGATTTCATTATAGCATTTCGATAATATTTAATAAAAAATTGAATTACATGTCTCATTCAAATGGTAGTAAATATGATTTAGAAAATTTTGTAAGAAACTCAAGTATTTTTAATAATAAAAGTGTTTTTAGAAATCATTATGAATAAGTTATGTTAATTATGTTGAATAATATTAAATATGAATGTTAAGTTATGTTAAATTTATTGCTCCTATAGCAGTTAATTAATTCTGCAGAATTCTAATATTATGTTTAATTTGTGGAAATAATAAAAATTAATCTTATTGTACATGCATAATTCATTTCCAAAAAGTTTTTCTGTTTTAAATCTTTTACAAAATTCTTAGAAAATTTTTTTTTTTGTAAAAATCGCAAAGACTTATTTTGAAGAATTTTGTTATTGAAAAGTATGTGTACTTCAAAATTTATGATAATGAAGTTTGCTTTAATCAAGTTGCTTTGGAAAATTGGAAGAGTGAGAAGGAAAATGCTTCAGATTCTATGGTAATATTAAGATTTTTGAGAGAGCTGTTCAAATTATCAGAGAAGATTTTGAAAATATCAAGAATTAATATTCGATGTTTTCGGTATTCTTGTTATTTTTTAATTTTTGTTCTTCTATTTTGAAAGCTTCATAGAGGCGTAAGTTACGAATTAGTTCCGATAATCGAATCACAGAGAAATATCGTATTTACTCCCGTGATATATTGTTGAAAAAGTCTTTAAGAGAAGTCTTTTTTTTTATTAGAAAATCTTAAAAGACTCAAAACTTCTCGTATTTTGGTTCTCCAATTATCAAAGCTCATATTTTGCCTTCCAAAAGCTCACATTTTGCCTGCTCTCCAATTATTTTAATAGTTGTCTGATGAAAAAGAACAAATAATTTAATATTTAACATTTATGCATGAATTTGCTTAAATTTAAATTTTTTACCTAAGTCGACCATATTATGTAAGCTGATACTACTAGGTTATTAGACCATTTAAATCGATTTATGACAATAATAAAAATTTAACATTACCAAAATCTTCTTATTAAACAAAATAGGTACTATAGAGCGCAATGAAAATATAACAACATAAAAAAAAATTAAGGAAGAAATTCTTGAGCCAATTGTTATTTTCCCTTTTTAATTTAATATTATAGGATTTAAGTTGTAAGATCTTGCTTTTACTTTTTGTTTTTTATTATATAATAATATTAGAGAACTTTAGGCTTTATTTGTAAATTTCATTTTTATTTTTATAATAATTCTAGCATAAGATTCTTTTCTACTTTTATCTATCTACGAAACTTACCATACACTTTACACGTGTAAATTTACATTATATACATATATAAGGTACATCTATACTCATAGTTGAATATGTACAGGAAAACTGAACCAGTATTTATTTGTATTGTATTGGAAAGAACGTACTTATGCGAGTATAACAGTGTAGAGCAATCAAGTTGAGTGCGAACATAAAAGACAAGTAAAGAACTTTTTATATATGGAAAGAAAATTTTTATTTTTATGACAGTTTCTATACAACATGTGACATTTAGCAAAAAAGATTATTTTATATTTTCGATATAAATATTAAATACATACATACATGCATATATATATGTAGATGTAAAAGATTATTAAATCGGGTGATTTATTAAGCATTTGGTTTTTAGACTTAACGAAAACATTTCCAAATTTACATGTAATTTTTATTGGAATTCCTGAATTAACCGTTACCATTTCATTTTCAAACCCAATTTCATTCATGTTCAAGAGGCATGTTCAATAACATTTCAATAGTGCCTTTAGTGATAAAATTCCGAATGCAACTAAATTAATTTGATGCTGACGAATCATTTGTGAAATTTCAGAAATTAAAACATGACAAGTTAAAGAAACAGCAAAAAAAAAATTAGCTCCATTTTATACCCCGAAAATGAATTATTTTTTGCCGAAATCGGTCAAAAACAGGATATCCCAAAGTCAATTTTAAAAAAGAAAATCTGTCGCCTTAATGCGGTTCACTGTGTTGAAAGCTTACCACAAGATTATTCTTTGACTACAATGTTCTCATCTCTCTCTCTCTCTCTTTCTATATGGTACAATAAGTAAGTTTGAAATGGTGACTTCATTAATTTTTTAAATGCCAGATAGTTTTTAGCACTTTTCCAAAAAATTTTTGAAAAAAAGTGCTTATTAGTTTCACTCTGTCCGTCCGTCCGACCGTCCGTCCGTCCGTCCATCCGTCCGTCCGACCGTCCGTCCGTCCGTCCGTCCATCCGTCCGTCCGTCCGTCCATCCGTCCGTCTGTTATACGTACATGGATCTTGGTATACTATAGTTAAACTTTAGAAAAACAAAATGGCCATTCAAATTTACCGTTATCTCATCATTTTAGCACTTTTCCAAAAAATTTTTTGAAAAAAGTGCTTATTAGTTTCACTCTGTCCGTCCGTCCGTCCGTCCGTCCGTCCGTCCGTCTGTCCGTGTGTCTGTTTACAAAACTTCTACACCTTTAAATATAGAAAGCTGAAATTTAATACGTACATAGATCTTCACTAGAAACTTATTTCCGTAGAACAAAATTTTTACCTATCTCCCCCCCTCTAGAAGTTATACCCCCCCAAAACCCTAAAAATGGCCTTTTTTAAATATTTGTTGCAATGAAACCATAAGCATTTTTGAAATTTTGCAAACGCAGAAAGGCAGTGGCTTGCTTCCCCTTACGCGGTATACTATAGTTCAACTTAAGAAAAACAAAATGGCCGCTCAAATTTACCGTTATTTAAAGTCCTTTTTTTCCAAATTTTTGATGTCGTTCTAGACCCCAGACTGTAGAAGCTTGAAATTTTAGGAGCTTTTAGACATTAACAAATAGTTCATTTCGTTAGAAGAAAATTTTTTTCCATCTCCTTCCCCTCTCAAGCTATTGCCTCTTGAAATTCGTAAAATTTGAATTTTTGACACCTTATATTTCCGAAACCGCAAGCTTTTCCAAATTTTTATAAACGCAAAAAGCTAACGGTAAATTCCGTGAAATTAAAAAATATAATTATTTTTCTTAACTCACACAATTAACCCTTAAAATCGAGCATTATGTTAACCCCTTTTTATATTAAGTTTTGCTTTATTTCAAAGACTGCATATATGCGTCATCCTAAATATATGCAATCCTAGAAATAGTTTTGTATATGAATGAAAATAATTTTAATAGTGTGATAGCTATACATAGACTCTATTTAAAAGCAGAATTTTCACTTGTTGAAGGGAAAAGTGCTACAATACAAACCATTGGTTTGACCCAACTTTATTTTTCCAAATTTTTGATTTCGTTTTCTTCTAGACCCCAGCCTGTAGAAGCTTGAAATTTTAGGGACTCTTAGACATTAATAAATAGTTCGTTTCGTTGGAAGAAAATTTTTTTCCATCTCCACCCCCTCTCAAGTTATCGTCTCTTGAAATTTGTAAAATTTGAATTTTTGACACCTTATATTTCCGAAACCGCAAGCTTTTTTAAATTTCTATAAACATAAAAGGCTAACAGTAAGTTCCATGATATTTAAAAATATAATTATTTTTCTTAACTCACACAATTAACCCTTAAAATCGAGCATTATGTTAACCCCTCTTTATATTAATTTTTGCTTTATTTCAAAGACTGCATGTATGCATCATCCTAAATATATGCAATCCTAGAAATAGCTTTGTATACGAATGAAAATAATTTTAGTAGTGTAATAAGTATACATAAACTGTATTTGAAAGCAGAATTTTCACTTGCTGAAGGGAAAAGTGCTACAATACAAACCATTGGTTTGACCCAACTTTATTCTGTCATGTTTTAATTATACTATACAATGGCAATGTCCCAATTTGAACGATTATCGGTCGCACTTTAAGAAATTTAAATAAATAACAATTCAACACGATTTTTTGATTACAGGTAATTCAATTTACGTCACTGTATCCATCCAATTTTTCTTATCTTATTTTTCTAGACAGATTCAGAGAAAATCTATATTGTATTTAAGTATATTTTGTTGTTGTATGAATGCCTATTTTTTTTTTATATTCAAATCTTAAGTATCGACATAAGATGTAAAAAAGTTTTGAAAAGACAAGGTGGACGGTAGTGTGTAAGGGGAATGGTTCCAAACGAAAAAGTTTTTCCTTTAGATTTATTATTAAAAAAGTTTAGTCTAGCTGTTATTTTACCAATTTTTCAATGGTTTTGATATCAGAATATCTTCAAGAATTATGCCAAAAATCCTTCATAAACTTGTTTATCTATATTAGATTTTATACAGTGAAATAATAAGAAAAGGGGATTGAAAGAGATTTTCACCACTTCATATTGTATACTTATATTCAGTATATGTTGGGTGTTGGGGGAATAGAAGGTATATAATAACGGTTTCTTCTTATTTTATGTCGCCCCTTGTTGAATCAAAACAAAAACTTTCAAAGATGATAGAATAAAAGACAGAAAAACAAAATTTTCTTACGAAATATTTTTATTTGATTTTTTATGCATGTGTGCGTTTATAACACAATAAATTTCTGAATGCAAGTGAATAAAGAAGGGAAATAAATTTAATTTTCAAGAGATTTTCAGAAGAATGATATTGTGTAATGATTTTGGAATATGCAAAAAAAAATATGAGAAAACAATAAATGTCACTGTAGCCTATGTAAAACAAAGATTTTTGAATAGTAATTGTGGAGGTTTATGTGTGCGAGAATTCTATTAAGAAGGAACATTATTATTATTCTTAAAAATTTTTCATTTTCCAATTTTCAATGAGGGTAAGGGGCAATATAAATGACACACAATATCATGTTCGAAGTTCGTATATTGTCTCAATTGGCAACATGAATCATTAGATAGACATACTTAACTTATATATAGAGAATTTCATAATGTCATTGGAAAGATGAGAAGATGAATGACTGAATTCTTGTTGAACAATACAAACACCATTTTGGAAGAAATATTGAATTTGAAGAGAGGGAATATATTGCCTTGCCCAATTTCTCTTAACTTTCGGCTACGATTCATTGAAAAAACTTTGTTTATCGAAAGCTTAATAGAATCAAGCTTCATATAATCAAACTTTAGTAAAGTATAACCTTATATCAAGGGAAAGATCTAGTTTTAACAAAGAAACCATATGACATAATCGCTATAATTATTTATACACATAAAACTTGACTGCACTCGCAGGGTAAACGCTGTACAGTCGTGAATTTAATTAATTTTTTTTAGAGAAATATTGTCATATAACATGACGTAATTCATATTTTTTTTACTTTAATGTTATAATTAATAGCAAGTGTCAAAAATCCTATAAAAACTTTAAAGAAAGATTTTTTTTTTGCTGTTTTTAAGTGAAATGTCCTCAACTCTTTTAGTTCAAATAAATTTATTCATATGATTAAACTAATGTAGCAATAAGTCATTCTATATAACACTTGGCTTATAACATATTACATACTATGTGTACTATGTGTACATATGTATATCTATTACAAACTGTTATACATATATATAACAAATTATAAAATAAATAAAAAAAAATTAAACTTAACTAATTGGAATTTCAAATTTTTTTTTTTTTTGTGCATGCTTTCAAAATAGCAATTATTTTTACATATAGAATTGTTTTAGTTTTGCAGAGTATGTTTAAATTTGTTATTCATTTGTTATACTGCAGAGTTTGATGAGCATAGAAAAATAGAAATTTGTTGAGACAAGAAAAAGAGAATAACAGTGACAAAAAGGTTGTGATAAATATCAAACAAATTCTAAATTGTTTTCATTTATCAAACATTATCATAAAACTTGTTGTCAAACTTCAGAGTTAACAAACTTGTTACACGCTCATACCATAGATATGTATGATTAATTAAATAAAAATTTACGTCACTTGAATATTTTATTGCGACTGCCATCTTAAACGCAGATGTCATTCTATTCTACTTTTTTATAAGATTAAACCTTTTAACACATGTTAAGCGTTCAAATTTTGTTAGATCGAACAAAATTTCATGAACATGAAATCTTTAAAGAATAAACACTATCTATTAATCCACACATGCAGTTCTCACAGCTAATTACTAAGGATTTCATAAAAATACGACGACATATGATTCTTTTACTAGCTTGCTATATTGTTTGATTGACATCTGCTTGGTTGACATTTGTATGAACGGTATTAGTTTGACTCATACTTGTTTGACTGATTTTTGTTTGGTTCGTGATTGTTTGATTGGCATTTGTTTGATCGACATTTGTTTGAGAATCAAAGAATTACTCGAAGAAACCACGATTTTTTTGCGACCAGAATTTTCGTTAATCCAAAGAAAAGCTTTGAATGTAATGAAGTTACCGTTTTGCATGAAGGAGTATTACCAACTAATAAGGGTAAGTTAAATCAAATCTTAATACCAAATTTAGAATATTAAGATATCCTAAAGTTTTCATGATATTTTATTAAAATAATTCAAAAAAAAAAGAAACATTTTTATAGTTATATATAAATGAACCCTCTAGCATAGCAACAAAATAAAAAAAGAAAAATTAGATGAAAATGAAATATAATTTTTGTGTGTTGCAACATCCTTAAAAGTAATTTGAAAGAGAATTTTTTACATTCCAATTTTAAAAAAAAATTTATTTTCTCCTTTCAACCCTTTATACTCGTACTCGTATACATTTAGACTGTATGTAGGGAAACACATTGTGCACCTATCCTTATGCTCTTTGTAATGTTTTTAAAAGTATCATAAATTTTAGTAAGTAAAAAGTTAGTTATTTTATATACCAAATAAATTAATTTATTTCGTGATGTACTTAAAAAAAAAAACAGAAAAAAAAAAAACAAAAAGAAAATTTATTTTGAATTTTTTTTTTAGTTTTATATGAAAAAAATGGCATACCTCCTTGGCGCTAGCTTTTAAAAAATTCTTTCACAATTTATTTTGAATGCTCATGCATGTATGCATGTACTATATTGTTATGTTAGTGTGTGTACAAATAAATATTTGAGTTTGTATTTTTGATTTTTGCTTTTTTAATGAAGTGGGTGTATGGCATCGTAAAAATGTGCCATACCAGCTAGTGAAATCCTTATATTTCATTGGTGTATATAACAGTATTTTTTGGTTATCGTCTACATGGCATCTAATAAGGTGGGATATGCGATGCTATCAAGTTTTAGATGTCGAGTTTTCGACATGATAGGGAAGTGTAAACAATTCTTAAATGAAATGTCCGTGGCATACCAGCCGTATATGCACTGCTGTATCTAAATTACGACTGAACTGATTTTCATTTAAGTTTATACTGTAATTTACTGTGATTTATAAAGTTTTGGGACAGGTCAGGTTCCGGGAACTGGACCGACCCGGCCAGGTCCGACTTTACATTTTTTACACCATATCTTAGAAATGTAATATTGGGGCTCTGTTTTCCACCAGAACTAACTAAAGACCTTGTCCTTGAATTCGAACTCTATGAGCCATATTTTTAGATACATATTTCAGCTTACTAACGCTCTTAAAATTTGATACTGACATTTCTATATAATCCTGTGCAATACTTTCACCAAACTAGAAAATACATTTTGCAGTCATTTATGTGTTGACCACATTACACTTTTTGTTATTTATAAACTGACATTATATAATTTACGATATATTAACATTAAATGAAATTCATTTTCATGACTTTAAATTTTGTTTTTTGGACATTTCCCCTATAAATATGTACAATTCTTAGGAAAAAAAAAAAAAATTATATTTTATATAATTTTAAGAGAGAAAAAACAGTTAAAAGTTAAGTTAAAAATTATTTGTAGGAAGAGAAAAAGCTCATATATTTTCATTTTCGCAATTTTATTTATTTCGAAATTTTTATATAAGTAGGATTTTCTAGCCATATTTTTTTATTTAAAAGAGGACATCATTTTTGTCTTTCACTTTAAGTATAGTTGGCAGTTTTAAGAATTAAGAAGAATAACTACATTAAAAGAAGTCATATTTCTTACAGTTTTTCTTTGTGTGTTTTGGTTTTTGGTTATAGTTACTAATAAGTATTATAGGTAGTTGATTAAGTTGAATTTCATCTATGTATATAATTTAAGTTTCATTTTAAATTAAAAAGGTGAAAATAATTAAAATACTTTTAAAACTAAAGAATGTTGTGAATAAATTTGAATAAGCAAAAAGGAAGAACTCTATAATAACCATATTTCTTGATTAAGCAAATAGAAATTTAGGAATATGTTCATATTTTGAAATTTTTATTAGGTTGTTGTGAATTGAATATTTTACCATTTATTGCATACTCCCATTGCATTCGCTTATTAGTAATTGTCAGCACAGTTTTCTGAAGGAAAATCAACGGTGGCTAATCTGGGGGAAGCTACCTCTTTTTCTTTAAAAAATATGGCAGACGGGTGACAGACGGACGTGATTTCCACTGATTTAAGCAAAGCCTTTGATTTTTTACCCCATCGTGTAATTCTTTTGAAGTTTATGTTATTTGGATTTCCAAACAAATTTGTAGATTGGGTTTGCTCTTCAGTCAGTGTCATCACAACTTTCGAATAATTATGGGACTCTCCAGAGAAGCCACCTGAAACAATTGCTTTTCATCATCGCTGTTAATAATGTGTTGTTCATTTTGGTTTTGCAGTGGGATATTAATTAATGCTGACGATATGAAAATTTTCGAACAAATCTATTTTTTAAATGATGCGACTTCTCTTTAAGATGATCTTAAAATCAATGTCAGTATGTGCTAACTAGTATGTTATTCCAAAAAAAAAAACCAATGATTTCAGATTATACATTAAATGGCCAAGTACTTTGTAGAGTTTGACTCACTTAAGGATCTGGGGGTTTGCTCTGATAACAAGTTATCATTCGTCGATCACTTCAATTATATGACTGACAATCTCTATGTTGGGATTTATCAAGTGCTTGTCTAAAGATGTTAATGAAACTTACATTTTTAAAATCCTCACATATATGACTCACAGATTTGATGACCCTTTAAGAATATTCATAACAGTAAGATTGAGTTCTTCAAAAAACAATTTTAAAAATTGCGCCTCGTGACCTTCCTTGTCAAGATCGCAGGGTTCTTCTCCCTTATAAAAACGTGGTTAAATTGATTAACTTATCTAATTTAAGTAATTTCCTATTCTTTTTGTAGTTCAATAATCGCAATTATGATAATAAAAACTATGTCATAGCAATGACTGTTTCCATTAAATCAAATTTTAAGTTGATTAAAAACTGAAAATTATATAAAAAAATTTTGTAATATTTTAAAACTAAGGAACTCAATTTCTACAGTGTAGTGCACTACTTTTTCTGAAATTTATGTTCTTTGAACATGAGAAAAAAATATTATGTGAGATGAATAAATCTTTAAAAAATTTTAAGCTCACTTCCTTATACTTACATTTATTACATTTAAATATATCGTAATAGTTTAAGAGTGTATTCCTGAATAACATCTTATAAATTTTATATTGTAAAACTTGGAATGAATAAAAATAAGAGAATAAGAAAATTATTTTTAAAGAAAAAAAATTTAGCAACAATTTTGGTTTTTTCTCATTTCTCATCTTATTTATCACTGCTTTTTCTGCTTTGAAAGGAAAAAATGCGAGATAGCAGCAATTCTCTTAGGGATTTTTCCTATTTAAGGGATGATGCGGCGATTTTAAAAAAAGAAAACTATTTTGCCGGAAATAAAATATTATTTTGAATTTACGTGATTACAATTTTGTTTTCCGATTTACTTTTTTATAATGTGTTTGTCTTAAAATTTTTCTTCTTGAAATAATAGCATATAGCATAACTTAAATGAGGAGAAAGAGAAAAAGGACATTTTTAAATTGAATTGAATCGAATTTATAAACTATTTACAACATACACCCATACGTAATTGTCTTGCTCTTTATGTTTTTTTATGTGTATTGAGGTTAAAATATTCCTTGAGTACAGAAGTTGTACAGGACACAAAAACTATTATTTTTTTTTATGAAAATTCGGTTCTACAAATAATTACAAATTCAAGTCGTGCGTACAATAATGTTAAACATAAGAATAACAAAAAGAAGAAAACGAACTGAAAACTAATTTTGGAAATATTAAATAAAAATTCGAAAGCTCAGAGAAATCTTAATAGATGTCGCACACAAATTAAACTATACTGCATATGGAATAATTTTATATTTTACTTTTACGTTAAACAGGCTTCCAAATTATTCTTACGTAACAGCTTTGAATTCAAATAGAATTTTAATGATATTGTCTGATATTGTCCTTCCACCGTCCATAGGAAAACTTATATTTAAAAACAAAATTATAGAAAAAGAAAATCTTAGAAAAACCAAAAAAAAAAAATAAAAAATAATTTTAAAAAACTTATTTTTAGCACATCTTAATTAAAAATCAGGAATTTAGGGTCGTTATTTTCATATAAGTAAACATACTTAAGTTAATTATTTCCTAACTCAATATTTATACAGAATGTGATGGTAAAGGTAATTTGATGGCACCAAATCTTTCATATTGAGCTTTCGGTAAAGACGCACTTCTCCTTGATAGGGAATCGTAAATAAGCTATTTTAAGAGGGATGTCGCTCTGTAGGTCTGCCTGATCAATTTAATATTTGAGTGTTGGTTGTTATCGGAACTAACTGTCGAATTTTTCAAAGAGTTTGGACGATTATGACACAAAGCGAAACTCTACTAGCAACCAAATTTAAATAAAAACTAACTAGCATCCTTTAAATTGGAAAGAAGGTGTTTGAAATGCATTTTCATAGTCTTCTTGCCATCAGATTTTTTCCAGCTTCTAAAAATGTTCATTATTCTTCAAAATATAATTTTCTGTCTATCAGTTCACTAACAAAAAATAAATGACCAAATAATCTTCACTATACAATAAAATTAAAATAAATAAACTTTACCATTATAATAATAACATAAAAGTATACTCAATGTAAATATTTTAAATACTGATTGTACATAAGAAAATAATATTTTCTTTATAGGTTTAACAATTAACTTAATGTTAAATATTGCTTATGCGTATCACCACTAAATGTTTAACAATAAAATATCTTAACAGTAATAAATGTCTCGACAAATATCACGACAGTAAATGCCTTAACAGTAGATGTCGTGACAGTAAATGTTTAAGTGTCATGACAGTAAATGCTGTGACAGTAAGTGTCGTGACAGTAAATGTCATGACAGTAAGTGTCATGACAGTAAATCCCATGAGAGTGACTTTCATGACAGTAAATGTCATGACAGTAAGTGTTGTGACAGTAAATGTCGTGACAGCAGATCCCTTGATAGTATATGTACCTTTAAGGTCGAAAACTGTAACCTAATTATTCATTAATGACCTATACGGATTATATTATTTATGTATACGTATGTCCCGTTTAGAATTTGTTTTCTTTTTTTTTGATATAATTCACGCAGTCTCTCTTCGACTGCCTTAGTGATCGGTTGTATTTTACCAGAAAATAATATTAATATATACAAGTACATTTAGCGATTATACACGTGTTTAATTTAAAATAGAGTTATTCAAAATTTCAATTAACTTGTACAATACATAAAGCATGTCGAAACACAATTAAAAAAGGGAAAGAATCTAAGAAAAGAAATACTTTATCAGAAAATGACAATAAAGTCGTAAATAGTTCTATTTTCTAGTGATATTTTGAACACTTATACTCGTACAATAGATGACAAGATTAGAAAAAATAAACCGCAAGTTTTGGAAATGCCATCTTCAATAGTAATCAACACTAAAAATCCAAACGTATTAATTAATCCATTAAAGCAAGAAAATAAATTTATAGAAAACATAAAATTTAAAATTCTTAACAATAATCAATTAAAAGTTATTTTAGTTATATGTATATACTGAATATTATTATGACTATTATTGTTATGATGGTAATAATACTCTCACAAATGATTTAAAACCTATTATACCGCCTATCATTAAAGTTTCATTTCTTAATGACAACAAAACAAAAGGCAACGTTATAATTATATGGTGAGTTTCGCTACATCAACATTGGTTTTTCATGAATTAAATACACAATACAGATCCATTAATGATGTTTATGTATACCAAATCGGAAAAAAAATTAAAGAACCAGGTAATGTGTTAATTGTATAGACTTTGGTCATGGCGCAAAACATTGTTTTCGTAATTTTAAATGCCGTAAATGAAAAGAACCTCACCAAAATAACGTAAATTTAAGTTAATTTCAACTTTTTATTAGCCTTTAATTTCCAGACACACTTAAATTAACGTGAAGTGCAAGGCAGACGAGTTTGTGAGACATGGAATAACCTTGGGATAGAAAACACTGGGAATGTTTCTTATTACCCAGAAGTTGTTCTTTTAATAACTAAACCTGTACTTTTGAAATTTAATTCTTATATTTTATTTTAGTTTGTTTCAAACAAAAATAACATAACATAAAATATATTTAAACTTTTCACAACTCGATGTAGCAAATTTAACTTTCTTTGATTGCATCTTCACTATAACATTTGTGATATTGAAGATATGAGAAAGAAGGAAATCGAAAGTGTACATAGAATCTGTATAGAATCTTTTCAAGAAACTTTTCAAATATTGTCAAAACTAGAATTGAATTCCATCTTTGCCACGTTCTTTTCTATTAAAAATTAATTTTTTTCCTTTTTCTTTCTGTGTCTTCCTTTATTAATATTTGTTTTTGACATTATCGTTTTATGAAAACATTTTGAGTAGATGATAAAAATAGCAGATAGTTTAAAAAAATACTCAAACAAAGGTGAAGAGAGAAAAAAAACAACAACTCTGCAATATCGTTTATTTTCAAAGAAAATTATTATTAAATTTTCTTAGGGATTTAATTAAAGTCGACACTATGTTCATATGAAATTGGAATGTTTCTTCTATGATTGTGGTGTTTAATTCTGTGATTTTTTGATTAAAGTTGGCGTTTCTAAAAATTCCTAAAAATTTCTTTATTTTGATTCGAACCACTTCCACTAAATAATCTATGAAATGAGCTTTAGTTGATCAGGTAACTTAGTTTGTGTTATTTTTTTTAACAAAATCCCTACAATTTAGGATCAAGTTGACTATAATGCAATAAAAAATTTTAAATCATAATTCGGATGTTGCAAATTCAATTAGAAATTTATGGAAATTTAGGTGCAATTTCCTATTAACTCAAAATTAAACGCCATATTTAATACATACTTATAATATAAAATATGAGAATATTTTTATAGCAATGTATGACAAGGTTGGCATGTCATGTACGAAAAAATTAATTTGTGAAAATCTTTAAAGTATTTACTTTTATTAACAACCCTGCTTTTTTTCCTATTTTGCAATGAATCACAATCAAAGATGTACAATGAAATAAAACTCAAATACTACATGGAAAGAAATCTATGTCGTTAAAATTTTTTTAAGAAAATACTAGAATCGATAAAAAGAGAACTAAAGGAAAAATACAAGCTGTCAAACCTATTAAATAAACTCAAATATCTTACAAATTGTATGTTAAGAAAAATCAAAAGAGTAAAAAGTTAAAAATATGAAAAATTTCAAAAAAAAAATCAAAATGAAATAATAATAAAATTCACTTCAAATGTCAATTTTGAATCCTTTGACATAAAGAAAGAATTCAATATAAGTTTCTAGTTCTTTTTTAATCCCTAAGAATTTTTTTAACTTTTTCTTTTCCGTTTTATATGCGTTCGTTCATTTGATTTTCATTATTATTTTGGTACTCTTTCAAGTACAGTTTATGTGAAGTACAATACATTGAATTTGAAATTTCGTTTACAACAAGTAATAAATAGTCTTAAACTGTAATACTATTGTATCTTATTATACGGCAGTAAAAATTGTAAAAAAATTACAACTATTATTAAACCAGTTATGGACCAGGTTGGCGTTCGAAGTTAGCATGAATCCCTATGTTCCCTAGGGGAATAATAAGGATAATAAAAAAAATTAAACCAGTCATAATTCAAAATAATTAGCTTAGTAACAAACTTTTTAAGAGGGTCTAACTTCATCAATAAAATTTTACATGGGAGATGATCGTGCTCTAATTCTCTAATACAATAAAAATACAATAATTGGCAATTGTTCTTAATTTGTTGTTAAAGCGTTAATAGTGTTCATATGTTACAATATTTTTGATAATTACTCTCCTCCGCAGATTCTCGCAAATGTTAATGAACTTCAGTTTGAGTGATTTAAGTCAGAGTCAATTAAATCATAATTACGAAGACACGATTCTAAAATGATGCCGAAACATTTCAAAGTTCTATTTTTTTGCATGACAACTTTCTTCAGAAATTTTTAGAAAAATACTCTAGAGCTTGAATTATTAAGTATCAAATTTAGTTACTGTTCTTATTTTTCTTCCCCAATTTTCTTTTCTTATTTCTCTTTTGTTGATTTCACCGCGAAAATGACTTTTTAGTTAAAGTATAATACATTAGAGAATATTTTGAAAAGTTGAAATACTTTATGTTGCTTCTCTTCTCTTCTATTTTGTTCTCTTTTTTTTATATAATTTTCTATTAACAAAACTGATGATAAATCGGTTTATATTCGGTTTCAAATGATTATTATATAGTCACAAAAAATCTAATATTTTATATTATTGCAGTAAGAAATTTTGAAAAAAGAGAAAGAACAAAAAAAACTGCAGAGAGTATAAAAAAAGTTTAAATATGTGCACTATAAATTGTAATTGAGGAGTGATGTTCGAAAGAATATTATATTGAAAAGTATTTGTTCATGTCACTTAAAAAAATATTTTAGAAATGTTTTACAATAATAAGATGTTGAAATTTTTTTTTATGTTCTCATTTTTATTGCTGTCTTTTTCATATTTATTATTCTGTCATATAAGTAAGAGAATTTTTTTCTAGTTTTTGTTCTCTTTTAGCAATTTGTTACTGTTATAATATTGTAATTGAGTGTAACTGTCGTCCAGTATATATTTAATAATATTTTCTATTAAGAGTTAAAAAAATAAAATTATTTTTCTTTGTCATATTAGATGGTTAGTTAGTAAGTGAACTTGAAAAAATCAAACTTGCAAGTGAAACAAATAATGGAAAATTTGTTTGTTTGCGTTTATGAGATATTGAAAAAAATTGCATAGTTTTTGGGGTGTACTTACCTTGTTTTTTGTTTTTTGATAAAAGTATTAACAAATAATAGATTCTAAATATTTAGATAATGTGTGAAGGTCCGAAATGTGAATGCATTGAATATTTTCGCGAAATTTCTACTTACTCATCAGATTTTTATTCATATAGCGAAAAAAGGAAAATGTCATGGTAGCCGAAAATTAAGAACTGGAACAAAAAATTTCAGCGTTTAATGGTGGTACTATTGTAACAGATAAAGCTTGAATTGCTATCGCTAACATTCTAGAAAGTACACGAATACAGACAAGAAATCGGAAAGAAATTCTGTTAGACTAGAAAATATATTAACTGTATTTATATAACACAATACTAAACAGTATGCGAACAAATTTAGAGAATTTAATAAAAGATTTTATAAATTTTCTTGAAATTTATTTGTCACCATAACAACTTTCTAACTTTATCTCTTTAAATTTTTCAAAATTGTAGAAAAATATAGAAATTAAATTTTATTTTAAGAGTTTAAGCGAATTAAACTAAGATTTTGTATTGTAGAACCGAAAAAATATTCTTTCAAATAAAAAAAATTTAATAAAGAAGCCGAAAACTCTTATAAAAACCATGTGCGACAACGAAACTTTGACTATGAATAAATATTAACTAACATAAATACCGTGTATGCGGATACAAGTATGTCTAGAAAGTGCTGTACATACAATAGAATTAGGAAGAGAAACTTAAATTTAATCTAAACATTGAAATTCATTACAAAACAAAAAAAAAAGACAACAAAAAAAACTTTGTTTTTTTGATTTGTTATTTTAACATTCTCTTTTTTTTTCTAGCTTCTATCTTCTTGACGGTACAAACATTTGTAAACTTTAACTTTTTCCTTTTCAAAAATTGTTTTTTTAGTCTAAATTTCTATGGTTGTTAGGGTTGTTATTTGGTACTTTTCCTTCTTAATTTTAATATTCAAAAGAGGAAAAAAAAATTTTGTTTTTTTTTTGTACCCAACATTTTAGTTTACGGTCTGTTTTTTTACGTTGCTTTTATTTTTTGTGTTGCTTTTTAAGGATAAAACTCAAAAATTTTCAGCAGTATAAAAGCAATTAAAAATAAAAGCATCTCCTCATCTAAAACTTTTCTTTTTCTTCGTAATTATTTCGCAAGGGTTATCCTTAGAGAAAAAAAAGGGAAAGAGAGAAAAAAAAAATGATGAGGAAAAAACTGAAAAAACAAAATGGTAAAAAATACTTTTGATTGTTTTCAGGCTTTTTTTTTTGCATTCACTGCTAAAATTAAATGAATACCTTAGAACTTGGAAATATATTTTACTTTTGTTTTCCATTTGTAATTTTAAGGCTCAATTAAAATCAGAACTGTGTGCGTTTTAGAGGTGAGACTTTTATTAATTGCTATGCAATATAGATGCAGGAACGCGTTGAGGAGATCCTATTTATAACTTATTGCATATAAAGAAAAGCATGGCCGGTGCATTCCGTGAAAAATTAATGTGAAGTTACAAAGGCATTCAGAAATTAAATTTAAGCAACATAAATTTAATAAAAAAATTCAAATTAATTAAAATTAAAAACGATAGCATTAATTTCATTTATTATATAATTATTTCGGAAGAATTTCCAGTAAAGATTTCAAATTTATTTTTATTTGAATGAGACAACTATAAACAAAACAAGAGTAAGGTCAGTCTCTACATCAATAACTTGAAATATGGCTGTCATTTCTACTTTTATTTACAAAATATAAATATTTCAAAGTGAAAGCTCTTACAAATATGACCAGTTATCCAAATATTATTCTAGTAGTTTTGGATTATTTTGCATGTTGAAGTTATCACCGGCTGCATTTCTATTTATTAAATCCACCACAAACTATATTTGACAAGAGACGAATTTATTACATTAAATAAAAATTTGAGCTGCTACAATAACGACTAATAAGTTATAATGCCTAAATTAAATAGATATTTAGATAATATTAAATAACTTCTGTATATGTTTGAAAGTGGAGGCCAAAAAACATTCTGATATTTGATCATAAAATTAACTTTTAAGGCAATGTTTAACATGTCGCTTCAATTATTTCATTTAGTATATTTAATTTTAAAATTGCATCGTATTCTTCCTAGTGTAAATAGACTTGATTCATATATAAAAAAGAAAAGTAAATAATATTTAAAATTAAATTTAACTTTTGACACAAGTCCAACATGAAATTTTTTTTTCACATTTTCTTTACTCTTTTATTTTGTCATTTATTTTTTTATATTTTTTTTTATTTTCACTTTATATTTGGTTTTCCGACAAATGAAAATAATAGAATTTTTTTTTTCTAATACTAGATAAAAAAAAGTAATTTTATCTTAGGCGGTATAACTGCAAAATAGAGCAAAGTATGGCATTAAATAGAAAAAGACAACAAAAAAGTTTTGTTTGGCAAACGTGAGACATTTGAAATTTGGTTGCCTTCACTTGCTTCCATTCTTTCTTCTTTTCATTATTTTTTGCTTATTTTGCATCTCGGTCTTTATTGTACACTCTTGGTTTTTTCCTCAATATAATTTTCTTTTTTATCTTCAACTTCTTGTTAGTTATACTAGATTTTATTTGCCGTTTTTTTTTTTGTGTTAAGATCCCCGTTCAAATTATTATTTGGCAAGTATATCAAAAGCCGAACCAATTTTTGTTAAAGTTTAAAAGGAATAACGAATAAAAATAGGGCGGCATGTAAATATGTTGGCTCTTTTGGAATTCATATAAAGTTCTTAGTTGAAGTTGTTTACATAGTATATGTATGAATACCTAACTGTAACGTATATGTTGTGTTAAAGAGAATACTATGTTAGTATAGCAAATATGCCCTTATTACAAGTTATGTTTACAAACTCATTTTATAAAAGTTCATAGTTTATATGACTTTATATTTGCACACTTTCATTATTGCATAAGAATATTATTGTACATAATATTAATTCACATATGTATAAGTGCATACATATTAACATATCAGAACCAAATATACACAAACTAAAATAGCAAATATTTCGTTTTTAAGGATTATGTTATATAAGAAAAGCAAAAATGTCTAATATAATTTTATTCTAGCTTATATTTATATTACATATTCATATATGAGCATATTAACAAAAGATCCTTTTAAAAAATATGAAATTATTTGCTTACATAAAACCTATTCTATGAACCTGAAATAAAAGAACAGAAGAGAAAAGGACACTAAGAGGGAATTTGGAATTTGAAGTGTGCATATGTCATTTTGTTTTTCTTCCTTATACATAATGTGTATATAGAATTTATAGCACTATTATAAATTCATAATGATTCGAAGATGATTTACTTAGTTACACTAGTGACTCTATGACAAAACATTTAATATTACTGAATTATATAGAGATTACCTTTATGAATAATATAAAATTTATTTTTGTTTAAAAATTTTACTTTAGTATTAATGGTGTTTTATATGGTGTGACGTACAGATATGCTATCACAATAGGAATTTATAAGAGCTCGGTGTATATAATGTAGGAAACTTCGCGACTTTTGTCACTAGGAGTAGAGAAGGCGGGCAAAATATCACATTTAGCAGTAATACTCGTAGTGTGAGAAGCCGGAGCTTGATCTTCTGGTTTTATTTTGACGGAAAAATTGAGGAGACTTCCTTCTCAAGAAATGCTCGAAACACGAAATACAAAGAAGACAAATAAAAACTTTCAATTAGTTTGGGTCGAATGGCGATTAGAAAACTTTCACGGTCCACTTCAAACTAGATTAACTGGTCAACGAATTGAATAGGACGATCATCGAGACAAAAAGATACGACCTAGTAGAATCGTGTACTCGAAAGTCTTGGAAGTGGTACTTGACCACGGTGGTGTCTTTCACTAGAAAGTGAGGTGACGAAGATTCGCATGCAATAAATTTGCATGAAAAAATCTATGAGTAGAAAGCAGATGAAGTATTTAATTTTAAAATTTTACTAAGGAGCTTTGGTAGAATAAACACGAAAAAGTAGTCAGTGGGCTATTAGGGCGGTTGTTATATGCATAACTGCCGTGTGTTAGTTGGCTTTTTATCCTGAGGTGGATGTATACCATTATGATGATCAACATATAGGGCGCTTTCAAGAGCTTGCAAGTACAATAATTAATTTAGTGAGCCTTCATAGATTGTCTTTCGTGTGCAATATAGGTGCCATGTCACCGCTGTATTTGGTCAAACTCTCTTCAGAGTGTTAGTCTAGAGAAGGGAAAACTATCATCGGCTAAAAATACTTTCCATAAGGATTTTACTGTTCTCCATTCGGTAGGGGTATTATACGATATTTTTTCACTATATTCGTAATCATACGATTTAATTCATCTTGTCTGTATAGAAGAAAATTCGTCAACAAATTAAAAATTGTTTTATTTGAAATTGTTTGTTTGTTGCAATTCTGTGTTTGCTACAAAATGCAATTAAAATTTTTTCCATTTTATCTTCAAGTTTTGCTCAAATTCAAACAAACATTTCTTCAAAATAGTCACGTATACACACATACATTTTTGTTGTGATAAAATCTTAAAGAATTTCACTTTTTTTCAATTTATTTTTTGTGCTTGCTTTCTCATAGCTTTCTTAATTGTGTTGGTAATCTTATTTTTTTCATAATTGAATACGTATAGCCCTTGTTTTTCTTGTTTATCTCAAAATAATTTCTTGTTTTTGGTAAAAGAAAACTAAAAATTTTTTTTGTTATTCGTTTAATTTTGCAAACTTTTTTTTTCTACGAAATAAATGTTTATTTTCCTTGATTTTTGGTTTATGTTTGCCATACTAGAGCTCTTGTTTAACTAGAATCAAAAATAAAGATTAAAAATTCACTGAAACTGCCAAGAAAAGAAAGAAAGCAAAAACAAATATGAATTTCTGGTATTTTTTCTATTATAACATTCTGTTTTTTTTGGAGGAAATGAGAAAGACAACAGCAAAATAGAGAAAAAAAAAAGAAATTGAAACAAGAGTAAAAGTTAAAACAAATGGGCAAAAGAAAGGAGGAAATATTGGAAAATAATGAAAGAAGAAATGAAACTTCTGCTTACTGAATTTCTCTGACAACAAAAATACCAACAAAAGATGAGAGTATTGAATGAAGAAACCGAAAAAAAAATTGTGTGTATTTGTCACTAAAATTTATTATTCTTTCTCTTTTTAACGCACACATTATTTGATATTTAAGTTTAATTTTTTTATTTTATTATATTATTGTTATTCCTGTTTTTTTTTTTGTTAGTTCTTGATTTATGGTCGAAAAACTTTTTCAATTTTGTGATATTAAATCGAAATTAATTTTCGCAAACCCTCGACAAGCATTATAACATTGGAAAATTCAATATGGTGATAAATTTTTATAATATGAACAAGTATAACAAAGTATATACTACATAAGAATTGTAAAGTTTTTCTACAACCATAAAATATTTATGTATGTATGTAAGTATATGTTGAATAATTTTGAAGAAGAAAGTTTACATACATAGTTTTTTTTTTCGTTTTTCGCCTTGTTACAATGTTTGTTTGTGCTATTTCATATAAATTTTGAATTTGAATTTGTTTTTTTCGGAAAAAAACATATAGGGAACCTACAATTTAAGAAAACATTCATAGTGAATATTTGTTCATATGCGTATGTTAGTGTATTTAATAAAATTGGTCTAATAGATATTGTTCTTTTGAGTTATTTGTAGCGGGTACAAAATGGGTATTGTAAACATAAATTCATATTACATCATAGAATTTTATGATTTTTACATTATAACGTGACTATATCGTATAATTTTATTAAGCAAATTTAAAATTTGCAAAATTATACACATAATAAACATTTTATGTTAAAAGAAGCTGTAGGAAATAAATATGAATAAATAAAAATGAATTGTTTTAATTAAATACCACCAAGAGTTTTTAATTTAAATATGAATATGATTTGAAAACATGTGTTTCTAATATTGTGTATAAGTAGCTCAGTAATATTATGTTATTGAAAAATACCCAAAAATTTAATACATAGTCCCCAAATTGAAAATATTGTTTGAAATATTGAACAAAGAAAATTAATTTCCTCTGTTAGAAAGGGGAAAAAAACAACTTGTGAAGTATATATCAAATGCGAGAACCTAAACCTTGGTCATGAATTTCAACGCATCATGGCGTACGTGTCATAAATTGCAATATGTTGCCAAAGTAACTGATTATGGTCATTTGCAAAATCAAACATATGAAATCTAAAAACTTTAATTACAATATTTTAATTTATTTATATTATAATGAGTGTTCAAATTACGTACCTTAATAAATTTGGTTGAATTTATTTCAAAATCTGTAACAAAAGAAGAAAAATATATTTTAGATTATGTTATTTTTAATGAAAATGAATTCTAAAATGGTTCCGAATCTGAAAAAATTCTTAATCTATATAGCCTATTAGTTTTTATTATAACAAATATTTACTTTTAAATAAATCGTCTCAATAAAGAATACTCACTTAGAATAGTCGAGCATTCCACACTTTGTCGTTATCAAAATTATTTTTTTTTTGTAAATTGTGAATTTGTACTACCGGGATAACAGTGAACCGCGGCAGCGTATAAAAATCTATTTTGAACCTCCCCACCCCACTGAGTTCGGAGCATATCCTACAACACCATCCGATCGATATCCACACTCCTGATGAGCTCAAGAACCTTAGGAGACTCGAAATTTCGTAACTCCGCCGGCGTGAAAGCACAAAACTCCTCAGTATTTCCTTTCCCTAATGATCAAAAGTATAACTCTCCCAGAAGGTGTTGCTTTTGCATAGTTTTAGTTTTCTAGAATATAACACTTTGTCGTTTTTTGTTCTACTCGTTTTTCTCTCTGACATTATACCCGATCCAATTGAAAGTCGGGCGTGTGCTTGAAACGTTTACTTAAATGAATATACTATTTTCATATAATTTAATAATAACAAAAAATACAACAAAAATTGTATTAAAATTGCAAAAATAATTTTTTAATTACAAGAACAAGAAAAAAAGAGAGTCAAGTCAAGACAGATGGTTTATTCTTTATAATCAGGTTGATTTTTATTTATGTCTTTGTTGAAATTCTTAACTTAAAACTTTGACTTGAAAGTTTTTTCTTTTGTTTTTTTTTCAAAAAAAAACAATGGTACGTAATGCATTTTTAAATTTAAAATTAAAGAAAAATAAAAACTGAAAATATTAGATAATTTATATTACAGAGGAGAAGAACTATGTAGTATGTGAAGGTTATGCATAACAATGTGAGAAAAAACTTTTCAATGTTTTAGTAAAGCATCCTCTGCACCTTCCCCCTCCCCTTCTGTGAATTTTTCAATAAACTTTTGGATAGGAAAAATTACAATAGAAATTTTTTTCTCGGAACACAAAAAAAAAAATTCAAAAAAACTATGAAGGAAAAATATCTCAGATATTTTCCTAGTATTCATAGTCATTTTGTCAAAAAAAAATATTTTCTCATTCCTCTCTCCCTATCTTCCCGTTTCTCTCTTCACTTTCTCAATTTATTCATTTTTTTACTCTTTTATATTAAATTTTTTTTCTATTTTATTGTTTTGTATATTTGTGAAAAACTTTTACTTTAATTCTTATGGTTTTGAAATTATTATTTGGCACACAATTTTTTCTCAATTGGAATTGCAGAAAAAAAAAACAATAAAAAGCAAAAGAGAAAAAAGGACTAAAAGAATGAAATAAATATATATTTGAAACAATCTAGCAAATGACGACACAGAAAGCAAAAAATAGAAAAATAGAAAAAAAACTTTTGGCACATGACTTGTGATTTTCCATGCGGAATGAAAAATATTTTTGTATTAAATAAAATGAGGGAAAAACCAAAAATAACAAAACACAAAACAATTAATTTTTATTTTTTATTTAAATAAAAAAAAAATGGTAACAGAAACAAATAAATGAAAAAAAATTAAAGTTAATTTGGTCGACTTTAGGATTTTTCCTTTTCATATTCGATGATTATGTAATTCGAAAATTTTTGGGTCATTGTGCTTATATTTTGAAAATTTACTAGATCATCTGGTATTTTTCATTAATATTGATTAATGCATCAATTAGAATTTATAAAAAAGAATTAATTAAAAGAATCTCACCAATAAAAAATTTTTAATTTTATTTAAAATACCCAGAAATTATGTGGTTGTTTTCCAACTAATATTTTATTATTTATTTATTTTCCTTATTTTTAAAGTTACAAAATTCAAAACTAAAAATAGTTACAATTTAATATGTATTTAGAATTACTTAAAAATAAAAAATAAGGATGGTCCCAACTATTGCCACTTTATAATTATTTGAATTTTTTGTTATTTCTTTTTTTTTTGTTAAATATAACTTGAATTCTGCTTAGCTTTTATTGTTAAAATTAAAAGTAAAAATTACATAATAATGAATAAATTCTTAAAATTAAATATAATTTAAATCCAATTTAAAAAATTCATGTTGATTCAATTCAACACTAACGTTATATAACAAACATGCATGAATTATTAAAAATCACATATAAATTTTAAATTTAAAGCTAAATAGAAATCTTGGAATATGCATCAATTTAATTTATTATTCAATAAAAATTCAATATCGTTATGATCGAAACCAAATAACCATTTTTTAAGAGACTTCACAAAATCGAATAAAATTCGAACACTCCTGAGATCTACTGGCAACAAATTAAATATTTTGGGCGCAAGTAATATATAAAAATGTGAAAAATGAGATAGTCTAGCTCTTGGAACAATTGTCATATTCATATTATTAACTCTAAGGTTGTAATTAGAATAAAACCTCTGCACCAAGTAGCCAGACCTCATGAAAAAAACTTTTAAAGATTTAAAAATATATAAATGACGAAGAGGAAGAATATTTAAATACTTAAATAATGAAAAACTAGGTGTAAATCTATAATTTTTTAGTAAAATTCTTATGCAATGTTTCTGGGCAATCCAAATTGGATAAATCTTATTAATATAAGATCCACCCCAACAAACAATATCATATTGAAGCTTCGAATTAAAAACTGCAAAATAAGCCATTTTTGAAACATTTATAGAACAATACCAATTCAATTGAAAAAGATTTCTTACAACGTTCCTAAAATAATTATTCAAATAACGTGAATGTTCCGACCAATTCATTCTTTTGTCAATATAAATGCCCAAATATTTATATGAAACAACACTTTCAACTTTAAAACATGATTTATCACAAACATTACCATTATTATAAGAATTTGAAAGCATAGGAAATTTACAACAGCCAAGTGAATGATAATATGTATATGGTGAATGATAATAGCCTGATTTTTAAGTGCTCGTACACTTCTTGAATTATTTAAGAATATTTGAATAAATTTCGGTTAGCTTTTTACAATTTAATTTATAATACCCATTTTAATTTTAATTTGAAACAAACATCTTATACCCTTCCAAGATGCTAACAAAAATTTTAATATAAAAAATTTCTAGATTGCATAGTGTCAGTGAGTAGCGCTCTTGAATGTAATTGAAGAAATTTTGTGCTGAGTTTCCCTTACTTTTTGTTTTCAAATCACTTTCTTTTCTGTTTTCTCTATCCTTTTTTTGTAATTTCGTGCATTCATTTTGAATTCATTATAATTATTTTTATTACATTGTCTCTTTATCACTTTCTTCTCATCTTATATAATTTGTTGTTTTTGTTATAAAATATTTTAATTTATTTTCTTTTGAATTCAGAATTTATGTCCTAATGTTTTGCTATTAAGGGTTAAAATCTTTGTATATAGCATATACGGAAAATTAATTGAAAAAATTTACAGTTTTTTTATTATTATTGGCAACTCTTTATATATTTAGAAAGTAATTTAAATTGAACTAGGTCATTATTTACTTATGAAAAATACTAAAAATTTGATCATCTGGTAATTTTTCATAATTTAAGTAACTCAAAATATTTAAATTCCATTATCATTGAATTTTTGTGGTAGTATGATAAAATGGTTAGAATTTCTAAACCATAATATTAATATGAATATGAGTGTATGACAGGTGAGTGAAATATTTTTCCGTATATTTTATGAAAGTGAAATTGTCAGATTCCGTTTCCCGTTGAAATTTTATTATTACTTCAAAATTCACTTATGGTAAAGACATGCGTCTGAAAATACTTTTTAATTTCCTTAAATAAAATTTATACCGTTAAGTATACCCCGCATAGTGCAAATAATTTTGCACTCTTCCCGTCCCAACGGAAGCAATAACACATTAGTAATATAAGTACCTTTATATAGAGATATAAAATTGTTATAACATTAAAATAATAAATTGTACCGCAATACATTTTGAAATAGAAACATTTTCTTTGTTTTAATTTACGGTACAATTACTTTTAAGAATTTTAAATACATACATACACACATATATTTATGTAGGTACCTCCACATAACTGCCATATGTGTTGAAACAAAAGAGTTCTAAGAGTGTATATTCGTAGAATATAATTTCAAAAAGTTGTAATACTTATATGTCATATGTACTTATTTACTTACATACCGTTGAGGTAAAATAAACTTATATACATAGTTACCTATATATAATAATAATAAAAATGTTAAAAATAAAAGGTAACAAAAGAACCGTTTTCTATTCGTATTACAAACAGTAATTCTCTACCGGTTTTCTCTTTTTGTTTTATAAAAGGATAAATTGCAACTTTTAATATTTTACTTATCACTTTGTTCAGTTATACATGAGAAACGTTAAGGAATAGAAAAAGAAAACAAAGCAAAAAAAAAGAGAGTAAATTGCAAAAGGCTGAGAGCTGTGCTTGTGCAGTTCACAGTGAATAAATATAGAGAATAAACGGAATAAAGCATAGATAGTTTTAAGGTATGGTACAATATAGGTAATGTTTTATACACTAAGGTGTAACAAGCAAAAATTTAAACTATGCACCTTTAAAAACAAAAATTTTTCAGTTTCATGTCAGTTTAATGTGTTTTTTAATATTATATTTTATGTACACGTACACATGCTCTGCTAATGGACTTTAAGTCTACATTTTTGTTTTAATACAAAAAAATAAAAATGGTTGCACGAGAGAGTTGCTTACATGGTGGTATTAACCTTCGTAATGTAATGTAGTAGTTAATGATTGTACAATAATTTTCTAGTTAATCGTTGTATTTTGTTAAATAGATGGTATGAAGTTTATGTACGCTAGAAAACTTTCATTGATAAATTGTTTAGAAAATAAATAAATAAAATTTTAGTTAGTATTGAAATTTTTCGAAATTTAGTTGAGAAAAATGTAATTTTATTGCAGTATTTATTAGTTAATAATAGCAAATAAAGCGGACAATTCGGAAAATACGATTAGAGCCTTGTTGCTCATTTTAAAACGCTCTCTTAAAATTTAATTATATGACAACACAAGTTTAATTTCTCTTATTAAATGTGATACGCTCTCTTGCTTTAATTTTAATTTGCACACTCTCTTGCTTTGACGTTATTTTAATTTGCGTTGCAATTAAGTTTATTCTTACTTATTTGGCCTTAATATACTAAACTCAAATATTATTTTTGACTCATTTTATTAATTTTTTCGCACTGTATCCTCTAAATTTATTTAAAATAACATTATTGCAAAGGTTTCCTCTGTTGCCATTGTCTCATATAAATTTTTTAATAATGTAGATTTATTATTGTATCGCGTGTATGTATGCATTTATGTATATATTTGTTTAATACAAAAATTATAATGTTATAACTTTAACATTTATTTAAATTTTAAGAATTTCTAAAGAAAAACAAAAAAAGAGAAAAACAGAACTAGTTAAGTGGTGTTGAGAAGTTAAGAGAAGTAGTGAAAATCTAATGTGAATAACTTTAATATGAAAATGAACCGGAAGTTAAGGTGTTTTTGATATATTCTTAACGATTTTTAATATTTTGGAATGGTGAGAGCAAAAATAAAAAAAAAACAAACAAGGTTTTTGCAATTTGTTGGTTTTCAAGGGAGTACATTTTAATTCAGGAATTAGGTATACTGAGGAATACCGAGTAATGAGGGTGCAAGTTGTATTTATTGGGAGTTATCAAGTTCTAACGTCTAATGAGGTTTTCAAGTTCTAAGTACGGTAGGTTCACCACCTACCTAGTAAACTCAATGACGTCAGAAAGGAGTTCATAGTTATTTACAGTAATCATACCGCAGCTCTATGCTCCTCCTAGAAGTGAAGTAGGATAAAAAAAAATCAAGTTCTAAAGCTATAGCCCTAGTAAGTTCAATTGTATTTAATTGTTTCTTGCAATTTATATTCTAGTTCTGTGGTATCATACGTACGCTTCTTAAAAATTTTAAATTATTGTAAATTCCGAACTACCGCTGTCTTCAATACTTTCTCCTGACTGTTTGCAATATCTCTGAATTTATCACAAACTTTTGAATTGAAAATATTGAACAGAGTAATATCTGAACTCAGTACATTCTTTCAAAAATTTAAAAAAAAATGCGCTTAAATTAAAAAAAAATATGAAATTCATTTTCCTTTTCGTTACTCACTTTGACTTGATATATTTCATATAATTTTTAATTTAAGTTTTCCATAGAGTGAATTTCAAAAGACATTTTCTTATATAAGTTAGAATAAGAAAAGGAAAAAAAATATTTTTGCATAAATTGCAATTCAAATTGTATTAAGGCACGCTAAAATGACGTTTTGTTGTGCACAAAGTTAAAATAAAAATGGAAAAAAAAGTTAATTTTTCATTTTGAATGGTAGTTGTTTTGTAAGTTAAAATTAGTTTTTTATTTTCCTTATTCCTATTTGACTGACTAACTTCTCATTTCCGGTTTTTTTTTAAATATTTTTTCTTTTTGAATTGTAAGTTGATTTTGATTACAATTTTATTGAATTAATACGAGTTGTACATACAATCGTATGTAAGGTCTTTAAATTCAATGAATAAAATTATTTTGCATTGCCAACTTTAATTTTGATTGTTTAATCATAAGGTTATTGATATTCTAATCAATTTTAAAATTTTGAATTATTTTAGTACCAGAATGGCTATTTGTTCAGTAGCAATCATGATCAAGAGCAATGGGATTGTTCGGGTGTTGCAGTATTTTATTGGATACAAAAAATTTATTCTGGTGGCCTTCCTAGACTTGGAGGGAGTCTTTCCCAAATGCTGTGGCTAATGTACAAAATTTTAATGAGACCTAAACTGAGGCGGGCAGTAGCATATAATAGAGACAGCCTTGCCATTCTAGCTTCCGGGTTTGATTTTCCAATAGCAGCCATTTTCTGGTGAGAACAACTCACCAATGACTTGAGAGAGTTCTTAGAGCAAGAGAGCGCGAAGAAAACGCAGTTAATACTTTTTATAACAAAAAGAATGATTCTGATCTATTAGCTTTGTAGACTGGATGGTGTTTCCCTAACTGCTCGTCATTTCGACGTATAAGAGCCAGGGTATTGTGTTGAATTTAAAACTTAATTGAGCAACTAACGTGTAGGAGAGGGTGAGAAAAGCGTGTAGAGTATTCTACGCCTGCAAAAAAAGATGGTTGGAAAGCGGTGTGGGCTAAAACTTAACATGTTTATGTAGCTGTAAGCGGCGATTAAGCGACTAATCTACTTAAGGTGGCTATTAAACTGTCCATTACGGCTGTAATGGAAAAGTAATACAATCGTATCAAGATTGGTTTGGGATATAGGGGGCTTCATACATTAGTATTAGGGCCACCTAAATCTTATTTTCTTTTTGTCTCCGGAAGAAAGGATATCGTGGTCAAAGCACTATCCCGGCAACGGCTTATACGGATCACTAGCCAATAAGGAGTCGTGCGGACGAGGGATCGAAGATTTATATCGGGGATTTAAATAAATTGCTCAAAGGAAAGTGGTGAAAACGGCACGATTGTGTTATTTGGAGCTACGTCAATCAAATGTTTCTAAACCTACCTACTGTTTCTTGTATTAATTTTACCCAAAAAACAATAATTTTCAGAATAAGTTCAATGTGTTAAAAATTTCTCTAAAACGATCACAAAAAGTACACTAATTCACTCTTACATATAAAAATTTTTAATTTCAAAATATTCGTGATTAAGCAAAAAAAAAATCAAATTCAAACTTTTCACCACAAATAAATTGAAATTAATTTTTTAATCAGCTTAAAATTTCATCTTAACTGCTTCTTATGTTAGAATATGAAATTTAAAAACTTTTATGAAATTTAAAATTAATTTTTTAAACAAAAATTTTTCATATTAAATATAAATTAAGGCGGGTAATATTAACGGGAGCTTATTATAAAATCCTATTAAAATCCACAAAAATTTCTTTCAAAAACAATAGAAAACACAAAAAAAAATCCAAAACCATTGAGTTTCTGTTTTTTTTTTGTTCTGGAACAACGTTTGGTTATACCAATTAAGAAAAAGTAAACAATTAATATTTCATTTAAATTTCAGATGAGATGTGATGAAAGAGTGTTATTGGAGAGAAAGAATGTACGTACAAACAGAGAAGAGAGAAAACTTGAATGAACAAATTAACGACCATCTTATCATTTATTTCCTTTCCTATCCAGAATTTGTTTCATATTTCATTTTAATAACTACCGCACATTGTTATATAATACTGTTATCCTGGTGTCAAAGACAGCAAGGGAAATTTTTTTTTTGTGCTCACTTTTCACGCTCTTGTTTCAGGTAAATTTTTTTGTTTTTCATTTTATTTTCTTGCTTTTTGTTCTGTAATTTTTGGTCTTAATTTTCATGAGAATCGCTTATATTTCATTTGGTGGCTCGTATAGAAGTGAAGAGAATGATATAAAAGAATGAAAAAGACACCAAAATAAACCACCATATTTTTTTTATTCTGCGTCATCTCATTCATTCTGTGCAGAGTAGTTTTTAATATCGGATGGTTAATCTTTTTCACAGTAATTTTGAGTTCATTGTAAGGTTTTTTCGAGTACACCAAAATTTGTAAATAAAGTAGTTCTTAATTTTTGGTTCTGACATTTAAATAGTCACACGTTAAAACACGTAATATGCTAACATATTTAAGGCAGATTTATGGTAGATTTTTGCTAAAAAAATAATTTTGAAGATTCGTCATCATTTCTGTCATTGAAAAACTCCGATTTCGAACTAAAAACCGGATCACTTGTGTTTGGAAGTTTAATATTTTAGAAATGCTTGCTGTGTTTTATTGCAGTATCCCCAGTTCTATATGTTTTCATATTTCTAATCAAATGATAAAGGTCGAAAAGTTCAAAACTCTGAGAACAGTCAGTAATAATTTTTCAAGCCCACCTCACTTGTTTTACGTTTTGTTTCCTGTTAATTTAAGACTATAATTGGGTATGTATATTTATTTAAATTTTATACTCTTCTTAAAACTTCAAATATTTTATTGTTACTCTTCTCTAATGAGAGCAAAGTTTTTAAAATCGCCATTGTTTTAAAACTGAAGATAAAATTTTACACAGAAATATTTGCTAAAATTAAGATCAAATTGTGCAAAGAACCGTGTTCTTCCTCTGAGACTTCAAGTATATGAGAGTAAAACCCTGCTCTTCTCACCATTTCTTTTGATTCAATGAAGAAATTAAATTACCTTACAAAAATACGTTAATGGTGACACTAAAATTGCCCCCTAATAATAATTAAAAAAATATATTCAACTATAAATTTTCTTTATTTCTAATTTTGTGAAACGTATACACCAAAGAGATAACAAAAACTAGAACAAATCAGAATTAAAAAAGAAATCCAAAAATAACCAATGTACTTTTAAAAAATTATTCTATTTTTTTGTGAGTTTATCCAATTCGAAAGAAAATCAACGAGGATTTCTTTTTTTTTAATAATTTTTTGTAAAGGAAAACACATTCATAAAGAACGAAACAATCATAATAAAAATAAAGTTAAAGAAAGAAAAAAAAATCCATAATCCACTTTAAGAGCTCTCTTTGGTACACTTCATCTTCTTTAATAGTTCATTTCGTTACGATAAATTGATCGTGAGACACCTCAACTCCCCAGCATTCACTTTTCGCGTCAATCGTTTTTTTTCAGTTTCGTTTTACTTTGTATTACTTTTTTTTTTTTGATTACTTTTTGGGACCGGTCGGTAATTTTTTATTGGTGTAGTTATAAAATTTTTTGGTTTGTTAAATTTTTTTTTTTCTTATAAACTTAAAGACACTTTAAAAGGTATAAACGCGAGTTTAAGTCGATTTTGTTTTTTAATTTTTTTTTTTCCAGATTTTTTTAACTGATATGAAAATTTTTCAATGATATTATAAGAAAGAGAGAAAGAAAGAAAGAGAAAAAAAATATTATCTAATTTTTTTTCGAATAAATCTTAAAGTAATTTTTTATGCAAAAACATAAAAAAAAAAAAAATTAAGACTTTCCCAACTAAAACATTTTGTAAATCTCGTAAAGGAAGAAAAAAATTAAAGTTATATAATTTAAGAAGAATGAAAGAAAAAAATTATAAAAATGAAAATTTTTTTTTTTAAATGAATGGCAACATCATAAAAAATCAACTGCTTCCTTCCAGGGACATTTAATTAAATTTAAAGCATAAAAAGAAAAATAAGAAATGAGGGCGTTCAGCAATTTTTAATAATAGAATCGAATCTAGTAAATTTTTATTCGATATTTGAAATTTTCCTAAAATCGAAGGTTGAATATTGATAATAATAATGTTGTATGAAGACGAATATTTAATATAAGGTAATTTTCGGAATTAATTCCGAAAGCTCGGAATTAATATCATTGTTCCCTTAAAATATGCAGAAATAATTTTGTTGTACGATAATAGTTTTCAAAGCCGGATTTCTGAAAGCTTTTCATTTAAAAAATGATTTCGATTATAATCGTCAAAAGAATGAGTTTTCTTCATTAATTTGAGCTTTTAATATTATACAACTAAGCATTAATGAATTGTAGATTATACAGATGGGGTAACAGTAAACAACGACCAGCATATAAGCATATAAGTCCTTTCACTAGGTGTGGAACACGATCCTAAAACCATTCTTCTCATGATTTCCAGAAACTTAACAAATTGGATGTAGTTCTCCAGTTTGTTTTGTCTCTTGTGGGTGAGAATCCAACAATCTCCCAGAAGGTGTACTGAGGTTTCCTCATTCTTATCAAAAGACCGTTAAAATACCGGTGAGAATTCTCACCTAGGTTCCTCTTAACCCTACGATCTTCTTAAAGTGCCCCTTTTCGTAGTCTTCCAGAAACTCCTTGGTAAGTCGAAACTTCGAAAGACTCTTCCATCGTTCCGAACGCCACCTGTCCATTTTCTTTCTTAATTCTACGAATGTTTCTACGAACCGTATGTGGTTCAATTGCACAGAAGAGCTCTGGACGAAGAAGTGGCGTACTAGGTCCTTGCCCGCAATTTAGAAAAAAATTATTTTCTAAATATAAAAAAAAATGAAACGTTAGACGGCCGATTGATTAAATAGTAGGTAGAATATCAGTTTTATATGTAAATTAAGAAGAAAAAGAAAAGATTATTTAGAAAAAATTCAAAAACGTAAAGAACATTGAAAATTAAAAGGAAGCAAATAATTTTTGTAGCGTTTTTTTTTTTCAGATTTTTATCTATGGTTGCAGGAAGAAAAAAATTATTTTAATTTTGTTGATTCTTTTTCCGTTTACTTTTCTTCTTGCTTCCTGTTGTGATTTTTTTCTCTGTTCTTTTTTTATAATTTCATCTTATTGCTTCTTTTTTTTTTCTGAAATTTTCTTTAACTTTAAAATTATGCTCCTTTTTCCTTATATCTTTGCGTATTTATATACATTAAGGATTTCAATAATAATTATCGTGGATACACATTATTTCTTTAAATGACGGTATTTATCATTATTTTAATTATATTTACTTTCTATTTTACTTTTTGACATTTGCATAGAAATAGGGCCAAAAGGAGCCATTAAATTTTTGTTTTGCTGTTTTTTTTTTCCGAAAATTACAAATAAATTTTCAATGATACTCGAATTCTTTTATTAATTATTATTATAAATTTTGTTTTTGTTAAAAATTGCTACAAAGATTACGAAGATTTCTTTAATATTATAAAAGAAGAGATAAGGATAGGGAGAATATTATTGATTAGAATAAATTAGTTTATAGAATAATTAGCGTACATAAGATAACATTTTTTTCTATTAAAAATTAAAATAGTTTTGATATCATAAGAAAATTTCATTTACATCAGGGTAATTCAGATTATAAGGATAAGGGTGATATGAGTGACTAAATCTACTGAACAAATTTTTTTATGTCAAAAATGAATAACCACGATGTTCTGTTAGAATTTTTGGAAAACACATTTAACACAATCCATAGATTTTTACCAAAACACACGGCTCAAATAACACTCAATCTTTCTAAAATTCTTGAAAATTTTTACATTATATTCGGCTCTGTCGCCAGTCAAGTGAAATTTAGTTTTTGTTCTGTTAGGATTTGCTGCCATACAATTTCTGTTCGAAAATAAAATAAAATTATTCACATCGAAGCCATTCTAGTACGTGAAATTCAGAACATATGTGAATAAATTTTCAACAGGTATATGTACTTCCTGCTACCTTTATATTGTGTGATAGTAGTGTGTGTAGTAGGATGTTGGATACCCAAATGAGCTGTTGCATGATACTAATGATTCTGTTATTAGTAATTTTACCGAGTTTGGACCCATGATATTTGCTTGAATGACTCAACCATTGGTCATATAAATATATAAATTTTATTAAAATATTCCCCCTGATTCGAAATTGTTTTTTGAATGAAAGTGAATCGAACAGAGGCGAAAATTTATGTATTAAATGATGATTATTAAGTAAAACTACACACAAGTATCGCCATAAATAAAACTCAAGCCACTAATGCACTTGCGAAGGATGTTTCTAGGCTGAATTCGGAATACTCTGAGGCCCTTCAACATTTCGTGGACTGTCTTTACCCATCATTAAGATGAGGCTACGAAAGTAGTTGGTGTCGGATGTTACAAAAGCGAAATACTTGTTAAACACAGCAGGATCCCGAAAAGTCAAAATGTTCCTAAGCCCTGAGAAACTTTTTTGAGAATTACTCCGTATAAATAAACAATGGGTCGATGATTATTAAAAAAAAGTGATTATTTCATTCAAAGCGTTTAAGACATTTTCTTTTGCATGTCATGTGAATGTCAAGTATTTTTACATAAAAATTTCTAATCTACAACACTAAAATTATTTTTTTGTAACACTTAAGTATTTTGCATAAAATTCAGAAATTTTCAAGAATTTATCCGGTGTTCATCAAAATATTTTCTAAATATTAGTTTTTCTTTTCAACTCAGTAACTAAAAATTTTAGTTAATTAATTATATCAATGTACAACAAATATTTTTTTTCTCTCTTTTTGCTTTTAGAAATGGTCAATTAAGGATTCAAAACTCGAATAACTTTTCCTTTAACTCTGCATTTCTTTGTTCTCCTTTTCTCTCTAATACTTAAAATATTTAGTATATTAAAATAATATTGTAAGAGAGAAAATTAAGAACAGCAATTATTTCAAATTCTCTTCTTTAACTCAAATTATACACAATATACCTAAAAAAATAATTTAAATTCTTTAGAAAATCAACAAAACAAGAACAAAATAAAAACAGAAAATAAGAAAAAAACTTAAATTACCATTAAATAAATAGAAGAAAAAGAGAAGAAAATAAAAATGAGCAAAAAAAAAAAATTTCACAGAATAGTCCTTAAGAATTTCCTTTTTCCATGATTAGTGTACTCGTACAATTACTTAAAAAAAAAAAAAAAAAAAAAAAAATATTTTTTATTATGAGCAAAGGGAAACTTTTTTTTTCTCTCTCTTTTTTTTTTTTATAATGCGCCTCATCATTCTTATAAGAACTTTTCCTTCATATACATATATATATATATATATATATAAATGAGCTCCATGAAAAGTGACTAATATTTGTGAAAAGTCTTCACAAGCAGCTAAAAATTTGCATAATTTATTCAATTTTATCATGACAAAATATTGACATAATTATAACCGTACATATACATATATGTGTATTATGGATATATTTGTATGAATTGGGATGTGTGTGTGTGTGTATAAGGGTGTGTACATGATTATAAGAAAATCATAATATTTGTCGATGGTGCCAAAAAATAAATTACTCCTGCATAATTGTTTTTTGTAAATATTTAGATCAAAAAATGTGGTTCGGAACCGTTATAAGCAAAAATTTTTGTCACACAATTTCTTGAATTGTCGAGCAAAATAACATAACTCTTAAAATGAAAATCTCTTTTCTTATCTATTTTTTTTCCTTTGTCATTCTTAGAAGAGATAGTGTGCTGTTGTATAACATTATAATAGAGTCGTACTTCGGTTTTATTAGGCAGCAGGAAAATGACCGGCCTGTCGTATTTTGTTCTCTGGAACGATATTATATTATAAAGTTTTAATATGTTGCTGAAACAGAGCCAACTTGCACACCAAATTCCTATACTTGATACAATGATTTTTTGTATAGCCCTCATAATTAAAATTGTACACATTCCTTTTCCTATTATTGTAAATGTAGATTATGTATATTGTCTATTATACACTATATTATACAATAGAATGTCTTTGGTATCTGTAGATAAATATTATGTAGCTATATTTATAAGTGCATGTTTACGTATACACTCTTATGAATGGTTGTATGACACAATTTGCTATTTCTTATTGTCATTATTTTATATACAATATATATATTGCTCTTCTATTCATTAAAAATTAACCTTAGGTATAGTAGGATAATAGAGAAGATGAATATCACATGTATAAGGTGAATATACATAGAAGATTTCCCATAACGCATCGTCCAATATATTGTGTAGATTGTTATTATATTTATATAAAGACTAAAGATAAATAAATTTTCCGACCTCATTGACTGTTCATTCGGTTTTTTCTTTTTGGTTTATACACTCTATAGGATAATATTTTATTTTGAGTTCATGTTATAAATTTGAGTTTTTGTTTAGGATATTTGGAAAATATAAAATTATTGAAAAATATTTTATTAGAAGGACCATCGGGATATTTTAAGATCATAAATTCGACAAGGTTATTTTTCGCTACTTTGTTGTCAGATCTGCTCCCCTCTGAAATTTCTTTTCTTAAAATATTATGTTTTTCTACCATGGTAAAATTACACTCGGAAATTCGATTTGCTCCTGGAATATCTCATATATGTGACCGTAGCCGCCGTTCATACGCATTCCCCCCTAAAATTTGGTATAATTCTTATGGTGTTTCCACCTAAACCCTACATTTGTTCGATTGTTTGCTATTAAAAATTTGTTTTTCACCATGTTATCAACTTTTTATATAACAATACTTTTATGTTATTTATTTGCATATTATACCATTTTTTATGTTCATCTCTAAGTTTAAGGTTATGTTTTTTAAAAGCAGTTATGTTGTTTTTCGTGGCTTATTTTTTTTTTGTCCTTTGTGTCTCATTAACTAACACAGCCAATTAAATTTTTTTTTTCTGTTTTCCTTTATTTTTGTGTTTTTGTGCTCTTTGTCTTTTAATGAGTATTAAGGATGCTATAATTATTAAGATTATTTTGAATTTCGTATAACTTTTAATTAAAAGTATTTTATTTAATGAATATTTATGTATAATAAAAAAAAAAATATTAAATGAACATTAAAAGTTGAATTTTAATTTGTTGTTTCTTGTATGTAGTTGTTGCGTTTTTATAACACTGTCGGTATGTTTTTGTTTTTATCAAAAAATAATTAAATTCATTTTAAATTTTTATAATATTAAAAGTATGGCATTAATATTATACAAAATTAAATAATTTAATTGTTGTTGAATGCTATACATTCGGTGGCTACTCACATATTTTACAATTTTGCATGGTTGTAAATGGAAGATATCTATGGCACAAACAGTTAAGCATTAAATAGAAGGAACAAATGGCGAAATTCTAACGCAAATTAATAAACTTTAATAGTTTATAGACCATACATGCAAACATCTGTAGTGTGCCAGTCCACCGAGGTGAAGAGGCTCGACAAGGTAATCAGATTGTAAGGCGTTGCAGTGGCGAAAGCTCTCACGACGATACTCTAGTTGGTCTTACTTCACTTGGCAGCAAAGAGTGCTTTGAAACTTCATTCGAGTTACATTCAAAGCAGAATTTTGGAGAAATTTGTCTTGGATATCAGTCGTCTGCGGACTGACTAGGATGTCAGTCTTCTGCGGTGACCGATGTTCGGGTGGATAATTATTATTTTAATTTCGGAAAGGAAGGATTTGGATGTCTTTAATATGCCGGAGATTTTGTGTGAGTTGTTTGTTTGGTGCTTTCACCATGGATGGAGTTGAGCTGTATGGCCGAAGAGAAACGATGCATGCAAGAACACGAGGCATACTTGCATTAAGCAGGAGGAATCTAGATAATGAAGTGATTATGACGGCCGAGGACGAACAAAACATGCCTAGGAATGTGTCACTCTTATGTGACGCAGATGCTTTTTGAGGAGTGATTCAAATGCAATAAGTTAGAGCAACTCGTGGATTGTCCATGTAGGATCAGCTGAATTTCACAATGACTGGAATAGGTTTAGGCAGGAAGAATGTGTATTGGCAACGGAACTATTATTTTTGTGGTGGCAACATTGGATATGCCACCCTCTTCTCTCACTACCCAACTAAAATTACATTTAATACATTACTACTTCCCTACTCTGGCAAAAGTTTTATTTAATTGAAAAACCCCCAATACATAACCAATTTGTTTTCAAGATTTTTAAATAATTTAATTGAAAGGAAAGCCTTTATTTTTCAATAAAAGTTAAAATTTTTGATAAAAATATTTTCAGTTTTATGAAAATGAAAGAAAACATTAAATTTCACTGCATAATATTTGAAGTGTATAACACTCAGAAAAATTTCAGTAAAATAAAAAAAAAAAAAATTTTAAATATTTTTTATAACAATTTTTTTTTTTCATCAGAATGAACGCAATTTTGCGTAATAGCGAAATTTATTTTCAACTCATAGTTTGAAAAACAAAAAGAGAAACTTTTCAATAAAAATTTAAGTGTTGAAAATTGTGACTAAAAGAGAAATATTTTAAAAGACAATGAATTTTATGAATTTTAGTTGTGCTCACTTTTTGTTGTGTATTTTTAACAATAAACTCGAAACTTTCAAATGAAAAAGACTTGCTGTCATTTTGCTTTTTTTTTTTTTGAAATTTTCAAAATTGTAACTATTTTTTTTTTGTTTTGTAAAATAAAAGTTATATAAAAGTTAATAAATTGTTATTCGCAGCAATTAATATTTTTTTTTTGTTTTTAGCAATAGTTTTGGAATTCTTTCTTTGTACATTATATGAGTCGAATTCCAAATTAAAAGTACCTAAAAGTATTATTTCTAGCGGAATATTTTCATGTGTTAAAATATTTTTGTTATTTGAAAAAAAAAATATTGCTTAAAAGTAAAAATTTATATATGATTTTTATATGGTTTTCAAGTTGAACAATAGACATATTAAATAACTTTTTAAAAATTAAATTTAACGAAAATATTGTAAAATGAACTCAAAAGGTTTTGTTGTCACAGTTACTATTGTTATGTAGAAAAAATGTAATGTTGAGTAAAATTTTACTAAATTGAGAGTTTTAGTTAGAGTGAGAATATGAGATTTAAAAGTTTTAATTGTGTTTATTAAAAATTGTAAGGTTGATCAGTGAAACAAAGAGAAAAGTGTATTGTAATAATGTATGAAAATAGTTTCAAGAGTATATTTTAATATCGGTTTAGACCCCGCTTATTTAGGCTTTTCTCGAGTTTCGGGGCCGCTCCGGCAGTTTTCCAGGCAAAGATTATGTCTTGTATACGTGAAAACATTCGTAGAGGATATGTGAACAAAACTATTAACATATTTTCGGATAGTAAGGCGGTGATTTGGGCGCTTTACTCTTATCAAATTGAATCGAATGTGGTGTGGGATTGCCTACAAGCGCTAATGGAATTTGATAGCAGAACCAAAGCTATGTTGTTGGAGGTATTTATAGCCCCCTCAGCATAATTTTTGTTGGGGGTATTTTAGAAGAATTGTTTGACCCGAGCATTTCTGCCGGCTTTCGAGCTATGATATGAAGGTATTTAGGGCAGATTGGATGGGCTGTACGCACAAGTTTTTGGGATCGTACGCACTGTGTATTGCAGACTGGTTTACCATTTGCACAAATTGCGATAATTTGGAGGCCGTTTGTCTAGGTTTTGTCACAATGAAGATGAGACGGCTAAGCATATCCCCTGTTTTAGTGAAGAATTGCACAGCAGGCGATTGGTTTACTTGGCGGAATATATGGTGCACTTGGACGAATTTGTAATTACTTGAGGATTGTAGGTCTAGTTGGTGTTTTACAAACGGCCGGGTGTTACAATTAGTTTTTATGGCTGTAGTGACCTGGTCTGAAGTTGACCCATGCCAATCTATAAATTTAATCTAATCTTATCTAATATTTTCAAAGAATTTTCAGCTTAATGCTCTCAATATAACAAAGGTAAATATGAAAAGACAAGAAAATCCTCATTTTTTCTTTATTCATTTCGTTGCCATTTTTGTAGATTAAATTAGATTTTATTGAAAAAAGCTTTTAAAAATGAAAACTATTTGTAATATGAGTTGGTTTTTTCATATTGATAGGTCTAAATATAATATAATTTGACTTTGTCATTTTCAATCTTGTATGTGTGCATGCATTAAAATATCTGGTGTATTGTGTACATGATTGTATGCTAGATATACGCTAGTTATCTCTAGTTTTTCTATTTTCTATTGTTTTTTCATGTTGCTATTTAAAATCTAATCCGTAACATGAATAACATGCAAAGAACAAGTTTTATTCTCTATAGCATAATGTACTGTGCTCTATGTGATGCTGAATTTTAATATTTAATTTTTCTTTTTGTTTTTTCCTATCTTATATTTATTTCATTTGTACTAGTTGTACTAAAAATTTATATAATATTCATGTACATATGCATTTGGTTTTACTTTCCCGATGGGGGTAGTGTAGTGAATATCGCAGAGTATGCGAACTTTTTAATAACAATGCAGGACCACGTATCAGAGTTATTTCATCAAATAATCATTAGTCTGAACCGTGCTAGACTGAATCACTGTTTCAGTCTAGCACGGTTCAGACCTTTACTGGTGCCTCAAAATCGCTTTGTTCTGTAATATAGCATTTGATTTTCGTATAGAAAATTCTGTCTTCAATATCATAGTAATGATGGCGTTGAAATCTCCTTACTTATGAGCAGCTTTTCATACAGTTAAAACCCCTCATATTGCTTTTTCCTTTAGTTTATAAAGCATCGTAAGAAGAGTGTCATTTAAATTTAAACATGACAACAAACGGGAACACAAAATACCTTGAAATTTTACGATATTATCGTAGTTCTTTTATTTCTTTATATTTGTGATACAAGTTGCATTCTATAGTATAGAATTTGTTTTGAATTTTTTTTCTGATGTAGAAGGATAACTATATTATTATGGATATACTATGATGCTAAACTACATTAAAATAACATAAAAAAGATAACAATAAAAAAAAAATAAATGTATAACATAAAAGAAGTTATTCAAAGCTATTGATTCAGGCATAAAGTATAGATATAAAAGGTCTTCAATTTTATATAATACACAGGAATAATTATCAGTTGTTCTCAAACTTTATGCTAACTCTACAAAATTTAAGAGTAAATAGAATTTTCTCAATAATGTACTCTTTGTTCTCATTATTGTTCATGTTTCGTAATTGTATGAGAACCATATTTTATAAGGAAAATGCATAAAAATTATATTACGGTAATAGAGTCAAGTTTCTGACCATTTTCCTATACGAATTTCTTAATAAATATTCTAAAAATATGTTTGTTATATATATGTATGCAAAAGTTGTAATAAAATACAAGAAAACAAAAAAAAAAAATTTAATGGTAAAAAAAAAATTATGACAGGGTAATAAAAATTACGTTCAGTTTATTGCTATTTTCTCTTTAATGCTCCTTTCATTATTTATTTTTTACGATTAAGCTATAAAATAAATAATGTGAAAAGAATTGTTTGCGGCAATTCCATAAACTGCAATATTACACTTTAATATAATCCAAAATTTATTATTAGAAAAAAAAAATCAATATTGCATGTAAGAAATTCAACCAGTCAACGCATCAACGAATGATTCGATCGACAAGCAAAATCAATAACAAATCAACATATTTTGAATTCCGAAAGACTAGACTATTTTAGAATAACAAGTTCCGATAGTAATTTTGCCCAATGTAATAAATTTGTACAGTGTAAAAAAAACTTATGGCTTAATCATGTGGAAAAAGACAGTAAAAATGTTAAAAAAATTTTATTGAATTTTCGTTTTTAATGCTGAAAAGGAGTAAAAGAACATTAAATACTATTTTAAATAACTATGATGGGAAAATAATTTAGTTCAACTATTATAATATTATTTTGAATAACAGCTACTTATAGAGAGATTTTAGTCTCCTTGAAGAGAGTGCGCTGATATGATGAAGTGAAAATTTAATAAATGTGTGCATTCTAATATTTTAAGTGCATTTTAATAGTATGTTTTTGATGAGAAAGGGTACATTATCGTAAATTTTATGAAGTAAGGAATTATACTCATAAAATTTTAATTGTAATATAATAGTTCAATGTTTCAATATAATTTGAAGGCGACAGAAGTTTAAATTATGTGTTAAGTTCAAATTTATGTTGCAATATAGAATTAAAATGATAAAAATAGTTTTTAAAAAGAATTGTATCAAAAGCAGACCTTAGGATTATTTTATACCTTAAAAAACCTTAAAGCTTCAAATATGTTGTATTATATACCTATGTTTACTTGCTATAAGGGTATATTTATGAATGCCTTCCGTAATTTTCTATAGGATTGCCTTCTGCCGAAATTAATACCTGTATTTATATAGATTGTATATTTTCTTAGCTTAATTGCTTTGTTGTTGACATCATTGAGATCAATTTCGTTTCCTTGCATTGTGACAAGAGACATCTGTAGAACATCTGACATTACGACATCTGTAGAATTATTCTCAATTTTCTACGACACGTGTAAAATACCTCTTATTCCTCTTCGACATGTGTAGAACTCCGCTCAATTCTCTACGACACACGTAGAATACCTCTCATTTCTCTACGACATGTCTAAAATTCCTTTCAATTCTTTACGACACGTGTAAAATACCCCTTATTCCTCTACGCCACGTTTAATATTCAAACCTCTCCTACTATAACAGCAATTTGATTATTCACATAAGTCATAATATTTTCATATTGATTTCAATTTTCTAATTTAATAAATTTTAAAATCTTATTTTTAATATACGAATATTTCAATATATTATTTTAATTAAAATAAATAATTTATAAATGAAATTGATTGAAAATTATTTTTTTTTTAAATATTTTTACACCACATATTACTTACTTATAATTGAACATTATGAAAATACTCGTAAAATATTAAAAAATTTATGTGGTTTAAGTATTAAGTAAAAGAACTTATACTTGAGTAAATCATCAATAATATGTATATAATATAGTGCTTAGAATACTTTAATTTTAATATTGATGAAGTGAATTTGATGAATATAACAGAGATGCAAGGAATCGTGACGAAAATATTCACTTGTATAGCAAATACTGAATATTCCATTTACATAAATAATGTTTAGAATTTTAATTAATTAAATAATGCATAAAGAGATATTGAAAAGGCAGAAAAATGTTTTTAATAAATTAAAAATCATTTTCTATATGGTTTTAATTTTATAAGGATGCTAAAAGCTTAAGTAAAATGGTATTTTTTTAATATTAACATTTCATATTGCATACTGACTAGGATTTAGTACTTTATGAGTAAGAATTGCTCATTTTCGCACCTATTGTATAGTACGTGATATAAATTGCAATATACAAAATTTGTTTTTTATTATAAGAATAGGCACGGACCTGAAAATTAATAGAATTGGTTAAAATAAAAATAATTTAACCCCTGAATATATGCAATTTTTTCAAAATTTTAATAAATCAAGCCGATTAATTTTCTTACCTATTAGAATCTTAAGAAATGAGTAAATTACAAATATACAGCTGATATAATACTTAAATTTTCATATAAAATTATACAGTATCTTGTCATTGATTATTATATGCAGCCCCTAATTATATGCAATTTTAAAATTTTCAAAATATCTATTAATTACTTTTTATTTAATTAAGATTGAATAATTAATAATCTGTCAATTAAAATATACAGGCATAATACAAAAATTTACAAATCAATTATCAAAAATCATTAATTATTTTATATTTTTGTAACAACAAGTTTCTGTCACTTTCAATTGAATGACATTAAAAGTTATTGTCAAAACTTTTACAAATTAATAATGTTACAAGTTTATAGTGTTGTTAACAACATCTTTTATTAATATTTAAATATCTCTGTTATTTCGTATATTAAATTGCAATTTCATTTTATTTATTTATAATGATATACAAATACATTTTGTAATTCTACATAATATGTACATATTTAAAATTGGATAAAACCATTATATCCAGTACAGGAACATGTTCCAGGATAGTATGCCATCTAAGTATATTTTCTTTATTATTTTGTATTCATATTATTACATAAAAATTGTCTAAAATGCACATGGGATTCTTAAAAGTATGAAACTGAAATTATATCGTTACAAAAACAATAAAAATATAAGACATAACGAGTACAGAGGATAACAAAAGGAGCATCAAACAAGACTAATAAAAAAAAAAATAAAAAAATAAAATAGTTAGCAGCATATCGTCGTCGTAGACATGAAACTAATTCAAAAGCCATCATTGGGCAACATACATCCAAAGTTAAGTTTTCTCTCTCATTCTTTTTTTCCTTGATTTTTTTGTTCTTCTTAAAGTCTTGTGACAGAATGAATTTAAAGAAAAAAAAACAATAAAAGAAATTTATAAAAAAAAAATGCAGCAAAAAATTTTTTTTTCTATACGTATATATTCTTTGTCTCTTTTACTCTACTTATATTTTCAATTATTATTGTTATTATTGTTTATTTTATTTCTTGTTATTTTTTGTATATGTCTGTTTTTATATACTTGTATAAATGTGTACATATGTATAATAATAAAATAAAAAGAAAAAATAATAAATTTTCCCAAGAAATTATTCTTTAAAGGACATCCTGTTTGCATAATTCATTTGAACATCTGATGAAAAGAGAAATTAAAACAACTAAAATAAATAAGCAGAAGAATAATAAAAAAAAACAAAATTGAGGAATAATAAATTCGGATTAAATCAGCGGTTTATATGATAGCACAATTCAAACATAGGGAAGTAAAAAAATTTCGCTATTATTATCATGAACGTTTGTGCATTCGACGGAATTCTACACCTAAGATCCGAACACGAGCCAAGGAAATGGGTCATAATTTTCTTCTCTTCTCCAATAACCGCAGTGTCTATAGAAATTGTTTGCGGATTGGCTCTTCCTCTTCTCATTTTTATCAGCTTGGAAGTCCTATAATAGCTACAATGTTCTTCTGTCCGAGAGATTCCAAATCCCAGCCGCATGTTATTGCATTTGCCCATTTTAAATTTGTTTGACCTCTTACTCTCCAAAAACAGTTTTGTGAGTAATGAATGTCATACTCAACCTCTACTTTTTAAGTATTTTTGCGGGAATTGTTCTATGTCTCGGAAGCTCATAACTATCAGTGAAGGTAACTTTTTAAAAGTTTGAAAAAATTTTGTAAGCAAAAAGAACTCAAACGAAAGGACGGGTTGATTGAAACTAATAACCACATTTTTCTCTATTTTCATATGAATCTACTATAAAAGGGAAACGAATCCTTTGCATTCAGCAATTTTTCTCTTAATATACAACACACATACTTGCACATAATTATGGCTGTATTAGTATATAATTTAGAAAACAGAAAAAAAAATTCAATTTGATTTATGTATGAGTATATGAGTGTATATAAGAAAAATGTATTGCACTAACTATGTACAGCAAAACTACATAGAATAGAGCTGACAATTTACAGAGAGAACCAAAGTATATTTTAATATAAATTGAAAATAATTTCAAAATTGATTTCATTTTCTTATTTTATATTCTAATTTTTTTTTTATTTATTTTCTATGCAGTTTTATAATTCTGAAATATGTATGTATGTGTCTGTACACTTTGTTATATGTTTATTGGAATTCAATAAGATTTAATTATAAATTAAAATGATTTGACAGGATATAATAATAATAAAATTATTATGCGCATTTCACTCTCACATTTTATGAAATATAAAATGAATAAAAATTCCATAAAATTATTTCTAAATTCTTCTTCTTCTTTGCTTTACAGCCCGGGGTGGGCCAATGCATCCTCCGAAATACGATGCCAATCGGACCTGTTGTGAGCAACTCTGTTGTAATGAGCTACACCCATCCTAACCAGATCCTCTTCCACGGAGTCAAGCCATCTTTTTCTAGGACGTCCACGTTTTCTCTTTCCAACTGGATAACCTTTGAATATTTTTTTTTACTACTGCGTCGTCTGACATCCTTATTACATGACCTAACCATTTGATTCTTTGAGCCTTCACGAATTTTATTATGTTGCAGTTTTGACTCAACGACTCAAGTTCATGATTATATCTTATGCGATATCTCCCATTTTCTTGTACTGGTCCATATATTTTCCTTAAAACTTTTCTTTCGAAGATTGCAAGTTGATTCACTTCTGACGCTTTCAGTGTCCAGACCTCACAACCGAAACTAAGAACGGGTCTTACTAAAGTTTTGTATAGTTTTAGCTTTACATTTCTTGATAAGAGACTGGACTTAAGCAGTTTGATATTTGAGTAGAATGCACGGTTTGCTGCGTGTATTCGTTCTTGTATTGCAACTTCTGTGTCCTTATATTTATCAAATTTTACTCCCAAATAGGTAAAACTGTCAACACATTCGAAACTATGATTTCCAATGATAAGTCTTTGACTTCTGCTTGCTGAGGTAGAGCTTGATTTTAATAAATATTTTGTTTTCTCTTCATTAATTGCTAGACCTATTTTTTCTGCCAATTTTTCCATTTTGATCAATGTTTGCTCCAATTCAAAGACATTTCTCGCCAGTATTACCACGTCGTCAGCATATGCACATATTTGTACCGATTTGTTTAGTATGGTACCTCCAGGGTTCACTTCCTTGATGACATAGTTTAAAACCAAGTTGAACACAGTTGTGGAAAGTGCATCACCTTGTTTCACACCAGATATAATTTCAAAGGTGTCGGTGACCTTACCCTGTACTGTTACCTTAGCATTCGTGCCTCTTAGCGTCATGAGGACTAGGTTAACCAATTTCTTTGGCAAACCCTGCATTAAAAGAATGTTTTCAATTTTACTTCTATTAACACTGTTTCTAAATTAGTTTGTTTTTTTAATGGCTGAAACCTTTCAAAATGATAATTGATTTTGTAGTACTCGTAGGTGAAATACTTGATAGAGTTTCACATTTGAGCTTTACACTTTCATCTTGCATAGTTCTATGTAGCGAATAATTACACAAGTGTGACAATATAATAGCACGTCTATTGTATTATACTATAATATATAATGCCGATAACTGGTAGAGATAGTTGGCTATATCTAACAGGCAACTAGGTTGGCAGCCCCCCACAGTATATTTTTCCTCCCAAGATCCATCCAAACACCTAAAAAGAATTTGATAAATCACCCACCTTCGTCAAAACAAAACAAACGCCTTCGTTTGTTTTTCAAACCCGTCGAGCAATTTATCCCAAATAGGATTTTGTACTCTGTTTTAGACCAGGATAGGAGATATTCGGTATCTCCAGGTTCGTAGTCATTTAGCTTCGGTAACGTAATAAATGCATTTAAATTAGTGTTTTAAAAGAATAGTCCTGCCTTAGTCACGATGTCTTAGAACTTTTAGTTAAAGTAGAGTTTGCTCCGGACGGCCGGGAGCCTTTCCTATAATATTTCGTTCTAGAATTAAGTATAGTCGAATTTCTGACATTAGAACTACATTCCTCGCTCTAAAATTTAAACTTCAGAAAGCCCGCCGCCCCATAAACTTTCAAAGCACGACTTATTGTCCCATTTGTCAGTTTTTGCACGCCGTGAAACGTGCTGGAATATTCTGGACCGGAATATATTCGACTATCATCGCCTTCCTTCTGATTTCCCACCCCATTTGAGTACTAAAATTTTACTCTGCAAATTATCAAATTTCAGCTTTACACCAAATACAAATATATCAAATGAAATTACCTCTATGCGTAATGGTATATCGATCTGTAATGAAAATATGAAAAAGAGAGATTAGTTATATAGAATTACACAATATATAAAGTTATTGAATTTAAGTTCAATAATTAAAAGTACTTAAATTGAAATCAAAATTGCTCTGCTTATTGTCAACAAATTTTTAGAAGATGAAAATTTTAAATACTTAACACATACGCCCTAGGTAACAGACGGTGAACAAATACCTTTGATAAAATATTTCATTCAATAAATCTTAAATATTAAATTATTTCTCTTTAAATATTTCTAGGAAACTCTACAAAGAATGTAGTGTAATGATTAATAATATTACTGAGTATTCACATAATTTACCAATTTCTTTATTATATATTTAATTAAAATAATTAATAGAGAAGGAAAAATAATTTTAAAAATAAATATTTATTTTATTATTGAGCCTACTTCATTAAAATTTTCATTATATAGCAAAAATCCGGAAAATTATTTTTTCCAATTAAAAAAAAATGTCTTTAAAAATTACAGTCTTCCATTACAATTTAAAAGAAATTCTTAAATAAAAAAAATAGTTTAATAAAATTTTATTTTTACAATTTTCCATCATGGAATACAATTTTCAATGCCTTAAATTCGATTTTCACTGTAGGATATTTAATATGGTTTTTTTTAAAATGTTTTATACATGGGAAGGCTTCAGCTTTAATTCTTCAGTGACTTACAGTTGCATGAGAATGAACGGCTGTTCTTTTAACGACCTTACACGTATTGACGGAAAACCTCGTCGAATTATTAATAACATAAAAGTATTAGGCGCACCTCTTACTTGTTTGGTGCTCTACACGGTTTCCAAAAAGTGCACCCCTCTCCGCTCACATTCCCCTTACCCCCCTCCCCCCTCCAGATTTTAAGAAATAAAAATATGAGTTTTTATTTCTTAAAATTTAGTTATTTTTCTCAATTTCCAATGGCAGCCTGTTTTCCGGCGCCCATTACAAATGCTTAGTTTGCGTATAGGGTAGATCCGGCACAGGTTCTTCTCTCAAATATGAATTTAATTCACTAGATTTGAATATTTTCTAATAATAATCATATGATATGACGGAACTGATTGCATAATACCAAATTAACAGAAATTAAATTCATAAAAATTAAAAAAATAATGAATAAAATCAAAAATGATCATTTTAAATTTTTCATGTTTGTTACCAAAACATTTAATTTTAATATTTTTTTTATTATATTAAAAGAAAAATCATTTCACGCTCCAATAAATGCGTGTGTCAAATTGCGTACGCCATTCCCAAACTTTTATCTCAAAATTTTGTTCAAAAAAATTCTTAATAAATATATGAGCCCGTAGTTAAATTCTACAACATTATGGCATGTTCAAATTTACATATTAAATGTAAAATATCATCCCTGTAAAAATAATATTGTATATACACTTATGTAGAATATTTTAAAGTACAAGCAGGACCTACGTGTACCTACAATATGAGAATGTTTTTCTTATAGAGAATTTTTCGGTATTAAATTTTTATTTTGCCATGTAAATTAAAGTAATGGCCATAGAAAATAATTTCACATATTGAAAATAAACTTAAAAAAAAAAAATAAATTATTTTTTTTTTTAAGAAAAATTTTAGGTATTTTAATTTTCTACTTTGAAGCATTTTCAATTTTCTAAATTGAATTTTATAAGTATAATATTTGTGTAAAAGAAGAAGAAAGAAAATTAACAAAAAACAAGAGAGAGCAACAAGGATAACAACAAACTATATATATAGGAGAAAACTGTACACCTTATAACGGGATTTTAACCTTATAACAATAATTTTGTTCCACCTTAAGCCATACAAAACAAAAAAAAAAATTGATTGTATCCTCCTTCTTTTACCTTAATTTTCTCAATTTAAAATTATTATCCTTCTTTCTAAAATGAACAGAAATCATGTAGAGTGAAAAAAGAAAAAATAAAAGGACGAAAAATTTGTTTAAAACTAAAATGATAACCATGTACATGTACAAAAAAAAAATGTTATAAAAGTCAATATTAGAATGGATTTTATAGAAATAATCAGGAATGAACGAGGCAGGCTTAACGAATATTATCATTTCATTTTTATTCTTATCCATTATACATAAAGAAATATGAAAGTTAATTTTGAAAGGATGAAATATGGTATAGACACCATGGTATAGAACCTATTATGGAAAATGACTATGGAACAATATTTTAAGAAATATGTAAGAGTTTGTAATGTGTGTACCTATGTATATCATGGGTCTACAAGGATTTAATTATAGAAATTCATTTGATTTGATTTTACATAATATTTTTAAACATGATAAATTTGTGTAATTTTCATTTTTAATTTAAATATTACAATATTTAATAGTTATTTTCGGTATTAAAAGGAATTTAAAATTTTAAATTTATTAACAGTAAGCTCCGCTGTTAGACAATGACGTTATAACAGAAAGACTTAAATGGAGAAAACGTTTCGATTTAACACAAAATACCAATTTCCTTATGGAAGGTATTTAATTCTTGTACGGAAAAACCAAGTTACCGCAGAGGTTTCAGAGTTTAGATGTAGTAGGAGTCACGCTCCCTTACTGTTGAAGGAAAAAGGCAGATAGCGCCGTTCTTCTTTCTTCTTCTTTCGAGATTTTTTCACCTAGTAGAAAAGAAAAATAGTAAAATTCTGGATTCTTTGAATATCTTACTAGTTATGAATTATTTTAAGGGAACAGAATTATTTAGAAAACATGTGATTCTATTGAATATTGGGGATGAACGAAATGACCGACGATTTCTAAAAGGATTTGATTTTGAAATCGTATTAAAAAACTATTCAATTATAAATTTATTGTTTCTTGAGTTAGTCAAGTATAGAAGACCAATGTGTTTCATAAATTTGTTTCCTAAATTAGTAGAGTATAGAAGCCTAATTTACTATGTATTTCGTAAGTTTAATCGCACATTATTGTAGGTAATACTAATTTATTTGTTTATTGAATAAAAAATGGTGGGTCTAATTGTACAGAAAGTAGTGCAAAAGTAGTACTTCTTCAAGCACGAATATCAAAAAAATGTATACAAGAAATTTTAATATAATTATTGAATAGGAATTTAAAAGAAATACTTAAAATTAACTCAAAACGAGAATTTTTGAAAATTTTCATATTGTCATTCAGAACAAGTCCAATATACAAGCAATTATACACAAAAATATTGTAATAGGTTCAGTACCACTTGTAATCCAATATGCCCATTTTGTATTGTGTTTCCTTGTTTATAATAGTATTGTATAATGCGATCCTTTTGTAACCAATCCACATACATACAATCTAAATATTATCATTTCTATATTGGGGAAAATTTTGTTTTTTAAACAAAAAACAAGAAAAAAAATAGAATAAAGAAAATTTATGTCCAAATCATGTCCTTTTCATTTCTTTTCTCAGTACTTTTCTAAATATTTGTATATTTTTTTTTTTTTTTGGAAATTTATACAAAGAGATTGGAGTTCTTATGATTATTTGAACAGAGTTGGAGTATCAAATTAATTTAAGAATAGAATAAGAGTTAATAAAGAGTTAAAATTTTCAGTTAATTAAAAAAACAAAATTTTAGGGAGTTCTATTATAGATAATTGAAAGCCTGTAATTGTTATCAGTAGAAAAATTTTAATGAATCAAATAACTGCATTATTTCCTTAATTAATTTTCTGAGAATAAAGACTACATGTGTTCGATTTTCCACCTTTTATTGAAATCTTCAAATAAAACCTACCATCTTGCCTCTAAGCAAGAGATGGCTACTGATTAAACTAATATTTTGTAATTATTATTCTATTATACCATTCTGCAACAATTCGGACTAAGAATTCAGCGCGGATATAAAAAATAAAGAAAATTTTGTATGAGGACGCTATACCCAATACCATGTCATCTAGCCTTGTATGTTAAATAATATCAAATAACGACATGAAATTTCATCTTTAAGCTTACTGGACCGCATATTTAGTAATTTGTTAATTTTGTTTTTTAATTATAAAATATTTGAATCGCCGTACAATTAAAATAAAATTTAAATTTTAAATAAAATTTCAGGAAAAAAATTTAAGGAAAAATTGTAAGACCTTTCCAATTTCAAGTATTTTTTTAAAAACGTATTGGGGCTAACCTGTATACGAACTGTTTAAGTCAACTACTGAAAAAACAAATATTTTTTATACACTTTGAACTACACACACATACGTTATACACACATGTATGAGAAAAGAAGAAAACAACAGCAAAAAAAATAAGAAAAAAATTTTTTTTTTTTAAACCAATTTACAAAATTGGTTGACACTTCAATGATTTTTCTTATAAAAATTCTATTTATCTTTAGGGATTGAAAAAAAGAAACAAAAAAAAATTATTTTTTATCCATTTCTTCTCTCTTCTTCCCATTCAGTCTCTAATATCCATGTAGAATGGCACCCCTTTCCGTAGTTTATTTTTGCATCCTTTATATATGCTGTTTTTTTTTCTTATTTCTAAAAATTTTTTCTTTTGTTTCCTTCTATACAGTCTGCCTCTATATGCCTATATGATTTTCTCTTTAGTATCCTTGAAAGCAAAAAGAATAATAAGAAAAAATCACAACGCATTCATTCCATACATCCTTAATAATAATAATAATAAAAATAATAATAACAATAATGAAAAAAAAAAATTTATTTTATTTTTTTTATTATTTTTTTTTTAAACGAATGAGAAGAAAAAACATATCTTCATTATATCATTGGGCCAAAAATTTTATACATAAATACATTGAAAGGATAAACCTGAAAAAAAAAATCCATGTAAACAAAAAAAAATAAAAAAAATTTTTTTTTATTTGTGACCCAATAAGGATCAAATAAATCAAACTCTAAATTCAGGACGATAAATTTTATGTTTGTTACCGAAAAGAAAATATTGAAGAAAAACGAAAGGCAAAAAAAAAATTAAATAAAAAGATCCTTTATTTTTTTTCTTTGTATTTGAGTCTTTTAATTTTCTTTTCAGTACAGGCTGTTTTTGATTTTCTAACCTTTCAAAGGCCAAGAAAAACAAAAAATTAAAAAAAAATTCGAAAAAACACTGGATAGAGACGAAACTTATCGAAGCTAGTGGATTTCTGAAAAAACTAGGGACCTTATCTTGGAGAGAAGAAAGGCTATGTGATTATAACGGCTGTTGGAAGCTATAACAACTCTTCCGAATATAGGAAGTAAGCAGAAAAAGAAAAGAACCTTAAATCGACACCATCCGAATCGGAGCAACATTCATATTTGATTTGGACCAAATAGTTAACCGACTTGCCGGAAAAGAAAAAACACAACACGCTCTATTAGAGATTTCAAAAACATCTTAGTAACAAAAGATGAAGCCCTTCTGCAAATATGGAAATAACACTTTGAAAAATAAGTAATATAAGATACGCAATCAACGCAGAAATGCATGATACCAACTAAGCAAGACAAACCATAAAAATATAGGGTTATCCTCCTACCGTAAGTAAAATATGGCAGTTTTTATTTTACTTATGATAGGAAAAAATTCAAACAGGTCACAGTGAGTTTGTGTGGCTTTAGTAGGCTTAAATAGGCTTTTTATGCCTAGTAGAAATAAGTGACTCCAGTAGGTTTTTCATGCCTAGTAGAAATAAATGGCTCCAGTAGGCTTTTCATGCCTAGTATGGATATCAAAAGCCTTCTGGACCCATTTCTTTCACAAATATGGAATGGAAAAAGTGTTGTGTAGTCATGAAGTTTAAATACCAAAATTATTTAAATACCAAAGAAAGGCAACTTGATATATACTGCGATAATTGGAAAGGCATTACGAATTTGACATCAATTATCTATAGAGCCGCTTAAGTTGAAAGAATGAAAGACATAATTTGCGATGAGAAGACTTTGTTCTGTCCGTATTGGAGTCAGGTTGGGCAAGCAAGTACACTTTGAGTCATAGTAGGACAAACCGACAATTTACAGAATACAGCCACATATTCTCTTTCGTCGACTTTAGAAAGGGTTTCGACACAATCAAGCGCCCATCGCCTCAGGAGCCAAACAAGTTTATACACTTTATCTTTTTATTTAAAGCATAAGTTTTCATAGAATCTTACAGTCTCCCCAAAATAAAACAACCTGTACACTTCTTAACATTATGAGTATAACTTTATAATAAATGACAAATGGAAAAGTATAGAAACCGAAAACTAAAATAAAAAAAGTGAAAAAAAAATATTACGTGTAAATCAGATCTTAAGATATATAAGTATATTCCTTTCTTTTTTTTTATTATTTGGTCATTTCAAAAAGGTATGATTACATATACATACACATTTGTATAATAGTATAATATATCTTATTATACTTGTGTATAATCATAAAGAAAAATCGGGCTATTATTTGTTCCGATATAAGAATAAGAAAAAATCTTAAAAAGGGGAAAACGACAAGAAATTGAATGAATGAATGAATGGATGGATGGAGCTTATTAAATCTCATCCAATTTCTTATTTTCCTGTTATATTTTTTATATCTTTGGTTCTAGTTTTCAATTTTTTTTTTTTTTATTAAAATCCTCTTAATATAGTTAAAGGACACGCATAGCTTTAGTGTAAACGCAAAAGAGAGAAAAATATATAATTGAGATCCTACTTATATCTACTAACAAACATACACACATGTACTGCTATTCCTCGTCTTTGTACATGTAAATATTTGAAAATCCTTTTTTTTAAGGTTCTTCTTGGTTTTTTTCTTCTTATTTATTTGTTGAATTTATGTATTGAAGCCAATTATCACAAACAATAAATTTTTAATAAAAATCTGTTCCCGAAAAGTTTAAAAAAAAAAAAAAAATATGGGGTCATGCATTATAGTCACTAATTTTATGTGTTTTTCTCTTCTCTTCCTTTTCTTTCTCATTTTTATTTGTTTGAAGCTCAATTGAATTGAAACTCACTTTTATATCGGATGTATATATGTAGTTTTTGTATGTGTACAATCATACATGGACAATATTATATTAGATTAAAAGTTTGATTATTACAATTGAGGTATAAAATGAAAAAGGAATGGTAAAGGTTATGCAAATACAGTGATACGCTTATTTACGTAACATTTAATATTATAGTTTTGATTAAATGAAATGATAAATTTTGGATTTTGATATTTTTGTGTATAAATTGTAGATAGATCTTTTAAGGAATCAATGAGATTATATTAGATTATTAGTTTTGATATATACAAAATCCTATATGGGATTTATATAAAGAAAATCTCAATCTAATTGAAAGACAGAGGAATTTTCTGCTATTAATCTTTTCATCCATTACTGTTGAAAAAAGAACGAACAGACAGAGTTCTGTTAATATTGAAGTCATGTCGGGTAAGCAAATACAATTCGAATTATACTAGGACAATTAGCAGAGTAGAGAGTATCACTATACATTCTCTTCAGTTGACTTTGGAAAGCCTTCAGATATATAGAAAATTTTATGTTGTCAATAAGAGAATTAAGAGAACAAATTTGCAGAAAATCTCAATTTAACTGAAAGACGTTGAAATTTTCTACTGCCAACCTTATAACACGTTACTGTTATAAGGAAAAGGGCCATTCTTCACATCCTCTGCATGTTTCGTGCTACACAAGAATACCACAGTTATATCGAACTATTTTCTTAAAATCTGGTGGCTCCAATGTAGGCACACTAGGACATCCTGGTATCACATAATTTTAATAAAAAAATTTGATAATACCAACGGGTTTGTGGACATGCACAATCCATTCAGCCAGCCTTCATACGACAAGGGTTCACTTTGATCAAAATACTGAGAAAGTCAAAGCTGTTCTGTAACTCATACCATGGTCATTAAATTTTTTTGTTATAATACTACTGTAAGCCCATATATTATGGTAAATTTGTTTAAAATTTTTTAACATTTAGCTTTTTAACCACAAACAAAAACAAATGGTAAATAACAAACTTAAAAAGAAAAAAATAAATTATTTTTTTTAAACCAAATTTTCGTTTTTAGTTTCTCTTCTTTTTGAAAAAAGAAAATTGTTATCCCCATTATTATGGTCAAAAATTTCCATTAAAACCCATATTGTTCAGATTGGAATTCAATTCAATTTTTATGTGTAAAAAATAAAAAAGAATAACGAAAACCTTCTTAAAGGATAAATTAAACATTTTGGAAAATATTTGTGTAATAAATTGGTCAAGTGTTAAAATTAAAATGTCAAGGACTCTTGTTTCTTTTTCTCTTTTATTTTTATTATATAAGAGAAAAAGTACCAAAATACCTACATATTTTAAGAGATATAAAAATGAAATAAAAATTAAAAAAAGGGTAAGAAATAAAATGAATTGAAAAAGTTTTACGTTTTTCCGAAAATGGCTGCAGATTTTAAGCATTTCGAATTTGAAATAGTGCTAAATCCCCCCCCCCCAAAACAAAAAAGGTTTAACTTATGGTACATGTGCAATAAAAGTTGAAATTTTAAATTAAGAAAACCATTATTTTTGGTAACACATTTTTTATGCGTCAAAGTTTTTTTTTTTTTTAATTAAAAATTAATATTTTCAATTGAATAATATTTTTGAAGATAAATTAATTTTATTTAAAAAGAAAAAAATTATAGTAAAATGCAATTGAATTAAAAATGAAGTGGGAGTGTGGCAGGAGGAAGGGTAAGAAAGGGTCGATGTTTTATTATAATTGAATTTTGGAATTGAATTTAATTTCTTTTACCACCATGAACGTTCTTATGTCCTAATCACACAATAATTTAATTAAAATTTGCAGCATTCAATTTCTTCTTCTTCTTTTACTGTAATCCACTGCTTGATGCAAGTGTGAAACAATATTTCTTAATAGTCATTTGTATATTTAAATGATAAATAATTTCTTTAAATCAACTAGAGCACAGATGAGGACATTAAACATAGAATTAAGACGTTAAAAACGCAAAACACAATTAGCCTAAAAATGTCAATAGTCGCTCCTGATATATAGGAGTAAAACCTGACTCGTATTATAAAGTAACACAGAAAAACTGCAAACAATACTATAAGTGCTTAAGAGTTATCTACAACATGCATTAACCTGGACGAATAACAAAGCGCACTAAAAAATTTTAAAACAGGAGACTAAGAAAATATTAAGTCTTACCACCTTGTACCATAAAAATAATTAAATTTCCCTTTTCAATCTGCTTGTTTCGTTTGATAAATTAAAATCTTCATCTGTGTAATATCACACTGTTTTATTTTATATAAACTAATTGCAATTCTTGTCAATATTGTCTATTCTCATAACTATGCTTTTCATTTTTTCACTAGAAACCAATAAATAATTATTCTGGAGGCAAACAATGAAAAAAACAAGAAAGAAAATAACACAAAACCTAGAAATAAATTAGAGGGAGAAAAAAAAAATCTTCGCATTTCCTTTTAATTTTTTTTGTAATCTACCCTAGATTTGACAAGAAATTCGAAATAATTTTAATTGCTCTGAACAAATTTCATTTTTTTTTTTATTCCTCCTTCCTCTCTTTCTCTCTTTCAATTTCAACTTGGAATATTGCTCTTTATTATTATTACCAATGCTGTTTGTTTTTCTCCCTGTCCGATATTATAGTCTCCTCTCATTTTTATTGTGTCCATTTCATTTCCTTTAATAAAAAAAAAAAGCAGAAAAAAAAAACTGCTTTCCTTCATGTTGTTTTTTTTTTTTTTAAATTTTATTAATTAAATTCTAGTAAAAAAGTATAATGAATTTTTTTTTTTTGTTCCTTTTTCTATTTGTAGAATTTGTTACAATTTTTAATGAGAAAATTCTTGGGATTAACAAGGAAAAGAAAATTCATATTAAAAAATAAGAAAAGTAGAAAAGAGAAAAAAAATTATAAGAGAAGAAAATTTTTTCAATTAAATTTTACAATTTTTCTTCCTTTTCGTTTTTTTTTTATGTTTACTTATTTTATCCCGTATATCCTGGTATATTTTTTTTTTCTCTTGGCTTTCATTAAATTATTATTTTTTTTTATTGCAATTTTTATTTCTCTTTGTTATTTTTTTTTGTTATTGTTATTGAGTGAAAGCTACAAATTTTAATGTTGACAGTTTAAGAAATTTCTTGACATTTTCTCTTTTGTTTTGATGCGTTATTTACGAATTTTTTCTCATTTTTATTCGAATTATTTGTTTATAGTGTAATAAAAAGCAAAGAGAACACAAAAAAAAAAAAAAAACAAACAGTAAAGGAGGTCGGAAAGTAATTTTTCAAAAAAACAATTCCTTTCAATACGTCGGACTCTTACAACATTTCATGTAAAATATAAAAATTGAGCTCAATTTATTTTCATCTTTAGATCTTTTTTTTTTTATAATACCACCGCCCTTATAACATTGAGAATGTTCAGATTTTTTTCTATAATATTTTCATTATTTTCGTTTTTGTTTATATAAGAGTTTTTTTTTTAACTGTTATTATTCTTCAATGACCAATATTATATAAGATTAATAATAATAATTGTTCGGTTGAGTGAAGTAAAGATTAAGAAAATTTTTATATTATTTTTTTGTCTTTTTGAAGTTGAGAAGTAGAAAGGAAAATTAAAACTACGTAGCGAAAGGTCAAATTACGTGACCGAGAGCCATTCGATAATTAAATTATAAGTGAATTAAAATTATGTAAGAGAGTATAAATATGAAAGGCAATGGAGAGAATGTGGAGAATCATAGAAAATGCAAGAGTTTTGTAGAAAATAATAAAATGAGTTGTTTATTAATAATAATTATGGTTGCGAACTGAGAGTAAATGCATTACGAAAGCAGAGAGATAATAAAATTTAAATAAGTATGAAAAGAGAAATGCAATAACAAACCTGTGTTGCGTTATGTTGTTTTATAAATGTTCCCTCTTATATTGTTATTTCTCTGCTCCCGCAGCTCTTTTCAAATCAAATTACTCATTATTATTTTTAATTCTTCTTAAGTATTGCTCTCTACTCAAAATTGCTTTCTGCTACAAAATATTTGTTGCTTTGTTACTTCTTTGCTCTCACATTGCTTCCGCATTTGGAAACCTGCTTGAAGGTTCCTAAATTATGTTTGATACAAAAAATTGAGCCTCATTGATGATAATAGGTTTTAATATTCGATCTCATTTCATTTGAAGTGTATAACAATTTGGTTTAAATTTTGTTCAATAAATCAAAATCATACAAAATGTAAGCAATTTGTTACAACTTTGTCCAAGTTATATCTTAATTTTCAAAAATAAGTAACAATAAAAATGTAAGAAATTTACAATCACAAATAGGGAAGTCCCAGTTGGAGTTTCTTGTCTTTTATTTGATTTTTCGTTTTTCTTTTTTGTTCTTTGTCCACTTTGTAAAACTTAAATGTATACAGTATTCATATATGAAATTGAATGAATTGGATAATTTAATAAAAAGAAAACAAGAAGGAAGAATAAAATAAATTAATAATAATATAGAAGAAATTCAGGAATAGAAATGAGAAGAGATTTTTTATATTAACCGACTGAATGCCACGGAGTAAGGGTTGTGTTATGATCGCATGAGATTTCATAACTAGAGTTTTCGACTGACATCATATTATTCTTTACACTAGAGGAACGTAAATGAGCTATTTTTACTGTGCTTCAACTCTACCAGTCTGCTGATTGAATCGTATTAAAAAATGATGCACATTTGAGATAGGATGATGGAATCAACTGTTTGAGGTAAGTAAGGTTACAATATGACTTTTACAGTAGACCATAAGAAGGTATCATCACTTATTTTAAGCAGTACCTTCTTTACAAAATTTACAATGCGATCTTTTATGTACTGACCACATCATTTTTTGTTCTTTTTGAAAATACAAACAGAGTTCTATTTGCTCATGATAGATTTTCCGAAGAAAAAACTTAACAAAACTCAGTTGGATGTAATTGAAGAAAAAAAATGAGATATAAAAAATGATCTAGATTTTATTTCATTCATTTATCTTAATATATGGGCAAAATTTTCAACTGTGTTCACTTGAAATAGCTTGCATGACACATAGAAAAAAATAATAAAAAGTTTTTCCCCACTCAATGATAATATAAAAATGAAATCAAATCAAATAATTTATTAAGAATAAAATGATACATGAATAATGTAGGTAGAAAGTGTACACAGATGGGTTCCAAACAGACTTGATGAGCACATCATTTAGAAAAAGGATAATTAATCATGTAGCACGATTTTTCATTTGTTATTTGTTTTTTTTAAATTTCAGCCTTTTTAAGCCTATACAAATTTTATATATGGCCAAGCAAGTCTTTTCTTTTATTTCCTTTGCTTTTGTTTTTTTTTTACCAAGAAATTTCCAAAAATAAATTAAAACCCAGGATGGAAGCATAAATCTCAAAATCTTATTATCGGAACTGTTATAACAAAATTCCTAACATTTGCAACTAAGAAATAGTTTTGAATTATTTGCAAGAATAAGAACACACACGTTTAAAATTGGTACTTCTGTACGGCTTAGATACATGACTAACCCGGAAAGGCACAACAATTAAATTGCAGGTTCTCGAGAACGGGTATTTAAGTGTCATCTGCAAACTATTCTGCCAAAATAATGTTCTAATGTATGATAATAAAATAGGGTTTTTTTTCCCGTAGCATGAGGAACAGATCTTCTCACCTCGACCTATAGGATATTTTGTGATACGCCGTTCACTTACATAAGCACTATTTCCAGACCCCTAATCAGTTTCAGTAGCACTTTCGATTAACGTTTAGAGAGCCAACAAGTTGTTCTCTTATTCGAACTGTGAATACTTCACTGCCCCATCATCTTTTTTTAAGGACTCTATGGAGAGGCAATGACAAGTGAGCTCCTTCTCCCGCTCCCTGGAGGGCTCCACAAACTTCTGACATAGCGTCATGCCTGTATATTAACTCCTTGATTTTCCTTGACCCTGCTAAACCAGCTTTCAGGGTTCGGGTCCGAGAAATTAAGTTTCCATTTCCGTGTAAGCTCGTTAGCCTTTTAATTTCCTTTAATTTCTCAGCACCTGGGCGCCCTACATACATCAGCCTCGATACCCCTAATTGGATTTGATGCTACCACGTTAGAGGGAAGGTTCCGGGAAAAGTTCTGTTGTCCGACATTCTGCATCTTCTGAAGTTCTTTCTTCATGTCGCATCTATTCTATATTTCATTTCGCATCTTCTGAAGTGCGGCTAAATGAGGTGAGCCTTGCTTTAAAGATTGATACATATTCTCTGATGACATTTGAAATAGTGGTACCCTCTCAACATATCCCAAATCCATTGCTGGTCTTCGATCCATCTGCATAAATTTCTTGTGTTAACAGCTATAACAATATTTTGAGCTACGACTTTAACGAGCATACGGTCAAATCAACTGATTGTGATTCGTCTGAATTAGTATTTGTAATTTGGTGAATCTATACACAATAATCATTGCAATTAACTTTTGCGCTATGTGCATATGCATGCTATACTCATATTTGACACCAATTACTACAATGTAAAATATTTTTTTATTGTTAAATTATAATTTATTTGACAATTTGATTTATTTATTTACAGTCACAGAAAAAAAATTTTGTTATCTCTATATTTTATACTTCTGTTTCTTTAATTTAATTTTGAATATAGATTTAAAAAAAAAAATAATTTAATACTCGTAATGCAGAAAAAAAATTGTTTTTTTTTTCGTGAAACAATAATAATTTATGATAACCTCAAATTTGTGGTTATAATGGTTGCAAAAAAAAAAAAAAATAATATATAAAAGCTTTTGTTTTATAGCCACCGCCAACCAAAAGCAATTTAATAGAATAATATTTATATAAGAGATTTATTGATATATTTTTACCGACCACATAATATCGTGCATAACAAGGTGAGTACTGCGATTGTACCAAATCTCATATTGAGTTTTCAACAAAAACACATTTCATCATTGAATAAAAGTAAACCACTTCTAGCTAGAGAGATATTGATTTGCCAGTCAGTCATTCTCTCAGTCTGCATGTTGATCTGGCAGTTCAGATCTCAATTATGGCAGTTTACTCTGGCAATATTATAAATTAATCAACTTATAAGGTATATTCACTTAACTTTAGGTATATTTTTTATTTTTGACAATTTTTAGAAAAATAGGAAACAGACCTTCCACGGTTACCAGCAGTTGGATCATTACTGAGACCCAAAATTTAAATTCTTTTGTATATTTATTGAGTTGAGTTTCTTGGGGATATTATTGAATTTTTGTTAGCAACGAGACTAAATCTAGTCGGTTATATGCTGATCCCAACAGTAGTTTTCATTCGTATAACAGTTTTTAATTATTTTTTTTTAAATACACAAATAATGCTGAATAATAATGATAATAATTGAATTATACACACTATATTGTATTAATGCGATGATAAATATTAATTTTAATTCTAATATCCTAATTATATTAATTCCATTTTGAAAATTATTATTCAATTTAAAATTTTCCCAATCATAATAATTATTATGCTATTATTTTATAAACTATTCAAATTTAAATTTAATTTAAATCATTTAAATATTGGAAGAGTAGAGTGGTAAATAAATATTATGACGTGCATTGAAATAAAATTTTTTTTTTAATTGAAGTAGCCAGCAGTTTTTAAAGGATCATAATAATTATTTTAATCATTGTGCTATTATAGTAGTTGTTATATTTTTCCATATAATTATTGATTTTGGTATTGTTTATTGAAATTGAACATATTTGAATTTATTTTTTATTTAAGTGTGTATTCGAATATAAAATGTGTATAACAGTTTCAATGCGAAGCGACAACTTAATTTTAATTTTACCTAGGACATATTGCTGTTTAATTTTTTTTCTTAAATTTTGTTATATAACTCATATTTAAACACTAATCTTTCGTGAAAGGTGTATTAACTTCGGTATAGAATTTGTAGCCACTTGTATTAGCAGTTTGCGGTGCGAGCACAAATTATATATGCATATTCTTGCTGAGCGTAAGATTCTGTGTTGATTTAAACATGGCTGTCCGGTTGACAGATCGCACGATAATTTAAAAACACCACCAAACATTCACAAATTATTTTTTTTCTTCCAGAGATGGCTGCTTTTGTATATTTGGAGTGATTAAAAAGGGTTAATCTGTTAAGTTTGAATATGTCAATTCATATTCTCTTTAATTACAAAGCAACAACTATATGTAAAGATTAAGAATCTATTTAAATTCTAAGGATTTTTTAATTTCTTTAACTTTAAGATTAAAATTAACTCATCCTTATTCAAATTCAAATAATATTAAAAGTGAAAATGAAAAAAAAAAAAGAAAAACAAAATTCGGCCCACCAATAACACATAAATACCTACAAATTCGTACATCCCAGCATATAGGTGATGATGATCTCTCTTTCATCATTAATGTTTCAAATCGGGTATCGTAAAATATTTGAACCGAGTGAAATTTTCAACCAAAAGTCAAACCACATTGAAAAGAGATATCTAGTGTAAATAAAATTATACCGTAAATAAATTGGTTATGCTCTACATTTATTAAAAAAAAAAATCGTGATAGGAAAAGGAAGAACAAAACAAAAAAGAAAAACAAAACAAGAATATAAGATGAAAGAATTTAATCGGAAATAAAAGTGTGAGAGAAAATGAAAATTTCGTATTACCAAGAGACTGTTAGGTTTGTCAGACTGAAATAGATTTGTAAGAGCAATAGTGTCGTAGGGTTTTCATAAAGAGAAAATGTGTGTTGAATAAAGAATTTTTTGTTCAATTAAAGCTTACATTAACGATTAAAGGACAGTTGTTCAAGTCATAGGTGGAAGTTTTAAAATTTTTCATTATGATGCAGCCAAGCTCTGTCTTCACATAATATATTCTGAGTTAAACCAAAACCATACCAAACATTCATATTTTTACCAATCTAAATTATTATTATTTTTTCAGAATTAAGATTGCTTTTTTCATCCGGTTTTTTCAAAACTTAAACAAAATTTTTTGGGTTTTCATATAGTTCACCTGATTCAAAAAACCAAAATTCACTAACCATCAGTAGGTTAATAATGTTTTCCACGAAAATAAATTAAAATTCTAAAAACATGCCCCGCAAAAACAATGGTGAATGATGTTTGCGGTGAATTTTTCAACGTATCTACCTATATCTACGAAATTTGCAGAATATAGTGCGGAAAAGAGGGGCTGTGATTAATTTTTTTATTCAAAAAACTTTTCACGTAGAATTTTTTCATTTGGAAAATTTTGTGTCGTCATTTTTGTTTTTGTTTTTACCATATAGTTTTTGATATATATATATATATATATATATATATATATATATATATAGATTTTTTATAATAAATTGCCGAAGTGCGTATAAAATATGCTCCGTTGAACTACGAGTAATCGAATAAAAATGTAATTTTTCATTTTGGTTGCGTTTTCCCGTTATACCTTTTTTTTACATTTTTCTTTACTCTATTTACTTCTTCTATTTGTTTTTCTTTTCTTTCCTTCATTTTCATTTACTTTCTTATCATGACTATTCCAAAGATTAAAGGCAATAATTCGGATAATACAATGTTGCTGGGTAATATTTTTGTTTTTTGTTCTTTGTGTTTCTATTACTTTCAGTACGTATATAGATGATATTGTAGCTGTATTTTTTATTGAATGTTGCCAGTACTATAAAACAATGTACAAATATAATAGATATTTTACAAAAGATTTATATATATATTTCAATAGAACTGTACAAAATATATACATACTGACATTAACGTTTAGGCATATTCATTTTGGAGGAATCTTTAGAATATTTGAACATATTATAACGGTACAATGCAAATTTCCCTACGGAAAATGTCAAAGTATCAATGAAACTTTCCACATCTTTTCCTTGATTTTGTTTTTTGATATTTTTGTTTTTTGTTCTGAGTAGCATAATAGATAATTTTGAAATATATAGAGGCATTAGGATGAATAAAGGTTAAAATAGGATTTTTCATTATAAAACTCCTCCATTTTTGTTTTTATTTAGTTTTAGGTCTTCTTTAATATTATAAAAAAAACAGAAAAAATAAAATTATCTACACTTTTGAGAGCATAAAAATAAATGTTTGCAAACCTGGGAATTGAAAGTATTTCATATTAATTTTAACAGTATAATATTATAGGCGATATACGTATGTATATGCGAATGTATATTAGCATCTATATGTAAGAAATGGGAATAATCACAAAAGATTTTAGCTTTTGTATAATCCAAAATGGTGTATTATTGTATTAAATAATAACCGTATGTAAATTATTTTAAGGGAAAATAAGTAAAGTGCAAAATACAAAAAAAAAAAATAAAGGAAATTATAGGGTTATTCCCCGTGGTTTTAACAGATTCGCCAGATTAACAGAATTTTTAAATGAATCTTGAAATACTCTCAGATACAGTGAGGTAAAATATATGGGTTTTTTTTGGGTAAACCTCACATTGTTCAAATTATTATATTGTAGGGAAATTAGTATTATAGTTTAATCTTTCTAAATTTGTTTCAAATAATTGGCTTTCTTACAAAGCCTTTTTGGTTTTCCCTATGCAACATGAAGTACAAGTTCAGAAAACCTAATATTGTAGAATTACTGAACAGAGATATGGGTAAAGGAAAATTTCTCCTCCGATCACCGCAGCCGGCCATGGTTTATTGAAGTTAGTTTTCACATATTCAATTTATACTATAACAGTTTGAAGAAAATACCTGGAAATATCACTCAGGGGCGTGAGTTTCCTAAAAGGTACTACCCAAACCATTTGTTTTTCTCTATTTGCACAGTTTATGCAAATAATACTTCACCGGACAATGCCCTGTGAATATAAATTAGTAATAGCACGAAACCGATTTTGGTTTATCCCCAACAACCCCAAAGAAAACTTTCTTGGGCAAGGTGGAAGGAACAACTTCGCATGATGACATCTTTCAGTAGCCTACCAGCAAAGATTCGATCCCTCTTCAAGCAGAACGTCAAGGTTGTCCCAAATGGCAGACATTTACAGTGCATAGACGGGAATGGGCCGCACAAATGGAATCCCAAATCCAAAATTTTATTTTAAAAATTATAAATGCCTAAATCACTTAAGTTTATCAAGTGTTCTATGTACTTGAATACTTGATATCTGTTTTTCAACGCAACAAATGACATAGTATTCATGAATATTTCTTAACGCGATTGAGTCATTCAGCTCATCATAATAAAAATAATTTACTTTAACGATTAGTGATTATAAACTAATAAAACTCTACCCAATTTCCATTTTTCATAATTAGTTAATTAATTTTTGTTTCAAAATGTCAATAACATTACTCAAAAAATTTAATAAATTCCAACATAGAAATATTTATAAATATAAGAAAATGTAATAGATAGCTATAATAAATCTTATTCGTCACAAATCACTTATTCATTCCCACTTTTATTAGATTTTAAACCACAAATTATTAACACATTTTTGTAAATCAATTTACCACAACCAAAATTTTAAGATTTTTTCTTTTTAATAGAAATTAGAAATGAAGAGGATCGCATAACCAAAAAAAAAACGGAAAAAACAAAGGCATGAAAATTTATTTTTTGGTTTTTCCTTTTGATTAATTATTTCTTCAGTCCATGATAATGGCACGTACATATAGATATTTTATATTTAGATATTCAAGTGATGTATTTTAATTTTAAATATTTCAAAAAGATTTAATGGAAATCTGTTTTTTTAATAATTTACATTTTTTCTTTTTAAATAAGTAACCTAAAAATATATTCAGGTCTATACTCTTTAATAATCCAATCCATTTTTTCTTACTTTTAATATTGTAACATGGAAAAGTCATCGAACACCGTTCTAGAAACCTTTTAAAATTAATATAATACAGTTAATTTGTAAGTTAATTGAAGAGTTTATAGAAATGCTTTAAATATGTAAACGACAGGGAAGACTGGGGGAAAAAGGAGCCATCCATGCGCCGGAGATGTGTACTAGCATTTTCACACTCGTTCTCATATTGTTTGTCGGAAATGCTTTCAGAAGCTGCATAAGGTCAAGTCGTCTTTGGAAAATCATGACAAGAGATTATTGGGTTGAGCAAGAATCAAAGAAGAATTCTCACCGGAGTCTTATGGGGGCATTACAAACTTATGGGTCATCTCAGTAGGCTGGACCTTCAAAATAAAGTCATTTGCAAATTCTGTGTGGAAGTTGAGCAGATCTTTGGGAGAATGTAATGCTCTCACCCGTAGGAGAGTGGAAATACCCTGACGAATTTTTCATCTTGAGGCATTGACACAATAAAGATTCATCTAAACCTTTAAAATTTGTGATTTCCCATATTTATAAAGCAAGTAGTATTCAAAAGGAATGTAAACAACACAAAATTTAATCAAATTCAATTCGTTATTAGTGGATTGTCCAATGAATTTTTAAATTTTAACCACCTTCTGCTTACTTCTATTTAAATTATTCTTTCCTTCTTATATACCTTTAAAATTCACTTTATTTAAATTTTTTCATTTTTAAATATTATAATCACTGTATATTAGCAAAAGGAATTGTAATTTGGAAGGGATGGATTTGACTATGTAAATAATAAATTGAAAAGTTTTTGAAAAGTCTATAATCAACCCTATCCGTACTTTTATTTATATTTAATCTTCATTTTATTTATTCATTAAAATAACAACACCGTTCTTATATTCGTATCTACCTAATAGGTTCTAATATTCTTTAAAATCCTTTACTTTCTACTGTTATACATAATGTATATAAGATTTATCAGTTCTCACCACTGTTATAATTATTTATTATAATAATATTGTTGTTCCTTAAAATGTTAATGTTGTTTTTGTTTTTCGATTCGTATCAAAGTTATGAATAAATCATTCATAATTAATGATTCGTTTCGGTTATGTTCGGGTTTTTCTTTTTACGAAAAAAAGGGTTTTAACTGATTATTTTTTTTTTCTTGTTGTTTTTTGGGGAATATTTTTTTTTGTGTTATAAAAAAGGCGTAAATTTCATGTTTTGTGGCTTGGTTTTTCTTCTTCTTCTTCTTCTTCAAAATTTCAATAAAATATCCAAAAAGTTTTTTTGAAAAATTTTAATATTATATTTTATTAATTAGAATTTTAATTTAAATAAAGGGAAAACAAGAAAAAGCAAATGGTTTGGTGAAATTATTTTTAGATTTATTTTTGAATATTTTGAGTACCAAAAATATAAATTCATTTGTAGGAGTATGTCATCCTTTTTTTTAATTCATATCTCATCCAATTGATTGAAGACCACTTATTTTGAAATGTATAACAGAAACAAAATCAAATTGGTGTTAAAGAGGGTATGATTTAGAATAATTTCGAAAAGTCGTAAGTTTCTGGATTATTACCGAAGCTATATAGTCATAGATAACCAATTATTTTGAACAAAACTGAAGCCTTCTTCAAAACTTTTGAAAATTTTATGAATTTTTAACTCTGCTGTAAGGACACTTTACTTATGTTTTCTTTTATTTTAAAATTTCAATTCAAATTTAATTTAAAATTATTATTTTTGTAAAATCTGAATGTTTGATGGTGAGATTTTAAAAATACAAAATCCTACATTGTTACCACAATTTCTCATTAAATTCAATAAAGTTTCCTCTCCTTTTTTAATAGGATATTATGAAATGAGTAACTATACCCTATACATACCCTATATATTATAACTAGTTTTACAATTACAAATTTAATGTAAGTATGTATAAGAGCTTATTAATGAGAAAATTCCATTGTGATATTGGGATAGGAAAATATTTGAAATATTTTCAAAGTTTTTGTTTTTGAATTAAATTTTTAATGAGATGAAATTTTTTTTTTTTTTTGCCTTCTGGAAATGATAAATTTAAAAATTTAAAAAATTCGAAAAATTTTTTGTTTTAAAATTTTGTAAAAGAACTTTTTTTATTTATTTTAAAAAAGTTTCACCATTTTTTTGTGTATACCAAATAACTTGGTTTTTATAATAATTTGCTAGAATTTGTTTTTTTTTTTTGCTTAAAATAATGTTGAATTTTAATAAAATTTGGTTTGTATTTTATATTGTATATTTTGTCCAAAATTCTAATTAAAGAGATGCAGTCGAGTAAAAAACAAATAACTTTAATCATAAAATATGAAAGAATGTCTTTGACAAATTGTTATACGTATTCGGCGTATTCTAATGAAAATAGTTAGTCAATATTAGGCCAACTCTATTAGCCAATAGTTGAATATAATTTTGCCGTTCCAAGATGTCGTTTACTGAATTCTGAATTGAACTGCCGAAAAGTAATGGATACTATCAACAAATTTCAGTTTAAGCCAGTCCACATTATTCTAGCTAATGGTCATATAACAAGGACTTTGTCCCTAAACGAAAAAAACAGATATCATGCTACATTTTATCATACCTATTCTCTTCACTGAAATCTTACTGAAACAACGTGTATACAATGAATTCTTTTAGAATGAAACCTTTTCGATATACTAGATTATTATATAAAGACTGCTTAAAAAAAATCGTCATTTTACGCTCACCTACTACCTAACATATTTACTTACTATTGCTTCTTACTTTGCATTCCTAGAATTGCTACCATTTAAATTTGTTGTGTCGCTAAAAATTGTTTCATTGTATAGTTCGAATCTGATGATTAGCGCCATTCAAAATGTTTTCCATTGTTCTGTTCAAATTTCGACTATTTGGGGTTTAAACTTATTCTATTGTCAAACCATTGCCACGTTGTCAAACTTGTTTTTTTGTTTTGCTCGAACTTGCTTATATTAAGTCTTGTAGACGTCAACTAAAAATTTTATTTTAAACATAAATGTGTGGTACGTTACTCAAATTTGTTCAATTGTGTAATTTAAACTTGTTCCATTGTGCCATTCAAACTTGTTCCATTGTACCATTCAAACCTGTTCCATCGTAGCATTCAAACTTGTTCCATTGTGACGTTCAAACTTGTACTATTATACTACTTCAAACTAGTTGATTTAAGTTATGAAGTTTTAAACAAGAAATTTTGTTATCTGGTTACATAAATGTGTGGTAATAAAACAAAATGGATGTGTAATTTTTATAGGGTAACATTATCATACAAATGCAATTACAATCAACTAAATTTTGTAAGTATTTGCATATTTCTTTAAATAGCTCTTTGTTCTTTAGTCTAAGCTAAATTTGAATTATTAAGAATTCCCCTAAAAATTATTACAATTTAAAAAAAACCGAATTCATTAAAAAATAAGAATTAAAAAAAAAAAAAATATGCAATATTTTTTTATGACGATTAATTTTTTTTTTCCATTCTGTTTTCATTTAACTCCTTTATCCTTTTGCATATAATTTTATGGCTTTTGACGTAAAATTCATAAATGAAATAACGTTTTAATAAAAAATAAAAAAAAATAATAAAATAAAAATAAAAAGCTTAAATTACAAAGGAACACAAGGAAAAAAATTACAAAAAAAAAAAATATGAATTTCATTTTCATCAATCTCTTCATAAAAGTACAATAACCTTGGCTTTTTATTATTCTTCGTTATATTAAAAGTAAAATCAGCATGATTTCATTATTTTTTTTATTTTCTTTTATTGTGTGTATGTATTTGGTATATATTACCATTCATGAATATATATATACATACATAATATGATCTGATATGTGGGCTTATATCACATACAAGCGCTTTATATATGTAGGTGTGTAGGTACAATAAATTCTATCGTGATTTGATCCAAAATCGTTCCAAACATCACGAATTATATTAAAAACCAACTAATTTTCATTTTTTTTGTTTTGTTCCTCCTCAGTTCCCCATTTGGGGTTTTTATTTTACAGTATCATAAAAAAAAAAGAATAAAATAAAATAAAATTATTTGGTTTGGGTTTATAAACTCGACAAACATTTTGTTTTTGACAAAAGTTTATAATTTGTTGATGGTACGATTATAAATTTTGACTGATTTGTGGCTGTTTAATTGGTGTCCTGGTGTTTTGAATTAAAATATCGAAATCGAATTTTATGTTTAAGAAAAGTTTAGCATTACCGCGGCTTAATTCTGGCGAACTTAACCCGGTCTGTATCTTATACTTAATTTGAATTCCTCAGTTAAAAAAAGTTCTTAGTTTTGGCGGGTTGAGCCTTAGACGGCTGTATGAATTCTAGTACTGGCTGTATGATTTCTCATTCTGGTTTACGAGCCGGGCACTCTTAAATGTTATTTGAACAAATTTTTATTTTATTATTAATATTTGAAATGGACACGACTCAATGTTGGTTTGCCGACTTTTCACATCACATTTTTAATTTTATCTCTATACTTTCTTTTTCGTTTTTTTTGTGAATCCTTTGGTAATTATTTTTGTATGTAAAAGGACATAATGAATTCCTGTTTTTTTTTTGGTTATTTTTATACATTCTCTTTGAATATGTAATCGAATTTTTTTTATTTTAAGGCTTATATTTTGGTTATTTTTAAAGAAGTATACTTTTTTCGGAATTTTCATGAACACTGAGAGAAATTTTTAAAAAAAAATTTATTTTAACACTGTTGAGGCATTATGCTTAAGATACTAATACAAATTTTAGTCTGAAGTATTGAGGCAACTTCATTTGTGTATAGTTTGCGAATAAAAAGCAGCTGTTAATGTCACCATATTACAAAATTGGTTGATTTAAACAAGGAAAAAACCAAAGAATTAACTGGTTCTTAAAGTTAACTTGGTTTGGTTTTTAAATGCCCTGATATGCATTTTATAATTCTTAATATTATGTCTTTGCTGCATTATTGTTCTATTTGTTTTACTTAGTGTCAGTTTAAATTTTTGAAAACATAGTGGAACAGATCAATAATTTGACCTTAGTTTATTGACTGAACATCATTCTATCCATACAATCGCATAATATGATTGGATATATTCTACTGTCATCATGACATTTAAAGCACAATTCCCCCAATAATTTTGCTTCAATATTTCTTTCCGTGTACTTCGTACGTGTGTATATATTGATACTATTAAATAAAATTATAGCCATAATTTTATTCATTTTCCGTTAGTCCTTTTCTAAAAATTTTTATTCAAATAAAAAAGGCTAACAAAGAGACAGAAAAAAAAATAATAATAATGAGAATCTTGATTTTGAATAAAGTATATAGATAGAATACACATGAACGGGGGAAAAAAAATAAAATATTTTCGACCTTAGATTTTTTTTATGAGTTTTCCTACATATTATAAAACAAAATAATTCACGCCATGACAAAAAAAAATTGTGGTTTTAAAATGAAAGAAAAAAAAAAATTAAAAACCCCTCGGAAAATAACAACGTAGAAAAAATTATCATAAAATGTGACCCAGATTTCTATTGTGTTTCGTATATAAGTATTAGAAAGGAAACTAGGGATTGTCTAAATGGGTATCCTTCTTTTTATTTCTGTTCTGGTTCGTATTTATACCAGTTGTATAGAACTCTAAATCTATCTCTCAATAAATTTCCTTTATTTCATTTTATTTTTTTTTGGTCTGTTTTTGTTTGGCTCTCCAAATTAATATCTTTGACGGTTGTGGTTAATCTGATTATTCATTAATTATGTGTATATTAGAGGGATCTCGGTCATTTGATTTGTTTTAATTTTGGGTTTTTTTTTTGATTATTATTTTTTTACGCTGTTCTTCTGATTATTTAAAATTTATCAATTTTTATTAAGGGTTTTTTTGGGTGTTGAATATGGTGATATTGTTGGAAAATTATTTACCTTTTGGTCTTTCGATTTTTGTGTCCTACATAAATTTTGTATGTACAAACCCAATTTTTCGTATATTTTGTTAATAAAATAACTTAATTTCTCTTGTTTTTGTCTATCTTTATTATTATTTTAAAGGTTTGACACTTTGTTTTTTTTTTTTGTTTATTGTATTTTATTATTAAATTAATATAGAGGTTTCTTGTGTGTATAATGTGCTGATAAAAAATGGGACCAGAAAAAAAAAAATTTACATGTTTACATAAAAATATGATGTTTATATTTGGGTATGAATTGATGTACATTTAGGGTTTTGTTTGGATTTTGCTGGCAGGGAGGTTTTTGGCAAAAAAAATTCTAAAAATATTTACATTGAAACAAAATTGTCAAATTTAAATAGCACTTTTTCGAAAATATTTCACAAAGTAATGATTTAAAGGAAGTAAGTTGCTGAATAATTTTAACTATTACATAAAATATATAATATGAAAACACATAGGAATTATGACTTATCTAGTAGGGACGTGGAAGTGAAGAATATAGCTCAAACGGATTTATTCCGATATGACTTTTAAAAAGCAGGATATCAGAAGTATTTGGCTTTTCGGAGGCTAAAATCATCAAAATTCTAAAAAAGCATAAATTTTGAGTTAGGCCCTGGTAAACCGAAAAATTCATCGTTTTCATTGATGGTTCTAAGACATTTAGTTGAACTAAACTAAGAACATATTAGTATTTAAGTATTGTTAGCATTTAAGATTGCATATTATAGCTAACAGACGGGCAAATTACAGTAATGTATTTAAGCCTGAGAAATTTGTAATGAACAGAGCTGTGAAACTGCCAGGAAGGAGATTTTTGTGAACAAGAGAGTAGCTTTTTGGTAGCTTTGACTTTTGTATTATCCAGTCAGACCAGGCGAGTGGCGCAGGGTGATTTAACCAAGTCTATAATGGCGATTTAGAGCAAGTCTGGAATATTTCCCTTTTCTTATACCTTGACGGGCTAGTAATTAACAAAAGCGGCAATTCTATCTCAAAATCTATAGATTGATATAGAATAATCAACTTATATTGATAAATAAATATTATATTCGAACCCATATCACAGAACGCATGTATGTGAAATCCATGTTGATATCTGAGTGGTTTTTTCGGTCTCCATAAAAGAACAAGTTTTTTAATAGGGTTATTGCCTGAAATTTCATACAATTATAATATAAAATTGTCATTTATATTACTTGAACAAAAATTCTACATTAACAACAAGATTTTCATAAATTACTTTCTTCATTTAAATAAAAAAAATAATAAGTTTAAAAACATTTTAATTTTTACATAAAATATTAATGTTACAATTTATTTTACACTCCGTTACAATTTTACAAAAATTGAAATAATTTAAATGTACCTATGTAAATTTGTGTGTATAAATTTAGAATTTATGCAAGCGCTATACATAAATTTGTTCCACGGTGCTGCCACACATTATATCTAATTTATATAATGATATCAGTTACCGCCGCATATCTACATTATTTTCTTAAAAATTGTAATATTTTTAAAAGGATGGTGTATGGGGTATAAAAAAATAAATATGTATAAGAAAAAATCAAGAAGCATTGAAATTGTAAAATTTTTCTTTTTTTTTCTCTTTTTGTTTTTAATCCACAAATGTGTACCATTTTATGACAAGTACTTTATCAAGTGATATGCTCTTAAAAACAGAAACATACGACGACTTTTTTCATTTGCCCTATTTTAGAATATTAACGTAATCTATGGGTATGTATGTTGATATAGGTGTATAAATGAAAATATTATAAATTTTTTTTACAAAACGACACCAAACTGTAACTTTAGATTTTCTCTAATAAGAAATGAGTGTACACCTACAGCGTACATAAGAATTATTTCTTGCCATCAATACATCCTTCGAATTATGCATATTTCGTGTTTTTTTCATCTTGCTTGCCATTTTAATTCTCTTTTTTGTAAATTTAAATTTTACATTTTTTTTTAATGTTTGCCACATTAATAAATCTTGAGAAAAACACGAAAAATAAAATGAACAGCAAAAAAACAACAAAAACTTCCCCAGCAAATATAAAATTTAAGTGACTGTAAATGTTGTATTTTATTTTTCTTTTATTTTCATTACATACAAATATATTATAGTGGTTCGTACCATATATAGCAGGTAAAATAAACACACCTATGCATTTCTTACATTAGATTGTGTATTAAAAACAATTCCCATGACTGATGTTCTTAGGAAGTTGTTAAAAAATATTGTAGCAACAAAAGTACTCAGTACAAGCAAGCGAACAAGCAACCAAGTTATAGTAAGTTAAAATTATTATTAAAGTTAACAGTTAAAGAGAAAACAACAAAAAATATTAATACTCGTAACATTGAGAGAAAAATTTTTATTATATTTTATTTTACCACCCGCTTACCAAAAAAATAAAATGAAAAACTGATTGTTAAAACCACCCAAGTTCCCTTGCAAATATTAAAGCTCAAATAAATTAGAAAAGTTAAAAAGCATATTTTAATGTTTTTTTTCTCTTGTATGGATCTCGAACCATAAAAATCATTAGAGTACTTTTAAGTAAATAATTTTCATTTCAGTATTGTGTTGCTCTTATTATTTTGATTTTGAATAAATACCATGTTATATAGATACATACATACATATACCTGAATATTTGTATAGATTTTTTATTATTTTCTCTGTGCTCATTTTAATTTTTTTCCATAATGAAAATGACAATAAAATAAAAAAAAACAACAAAATAGCAATAAAAGAGAACACGAATACAAGAATAAATTAAACTTATATTTGAAAAGTTTGAGAAAAAAATTTCCGAAAGTTGGTGAGCCGCGTGGGAGAGAGGAGTCGAAGGAAAGAGGAGGTTGAGAAGTGACGCCGTCATGGAGTGAGGAGCCGTTGAATCCAGGAATTTTTACCTACTTCTAAATATCCTGTAGCAATGTAGAAGCTTTACGATTGAAATGAATGATAAATAAAAATGAAAAAAAGCTTCACAAAACCTTGGTTCAAGTGTGGGTTACGCTGCCTGATCTAAAATCGAGTTTGGTCCTCTATTAGGTTTATATGGTATCTGAATATATGCGAACTTTATTCTCACAAAATAGTTCGACGCTATTGACGTTCTAATTGACTCAGATGACATGTAATGCGGTCTGCAGCGATCTAACCATGCTTGATATCAGTAACTAGAGTTAGTCATCAGTTTTTGGATATCAGGGGAAAAAACAATGTTTCTCTGGTACATCTAAGCGCCGTATAGCAGCATACATCAGGGATGGTATGTCCCCAGAGGAAGCTCGCAGATATTAGAAGGGAAAGCTCCTTCCCTTATATAGAGGGAGCTTTTGACAACACTCCATATCATGTCATTTATGAGTTGAAAAACGTTGCACAAACGAGGGATTGATGCGACGACGAGCAGATGGGTCAATCGGATGCTACAGAATAGGATTATTAAGTCCACCATAGCTGACGATACACTTTTCTTCTCCACTACGTGGAGATGAAAAGTGCTACTACCGCGGCACGTGTCTGGGGTTACGCCGATGATGTGGCCTTCGTCATACGGGGCAATTTTGGGAGCACTATTTCTGATCTTCTACAGCAAAATTTACGTGTTGTGGAAAGGTGGTGAGAAGGCGTTTAGTTAAATATAAATCTCATCAAGAGCACTTTGGTTGCCTTCACCAGAAGCAGGGATAAATTAACGAGCCAATTCTGTTTCGTGAACGTATTAGTTACTCTAGGAAGGTGAAGTATCTGAGGGTAACCCTGGATGGTCGCCTCTCCTGGAATACCCATATCGGGAGGGCTACGGCGGCCTTATGGACGTGTAGGAGCTTCATCTGTGGAACCTGGGGGGTCAGTCCCAGGATAGCACTGTGACTATATACGGCCCTTGCTAGGCCCATCGTCACCTACGCGTCGATTGTATGGTGCCGTAAGGCAGAGCAAGCGGGTGTGCGGGCCAAGCTGGAAAGGCTGCAGAGACTGGGCGGCTGGGAGTGACCGGGGCAATGCGGACGGCTCCTACCGTTGCGTTGGAGGTGATGATTGGGTTGCCACCACTACACTTTCATATAATGAAGGAAACTCGGCTAGTGACTTACCAACTTCTTTCTGGCGAGGACAAGGAGAAAGATGGCCCACAGGACTCACAGAGACTTCGGTGAGAGCGATCCGATTCTAAGAATAACCATGTCGGATGCCTGCCTGCCGCGGTACAACTTCGTCCGCAAGTACAGGGTTCTGCTTTTCGATCGATGGACGTGGGATCGGGGTGGCCCAATACTTGAGTCGAGTTAGAGCGTGCGGTGTGCAAACAGGTCCAAAACGGAGTCGGGTGTAGGTTCGGGTATATATGGTGTCCGCCCGCAAGGGCCGTATATGCGACCCTTGACACGTATTGCACGGTGTTCGAAGCAGAAATACATGCAAGAGAAATCTGTCTGAGAGTTAATTTAGAAAGGGGGTATAAAAACTGTACCATCTATGTGTTTTTGGACAGCAGGGCGCTGTTTTGTTGGCGCTTCATTCGGCTCAAATTAAAACCAAGCTGGTATAGGCTCGCCTGCCTGTTCGTGGCGGAATGCGGCCTACACGGTCGAGGTACGAATGGGTGTTGTCATGCGAAGGTGTTTCTTTCGGCGTGCTCCAGCGGTTTTACTTTTTACAAAAATATTGTAAGAATATTTCCAAAATATAGAACAGAAATGATTTTTTAAATGTTTTATAAGAAAACAATTCTTCCACCAAACTTGTTTCTAATCTAAATTCGATTCCTTTTTGAAAAGTTTTTAAATATTATACATGAAATTCATTTTAAACTTATTATTTCCAATTTCGTATATCTACCTTTTTCAATATTATCAGTTTTCTTATTACAAATTCTCTTATTTATACAGCATTTACTATATTTGCACACTCATAAATACATTACCTAAACTTCGTATTTAAAGCACGTCTTTATATTTTAAAATGTACCTACTTAAAAAAAACTAAAAGATACAAATGGCACAAATTGTAAAAAATCATACAAAAATCGAAGAAAATGTAAAAAATTCTTTGGCAATAAAGTTAAGTTGTTTCTATTCTAAGATTCTTTTTAAAACTTTTTGCATACTAAAACTTAAACACTTAAGTTTCACACTTTCAAAATATAAAATTAAATTTGGCACGTACCTATAGTTATGAAACAAACAAGCAACTAAAACAAAAAATCTCAATAAAGAAAATTTTGCTTACTTGACTTGACTGAAAAATTTTTTAATTTTTAAATATCAAAAATTCCAAGTTTTGAAATTGTTTTAAATAAAAAATATCGAGAAAAATATTATTATCGGTCTTTTCTATTGAATGAGTTTTTTAACATTTATATACATTTTAGCACCAAATGATAAAGCATCATATCCGGGGCCTAATGACTACATGCGGACGTAGTCTCTGGGTATTGTATTCGTGCAGGGTATTGAAATTTTGCTCATGTATATGAGGCCGAAAATTACAAGGCATCCTAAATTTAAGTCAAGGTGCAGACGGCGAATGATTTTGATTGTCCAGAGATTGTGGGAGGCCGGAACTGTTGCATTGTACTCCACTGTAATTCTATTACCTATACTAGAATCCGCTTTGATGAATCTTACCTTACCGAATTTTATCTTTTCACAATTTTACAAATATTTTTTTTCCACCGGAAAATTAAGGCTCTTAGGCTATTCTCATGTCAACTTATACGATCTTTTGTGATTCCCATCCCCGCCTACATTAGTAATATATCTAGACCCCTGACAAATTGTTGTATAACGAGACTTCATTTAAACATCATAAAACCCCTTCCGAAGAATCTCAGCTGTATGCAAGCCACCGCCGCGTATTCATACAGTAAGTACTCCATCGTTCCGTCCTTTTCCAGACAGATACGATAAACCCTGCCCTCCGACATGCCTAGCCTTTTCAAACCGACAATCGGCAGGCAGTATTCAGTGAGCTCAGCCACTTATATCCTCCGATCTAGACAATCAAGTGTGGCCAATTCCCACCCCTAAAGGAGTTCCAAGGAAGACATAAATTTTTTGTGCGATTGAAAAGTCCGGGCAATTGTCTACAAATACTTACCATAAATTTATGTTCCAACAAAATACCCAAAAATAAACTAAAGTTAAGTAAAACTTTAAAAATTAAATTTTGTGACAAAAATTAAATTTTTTCATATGATGCGCTGCAATTTCCTATCATTATAAATAATTTAAAAAATAAACAAAAAAACACACAATAATAATGGTAACAACTCTACATTAGTACTTGTAATTACTGTTTCGACACTAATGTACTCGCATAATTTCATGTACTTTTATACTTCATATAACAATTTTGTTTTTTCTGTTTTTGTTTTTCTGTGTTCTATGTAAGAGAATCAGTAGCTCAGTCAGTAAAACTGAGTTAATGCTCTCTTTTCTTTATGTGTAAATTATTTTTGAAATGAAAAGCATAACTTTTATAATTTAATTTTCTTTGTTTTATTTAAATTGTCCTCGTTGTTGTTTTGCTTGTGTTATGTCATGCATGCGTTATACACAAATATCACAATAACATTTTCACATTATAAATGCTATTTACTTGAGTTAGCGTTATATACTTTAGTATAATAAAATAAAAAATTTTACGTAATATTTCGTAGATAATTTTTATGATAACTTTGGCGTCATTTATGTTGCCAATTGTTGTATATTTGTAAAAGTTTTTCCTCCATTTTATTTAAAATGCAAGTATAAATTTAAAATGTAAAAGTTTTCATTTTTTTTTTTTTTTTGTAATATTAAAAGTGAACAATTTTTTATTCGGTAAATATAAAATATTTGACTTCTATTTTTGACTTTTCAAACGAATAATGTTATACCTAAACATATATGTAAATGTAAAGGTATAAAACAGGTAGAAAAAATATTTTTGCAAAATTTAACGTACTTTTATTTACGTATACTTATTTTGGTTGTTAACATTACTTGTAAATAGTTGTGTATATATTAGTATAACAAGTTGTATATATTAGTATAACAGTTGAAAAAATAAACGTACCTGATGTATAAAATGATTTTAGCGAATTAAATTAGAAAACTTTTTTAGAATGAGAATTGCATCTTGCTGTTGTTGTTGTTCTTTTCTATATCTGCAAAATGTAAATAAACAAATTTTAATTATTATAAAATTAATTAGATTTTTATTTTTTGTTATTCAATTTCTGACAATTAAATTAGAGATATCAGAGAAACGACTGAAGAACAGTAAAAAGAATTTTTAAAGTGAAAATGAAATAAATAACACAAGTTTTATTAAACAAAATTAAATTTAATAAAAAAATTTTTGTTATTTTCAAGTTTAGATATTTTATTAGCAAGTAATTGGTTTAAGTTATACGAAAAGAAAATATTTATTTTGATGATGATATACAAAATTTGTTCAAAACTTTATTTTGTTATTTACTCTACATTATTAATTAAAGTTAATGTTATTTTTTTCGTTAGAGTTTGAAAATAAAAATGACAATTTTTAATGGGAATATGCACATCTGAAGCATATTTCATGAAATTGGCAAGCATTTTGCAAATGAGAACGCTCTTTTCCCATCCCAGAGCTCATATAAAATTATAAACATCCTGTTCTGGTTGAGAAAATCGATTGTAATCAGGAGATATTTATGAAACAAACTTTGAACTCTAAGGCTTCGAATTTAAATTTTACAAGAAAAAAATCAATTTACACCTTGATATTTCGAAATCTGTTGGGATTACTGCTTAAGTTACAGAGATTTTATTTATACTTAAGAGTCTAAATAACTGTACGCAGCAGCGCATTCAGAAAGAGAATATAAAAGCGTCAGTCCAAATCCGGAACACATTTCTTCCTTTCAAATCTGTATAAGCTCCTTTTTAACATATTTTCTTATATTTAAAATAATTTAAACTTCAATATTAAAGGATACGACCGTATTAATTCATTAATCTTCTCTTAATCCAAAATCAAATGCTTCCTCTCCTCTCTCTCTTACAATATAATAGAAGGAAACATCTTTAAAAATGAAAACCCCTTAAGTAGAAATTATATAATAATACAATATAATTTAAATTATTTTCCATAAGGGCATAATACAAAAAAAAAAGAAAGAAAAGCGACCATTCTTTTGATTTCAAATTGAATTATGCAAATTTTTTTTTTTTTTTTTTTTTGAAAAACAATATTGCTTCATTTCCGCTTTCTTTCCTTTTTGTTGTTTCTTATTTTCCATCAGTTCACAACAAATTTCTAATATCCTTTATGAATATCCTTTGTTCAAAATTAAAGTAAAAAAATGAGAAAAGAAAACATTGAAAAAAAAAAACAGCGAAAAGAAATTATCAAAAGTAAATTAAGCAAAAATATAAACTTTTCCTCATCAATAGGTGGGATCAATTTAGGAATTTTCCTCTACTTTTACATTCAATCTACTTATATATTGTGTATATTATATATGGTGCTTGGTATATTGGTTGTGCTTTAAGTTGGATGTCCTTTTTTTTTCTCTTTTTGGCAATTGTGACACAATAAATCAATTTTCATTCATTCTATAAACCTGAATATCCTTCAGGTGAAATTTAATTTTCAAAACAAAAATCGATCTATGTATGAGTGTGTGTTTGTGTATATTTTTACACTTTTCAATATATTTTGTTAAATTAATGTATTGAACGGAAAGAAAAGTTAATAATTTTACTAAAAAAAAATTGTATATGTAAGAGTATTTGTGTATTGAATACAGATGTGTAAATTATACAAAATTTTATCTAGAATGCAAAAGAGATGAAAAAAATATTAAATTTCATTTCGGTTAAAGTTGAGAATTTTATTGGTATACCGTTATGTTGGAACACAAACCCGAAAGTACGTAATTAAGTACCGAAACGAAACGATCAACCAATATTGAAAATCTTCTCTTGCAGATCAGCTCTGCATAATCCATAGGGAATTCTTGTGATTTACTCTGCCTTCCCATATATTCATTATTTCAAATAATCAATTTCTTCTCGTATTCCAATTAACTGGCCAATGTTTTGCCACGAAACTGGTAATCATTTCCACAAACTTTCTTATGATGAAACTCTTCTGGATCATAATATTTCGGAGGGTTGTTAAAACATCCGGAAAGTTAGCTTTTTCCGCAATATTATTTTTAATTAAATAAATATGTTCAACACGGAATTCATCGCAAATTCTCAACACATTGTTATTTTAATGGTATATATTGAATTCAACCTATTCCTGACTAAATTTTTTCAAATCTAAAGATTAATAATCAAAAGTATAATCAAACAACTTTGCACAGTTCAAATACTGGACGAATATAAGCAAAAATCCATGAGCACATGATAATGTTGCAATTCGAATTGTGAAGAATTTGATTCGTGATTTTAGATCACTTATTGTAACAAAAATATTAATTTAACAACACTTTAATATGGTCCGATCTCTAATAACAAACTTCCAAAAAAAAAAAAACAGAATGAAAACAGAAAAAAAATAACGAAACAATTTGCATAGGAAATAAATTTTCTAAAGATAAAGAAAAAAATAAAATAAAATAAAGAAGAAAAAATATTCGAAATTTACAATTGACTTCACAGGATAATATGAGAAAGGACTTTACAGTTTTATATATTACTATATATTTGAATATTATGATGTGTGAGTGTATACAATACATATATATACATACATACAATTATACAAATATTTTATTTTTTTTTGTTCATTCCTGACAGGACACATTAATAAAGTAAAGAGAAAAATCGAGATTTACGTTATATTGAAAATATATAAAACAAAATATATGGGTATAAATAACATCATATATTTGTGTATATATACGTATATACTTGTGCAGTATAAGAAGGATACATTTAATTTTTATAGTATATAAAAAAAATATTCTTATAATGAAATATAACCTTCTTGTATAAACTGCTGTTGTTGTTTAAGTTCCATAGGGTGAATATTTCATTTAATACTTTTTTTATAATAAAAAATAAAATAAAAAAAAATCATTAAAAAAAATCAGCAGGTAAAAAAAGCAGGTAAATATTTTTTTCTACCTTAATTTTTTTTGTTATTATTATTTTGATGATTTTTTGTTTAAAATTTATAGTATTATATTTCCTGTTAAATACATTCGAGAAATGTATTGAAATGATAGGAACTAAAAGGAGCAACAGCAATAGAACAAAAAATCAGAAATTCTAAATTTGGAAAACATAATATATATAGGAAGACGGAAGGAAAATTTGAGGAAGAAGAAAGAAGATGTATAAAAGGGATTCAAAATAAAAAAACAAGAAACACAATCGTTAATATGGGTGTTAAGAAAACTGGATGACTTTTAAATTTAAATAATACTAATGCATACGCCATATATCCCATATATACCGTATATATACCATATATATACCGTATATATATCGTATATACCGTATATATATCCCATATATACCATGATTATAATGTATATATACCGTATATACCGTATATATATCCCATATATACCATGATTATAATGTATATATACCGTATATACCGTATATATATCCCATATATATCGTATATATACCATATATATACCGGCTATATATACATTGTGTTTGGTACCATCGTATATATACCATATATATACCGGGTATATATGCTATCAATTACGAGCCCCTCATGTTAATTTCTGCATGTATATATAAATCTTAAAATGCATTGTACTCGTAATATATTCAGATTCGGTACGGTGACTTAAGGTTAATTTCTTGCACAATAAAAAAATATTACCCACACATATATACCATAATTTACAGGAAAGGGAAGAAGTGCTTATATTTGAACTTAGTTTTACAAAATATTCTTTCTAGATTGGTAGTTGGTACATGACCATAATATATGAGTAATATACTCTTCATTTGTAATAAATAATAGAAAACCAATTGTTATATACAATTATAGTAAAAAAATTAATATATATGTATGTTTGTGGCACACGTATTTATTCTATATATAGAAAAAAGTCAAAATAGAGTCAGAGACTTTAGGGAAATTATAAATGAATGAAATAGTAGCTAAAAAGTTATTATATACGGTTTGGAACTGTTATATTGTTATATGTATAACAGTTCCAAAGGCTATAAGCAAAAAAAAAAATGTTGATAAATAAAAAACATACTTAGAATGATGAGTTTTCAGATTTCTTATGAGATTTCCATTTTCTTTCTGCTTTTTTCCTTTCATTAAATTTTTTTATATTTAATGTATGCTTTTGTTGAGGAAAAAAATAATAATATTAAAAAATCAAAACAGGAAAAAAAAATTATTTTAAAGGCAAAATGAGAAAACGACTGAACAAGAAAATGAAAATACGAGTTTAACTTTTTAATAATTCTGAATTATATACACACAAACAACTATGATATATACACAAGTAGATATTATAATATACGCCTATTTTTCACAAATATACTTATTTTCCTAATATTATATTAAAAGAGTGCCTATTTCTCTTATACCTTGAATGACAGGATAATATTTCAAATGAAGTCTTATGGAAATAATAAGAATTAAAATAAAAATACAGTAAATTCAATTTAATTTGTTATACAAGGTGTTTTCTGGCATTTACCAATTATTTAAGACAAAAATTTTGTTCATTGAAGTTTACTCTTCTCTGCTCCAAATCATGGAATTCCACATGTATAAGTTTTGTGAAAATGGCACCGAATATTACCCACAATCATGATCATGCCAGACAATTAATGCAAGACTGTGGAGTTTCATGATTCGGAACGTTGAATCCCTTCGGAGCTATCCACTGATTTATTGGAAAGTTGTCTTGCGAAACTCTTTGAACTGGTTAAGCGCATTGAGCTTTTAAAGTGCAGAAATAGGATGTCAAAATTTTTGTGATTCCCAGAACATGAAGAAATAGGACGGACGGCCGATGCATTGGAAAAGCCCTGATTTCAGAAAACTAAAAAAAATGGTGGTGATGAAGTCTTTATTAAAAATAAATTGAGAGTTTTCAATGGATTCATGTAGAAACAATTCACACTTGAATAACACGTTAGAAAGCTTGATCAAAATAGTTGAAGTAATTGCAGTTTGCTTCAAGGCAGTGATTAAACTTGAATATATGGAACCAATGGTACAATAGTTATGGCGCCGTTTCTTTAACTAATCGGTTTCGGGTTCAAATACTAATTAATAATATTAACTCTAAATAAATACGCCTGCTTAAGAAATTGATTTATGAAATTAAAGTCTAGTGGAAGCCCTATGCTCCCAAGTTCAACAAAAAATATATTTTTGAGGTACGTCCATGTCCCATTCGTATTCGAGTGGAGGAGTGGATGGTGAGAAAAGGAGTAGGGACTCTGACGAATCACAATTGGAAATGAAAAATTTTACAAAGGATTATACAGTCATTATAAAGGTATTTCCGAGTATTTCAAATTTTGAAATACCTTGTACTTAGAAAACTACAATGCATAATGGCAATTAATACAATATTACTTCAGAAATAGAATGTTAACATTATACATTTGTACAATATACAAGAAATAAATTAAGAAAAATTTAAAAGTAGGTCATTATTTTGTAAAATAAGATGGAGACTGAAAATTTTGCTTTTGGCATTCCTAAATGTTATTAAAGGTACAACGTGTCTATATTGTATTCATTAAAAATTTACAGGTTACTTTAAATAACCCCGAATTCACATGTGTATACACAAATTATTACGATTTTTGTTTTGTATTAAAGTCACAATCATACAAGATTTGTACTAAAAATTTTAACTCACATTTAATTTAAGAAAATTTCGTCTTTATTTTTAAAAATTAAAGATTATTTAGCAAGAAAAAAAATATTTTTGAAAGTTATTTTTAAAATTTTTTTTTGCTCTGATTCAGAGGAAATGATGTTTCCCTTTTTCATTCTGCCTGCTTCTTTTTTTCTTTCTGGTTCCGGATAAGGTACAAAATGGGTGAATGTTGAATTTTTATAAGATGATCATTTGCTTGGTTGCCTTTTGTTTTTTTGCTTTTTCTGTTTTTTTTTTTTGGAACAAATATGTCAGTTTTGATTTATGAAGTCATTATTGACATTTATATATATAGATATAGATGTAATAAACGGAATGTAACGGTAAAAATAATAATCTACACATTTCTCTCACATAATATTTTTATTTTTGTTTTATTTTTAATTCCAATGCTTACATTTTGTTATGACATTTGAAAAATTTTTCTTATCAACATTTTTTCCATCTTTTATGAGTGTAGAAGAGCAACATTTGCTCATATACCATAAATATTTTGTGTACGATGTTCGAATGCTGGTGTGTTGGTAGGTATAGTGTATATAAATATTTAAGAGAATATAAACTTCATAAAAATTTATGTTTCAATTAAATATGAAAAATTGACAATTAGTTGAAAAAATTTATTTTAAGAAGAAATTAATTTAATTTTTAAATGACTCGTAACTTATGAGTAAATAAATTTTTGGAATGGGATCTTCCTTTTCATAAAGAATTATTTTATATTTTGAGATTTAATTTCCTTACTTAAATTAATATTATTTTGTATATTTGGTAGTTTGTTTTTTTTACAACAATTAATGTGTTTTTCTTATTGTAACAGGCGACTTGATTAATGAGTTTTATCTTGGTTAATAGACAGTAACAGATAACTTGGTTATTTTTCCATAAAAAAATTAAGCAAATATGCAGAATATTACAAAAAGTAAAAATATTTATAAATATTTAAAAGGCCCTTCAAAATTTTAATAGTGCAAAAAGGACGCCATTGTGCGTATTTACACAAACAAAAATTTTAAATTTCTAATTACAGGTAAGACGTCTAAAATATTTCTTTCATAATTAGGCACTTTGTTTAAATTATGCACACAATTATAGAATTTTCAAAAGTTAGATGAAAAGCTCCATATAAAAACATCTTCTGTTAATGTAAACAATATGCCCCTAAAAATATGCAATTTTTTATATTTCCCACGGTCTTGTACTGAGTAAATTAAATTTATTAGCTTAAATTTGTCTTTTTAGACCATGTGAAAGCAATTCTGTATAACAATATTGGAAATAAATTTGTCTTTTTCATTTACTATAGGTAAAATACTTGGGTGTTTCATCTATTTGATCTAGAATTGCCCATTATTGGTAATAGCGATATTAGTTTTCACTTAAAAATTTAAAAAAAATTTAAAAAAATTTTCTTACTCACAATTTTTACTTATATACGAAAATAGAAAAGCTCAAAAAATTTCTTCCAAAAATTTCGTAAAAGATTGTCAAAAATTTCTACACAAGATCTTTAAAAAAAAAAAACGAAGATAATTTATAAAATAAGATTTAATATTATTTTGAATTAAATATAACTGAATTGTGAAGAAACTGAATAAGAAGCGAAGTGACAACAAAAGAAAAAATAAAGAGGCAATTCTTTGTTACACCCCTTTAATTATCCTAAATAAGCACGCAATTACACCATTTAAAAATGTATACATAGTTATAAATATAAAGATTCGACACAATAAACTAAATTTATTCTGTTATACTCCTTATATAATGATAAAATAATTATAAATAAATGTAGGTATATATATGTATAATTAAATATACATTTATATATTAAATTTGAACTGAACACCTCCTTAGGTAAACTAAACTAAATTATATTATAAATAAAGAATTCATGAAGTTTTGTTTTTTATTAAAATTAAAATTAAGCAATTGATGCTTAAATTATCCTTATTTTAAGTTAAGATGGAAAAATTTTCTTATATACAATATTTTTATACAGTATAATAAAATTAAATTTTACCTCTATATTATTATTATGTTAAGTATAATAATAAAATGACAGAAAATTATTGAAAAAGGGGGAAATTTAAGTATAAGCACCCTAAAGCAAATCATCTTATAAATTCAACACCTTGACTTTAATACAATTTCACATAATTATAATATTCATGTTCAATGTTCATAACTATACACATTTACACTATATGGTATACCTGTTCATATAATCATTATAATGTTATACATAGTAAATAAGAGAACATTAATGTCATACACTCTATGTGTCTATACACAATGCGTATTATATGCAAATATTTACCTTTTTTTTTATTTATAAATAGAACATTATACACCACCTGTCTATTTCTAATTATAAATCCTGATGACGTACAATATTTTATAACACTTATAGTATACGTATATACTTACGAGTATATGAATATTTTTATTTTTGTATGTAAATAATATGTAAATTTTTACAATGAAAAGTTAGGTTAAACATGATGGTTTTTTGATGTTTTATGATGTAAAATGTTAAACGATTTATTAAATTGTATAACATTGGTTGATGAAATCACTTTAAGATTAATTGATATTTAAATAAAAAATAAATATTATATATGTTATAGGGGTGTGTATTATAGATATAGAATATTTATTTAAATTTTTGTAGAAAATGTAATTGAAAAATTCCTGTTAAAATATTGTGACTTACCTTTATAGTTATTTTAATAATTACAACACAATTCTAAAAATAGATTTGAATTATAATATTTAATTTTCAAATTAATTTTAAAATCTAATTCGCAAGCACCTAGGTCTAAATTACACTACTGTAATTCGGCAATCAAACACACATTGCCTAACAGAATAATCTTGGAATATTTGCACTGCGTGTCTTAAAACAATCAGTGTAAATAGATAAAACTTCGGTCAGTCAAGGTTTCGGCAAATCTTTGCTTCTCGGAATCAATATTTTGTACTTCAACCAAACATCGGGCACTAGACCTAGAAGTTAAGAAGTGAAGCTTTGAAATTAAATCCGTATTCTTCACCAATTCGACTATGAGTATACATCCTGATTTTCAGAAAATTCTTTGTATAAAATATTAAGGTACTCTTTATCGCCACATTTTTAACATATGTATTTCCTACTGTAACCAAATCCATGTCGAGGAAGACCTTCATGGTAGGTATCGTCCTGAGAGTTTCTGTTACTGCAGCGGGTACCTATCTTTGCACCGCTTTGAGCTTTTTTTTATATATTTGAATCAGCACACCGGTAGCCACAATATCAAAACCCTATATGTAAGAATAGGTGTCACCACACATGTATACAACCAGTATGATAGCCACGGACCAATATCCCAATTTTTACTCGCAACCCTTGAACTGAAAAAAGACTCAAACGAAGCCTTTACTGATTACTTTTAGAGATTTTACATTTATTGTCTTCTTTAAACTATGCTTCTGTATGACTTTCTACGGTTTTATATTTAATGTTCTCGATGGGGGAGAGATTTTTTAATCCATGAGCTCTTATCGAAAGTGGCTCATTAATTTCACTAAGTGTTCATTTTCGTCTATGGTTGAATTCTTTCCACATTGACCCAACCCTTGGAAGCCGTGCTCCCTACCGAACTTTTTGTAGATATTTCTGGTACTCCTCAATACACAGCATCAGTCGCTTTACCCTTAAAGTTTATAATTTTTAATTTTTAAAAGTATAACCTAAAATTTTAAAATATAAAAATTCTTCAAATGACATTTTCATATCTATTTCATACATGTTACAGGTATATATTCAATTTAAAATATTGAAATTCTTACATAGCTATATAACATGTAAAGAAATAGACATATATGAAGCAAACAAGAAATAATCTAAGTTCACACTTGTAAATCGGATAAAACTAAAATGAAAAAATATCTTGAAATCTACGAGCATCTGACAAAATAAGAGTATATAAAGCAAAATAGTCTGACAATAATATAAATAGAAAAAAAAGGAAAATAGTAAATGCATAGTTGCTAAACGTGAGAATCCATGTAAAACGTAAAATGATTCCAGTTGATGGAAGCATATAAAATTTTTGTAACAAAACTACAGTCAGGTGGGAAAAAAAATATGCGTAAAATTTAAAATTTTTAAACATAGTTTTTTAAAAGGCAAAATTTTGCTCCCTATTGCAGTAATTAGCAACGTGTATTACCAATTTACACATTTCGATTACTCTATAGTCTTCATTCAGTTGTTCTTCAAGCCAGTGCTGAATATAACCTGAGACTGAATATTGAAGTGTTGAGCAGAAAAATTCATATGGATGTCGTTTTTGAATTGGTTATACTAAAACAGTAACAAAATTTTGATTTTTGTTATACTTCCTTAGAAACTATAATAATTGGTTCAAAGCCACACCTAATTTAGTCCACAGAAAAACTGATTGTAGAGCTACTATCTCACTTTATATCCCTTATCGAGTGAATTATATATTATGGTATGTAAAATATTTTTGGAATAGCACGTTAATATAAAAAATTTTTATTGAATATCTGCCATCTTCTATATATATATATATATATATAATTTTTGCACAACAAACTATTTCGTCAATAGGTAGAGTAAATTTATACAATCATTACAAATATTTTCTACTGTATATTTATCGTTTACATAATGCGAATGTATATATATATATAGTAAATATATGATTTTCTTTTATATATTATTGTCACTCTATAAATTTCATATATATTTTTTTCAAACACTTTGAGTGTTAGGCTTATAAAATTTCATCTAAAATTACATTATTCTCCGTATGCGAGTATAACATACACAAAAATTACTGCATGTACACAATATATAAATATGTGTATAGTTTTGTGTACCATTCTACATCTAGGTACATTCTAAATAAAGGATCTATATTAGGAAATTTTCTTTAACATGAAAATTGCATGAGTGTAATATGATGTTTCTCGTTGCTCTTGTACGTTTTAGGTATTTTGTATGCTTTTTATATCCTAGAGTGAAATTTTACCATGAGAATATTTACGTTTTGTTCTTATATGTTAAAGTAAATAAAATAATGAATATTTAGTTGTTCATACATGCCATATGTATAGTTACGTATGTATGCATGTGTACAGAGAATGTTACCTTATAAATTTTTCATTTTTGTGGTTTTTCAGTAAAAAAAAAAATGATGTTGATGATTATTTCATTATAGTTAGTTAATGTTTACAAACATTATGTTTAGAAGCGTATAAATGTTATTTTCTATAATATCTATACTATATGCAATATCATAGTTTGATGATACTTGATACTGATAGCTTTTATACCATATAGCACATAGAGGTACAATTTTTGTATGAAACATACAAGCTAACAAGAAGTAGCTATGTATAACAGTTTTTGTTACCCTTAATATTTTCTTTTTACATTCACATATTTTATATACTCGTACTATGTAAAATCAGGCTCTCTATTTATACATTCATTGCATACTATGTAGTTTGTGTTAATTTCTGTATAAGGTTTATTATAGCCCTCAAAGGAAAATTTTTTAATTGTAGAATCAAACATAAAAATTTCTGCATATAAGCTTTCATTTGTTTATGTTTTAATTAAAATAAATTAAATATACATATGAAGTTATGTACATAACTGTATATATTTATTATATAAAAATTTATACAAATTTTTCAGAAATCAAGTTTAGAATAAATTTGTTTGAAAAAATATTTATGTTTCATGTTCATAGATGGAACATTGTTTTCGTAATTTCAGTATTCTAATAATATTGGTAATAAACAACAATAACAAATTTTTCTTAAATTACATAATCAAAATGTTGATTAAAATTAGAATAGAATAACAATATGTTATAAGTGCTCATACTATACATACACGCTTTATTTGTGTACTTATTTGAACAGAAATCGTTCAAATTTTGTTTGATATTCATTCATACTGTTTGATAGATAAAAGATGTAAAGAAATTCAAATTAAATCTATGATTTGAAAACATTATTACTGCATTTATAGTTATGAATATAACAGAAGTATAAGAAAGACAAATAAATTGTATACATATTAAATATCAGTATGTATTAAGTAATAATCATACACAAACAAATTGTTGTAAATAATTTTTAAATTTTATGTGATTTTTCAAAATAATCTGATTTCAAACCTGTTACAAAAATTGTGAGTGCAGTTGCAATGGCACCGAATCTCGGAGTTGAACTGAAGAGTCTCAGGTTCAACTCCGAGCGAGGTCACTGTAAAAATTATACTTTTTTTAAAATAAAATGTTAATGTATAAAAGTAATTTACCTTATATCTATAATATCCGATATAGAATACCAACAAAAAAAAAAAACAATAAATATCAGTAACCTTAAATTTTTAATATAAAGATAAAATTACGGTAGACTAATTGTATTCATGGAACTCAAGTTTAACTTTAAAAAATCAAATGGAAGGCTTTAATGTTTTTAAGTGAAGTATGGTATTAAAATTTTTATTTCGAACATGTTGAAACGGAATAAAAATTCAATTAATCCAACAAAATATTGAAGCTGTATAAATCAACTACCATCATACATGTTTGATTAAGGTAAAACATGTTTGATTCCGTTTTCTTTTTTGGGTTCAACATGTCTGTAAGCGGGGTTTTGTTGATTTCTATAGAAATTTTGTCCAACCAGTAGACAGCTATTATAAATAAAATTTAGTGTGAAATCAAACTAATTCTATGAAACATGTTGATGTCTATTATCTCAATCGAGATATGTTTGTTTGTAACTCAATGTTTGATTGTGGTTAGTAATTATGGTTGCATGAATATGTTAATAAATGCAAATACAACCAAAAGAAAAAATTTTCTTGTTGTTCTTCTGATAGAATTAGCAAGATGCAAAAACACTGCTTTTTTCTTCCTCAATTTGTAAAAAAATGATATTACAAAATTTTTCAATTAGAAGACAATTTCTTTTTTTTTTTTCTTCCTATTACAATTTTATTACCTCCACTACTTGGTTACAAGCAGCAGTTTTTCAATGTTTAAAATATATTAAAATCCTTCCAAGTGATTCAATGATATAGTATGAATTTTGATGAAAGTACGTGTAGATATAAGTTACTGAATGCATACCCCAACAAATATGTATGATTTTAGAGTAGGTATAAGAATTTATATGCATTCATCTTATATATTTAATTTTTCTGCCATCTTTTTTTTTTACAATATTTCAATTGAAATCCTTCAACTGTAAAGATCATCAAATATTAAACTTTTTCCGGCACCAAAAAAAAAAAGGAATACCATATATTAAATCTTACATATAAATATATTATAGTGTATATATATATATATATATATAGTATATGAATATCAATATATTAATCATATAGTACGTCAAGCATATCTATACAAAAATATTCCAAACAGAAAAAAAAGCACTTAAAAGGTTTTTCAAGTTCCACTTGAATGGCTAGATTTCTTTTCCTTTTTTTTTGATTTATTTTTCTCAAAGATAACCATATTTATTGCATAAAAAGGATATTTATATATATCTTCCGTCGTATTACAACGATCACTAAAAGTTCAATTCTCTTACAAACACATACACATACTCATAATATTGCCTTCTTAAAATAGTAATGGCATGTAAACGGATACGTTGTTGCCTACGCGTTATATTATAGTTTGCGTTTTATTTTCCAGGGAAATTTTCTCTTTTATACATTTTAGTATAATTTCCTACGAATTTTCTCATATTTTTTCTTGCTTCTTTTTCTGAGCTCTCATTTGGATTTTATTTAGTGTTTTTTTTCATTTTGTTTTTTGAAATTTTACAGGAAAACACGAAAATAAATTATATCATTGTGTTCCTTTTTCAAAAAAAAAAAAAAACAAGAGAGGAAAAAAAAATAGAGAAAAAGGAATATTATTACTTTAGTTTTATATTAAAAATATTTGAATTCTTATGAAAGGATAACATGTTTTATTATGTAGATTTATTACTTATAGATATTATGTAATATCTGCAATATTGTAGTGCATAAATATAATATCGAATGGTATACAAGGTGTCCTCGATTACTAGCAGAATATGAGCAGACTTTAAGTATAGAACTCAAGAATTTATTTTGAGAAATGAATATCACAAATATTTTACCCCAAATTTAATGGAGTCCAATATTCTTGCGCCTGTTGTTCCGCCTCTTGCGTGAAATCAAAATTCTTCATAGGTTTTTCAGCGGTTCTCACTGTTCAAAGCGTTGAACGTATAAATGAATATTAAATATTCCTCAACCTTCTTCCTAGGTGGTGATTATGCATTTTCATCGGATTTATAAGAAAAATGTGGATGTTTCAATTGAAATTGAAAGCCTTCCGAAAGGTAGTAAAACCATACTAAAATGCACAAGAAGAAAAATTTAACGCAAATCATCTGAACCCATCATCATCAAACCCTGTGATGAACCATTCAAATTCAAAATTTTATATAAAATCGAAGCCCCTTGGACACATACCTTTTGCACACGGTAAAAAAAAATTAATAATTTTTTTTTATTCTCTTCAAATCTTTCAAATTCAAAACGATCCAGTAATATTTTTGTATGTTTATTGAGGAGATCACCCCGTTCATTATTTCAATTGAAATTATTCAAAACGGCAAAAAAAACGGAAAAGAAAAAATTTTCCTCTTATTCTCTTATTATTAAAAAAAAAAAAATCCAAAAGAAAAACAAAATTACCAAAGAGCAATAAAATCAAAAAAACACAAAAGAGGATAAAAGAAATTATACAAAAGATTTCCGATTTCACTGGCATTCATCCTATACGAGAAAAATAATAAAACGAGATTTAAAAATGTACTAATAAAAAAAAAATTCAGTATGAATAAATGATTTTTAAAATTAATTTAAAAAAAAAAATTATTGGAATCCACAGGATAGTAATTTGCCGATGATATCCTTTGATGAAGCAAAAGATGGAACAAAAAAAAATTTAATAGTTAATTGCAATCTCAACAAATTAATTATAGATATAAATGGTATTTCTTTGACTAAATGAGTAAGCTGACCGCACATTTATTCCACAATAAATTTAGAGTCGATAGCAATAATTGTGTTTTAAAGACTCTAAACACTAAGATGAATATTCTCGTAATTACTACAATCTATTTTTCAATGTGAAATACGAGCTAATTCGAGTACAATCATAGTTCAGAAAACTTACACTAAGTTTCTAAGTTTCCACAGTGTTGCCGGGCGAGGATATGGATACATTTGAAAGTTATATATATAACTCAGCATCAGTCGAATTGTAAAAATGTAGCAACTCAAGAAATTATATTTTTCAGCTATATATTGTAATTTTTGTGGTGTGTAAAGAAATAGTATGGATAGGCGTACCTTGCCAGTCATAATTTAAAGGGCTGACTGGGGCTTTCACATATTTCATATTTTAGACTTGACAGCTTTGTGGTATTTCTCTGGTGTAAGCTGTAACTAATGTTTAGTAGGTTTGTGATTTAAATCTAAAAGCAGGAAACAAAACTTTCGAAGCGCCATTATGAAAATTTAAAAGTTATTAGCTGTTTACGGTCTTACAGCTATAAACCCAAATCGTTGTAGAATTAATATGACCCATAAACCTAATTCTTTGAACTTATCTAAGAAATTTTTTTATTAAGTGTATAGCATAAGGAGAAAATTTTAATTATGTCTCCAACCCCCAGAGTGATTTATAATATCAATTTAAGATTGACTTTGCATGTGCAATTCTTTTGTATTATAAAAAAAAACATGTAGAGAGAAAAGTATTATTAAAATTTTATTGTGTTTTTTTTTTTAATTTTAAAATAAATAGAAAGGATTTTTTCTATTTTTCATATACTTGTACTATATTGTAATAGTATGTTTGATATTTATACTTGTATATAGTCTACTTTCTATTAGATGCACATAAGTAATTAATGAATACAGGGTCGATGGAAATAAAATCAAATTTTTGAGAAATTTTTGAATTTTTCAACTAAGAGATTTTGGGATTTTTTAAAGGATGTCTCTTGTGTTTTGTGATAGTTACCCGGCGGGGTGGACGATTTGTGATCCCGAGGAGGATCTCGCTGCTCGATGTGGTTGCCATATTGCGGTTTGTCAGGTGCCTAGGTATAGGGCTAACGTAGACGGGCATGGGAATCACAAAAGATCCTATATGCCGACGTGAGAAGCGCCTAAGAGCCTCGGTCTCCGGGAAGGAAAAAAAAGTATACAAATTGCCTTTAAACTTTTGATTTATTCTTTATACCAATTATTTTAAGAAAACCGGAACTTTCAAGGAAATCATTAGAAAATTCCTCATTACAAGACCTATTAAACACATGTGTTTTACAGTCTTTTCTCTTCCAAGAAAACAATGAATAAGTTTTAATTAATAAAATCAATACGATTCTATTTCCTTTGATCTCATTACCAAACACCCTTAAGTAAGTATATTAGAGATTAATTAAAAAATAAATTCTCAATGACGAACATTTAGTTTGTAGCAATTTTCTCATGGTCTTTTTGTATATTTAAAATGTAATGAATTTTTTATTTTTATATTTGAAAAAAAAAAAAACACAAACTATTACTAAAATCACAAAGTTTTTTCTAATGTTCAAAGAAAAATAATGAAATGCAGGTTTGTTAAATATTTTTCATTAAATTCATCTGTATACATACATATAGGTATACAGATACCGATATAAATAATCAAAAATGAATAAAATCTGTGGTTTGCAATTAAAATTGAAAAGTTAAATGAAAATAATTAGAAATCTAAAAGTCCTTTTTAAGCTGAAAATTACTTAATTGAGTTCCACTCGACCTTGATTCTTCGTTTATCGTAATAACAATATTACGATTTTAATTAGTTTTAATTGAATGTCATATTTTAATGAATATTAAGAATGTTGTGATTACAATTTCTGCAAGCATTGGTGAACTACAATACATCTCATGGTTAATCTGTTGTTGTCATTCATTTTCTAGTATTCCGCGGAATAGTTCGTAAATTGTAGATTGTTAATAGGGTTAATCATGCACAGCTGCCTAAAAGAACTATTGTGCCTTCCCAACCAGCGCTTAGTGTCTTATCTAAAGCACCTTCCCGAGACCCACATTTCTAATGAATCCGAGCAACTTTTCCGACGAAATATACCGCAGATCGCAACGACATGTCTACCAAGGAGGAATCACAAAACTATCGCTTCTTTTATGAATAAATACTCATTAAAAAGGTGCATTTGGGGCTCTTTTTCTTCCACTTAAAACTTGCAAGACTAGTTGATCTCTACCCGTTATTAAATCTGTGAGAATACTCGTCTTAAAGCGCTCTTGATTGTAATTACCCAAAAATTCTTTTACTTACCAAAGCCCCGGACGCAATCTCTATAGCTTTACTTCTCCTTCACTTCGCTTCTTGGCACCTCACGAATTTTGCATGATTCCATCTTGCAAAATAGCACGGCTTACAAAGAAAGAATTGGGCCCCCCATTTCTAACATATCTGCTTCCTTGTTTCGTTCCGAGCAAGGTGTTGTAAAGATATAATATTATATTAACCTTATAATCTGTGTATAGCTATAATTCCTGTGTAAATGATATTATTGTGACTGCGTCAGTGACATCTTACGTCATATGCCTACACTTTTACATAAATCACTTTTATCGTTAAATAACTTTACTTTGACTTAGAATAATTTCCAGATCTGATCAAAATTGGATAAATTAATTGCTTAATTTAAAAAAAAATAGGATCCTTTGAGTAAATTTATTTCTTTCATTTTAATAAATGAGGAAAGTACCTATTGCATAAAAACTTTCATTTTAAAAATATTTTTCTAAACATTTTATTCCAAATATATATTTAGAAACACAAAATAGACATACCCACATACTTTTGTATTCTTGTAAAATATTTTACCATTTTAAGCTTCAATGTCAATCTTCATTATATTTTGTATAGCTCATGATGATGATGATGAACGTATATGTAACTTGATTTTACGTCATTTTAACATAATATTATCTTGTTCTGTTATAAAATATTTCTCGGCTATATTTTATAATATTATTGTGCCTAAAGTAATATACATATTTACTTAAATTTTTAATTATATTTTCATAAAATAGACTACATTTTTAAATTATTTGCTCATAGGCAATGTTAGAACAGCGTGTTTTAAATATCATAATTTCTTTTCTGGCTTTTTGACCTTTTTAGCATACGTATATCTTTAGTATGTACAAAGCATATGCATATAAGGACTTCGAAAGTAAATTGTCTTTGAATTTTGAAACTGTTCGAGCTCAAGATTTGCACCAAATTATATAATAACCTATGTATACTAATTTGTACTGTACTAAACTGTTCTGATTGTGTTTTTAAATCCAATCCTTTTTCAAAGCACCAATGATAAAAAATTTAATAACTTTCCCGAATATATTTTCCGGCTTCAAATAAGATTATTAGAATTTGTTATTTCTTCGATTGTTCTACTAATTTTAATATTCTTAAACTATTCGAATCTTATTATGACCTTAATGTTCGTATATATAAACCGTACTTCCATCATACACTTTTGTAACTGTTGGCTCTTCTATTATTTCGTGACATTAGACTAGATTACATTATACATGGGTTAGTAATGCATCGTGACCCAAGAAGCTGATCTATTGTTGCCCTCTCCCCCCCTCTCCCCTCCTCCCCCTGCCAGCCATCCGACTATCACGCCTAAAACGCTATCTCAAAACTTATCATTTTGACAAATTCGAGTATCTTGTAAGATTGTCTTCTGCTACGAGGACGTAACCATCTAGAGACTCCCTCCTTCTGTGGATCAACACTTCATACTCACCAAAATTATTCTTAATTATTAACAATTTTCTTCCATAAATCTTAATCAGTGGTTGAGCTTAAAATAAATAAGTGTTGTTGATTTTTCTCATTTCTGATGACACATTTTTCTTATACTTAACATTAAAAATCCGTTCTTCAATATTATTTTAAGCAATTCTCCAATTCCAAATTTGAAGTGCTGTCTAATTGATTATTTTAATTTTTATTTATTCATATCCTTTCTACTTTCAAGCGATTCAAGCAAGTTTAAAACTAAAAAATATAAGTAGGTACCACCATTACCACCTTTACCATTATATTTGCCATTACTACTATTAAAAATCACTTAAAAAAGAGTGTATACGATGGCAGAAAATAAATCCTCGAAATTAAAATCCTATATATAGAATATTTTTACGTTGTGAAATCAAATGAATTTTTATGATCAAGACATGAATTTTATCCATTAGATAACAAATGTTTTTTTTGCTTCTTGTTTTTTTTCATTCATTTTATATTTTTTAATAACATTATTTTGTTTTTATAATATTTAAATCCTTTAAATCCTTTGAATTTCATCATGAAAACTCATTTTGTTAAATAAATCCTTAATACTTTAGTTTAAATGGTTCTTATACTCTGATGTTTTTTTGCTGGTTCTTTCCGTTCTTATTTTACTCCTCTTTTTTTTTTTTTGGTTTTATATTTTTGCAAAATCAGAATACTCTGGGTTTATTTTCGTAAAATCGTAACTGTTAATGTTTTCCTTTCTTCATTTATTCTCCTCTTCCGAAAAAAAAGAGAATTTTATTCAACTAATTTTTTTTTTATTTTTCGATAATTTGAAGAAAAATTTTTACTTTTTCCAATTTTTTTTTTGTTTAGTGCAAAAGTACAGACCATCGTACTGTTCGGCTATTTAAAAATTAAAAAAAAAAAAATATTCTCGTAATGTTGACCATAAGATATTTTAACTTGTATAATAATATGAAAGCTTGTGGTTTGTTATTCCGAAAGTTTGTAGTGCAGAGGCACAATTTCATTAATAAAATTTGGAATAAAAGAAAAAAAAAACGGTAAAAACACTTTTAAATTTCAAAAAATATTTAGTGCTTATTTTCCAAAAGAATTTAAAGCTCAAAGTAGGCAAGGCTCACAGAGTACATTTGGACCAGTTATGGCTGTTTTAATACCAGCAAATTTTGTATTCTCCGCTCTCATTCGACCAAATTAGATATCCCTGAATATTCCATTAAAGTAAATCAACAAGACGAGGGTAGAAGTGAAACTTCAAAAGAGACTGCGTCGTGTTAACAAACACGATCATAGAATGTGAATAACTGCTTCGTTGTCAGCATCGCCGTGGCAGATTTGGCCATCATTTTTTCGTTCTGCTACGATTATCCTTCTTTAAACTTTGCTCCACAGTTAATGATTATTAACAGTAGCTTAGGAACGCTTATGAGGTTTTGCCTAGACTTCCATTTTCACTGCAATCGAAAGGTTCGTCCCACGTCTCCAATATTCGCCTGACTAGTTCATTTTTAGAACCATATAGCGTTACAATAACATGCTCATCCATCATGTTTAAACACCTTTAGAGGCCAACGCTATCCCCATAAACCCGTTATTAGTGCAGATGGTAAATTTGCTTGCAGACTTAACATTTCGAGCCATCCTTTTGATTGCAAAAAATTTTAAAAATTTATAGAGTATTTTTTTACAGAAGTTGAAACCTTCTACGGCAGAGGCGCACAAAACGAAACTCCATGTATACCACATCTCGCATTGGAATAAACAACACAAATGCTCGCGATTCCACAGTTATTTTCAGATCTACGCTCTTGAGCTTTTGCAAGGAAAAGGCTTACTTTTGAGGAATCACTAATTTTTACAAAAACCTACTTAATTTTAACTTGTACACTGTTTTAAAAAGTCCTTTTTAATATTCCCTTTTTTTTTATATTTATAAAACATGGCACTGAAATTGATAAAAAAGGAACCAGCAAAAACAAGAACAAAAAAAAAAACTTAAATTGATGGAGAAAACGAAAATTTTTTTTGATGAGGTAATGTTTATTTTACGTGATCGTAATTAAAAGGTTTATTTTTGGTTGAGGTTTCCCTCTTTTTTTTAGCACTTACCGTTTACATAAAATTTTCCATATATTATTATATAAAAGTATTTTATATGTGCACACAATTTTACATACATGTAGGTTATAAGTTTATTTAAATTTTATTTCGTTATAAAATTACGTGAATGGATTGGTGTTGCTTATTTATAAAAAAACATTAAGTACAAAATTCAGAATGGGTTTTACAATTTTCATAATATAATTTGTGATACCGAAAACTCAAAATCACAAGAAATGAATAATGGAATGCTGGCAATGGAATTTGGCATACTTTAAAAGATTCTAGATTGTAGATTGGGGCGATGATTGATTGCAACTTAGAGAAATTATTCCACCCCTCTCAAGAATCCCCAGTATCTTGCCTAAGCTTCTCCAGTGAATCTGAGCGACTTTTCTGTGGAAATAATCTGCATTGACATACCCACTAGCGAGAATGTACCCAAACTGTTTCTTCTCTCTTGTCAGTTGGTATGAGTTACATTTATCAACAAAATATTCAGGTATCGACGTAATACTCTATATTCAAGTTGAGTTCCGGAAATCTCAGTAAATTTTTCAAGTATCCTACAATTGATCTGATGAGCTCTTAATATTGTTTTATTTTTATACCTTTGTTTTCCTTTAACACCAACAATATTTGAACTTTGCGACTATACTTGTAACCAATAATTGATGTTGTATTTATAAAGGAAATAATTTTGGTCTCATAAATATTAAGCTCTTAATATATGAAATTTAAAATTTATATTCTGGTACCTACTATTGTATATGGGTAAATGGTATGGTAAATAAAAATTTTAAGAATTACTCTAGAGTAGGTATTTAATTTAAAAGAGTGATTTTTAAAACAAAAATTGTTGTTATACAAGGTTGAGAAAATTTTCGATATAAATCTACTTTTAAATATAATCCTATCAATAAAATCATTTAAAACTTTCCACGAAATCGTTTCTTTTTTCAAAATGGGTGTAAAAAATAAAGTTCCGCGATTTAATTTTAAATTGTTTCAATTGCTCAATGCAATAAAAAAATGATTTAAGTCCAAATATTTTAAAAGAAAAAGTGGCGGCAGTAATATAAAAAATTAATTTTATATAAATTCTCTCTTGATAAAGAGAAAATGTTATAAACAGGAAAGAGAGTGAAAAATTAAATGGGAGTATTTCAACGTGTTGAAATTGAGCAATTTATAATGCGAGATTGTGGAAGTACATGTGGTTGAATGAGAGATTTCAACTGAATGGAATTTATGTTGTATTAAACTCCGCTTTAATGTAGAAGAGAGAATATCAGTGTTACCAAGTTGTGGGAAATTTCCCATTTTGAGGGAATTTTCGGGTCTTGAAGGGAAAAAGGCTAAAACTTTAATTAATATTTAATTTTTAATTTGATTTTGATTTCTTTTTTTATTTTTGACCATTTTACTTGACCAAAAATAAAATGCCCTTTTATTTATTTTGAAGCTCATAAACCGACATTGTATGGCTTATATTAAAATTTGAAAGTACCTATTTTTAGTTATCATTATTAAGTTGTACCAATTGAAAACATGATCAAATACGTATTTTATTTAATTACAATGCTAAATGTATGGATATAAATAAAAAAATTTTTAAAGGAAAATTATATTGGAAAAATAGGGTTTTGAAAGGGAAAAATGGGAATTTTTGAACTTATCACATTTAGTTGAGCAAAAAAGAGTTGACAATACTAGCCTCAATAAAACTTGAATCTAAGATGAATATTAGAAAAGAGACTATTATCTATCCCACAGGATGCCGATGTTTTACGTTATTACTACGTCAATTGTGCGTTTATCCATAAATGGAACAAGTTTTAAAAGTTTATACTGTCAAATCTCAGATCTAAATTTCGTTGGGAATTTCTCACAAACCGTGGTTCTTTGCCGCTAAAATAGTATCCTTCCGTTTTACAAATAAGAAAAACGAGCTCCACAAACGGAAGGAGACAAATTCATGTTCACAAGAGAATTAAAACTTTAAAAAATATTATGAAACAACTTTGATTATTGAAATTAGCTTAAATGAATTGCTTGAAAGATATTTATCAAAAAGTCAAATACAAAGACTCTTGTATTCTACATTTTAATATACAAAAGTCTTTTGCGACGCAATGAATATTTAAAATGAATTTTTTTTTCAATTAACCTTACGAAAAATTTTCTTTGATCTTTTTTTTTTTATATAAGAGAAAAGAAAGCGTATACGCATATACTTTTGATTTATAAAAGACTAAAAATTCGCACAAAAAATTATTGGTAAGGCAAAAAATACAGAAGCTTCTAGGAAATGAATTGCTTGCTTTTTAACCTCCAGCATTATCTGCTTTGCAAAATATTATAAATGATAACAAGAACATCATCGTATAAACGGAATGATTCTTTATGAAAAGTTCAGACGAATCTTAGTTTCTTTTTTATAATACTTCATTAAATTTCCCTGACATTTAAAAGGAATATTCAAAAGCAAGGAAATATAAATGAATTTTGTGAAAGTCGGGTTTTTCCTTGACAATGTTTTGTATTTTTCTCAATGCTCTTTATGATGGTACAAAGAGAACATCTTATGTACTCTCAATATCATTTAATATTGTATTATTTTTTAATTAATCTACTTAATTTTTTTTAACTTATTGGGATTTTATGTATATAAAACGGAATCCGAACAAAATCGAATAAATTAAGGGATATTTGAATAACGTAGACGTATTGTGAAGGTCAATCAAACAATAAGTTGTAGTTTCAAAGAAAATGTGAAAGTTGTACATTATCAATAAAGGACTGAATATAGTGCTTTGTAAACATGCGCACATTTATTAGTTTCACATCCTAACAATAAATTTCCAGTGTTTGGAACGAAAAACTGATAATCAAACCGCAAGAGATTGAATTACCTTTACAATTCGTGGGGATACTGAAGTCGTATGTATCTGCAGACTTTTTCGAGTTAGATAGGTGAAGGAATACTCTACGAAAAGATAAACTGCAGTCGGTAATGCTCAAGGCGTGGCTGCATTTACTGCCAATACAGAAATATCGGCAGTTGACCCTAATGTTAAAGAATCTTCAAAACAAAGTGCAGGAAACAACTAGAAAATAAAATCACATTAGAGTAAATCTGTACATGTAAATTTCAGAAACAAAAATTTACCAAGTAATAAAGCTTATGTGAACATATGGTATCCAGTCACGGGATGGTTTTTTCAAGCAAATACGTATTAAACATTCTAAACTTTGCGGAACAAGGTCCTTCGTAATGATATCATAGATATTCTCTGGAATGTAGGGAATAGTGACATTCATAACGATTTAGGTATTCCTGCAGGTGCAAGTGGTTTAACAATTGAGTAAGTGATGTGTTACGACATATAAGGCGCGTTTGCATTCATTCGGTTAGTTGGACTACTTTTAGAGAATTATAGTGACACAGTTTTGTTTTAGATAGACCTGCCGGATATTTGGGTTCGCCTATTTGGATATTCGCGTTGTATCATGATTATTCCAGTTATTTTAGTACGATTTTAAAGAATTTGTTTCAAAATTATAGTTTAGCCGGAAAACGCTTCCACGGATTTTCAAAATTTTCTATGCAGTACAATGCTTTTTCATATTCAATAAGTAAATTACGAATTCTTTTAAAATCACTTGGTGCCCGTCTACGAAAATCATTTTTAAAATCCTTAATAATTTTTCTTTTTGATTTATGAAGCGTTTATCTCAAATTTTTAATTGAATTTTTCTTTTTCAAAAAGTTTTACTTTTTAAATTTGAGAAGAAAATTTTCAGCAATGTTGTTTTTTCTCTCCAATTTCTCTCTCTCTCTCTTTACTTTTTGTATACAAAAGTATATTGCATTTAATTAAAGGATTTTCAATCGAATGCAGCCATTTTCTAAGAAAAAAAATTAATTATACTTCTTTAACAGAAGATAAAATGAATTGAAAATAATTTAAAAGAAAAATTTGTATAATTTCATTAAGAAAAAATATCAATGGGTATTTATGGGTATTTATGGGTATTTATATAAAATTCTTTCTTTAACAATAGAATTAAAAATATAAAGCCTACGGCTAATCTGGTTTACAAATATAAAAATATACAATTAAAATATAAAAAATGAAAATAATTATTTTCCATTTAAATTCCCTCAATTTCCAAAGAAAAAAACCAATTAATCATTAATGAACCTGAAAGGTAAAATCTCGCGGTGGTCAATTCTTTAATTTTTTTTTGTTTGAAAGTTGAACTGCATTTAAATGGTATTATTGAGGAATTAATTGATTAATTACTTTTTTAAACTAATTAATAAAAGTAGAATGAAATTTCCAATTTATAGAAAAATGAAATTTGAAATTACAATATTAAATTATTTTAAATTTAATTAGAAATGCTTTAATTTCTCAAATTCGGTATGTGCTTAACTATCACAAAGGATATTCTAATATACAGGCCCTTAAAATCTTAACATAGAAATGGATTTTATGCTATATCTCCTTTAACGTAAAAGATTTTTTATCAATGGAACGATTTGAATTAAAGCTTATGAAAGTGGCCAAAATTCTGTAATAAAAAAATTTAAAGTTTCTGAAACTTTCACGAAAAATTGTAGAGATAAAAAAAAATTAAAAAAATACAAAATGGAATAAATTTGTATTTTTCCAAAGTTCGAATGGATATTATTCCGAAAGTACATAAAATACAAAATTAAATAATACATTGCTTTCAAGCTCTTCACTTTCAGGAACTATTCATTTGAAGCCTCTATCTTTTTCAAAAGGGAAGTTATAAGCAAAAAATCTTGGGAAAGTAAAAATTTCGTAAAAAATTTATTAAAATTCCTGTTTCTCGGAAGCTGTTGAGTTTTGACAACTAGTTCCAAACAAAAATTTTACCCATTTTTGATGCCCTAAACAATGGTATATAATATTGTACTCTTTACTGAATCATCCTGTATAGATAATTTTTAAAGAAAAAATTTAAAGTATTACCATATCGTAACAAATGCGTGCTTAAATAGAGTATGTCTTGGTTCAAAAAATTTTTCTAACCTATTAAGATATACTCGTCCTCACTTTTGATTAACCCTTTGGGGTTAAATTGTATAAATTAGCTGTTTCCTTATATTTATTACATAAACAGTTTCAACCCTTTTGAACTTAAAATTGAATACACTTTAAATTCTAAATTAAATGTCCTGAAAATTGAATAGGAGTATACAAAAATATGGGGATGATGGGATGATTACCCCATTCTGTGAAAATATAATAAATTTTCTTTTTTTGCTGTTTGATCAATCTATATGAAAACATCAACTAATTATTTTCTGTTTCCAATATTCATCTTATGTTTTTTGTATGTCACCTAATTACTGACAAAATCATATTTTATTTTTTTAACATATTATTGGAGCTTTTATTAGTATATAATATATAGGTAATTAATTATCAAAAATCCATTATCATAAATTAATTTCAATGAAATATGAAAATAAATCAAAATTATGGAACATAGCAGTGAAAACAAAATTGCATACAGCAAAATCTAATTATAATTAACATACGAGTATAATACAAAATTTAAAGATGAACACGATAAGCACCAGTACCTATGCGTAATAAGATAACTAAGACCCAATAATCGTAAGAATTTTCTCTCTTAATTTTAAATCTGTGAGAATAAGTCAATTAATATTGTTATATTGATTACTCACCCTACTTTCAAGTACTTAATGAGTGCTACGGTGCGAGTAATGATTAAAATGAAAATCAGAACTCTACTGTGAATTCATATGCACATCCGGGATATATTCACAATATAATTATTCACAAAACACAAAAGCAAAAGGAAAAAAATATTTTATAAAAATTAAAATATAAAATTTCCCAAACAGAGAAATTGCATAATAATCCTTTGTAAATTTTTTTTAATATACAAAATTAAATTCAAGCAAAATGTTTGTGTATTTCAGGCGAAACAACTATACACAACAAAACTCAATCCTTTTTCATTAGCCATTTTCGAAATTCAATGTCAATTTTGAAAAATCTCTCCCGTTTTTTGCTTTTTGTTTGATTTTGACATTTAATTATCTCTTTTAAGTCTGTTAAAGAACAAACGAAAATGTTTTTTTTTCGTTTTTCATATATTATTTAATAATTAAAATTAAAATAAAGAAATTAAAGCGAAAAATCGTTTTATAAAATAAAAATTTCTTTGAAAAATCAATGATTCAGAAAAAAATTCATTATAAAATTTTGTATTGTTTTTTACGGGTTTATTTGTGATTAATAACAAAACAAAAAAAACTTCTCAGACATTAAAGAAAATTCAAAGAGCATAAAAAAAGACCAAAATGAAATTAAAGGTCAATCAAAATATCTAGATCAGTAGGTTTTTAATTTCATCTTATTAAAAATAAATTTTATGCTTCGAACCGTTTTATACTTGAAAAATCATATTTTGTGTCAGACGCACAGAATTTATTAAAAATATTGTGAATGATAAAAGGTCAATAATGATCCTGAATTTCGTTAATGAATCCAAATATATTTGCAAATTTTTTTGAAATTTTCGTGAATAATAACTGTGATTTCGGGTGATATTATAAGAAAATATTCAGATCTCAAGTTGAGGTTAATTAATGGTATTTTTGTAAAAAGTTCGATTTGCTAATATTATTATGAATGCTAATTGAAAATTTTGATTTTTTTTTTTAAATACTTACATTTTTTAAAATTATCATTAAAATAATTCTCTTAAATTAAATTCGCCTAATTATATGCAATTTTTTTATTAAATTTTATAAATTCAGCAGTTTCAAAGGAAAACTAGGTCCAGGAATTGTGCTTATAAAAAAATAAGTTTAATATTTTCTATAAAAATAAATTAATATTTATATTAAAATAATAAAAAAATAAAAATTAAGAAATTTGTTATTAAATTAAATACTGATGTAATAATCAGTGACGTCGCAAGTATATAACAAAAATACTTGCAAAAAAAATTTTACGTCATTGTCATTAATATTATTAGTATGTGAATTACAAATTTTAATATAAATTTTTACGCCTAAAATTTATGGCAGTCACATTAAAAATTTTATTTCTTTTAAATTCGCCTTGAGTTACACATATGAACTCATTCTATACAAATTATTAAATTTTATTTAATATTTTTCGTAGCTAGGTCATAAAATTTAAAATTTTTTACAGCTTACTGTTGTTGAACGTCAGAATTTTATAATTATGTCAATTATCTATTAGCATACATATAGCGTCATAATTAAATTTCACATGATTTTCCCGGACAAAAAAAAAAAAATTTTTTTATGGCAAAAGTTGTCATAAAAATTACAATTACAAAAAAAAGTTAGAATAAGAATAATAAAATATAATAATTTTAAAATTCATAACGTTAACCTTAAAAAATAAATTTAATTTTCTTACGAGGCGGCGCCTCCCCCATTTCTCATCATACCCATTCTAAATTTAATGTTACGTCAAAATTGCGGTTCTATTTTTTTTTGTGGTATGTAAATGAATAATAAAATTCTCGAAACGAGGTTAAACAACAATCATGAATATATCGGATAAAAAAATTCGGCAAAAAAAAATCTCATCAAAATCTGGAAATTTTTTAAAAGAAAAAAAAATCCAAAAATTCCAGAGTGCATTAACGTGGTTTGAATATTTTATTGGAATATGTAAATTAAAAAAAAAAAAACAAAAAATTTGTTATTAAATCCTTTCGGATTTTGGCTCCCCTTTTTAAAAATTTTGCATTTGTATACCTTAAAATATTCCAGGGAATAAAAAAAACGGGGAAAACGAATTCCGAAATGTTTGCAAAAATCTGACCGCAATAACATTAACAATATTTCTAGAAACTTAGGTCATAGCCTAAGATAAACGATTCAGATTTTTTGATTGTAGGGTTGAGGATTAATTAAATTGAATCTGTTCAAGAAACCATTATGTTTATAAAAATTCTTGTGCTTTTGATAATATGACAATAGCTTTTCACATCTCTGTACTATTTCTTTCTAATTAGCCACTATATGAACAAGGAATTTATATAGAATTTATAGACGCTTTTATAGGCGTCCCGCATTTTGAAAATCTAAGTACTTGTGTTTATAACTTTACACAAATATTTCACGAAAATTATAAATATCAAAGAAAAATTTAAGCACACAATCCTTCGTTTTGATTAAGAATATCGCATATAAATGCACCGTTGTTTATTTTCTTTCTATATAAACATAATCTCCTCCTCTGTAAAATTCCAAAACATTGATGTTTTTATATCTTATACATCCGCAAACAATTGGAAATTCTTAAACCATTATTGTAGTTTATAATTAAATAAAATGACATATTGAAACTATAGACAACTGAATTATTAGACTAAGAATACAATTTGCCTTTAAGGTTATCTGGTATATAAGACTGTAATCTAGTCCTCAATATCACATATTTGCTATATTTTTCATTATAATTTGCTTTTGAAATCTAATTAAAATTTATGACAGCCAACTAATAATATTCACAACGGAAAATGATCTTGTGTTCAATATAAGAGGAAAAAATTTTTGAATTTGCAAGAAGCATTCATACATATTATATGAATACAAAATAATAGTTGGAAGAATACGGCTAGTTATACATAACAAGCGATAAACGAGAATTCAAGTGCTATTTGCTGATCATACAAAGAGATTATTAATAAATGGTCACTCATTTACTTAAAATTACTAGTTTTTCAATATGAATTTTACAATAAAATTTTTTATTTGTGAAAATTTTAATATTTCAGCAGGGATGTACAAGAATAATTTTGGAAATCACCTAAACATTCTTTAATAGGCATAAATTTTCTGCTTTTATCTTTGAAATATCAACTCATTCTCTCCCGTATACCAAAAGCAGGGAAAGAGAGGTTGAGGGGGGTTTGTAGACCGCACGTGCCATAAAGTTTTAATGTTTATTTCAAAAATAAATTAAAATATCAAAAAGTCATTATTTTACAATTTTGAAAATCCGTTTTTTTTTTTCTATCGTTTTCTATATACATAGAAACCTAAATCTTAAATTTATGTCAGTTACAAGCTGTTATAGAAAATTTATGAAAAATTTTTTTTTAATACAAAACTTCTTTTAAAAATGTACAAAACAAAAACAAATATTTTTATGATATGCCCTTATGAATCCAATGTACATGTTCATATGTCCATATGTGTGAGTAACAACTTTACAATTTATGTTAGTATGTTTAAATATAATTAGAGTTGAACCCTTTTTTATATTGACATTCTTCATAAATGGCTAATTAAGTGGCAAGAATTACATACCTTTTGGAATTCATTTCTTTTTTTTTTATTTCTTTCTAATGAAGCCGTAAGAAACTTTACAAAGCAATCAAGGTACAATAGTAAATCATTTTATTTTTAAAGGTAAAAATTTTAAGTTGCTTAGAAATATTTCAACATTTTTGATATATACAATAGGCAGTGGGAGAGGGAGGGGGGGGGGGTTGTTTCTTGGTATTAAGAAAATGTGAAAAAAAAAATAAAATTCTACCTTACATACACACATTCATACATACATGTAAAAGGAAAGGATAATAAATTATAAAGATACGCATTTTGTACGTGAGCCTATAATACAATCATAAAACTGGTGGGATAATAAAAAGGATACAAGGATATATTATTTTTTTTTTTTGTTATTTTTTTTTGTACTCTGTTTTGTATTTATTCTTGTTGCTGCTGTTGTTGCTGTACTTCCTATATATTTTTTTTAAAGTTCATTTTTCTATGTGAAAAAATGTTTTTTTTTTTGTGTTTTTGTATAAAAAATGTTAAAATAAATCACACACGGAAACCAGCAATCCTTGAACAAAAAAAAAACATACATTATAATATATTTGCTAAAAAAAAGTTTATTTTATTATTTTTCTTCTTTTTGAAATTAGACTTAACATCCCTGGCAAAAGTCAATTGGAATTTCAAATGCTTTATAAAGATTGCTAACTATCGGTGAGGTGGCGCATTTATTAATGCTTTATTTAACAATTATTTAGTTGATTTTCTGTACTTTTAATTAATGAGAAAAAAAATTTGCTATATTTTATTGTATAGGAAGTATAGGAAATCCGAATGAAAGTACAGTTCGTCGGACAAGGTAGGAATTCTCGTCTAATTCTCATCAGTTCGATTTCGACCAGAGCTTTAAAATAAATTGCTCATTAGTTTAAAATAAATTGCTCGAAATATATGTGTGAACAGAAGCAACAACACTATACTTCAAATTTTAATTTTCTATAATTTACTCTATAAATATTTTATAGAAATTTGAAAAATGTTATCAAAAGACTTACGAGATTATTGGTCCAAAAACCCTTTCTTAGAAGATGCAGAAGCTCTTTCCCTTTTCTGTAAGAGTTTCTGAGCCATGGATTTAATTTATTGTTTTCGAATATAAGATTTTTGAAAAAATTTTTGTTTTAAATTTGAGCTCTTCACGATTTCGTCAATATTTCGTTACAATTCAATTATTGAGCCTCGTTGCTCAAGAATAGTTCGGGAACTAAAATTTTTCAAAAATCTCGCAAATTAATTATTGATCAAACCGAGTTCATAATTCGAAAAAAAAATTTACTTTTGAGACCCATCATTAGAAATCCTTGTTTATATAGCTCATTTAGAAAAAGCAGTCTTGCTTTCGGTCTCTTGTTGCACTTGAATTGAATTTCTTATCTTTGAGGGATCTTTTCTCAGGGGTACAAATCATATATATTTCTTTATTTATACATTATTATTGTACTATAGTATATAAAATTATACCCTATAAATATTCACTACCTACCTACATAAATATGTATGGTATTTTGTACGTTGTAATATTAAAGTGAAATGGTTAAGAATGTCGTTATTAAGGATATTATTTCAAGTTTATATGTCTGTATATACGTATAATATGTATGTATGTAGTTATAATATGAAATACAAATAATATACGGTTGATTCATCACGTATTTTGTTTTTTTTTTCTGCTCTCTGTGTAGATTTGTACACGAGTTTTTCTTCTCCTGTTTTTCATTTTTAAGCTGATAAATGAACCGGAATGACTTTTCTGATAAGAAAAAAGAACAAGAAAAACGGCAAAAAGAAAAATTTTTTCACTAGGATTTTCTTAATATTTTTCTTTTTTTTCGTTTCTTATTTAATTTTTGGGAAGCAGGCAGGGACATGAAGGCTGATTTAATTTTCCTTTCCTTGTAAGTAAAATGTTTACTTAATTGATAGAAGAATTGAGAGTTTTGTTGTTATTAATTTTTTTTTTGTTTTGTATAAAAGAGGAAAAGGTTATAATAATATTATGTTTTCTGTTATATTCATTACATGTACACAAAAAAAAGGATATTAATATTTTTACAATAGGTATAAAGAAATTTCTGTGTAGGATGGAAAAATTATGGAGAAGATGTGAATGTTTTTTAGCTCATATGCGTTGCAGTTTTTGTTATACGAGAAATCTTAATTCTCTTTTAAATTTTTCACCAAATATTTCAAAACTATTTTCTTGCTCTCTTTTCTGAAATATTTTTTAAAGCATCTGTAGCGTTCATTAGACGCTTTTATTTAAGTATAGTCATTTTCATTTATTGCTAGGTTCAAATTAGCTAAATACTTAATAATCTTATACCAGAGAAAATTTGAAATCTCAACTTGGCCAATTAGATTGTGAAAATGCTGAATCTATTACGAAATAGAGCTTACAAGCATGCTTGTGTTTATTACAGTCCGAGCATCACAACTTTCTCAATTTAATTTTATGGAATTGCAACAAAATTTTCATAATTTTTTTTTGATTTTTTAAAATTATTCAGCTATAAAGCTAAAAAATTACAGGTTTAAAACCAATTTCGTTCATTATATAATCCTCATTCCATTCAGTATATTGAATTCCATTCTTCCAAAAGATTTCATCAAACAGAAAATTATTAAAATGTAATAAAATTTTCATTAGGTACTGAAGAACCTTAATTTGAAAGCAGATTTAAAACCAGTCTATCGAATTTTTTATCATTTAAAAAAAAAAGGGACACATAAGTGACTACACCAAAAAATTTATTTCTAAATTTTACTATCGCCTCTTCCATCATTAAAATATTTTTAAAGTGTATGAATTTTCTAATACAAGAACAATAATCAAATCTATTAAAAATAATTAAAAGTACTGGATATGCACAATATCGAAATTTTCAATTGTGCTCTTAAAAAACCTTTAAAATTATCATTAACCCAGAAAAAAAAAAAAAAAAACAATTTTTTTTCCCTTAAATTTTATTTGAAAATTTTTATTTTAATCACCTTAAACAAATCGTAAAAAAAAAGAAAATTTAACAACTTTTTTTTTTTTTGTAATTTAGTAGTTAAATTTGACAGGATATAAAGAGAAACGTGACAAGATTAACAAAATAAAGTTCGGAAAATTTACAGAAAAAAAAAGAAATTAAAATAAAAACTGAAATGAAGAGAAAATTTTCACTTGAATATTTTGGGATAAAATGGAAACAAAAAAAAGATGAGACGAACGGTTTTTTCTTTTATTTTAATTATTTTTAAAAACTTATTCGTTCTTATGTAGAGTGGCACTCTATCTACTCGTACAGAGAGTGTACGTAATAGTAATTACAAACAAAGAGCAATAAAGTGACAATAAACCTTGCTTTTATTAGGGTATAATATTACAGGTTAAGGTTAATAAAATATTTTCAATTTTAAATTGAATTTTTATTGTACGTTTAATCGATAAGAAGCTGAAAAAATTTTAGTATATGCACGTGAATTGTTTTTTAAATTAAATATGAAAATTCGTTCCAGACACTTAAGAAATGAACAAGAAAACAAAAAGAAATTATAATTTAAATTATTGTAAAATTTGTAGGTGTAGCAGAAGGATTTAAAGTGAAATTCACAATTATTTTTTGAAGAGAGTGCCGTTCAATGGGGTTGTGGAGATGTTTAAGTGTCACTTTAGAGTGGATGTAGTGCCATTGTAGTGTGAGTTAAGTGCTGCTGAAGTGCTTATTAATTGCCGTTGTAGTGTGTTTGCAGAGCTTTTTTAGTACCGTCGTAGAGACCTTGCAGTGTCATTGTTAATTGCCGCTGAAGTCCGACTGTAATGCCGTTACTGAGTTGATCTAAACCAGTTAACATAGGACAAAGACTATTTGGAATTAAGTGACCTAAATTGACAACTGTAATTGTTCAGTTGTTTGATATTTTGTACATTTTTTTTAATGGTTACCAGAATATAGTTATTTAACCAGGGCTATTCTTCTACACTCTTTAATTTTGCTTAAATTAAAATTCATCATAAAAATTCGTAATAGTAACTTCTTTTTTTTTTTCTAGACAGTCATAAATAAAATAATTCAAAATTAGTAAAAGTACAATTATAATGCAAAATTCATATTAACAAAGCAACATTGAAAACACCCTAAGCATAAAATTCCCATTAAAATTTCTTATTTTCCTTCACAAATACATAAAAAACTAAAATCCATATGCAAAAGTCAGTAATATGCATATTTTCTAAAATTTCAGAATATTATATGTAAACTCTTGTTCTGGTAATTACCCTAAAATAAAACATTATCAAAAATTATTTCAGTTTAATCTATAAGACTATAAAGTAATTTCATCTTATATTATACAAGGGTAATAATTTCTAGAAATTTGCATAATATTAACAAAATAAGTATTTACAGAAAATAACAAGTAACTACATATTATTATATAATTTTGTTAATGCTATAATTGTATAATTCGATAAAATTTGAATATTCTTTATAGCGTGATCATGATTTTATAAATTGCATTAAAATAGGTGTGTATACGTACTCGTAGTTTATGATAGTATAGAGAATATTAAGTGTTTACCTAATTTAAATGAAAATTCTACTAAAATTCTACTTGTATAACTTATTATTTTACAACCTATATTTTTACATGCAATATTTTTTGAATGTCAAACTAATAATTACTGTATATTTGAATAGTGCACTGAAGTACAATTAAATGTTGGAAGGATAATAAAGTTTTTATTTTCATAAAAAAATTTTGTATGAGGCGATGTTCAATGCTTCTATATCAAGCGAAATTTTGTATAACAAATTTTAAATTTTTCCAAACAAATGAAATTTTAGAAAACTTACTATAAAAATATACATAAAAGCTAAATACTATATAATTTTAAAAAAATTTCACAAAGAATTTACAAAAATTTTAGTTTAACAGAAAAAGGCCCTGGACGCCATAAACTAAATTATAATACGACGACACTTAATGAAGAAAATTCGAAAAAATTCCAACTTTTGAACTTTTAGGGATAAGAGTAGCTGTTTCTGAACAAATTCAAAGATCTGTAATTTTCAAAAAATTTTACAAACTTTTTTTGTAGGGCTTTGAAAAATTTATTATAGGGAGCACCTTTGGATGTCGTCTTACAAGCCTAGAGAAGTGTACCGAATAGGAGTTTGGAAAAAATTTATGAGGCAGACTGTTACGAAATATCATTCAAAAGGTCTCGGTGAGTCCTAAAGTTTTTGTTTGGTGAGTCAGACTTCGAAATAGGTTGCTGGGAAGACTTGAAAAGAAGTTATGAAATATTCTTATGTGCTGAAAGGCTAAAACGACTTCTCGAATGAAGTTTTCCATAATTTATTTTGGGTTAAATTTAAATACAAGTCTTCCATAAGTAAGGCTCGGATAATATTTTTAATGTGGAACGTCTATTTGGTATAATTTTGAATTGACAAAACATATAATTTGTTGTTTTTTTTTAATAATAAGCTAGTGCTCGTTTGAACTACCAAAGACAAGAAATCTTTTTGCCCGACAAATGCTCATTTATTTCGTCAGTTGAATTTCGATTGTTTGAGAGGATTATGGATCAAATTTCGGATTCTGTTCCAATACTTTTTCAGTTTTTCAAAATTTATTGCTCAATTTTAAGTCATTTCAATTATGTTTTTCATATTCTTTAATAAGGTCATAGTCATCTATATAAAGTGCTTAAAAATTCTTAAGTTTTTTGATAAAAATATTATTTAGTCTAAAAATTGGTAAAATATTTAAGTATATAAAAATTACATCTTATATAATAAATATAATTTGGAAAGATTAAAAAATATTTTTTTTCAAATTGCTTACCTATTGGAGTACAAATGCTTCTCTTTACATATTGGAATTGAATCGTCACATAAATTTATTTTTAATCATTAAATTGGTTTTTTTGTAAATTATTATTTTTTATAATATTTTAAATTTTTTCTTAATATTTTTTTTTCTCAATTCTAGTTTTAAATTTTTTTATTATAAAAAAAAAACCCCAAATAATTTTCAATAAAAATTTATTTTAATATTTTCTTGCTTTAACAAATAATTTTTAATAAATAATAATTTTAATATTTCTTATTATATTTTCAATTTAATTTCCAAATTCTTTTATTAAAATTCTAAAATCTAATCTGATCAAATTTTGTAATAATTTTCGAATTTTCCAAAAAGAAAAAAATTAAATTTTAAATAATTTTTTTATTCTTCTTTTAATTTTTAAAATGTTAAAAAAAAAACTCATTATAAAATATTTTCCATTAATATTTTTTTTAATAAAAAAATTTATTGTTTTTTATTTTATTAAAGTTAAAAGTTATACACACCCACTTTTAATTCACTCGGTCAACTACAAATAATTTTTACCCTACTAAAATTTATTTTTCTGTCTCCAACTATTTTATTACTGTTATTTTTTTCGTTATCGTCGTTTTCTTCCATTTTTTTTTGTACAATATTTTCATTATAACTGTTAATAGTTTCATTTTGCTTTTCCCTTAAATTTTAAACATTAAATAATTTAAAATAAACAAAGTAATCAAGAAGAAGCAAAAAATAAAGAAACAGCAAAAAAAAATTAAAGAGAAAAGAGAAAAAAAATTAAAAACTTGTTATTTGTAATCAACTACAAATAACCAAAACCAAATGTACATGAAAGATTAACTCGTTTACTTCGCAATCATAAACGAAACAGCAAAAATCAGAAAAGAACGAAGAGAAAAAATTCAAATAAAAAACTATAAAAAAAAAAACTTTAACCGTTCAAGTAAAACTGTGATTTTTCTTCTGTTTTTTCTTATTTTTTCTCTTTCTATATATTTTTTTACTATTCTAACAGTATTTTTAGAATACAGAAATATTTTTTAAATTAACTGGAATTTTTTTTTCCTGTTTTTTTTTTTTAGTTCGGTTAACGAGTTTACGAGTTTTGAAATTACTAGAGAAAAATTCAGTTATTTTTTAAAAAATTTATCGTTTTTTTTTTTCTTTTTTTTTATTAATTTTTTTTTTGTAATTTTTTTTTTTCATATCCACTTTTTTTTTTAGATTTACCTTTTCTTTGTTTTTTTTTTTCCTATTAATTTTTCATAACGCACTTGCTCCCTTTTTTGCAGCTAGTTTTCGACTAACGGTATTTCAATGCTTGTTTTTTATCGACTACTTTTTTTGCTTTTTTCTCTTGCTTTTTTTTGTGTATAATGAAAAACAACAACAACAACAAGAATATATCATTTCAAAAAAAAAAAAAAAAAGAACGGAACAGAGCTGTGTTTTTTTTTCTCCAAAAATAAACAAAAAAAATCAAAAAAAAAAAAATTTTTTTTTGTCGCCGTTTTTCCTTTTTATTTCGTCACTGAGTGCAAAGAATATAAATGTTACTAACAAAAATTGTAAAGAAAACAAATGAATAAATAATAATAACAGTAAAAAAATAAAAAAAGAAAAATTAAATAATTTTTTCCTGAGAACTTAAAATTTGGAAGAGCAAAGACGGCGGCGTTGGCGACAATAGCCCTTAGCCAGTCAGTCTGCGGCAACGTTATTATCTAAACTATTTTTAGAGATGATAAAAAATTTCCGAAAAACCTATGCAACGAATGTCGGTCTGGGACTGAAAAAACATAAAAACAGAAGAAGAAGAAAAAAAAATAGAAAATAAAAGCCCTGAAAATATTGTGCTTTACCACCCAATACTCTAAAATACACACATAAAGCACAATTCTATACACATATAATTTATGCATACATACATACAAACATACAATTTTACATTAATATTTTATATTTTTTTTTCTGTTGTTTTTTTTTTATTTTCTGCTCCACATTTTTGCTTACTCAATGTATATACACATACATATTCATTATAACAAAATAAGAGACTAACTTTTAAAAAATAGCAAAAGCAAAAAAAATACAAAACGAAAAAAAAATTGTAACAAGAAAATTATGTATCTCACGAACGGGTGGTATTAAACGAAAAGCAACAACAACAACAAGAGAAAATAAAACAGAACACATTTTTATCTCACAAAATTGTTACGAGCATAAAATTTTACCTACACACCATACACACACACACAAATTTTTGTTCAAATAAATGATGGGAAAAAAAAGGCACAATCCTTGGATGATATTTTCTCTCTATTGAAATACATAAAAATGAAAATAATATGCAAAAAGAACAGAAAAAGGAAGAAAAGACAATATTTTTAGATACGATTTTAAATATGGATAAATTTATGTAGGTTAGCATGCATAAAAGCTTTTCAAAATTTGTGTTACACTAGACGAAGTTTTTTATGTTTTTTTTATTTCTTATTCATTTATTTAAAATAACTTTGAATTTCACCCTTACATGCGCTCTAATTTTTCTATGCTCATATACATTCATACATACACAAAACACAACACAACACACAACATATACATATTGGGGCTCAAACTTTCTTCAACATAAAACATAAACGCTTTTTTTCTATGTGTATATTTTAAAAAAAATCTTCTATCGTATTATTTTATTATTAAAATATTATTTTTATTATAAACTATGTTTTGGAGAGAAGAAACATGAGAGAGAAAAATTTTTGAGCAAAAATTTGAGAACATTTTCAGCGCAAAAGAAAATGAGAATGAGAATGAAAATAATAATTTAAGGACTCTCTGTGAGAGAAATCAAGACTTGGATATTATTTGTCAATCCTTCTCTATTCTTGCAATTATTAATATTGATATTAAGATTGTGTTAAGATTACTAAGGCTAAATTAAAAGTTGATTTTGTTTGATTGAGACCGTTTTATTGGCTCACATTTTTATAATAATAAAGAGTGCACATTATGTTTTGAAATCTCAATTTTTGAATGACACGGAATGTCATAAATCTCACGAATTTTTTAATATTTTAATGATAAAATAAATTCTGGAGTCTTGGTGCCCTTCGAAATTTGTGCAGGCGACTCTTTTAGGACTACCTTACGAACTTTAAATAAAATCATACACTTGGTTGTAGATGACTCACGTAATGTTTATGGCTTGATATTTCTGTTAAGTCAAAATCCAAATAAATGACACGGATTAAAAAAATAACAGAATACTAAAATGTGAAAAGCTTTTGTAAGGTGCAATAATATATTTTATATTATGTATGTTAGTATATATAATTTCGGAATATCAGTATATATTTTTGCGAAAAGTAAAATGAAATAAGTTGTGATTTTTTTATAATGAAAATTATTTGATTTTTTTTTTTTTTGCTTTAAATTTTCCAACAATTGAGTGAGAAGAGCTTTTTTAGAGAAATTTATAATTTATGTTCGGAATTCAGATACGCTATCCTTATGAAAATTAAGTCGAGAGAGTCTAACGGAATAAAGCGTAGGAGAGAAAGAATTTTTATTTTTCTAATAAATTAAAATATTAAGCAGTTATTATGAATATTCACTCATTTTTTTGTATTAAAAATTCACTAATTTTTTTTCTATTAAAAATTCACTCATTTTTTTTTTGTGTTAAGAGAGAGTATGGTGAATATTATTTTTGATTACTTTGTGTAGAATATAAATGAGTGAATATATTTCGATGTATACGTATATTTTTATCAAAAATACAAAAAATAAGAAAAAAATTGAAGTTTTAATATTGGAGTTTTCGAGTTTAGCTCACATAGAGCGAGGCTCATTATAGAACGAGTTGATATTATTAACGGTTAAATCAAATAGTTACATGACATTAAAGTAAATAACTCTAAAAAAATGTTTTATTTTTATATTATATTTAAGGAAAAAAATTGTTATAAAAAATGACATACACACATGTTGGGTATGCTCATGATTTCAAAAGGTATACAATATAACAATATAAAAATTAAGCAATGAGCAACAAAATATTTTAAAAATAGTTTTTGATATTGTTTACAAATGATTAAAAATAGTTGAGATTATCAAGTTTAGGATATTTTTTTTACTCCATTCTAAGTATGTTCTCCTTAAACTCCTTGATGCGATTTAATGATATTGATAACTTTATTGAAAGAAACATGATAAAATAACGACATCATCATGTGGTGATGATAATAATGATGATAATTGATGACGATGATGACGACGATGATGATAATAATTGATGATGATGATAACGATGACGGTAGTATGGTGATTTTAAATAAAAAAAATTTTTTAATGTAAAAAGTGGGTTCCAATAAAATTAAGACAAAAAATTTACACCTAGACATTACGTCGTCGTTGTCTCAATCAATAATAATAGAAGAGAAGAAGTAAAGAAAAAAAAAATGAGTAAAATACAGGACATCAATATAACAAAGCATATGATGTAGAAATAGTTCCTAAAATAAAAAAAAAAACGAAAGAATAGAAGAGAAAAAAAATTTTATAGTAGGGACCACAAAAAAAAACAGGACCAGAAATTCAATTGGAAAATATTTTCCTATAAATTAAGATATAATAATAATGTTCCATATGTATGTGTGCATATAAAAGTAAGAGGTTGATAATTTGAAGGCGGCACATTATTACAATATCAACTACAACATGTAAGACATAACAACATAAAAATACTCCGAGAAGCTTATAGACTTTCTTGTATAATAACAAAAAATAGTTATTTCGGATGAAGAAATATTGAAATTAATTTTAACTTAAGCTATATATTTTTCACATATACACCCATACTATACATATAATTTGTAATATATACGAGTATATTCATGTTATAGAGGAAAAACAGAAGAAACAGAAGGAACAGAAGGGAAGGAAATTCTATCTAGCTATTTTGAATATTTTATGCTTAAGAGAAGAAGACATTTTTTGGCAAGGTTTTTATATAAAAATTAATTTTTAATGTGAACTCTAATAAATATTCTGTTCTCTTGTTTTTTTTTCTAAAAAAAATTTTATATAACATTTTGAGAATCCATATAACAACGTCTGCGGTGATTTAATATGGAGAAAATAAATAAGAAAACAGAAATAAAATAAAAATTAGGGAAGAAATAAAATTTTTTTTACCCTGATTGTTTTTTTTTTTTTGGAAATAAACCAAAATGTAGTCATTACACCTAATTTAGGGTGCATGTAGACATTTTTATTAAAAAAAAAGTAAGAGAGACAAAAAAAATAAATATGTAAAATTAAAAAAAAAAAATTTTTTTTTGTATTTTAAAATTTCACAAAAATACAAGATGCACTTTTGTATGGCTTATTTTGTATGGCTAGTAATATGGATTCCAGGTAAGTATTCAGTTCAGATTTATAATAAAATTAAAATATTAAGAGTTGTTGGAGTGACTTGATAGCTGATTTTTATTTTTGAGCTCCATTTTTAATTTTGAGCTCCGTCAGTTTCCAATTCAGCGTCAATTTTCCACCATCAGTAATATAATGATCGGGCCACTCGATTAGACTCAGTCTGGTGGCATATTTCTTAAAAATCAACATGTAAGGTCGCGGATTGCTGGAAAATACCTCTATTGCAGAATATTCCCCATTGCCTTCTTTGTCATTAAATTGTAAGTTGTCAGTGCAGTTACTTTGTAAGTTGAGAGTGACAGCCTATACCAATACCTTGAACCTACTGGAGAGTTTCTTCCTCATTCTACCATGGAAGTTTTCTGTTCTCCTATCTCGGTTTCTCATGTCAGCCTCCATGATAAGCATCATCAACAACCGCTTTTAAGCCCTAGGCAATTCAATATCCTCCATGGACCATAAAAGGAGATGTGAACTATCCTATACATGAAGAGCGTTTTAAATAAGCTCCAATCTATTGATTAAGCACAATTATTTTGAAAAGTTTCCCAAGCTAAGGAAGTTGAATATGATTTGTCTGTCGCCGGAGATAGATTCCTTATTTTAATCATATTACTCATCAATTTTCATTCTGGATTGTTAGTTTACTACTATATATAAATTTCATTAAGCACTCGTTTTTTTTGTTTATATCCGGGGTTCTTGCAGACAATGTGGTATGCATTTAAATTCTATTATTCTATTATTACTTCCAGACGGCAGCACTCTTCACTTTTTACCATTCTATCTGGTAGAAGTTGAGGAAAAGTCGGAACTCCACTTTCCTTAGATTTTCCAAACCGGAATCTTCTATGGTTAAGCACCATCCGTCCTTTTCTTTGTCTACCCTCAGCGTTCTCCAAGGACTCTTCGATCCAATTAATAAATTTAAAAATAAAAAACAAGAATTTTTTTTTAATGTTTTTGTTATTTTACAAAAAAAAAAAATTCATAACAATTAAATTGCAATTACATTTTAAAAAAAAAAGGACAGAAATCACATGTTTTTCTTTTTTATTTTTATTGCCACGAACTCTCCATTAAAAACCGCAACCACTATAACTGTCTAGTGTATAATTAATACATCATAATTAAAATACTTTATATTATTTTACCACATTTTTATGACCATATATTTATTAAATTACATAATTTTGTTATAACATTGCGCGTTTTCTCTAATCACAGCCTAGATTTTATTATGTAAAATATTGAAGGACAAAATTGGTTATCACATTTCATTAATGTTGAAAATTTAATTTACAAAATTAAATAATGTGTAAAATTTTATTGTAATAAAATTGACAAAAAAACCGCTTATTATGACAATTTCAAAATGTTAGAGAACAATTAAAAATTATTTAGAAATAAAATATTTTTCAAGTGTATTAATTAATTATAGTATGCGGAGTAGAAGGTGTTAGATTGAGTTTGACATTATAATTAATAATGTTATGTGATCTTTTATAAATTGCAACAAATCGTAGTATTTTCGAAAGAAAATTTTAGATATCTAATAAGATTGCACATTGGGAAATATGATGTAACCTGCGCAACACAAGAAATCTGATTTGAATCTGCTGTTATCTCAATCCAAATTATTACACCTAGAGTACGTCTTCGATGATTTGTTTCTTGAAAAATTCTTTTGTTATATTTTTACTCGCAACCTTCTTTTTCAATGCAAGGATGTAGTTGCCAAGACATTCCCATTTTCTGAGGTTAAACGCTCCATATTCCCAAAGAAAGTGTATCAAAGTGTTTCTTCTCTTCTGCCCCCATATAAAATTTGCAAAAACCTTACCTCTCCAGGATTAATTTCTTCAGACAACACTGAGTTTATAATGTCCCATTAGGAAATTCGTGAGTATTTTAACTTTTTTCTTAATAATTTTTAATATTTTGTATATACTGCGGCCGCTCACAATCACAAAAAAGCTACGTTACCTGCCGCAGCCCAAGCCGACTTTTTAATAATTTCAATCTTATTTTTTAAGCCTTTTTCCTGAGTTACTCTCGGACCAAATCCGAAATAGAATAAATGTCCTTTCAATGGTATATTTGCTTTAACCGATATTAAACTATATTAAAATTTTTTATATTAAACTTCATAATTATAAATTTTTTTTTCTGACTCTAATGTCTAAGTTCCTTCAACAAAAATTTTTCTAAATATCCTAAAGCTAAAATTTTTTTTTTCAAACTTTTTAGATTTCTTTCAAAACAAACAGTTTTCATCTAGTAGAAAAATTTTACTTTGTGCATGTCCATTGTATGTATGTGTGTATATTTAAATACACAAAAATACAATTATAATTTTTAAAAAATTTAAAAATTTCAAAGTACACATAAAATTATTTTAAAAAATTAAAGCTATTCAAGTAAATTTAGAAAATAATCCTTTTCATCGATAAAATTAAAAATCTATAAAGAAATTAAATAATGAATTTAAAAACTATATAAGAAAAATTAAACAAACTTTAGCTAAAGCTGAATGAAAATATTTAAAGACTTTACCCAAATACAAAATTATTAAAATTTTGAGATTCAAGGAAGTAAAACAAAATGAATAAAAGCAAAGCAGGATAACAAGAAATTTAAAACAAAATTTCTTCTTTGAATGAAAATTGCTCAAGGGCAATAATTTTTAATACACATATATTCATTTATACTCGTAATTTGAATTATAATTGTATACAAATATATTTTGAGGCTTAATAATCTCGATACTTTGCAAAAACAAACAGTCTACCTACAGTCTATTCCTTTAAAATAAAATTTTTCTCAATTTATTTTCCACAAAAATAGTTCTGGTCGGAATTCTCCTCAATTTTACAGCCGATTTTCAAATTTATTGGCAAATTTTTCATCATATTTCTCATCACGTCCCTGCAAGAAAGACACACAATTGCATGAAGTAAATGGAAACCAGGAGAGCACTTTCTTCATATACCAGCAAATTTGGTGAATACTGCGGCATTAATTAGTCTAAATATCATATTTGCTGTCACCTATCCTGCCACTTTTTTAAAGTAACAAATGCATTTATCCTTTTTATTTCGAATATTATCTGGTCTTGCAAATTCAGTAATTGTAAATGATAGTCTATAGATTTGGTATTTAACACGCAATTCGTGTAAGCTTTCGCCATTTAATATAAGTTTCGGGAAACGAAAATTTGTATATTTTATTTATATATATAGTTTTTTTTATTGTCCCTTATAAAAATTCAAATCTAATAATGAAAGGTAATTCCTTAGGGTTTAAAATCTCTCAAAATTTCATTCTATATTTAGACGAATATAAAAATTGTGAATGATGTAAGAGAAAAACAATAAAGAATACCTGAATCTGAAGCTCTAAATAATTTTATTGCTCAATTTTAGAAATATATCCAATTATAATGTGAGTGCGAATTGGCTCTTTTATTAAAAATGTATTAACATGAAGTCCTGTAAAATATTCGTAGTTCATATAATTTCTTCACAAAAATATTCTATTTAAAATATTACAGAGAATAATTTTTCTGTAAGATTTTACAAACTTCTCTGTTAAATATTTAATTAAAATAATTTTATTCTCATTCATGTGGTTGAGTAATATTATTCTCTCCAATCAATTATTCTATAGTATGGTGATATTTCGTATTTCTCTCTTGTTTTTTGTAATTTTTTATTCTCATTATTTCTCTCAGGAGATAATTTTCACTCAAGAACTGAATATTTAGTAATAATCCAGATATATGAACAATTACTGCAAGTAGAGAATATTTTAATTTTCGTATATGTTACATGAAATCAGAAGATAATACAAAAAATTGCCGTTTTAATAACATTTTAATATTATTACGAATCTTTCGTTATATACTAGTACAGTTACTTAAACATACTCGTATTAGGTTTAGGGTGACACGATAAAATTTTTGACTTTGTTCAGTTTATTATGACTAAAAATAAATTCAATAAGGCAGTCTTAAAAGATTTAACCGCAATTAAAATTACATCAGGCTGATTTTAATTTAACTAAATATTAAATTTGATAGGTTTCAAACCAAGTAAAAGTACCCGTATATACCATATACGTAATTCCAATAAATCTTTAAGTAATAGTATAACAATTATTTTAATGGTGTATTCTTCAGTCACGTTAATCGGAAATTCATTAACCCGATTTTAATTTAGTTATTTTTAAATTTTACCTTCTAAATAATATGTCTGCATATGGGTTCTTGATCTAAATTCTCAATTAAAGCGAAATACATAATACTATAGGTACCTACTTTATAAAGTGTTATACATTAAAAAGAATTAATGGCTTTTTTTAAATTTCATTAATATTTAATAAATTAAAAATAAATATATCTTATATTTGTTCTGTTTCTTGTATTTTTTTCATTTCGATTAAAATTTCTATTTAAATTTGAATAGTAGGAGGTTTTAGAAATCAAAATAAATCTTAACATAAATTCAATATACTACATTTTAATTGTATACTCTTTTAATTCATTAATATATGAAAATCAATTCAAATGTGAGAATAAATGCTTCGGAATAATCAATTGACTATAGCTCGTTCCATATGATATTCAACGCCCTTTTGAAATCAATTTGATTTTTATTGCAGTCAATCTACAAATTGTTAAAAATTGCATATATTACGGGGTAATAAGCAATAAAACCAAAATTTGAGACGATTTTACCCATTTGGTCGCGTTAATTGAAGTATTTAATTCAGAAAAACTATTTCAATAGTAAAACTTTTCAATAATATGAATCAGAAGTTTGTTTTCAGTATAAAGCTTTTGGTTTTCTTTCAATTAAAATTACACTTACACAATTTACACAAATTCAACCGAAAATCAATTGAAATATTTTTCATTTAAATGAAATCCAAATTTCGCTTCGTATACTTTAAAAATTAGAATGAAAATTTTAAGCTGCACTCAATAGCAATATGGTTAATTGCCTGTAATACTTAATATTGTATATAAAGAGCATAGACTATTACTACGGTTTAACTATAAAACCCAGTGCATAATACACCAAAATGAAGATTTTTATATGTGATTCAATTAGAAATAAATACAAATCTATATGTTTGAATTGAAAAGATATAAAATAAATGAATACTCAATAAGAATCACTTCAACTAACCAGTTAAATTTTCATTTATCTGTGGCATTAATTTACGATATCAGAAAATTTTCCCTTGCTTCGGCAGTCTTGTACTTGTGTTGCCCTCTTTCATTTTTACTTTTTTTTTTGCTATTAGATTGTTTGATTTTTAGTTTTTATATATTGCTACCCTTAAAAACTCCAGCTGACTATATACTGAATGTAGTTCCCTATTTGATTTATTTTCTATATTTGTTTTATATGTTTTTTTTTCTACTCCTATATTGTACTCATATGTTTTATATCAGTTTTTTGTTCTATTAACACAATAGGATTTTCACCATAAAATGTTATAATCGTCCATTTTGGAAAATATTGTGCGATATGCTCTACAAATTGGAACGAACCATTAACATACATATAAATGCGAATAATTGTAAAACCGTTTTGGTTATATTTAGTTCAGGCTACATAGTCTATGACAACAAAAGAAGAGCAAAGAAAAAAAAAGAGGTCGAACGAACAAATTCAAAAAAAAAACAAACCTACAATTACAAAATTAATCAAAAAAATAAAACAGAAAAAGTCATTCAAATGTTCATAACAAGCTCTCTAACAGACAAATGCTATCTATATGGTATTAATTTTGTATTAGATTTGCATTCTACATGAACATTTTTCCAATAATAAAAAGCATATATAGGGTCAGTGGTAACGGTATACTCATGTAAAATTAATAATATTCCTACAACAAATACGGTGATATTTATGAGGATCAAAAGGTTGCTAAGCGACATTTAAGCAATATTTTAAAAAGGCATAAATTTTAACCTTTAAGATTTCCGGCAATTTGCTAACAAATGCCTGTAATAGCCGGCATTAACTCCAAAATATTAATAAAGGTAATTGAGTAAACCACATATCACTATCAAGTGCAACATAACACCACTTTCAAAAATTTGCTGAAAGAAATCAAAGTTAGTAAACTACATTAAATTTTAGAAATTCGTTCACGACCTTATCACAATACTCTCCCTTGAATATTTTAGAAAAACAAATATGTACATATGCGGTATTCCGATTCTGATAATTTATAAAAAAAACCAATCCTTGACCATCGAAATATTCCAATTATTGTTTATGGGTCTTAATTGCAGAGGAATATATCTGCATATAGATAGTACATCACATTAGTATATATGGGGATGCAAAATGTATAAATATATAGACTTAGAATATTTGGACCTACAACGTTGCATATGTCTACTGTTTAAATGGTAGTTAGGAAATATAAAAAAACAAGGAAAATATAAAGAAATTGTAAAAAAAAATGCAGCCAGAGCCAATCACTAAATTTTGAAATTTTTTCATCTCTCTTTTCATTTCAGTTCCTCTCCCGTTCCCCAATCATCCGCTAACTATAATACAAAGTTTCCTCATTGCGTTCCGTTTATTTATTTTCTGCTTATTATTATTGGTTTCGCTAGCCAAAATTGACCAATTATTTCTTAAAAAAAAAAATACAACTAGTGAAAAAAAAAACTATCAATTTTTATCAATAGTCTAAAAGGGTAACAGATGTATCTGATGATATGAAAGTTTAGGGTCTCATATTATTCCATTGTGCATTCTTGTGGAATTATTATAACTAACCAACAATTATACATACATATAAACAAATACGGATATTTATAGTACCAGTACATAAAAATCATGCTCAATGTTACATGATTCAGATTTTTCTATAAATGTATGAGTTCTTATATTATTGTAATTGACACAAAAAAAAATATCATAGTTAGAATAGAAACAATTTAATGTTGGCAGTTATATGTGCTAGTTGTACATATCGAAAACAAAAATGAAAAACAGAAGCGGCATACCATAGACCAGAACCAAAAATTAATATTTAATATGTAGAAATACAAGATTTTGTTCTTGCTTTCTGCTGTTTCTATTTTTTGTGCAGTTGTACACATATTCATGAGACGGTTTTATTTTTTTTTAAATATTAAATTTAACATTAGTTTTTAATAGGAACTCAAAGAAACAAAATTCTGAGCAAATATTTTCACATTTAATTTAAACTTTAACATTTTTACCATTTCCCGCAACACGAAAATATTGAAAAACAAAAATTGTAAAAAATGAAATAATTAACAAAAATGCATAACGTTAGGTGTCAATTAATTTAAAGTTTTTATAGTTGTTTTAAAGATTTTTTAAGTAATAACAGCAAATTTTTGAACAATGAAACCCAATGCGCTTCGAATGGGTAATTATATTAAAGATATTATCAAAGTCTTTGGACACAAAATCAAAATTTTAGATTTTTTGATAGATACCACCCTTATCAAACGAGTTTATTTCAGTTTCGTCTTCAATTTTCTTTCTTACATAGCATGTCTTCGAATAAGAACTCGATGCATTATTTTTAACTTGTTCTCTGGAAACCACAATAGGCTCAATTTAACTAAATTATTAGATACCCAGAAGCAGCCACTAAATTTAATATTAAACACTCGCAAAATATCATTTAAATATTTAAAGTGAAGCTTATATGTCATCTTATCAAAGCTTGTTGGTTACTTTACGGAGATTTTTCTCTTAAATGGTAAAAATGCAGAAAGTATTTATTAAATGAATGAGTTCAATTTAAATATTTAAGACCTTAATGTAAGTACCCACTATGTGCTATAAAAATATTCTAAACTATGGCTATTAATTATCACCTGCTAATTATTATCACCATTTTCTTTCTTTTGTTAAATTATTTTTCTTCTTATTATTCTTATTTGTATGTGAAAACAAAATCTCTATAGAAATATTTTTCTATTCCTTAATTCAATATCTAATTATTGTAACCCAAGGGTGCAATAATAAATTTCTGCAGATAAAGTCTAATGGGATTTATCAAAATATATTATATAAAACAATGGTTATTAGGTACACTATGTATATGTGGGCAAATTACATTATATGTATGTATGAATTTATAAAATTTTATATAAAGAAAATCATTATAATCATTATAATACTGAACATATACATTTACATATAATATAAATACATATTATATGCTAAACATACATTCTATTGTTATTAATTATTTTACTCTTTGTTTTAGTTATTAAAATTATTTAATGAAGCACATAATTTACCCGTTGTGGGAAGTGGGGATGTCCGTATTCTTTTTGTATATTTATGTTTATTTATATAGACATATATATCATACACATATAAGCATGTACGTACATAGTTAAATGTGCAAATGTATGTATCTGTTATGTACGATTTTTAAACTAAAGAAAAATATTATTATCGTAAGAGTAATATGTACACGCTAATGTAAAAAACATTGTGATATTAGAGATTTATAAAGCCATGCATGTAAACTGTAAGGCATCTATGCCCCAGTTGTAGCTGATATCGCAGTATAAATAGAAATAGCAGCATTTTCTAGCTCGTAAACAAGGACATGTCCGGGGCTTCTACGAGTAAAAGAATTTTTAGGAAACTAAAATCGAGAACAAATTGAGACGATCATAAAGATGAGGAGGAATCATGTGAGAATTCTCAAGTGTTCACCTAAAGAAACTGGCCCAAGGGGCGTGAAGTGTTGATCTACACTTATGAACATGGCATTGCAGAATATTTCCCCGGAAAAGTTGCTTGGATTCATTAAAAATGTTGGTCTTGAAGCGGAGCTCTAGACAAGACTACTAAAAATTTATTCGCTCAAACTAAATTTATCAGATCTTTCAGTTTGCGATGTACTCGTATCATCTCCTATCAATCTAACATCTACAAAGAGGATGTCATATAGTACAGGAGAACCTATAGAAAGTAGATTGTAAAAACATGGTGATAACACACCTCGATCTATAATTAGTTAGATCTATTGTGCCCCCAATTTAGTGCAGTAATGGTTTAGAGTACCTCCCTCAGACCTATCTTATGAATAAAACCCAAAACCTTATTAACAAATCCATCAGTTCATTGCCGTCTACTGCAACGTACTTTGTCGTCTACTACAAAGTAACTCGGTTGTGCCTGTTCTGCTCATTGAGTTTTTCGTGACAGACCCACACCACTTCGAAGATGACGGATTATAACTTTAGCGCTCCACGTCAGCTTCAAAGACACTCGGACAACATACTATAAACCTACAATTTCCGTTTTTAGTGAAAAATCTGTAATACTTTTAATTCACTTGTATTATTTTATTATAAACATATAAAACAATAGATATATTAAATATATAATAAGTTTTAATAATACAAAGTATTAAAAGGCTTTAAAAACAACACATATGAATTGGAGAACTCTTTAATAAGACTAATTTAAAATAATACCAACTTAATAACTAGTTAACCACATGGAAAATTTAACATGAGTGCGGCTTAAAACATATAAAAAATAAAATGATTTTCTGTCAACTATAAGTCTTGTATTTATTAAAGGACAATTGATTCAAAACAATCAAGTTTTTTTTCAAAGAATTTTGGAGAGTTTCCAAAGTGAAGTTGACAAACTGAAAGAACCAAATTTAAAAAGTAATGAATACGAAGGAGGCTTTTATTTTTACAAATATCTTCGTTTTTTTACATAGTTGGCTTTAATTAAATACGATATTCTAGGGTATACTAAATAAGAAAATGTCCGTAAAGTCCAAAAAAGAGCAAGGATTTAGACTTCAATGATTTTCCTAAAATGTACTATTGATCTCTCAAATGATTGAGCTTTAAACATATTTTTCAATTTTTAGTTTAAACATTTTTCAATCATGAGGCCGTCGTTTTCACCTTATTATAATTGCTTGTTGTTGTTTTATGTAGTTTTAATCTATATAGAGAACCACTTTAGCCTTTAAACAGAATTTGAAGTTGATTCAATGTGAAATATAACAGGGATAAGAAAAAAAAATACCTGTTCCACCACTCTGTACCTTTTCGTACATTTTTTATTTTATATTTTTTTTGTTTTCAAAACAAATTGAAAAAAGTTGGTTTTCTATCAAATCTTTAATAGTATACCTGTATGTTATATTGAGTACAGAGCATAGATTAAAGCTTCCGAAGCATTAAATACCTTTAGTCACGCACGAAATTCTAGTTTTTTCTTTTATTTTACAATTTCTACCTTGATTTCTTTCACTTTATTCTAATTTCCTTCCTAACTTTTCTTTTACACACACATATTTTGTACATTGTAACAAATTCAATATAATAGTGGTTCCTTTACTAATCTATATACATATATCTACTTATGATTACATACTTTTAGGCTTATATGTATATAATATGATTTCGTATGCTTTACGAACGTAACATACTCGTAACGTTATAGTTAGAATAATTTGTCTTTAATGAGAAGTATTGTATTATATAATTTATATAATTTTTCTTATATTTGTGCAAATATTTATTTCTATATAACATTATTATAAAGTAAATTGACCTAAAATAAAATACAATAAAAAATAACCGAAAAGAATAAAAGAAAAAAAAAACATGAAAATTAAAATAAAAACCCGAAATGCCGGAAACTCTATAGGATTTTTTACCATTTTTCTGACATACCCCTTCTGTTTTCTTTTTAAAAGAAAAAAATATATTATACAAAATAAGGAATTAAAAAAAAAGAGATATTGGTAACAAACAACAGATAAAAAAGCGTTAGGATATACGACCAACCATATGCAGAATTTTAAAATGTGGTTCCAGTAAATCACAAGAACTGTGAGGTGTATATCGCAGCTACAACCCAGAAATTAATGTGATATTGATAAATAATTAATGACGGCAAGTATTCGAAATCAAATTGAAAATTTTCGGAATTTCTTCACTTAATTGAGTGTTTAATCTTAATTTATAATTGGAATGGAAATTTAAACGAGAACTCATCTATATTCGTAACTCAAGAAGGAATCCGGGAGGACAATATTCTATCATTTATAAAATTTTATTTTTAAATTCAAAAACGTCAGACGTAATTTCAACCTGTGCAATTTCGAGAATACCACGATTTCGTATAATCGTGGTTTACAAAATTATTAGAATAATTGGACCATACCAGTTCGAATACTTTCTGACAATTCACAATTACAATGTTATGGCATTACAAACTTTAATACAAAATTGAGACTAAATTTTTATTTTAATTATGGTGTTTTTCGCTTAGCATAGTAAGTGTTAAAAAAGCTATACAAAAATAAGATGTTGATTATTTTTCTGGCTCAAAAGATTTTGCCGCCCGCCTTAATTCAAATTCATATGAACTTAAAAAGGTGAAATAATATTATGTAGATGAAAATAAAATAAGTAGAGGTTCTATTAGGGTAAGACGAACAAAAAAAAACAAACAAAAACAACAAACGACTAAAAATTACAAAATATATTTAATTTGTCGTTTGTTTGCATTTATTTTTTGTGTTTTAGAATTTTCGGTTCTAAATGACTTCTTCATGGTTCAAAGGTTCTTTTTCTTTTGTATAATTACCAACTATTTATAGGGACTTTTGTTTTTCGTACTTTTCGTTCTTTTGGTATTCCAAATGATAATTAACGCAATAAAAATGTCAAAGTGAATTTTTTATAATGTTCAAAAAACAACTATAGTTTAATTTATCGCCATAATAATTAAAAAGAAAGAGAGAGAGAGAGAGAGCAAGAGAAAGAGAACGAAGAAAAAAATGAAAAAAAAAACCAAAACTAACTAAGTAGGGCTCTTTTTAACCTTTTTTTTATATTTTTTTTTGTAATTATGTCCTTATATGCATACATTTTAGATGTAATGTGTTTTTTTATTGTATGACATTAGTGCAATGAATTGTTAAGGATAATTTGAAAATTCACTTTTTGTGTAAAAAAAAATTTTTTTTTTCGTTCAATTTGTACAATTAATAGACTGACACTGATATAGTTACGGGGGTAATTGAGGTATTTTTTTTTCTATCAACTAATTAGAACATTTTTTTTTTGTTTTATTTTTTCTATTTAGGTGAAATAATATGAAAATGATTAAGACCTTAAATTACATTGTAAATAAAAGGGATAAGATTTTGTTTATAATGTTTTATTTACTTGAACTAAATTTTTGGAGTATAAGAGAAATGTGAATCGTAAATTTTAAACTATTTTTTTTCAATTAATCTTGTTGATTGTGCAATCATTTAACTTTTCGTACTGTTTATTTGCTTAATAGCCCATTTACGGTACCTAAATAATAATTATTTATAATGAAAATTTTTTTATAATTCTCTTCTTTTCCAATCATAATGGTTTAAATTTTTATTAAATTTTTGGTACCCTCCTGAAGTTATGCAATAAGAGCACTTATTTTCATATTAAAAGAAGAGCAGTATATAATTCATTTACTATTATTTTGCTACATATTGTACGTAATATTTAAACTGAGTCTTTGAGAGAGAAAGCAAAAAAGCTGCAATAAAAATGATAAGAATGCCAAAATTTGGGAAGATTCTGTACCGGCTTTGGTTCTTCGACATAAATCCCATTAATACGAATGAAATTCTTTAAGGACCTTATACCCTATATACTCTTATTCGTATAATTTACACTTTATTTTTAAATTAAATTCATCAAGACTTTGTTCAAATGAAAATTTTTACAAAAATCTAATATAACACTTTATTTTCATTAATTAATATGATAACTAATTAGTGATAAATTCTATTATATATAAAGTGATAATATTGTATTGTTTTTTTTGAAAATTACTAAAAATCCCCCGTCCACTCGTCCGCCTGTATTCTCAAAAAGCTCTTCATTTTTCCTCTATTTATTTTCGGCTATATAGTAATATTGATTTCAAAAAGTTTGTTTGCTATTACTTAAGTTTTCATTACAATAATTTTCACAAAAAAAAAATTAAATGAATATGGTGGTAGAAGTCAAAGGACCTTTTGAAAATGATTTTCTTTTATGTTCATTATTGTTATTTATATTTATTTTACGGAATGGGGAGTACAAAAAATATGAACTCTTTTTTATTTTTAAGTTGATTTTCTTTAGACATTTCTCACAAAATTTCGTATTATTTTCTTATTATTATATTAAAGGCAAAAAGTCTCTTATTTGTTTAAAAAAAATTTTTTTTTTTTTTCCTTTTTTGTTAAAATTATTTTGTTATATTATTAATACCATGATAAAAGTTATTAAGATTTCTTTTGTTCCAGTAACACGAATCAAATTAAGTTATAATGGCAGTAAGCTGTTTGGGTCACGCAATTAATAAAAGGCAATTTGATACTAAAAAGAAAAGATTTTAAGAAATTTTTTTTTACAGTTATAATATTACAATATAAATAATATTTTCAATATATGTACATACATGTGTATGTATATAATATATATTAATAATATTATAAAGAAAGAGTAAATACGATGAAATAAATGAAAACTGGAAAATTTAGCCTTAATTTCTGCCTTATTTCTTGGTTCCTTAAATTTACTATAAGAATTCAAGCAAATATAAGAAAGCACAAATTCAAGCAAAATTATATTTTTTATGTATTTGATAATTGATTTTAATAGCCAAAGCAATAATTATTAGTTATTTTTTTTTTGTTAAAAAGGACGATAAAATGTTTGATAAATAAAATTTTGTGTTAACAATGTAATAAAATGAAAAAAGATGGATATATGATTGAAAAAAATTTGATATATCGTAATAGAAATCAGAATGATAAAGTTATTTCTTTAGAAATATTTCCTTACATAAGGAAGAATTCATCGCTTAAGACCGGTTTTCTATCTGATGCTGGCAACTGTTTAAGGGTCCGTTACCAGTACATCAGTTCGAATCTATTACAATTCAATTAAAGACTTTATTAATTTCAGATAACTTTACAAAATATAAATAAGAAATTTATTAATTACGAGTATAATTCACTTTTTTTTTTTTTCATTTTTAAGACTAACAATCTATTTCATTTTTTCTAAATAAGTAATATTTATATATCAATTCTAATTTCTAAAATTTTTTACACGTTGTTTCAGCTTGCTTTTAAAAATATCCAATTTTTTACTATTTTTAATGCTTGTAGGAAGACTGTTAAACAATTTTATTGCACTACATTTTAAACTATTTCGTTTTTTCGTTGTCCTAGCTCTAGGTATATGTTATTTAAGTTTCTCCTATTTCTTGTATAATAACTATTAATATTTTCTCTATTTGTCAGAATTAATTTTGACTTAAAATTATTATTCAAAATATTATAAATGTATTTGCATTTTCCAAAATATATTAGCTGATTTATATCAAAAGTATTGGTTCTGAGATATAATTTCTTAGTACTAGTTCTAGGACTAAATTTTTTAATGCTTTATTCATTATTGTACCCATTTGTTTTACATGAAATCTAGAACAGTGACTCCAGCTACATATGTTGTACCTGATTTTTGATAGAATATAGCCATTGTAAACAAGTTTAGCTGCGTGTGTTGGTATGCCGCCAGATCTTTTTATAGCCATGCTTATTATAGGGATGATTGTTTTCTTAAATTTTTTTATGTGGTTGTCCCATCTCAGATTTTCATCAATTATCATTCCTAAACTTTTTTTAGGAGTTTTGAATATTATAAAATTAGATTTGTTTGCATTGATACACAATTCGTTGCAATCTAGCCAGCAGTTTTAATATCTTTATTTAATATATCTTCTAATTTTGCTAATGATTTTGCTTTTGCAATCAAATTGTTGTCATCCGCATAAATATTATAGTTTGATGTAAACTTGTTTTTAAGTATGTTCATAATATAAAGCAGGTACAAAAGTGGGCCTAATATAGAGCCTCGTGGTACCCCCATTCTTATAGTTACTTCATCGCTAAGTATATTTTGAATTTTAACACATTGCGTTCTATTTTTCAAATAGGTTTGTAGTAGAGTATTTGAAACACTTCTTATTCCCATGTTGCATAACAGATCACAAAGTCTCTGATGATTAACTACATCAAAAGTTTTTGTTAAGTCAACAAATACGGCTCCAACATAGTGCCCTTCATCCAGCGCATCATATATTTGTTCTAACGTAGCTGCAATAGCCGATTCTATACCACTATTTTCCAAAAAACCATATTGATTCTCATCAAAACCTATTGTTTGTTTTATAAAATTTTTAATTCGAGATATTTTAATTTCATAAGTACCTTCATTTTTTTTTCCAATTCCGTTTTAATTTTTCGCGATTTTCCTGAGAATCTGTTTCAATTACTGTCATACCATTATATCTACTTTCCACATTATTAATTTTAAAATTTTTGTATTTAAATCTTTTTTCGTTTTATCACTCCTTTATTTTTGCTTAGGTTTCACTATTAATAGGAAATTTTTTTTCATAATTGGTACCGCTTGTTTTTTCCCTTATTTGTTTTTATAACATCGCCGAATGACACCGTTTGACCTACATTGTTATTATTTGTTAAAATATTTAAATTTAAGCACACTCCATGACATTTCTTTATTGAATTCGTTAGTGAATCATTTACTTTTTCTGTATGATTGTTCAGCAGTGCATTTAATTTTTCACATTCCTTTCTAAACATTCGGTGGTTGTAACCACTTTTTCCATCTCTTTTTTTTGTTCATTTTTTAATTCATTTAATCGCTCCATATATTTTTGTTCAACAGATTTTAGTAGTCCCATTATTTAATTTTCATTGCGTTGCAGAGCTTTCTCGAAACCAATCTTATATTCCTTAAGGTGTTCAGTATTTCTTTTCACCGAACAGTCCATTTTTTGGAGAACCGAATCAACATTGTGTATGTACAAAGCACATTCGCCACACAAAAATTTTAATCTTTTGTTTGTTTCTAGAATACTGCTCTGGTATTTGCCTATACCAGAAGACTTTACCGAAACGTGATATAGCTTATTATATACACCTGCACATCTAATGCCTTCACCACTAATTCTGCTTTTGCATGTTTCACAGTCAGCTATCCTATAGTTGACTGTGATAAACGTTACAGTAAGTTTACACGACCTTACGCAATTTTAATTTAATTTAAATATTATTTTTAATTTTTCGGTAATCAAAGTTCCAACCGTTGCGTTTGACGATTCAATTACGAATCATTGTCTGTCATACCTGCATCATTGTTTTCAATAAGATCAATGTGAGACTAATCGATTCAAATGGCTTGGGTATTATGTCTCTCTTTCCCAGATGTGAGGTGCCTTGTCATGCACTCTGAGATTAAAATGAGTATAATATTTTTTAGAATGGAGGCCTCAGGTAGACCCTGCGTATAATATCATACGACAAGCCCAGGATTACTGTATCATGTCTATGCCCAGATGTTTTTTAGTTAATATCCTTGTCAGAACAGTGGAAACTGTTAGATAGTGAATATTCAAGCGCCCAACCGTGATCCTGGTGTCTTCGTATTTCATTTTTTCTTGACTGCCAAAACGATCTCCTGCTGTTGCTACCAGTGGTTACTTTTGAGATGTTTTTTTAAGACTCAGCAGAATTAGTTCCAAGTATTCCACCACCTCTTCTATTAAAGTCGGTCGTTTATCCATTGCGTTCTTACAGTTCCGTCCTTTTACGATGTCTTATTCTAAATCCATCTAAAATTTCACATAACCATCAATACTTGTTCTAAGAACTTAACTATTGCCATCCTCCCAACCAACTTCCAGACGCGACTGTGTATTAGTCTAAAAATAAATATCTTAACAGTAAGAAAACAGTCTCATTTCATATAAAAATCTTTAATACTAACCATTTTTCATCCCCAAAAATTTCTTGTTGACTACAGCTGCAAGTAACCTTTTGGTTCTAGTTCTGTATCCTTACAAAAATTTTAAACAAATATCAAAAATTTTCATTCCATTAAGGAAATTGAATAATCTTAAAAATTATCGATTAGCCTTTTTGTTTTTTATTTTATGAGAACTTGAGTTCACAAATTTTCTTAATCTAATTTTTATTGAAGTTTTTCTCTCCTCCTCCGCATAAACTCATTTCTTGTACCTCATTTTATTTTTATTATTATGTTCTTTTATTGTAATAACTCCAAACTTTTTATAATTTTTTTTTTTTACAAAAAAAAAAAAAAAATACCTTAACTTTTATTTCTATAACTGTTATTACTTATTTTAGTGTTTATACATTTTTTTTCTTCAGTATTATTTTTAATCAATATTTTGTTTTTATTATTATTGTTATGGTCAACACAAACAATGAAAAAAAAAAAGTTTAAAATTTTTACTCAGATTTTTTTTTTAACTTTTCATTTTGTAAAAGTTTTGTTGTACTTTTGTACAGCTATATAGTTTCTCGTATTATGTATAACAGAGAACACAAAACAAACTATCCTGATTTCTGCGAATAGTTTGTAACAATCAATTCAACCATTTCTGACCTCATTGTACCCATAGCACTTGAGAAAATCTGCGGCAATAGAGATTTTTTTTTTTGTGTTTAGTTTTCGATCCACTTTTAATGTTAACATTATCATGATTTTTACTATAAAAGAAAACAAAAAAATAATAATAAAAAATAATATTATTGTATTTTGTATACAGTTATTATTGTACAATATTTGTTAAAACTTCAAATACCTTGTGTTATAAAAATTTTTCATCCTCATATTATTATGTACAAATGTATGTATATAGATATTATGTATCTGGAAATATACAAGTATTGCATACCTATTTGTGTTTCTGGTCGTGTAATATAGAAAAATATTTATTTTGCTCTTTCATTTGCTCCATTATTTTCGCCATATTTTGTATATAAGAATATTTTTTATTTTCCAATATTATTCATTTTCTCATTATTTTATTTTATTCGTGTTGTTACTATTGTTGTTATTATTGTTATTTTATTGTTACTATTACTCTCCTATAAAAGTATGAATATTGAACTTATATACAGATGGAAATGAAATTTTGTTTTGAATATGATGAATACCACAGGTGTAGACAGTTGAAATTTAATAATAGGTTTTCGAACCAAAACATAAAAATGCATTAATTATGCTGGTATGTATACGATATTTATAGAAATCATCGATTCCAATAGAAGGAATAAATATCAGCCGATCTCCTCACGGCTCATTGTGTTTTGAATTATCATTTACACTAAATCTTACTGAATAGAATTAAGGTTTTTGAGTAGCCAGCACCTGCGATTTTATGATGTTGGGTTCAAGATAACTAATATAATTGCGAAGATATATTATCGAGAACCTGCTGAATGACGGCTTCCACATATGTACAATTACAATAAAATTTAATCGCTGGATCAATTTTTATGAGTCGGTACAGATGCCAACCAACTAAGCATAAAAAGAGAGTTCCTCAAAAACTTTTCCTTCAAGGATCCTGACCACCTACCGAGCTGATCCGTCAGTTGTGATAAAATTGAAATATTATTTTGGAATTATATACTTACATATTATTTTCATTTCATTTTTTCCTTTACTGTATATGCACAGTATCGAACCTATAAAGTCACTAACTTCATATTATATCGCTTCACATACGTGCTTCTACATACCTTAGAGAACAAAAAAAAAAATTATACATTTCACATTTCATATTTTATATGTTTTTATTATTATTTGCCTGTCATAATCATAATAATGATCATCATCATCATCATCATCATAGCCACCATCATCGCTAATCAAAATAATCAGAAAATAATGTACAAGTATTGCATATCTATATACAAACAATGTTATGCTACATATGATATATAAAACAATGTAAATTAAGTACATAAAAATAGTTATGCACGGAAAATATTACAATTCAAATTTACAGAGAATTGTTACACACACACATATTTGACCACATCAATAGTTGATCTATATGCTGGTGTAGAGTATATGTAACAGATTACTAAAAATAATTTTCGAATATAAAATATTTTCTTATTACAAACCACCATTATAATCGACTTCATTATATGGCTGACTGACTAGTCGACAGCAATCAGCTTAAAAAACGGGAAAAAAAATTCTTAGATTGATTATTTGTCTTCATTATGGGATTTTCTTTTTTCTTCCTTTTGTTTTTTAGCATGTAAAACGGTGAACGGAAGATGAAATATATAAGTTATGTGCAGGAAAAATACTTTGTAACTGTTAAGGATATTTTATTATTATTATAACAAAAACTGAACTATTGAAGTAATAAGAAATTTGTAAAAGGCGAAAGAAATAAACGAGTACCCATTCATTATAATATTTTATTTTTGTTATTTTGTTTCACGATTTTAAGGAATATAACATATAGAAATGCATCATAAAAGAAGATGCATTGGAAGCGCTTATCATGATGACGTTGATTTTTAATATTTCTGATCTGCTACCAGAAACATTTTACATACCTATACACAAAATGTATGCCATGGAGAGAAACTTCACCTTATATCATTAAGCGGCATTGTTATTGTGGTTCTAGAAGAAAATGAAAACTTTCTCTGACAAAATTCAAAATTTATATTTTATGTAAAAATGTGAAAAATATTCTACATTTTATATATTTTCCTAGGTTCAGGTTACTGGATGAATATAGCATACATGAATAGAAATTTATATAATTTTACTTGTATAGCAATAGCAGAGCCACCACTAATAATAAAATGAAATAATTTGACATATGCAAATTTCCAGCATTTTTATTTTAAAAAATATAAATAAGGGAAAGAGAAACGGAACTAAACTAACCGGAGTGAAAAGAAAATTTTAAAATAATTTCTACTGTTATTGTTACCGTCGTCAAAAATTTTAAAGTCACAGTACTTTCAAATCTAAATTCAGCACTAGATACACCGTCATATCCGAACTAAGAAGGCGATTCCGAATAAAAAAGATTCTGATATTTTGTTATTCCGAAATATTCGTACGAAATTCAAGTAACTCATATTAGCTAAATTTGTTTTGTTTGTTATCACTAAGACGAAGGGAGACGGACTGGAAAAAATCTTGGAAACCGTCAAACATAAGAAATAATGGAGCTCAGATAAATTATGGGTTGTTATTGAACAAAGAAAGGACATAAGAAAACAATTATTAAGAAACAACAGTAAAAAAATGGCAAAAAGTGATCAGACAAAATTCAACAACAACATATCAACATAAGCTCGAATAGCCGCAGAACAAAATATCACGTGATTACTCCATTGAAAAATTAATATTCTCTCCAACAAGAACTGCTGCAAATTAAAACTGATATAGAGTAAGAATGGCAGTCTACTAATATTAAGGCAGGAGCTATTAAGAAGACGAAGTGAATACTTTGCCGAAACCAACCCACCTACCCAACATACTGAATTTGAAAGTCAAGAACTAAATACTAGGGAAGACAGTGCAATCGAAAGAAGGAATCAATCATTAAAGAAGAAATGGAGGCAAATGGAAAGCTAAAGCTCAATAAAGCCGAAGAACTAGATTATATTCCAGCTAAAGTGCTTAAAACAGGAGAGATTTTATCAGATAGTGCACTAATACCAACAACAGATAAGTGTGGCAAGATAAAGGTATGTCTAGGGACGAGAAGATCGGACAAATAAGCAGCCTACCCAAAGAAAAAGGGGATCTATTAGAATATCATAGTCGGAGAGACATAGCAGTACTTAATGATGTGACCAAAATAATATGCCTCATAATGCACGATAGAATAGTAGGAAAGTTGAACAGAAGTCTAAGAGAAGAACAGACCGAAATTCAAAAGAAACGTGAGTGTAGTGTAGAACATAGTTACATTGATGATTGGATGGTTGGTTAGCGCAGCCGGTGCAGCAGGTCCACCGCATCCCGATTAGTAAAAATGTAACGTTTTACTACAACTGTCCCGTGATCACCAGCAAGCCGTTGAGCCAGTCGTGATATCCTACACCTGACTAGTCCAGCTCTGCTCAGACCCGGACACTCGCAGAGATAGTGAGAAATAGTTTCCTTCTTGCCTATTTTCTGGCATTATATTGACAGTCGAGCAACCAGTAGAATTGAATAGCCCCCTGTATGAAGTTTTTGTAGCGCAATTTTGAGCCTAATTTTACATATTTTTCCATAGGAGTAGCATAAATTTATTAGAGTAAGAGCAGTGTAATTTTTCGTACAAGTTAAACATTACGTACTACACTTTTAACACATTTACATTTTAAGAATATTTTTTAAATTTATTTACATAATCTACTTTCAAGGAACTTTTTAAATAAATTTAAAAATTAAAATTACAAAAAAAAGTAATTCCGCTACTTCTTTTTTCTTAAATAGTTTAAACATTTCTTTTTATTTGAAAATTATAATAAGAATTTGAGTTTGTTGTTAAATAAAATTTTAAATGAATTTTATTTAACCTACATAAAATAATTTTACATTATAAATGTAATCATAGCGTTATAAGAAAGAGTTATTTTATTTTAAAATACATTTATTTCTCTATTAACTCTTAAGAATTATTGCAATTATAATGGAAAATTTACATATGATGTAGTTGTATGTTTACTGTGTGTTTACTGTTCTGTATTGTGATGATAATTGAAATCCTATACGAAATCTTATAGAAAACTTATAGTAAGTATGTAAAATGCTATTGTTAATAAGAGTTATTTGCTTTTAAGAATGAATTGTAAGAATAATGTTTGTATTTGTATATGAGTTTTTCATTTTATATTTGTGTAAATGTTTTCAAGAATTCATATAGTTCGTATATAAGAGTTTTGTCAATTTAAATAATAAAAATTTTTGTAAAAACTTTTATAGTTAATTAACATTAAATTAGTTTGTTACTTTACAAAGTTGTATAATATGTAATATTACTGTGATACTATAAATTAGTTTGATATCATAATGTTATACTAGTTTTCGTTAGAAAAAAAATCCTTCGCTAATTTATTCACTTACTTTTTCACTTCATTTAATTTTAAAACTAAACTTAATTTCAATACAATATAAATTATACTTTTAATATTCCAAAGACAATTAATATTCCGTAAAGAATGTATGTAGCTCTGGCTGCTTACAAGTAATACGGTATACAAACGATATTCCTCTCATACCCGTCAAAAACCAACTAAGTCGGGTGTCACCCACGGGCTGTATATTTTCGGTTCGTTTAAGTTTGACAATCTGTTAATCCACATAACGTGCTCCATGCTGCTTTATACCGGTACTGGGACAATATTTTTATGAAACTACAATAGTTCACTAATATTTTATTCAATTTTTTTCTCATATACCGTAATAATTTAATGTCAAGGAAGAAAAATAAGAAAACAAGCAATAAAAAGAAAGATATTCTAATTTCCTGTTTTCAATAACTCCCCATTAATAATTATTATTATTATTTTTTATCATCGTCGTAATGATCATTACTATGTTGTATTATCATCATTATCATTGTTTACAATCAATGGTATCTACACCTTGAGCATAACATACACACCTTACTACATAAATATATATGAACAATTAATAAAATTGAACTAAGAAATTTTACATTCAACAGTCTTGAAATCATCAAGCATTTATAATGGTAACACTGTATAACTTTCTATAATATGGTATCTACAAAATATACAAATTTGTCTAAGGATTGCTATTTTCTACTGGTACCCATATTCTTCTAAAATATTAACAGTATAATAATAACAAAAATACACACATAGACAAATTTAATTATTTCCTCTCTTGTAAAATATTGTTCAACAGGTATAATGAAATAAAAAAAAAAATTACAAAATCACACCAAACAATAATAAGCAAAAAAAAATCAACAACAACCAATATCAAAAAGACAACCATATAATAAAATCAAGACGATTTACTATAATACTATACTTATATAATATTAAGGAGGGAAACAAGGTGTGCTATATATTGGGGTAATCAACAGAACGATTAACTAAGTAGTAAATATACGTCAAAGTAATAAAATAATAAATAAAACAAAAAGATGTCCTTTGAGGATAATATCATCATTTTATAAATATGTTATTTAACTATAATATATCAACAAACATATAAATATACCCCATACACTAGTAAGTGAGTGGAAAATAAAATTACTATTAAAGTAAAAACAGAAAAAAGAGAAAAAAAAAAACTGTCATACAAAAATTATTTAGGGAAGCAAGTCTATAGGTAAGCTTATAATATGAAGAACTAATAAATAACTCAAATTAAATGCATAGTGAGTATGGATACCAAAAATTCTACACATCAAGCATGAGTAGGTTCATACGTTGCCGGTATTATGTCGTAAAAAACAAAAGGAAATTTTATATGCTAGCATTTAAAATCTTTTTATGCATAACATAATTAATATGCCTTTATCTCTAATTAGTATAATATACAGGTGTGTACCGAGATCAATATGAATATTACAGTAAAAATAATCATAATAGTTAATAGTATTATATTTCATGTGCATCAGTCTTCACTTTACATCCATACGGCATTGCAAGCAAATGGAAGAAAAAAGAAAAATTCGAGTTACCTCTAATAAAAGAGTTTTGAAGAAAGCACGAGAAAGCAGTTGTTACAAGATCCACCAGGGGACTCATGATATGCCGCTTCAGCTGCGAAAAAATGTGAGGCTGCCATCCGTCTATATTGACGTGAATGTATTCCAGCCTGGTAAAGTTGTTGAGATTTGAATGCGACTGCATTGCTAAAGCTCCAGGAAAATTTACGAATGTTATTGGGACAGACATCATTTCCCTTGTAAGGAGCGTTGCGAGGGGTTGTGAGGGGGCGGAATATTGCGATCTCGATAAAGTGGGAGGATTTCTTGAAGGACGTGCCGTTTCTGCCTTTCTCAATAGAAGACACGATTAGAAGTTATAGCTTTGAGAAAAATTTAACTTCAAAACTAGGCAATAGGACGGACTCGGTGGAAGCTGCGGATGGCATTTTTTTATTATTTTTATTTTTTTTTATTTTTCTAGGGATTCTTATACAAATTGGAATTTTTTGTCCGATTAATATCCATAAAAGCTTCGAAGTCGTTGAAACCGTAGCACTGTTTTGTTCATAACTTTTTTCCTCAATAAATAAACCTACATAACAGTAATGTACATAGCATAATCTTATTACGAAGAAGGCATACCTTATGTGAAGAGTTTTTTTCTTTAAATTTTTTGTGGAGAGTTACACCCTCAAATGCGTTTTGCTAGTTAAACAAAAAAAGGGTCGAAATTTTTTTAATCGAATTTCTCTTTCGTGCACTTTTTCATAGTTTTTCTTTGTTCTTTTAATTTTAAAATTTCTTTTCCTAAAATATTATTGCTTGTATTTCCAAAACTGTAATCAAAGTACTATCAAAATTAGCCTTTTTAAATAGCACTTTAATAAAGTTAAGTTAGGAAAATTTTTGAAGGATATCATTAGTGACACCATAATTTTGCTTATATTGACAGAAAATTATTTAATAATATTTTGTTCCTTATATTTTTCTATATTTTTCTTTAAATACTTTTTATTTAATCCTTAGTTTCGTTTCCATTACAAAATATAAAAGGATAAATTTTTTTCTGCTGTACTCTTACAAAATGTTCATCAATCATACATGCATACAAAAATATAATTCAACTCACATAATTCTACTTTTATGTTTTATTTCCGTATTTCTTTGTACATAAAATATTACAAGAAAATTTTGTTTCAGTTTGTTTTTTTGTGCTATTTCCTATATATTATATGTGTGTATGTGCACACATAATATTTTGTTAAAAGGACAATGAAGGAGTTTTTTTTTTTTTTTGGTTTTTCATCTGTTTTGTCAAATTTTTTATATGATTGTAATAATATATAAAAATGCTGATCAAGTTATAAGAAAATAATAAAGGAAAAGCAAGCATCAGTATAAAAGATTATTTTTGTGTTTTCATAGGACCAATGTGTAGTTAATTTAGAAAAAACAAAAAATTATTTTATTAATTTTAAGATTACAAAAGAAAGTTGTCAGTGTAATGACTGTCCTTTCAAATTTTAGGTTATCTTAATGTTATTCGTTGTGGTATTCTCTTGTGTTAGGCACAATAAAGCCAGTTTTTATTTAAGCTGCATAATTGAAAGCGGCTTAATTCTGAATAAATGAGCGAAAAAATCAAATTATTAAGAGAAAATCTGTGGAAAATTGCCCTTTTATATTTCAAAACCAAGGAAGCGAAATATTTTATGAAAGAAACTCTAATTAATATTCCAGTTTATATTGGATTTAACAATCAGCATTTGATTATTCAATACAATTTATCCTTTCCACACATCAATTATTCGCTTGTGGGTAATTTGTTAGCAAATTTCATTCCAAAAATCTAGTGACAATTTTCTTTGAATTTCTATTTTCTCTACTCTCAGAATTTCTTTTTCGTAAATTAACTTTCCATATTTATGAAAATAATAATTTCGAATTTCGGAAATTTGAAAGCATTCACGAAATTTTTATTTCGAAAACGATTACTATTGACGGAAGTGTGAAGTTAAAGTCGAAATTTAGCAATATAATTAAAATTAAACAACTGTTATCATTATAACGGTAAAAATATGATCGTAAATTTTCTAGTTTTTTTTCTGCTTTCCTTATTTTTTATTATTTTTTTTTTGTTGCTATTATTATTGCATGTTTCTGGTTTTTTTTTTCTTATATTTTTTTGTTTTTTTTCTCTTTCTTTTTTATTTTTTTTTCTCTTTCTTTTTTATTTTTTTTGTTCTTTTCTTACTTTTAGCCTTTAAGAATGTATTGAAATTGGAGGGTGAAGAAAATAATCGATCTAATCACGTTTCAGGACCAATTGAATTATGTATTAGAACACCAAAAAAAAAAAATATAAGAATAATAGCACATTCGAGAATAGCAATAAGTAAACATTGAAATAAAAAAGTTGAAGCAAAAAAATAAAAAAAAAAAACAAAAACCGAAAATGAGGATAACATCCTTGCGGAAAATTTTTATGAAAAGTTTTGTTTTTCCTCAATTTTTTTTATTTTTTCTTCAACTTTTTGTCTTATTATTATTTAGTATCCTTAATACAATATTTCTTAGGTTATACAAATTCATTAGTTCTTATAGTTGTGTATAGTGATGAAATGAAAAAATCCTAATATGTTGACCAATTGGATAGAAAATTTATAATAATAGTATAATAAAAAAAAAAAATAGAAAACAAAACTAAACAAAAATAAAGGAAAAATCTTAAAATTAAAGAATATGTTTTGACTACAAATTTCTTTTTTACTTTAAACTTAAACTTATAAAATTTATAGAAAAATTTATGAATTTTTGGAACGGAAAAATGGATTTAAAATTAGAAAGCTTAAAAATATTTTATAGAAACGTTTATAATATGGAATTTTATAATTTGAGAACAATTAAAACTCAGAGCTCGGGCTGTTTCGAATGAAAGGCGGAAAAGGAGAGATCCGACGGTACCCAACGGGCCTAGTTGGCCTATGTGTACCTTTCGAGGGGCCGCGATAATTTAACATAATCTAACCCAAAACCTAAGAATACTTGAAAGTTGGAATAATCCCTATTTAATCCAGTTTGAAAACAGTAATGGAACATAGAAATCTTAAAATCGACAAAAGCCTTCAAAAATAATAGAAAGAAATTTAAAAATCCTTAACTGTCATTCTCAATTGAACGACATTACCGTGTTTTGTTAATTTTATTCTAAGATCTCGAAAATTCTCAGTTTTGAAACAAGTTTTATGAAATATCCTCTGTTATAACCCTCAATCCATGAAAAAACCTTTCCAAATTTGAATTCATCAATATTTTGTAAGGTAGATCAAAGAAAATTTGTTTAAAATTCGGCGTTAAAGTTAGGAAGAAAGTCGCATTCAGAAGGCAAAAACGACAGTCTAAACACACTCCCAGAACACTCAAGAACTTTACGAATTCTTCGAATTTTCAAAAAATAAAAACATTTACAGATCGTAAATTTATAATTTCCTTACAGTAATAATCTACAAATAGCCTTGTTTTCTACGATTACAATTTTTAACGTACCTTATTAATGGTTGAATTATAGGCTAGATATTATAACAAACCTGTTTTGATTCAAAAAATTTTTATGATTTATTGTCTAGTAAAAATATTTAAAAAGAACGTTTTTTAAATACGTTATGCTTTATATAAATCATTTTTCTTCTGATTTTTATTCTTGGGACCTACATATATCTTACTCACATTTCTCTTAAATTTTTTTAATAGGTTGACAAATATTTGAAGAAATTTTGATTAAAAAATTGTCGTAGACCTAGATATTAAATTTTGTTCTCCTTTTTTGTTTTGTGTTTTATCGTGATAAAAGATAAAAAATTTATTATAGAATTTGGATTTGGTGTGTTGCATTATAAAATTTTTCATTTTGAAAAACTATAGGCTTTCATTCTTTAAGAAAGAGAATAATGGGAAATATTTTATGGATGTAGGTAAAGTTGCCTGTCAATAATCATTTTCAACAATTCATCAAAAAATAATCACATTTATCAAAAAAAATATTTTGACAACATTTAAAAAAAAATTTTACATTTAACACATACGAGACGTGAGATTTAGTGCATATTGAAAAATTATTTTGTTTTCTAAATTTTTTCAATTTTTCATTTCAAGAAGCGAATAATAATTTTAATCTTTGATAAACCACAGAACATAACCCAGTACATCACCAGGAAGAGGACGGCCGACAGACTTTTAATCTAAAAAACAACTGGTGAATTTTGTATGCACAGTAGTGAAACCCTAATTTGCTGGACTGTTTATGTTACTCCACAGCTTCACTCATTAGACCAATGATTCTTGAAGAAGTAATTTGAGTGATATCTGATACCCGAATAGACTGTACAATAAATCCACGATAATCATGATTTATTGTTTCCAAACTTAGTGTTAAAAAAATTTAATTTAATAAAACATATGGAACGAGGCAGCCGCTAAGCTTTAAACCAAAAAAAAGAAATAAACTGCTGCAGAATTTTGTATAGACAGCGGGCTCTTCATGTTGTTCCAAAACCTTACTTGTTATAGTGATGATTTTCGAAGAAGTACTTTAGATAATGCCTTGTATCCGAGATAGACTGTACAATAAATCCATGATAATTGTAAATTGTTGTCATCCAATTCAGTGTTAAAAATATCTAAAAGGCAGCCGACGGGGTTTGGTTCCAAAAAAACAAAAGAGACTACTTCAGAATTTTGCATAGACGGCAGTAAACGTCTTATTCTCAAGACCCTTCACGTCACTCCAGAGCTGTACTCATTATAGTGATGGTACTCAAAAAAGAAATTTTGGGGTTGCCTGGTATCCAACCAACCTAGGCGGCCCAATATTCCATATCAATCGTGGACTCGTGAAAGTCAATTTGTTTTCAACTTTTACTTAACAAAATCTATCATTTCTAAAATTTTTCTTATCCCCACTTGAATAAATTATTCACTCTTAATTTTAAACATCAATAAAAGAAATTGTGTGACTTTTAAGTAAATTAAACTATAATATATAAAAAAAATACTAAAATCCAAAATGTCTAAATTGCCATCTAAATTCACTTTGCAAAATTAAAAAATAAATGGCAAAAAAAAAAAAAAATTTAGCGTAACTAATTGCTAGTCATTTTATAGCCATTTTGTGTCAACGATAACACTCTCCCCTTTTCATGTACAAATTTTTTTTTTGTGTATTCGCGTACAATAGCGTCCTTATTAAAAAAAATTACATAAAGATATCATTACATTTGTCATTATTTTAATATTGTAACTTCTATTTAACATTTTGAATTTTAATATTAAAAAGTTCGTAGCACCATTTTACCCATGCCTATGTATACCAAGCCCCCATTACACCCTTTTCCATCATATCATTCTCATCAACAGAGAATATACTCTTACGTCTCATTTACATACTACCAGTCACCACACCATCATCATAATTCACCTTCTTTCACTCAATCATTCACATTTTTGTTATTATTTTATACGCTAGGCGTTAAGTAATAAAATAAAATTAAAATATCGAAAAAAAACAAGAGAAAAAGAGAGAGAAGTGGAGGGAAGTGAAGGAAAGAGAACATTAATTTGAGAATTTTTACTGTGACGAAGTTGATTTAATTTTTATTTTTTTATACTTTACTGTTGTTCCGCTTTTCAACTAAAAAATATGACCCAAGGTGTTTCGTTGACATGTTCGCAGTTTATAATACATACTTACATAACATATAGGTATAATAATGTATAGGACAATAACATGGAAGAATATCAAACGAGAAAAACAAAATAAAGTTGAGTCGTTTAGGGTCGCTTATTGGTTTATATCTTTTTTAATTCATAGTCCTTTTATAAGCTTTCTAAAAAATATGAATTATAAAAAGGAAAAGTTTTTCTTTTCTTTTCTAATTTTTCATTGTTTTATTGTTTTTTTGTTGTTTATAACTAACACCGATCCTTATTCCACGTATTCACATCATTAAATTATTCACAGTTTTTTGTTTTTTTTTTTCATTTGTTTTCTTCTTTTTACATTCCAGGGGCTTTTACTTTAAAAATGAAAAGTAAGAACAGAAAAAAAATAGAATAATAAAAGTACGGAATAAAATAAGAAAAGAAAAACAAAAATTAAGAAAACTCATGAATTAAGTGCCAAGTCACGATTTTGCAATTATTTACGTTTCACAGAACTAACACAAAGCGCGCAATAAGAACAAAAAAAAATTAAAAAGAATTGTAAAAGGAAAAATCACAAAGTGGAGAAACACTGATGAATTTATTTAAAAAAAGAAAATTAAAATAGAAAAAAAAAACTTGAAAAAAAAGAATAAAAATTTGACTATTATCCTTACCATTCCGAAGACAATTCAAATTTCATTGCAAAAAATATTTTAATTAATTTTCGATGGTAGAACAGCGAAAACCTACCCATCACTCACTAAGTCAGGTGTGGATATAAAGGCTTGTTATGCTTGAATACGAATACCAAAAAAAAATCAAAGTCCGCATGTTAAATAACTGCAGAAAACTTGAACGCTTCTATATTCAAGCTCTTATAATTTCGATTTGAAAAAAATTCATTGAGTGGCGCCCGACAGTGGACATTTATTTTCGCTTTCATTTGTTTTCGGTGTCCGTTTTCTGTATTTAGTCTTATTATTTCATCTATGGCTGTGTATTCAGTAAAAAATGTTACACCAGTTTACAAAATTTTACCAGTGTTTTAATGTAATGTTATAAACGAAGCAGTTAGTTAACAAATTACATTCGTTAGAAAAAAATTTTATGCCTTTTACATGAGCATGACAAAGTAGATTTTGTGCGAAAATACATCCGTGCATACAAAAGTGATGAAGTTACCTACGTTGTATATACACAACAGTAAAAATAATAATAAAACCTATAACAATGTTGTAATATAAATTTATATACATACATACATACGTGTTTAGATAAAAGAGTAATAAAACTGTAATCATAGCCAGAATGATTGGATTTCAAAAATGACTAAATCTTAAAAAATTATTAATCTGCTTAGGACCAAAATGGAAGGCGCATAATTCTCCACGAAAGCGGATCTACATACAAAAGCGGTGTTAGAAAATTCAAACTTGTTTTTGATAAATTAAAATTTCAGTTCTAACAGTTCAATTAAAACAGTTCTTCTAAATTTGGTCGTATATTGTTAACAACTTTTTATAATAAGCATTCACAACATAATAATTCTAACTGGCAACTTTTTGAATAACATGGGGTACATGTACATTATTACATTGTTTATACCCGTACGAACGTATGTTCGAAGGGTATACTAAATTTGCCTTACCGTTTGTAACGCTAAGAAATAACGGTGTTAGATATAGACTCAAGTGTATGTTTTTGATCAGCGTCAAATTCTGAGTTGATTTAGCTTTGTCTGTCCGTCCGTCCGTCCGTCCGTCCGTCCGTCCGTCCCAACGATAACTCAAAAACTAATTGAGCTAAGTTCACCAAATTTTCACAAATGATTTATTGTACTAAGTGCCAGAACCCTATTTAAATTGGACATGATCGAGGTACCGGTTCGGGTAGCTGCCATACAACTTCAAAATTCATTTGGCTATATCTCAGAAACTATAAAAGCTATGGTATTGAAATTTCACACAAACAAATAAATTAATAGGGCCAATCTGTCTGATAAAAGTCGTTGAAATTACTTGGCTCCTTCTGGTACCTGCCATACAACTTCAAAAGTTATTTGGCTATATCTTAGAAACTATTAAATTTATGGTATTGAAATTTCACCCAAATGAATATATTAGTAGGGCCAATGTGTCTGATAAAAGTCGTTGAAATTACTCAGCTCCTTCTGGTACCTGCCATACAACTGCAAAAGTTATTTGGCTACATCTCAGAAACTATAAAAGCTATGGTATTGAAATTTCACACAAGGGAATATATTAGTAGGGCCGATGTGCTTGATAAAATTCGTTAAAATTTCTTGGCTCTTTCTGGTAACTGCCATACAACTTACAACAGTAGTTTGGCACACACAGTATTTTGAAAAACACATTGTACTGAAATTTTTCATAAATCAATATACGGCAACTACATAGTCAGTTATGGCATCTTTATCCTCGCACATAGGATAACGAATTCGTACGGGTATCACAGAGTTGACAAGGTCAACTCTATTTTTTTCTCGTTTTATTCCCGATTGACACTCAGTCTCTCACAGATATGATGTTCTCAATCCGAAGACTTAATACCCACCTGCAAGTTTCAAAATTCGCAATTCAATTTAGACCAGATATCGAAAATGTAATCTCAATTTCGAATTACTCACTTAATTCACCACGAGTGTGGTGAGTATTTTTGAGGTGAAATTTTTTTTAAATTTACGCAATTAATATTTTATGTTTATTGCCCATCATGCGGGTTGTACTAAAGCCAAAAAGTATAACCCGCAAGTTGGTTTAATCTAGAAGGGGTACTCTATGTTCGAGATTGAATTGGAACAGACAGTCGATTCTACTATATATTATTGTTACAAATATTTAGATATTCTTATTTCAAGTTCGAGCTGTGATTGGTGGATTACGATGTGGTATTATCGTTATGACTTAATCTATTTGACCTGCATCTAAATTTCAAATCAATTTAAAATTTATAAATAAATTTAAGGGAACTTCAATTGTTATAAATGTTATACTCTTGTCTAAAATTTAGGTAACAAACAAACGGGAAAATTAAATACAAAGCACGTACTAAATTTTTATTCAGGTATCGATGCTATATAAACAATAAGTATAGCATACTTAGAACTTTATTACATAAACATTATTATATTATGTAATAATGTGTATGTAAATTCTTGTGTAAATTTAACTTATCGTAAAAATTAAATCTTATCTAAACGAATTATATATCTAAGTATATAAAGTTAAGCTTAAAAGTTAAACAAGTACATGATTTGCTTTCATATTCATACCTTTAAGTAAACCATAATTTTTTTCATCATTATACAAAAAATGGTGTAAATATACATAAGAGTTGAGTATACACATGAAATTTTCAGCTATATTTAAGGTTGAAATTTTATTTTAAATATAGAAATTATAATATTTACAAGTATAAAATGATTTGTAGAAAATTAAAATGGTAATAATTTTTTTTTTTGTTTTTATAAAGGTATGTGAGTTGAATCCTTTATAGATATAGTATTTCACCATTTTCTATTTTAAAATAAAGCATAATCATTGTCGTTTATATGCTCAGCCATGATTAAAAAGGAAAATTAATAAAAAAAATTTAGTTAGCTCTCACTCCCACCCCTGCCCCCACCCCCTCTCTGACTTTATTTTCAATATTCTTTCATTATAAAATTTGACGAGCCCTTTTTTTTTCTCTCTTTGTATTCTTTGAATTGAATGGTCTCATTTTCTTTTCATATTATTTTTTTAATATTTGTGAGGGTTGGCAAAAATTTTGCATGTCAAAGAGAGTTATTATTAAAAATAATAAGCCTTTTTGTGTGTTCCATTGATATGATTTATATTTTAGTGTTTTTAATTAGGTTACAAAACTAAAGAAAATTTTGAGTTTTTATGTTTTGTATATAATCTGGGTAATATAAATGGAATATATAAAGTAGAAAGAGTTCTTATGATTTTATTCCAAAATAAAATTGAAATTCGCGAATTTTAATTATTCTACAGATAAATTTGGTGCTGACATAAAGTTGATATTGAAAGTCATTGTTCCTGGCATTAAATGAAAAAATAATAATGAGAAATACTCTGATTAATAAAAGTGTCGCACATTGAACTTATTTAATTCTTAATTTTTTATTGTCACATTAACGAAAATTTTAAGTTTAATGCTTTAGTAAAATCTTAATGCTTATTACGAGATTTCGCCATGACATTTTAGTCATTCTGTAAGATCATAGTATTTTTAATCCAGACTATGTATCAACCATGCCATATTACAATTATGTGTAATAACTATTTTTGCACGTAAACTTAAATAATTTGAACCATAAAATTGAACTGAATTCTTAGCACAGAGTATCAGACGTTCGGCTCTCAAAATAACAAATTTCATTATTGATCTTAAATTTTTCTAAATTCAACTTATTTACATCACTATATTTTACATTTGAAAAACGCAATTTTGTTTTCTTAATATCCTAAATTTTATACCCTCAAGTAAGCAAACTTTTAAAAAATATAATCTTTTTTTTTTATATAAAAAAGTTTAAAAATAAATAAAACAAAAGAAAATTTTTCAAAAATTTTTTGTTTTTGTCTAAACTTTTACTGAAATTTATTACAAGTTATTTTTTAATTTTTTTTTTTCAAGCAATCCAAGACCATATCTGTCTAATAGATAAGAAGAAAATGAAAAAGAATAATAAAAATTTGTTGCAAAAAAGTATGCAACTAAATAAATATTTTCTTTTATTTAAATCATAAGCTAATCTCAATATGGCTTAAAGTATTTCTAATCTAACAGTTTGTTTAGAAAATCAATGAACACTCGCAGAAAATGGAGGGACACGCAGTAGTAAAACTTCTTCGTATTTCAATTACACTTTTATAAATGAAATATTTTTATTATCGGGCGCCACTCAATAAAAATTTTTTGCCCCTTACAAAGCAAGGAATGTCTTAACTGCAGCACTTTTCAGAATCTTCTGATGAACTTGAGTAAGGTTTTGGTACTGAACTTACAGCGGGCAAACTGAACCAACCGCAACATTCCATTCTCCTATGCACTCTAACAAATAAAATATGGTTACTGTCGGGTGCCACTCAATAATATGTTTTTTGCGCCTCTCACAAAACAAGCAATGCCTTAACAGCAGAACTTGTCTGAAATATCTGATGGACTTGAACAAATTTTCCACAGAAAAATCTAAACGGGCAAAAAAACCAACCGAAACATTCCATTCTCCTATGCACTCTAACAAATAAAGTATTCTTACTCTTGCAAGTGCAAATAATGCCTTACCTGCAACGCTTTCCTGAATTTTCCGATAAAGTTGAGTATATTTTTCCTACTAAAATCACAACGGACAAACTAAACCAACTGCAACATTCCATTCTCCTGTGGACTCTAACAAAGAAAATATTGTTACTGTCGGGCGCCACTTAATAAAAACTTTTTTGCGCCTCTTACAAATATAATACCTTATCTGCAACGCTTTCCTGAATTTTCTGATGAAGTTAAGTATATTTTTCGTACTGACATCACAGCGGACAAAATAAACCAACTGCAACATTCCATTCTCCTATGGACTCTAACAAAGAAAATATTGTTACTGTCGGGCGCCACTCAGTAAAAATTTTTTTGTGCCTCTTACAATGCAAGCAATGCCTTACCTGCAACGCTTTCCTGAAACATCTGATGAACTTGAATAAATTTTCCGTACTACAATCACAACGAACAAAATGGACTCACCGCAACATTTCACTTTTCTATGAATATTCTATGAATTGTAAGATTGACCCTGCAAATCTAAGTATGCGCATTCTTACATGACTCACGTCTGTTTTCATGAACTGTTTTGAAATGTTTGAGCTCATAATTTCTCAATCGCGTTTTTATTTACCACACTCTTTAAATTTTTCCCAATATTTGCAGCGTTTTTAATCAAACTGTAATTTTAAGGAAAAAAATTTTTTTTAACATTTTTTTGCTACAGTTATTTCCTTATAATCCACCATTTTGTTTTTATTTTATGTTTTGAATTTTTAGTTTCTTTGCTGTGTTGTGGTTTTGTTGAAAATTCACAAGTTAAATTTTGTGTTTTTCCTATTCTTTTTTCTGCACTTTTGTTTTTTTGAAACTATAAATAAATCTTAAGTTTTCAACACATTCCTTTAGTTTCGGTTATCTTAGCTTCTTCATTACATTGCATTGAAAAAAATATATATACATTATATTAATATGTTATGTATGTATGTATTGTGTAATATCTTGTATATCCTATCGTATTTATTCTATCTGGTTTGTTGTCCTCTTTCTTTTTTGCTGCCTGAAGGTAAAGAAGTTTACATTAGTTCATTATGGTCAATAAATTTTTTTTATTATTTTTTTTTTCTTTTCTTATACTTTTGGTCATTTGTTTTTCTTCATGTTTTTTTTCTTATTAAATTCGTTGTTCTATAGAGTAGGTCGAAAAGGATCTCTTTTCATCTTAAGAATTTTTGAATTTCTACTTAACTAAATGGGAACTTAACGATGCGGAAAGTTTTCATAAAGTTTTGGATGAAATGAACAAAAAAAAGTTTTTTTTTTAATTTTTTCCAAAAAAAAAATTTTTTTTTTTTTGTGAGATATCAGAATATAAGAAAAAGTCAAATGAGTAATAGTCTGCTCTATGATTAATAGAATGATTTTTATGGCAATTCGTAGTTGTAAATCATTTAATAACAGGAAAACAACAACAAAATATATTCTGCCTTCTTTTACCACAACTGATTCTATACTCACCACTATACTAATACAATAGGAAGAAAAGGGAAATTATTCAAAACTCTGGTGTCAAATATACTTGCAAGATGATCTCTTTTTTTCTTTCTTTTTCGTTTTTTAAGTTTTCATGTTTAAAAGTTGTAGGTACACTTCTTTACTTCTTTCCTTCTTGGCCATTTTATTATTGGATTTGTTGAATTTTTTTTTTTCGTTTTTATGATTTTTTTTTCTGTGGGAGACCAAAGAAGAGGAATAAATTAAATTGCTTTGTCAACACTAAATATAATTAAAATTAAGGTGAATTTATATTTTGAAATTTTTAATTTTTGTTTTTCCGAGTCCTTTATACTTTTTTTGTATAATATTGTAATTCCAAAGTTACAAATAAAACTCAGGCATAAAACATAAGAACAAGGAAAGAGAAAACAACTTTAAAGTTTTCTGAACAAAAAAAAAATAAAAAATAAAGTGAAAAATTCAAGAGTTGTAAGCATTACAAAATTCATAATTCAAAATAATTTAAAATGAAATTTCATTTATTTTTAATTTTACATAAAAAAAAAAAACTTTTTAAAAATAGTTTTGTTACAGTGCCAAAGATATGAAATACAAAAAAAACTATAACAAAATAAAACGCAGCTATGTCACATTTTATAAAAAGGATATTTTCTCTAAATTTTAAATAAAAAAATTCAACAGAATAAAAAAAATACTTAATTATTTTTCAGAAATTCTTTTTGAAAAGGAAGGAAAATAATATGATTTTAATGTTCAGCACATAAATAAGATCAAGCGAGGTCGATCACATCGTTAAATAAATTGAAAAGGAAATTTGCTTATGATTTATGGTTTTGAAATTTAAGTGAGCAAAAATGACGTGTTCATTAAATTTTTTATGAAGGAATATCCGGAAAACAAGATATAAACTCAGTATAACAGAAGTTCTGAATGCAATAAGGAAATTTAAAATAGTCGGGAGCTTTATAATTTTTTCAACCAAAAGTATAATTTGTATAGTGAGTTAAGAGGCACAAGTGATGTCGATCTGTAAACATTGAATTATTTTTAGTAGCTAGCCATTTAAAAATTTTGATTTAAGAATCACTAGTAACCAATGAGTAATTGAAAAATCGCTAAAATTTTATCACAATCTGAAATCTGTATTTTAGTGTATCTGAAATATACACTAAAATGCATGTGTACTTTAGAATGCGTGCTGTAGTTCTATAGGATCATTATTCAGAATTGATAAGAAGGACATCAGGTCTTAATATGATCATTTTCCAAACAAAATTCTAAAACATTTTAGAATAAATTTTAAAAATCTTAAATTTTTTTGCTCTCTTAATACAATTTTCGACTATATTTTACTCCGAAGCAATTTTTACTTTATACAATCTAAATTTTTTTTTTGTTTTAATAATATTCAAATACAAAATCACTGAATAGATAAAAAAAAAAAGTTTACGAGAAAAAAAAGTTTTTTTTCTTTTTTGTTATTCAAAACAAAAATTTCATTTTTAGTTTTTTATTGTGTAAATGAAATTTAACAGAAATGCACTTTAAATTACATGCAACGATTATTCTTTTAGAATACTTTAAATTTCATGTTAAATTAAAAAACAATACAGAATTTTGGTTTTTGTTTAGAAATAAATAAAATCAAAATTTATCCTTTGTTTACCATTGAATTATTATTTAATATGCAAGTATGCTTGATTTTAGGTGATTCATTCCATTTGGAATGATTGCCTTTATCGAGGAGCTTTTGTCCCTGGAACATCAACGCACCTTTAACAAAAATTATGCCTCGTTACTAAAAAACAAAAGCATATCGAAAAGTGAATTTACTAATTACTCCATTAGGTTAAATGTCATCAATTTTTACCTAGATAAGACAAAAACCTGTGTAGGTACTGGGACTTGGACCAAAAAACAAATTCTTCGAATGTATGAATCTACTAAACCACCCTTTTGTCAAACAGAAACGCCTGTCTTCGTGATATGTTCGAAATTCAAACATGAAAGAGAAAATAGAAGATGACAAAGGGCGGCTGTCTGCCAACAAAATGCTGAATACTTTCGTAATATACTCTAGAACAAGGTACAGTTGCGTTAAAAAGTCGAACAAATAGATTAGGTTGAATCGAGTTACTGTGCGCCTTATTCTGGGATATGTGAGCAATAGAAAGAAATGAGATAGATCACATACTGGCAGAAGAATCGGACTAATATTCCTCTTTTAAACCAAAAAAAAAAAAACCTTTGAAGAATCGAGTCACAGTTTGTTGAAGGAGATAACTAAGAATTACCAATATAGCAAATAATTTGAAAGAAATTTATCAGAGCATTGGAAGAATTTTGCCTATAGCCTACTTGGGCACACTATAAGAGCTCGATAATTGAATTAGGCAGAAATTTTCACTTGATTATGAACTTAGAGAATGTATCCAAAACCCGGGCCTAGAGAGTGAATATTCCTTAGTACCATTACGGAAAGAATGTAGGGCTCTCCTCATTCACAAGAATGATAGGAAATACGTAAGTACTGGATAACATTATCAAATACTAGTATAAATATAAACTCTTTATGTTTTTAAAAATCTATATTCTAAAATATAATTATTCTATTGTATTTGATTTCTCTATTACCTTGTTCCCATTAAAATTAATTTTACAAATTCTATATAGGTAAAGGAACATAATAAAATTTTAAATCATCACACTTATATTCTATTGTTTTCATTAGTATGTTGAACTATTAAAATCATGTTCCATGATTTACAAAAAAAAAAAAAAAATTAATTTTTTTATAAAAATTTAATTTTTTTTTCTCTCTCTTACTCAACAATAACAATACTATCGTATACGACCTACACATTTCATAATTATTGTATGAAAGAAAAGAAAAATACACACAATATTTTGTAACATCTGCAAATTATTGCAATTAAATTAAAAAACAAAAAAAAACAAAAAAAAAAGTATTGCAATAAATTTTAAACAGAAAGAATCAAAATAAAATTTTCCAAATTTGTATTCTAGGTATAACGGTAGAAAAAAAATTCTTTATAAATAAAAATTATTTTTTTTTTTTTTTCGATATTTTTTTTTGTATTTTGTATGTGAATTTTCCAATAAAATTTTATTTTTTTTCCCAACTATTGTTAAAATCAAAAATTAAAAAATTTTACGGTATTGTTTTTTTTTTTGTTTTTGTATTTATTGTATTTTTCGTTGGTCCATTTAAACTCAATTTGAAATTCAATAATAAATTTTAATTGTTCAGACTAATTGTATTTAACTAATTTGATTATACCGTATAATATTTATGTATAATTGTACAGGTATATACTCGTATGTATGTAAAATTTATACATGAATTCAATGTGTGTATTTAAATAAAATTATTGATTTCATTGACAATATATTTTATTTATTTATATATATAATGTGTGTGTATAACATAAATATAGGCGTATAACAATTCAGGATTACAAATAATATTACAATATAAAAAAAAAAATAAAAAATAATTCGATTACAATAATTGAAATCCTTTTATTGAAAAATACAACAAAAAAACGTGTTCTCTTTTTATTCAAATAAATTTTAATTTAACATTTTTTTTTTTTTTGTACATATACGATATCCTTCGTATATTCTCTATTATTGTTGTTATTGTTTTGCCTATATTTTTATTTATATTTTTTTTTTAATTCATTTTTGTTTCAATTTTTCTCTTGTTTTATGTTGAACATTGTTGAGAGAATTATTGCAAACATATTTATTTTATATTAAAGAAAAAAAAAAATAAAAAAAAAAATATATTCAAATCAGCAACAATAATTTTTATAAAAGCCATTATCAATGTTAACAACACCTGTGCTTGCAGGATATATATTAGCAGTATAAAAATAATAAGAATAACAAATATAAAATAACAAAAGAAAAAATACAAAGAGTTAAAAAAAATAATAATAATAAGAGAATATAAAAATCATATATGTGTATAACACATGTATGCATGTTTATTCATATATGATTAATTTATTGTAGAACAAGAGTTGATGGGAGCATATACAAAATTTTTACGAATCTTTAATATGTGTTAAAATAAACGATAGACAGAAAAGAGTAATTCTATTTGTTTTTTTCATATTCCAGATATACAAGTGTGTGTATATAGAACAGGCATCCTTGGCATGTATAATATTATATTAAAATATGAATTGAAAAATGAAAGTAAAGTACCTATATACCTACAGTAGTGTTTTACTAGATTTGTTCGAGGCTACAATAAGTCAGGAATGGTTGTGGTAGTTCGGGGGGTTCTCCTACCAAACTCGATTCCCTTCAAATCTACTTACATACCTAGGTAGGTATTTAAAGGTACATAACTACATTGTGTAACGGATAAATAAATAAAATTGGAGAAAATTGTGTTGATAAATAACTGTTTTTATAAAAGTTGAAATTTTCATCAGAATTACAAAAAAAAAAAAGGAAAAAAAATTAAATTTATTTCATTTTATTTGTTTTGTTTTTTTTTTTTTTTTTTTGTTCTCTGGAACAAAAATTCTTTTATACATTGGAGTAAAATTACTTACTGCAATTCAATTTGAATATAGGCGCATATTATACACACGTATAATATAACTAGGTGAGATTTATAAATCATTTGTTAAACACATATACCTATTCATATTATTATTGTTTCAGGTATTGTGAATACTCGGAATGTAATTGGTATGGATTTTAGGAAGAATATATAATATGGTTCTTAAGTTGATGATCTTTAACTTTGAGGTAGAAGTAATAAATTTTTAATAACTATTGCAATTAAATTTGTAAATTGATGATTTTTAAAATTCTCCGCAGTTTCCGAACGCTTAGGAAAACCTGTCCACAGTAATTTCGACGCTGGACAGCCAGTACCGGGCCGTCGCAAAGAATGTGCACGGCGGTTTCGTCACTGTTCCTACAAAATCTGCCCAGGGAAGAGCGCGAAATTCTCAGCCTATGCAGGTGATATCTCACTGGGCCTAAAAATTTGGGATAGCTGTTCAACACGGAGCCCAAAATATGCTATATCTGTTCAACAAGGTTATAATTCAATTTACACATATTTTGAATGCTGTTTCGAAAAATGAGACATCAACAAAAATTTGAGAACACTTTGCCTATTTTAAAATGAAATATTTTGATCAAATTTTAATAATATGCTTAAAAACAAGATTATTATTGAAAAATACGGAATTTTCTGCATAAAATTTTAAATAACTCCATTTTGTTTATGAATTATTCCTCCATTTTATTTAAATTTAAAATGTTATTATAACTTTTAATCTTGTTAACAACCATATCCTTTATATATTATTAAGCTCCCAAATTTTCTAGAATAAAAAAAGTTATTTACTTAAAATTAACTCTAAAAAGAAAATTATTGCAAATTACCTTTTAAAAAAAATCCACCTGTGTGCATATATATATATATATATATATATATATATATATATATATCAAGGAGGATATATATAAGAACTCAAATGTATAATAATATTTATGGTTGTTTAGATGTAAATACATTTTTCTTTTATGTTATATAACATTAAAATGTTAGCGGTAAAGGATAATGTAAATCGCATAACCATCAATAACATTAAAAATATGCTATAAAAGGCACATGCTAGCATATTTTTCATCGTCATCGCTAATATTTATACTTAACTGTAATTTAAATTATCCTTTCTTACAACAGAAAAAGAAAATACCAGAGAGAAAAAACAACACAAAAATGTTTTGTTGTACAAACTTTTTTATTTTTTATCAACATAAACTTGTAATTTTTTTTTACCGTTATTCTTAATATAAACATACGAGAAACAACTATGTTAGAAAATAACATAAAAAATTCCTTAATTTTCTACTGATTTTTTTTTGTATGTTATTTTTGATGCTTTTATATAGCACCACCTGAATTTAATTTTTTTCTTAAATTTTGCAACACTTCTCAAAAAAAAAAAATTAAGAGCGCATTTCTCTCCGGACCAATTTTAAACACGTGCTTCATATTATAAAATTTCATCATACTCAAAAATTTTGGAATTCTCAAAAGTAGAAAAATATGATTTTACTTTGTGGCTTTTTCTCTTTGTATGCTGATTTCAAAAATTATGTGTATGTGAACACTAATTGTACATATTTGTATACACAACACCTTTAAATTGTACATATATAAATATTATAAAGACGAGAAGAGAAAAGAAACTGTCAGTCTCAGTAATTAAATAGTTATTCCACAGACAATTTTTTAAAGATAAACATTAAAGTTTAATTTTATTTCTACCTTGGTAATTTAAAAATTATTTCGACATTAAGTTGTATAAAAAGAAATGAGAATAACTACATGAACACTATAAATGTTTAACTTTTAAAATTTTGAACATTCTCCATTTTCCAATAGAGCTATCAGAATATTAACTCAGTTAAACTATGAGATATAACCAAAATCAAAAGTATTGTGCTTACTTTAATTTTAATATAGAACAATAACTCCTCTGAAAAGTACCAGCCGCTCCTTTAAAAATTCTTGAAAATACAAATGTATTCAAAAAATTCTAGCATTTAATATTGAAAATTTTTATCCTTCAAATGAAATTTCATAAGCATTCCGCCCTTTGTACATCAGTATAGTTACAGTATTCCTGTAAAAGAACAATAACAGGCACACAAAATTATTTTTCAATTTTCTGTATTAAAATTTAAAAGGTCAAAAATATCTGAAATCATTACAAGGCCATAATAAAATTAGATCCTTATTTAAAAATAAAATAAAAAAACAAATTTCTCTATATTATATAGAAACGATGCCAAACGTCCCATATGAAAAATTCCACAGAATATATTTTGAAGATTATTCAGTTCTCGGCCAATTGTCTCATATCAAAAATTTTAATAATTCATATACTATTTATATGTACAACATTTAAAATTATAAAAAAAAGTGAGAAAGAATAAAATCCCTAAGCTTTAAATTCTGAATTCTTTAAAATATTTTCTTTTTTTTTGTAAATTAATTTATTTGGAATTAATGAAGAGACCATTCAAATGATTTAAATAATATAGCAATTGTATATAATAAAACTGTTAATATTAATCAGCTTAAAGGATTAAATCAGTTACGGTTACTTAAAAAATTGAATTTTATACTGGGATTATAAGGAGACCATTTGATATCACATGAGGTATAACAAACATTTTGTTGTATATTATTTTTCTTTTATATAAAACCTGATATATATCACTTTTTCATGTTTTGTATAATTTTTTAAGGATGTGGATCCGTTTTTACAATATATATCACATTTCTATGATATATATCACTTTTCCAAAACTTTTTTAATTTATTAAGGATATTAATCTCTTTTAACCATATATATCACCTTTTTTGATATATATCACTTTTATGATATATATGATTTTTTGTGATATATAGCATGTTTACGTGATCTATATCACTTATATCATGTTATATATAACTTTTTTACGATATATATCATCTTTTTTATGATATATATCACTTTAAGCTGAAATATTTTACATTTTTAGACAAAAAAGTGTATATATATATATATTGCTTTTCACAATATATACAACTTTTGCATGATATATACAACTTTTTTACGATATATATCACTTTTCAAAGGTCTTTTTTACTTTTTATTATATATACTTTTTCGAATTGATTACAGTTTGCAAAGTACGCGCCATTTCTTCATTAATTTTTTACTATTAAATGTAAACCTATTGCCAAACATTCTCAGTATACCAACATTTTCTTACTTGCATAATGGTCACAATTTAATTTTTATGAATTATAGTGTAGTTTTCTTTTATGTAATTTATTTAATACTCTAAAAAAAAGGGACAAGTATTCAAAGTAAAAGTTAAAAAACCTTTTACAAAATTATTTTAAAATTTGGGTTCTCTTTCAAAACAAAAAATACATATAAAAGATTAAAACCAAAAAAAAAAAAATAACGCAATTTTCAGTCATCGCATGTGAAAATTTTAAATTTTACAGTACAGTAATAAAGAAGCTTAATTACAAAAAAAAAATAAATAAAAATAAAAGGACATAACAATTTTTAAGGGAGAAAATAAAGATTACTGCTATGAATGTTAAATGACGACTGATACCCTTTTTTTGTCAAAATCATTTTCTAAAATCCTTGATTCAGTTTTTGTTGTTTTTTTTTTTCAAAATCAAAAGTTAATGACCTTTAAGTGATAAAAGTAAGTTTTTATTTTTGTTTTTAAATATTTTATTCAAATTTAATTTTTAAAAGTATTTAAAAAAAGGATTAAATTTTTCAACGTACAACGATTGTATTTACCAAAAATTTTGTACTTTCAGCATTTCATCGCTTCTTGTGCACATATAGCGCCGCTCTAAACAGGAAGGATGTGGAAAATATTTATGATTAGATTATTTTACGTCACTGCATTCTCGGATACGCTCCTAACTATATTTCAGTAGCCGCATCTTTACATTTCTCAATCAAGCCCTACAACCATAAATGTAAACAATAGTTTACATTGCTGGTTGTAGGGTACCCTTTGCACATCTCAATGTTAGGTTATAAATTATGATACTACCTATATCAGTTTATTTTTTAAAATTTGAATACTCTCCAATTACTCAATTAACAATAAATTCGATACAATATCTTTTTTCCTATATTAAAAATATACAATTTAATTTCCAATTATTTAATTAAAATAAAAAAGAGCAATATTAATTTCTTCTCCCATAAAATTCATACATATATAAAAATATAAAAATTCATTAAATGGAAATAAAATTAATTTGAAAATATTGAGAAGAATGAAAAAATGTAAAAAAAATTAAATAAAACAATAATGGGAATAAAAAAGGATCCTTTTGACAGAAGTAATTCCTTTGAGGTGAGGCACTTTAAATCTCTCTTTTAAATAAAATAAACAATTACATTTAAAGGATGTTGTTTCGCTTTTGTTTGTTATTGTAATGTCCTTCTCTCTGTTTTTTTTTTATTATTCTTATTTTAAATATTATAAAGATGTCAATTATATATTTTTATTATTACCTTAAATTGAAACCTTTTTAGGTTGACAAAAAAGCATTTTTTTTTTGTTTTCATTAAAAACAATGTGAAAAAAATGCTAAGAAATTTTATAAGTAATTTTAAAAAAATTGTTATTCTGAAAAAGCACAATTTAAATATTTTAAAAACGGAAGGAAACAACGTCTGCATTCTACATTTATTTGAAATTCTATTTGAGTTACTATGTTATCCCTTAATATTTAAAGAAAATTACAAAAAGAAATTTACTTGGGCTTCAGTTAAATTAAACACATTATTCTAGACAGGCTCGACAGGCTATGAAGCAATTAAAATTGAAATATTTAAAGCATAGTTTTGTAAGTCGCCTGTAATATTTCAACAATAAAGAACCGAATATTTTATTCTAAAAGAGATAGTTTCATCATCAAAACGAAAATGTGAAAAGACGATTCAAGTGGAAGAACTTGAAAAATTTTGAATAATTCTTTGGTCTATATTGATCTCGTGGCTTGATGTTGCTGCTATACTGCGGTTTGTCAGGGGCATGAGTATTGGGCTGATATAGATGGGGATGGGAGTCACAAAAGATCCTATGGGTTGACGTGAGAGAAGTTTAGTGGCCTCGATCCTCGGGAGAAAAAAAAAACTCACGACGAAGTCAAACAAAATCAAGAAAATTCATGTGCAACACAAAAAAAAAAATGGACAGACCAAATTTAAAAATTTCATTCCTTATTCTATAAAATGCAAGGTATTCAAATATAAAAACTTAAAATGAAAACCATAATAGAAAAAAAAACTCAAAAAACAAAAAAACAAGAAAAGCCTTAGCACTTAACAATCATAACAAAAATTGTTTATTTACTTTTTTAACTTTAACGTACTTTACTCAATGAATATGGATGGACTCAATGGAGCTTTAAGGATTTTCTTTAAATATATTATTACATATACGGTGTGTTGTCCTATGCATGCACATAAAAGATTCATAAATGTGTGTAGGTATTTGTAAAATATATATAGAAAAATATTATTACATTGTCCTGTATTTTAATTCTATGATATTTTAAGAGTTGTTTTCCTTTCCTTATTATATTTTGTAAAAAAAAAAAGAGAAAAAAAAATTTGTCAACTTTTATTTCCTATTTTTTTTTTTTGTTTCTCTGCCATAGTACAAGAGTGTATACCTAGTAAATTGTAAAAGACCATTTAGTCCCCAAACTCTCATGTCAACAATGTCAACATCCTTTTATTTTATTTTTTTTTTTTTTCACTTTTATATTTTTGCCCAATTTGTTATCCAATTTATTGTTAGGCTACTGTTATTCTTTTTGTTTTTGTTGTTTTGTTTTCGTCTTTGTGTTCATTTAATTTTTTGTTTTGGTATGTGGGTGAAACATAACTTGCACACCTACCTACTAGTAAATTTTACCTTCTTTCATATTATAAATACATATAGTGTCCTTTTTTTTCTTCTCTGTATGTCAAAAAAGGAAAAAAAGCAACTATAAATAAAGAACAGAAAAAACAGAATAAAAAAAAGGATGTTGTGAGCATAAATTTCTATAAACAAAATTCAAAAAAAGAAAAAAAAACCGAAACAAAACAAAAATAATAATAACCAAACAATAAAAAAAGGACATTGCTAAAAGTTTTACAAACAAAACCTAAAAATAACTTGAAAATAATAACAATACTCTTAAAAAAACAGAGGGAGAGAACAAGAGAGCATAGCTCACAACACAAAAGAAATCTTAACAAGAAAAGGAAAAATAAAAAAAAAAAAACAAAATGCTTGTATATTGAGTTACTCACAAAGTAATGTGACAGAAATGTCAGTAAATTTTGTGAAAAAAATATTTACAAAATTATTTTGACAGTTGGTTGTCATTTTTAGAGAGAGAGCATGGTAGTGCTTTTCCAATTAAAACATAATAATTTTTTGGAAACGAAAGTAAAATGAAATTCTTTGTTTAGACGATGTATGAAAATTTTGAAAATTCGCTGACAATTGTTTTCTGATCGATAATACTTTTATTATGCAACACGATTACGGCCTTTAATTGATCGGTAATACAGTAACGATGTATTACGACTGTCTCCGAAAGTACACGAATTTCCGACCCAGAACTAAAAGCAAAAACAATCCAAATTTACTTGTTTTAGAGGCACACATCCTCCATAGCCCAAATTAAATAAGACTAATTGAGTAACCCTTTACAAATTTTTAAACTTACTTACATAAATTCCAGTTATGTTTTAAATTTATGTTCAAATTTTCATAAAATTTATTTACTCATTTTTGTTTTCTTATTTTTTTTTTTTTCTTAATTTTCTTTTATTCTCATTGTTATTGCTGGTTGCTATACTTTTGTAGTCCTGAAATATTTACAAAAGCAAAATGGTGTTATGAATGATGTTAAATTGAAGGTTTTTATTTGATTTTTTTTTGGTATTGTATTTTTTAAGTGTGGTGAAAACAAAATCTTTTTTAAATTACTCATTGTCAATTTAAAATGGTGAAAGGATATTTGTTTTGTTTTTTTTTGTTTCGGAAAAAAAATACAATGCTTATATGATTTTGACTTTATTTATTAATTAAACAAGAAAAAAATATGAAGTTAGATGATTAAATTTTCTGTTCTCCAATTAAACCAATTAAAGGCCTTTGGAATTTCATCAACGAAAGTAAGTTCTAAGGACATGAAATAATCTGACTAAAATATCGAACGTGTGGATAATGAATTCAAAAAATTTGAAAGGGAGTAGATTTATTCAGGGACTTAACTGTGCCAATTTTACAAGTCTCAATTGTGTCTATCTCATACTACAAGTGCCAAATACAAGTTCTGAAATGAAATTCTTAAATATTAATATTTAGATCAAATTCACCGGCATTTCCATTCCTTTTAAAACAATTATTGTTTAAATATCACGAATATATCGTTCAAGGCAGCAACTATAATAATGCTACATTTCTAAAACCTTTAACAATATATTATAATTGATTTCAATACAATTCGTGCATACATAAAAAAAATTTAAATTCATTAAGTTTTAACGCTAATACAAAGAGTAGAAATCTAGAACTGCAAAAAAAAAACAAAATTAAAAGAAATTATCCTAGATTTTACTTAAAAAAACAAAGTGAAAAAATTGAAAAGCAGAAATAGAAAAATAAAACTTTTCTTTGCTTGCATACTCAAATTCAAGGATATAACAATATAGAATATTAAGAGTAAAAGGATGCTTTTATTATGCACAAGATTATGAAAAAATAAACTAGAAAAAAAAAGGCCTCATTATGTATGCATTTCCCGGCATTTGATTATTTGTTCCTTGAGTTGCACTTAATTAAAAAATATTTCAAAGAAGTAAATGGAATTTTTGTTAGAAATTCTTTAAAAAATTATTTTTTACCTAAAACCAAGCCCAGGAGCCTTAAACTCCAATAAATCTATGACTTGGCCAATAAATTTATTTAACTCTTCGGCACGTGACATTATACACTTCGAATGAATCTAATTTCATCGTAAAAATTTTACACTTTTCAAATCGAGAACGTAGAACTGTTAATTTTATTGTGATTTCTTAAAAAAAAATGCTGATACTAATAAAAATATCAGCCCCATTTTATACTTTTCCCGTTATTATTATTGTTGTTATTCTTTTCCTGTTTCTTAAGTTAACAATTCAAATCAGCAAAATATCCTTTAATACTACTGAATGATGAAAATAAATAATTTCAAAAATAATTTTCTACTAACACACATTTAAATTGTAATATTAAAAATTTTTTCTTTACTTACACAACATGATACAAACTTCATAACTGTATCCATATTCATGAGTGTGTATATATATACAATAAAATAGATGACTTATTGTGTACATGTTTTGAGGAATGTTGAAAATAATATAAACCACAAATTGCTTGAATCCTTAATGATAGTTACACCATGAAACCAATTTAAATACAAATGACCCAATATAATAACAATTTTGAAGGATTTTCACAGATTTTCTTCCCTCATTATTATTTTCCAACTGTGTGTTTTTACTTTTTTTTTTTTCCATTTTCATTTCACTTTATTTTCATTTTTATTTCATTTTATATTTTTATTCTACTGTTATATACAAAGTTTCTTCATCTAAAAATAACAAAAAAGACAGCAAAAATAAATTCTTACTTTAATATTAACATATATCCATCTCTTTCTAATTTTATTTTACTTTTAAAAAGATTTAGAATTATGGGGTATTTTTTTTTTAAAGATTTACCGTTATTATTATTTTTATTATTATTTCCATTTTAATCAACATCATTTTATCATTACCAGGCATGAAAATCGTAAGTTTTAGCATTCTCTGTAATATTCATGAATGTATTAATCTGTGAGTTTTTAAAGTTTAAAGAAAATATTAAATAACCTGAAACGAAAGTAAAAATAAAAAAAAAACAAAAAGGAAGCAGGGAAAAACTGAATATTTAGCACATTAAATCAGAAAGTTATACAAAAATATTTCACTTTGTTCTCGACTATTTTAGATTTTATAATTTCTTCTCTTTCCGGTATGTAATCGGAATTCTTTGCGTTCCCATCATATTCAAGTAGTATTACAGGTGGCTTACACATGTTTTGTCAGTCAATTTTGCTAATGATATTAAAATAATCATAAAATTGCCCTTCTTAATTGTTTTTTTGTAATAAAGCTTCTTAAAATTAATCATTCTTCAACCTTTTGCATGGGTTCCAGTATGCATCTGAAGTAGAAAAGTCCACTGCACTCGTTTTGCAAGGTTTGGTGAAAGTCATCGAAAACTCACTTGAATATAATCCCATCTGCTACTCGATGTTCCGACATATTGCAGACCCAACTACGTTTGGGAGGATTGGCCGTATGCTATAAGATAGGAGGTCCGCCATAGCTGACGATACCCTCTATAATTCCGCTGTCAAAGGATGCCCACAGAGCTGGGATTTTTCGCCTCTTTTGTGCTCTATTGTGGTGGATGACTTGATTCTTGATCGGGATGTGGGGCTACACTAATAATGTAGTCTTGTCCTAAGCAAATTTGAAAGTACAATATCTGATTTTCTGCAACACAAATGAACAGATGGTGGAAATCCTTAGTACAAAATATATGATAATAGTTCCAGTATGAACATACTAGTTGCCGTAACAAAACGTAGGAGCAAGGAACAACTACCTAATCCCACTTTGTTTGGTAAGTAGGCTATCTAGGTAAGTCAAGTATTGTGGGGTAAACGTAGATGATCGCTTCTTCTGGAATACTCATATTGACAAGGTCATCGAAAGAACAAAGACGTTCTTGTAGACGTGCAAAAAATTTGCCCCTCTGGTGTAAGAAATTCGCAAGATAAACAGCCTAGCGAAGCTTTAGAAGCAGCCTTGAATGGAAGTGACTGGAGTGACTTTAGAAACATTCGTTGGACTGGCACAGTTGGATCTCTACATTATGCCGGAAACTAGGCTAACGACTTCTTACTGATGATGATGACACAAGTGAAAGTTTTGCCCACGGCATTAATAGGGTTTTCGCCAAAACGATCCCGTTCTCGTGAGAGCTATCTCGAACACCTGTGGGGCATGGTGGTGGGATTGTAGACCGCAAAAACTTTTGTAAAGAGAATAACTGGTATTTCTTCATCTTGCTTCGTTATGAAAATTTTGTTCCCCTTCATAAAAATTTCAAGCTTCATCGAGAAATTATCATTAAATGTTAAGAAGAGTAAAAAAAAAATATCAAAGTTAAACTAATTTTTATTTTAAATTTACCATTTTTTGCCCGAAACGTCATAAAATCTTTGAAATATAAAATGAAGTTGGTTTTGATCATTGAGAGCAAGTGAATTAAAAGAAATGCGGTTTGAGTTTTTGTTTTTTTCGTTCTTTTTTGTTCTTTTGTTATCTTAACTTGATTTTGGGTACCTTATATTTTCATACTTTTCTCATCTCACAATTATTATTATTGTTATTGTATTTCACTTGCAGTAGTCAGCATAATTGTTTATTATATATTCAGATTTGTGAGAAATTCAGATTTAATCTTTTTGACATTACCTACTACAAATTTCATTTACAATAACCATGTTAGTGGAATTCGTCATGCAATGTTTGAAATTAAATTTTCAATTTGTAGTACTAAATTCCTTAATTCATAAAACTAAACTCTTTAAATTTTTAATCATCTAATTTTAATTCCCGAATCACAATTTATTTAATAAATTTATTTAAAACTTAAAAAGGTCCTTTGATTATAACAAAAAAAAACTGATAGTCTTTGAAAATTACCAGGTTTTTCCAATTTCCATTTGCTTTTATTATTATATTATTACAAACGATTTCATTTAACTATTTACCACAAATTGTATAACGTTCCGATTGTTTCCCTCCATTGATACATTAAAGTTGACCGAGATAAACCAACACTTTTTCTATTCACTGTTTTTTTGTTTTTTTTTTTTTTGTTTTTCATCTATTCTCTTTATTATTATTGTTGGCGTAATATTAAATTGTACTGTTCTTATTCGGAGCATCGCAGTAGTAACATAATAATAATACGTAAACAGAAGAATAACAAAATCAGGCAAGAGTGTGGAACATCAAATTTAACAACTATCATTATATTTTACATTTAAAGTTTTTATTTTTCATTTATTTATTTTTTTTTTTGTTTTTATTTTCTGCAGATTAAGCAACAGCAGAATTAAAAAAAAAATTTGTGCTATAAATAAAGCAGAGCTTTTGAGAATGAGGCTCGAAAATTATAATTCAAAAAAATTCTATTTGAGGATTTTAAGTGAAATAGTCTTAGTTTCTGGCCTGCCTAGAAATTATATGGCTAGAAGGTACAGCTTAGAGAAAAACTTTAGCTCGAATTTGAGTTTAGTAAGAAGTATTGGAAAGGTAAATCCTTTGATTAACGTATCGGATCGAACATCATTAAGTGACAAACTGATGGATTTACGACTTCATTGGGAGCTTATGAGGTATTTGAACCAAGGACAATCGGACTGCTTGACTGGAGCGTTGAGCCCATACATAATTACCTCCAATGTGATATAGGATTATCTCGAGAGGTTACATGAAATAGGCAGGTGCGACCGGGTTATCAATGTACCAGTTTCAGCGGCGGTCTGAAAAAGAAGGTGAGAGTTTCTACAGATGCCTCAACTGAGTATTGTCGATTTATAGGGCAACCGAAAAAGCTAGATCTAAGAAATGACTTCGAATTGTCTGACTAAAAACAAGAAACCTTCTGTTATAGTGAATAATTTTGATTAAATTTTTTTTTTAAGACAAAAAAAACTCTGTTTTACCGAATATGCCATTTCGGATTGTTCGCAAAAGGTTTCAAATTACTGATACAAAATAATAATAAGAACAACAAACAACACAGAATAGAGAAATAAGATAGATAAAGATTCAGAGGATAAAATGATGAAAATTTTTAGCTTAATTGAGAAGAGATAATATTTTTAAAATTGCTGCTACAATTTAGCAAAATATAGAAGTTTGGTAGGCCACTAACTGAAAGAAAATTGTGGCTATAGTTGTAGTAAGTAGTACGCGGTTATAAAAATAATACGAATCTAATAATAATAAGAATGACAAGAATAAAGAGAAAATGAAATAAAATTAACTAAAAACTTTTTAATTTTTTATTTTCTCATTCTTTCTCTTCGGTTCTTTCAAACTCTCTCTCTTCCTTCACCGCTCCTCTTCTATATTTTATGCTTTATTTTTGTTATTTTGTTTTCTTGCAGTGCTGTCAAATTGCTACAAAATTAATTTGTCTGATTTACGATGGATTAAAAAGGCATTAAAAGCACTTGTTTACAAAATTAAAATAAAAAAGAAAATAAAATAAAAAAAATTTTAAATTATCGTCATTACTATTTTAATTACAAATTTTTTCTTTTCTTTATACTTCTGCATTATTGTTATTGTTAACGCTTTTACTCTTAAATTACAATTATAATATAAAAGAAAACTAAATAGAATTTTAAGAGAAAAATTGAAGGTGCACTAAAAATTTAATTTTCGGGCTATTTAAAATTACGATAAAATTTGAGATCCACTCAATAATGAATTAGAAACACAAATAAATCATTTACACTTTAAAAGTTTGAATTAGAAAAAAAAATTTCTTCAAACACGTATGCATATAAACAACTTAGAAAGGTTTTCTCACTAAGATTTTAATATGTGACAATAATAATCAAAATTTATAGCTTTATACAAACGTGAAATAATTACTATTATTCCTCTCAAATAACATTTACACATTCACTCACATAACAATAAATATTATCGCGTAAAATAAACAAAATTTTCATATAAAAAACTTTTTAATATTCTTGAATTTTGAAACTGACGATTTCGAAATTTCGTGCTACGTGAACATATATTTATTATAGCATGTAGATATCTATTGTCTAAAAATAAATTCTCCTTTATCTTTAATCCAAATCAACATCTTACATTATCAAATATCGAAGATAATACGAATAAAATATAAATAACCTTTCTTTTATATCAACAGAAATCCTAAGTTTACTGTTATTTTTCTGAATACAAATGTAAAATTGTAATATTTTTTAATATATACATATGTATATATACAAAATATAAAACCTTCTCTTATAAATATTGGGTCTTTTAACAAGCTGCATCAATATGTAATTTACTAGGGTTTTTGAAAAAGTATGGGCCGCAGGTGATAATATTTGCCAATAAATCAACAAATTTTTAATCAAGAAATTTTTGATCAAGATGTTGCTCGGGCGCCAGTTTTTAAATAATAGTAAAATTTTCAAGTCAAACCGGATTGAATAAGTATGTATTGGCAATCGTAACAAATCAGTTTCAAAATAAGGCATTAAAAACCAAATAATAGAAGAATTGTTAGATCGACGACTACTGCCTTCTAAACAATTGCTTATAAAGTAAAATTATGAATGAATATTTTAATTCTTGAATTAACACTTAAAATAGTTTTCTTCCTGATTTTATGTATATAAGTTCCAACACTCTTTAATTCGCAAATTAACAAAAACAGAGTCGTCCTTGTTGAAAAATCCACAAATACAAGCAAATAATATGCGTATTTCAAAATTCTTCAATAAGTCTTAATAATAATATGACCTTTAATTTGTTTTCAACCTTTTCCTGATCCCACATAACACATATATATGAGGTAGGTTGGTACTTAACGAAAGTTTTATTTCGCCCCTTTTTTTTTTTTTAAATTAGATATGAAATGTTTTTGAAAAACTTAAACAAAAAAACCAAGAAAATAAAATCGAAAACGCAAAAATTTTTTTCTTGTTGTTTTTTTTATTTCTTTTTCGTAAATTATCCTTTCGTAAATCGGTCTTTATTATTTGTATTAAATTGTTCCTTAAACACCTGTCATTATTCATTTTAATAAAGATTTACATGCAAAATTGCGTGAATGAAAAATAAAAATATTATAATATGAATATTGTGTTATTGTTCTTGCTGTTGTTGTAGTTTGTGTTGTTGTTGTTGAAATATGGAACTAAAAAATATATATATATATATGGTATGAGAAACTTTTTGTATATTGTTACATCATGGTACTATGGCAAAAGTTATTTTGAACAACAATTATTATTCGTTTATAAATTAAAGAGGATAAAATAAAAGTTGAAACGACATCAAGAAGCAAAATACATATATATATATATAATATGTAGGTATGCATGTACATATATAAATGGTATTAAAATATTAAAGTTGATTGTCTGCCATAGGATATATAATGCCCATGGGATTTTGAAAAATTATAAATTGTTTTTATACGGAATATAATTTTATTGAATAAATTATTTTATTAAAGAATTGAAGTGGAATTATTTTTGGGGGTTTAAGGGAGATGGGCTCTATATATTTTTGGATAAGAAATGAATTTTGATTCAAAAAATATTTTATTCGAATTGTGTTCTATTTCAATTAATTTTACTAAATATACTTGTAACGTATACAAATATATCGTGATATAGTGTTGATATTTTTAATTAAAAATTCTGTCACTTATAATACCAATTAATCAAGAGTTTATAAATAATTTATTTTTTTTTTTTTCAGAAAATTTTATTAATTCAATTTAGCTATTTATACTTATATAAATAATTTTATAGAGTAATAAGTTTTGAAGTGATTGGAAATGTTGTAATATATATGGAATTTATTTCTAAATAATGTAAGGTGTTGAAAATGTTGTTGTAGAATAAAAGACATAAAAATATTAAATGAATTTCTTGTCCTAGAAGATATAAAAAGTAAAATTTTTGGAAGTATCCACTTCCAAAACAACTTCTTAAAATAGAGAAAAGTACGGTTGAAGAGCAATTTTTCTTGCAATAATTTTTGTAATGGCCACAATAATTCAATGAATTTTAACTGGAGCCTGCATAATTTTAAATAATATCGTAAAAATAAATTTTATGTGTACAAAAACTCTTTATTAAAGAAGTCATTTAATAACCGAAATTGGTAATAATAATAATTTTCTACACAAATCAACTAAACGTCTCATATTTTCAAAATCAATTCCATAATCATCTGAATTTCATTCGGCCCGTAAAATATTTAAATTCAAAATGTTAAAGAGTAATTCCAAACTAATATAATAAATTTGCTACATTATTTTTATGATTTTTATTGTTTAAATCAAATTTAAATAACATTAATTTACGATATACAAAATTATATAAGAAAAAAAAATAAATCTTACATACACACACTCCGACACCTCCCCCCTTCCTCTCTTCATAATCTCTTGCCTAAATTTACACACTTATATTTAAAGCCATAATATTATACAATATACTAAAATGTTGAAGAAGTTTAAAGGATTTTAATCTTACCCTATATATACGCATCCGTTTTCATATACACACATACATATTTTATGTTATCGTTTTGTTTTTCTCTTCTCATTTTATTTTATTTTTACCATGTGGAAAATTTACACCTTACATACGTGTTGTGTTTATTTTATTCTTTTAATAAAAAGGATACAATAATAATATTACAATTCCCAAATTCCCAACATCTCATCCAACACAACAAAACACAAAAAACACATAAATATACAAAAACACAATATTACATACACACACACACAATATAGATTAAGAAAAATTGTGTTGATTGTAAATGCGAAAGTTTTAGGCATTTATTTTTGTTTTTTTTTTTTTGTATAAAAAAAAATTTATTTCAGAAATCTTTCAATGGGAATAAAAATGCCAGGATGAATTTAATTTTTGTTGTTTTTTTGTTCCCCGGATTTTTCATATATATTTTTTTTTCTTTCTCATATTATTTTTGATTCTTGTATTTATTTGGAAAATTCTCAAGTTTTTCTTATATTTCATTAGCAATTTTTTTTTATTTGTTTTTTGTATTTTTTATTTTCATACCATGCGTTAATGGTTCTTGTTAGTGTTAATGTTGCTGCTGCTCTTTGTGTTGTTGGAATATTTGTTTTCATTTTGTTTTTTTTTTTTTGTGTTTCATGTTTATTGCTTTTACGACACCTTTTATTGTTTAATTTTATTGCCTCATTATGTTCTTAACTTTATACAATATATTCGGCCATAGAAAAGCTTACAAATACTTAAAGCAGGAAAACCAAGAAAAAAAAAGCAAAAATAAAAAATAAAATTTTCTTTTCCAATAGCCTTTTACTATCACCCCTTACCTCCTCTCATGCTTTTTTAAATTCTTATTATACAATGATTTGGCCTTGCTCTATAAAATTTCGTTTATTTTACGAACCTATTTATAACATTCAAGAAACGGCGATAAAAGCATGAAATTTTCTCTATCGGGTCACAAGAAATAAAGACGGTCTTAATCGTATGAACGTTGGGTACATTTTTAAGCACATACAGGCAATTTATTTTAGGTGTATACAATATCGCTATAATAAATAAATATTTCGGTTTTTATTTCATTCAATATACAAATAATATGCGTTTAATGCGTCTGCACACAATTTACAGCTACGTAGTATATTATATTCGATGGTGATAACTCAAAATCTGCAAATTTGTAACAGTTCAAAACCTGTTAATTTTCATATTTATTATGTTAACTTATTTAGTTATTTCCTTCCCAATTGAACTACAACGAAGTTGTATATCACAATTAAAAGTTAATCATACCAAAAGAATCAATACCATGGTGGAGCACTCAGTTAAAATTCTGTAATTGAGACTACATAATATAAAAAATAAAATCTTAATGCAAAACTTAGAATTTTAGTTCGACTCTGGGATGACTAAACAGTGAATAATTTAACCGAATATTTCCTAACCAATTTTTCTCTTCAGAAAATTTAAATTAAAAATTTCCCAACAAATTCCCGTATATAACTCCGAAAATCAATCTTTTTTAAGTTATTACAATTTAATACTATGGTATCTCATATCTACATATACATACACACACATATTATTTAGGTACTTTCATTTTATATTGGTTTTATCTTCTACCAAATTAATATTATACGCTCTCAACACAAAACAAAAAAAAAAATGAAGCTTATCAATTCATTCATATTGCAAAGATTATAAAAGAGAGAAAATAATGACATACCTTAAAAAAATCCTTATAATTAGCTTTTATTACCGTTATAATATTGAAGTACTGTTACTGTTAAACCAAAATGAAAAAAAAAGCGAACATAATAAAATAAAAATCATAATATGGTGCTAAAAATAAAAAAAAGTATAACAAATAGAATAATAACGGGAATTTATAATATACAAAAAAAAAAAAAAATTGTTTTTATTTCTAGCTATTTAAAAAAAAAAAAAACAAATTACTGAAGATTCTCAGTGCGGTTTACCGTTAACACGAAAGCAGTTTATCTTAAAAATAAAATTGTATTCTTGTATAATAATAAAATTTAATTTTTCAATATAATTGTATTTTATGATATCTATATACCTACAAACACCACACATAAGTATGTATATGTATAGTGTATATAAGGATGTATGTATTCAAAATTTTAACTTAAATAATGTCTCTTTACAGAGTGATTCATTCGAAATTGTAAGACTTGGAAGAGTAAACACAAGCTTGTTTTTTCAATTATCCAATATATCCAATTATATCCAAAGAAGAATCGTTGAACGTGCACTGGCTAAATTAAACACAATAAAATATTTCAATAGCACATACATTGCATACATTGTTGATTCTTGAAGAGAGATATGGGCAAGGAAACATCTTCTATTTACAAACACCACAGACATTCATATGACTATGTTATTTATAGTGGGTAACGCAAAAATATGCATTGATTTTTCATCCAGTATAAGTGTTATTCATTAAAATTTTAAACAGAAACCGGGTCAGTTTAATGCTTATATAAAAATAATTCAACAGTAAGTAAATGGAAATCGGTCTACAATCTCGAGTATGACTTGAGTATATATATAAAGAATGGTAAGTAATTGATAATAAATTTTGTATTTTTCACATACTATAATAATGAAGGTAGGTTATCGTACGCACTCAATATATTCTTGCGTTAATTGCTGTCTTTAGAACTGCTCTTTAAACTGGCAGAATAATTTAAATCAGGACAATGGTTTGTTGATATTTGCCGTCATTATATATTGCCAATATGTTACCGGAACTCAAACTCATCACCTAAAATTTTATTTCAACTAAATTCTGCTAATACAATTGTCGTCTTTATATACTACCAACTAAATCTGTTCAGTGCTTTCATTTATCACTCTGTTCATTACACAAAACCAAATAAAAAATTAAATTTTAAATAAAAATAATAAATGAATCCATAGGTACTTGTAAAAATATTCATTTATAAAGATGATGAAGCACAAAACGACGCTACAAAAATTTTTACATACTCGTACAAGTAAAATTATTTTAAATGAAATTGTATTTCATTATTTTGAATTTTAACATTTTTGTATAGCAATTAAATTTAATGATGACGTCAATAGAAAATTTTAACATTTTTATAACACCGTGTCTACTCAACAAAAACATCAAATTTATGTGTTTTGGGTTATTGCAATCGTTAAGATATTAAAATTCTATAATGGTTAACAGTAGAAGAGAACATTATAATTTCATTGATATTTTAATAAAATAGAAAATCATTAAGATTATTTTGTTTTTTCTAGGAATGCATCTGGGAAAATTGTTATTGTGTTAATAATAATTGTACAGTGATAAGTGATAAAATTCCTAAAATTTATTCACACATAATAATTACAAATGATTAAAATAAAATATTTGATTACCTAAAACTGTAATCAAATTTTAATAAAAAAGGTGACTTTTTTAATTGATTTCATACCAAAACCGATAAATTGGATCGAAATAAATAAAATAATCATTAACATTTTAATTGCAACTCATGTAAAGATTAACAATTATTGTTTTATCAACTTCTTAATTCGGTAAATAAATGGAGGGCTGAGAAATCAATCAATATAATATGTAGGTAAGCCACTTTTTAATCAAAAACAAATTATTGTAAGCAAATGTAGTTCTATTCTTAAACCCTGTGCCTTCACGCTAAGCTTATTCTAACAAGGTTGTTTGCGGAACTTCTTACATTGTACAAAATCCACCCTCACTTTCTCCTCCGAATCTATGAATTTATCGATAGGCCACTCGCCTGCATCCAGAGCTCCTGTTATTATCCAGAGCTCCTGATTTTTAATCGTTTTGCTGATTCAGACATATTTATTGGTGAAAACTTACACCTTCTGACCGATTGATTTTGCAGATTTCGCTGCCTTATATTAAAATTGATTTTCCTCAAAACCGGAACATTTAAAGTCTAATTTTTGGATAATTGCTTTTCCATATCGGTTGCAGCTCACTAAATGCTACGCTCTCACTCTTTAATGAGAGTGAGAATAACTCTTGACAAAGTCACTCTTGAGTGAGAGAGCTTTATATACCTTCTTCGACGTCCTGCCTTCAGATGTAATGATACTGCCAAAATAGCAGAAAAGCACAAAACATTTTATTTCTAGTACAATTTCAGAAATATTTCAAAAAATATCATTTTTATTGTATCTGGAGTCTTTTTTAATATTTTTCTCCTAAATATATGCAATTTTCTAAATAACATACAAATTTCCCTAAAAATATGCAATTTTTTGTATTTGTTTCAATTAAGGAAGTAATTAAAATCATTAAAATTTTGAATAATAAAATTGTTTTAAATTCCAATTATTAGTCTAGTAAACCCCAATATCCACTTTATCATAGAAATAAGTAAAAAATTTCAAAAAAAAAAAAATGCTCTTTTGTGACTTCATCAATCACACATCCTATCACTAATAATGTTATTTTTCCTTTTCCATTACTCCGAGCTACAAAAGCAAAACAGTAATACTATTGTGTAAATCGAAATAAATCTTTACTACCAATTACTATAGAAATCCTTTTTGTCCTTTAAGTTTTTCCTTTCGAATAATTATTGAATAAAGGAAATCCTCTTTTGGTTATTTCCTTATTTTTTTTTTTGTCTCTCTCTTCTAAAATGTAATTGAAATCAATATGTAGTTACAAAAATCTAGCTAGTTATTATAAAATTAACTTAAAAGAATCTTGAAAAATTGCACATTCACATTGCAAAAATTGTCGAATAGGGCAAAAAAGAAAAGAAAATTAAAATATTTTCAAATCCTTTTTTTTGTTTTTCTTTTTTAATTTCAAACAATTCTCAATAAAAAATTTTTTGTTTCAAAAACATTACCTCTTTTCTAAACTATCATAATTTTGAAGAAAAGAGAAAATAAAATAAAAGAGAAAAATTGAAATAAAGTTTTTTTTTTTTTTCAAAAAAAAATTCCTTTGGTAATCAAAAACTCTAAAATAAGAAGAAGAACAATAAAAAAAATTAAAATAAAATAAATAAAAAGTTTTTCAGATTTCTTTCTCTTTTTTGTTTTTTTTTTCAAATTTTCCTTCTGTAATTTTGTAAATTTTGAAAATTTTTTACTTTGTTATTTTGTGAAATTTTCCAATTTTCTCTGTTTTTCTTCTAATTTTTTCCAGTTTTTCTATTTATTTTGTTGTCTTTGTCAAGTAATGATGATCACTTCCCGCATCGCATACTCGCATTTATAAATATGTGTTACAAGGATATCCTCACATATTTTACCATATAATTTTGTTACATACATGATTTTTTTCATCTTCTTTTCTCTTAGTTTTCTTTAATTTTAAAAAAGGATTCTATGATTTTTGTTTTTGTTTAAAATTTTTCTTTTATTTTACGAATTTTCTACAAGTAAAAATTTTATAAAAATCCCTTGATTTAAAAGTTAGAATTTTTTTTTTTGTTTTTCTGTATTATTCTTTGTTGTTTTCTTATTTTCTAGCCCTTCTGTACATTTTCTTATTTTACCTACATTAAATCATTACATAAAACTTTATACAAATTGTCTATAGGGTTTAGAAATTCCTACATGACTATTATATTATTACATACTCTTATATACATGTATGCATGTTTGTATGCAGATCTTGAGGCTCACAGAATAACTTTCTTGTCTTTAGATTTTAAATTTAAAATTAAGTATGTTTTTTTTTTTGCTTGTAAAAGTTTTTCAGTGAAGCGTGTTACTTTTTTAATTTTAAATTGTTAAAAATGTTTTTAAACTTAAAACAATATTCTGATGAAATTCAATTATTGCTTAGTATATAGTCATTGTGTGTAATATTAGATGTGTTTTGGGAAAGGAAAAAGTTTAAATATAAGAATTCGAAATTATTTGAGAGTTAAGTGGAGGCTTTCGTCAGAATTCTTATTTGTTCAAGAAAATCTTTTTATTATTGTCAAAATTAAGTATGAATACAGATTTTAGTTTCATACCAAGTTATATGCCAGATTACAAGTGGATCGGTACCATAATTTATAAAAAATGAATTGCATGTGATTTTTCAATTAAAATATTTTTAATTCAAATAATTTTGTGAATCATTTTTAATAACATTTTCACATTTTTACAGAATAATATCTTCCTGTTTCAGGACCCTATAAGTATGCAATTTTTAAATACAAATTTTTATAATTCAAATAATTTTAACAAAATCTCTTCAAAATTCCTGTCGAGATTTTAGTACAAAAAATTTACAAAAATTTTTAATGCCCCGTAAAGTATGCAATATTTTTTTTTTTAATTTTTTTAACAGATCACTTTAAACAATCCTTTACAATAATTTATAACTATAAGTATTAAAAGATATTTATAACAAAACATTAATTACAAATTATCTTGATTTTGATTTTTGAAAATCTCAATTTTAAATTGGTATTCTTAAGCAAGTTTCTAGTTATATTGAATGCATTTTAAAACATTTAAAAAAAAAAAAAAATATGTGAGAATTTTTCTAAGATTTTTATAATCGAAATTTTATTAAGTTGTCACCTTTGAAAAAAAAAATATTATTTTAAAATCCCTAACAAATTCTCGTTTTTACTTATTTTTGTAAACATCTAGCTATATACTAAATACTAGTATATAGAAAATCAAATATTAAGAACGCGTTCGTATATAATTGTAAAAAAAAAAAAATCAAAACAAAACAAACCAGAAATAAAGGGGAAAGAAAAAAGAAAATTTTAAAGATAGACAGGACTTTAGCGAAAAAAAAAACAAAATTAAATAAAAAAAGAATCTATGTGAGAAAAAAATTGTGAAAAAATCACGTTTTTTTTTAAAGCAATTTAAATCCTAGGTGTTCCACAATACTATAGTTAAACTAGCTGATTTCTATAGACACAAAAGTTTTGTTATATCCTATGCATGGTAGCTATTTACATGTATGTAGATGTTTATACCTAAATAATATTTTCATTCTTTCTCTCAGTTCTTTACACAACCCACTCATTTGGTAACAATTTTCTTGAACTACCAATCTATAACTATGCCGCTATACACAGACAATTTTTTTTTGTTTTTTTAATATGTACATTTCATTATAAAAACTTTTACTTAGGTGGTGCATAATATAACAGAATATATATATTGTACATAATTTGGGACTACTGAAGGTATTCTTTAGAGGATTTCAAAAGACGTGATTCGAATTCGAAAAAAAAAAAAAATAAATGTAAGTCTTGATGAACCAGCATATCTTGAATAGATTGTCCTTTTTGTGTTTTCTTCTTCTTTTTCTTATTCTTCTTCTTTTCCTATAGTTCTTCTTCATCTGGGACAATAATCATCTTTTAAAGACATACAAATAGAGGAAATGGTAATGGTATATTACGGTGGTTTATTTTTCTTATTTTTTTCTTTTTAGTTTTCCTTAGAACACCATTATGCATTTTGTATTTTAATATTATGTGTTATGTATGTATGTACATCGTATAATGTATTACATTATTATATAAAAGGCTATTAGTTTTAAAAGGATATATATATATATATACAATTGTTTTTACTATTATTTTTATCTTTTCTTATATTAGAATTAAATTTAAGGAAGTTATAAGCAAACAAAAGCAAATAAAATAGGAAAACAATACAAAATGGACAAAAATGGGCAAAAATGAAAAAAAAGAAACAAATTAAATTGGTGAAATGTAAGACACATGAAATGGAGGACAATTTAAATTCAGTGTATGCACTTGAAAGAAGAATATAAAAATATTAGATTGTATTAGACCTATACACACATAGATATATTTAAATAAATAAGTAATATTACAAATGGGAAAATTTAAGAGGAATAAAAAAAATTTGGAAAATTTTTCAAGTATTATTAAAATAGTTGAGAATTTTCATTACGTTATTTACACACACGAAAATAAGAGAAAAATTTATAAAATTTCAAGTTTTGAAAAGCTTTTCATTCATGAATCTATCATTATAGATTCCTTAATAATTTTTCATATTGCCCGTATATGCACATATTATGTATATAGGATATTATGTGTATACAGGATTAAATCAAAATCAAATTAGTCTGTTTTAAATAATTTACCGTAAATGATAACAAGAGCATTTAGAAATTGTTTGAATTCCGGAACAAATTGTGAAAATTTAGAGATAGCTGAATTTCGCCTTGCAGTAAAGTTCGGGAGGAAAATAATTGCGGCACCACTTTATGAAATTTAAAATATCTAATATAAAAATTCATAAAAGCTTGAATGTTATAGACACTTGTTCAATTTTAGAGTACATTTTTAGTAAAACAAAAATTAATAAAGTTATTAATTTCTTACCCACGGCTGATATCAATGAAATTTTTCTCAAAAATTTTAAATTATTTGAAAATTAAGCATATAACAATCCCTAAAAATAAGAGACACTCAAATGACGGTCCTTTCTTATCTTATTCCGACAAAAATCATGAAAAAAAAACTATAAAAAATTTTCTTTCTTGTCATATTTTCATTCTTATCATCCTTTTTTAAAATGCATAATAAAAATTTAAATTATAAATACTAACCATAGCTAATTTTCCTGACATTAAATTAAAGACACTCTGGACTCCATTTATTTTCACTTTAAAAGAAAATTTTCATTATAATTTTCTTGCCATCAAAGTAATTTTTTTTTAAAGTACATAATTTTTGTGAAAAAGGACGTCTAGCTATACAATGAACTTGTGGGTAATGTGGGTAATGTGGGTAACCAAAAATTATTTTTTATTAAGGTTATCTTTGTATAAAATTCGTCTGCCACAATAATTTTTCACTAAAAATTTATCAGTTTTCTTTATTAATTTTGATATTGCAAATTTCTTCTCTTTTTTATTTTAATTGTTCTTTGAAAATATTAAGATTTATGGATCTTACTATCTAAGCTGTTTTGTAAATTTTTGATATTACCACAATATTTTTTTCATATCTCTTTAGAAGCATAAAGATTGGATAACAAACCACAATCACTGTTTTGGTTTTTTCTGAATAGAGAATACAAGACAAAAGCTTTCATAATCCATTTAAAATTTAGAGAAAAAAAAACAATAAACAAAAAATAGAGTAATATGAGGTAGATGACAATACCAGTACATTGCAATAGATCATTATTGCATTGTTCTTTTTCCATTAACTCAAATTTCTTTTAACACTATTAAAGTATAGAGAATTTTTGTACAAATTAATTACCGTTAAGTGGATTGATACTAGAATACTTAGAATTTTCTACAAAATTTTGATATTGACATCATCTTAGGCACGATGATAAATTTTTCAGGCATACTTGTATGTTCTAACTTAAGATAAACTCAATTTCTTTAAATTGCAATACGACTGAACTTGGATTACACTATTTTTCGAATCACTTACAATCTGTAACCTCGAGCAACTTCAATGATATAGCAATATACTTTGAAACTACCCGGTGCTCGCTTTCCGGCGTTTTAGTTGTTTTGGACATGATTTCTTAAGCGTTCAAGACCACTGCTGTCCAACTCCCTCGGGGATATCTGCAGCTCTATACTTAGAACGGGGATATTATTGGTGGGAGCCGGTAATATTTAACCCCCACAATGTACCTCCTTCTTCTTCACTATTTGAATTTATTTAATTAAATTTTTCTACTAATTTTCTACTGCATTTAATTTTAGCCAAAAAATTTTCAAAATTATTGTCTTATGTGAACTAAACAATTAATATTGAAGTCTTCTTGAAAAACTTCATTTGCATAATATTTCAATTATATTAAAAATAAATAAAATATAAAAAGAAAAAGAGAAACAAAAATAAATTTATCTGCAATGCTAAAAATAATCTGCGAATTAAAACTTTTATTTGCCAAAAAATATAATTTTTCTGTTGTACTAAGTTTAGAAATTTCAAATTTATTTGCTATCATGAAATTTATATAAATTTTTAGAAAATATTCAGCCATAGTCAAATAAACACCAAACTAAAAAGGATTTCTTACTTGATGGTAAATTTCATATACACAACTATTTGACTAAATATTAGTTTGGGGAACTTGCAACTTTCTTAAATAAAACAAAATAAAAATATTCAAAAAATTAAATATAAATTGAATGTGAAATAAGAGTATTCCAGTTTAAAATTCAAATTTACATTGTGTCCTCTTTTGCGAAAATATTATTGAAAATAGCACTTGAACTCCATTCTTAAGACTCCTAGAAACAGTAGTCAACCTTATGTAAAATCAAGTCAATAAGTAAAGCTTAATAAAAGAAATATTAAGCCGACAAATAAAACCATTATACAAAATTATCTCTAAACAACCTCTACAGTTTTATATTACAGAATGAATACGAAAAATTTAAAGAGTCCTCTGTAAATCCTCCAATATTTTAAATAACAATACAAAAAGTGTTTATGATATAAATATAATCAAAATTCAAACAAACAACTAGATTTCAGTGTTATTTAATAATTTTGATATTATATTTCCTTCAGGACATACAAAGATACAAACATATACATACATACGTTCACATACCGTATATTTGCCAGTATAATATAGAAATGCACAGATTTAATTCAAATTTATATTACTAATAATTTGTGTATTTTTTTTAAATTTTATCTCGGCGTTATATAATTCGATTTTAATTCGTTAACTTAGTCTGTGTGGTTTTATATTCGTTACTGCTTCGGTTCTGTGTTTAGGTTCCCTCCGTATTCGGTCCAATTACGCTGTAGACTCATTTCATTCTTCTATGCAACATTTCCATTCATCCTCTTACCCGCTCCATTTGCAAAACTCAAATACTATCCCCAGATATTTCATCTCCTTTGTACTACTTCGCCACATATTTGTATGTACATATCGTAAGCAGATGATCCTCCATCAATTTTTTTCTCCAATTCGTCTTTTCTCCAACAGTCTTTGTAAATCTATTGTCCAGCCCATCAAAGATGTTGGATAGACATAATTATCTCACGCCAATATTCTCTTCTCTCAGATTTTTCAATCTTTTTGATTTTACGATTTTTAATTTAGTAAAAGATTTTACGATATGTATCACTTTTACGATATTTGCCGATTTTACACGAATACTTTATCAAGGTGACCCACTTGTCATGTGCCTTATTCCGTTCAATATACAAATAATCACGACTCAAACTCACTTAAGGCAAATTTACAGTGCCTTATAAAACGAAGGCATTAATTTTTACTACTTTTTTATTCTACTGTTTTTAGTTTTTTTTTTGCAGGATAACTTAGTTGTAGGATGAAAAACTATGAAATACGATCTTGACTTTATGGAAAAACCAAAGAAGAACACAATGAAAAACAAAAATTTATATATAAATTTTTGGATTTTCATTTCTTTTTTCTCCCAATTTTTTTCTTTTTTTTTTTTTTGTTATCGTAAATAAAAATATGAAAAAACAATTTGCATATTAAAGTGATTCATTTTGTTGACTTTGTCAGTATCTCGTTCAGGACCATTTTCATTTATTTTTTTTATTTTTTTTTTTCGTTTACTTCACTTTCATTCGTTTTCTCTCTTTCTCTCTCTCTCTCTCTGTCTTTCTGTGTTTCGCAGGATTGAAGTGTAAATAAAACTGATTGGAAGTACAAAAGAACAACAAAAAAGAAAAATAAAAAAAATTTTTTTCCCAACTTTAAAGAATTGAACCGCATTGTTGTCGTCCCTTTGGCCTGATGTGCTGCTATTGCAAATAGGAGAAAACTAAAAAAAAAAATAAAAAAAAAAACAATATTTTTACCATAACAAAAATACTCACTATTGGTAGCTGATGGTATCGTAACCAAAAATTCTTGTCGTATTTAAAATTATAAAAAAAAAAACAAAAAAAAAAAAACACCAGAACATTTCACTGAGAAAAAATGAAAAAAAAAAGAGTGTAAAAAAGTGGAAAACATTTTTTGGCAGGACTTAAAAGAAAAACTACTTTTATTTTTTCATTTTCTGATATTTTTGAGATTTTGAGGGAGAAAAGTAAACGGTTTATAGTACAATTTGAATGGATGCTGTTGGTTTATGATAAAGGGATTTAAATTTGAGAAAAAAAAAACAAAACAAGCATAAGAATAAAAAACAAGAACAAAGAATTGGGTGTATAAAAAATAAATTTTCTCTATACTCTGGTAAATTGGTATTTTATGACCGCACCAACAGTAGAGATCAATTTTCGCTAAATTGTACTTTATTTTTTTCGGATTTTTGTTTTTTTTTTGTTTTGCTCATTTTGAGTTAAAATTATAAATTGATATGAAATTAGTTGTTGCAATCAATTTTTTAGTTGAGTTTTTTTGTTCTGCTTCTCTACTTTTCTGTCCACGATGATTCATGGTTTGAAAATACTTATCTTATTTTTTATTATTTTTTATTAATATATTTTTGTCGGAAGTAAATATCAATTATCGAAGATTAAAAATGAGACTAGAAATTCACAAAAGTTTACAGATTTTGTCCAATTTTTTATTGAATTGTTCAATTTGGGTAATTCAATATAGACAAATCAACAGACATGTTATAATGTGTGGATCAACAACAGCCCATGTAGTGATTTTTACGTAAAATGCAATCATTCAGCGGGTAATATTACAAATGAAATTGTATCGTATATTGAAAATAAAAAGAAGTATACTTCAGTTCAGAATACGGCCCTGTTCTTTCTAAATAAGGGTCTTCTAAGGACAGAAAAACCACACATACCTGAATAATGTTATTTTTAATGAATCTTCTGCTCCTTCTAATCTCTTAACCTTACTTTTATATTATTGCAGAGAAGTCAATAGTGAGAACCGTAATCGGTCACCGACTGAATAACCAGGAGGATATTTATCTACACTCTGGCGAATTAATAAAAAAAGCAAGGGGCAGTAAGAAAAATGTGGCTAAAAGACGACCTTAGGAAATCGGTTGGACTCCTAGAGATGTCTCTGGGATGCATTTCTGACCAGATGCCAATCTATACGGGATATTGGCCTGGCAGCTGCAACGCCCCAACTCGCCGAGAGATGAGTAAGAAGAATAATCTTTCTTCCTATCTCTACCGGAATTCTAAAGTAAATGACAACGTGGCGATCATACGGTGATTGTAGCAAATCGGAACATTTGTTCTAATTGGACTGCCATAACCATCACATCAACCAATCAATTAACAATTTATCAAAGAGTCAATTTCAAAGGATTTACTATGATAATCCTTAAGACCGAATATAATATTATTATGTACATTTATAAAAAAAATTAATTTTTTTTGTTTGTAAAACTTCGTTAACAAACCAAATATGATAAACGGCTTGTTATTATAAATGAAGTCTGCAAAATAATGATATTCGATTTCGGGTTGTTCTCAGAGACCACATTTTTTTAATTTTTTTTTTTTGTTTTTTTATCACTTCATATTCATTCACTCTTCATTCCCCCCTTTTTTTTCTCTGATTTTGTTTATTTGTTCATTTTTGTTTTTTTTTTTGGCTACAATTTTCGATGCGGCAATTTAAATAAAAAAAAAATCAATTTATATTAAAAAAAAAATTGTAAAAAAATAAATTAAAATATTTCGAATGCATACCCAGATAATGAGAGAAAAACGATAATTATAACGCGTGAATGTGTAAGTGAACGAAGAATGTATAAAAGAAATAAAACTTTTGAATTAAATTAAATGAAGATTCGAATAACAATTATATTAATTTACAATAATTAAAAAAATAATTGGAAAATGTGAAATGTCATAATGAATTTTCCATATAATAGTTTAAAAGAACGAGTTTTCATGCAAATATTTGAAACCTTAAATAAAGATGCCACGGATTTCATGAGATTTTCCTAACATAAAATCTGAGTTTCTCTTAAGTGTCTGTCTCCAGAATACATGTGAGTATTGTGTTCCTCTTTTTGAAGTTTATTAAATTGCTCGTTTGAGTTGATTCACATTTTGGAGCCACTCAAAAAAAAATATATTCTTATACCTATTCTTCAGTCAAAAACAAATTCAAAGAACTATTCATATTTCAAACTGGTATACGTTCTCAAAACAAGCAATTAATTACGAGAGTTTAAGAAAATAAGTATTCAATAGGAGACAATTTAGAGAGAAGGACACCTAAAATATTAATTTCTTTATTTCTAATATAAAATAGTGCTAATAAAATTTCCTTTTTTTTTGTATGGGAATACCTTTAATGAAAATATTAAACTATCCTTAGTAATTTTTCATATTTATTCTTAGAGTCTTTCATATATTGGGAAGCAGTGGGAATGAAAGGAAAGAATCGAAAATATATAGAGAAAAAAGGTAATGTTATAAAAATGGAAAATTTTTTTTTAAATATTCAAATAAGGGTTTGGCACTACATAGGACTAGAGTTTATTCTATATTTGCTCCTATTCAATTGCTGCCGTTTTTATTCTTATTCGAAATTCTGGTACACCTTCATAGTATAATAAATTTATTTCGTGATTTCTAACGCCATAAAAAGGAAAAAATATAAATGATTTGGATATTTCAGATAACTTTATTGTCCGTCAGTTGTCGCAGAGTCGAAAATTGATATAACATTAAAATATCGACAAAGAATACGAAGGATTTACTCGAATTCCTGAAAGAGGCATAATATCTCTAAAAGAACTAATGTAATCTAATCTAACACGAATGGATTCTCGCAAAATAGTATTTGCAAAATGACTTTATCAAAACTACTCTTTGTAACCATAATCAAGAACCAATATCCCATTATAAGCCTGGACAAATAAATTATTATTTTTTATTTTTCCTTCTATTTTGCATTATTGTTCCTTTTTTTTTGTTTTATCTAATTCAAGTCAAAGAATTTCATGTCTTAAAAACTATAAATCTTCTTAAGAACATTTTCATAAAATTTATCTCAGCCCGAAAGCTGTTAAATATGTAAATGTCTATATAATATTTTTATATAATACAAAAGAGTACACAAAAAGCAAAAAAAATTCATATCATACCTATAAAAGTAATTACGTACAAACAAACACATTTACATATTATATAAAATATAAGAGAACCTCTTAGCAAAATACCCATAACAAAAATAAAGGGACATCACAACACATACACACTCATATACATCAAGTAAATTTATATGGGGAAGAAAAAAAATTCTGAATGGTTAAATAATGTTGGCTTTATTCAAATTTTTAATGTTTACGACATGAGACAAAATTTATGTTCGGTTTACTTTTGTCATTTTATTATTTTCTATTGTATTCACGATTTTCTAAAGAGTCTCAGATCTATCTATGCCATATAATAAAAGAACATGTATTTTATTAGCAAGCATTATAAATAGGTATATGTATATATATATATACCTACTTCGATAAACAATGATCATACCGTAACATGCAATACAGAAATATGTATGAAGTATGTGTATGATAAAGTAATGAAAAGACTACATAACATTAGGTGAGTTACCAAGTGTCCAATAAATATATTCTAAAAACAAACATTTTGGTATACAAGCTACTACACAGCCAATAGACAAACACTTCCATTAATAATAATATTATATGGGATATCTTTATCTCCTTCCAGTCCATGCATTCAACAAGCTTTCACAAAATAGATTTGGAAGAGTAGCACTAATACACATTTAACTAGACCAATACAATGAGTGAGTTACTACTGAGAGTTTTGCTTAGAGAGAATTTGTTATATTTAAAGAGAAAACAAAGAAGAGTAAAGTGCGACAAAAAATTAGAAAGGAGATAGGGAAGTGGCTTAAGAAGAATCGCGTTTCAAAACATCGTCTCCCAGCTACCACAAGATAGACAAGAAGGATGTCCATTTTCATTATTTTTGCGGACCAAAGCCGTCGCGGAGAGAATATTTACATCAGGAATTCGGGCACATTTAGAATCAGAAGGACTTGAATAAAATAAATGACTCTGATAAGCCACCTGTAATTGTAAGCTCGATGTCGGCCTAATCGTCACACAGCAAGTGTGCTGTTTTCCTACTACCACCTCGTGACGAATTGAGGAACAGCAAAAGCAAAAGGTTAATTTTTAAACTTTAAACATTTCAATATAAATCAATAGAGAGCTTTTTAGCTAATTCAATATCCTTATAAAAAATCTTCTTCATAATTACTTTGTAATAAGTATGTAGGTGGTAGCCCTTACAAATAATTTATGAAAAAATACACCTATTTAATTCCAGTTTTCGGGAAACATTCTACTGGTTAACCAAATTCAAAATTTTTAAAAATTTATGAAAAAGACTGAAACAAGTTATATTAGAGCTTTGAGAATATTCTATATGTACATAAAGTTCGGAAGGAATTCGTAATAAAAGACCAAAAACATATAAGAAAAATCAAAAAGGAACACAATGACAAGATAAAGTAAAACAAATATTAATGAAAGAATAAAAAAAAGTATATAAAATCTTTCTTGAATTTTAAGTATTTAAAGTGTTGTTTAAGAAAACAAAAGAAAAAAAAAAGGAATCAAAAATATTAAGAACGAAATAAAATCCGTTTACCTGATACCATCATTTTGTATCAGGGAAACAAAATAGATTTATTAAAATTTCTCAGCTAAAAATCGTACCCGTACATTAGGATGTAAGGTCCTACTGTATGGATCACAAGATTAAAAATAGTTTACAGTATTCTTCCTTTCTGAAATCCTCACAGCTCATCCGCCACGACTGAGAAATTGTCTTTCTGAATGGATTAACCGTCTTTCTGAACATTTATCGAGTTTTCCTTCACCAGGTACTTTCGATCAATAAACCTTCAAAATTGTCGTCGTAGTCGGAAATGTACCGTCAAGATACTAATGAAGACACACATGTGGTTCTTTCCAACAATCTTGAGCCGCCTTTGATCATATTCATGAAGCTTTTTCGCTTGTCGGAGATCTGGAAGATTTCTTTCCAAATTATTTGCAGATTGATTCACCAGAAAGATTCAAAGTATTATTGAATATTGTGAGTTAAATCACAACCTTTTGAAAATTGCACATAAAACGCAACTTAAATGTTAAGAATATCTGAGCCTAGTCAAGGAAATCCATTCCTATTCATCCCTGCAATAAGCAGCTACTAAACTAACTTTAGCAAATTATCATACCCAATTTTTACTGTGTGTATAGACTAACTTTGGACCAACATGCTTGAACATCCACTGGAACATGCTTGAATGCAAAAAATTTATGAAAATATTATCTCTTATCTCGTCCCCAACAATACCCCAGTACGTCTTTTAGAGAAAGTGAAGAGAATAATATTGTCCTTTTTATATGTTAATCTTATTTTATCTAATTCAAAGAATATAAAATATGAGCAAATAAGAAAATCTGAAAGAAAAAATGAAATGAATTTTTTTATTGCGAAAAATTATCATATTTTGTCTTAATCTGCCATTTTATTTTAAACTTCATTTTGCATAATTTTAATTTATCTTAAATATTAATAAAGAGGATCGTAAAAAAAAAGAAATAAAACAAAAAAATCTTAATTCTTTTATGAAATTTTTTCACGGAACCCCTTAATTTCTACTTAATAATAATAATTATGTTTCATAATTTTAAATTGTTTACGTAATGGGAAATCTTCCAGAAAGAGAACTAGGTTGTTTCTTTTTTTTAATATTTTTTTTTTCTTTTAATTCCTCTTTTATATACTTTGATCCTTTTTATTTTCTATTCATTTTTTATGTGTCACATATTCTATGGAATGAGCTAACAGTTAATACCGTATACTAAGTATCACAAGCTTGTTTGCATAACTTTCCTATTAGTTTTATTCTTCTAATATTATAAAAATAATTTTTATTTTATACTTGTATTATTTTCAAGGTTAAGTTTCAAGTTTTTTCTTACTATGATAGTAGTACTTTTTTTACTATGACAGTAGGGGGTATGATATCTCCAATAAAAATTTTTGTTTGGGATCACTATCTTGTTCTTTTTTGGGAAGACCCATATCTTATTAAAATTTTTTAAATGGTACGTTTACTCCTGCAATACTTCTTCAACCCGAATCTTCTTTGACCGCACAAAGTACCAGTAGGAACTTGGATATATAACTTTCTTTGATCGCACAAAGTACCAGTAGAGACTTGAATGCATAACAATATAATTATTATAAAGGACATCAATGTCCAAGTTCTCCATTCAGAGCATTCAATGGACAAGTTCTTAATTCAGAGTTCAATACCATCCAAACTCAACTAGAAACGTAGTGTTACTCAATTTCTTCTTCACCATTTAAAAGAATAAAGGAAAAAGTCAAGATGACAATACAAAATTTTATTCAATTAATTTCATTTTTCAGTTTCAGTTTTAATTGTCTTGCTTTACTTTTATAAAAAACGAACTGTAATTTCTTCTTAAATTTAAAGAATTTTTTTTTTGAAAACATTAAATTGCCTAATGAAGAATAAGAAGTTGTAATTCAATCACCCGTATTTCTAAGAATCTTGTAAGAACCGTTGAAAGAATCAGTATACGCTTTAGCAGTACCGTCCTTATTCTTAGACAACGAGTTTTACTGTATCTATGGCAACTCTTCAATATTAACAATTACAAAATGCTTCAATTCCTTCTTATTTCAAAATTTCCTAAAAATAGTCTCAAAGACTAGTTTATTATAGTATTTTCTTACAATATCCCCAATTATCTCGTAATACAGGGTGGCGTAATGTAATATAATTTCGAAATTTATTTTCAAAATAAACGCTAAAGCTACGATAACAATTTTATTTAAAATTTATAATAATTTCTCAGGATTTTAAAAATTTCTTGCCCTAGCTAAAATGTAATATTTTTTTTTTTTTTCGAGTTTCCTTCCTATTTTTCAATTATGTACGTTTAATTTATTTGCAATATGAAAATAGTTTTTTCCATCTTCTTTTTTTATTTTCATCATTTTTTCAATAATCTCGTAGAAAACATAATTTTTCGTACCCATTCCACCATATTTATTTTTAAATCCTTTTTTTTTTTAAATATCAACAATATGATGAGCACAATATATGCAATATGATTTATATTTTATAATATATGTACAAATATATATACATGATAACATTTATACTAATATAACAAATAGATTTAGGAAAGAAAATCCTAGTAATCAATATTATTATCTCTATGAGTATGTATATAGTTTATAGTTGTGTTTGTGATAATCGCAATAATGATAATATTATATGTAGTATGTACAGTAGTATATTCGGTTGGATCAGTCTTATTATACAACATGGTGGTATACGTTATGTATATGTAATATAGCAAAAAAAAAGAAAAAATTGTTACTGTTGTTATGATATTTATATAAAATTTTATGAGGAGATTAATTTTATGTTCCACACTTTCGGATACATTTTGCGAGCGCTTTTCCCTTTACTCCTTTATTCTCACTATTTTTTTGTCTTTTTTTTTGTTGTGATGAAATTTAGTTTTTCTCTTGATTTTTATCTCTAGAAGCTGATATTATGATCCTGTTTGCATTATATGAGATTATATGATATACACATGTACAATATGTACAAGAACAAGCACCAAAAAAAAAATTACAAAATTTATACATAGACATACGTAATCATTAATCGTAAATGAAAAAAAAAAAATAAAATTTATGTAAATATATGTATGTGTTTATAATGAATATATAATATCTATGTATAGTGTAGAAGAATGAAAAAATTTCCCAGAATCAAAGCAATTTGTATTCATTGCTGAAATACTGCTTTCTCAACTGGAAAATTGCTATTTTAGATTAGACATTCAAGTTTCGCGTTTGCAATATGATTTCCTCTTTTTGTTGTTTCACTTTTTTTTTTTTCTATTTTTTTTTTTTTCAAAAAATTGAATTTTATGTGAATGTTTAAAATTATTATAAAAATTTCAAATTTTTTTTGGACGCGTAATAATTGGTTAAAGTAAACGTTTATAATATTTAAAGTCAAAATGGATTCATATTCGGATAGTCCCAAACTTGTGGAAATCCCGAATGTTTGATATAGGGTCATATTCAACAAAAAAATAAATGCAAATAGTTTAATATGATGGGGGGTAGCTTTTGAGAATATTTTCATAAACCACATTTCAATAGTGTCATGGTGTTTGATTATTGAGAGCTAGTCATCTATCTACGTAATATTTAGCTAACATTTAATTAATTACGTCAATGTAATATTTAACTAAATTACGATAAAAATTTAGAATTTATCGTAAATTTATATCGTAAATTTATCGTAATAGTTTTATCGTAAATTGCATATCGTAAATCAGTTATCGTAAAATAAGGTTATGAATTAGGTTATCAATCGTTAAATTTAAATAATTTTTTTTTTTTTTTTTTGAATTTAAAAATTTACCTACTGTCTTCAATTTATGCAAATCACTAATATCTTACTCGTATATACAATCAAACATGTTAATCTTCTATACGAATTTAAATCGTCTATATATTAAACAATAATATGGCCGTTCCTGTTGAAAAACTAGCGAATCTACATTCTACTGGTTAAAATAATCTCTGGAAACAAATTTAAAAAAAAAACACCTTCGGTCTATCCAAACGGTGCCCAAGACTTAGCCGGCATATTCAGGAATTATTAAAAACATTATATAAGGTTTTATTAATTTAAATCACCTCTATCATCTTGTGATGTCTACGTAGAATAGAATTAACACAATCATTTCCAAAATAACATTCTCGGATAGTAGTGTTTCGGATATCTCGGATGGCAACAGACTGAAATTCTAAAAAAGAAAATACGGAAGATAATGTTCGGCAAAAACTAATAGACGATTAATGTTAATATAATGTTCATCCAATATTTTCTCTCAAAAATTTTCAATTAATTTGAACTTAAAGTTGTAAGTAATAACTTCAATATTTTATTTGTAAGAATGAAATTATATATTGTACCAATTGACGCCTTAATATACGTTTTAACTCGGTCGTATTTTTACATTATTAATTTTTTCTTCGTTTTCTTTTGGAAAAATAGTTTTAGATCGATGTTATGAAATATTTACGAAAAAAATTTATTTACTTATATTGTATACACTAGCAGATTAATATGCATTTCCAAAACATTTTCTAAGAATTTATAAACATCCATGAAATTGTATGTGTGTGTATTTAAAAATTTATCTGTATACATAGAAAATACTTTCATTTTATGGTGATTCCATTTTATAACCAAAATACAGAAATAAATTTTTATTTAGTAAAGCTTTTTTTTTTTGTAAAATTCACATTTAATAAAATCCATAAATTCGATTTCAAATTTTTTTTTTTTGGTAATGCTATAAAGTCAAAAAAAAAAAAATGGTTAGATTTCTAATTGAAAATTTAAAATAGAGTTATAAAATGAAAAAATTCAATTTGTATTTATTTCGTAATACCCTAAATAAGAAAAAAAAATTTTGTTTAAGTAAATCGAGTCATGAAAAGGAATACAAAATTATTTAAAAATGTAAAAAAAAAAATTATCAAAAAATATTGCATATATCAAGGCTATTTTTAAATTTGAATCATTCTTATATCTCACAGATTAAAATTTCTATGATCGATTATTGAAAAAATGAGGAAAATGGCGAACGTTTCTATTGTTTTCAGGAGGAACGGCATTTCAAAAAATGTAAAGATACGCTTATGATGTACACTATGCTGAACAGCCTAAATTACTCAGTTCTTTTTAGAAATCTCTCTGAATAGGTATTGATATTAATTTTGAATAACTCACATTGTTACACTATGTGTACTCCACTCAATTCAAACATATTTCGAGGGATTGTTTCGATATTTTGTGCACTATTATGCAAAATGAATAGATCGTTTAGTAATCATCCGTGTTCACATAATCACAAACTATACTTATAATTAAACGATACTTCCTTTACGATATAAACTTAGTGAGTCTTTAAAAGCCTGTCCAAAACCAAATTTTCAAAATCAATATTCAAAATCTATTGTTCCAGAGAAAAAAATGTGTTTTTTCAATCTTTGAATCAAAATCAAAACTATTAACTTCGATGACTTTTGAATTTGCCTGATTTTATGCAATTTCATTTTAAAACTTAATCACAAATCGAATAGAAAAATTTCTTGCGTCATTTCCGGAAAACTTATGTTTTCAATTCAAAAACTAAATTTAATAGACAGTTAATTAAGTGTCTAAAATAATAATAATAATAAGTAAAATCTAGAATAGAGATCTTAAAAGCTTTTTAAAAACGTCTTCTGTTAACTGACAGTATAGGTAAAATCAAAAACTAAAATAACACAAAAAAAAATCTTATTTCCTAACCTATACTAAGGTTTGGCATTCATTCTCTTATACAATATTCGAATGAAACAGATTCGAAAAACCAGAAATAACAAGAAAAGAATAAAAAACCAGAACCAAAGTAACAATGAAACAATTACGGTTCCACTTAGTTAGTTTAAACGGATACCGTTACCTTCACTCTTTGTTTTTTTATTTTCTAGTTTTTTTTTCTATTTTGCCTTACTAGTTTTTATCATTCATTTTTTTTTCTAACCGTTATTTATGCACAATTTTCCTGAATCCGTTATCTATGTATTTCAATCAACCTTACGTGAAGTTTTTTTTGTGTTTTGTATACTCGTATAGTTGGTGTAAACAACAAAACAAGAATAAAACGATAAAAAAAACGGTATGAAGAAAAAGTTTTTTTTAACAGCAAGTCGTAAATTATGGATGAACTGGTTTAGTTTACAGTTAGGTGAATAGGTTGTTCGTGTTTTAATTTTTTTGTTTTTACTTTTGTGCTGCTTTTTCTTTGTTTTTATTTTATATTTTTTTAAATTTCCTCTATCGCAGCACAAAAAAAATCACCCACGAATTTTTGTTACTATTTTGTTTTCAGTATCTAAAATTGTTTTTCTTTTTTTTTTCTTGTTTTATTAAATTATTCTATTCTAGGTACGATTTATAGAAAAAAAAAACGATATTACAATAGGTAACATTGAAAAAAAGTTCAGGATGTTTAACGGTGTTATCAACATGGTTGAATTAAATTAAAAAAAAAAAAGAATAAAAAAAAGTGTTAGATTAAAGAAAAACAAGGACAGTTTATTCTACGTTTTATTCTCAATGGAAATTCTGTATAAATATGATAAAAATACAAATCAACAAAAAGTACAATATTATTATTAATGTGTCCGGTAAATTCCCTACAATAATTTCAATTCAGTGCTCCAAAATTAAAACCATAATCTTGTAAAATTAATAACAACTGAAAAAAGCGAGGACACTTTCTAAAATTTAACAAAAAACAAATCACAATGAAGGCTAAATATACAGTAATGCTCGTGAAATTCGGAACACCTACAAGTATGCAGGAGTAAATTACCTATCTTGGATCAAATAGCAATTTGATTGGAGGTATACAATAATTTTCATTTTCTGGGGCAATGTTATAGATATTCATCTTAGTGCGAGTATAAAAGTAGGGCACACACATCGTACTAAGTCAGTATTAAAATAAAAACTACAAAGAGAAGGTAAAGAAAATTATTGCAGTTAAAATCGGAAGACAACGGCAGTTATTTTAGCTTGGTATCACGAAAAGAATATCATTACGTGAGACATGGAAAAAAACCTAATGAATTGTTAATTTAATAAAAAACAAAACCTCAAGCTGCCACCAGTTTAGTCACTGTTTACCAACTGTGTAGGATCTGGAAGACTTGGAAAAAAATTCACAATAACTTTTGAAAAAAAAAAAATTAATTTTAATTCCAAAAAATATTTTCCAAATATTTGTGTATAATCCTAGTACAACTCCTAATTTCCACAAAAAAAAAATCTGCAAACAAAAATTGTAAATTTAACAGAATTTTTTGTTAGATTAACAGTTTTTGTTCATTAGTACCTTATTCGATATCTAGGAAAAAGAAAAACAAAGCAAAACTTTTACTTTATAACTCCGTATAAGTTTTAGGAAGGAAGACAAGAAGAACAGAAAAACCTTCTGTTAAAGGTACTGATAAAATTTTAACAGTTTAAAGTTAAAGTGAGTATATCAACTTTATTCTTTTCCTCCAATTTTTTTCCAAAACATTTAACACAACATTGAGAAATGAATAAAGTTTTTGATTTATAACGTTAAAATCCTTCCGGAACTTGTACTTGACAAAAAACATATATGTATGCAATACATTAAATTAGAAACTTCAATATTGAAAAGGTGATCGCTTATATAAGACAATTTTCATGATATAATTCCATAAATTGAGCATTATGTTTTTACAATTCAGTTACAACCATTAATTAGACCTAGTTTTAACATTGTCACAATATACACTACATTGACTTTGCAAATCAGTGTAAACCTACGTACGTAAATAAAACCTCCACAATTATCTTCGTACTTTGCGACAAGTACTCTACGCTGGGAAAAATTGGGGTTGGTGTGCCTCAAGACAGTATTATGGATCCTATGTTATATGTGCTCTATACAAGTAATTTGCTAGATTTAAAGGGCGTTATATTTGCGATATGCTACATTTGCCAATGTTGAAAAATCGACAAAAAAATTAACAAACAACAATATAAGTAAATTGATAAATACATGGAAAATAAGGCTAAATGAAAGTAAATCTGTACATGTAAATTTCACAAACAATAATTTAGTGAATCCGCCACAGTTGAGTTTGAATGGTGCTTAAGTATCAATCCATGACGCAGCGAAATACCCAGGTATGACTTTGAATGTCAAGCTCAGATGGAAAGAGCATGTAAAGAAGCAAAGAATAGAATTAGAAATATGATAACGAAATCATAAAGCCTATATGGACATAGGGCTTGCAGCTATGGGGTTGTGCCAAGCAAACACACATAAAACAAATACAAACTTTTCAGAACCAGGTCATTCGTAATTTGGTGGGTTCTGCCTGGTATGTGCGCAATAGTGATATTCATAGGGATCTGGGTGTCCCCTAAGTAAGTAAAGAAATAAGTAACTATGCCATGAAATGTAGGGCAAGATGAAAATGTCGAAGCCTCTCGACTTATAGGGGAGATAGTTTGGACAAAAAGACTAAAGCGAACGAAACCTCTCGAATTAACCTAAAGTGCTGTGAATATAAATACGAAAATACGATATAATAAAACTAATGGCATAGTCAGTTTGACTAATTTTAGTGGTTTATGACCATTCAGGTGCGTTTTAGGTTGGATTAAAGTTACCCACTATTAATAGATCTGATGACAGGTTGGGTCCGCCTATTTTTGTCTTTCGATGATTTGTCACATTTGTATTAAAAAAAAGTATTTTCAAGATAAACAATATGAAAGTTCCAATAATAATTTTTAAATACTTGATTCCTCCACATATTTCGCGACAACATTATTTACTTTTCGGCCGAATACTTTCAGTAAATTTTCAATTACTCTTTGGATAAAGTATAAAATTTATAGAAACATTCAAAAGAGGATTATGTAAGGTCTGTATAAATAAAATTTTTTGTTTTGAATTTCATTTAAAACAACAGTGAAGTTTTTTCATTCAAAAACATGAAAATGTAGAAAATTTTAACAAAATACGCAATGTTTTTAAAATAGAAATTAAAACAAAATATTCAAAAATATTACATGTAATGAAAATCTTGTTAAAAACAGAAAAGTTTTAAATTAAACAAATTTTTTTGCTTTTGTAATTAAAATTAGATTTTTCGATATAAAATCAATTTATTAATTTCAATAATAACAAACAAACAGGAAATTTTCGTACGTATGTACTTTTAAAGACTATAAAAACAAAACTACATAACGAACACGATTCAATGGTTACGATAATTTAAAATAGTATGAAAAACATGCAAATTTAAAATAAAAACAAAATTTTGTTAAAAAAGGTGAGGAGAAATTTAAAGCCAAAACTAGGTTAACCACTTATATTACATAAAATTCGAGAATATTTTTGCATATAAAAGAAAACTGTAAGCTTAGCTGACGATTGCTTCAACCACAACAATTTGATAATAATCAAAGTAGAGTAAATTTTATAATCTTATTTTAACTTTTTATTATATAAGTTCCCGTCAAACATTGCAATGCAATATGGTTAATCTAATAACATACGTAGAAGGAGCGTTTAAGCGGTATGAGTTATTTGATATTTATAATCGATATAATTCTACCATAGAATTATATCGATTAAGATTTACTCTCTCCAAATAAGGGAAAATAAAAGTAAAAAATAAAAGAGATTACCTCTAATTTTGAATGCTATCAAAGACAAAACACAAACACTTCCAATTCTTAAAGAATGAGAGAAGGGGAATGAAAAATTGCTTGGAAAGAGAGCGTGAATGCGTAAGTAAAATAAAAGCTGAGAAAATATGCAGTACAAATTAAAACAAGTAAGATTTTCAATAAAAACATACTCAAATCAAGAGAATTAATGCAATATATTTTGTCTCCCCCCCCCCCCTCCAAAATTATTTGGGATTTAAATATTTAATTACTTTAATTATAGTATATTTACTATGTATATATACCTATATTTTATAAAAAAAGCTAATCTCTGAGAATATTAGTGAAAAAATTTAAATAACATAGATAAGCAAAGAAATCACGAATTGCAAAATTTTTTTGTTTTCTCTCAGAGACGAAATAAGACAAAAGTTTTCTATATAAAAAATTAAATTTTATTCTTTAATCTTCATAATAAATTTAAGAAATCATATTATAGAATTTCATTTATAATTTCATGCAAAAAAGAACTTATTCTAAATCACTTATATAATCTTACACTCTGCTTTATATAACATATAATATAAATGATATATAAATATATTAAAAACAACGAATTCATTACAACAACAATAATTATTGCGATATATATAAAATACAATACAACAATTTGTTCTCTGTTTCTGTTCGTTTATAATTCATAGAATTACTTTTAGAACGGAAACATGAACAATAAAACCATCATAAAGAAAGTAAGTACATAATATCATAATATAAATACATATATATATATGTATATATATATATATATAAATACAAGAATATGTGGCAAAAGTATAAAGAAATCCTCATTTATTCTAACACTCTACATTCAATGGATTTACTTCCTTTCCAACAAAAAGCACAAAAAAAGAGAAACCAGGATAACTATAAATATTATGAATATATAATCATAGCATATATATATAACAACAATTTATATATGTTAATATGTATATAGAAAATACAAAAAAAAAAACATTAAAAACAATAGATTTTGTCTTATTCGCATTTTGATATTAATCTAATTACGTACAGTATGATTCAATATTATTCGTATGTTGTACAACACATTTCAAACTAAAATATAACAAACATGGACAACAAAATGTTCGAACTGTGCGAAACAAATTTAAATTTTTGATCGAAAAACAAGCTGGGAAAGAGTTTATTTATAAATTAACACCAAATGGATAGAAATAGCGCTCAAGTCAAAAGAGTCGACTTTCTCCTGAAAACAAACATGCGAAATAAAAAATTTAACGCATCTAAGGATAACTGAACAGCCTAATATGTTTTTACAGTAACCCCTTCTCTACAGTTTTGTACCGCTTTATTTTTTTAATAAAAATGTAATTTGTGTATAGAAGTAATTCCTTTTAGCAACCTTTACTACTCATCTCGTGAATAAACTGACCTAAATTTTAAATATGGTACAAAACATTGAATTCGGTCTTCGGGGGGTATTATACGGTGCATTAGGAAACAAACATATTCAGGCTTAATATACTATACAAATATGTATTACAAAAAATTTCCAATACCGACTCTTAAATTCTCTCAAACTAATAGCTTTTCTCCATATCTATAACACCCTGTACTCATTATTTTACAATATTTAGTAAAGAGAATGAGAAATAGCACAAAAACAAAAAAAAAATGGTTTATAATCCAGAACGAGATTATTATGAAACAAATAACAATCATACATCATTAAACCGTAATACAAAACAGAAAGTAAAACAAAACAAACAAATAAAAAACATCTTAGGAACGGAGCATGAAAATATATTTTTATTGTTATAACTGAGCATGTTTTTAATATAAATTCATAATATCCCAAACTACATACATATGTACATATATCTCTCATTTTTATTGTAAAGGCCGGTGAACGGGCAAGAAAAAAAAAATAACTATATATTTCAATTGCTATCCCTAACCATATACAAATTTCTTGTTGTTGCTATTTTTACCATAATCTCATATAAATCTATTTTGATTATTATAGGACATTCTACATATTCTTTAATGTAAAGTTTTATTTTTCTATATGTGTGTAAAAATTTTTAGATTTCTTTAAAGACCTTTAAGGATTTTACAATGTAATGTAGGTACATTATAATGTCCAAAACAAAATACCAAAATATTTTCAACAAAAAGAACAAAAATTAAAATCAAATTCATCTGTCGGATTTCCGTCTGATATATTACATCATACATAATATGTGTGGGTAGTACCTATAACTGTTATAAACTACATTTTGTAAAATAATGTGCATAAATAAAATAAAGTATACCTTCATACTGGAAATTACCAGGAACAGAAATTTTATTATTGTTATTGGTATCCAACTGGTTTTGTTTTAAAGTAAATGTCATGTGTGCTTTGAACAAGGAAAATTCCAAAAAAAAAATTTTAAACGACATTATTATTACAGTTTAGGTAAATTCATTTAATAAAACAAAATATTTCAGATTGTAAATTTCAGCTGCAACAGTCTATATTGGACAGATATATGATTGTGATTGACGCAGTATAATAATATTCATGCTCTGTGGTGTGTGTCCTAAACTCTTTCTCAAATTCAGTTCTCGAAACAAAGGTTTAGTTCTTTTAATAATTAGCATTATATGATCCGTTTAATTAAAATTTGTATTCTAATTTCAAAGGACTACAAAATAGTTTGTTTCTATCCAAAATTGTTATTTCAAAAGCATCCATCTTCAAATGCACACAATTACATTCACAGACATTCATCTGCTATTAGAACCAACGTTATCTCTATAAATTTCAGAATAAACTATTTAATTTAGTTTTTTATTTTATTATTACACATTTCAATTTATTATAAGTATTAAACACAATGAAGAACCAAATCATTTCCTAATAGAAGCTACATATGTACACGCTTTACATAATATTTCATAATAGAGCTTCATATTGTAATGATTAAAAATTCTGATCCTATGCCCCCAAATTTTCTGATTTATGATAATATTTAATTATTAATTTATATTCTAACCTATATTGTAACATATGCTTACATTAAAATACCCTTTAACATTGCCTATTGTACATAATGTTATTATTATTATTAAAGTGTTATATTTTATACAACAGAGATACTAAAAATGCACCATAGAATAATAAATAGAAATTTTTGCTTATTATAAATGCTTTTGTTTGATATAATATTGATTTTATGGTAGTTGAAAATATTTTCCGAATATTAAATACAATTACGATTCGTAGTTATATGTAAATAGGATTCAAACTAATTAAGTAACAGTTAATACTCAATGTAATAGAAATTTCGCAGTGACTTCGTTCAAGAAACCTTAAAGAATATGAAAGGTGTTGGATGCATTAAAACCTTTTGAAATGAAAGTGAGAGTGAATCAAGTAAACAAAGTATATCGAATTCTTCAACACATCCCTAATAGTCCCTAATTGTAGAGGCAGTGTTGCACAAAATTACATATTACTGTACTATATTTGGTATCGCAATTATAAAATTCAGTAATTGCTGTAGACCAGTAGTCTCAGAACCCTTCATTATGAATTAAGTACAGAAAACCAATTATATAGTTCATAATTACTGTGGCTTAGATAACTTACATGTAATCCAACGATATATGACGGCCTAGAAATCACATGCTGTTAGTCGTAAAAAAGCAATTGCTAATTGAAATGCGCCTGAGGAGCGCGGCCACTTCAATCAACTAACCCAACCCACCCAACAAATTTCTTACAATAACCAAAATTTGCAAATATCCGAGCATATTTGCAAATATTTTGCGTCAACTCCGTTCTCTGTTGAATTAATCAGTAAGTTAATTCTTGAAATATATTTTAATAAAAATATCCTTTAAGAGATGAAGATAACTAAAATTCTTTAACGTTGTCTTATTTTCTTTAACTACCAATTTCGAATTTCTTCAGCTACTTTCCTTATTATAACCTTAAAAATTCTTAAATGTTTTAATGAACATAAAAATTTTCAATCGTGTACATTTTCTTCATTCTTTTGTAATATATATATACAAAATATATTAGTTCCATTTCTTAAATATAATCTATTCCTCTACTACTATTAAATGATAACAAAATTCCAATGAGCTACAAAAAAACAGAAAAAAAAAAAAATGGATAATGTGATAAAATGAATGCGGCAACGTGATCAAGATCAAGATGTTCTCTATTATAATTCATTTACAAAATTTTTATTATATATAAACATACAAAAAAAAAAAAAAAAACATAAATTTTGCAGAATTTTTCAATAGAATAATTAATTGAATGGCAATGCCAAGAACATGTTTCTTTAATAATTTAACATAAATCAGCAGACCAGGTCATTTCTATACCATAAACCAATATGTACGAGTATAAATTTGTATGCCTATACACAAATATGTATGCATTATTTATGCGATTGTGTATGTGATTATTAATTTTTTTATTGTAAATGCTTTCTTTATCCTTAAATCATAAAACTTTCTTAAACCATAGAGCTGTTCTTTAATTTCTTTCATTCTTTTATTCTCTTATATTTATGGCATATTTTCTTATTATATTCTTTTCTTATTATTCTCTATGGAATTTTATCACCTTCGAAAAAAAAAACCTTGTTCTTTCTTTTTTTTCTCTCTCTTTCTCTTAATCTCCATTTTCTACTAAAAGCCTATATAATAATATACGAGTTGATATTTAAGAAATTTTTATTGGCCTCAATTCTTATTCTATATATAACAATATAATATATAGGTGGATGTATTCCTGAATGACTGCAATATCTATTGTCATAAAAATTGATTTAAAGATTATATACATATTTATATTTCTATTATAATAAATAATGATAATTTTTAATAATAAATTACGAAAAAACAAGAATAAATTAAATAGAAATAAAAAGAAATAACTGAAATATTTTATTTTGTAAGATTTTTCTCTTAAGAGAAGTTTTGGGTGGAACACATTATTATTTTACCTATGATTTGTTATAAATGTGCGGTTTATTGCATACATAAGTAGGAATATTCAATATTCCCTCTGTTTAAATCAATCCGGAATCACATATAAATTAAAATAAAACGTTTTTAAAAATTACAAAATTTTACTGGCGCCCGAAGTGGGGTCTTTTTTACTGAGATCTCTATAATTTTAATGGACCCCGAGCAGAGGGAAAAAATTTAAAAAATAAATTAAAATAAAACGTTTTTAAAAATTACAAAATTTTACTGGCGCCCGAAGTAGGGACATTTTTACTGAGATCTCTATAATTTTAATGGACCCCGAGCAGGGGACAAAAATTTTTTCTTTTGTTTTACTATTTAGAAAATCTGAGAAACCAGAACGGTTGAGATCGCATAAAAAAAAACTATTCCTATTTACTTCAAATCCTTCAATATTCTCCTAACATTCACGTTTCTCACAATTCACATTTTTTTTTTGCAAAATTTAAGAGTTGCTTCTGATTCTTATTTAATATATTACAAATTCTATCAACATTACACCTTTTAATAATTAATCCATTTACATAATAAATGAATTGTATCATAAAACTTTGAATTTGCTATTCATTTAATTTTTAAAATCTTATGTGTTACAAGACTCGTCATTCTTCTCTTATTTTATACTGTATAATATTCTCTTAATTCTAATGAATATTTGCGAAAACGTTTTCAAGAAAACTATACATACTTACTTCAATATGTACATATATAAATATTTATTTGATCGTAATTTAATTTACACGATTTTTAATTTTAAATGAAAACTTCTACACTGCTACTACACTATACTTTTTTACCAATTTTCTATTTCTTATAATAAAAAAATCTGTTTTGCTTTTATTTTGAATTCCTTCAGAATAAAGAATTCTTGAAAGCGAAATACAATAAGAAATCTTATATAAATGTATATAACACACATAATATATGTACATAAATAATAGAAGAAATAAGGTGATTTTGATCCTTTTATTCTCCTTTAAATTTCTATATTGGAAAAGAATTTGCTAAGTTTTTGCTAAATCATCAAAAATCCTTTTGATTTTGAATTCGTCTCAAGTTTTCATATACATACATTGTGTATATAGTACATGTACTCGTGTATATAAGGATAAAGAAAATCTACTTTAGAAAATTAACAAACGTAATGTTTATGTGTACATTTTAAAAGAGTTAACAATATAGATAAGTAAAACTTGTATATATATTATACCAGAGCCGGATCTGCATATATATTTAAAGTAAACAATTGCAATGGGCGCTGAAAAACAGGGACACCATTCAAAACTTGAAAAAAAAAAAAAGTTTTTAAAAAAAAAATTTTCTCCATCAAAAGTTTTCTAAAAAAATATTTCCATAGAGAATAATATTATAGAAGGGTTGTAAAACGAAAATCTGAAAATTTAATTTCAGGCTTTAATCCTATGACTTAGTTTGCATTTCAGCATATGATAAAGGTGACTTTCACAAGAAAGTGATTTATTATGTCCAATTTTTATAGCATATTGTTCACTGCTTTGGAAACAGGGGTAGAGAGGGAGAGACCCTGCACAAACAACACGCGTAGGGCACCGAACATTTTAAAGCCGGGCATACATTGTTGATATAACAATAATTACGATTACAATGTTTGTATATCTATATATAATAAAGAAATTGTAATTTATTTATGCTTATGTATACAATGTGAATTAAATTTTTTTTTTGTGTTTCTATTCAAGGATAATAGAAAAATCAGTTTTCTTTTCGCTTTTATAAATATAGAGAGTGCAAAGATAAAAGATAATAATTAATTGATTAAACTTTTCGACATATATACCGACATACTGTATAGATTTTTCCTTTAAATATTTAAATTCATTTTCACCTGATTCATGGTTTTATATTCAAAAGATATTTTAGGTACCTATATTATATACATGTACGATTATTCTATGACTCTATTCCATATAGAATATGTGTATATAGGAGTTTTTTAAATATTTAATTTCTTCAAATATATTACGAGTAATTGTATGTATTTTAAGTGAATATATATACTTATGTATATACTTTATATTTTATAGATATTTCAATGGTATTTTAATTGCTTCCTTAATTGTCATTCCCTTTCACCATTTTAGAAATTCGAACTCTTTTTTATATTATATGTTATTTTACAATTTTTCTGCTTATACTTCCATTTTTTTTTTTGTTTTGCCTCTTTTACTTCTGTAATGCTCTCTATTTACGTTCTTATTACTTTAATGGCAATAATAAATTACTACATTTTGTGTTATATAACGTATATATATAGTGAAACAATGACAAAATTTTAAACAATGAATTTAATTGTAAATATATTATTTATTTTGTATATGTATGTATGAATTGTATACGTAAATGTAAATTTTATATATTTACCATTAAAAAATTTTATCAATTATATTATAACATTTATTATATGTATTATATAATGTAATAGGGTAAGGTATTTATGTCAATTAATTTGCTAATAAAAATTCTGTATATGCAATGCTATTTGTGGAACGTTAGAGCCTATAGGCAGGCTAAATTGAAATTGTTTAAGAGAATTTGAAAAATAATATTTTCAGTCATTTGAGTATAATGAGGCGGTAGATTACAAATCAAAAAGTATTTTGAATCATTTAATTCCTGAACTCTTGAATCCCAAATTAATTCACTAAATTTAAAATGGTTTAAGTTTGTTCTACTGCTATGGTGAAAGTTGATTGTATGGTGAAAATTTTAACTTTTTTGCAATATTGTATTTCAATTTTAATAAAAAATTTGCTACAATTAACTGCATTAAGCTTTGAAGGCAGATATTCAAATATTCATCGAAAATTATGTGAGTGGTGCCTGACATCGGTCCCATTCGAAAGTTTAATGTGAATTGGGAAAAGCTTTACTTATTCTAAAAGTTCTGATAACTTACAAATTATTTTTATATTTGCCTATTCTTTGATTTCTAAATTATATCGAGAGCTCCTCTGAAATCTATTTAGTTAATCTTCCCTTATTCTAACACAAAAATAAACTTTTATAAATAAACATATTTTATTTTTATTTCATTTCATCTTGCAAACAAAAAAAGTAAATTTATATTCCACTGATTAGAACAGTTATTTATATTTACAACACGAAGAACTATGTGTATATATATATTGTGTATATGATTTTGTTGTTAAAGTTACATAATAGAGAATAAGGTAATAAAAAATTTTTAATTAATAAGCATTATTTATTGTAAAACTGAGTTGATTACAAATCAAATTTTTTTTTGGAAATAAAATATTGAGAAAACCTGGAACACATGTATAATATATATATATATGTATACATAAATTTTGTTCCGGTCTTGCATAGTCTTGAATTCTATTGTAAATTACTATAATAACCAAGAAACATTTACTGCTACTGTGGAATGAATCTATGTTAGAACTTAAATTGATTAGTAATCAAAATAAACTTGTGTAAAATAAATAGGTTCCTGATCCGCAGATATTACTCCCCATAATATCAGTATATTCACTGATATACATGATGAATACCACCTCAAATCCAGACCTTAATATAAAAAGCAGTCATTAAACAGCTCCGAACACGTTTTCCAAATGGCTATTAAATTTAAAATGCGACACATTGCACATATTCCAATCATATACATCAATATAAAATATTAGAACGCACCAACTTTTATGGTGCTCTAAATTTAATCGGCACAAAAATCTCTCTGCTGTACTTATACAGAAGTAGGAGTATGTGAAAGTGTGCAATATAAAATTAGAACGAATCAAAATAATTGTAGTTATATTTTTTTTGTTTATTGCTATTTTTAGGTCTATCATCATTCTTTATTTTTTTTTTGTAATTACCATGCAACTTTCAACAATAAACCTAACCTTATACTGAAAAACAAAAATTGCAAATACAATAATGAACAGTCATTCACGTCATATTTTATCACTGTGCATTTTATTTTTCTCTTCTATTCTATTGTGTTAGTTTTTTTGTATCGAAATGCATTATTCTTAGAAATCGGGAGGCGAGACAACAACAAAAAAAGCAAATAATTTCATTAACTACAGTGACAATATTTTTTGCTTTTCTATGCCCAATATTGACTACGAATGGTAAAACATAATACTTTTAATTCTTAACTTATAAGTACAAAAAAACACATTGTGCTACGTTGGTTGTAACTCACCTCCGCCTTCACCTTTCATATATAACTAACACGCAAATTATTATTTCTGCTCAAAACCTTTCGTGGATGTTTCATACTATCAGCTAACGACTGCCTATCCCTAACAAAGCATGGCGATTTATAGCTCATAATACCGTCCTGAAAACTTCACCGAAAAACTTTTAACCAAATTCTTATAGGTTCAAAAAATTTAGATCTAAGTCTGAAAACAGATGAAACCGTTCACTCAAAGGGTTTTATCTCGATGTGTGTGCAGACATTTCTATACCTTAATTTAAGCCCTAAAACTACTTATCAAAAGTATTTTCTTGAGATCGTTTGTTACTAATAAAATACCATACGATCGGAAGACACACGAAGACTTAAGGAAAACGAGCAAATTTTTCTGGAAGAACATTTCTGTCTCGCTTTAAAACTATTTATTTCCCGTCCTTAACACATTCCATAACTGCTCCCAAAATTTTGAATTTGTATAACACTTTTTAACTTAAAACTGTAATATTCTTGATGCAACTCTCTACTATCACCATATTTAATCGGAAAACTGGCAGTAGAAATTTCTTTTTATTATGTTCATTTTAAGTTTTTTACATTTTTGGCTCCACCATAAAATAACAATTTTTATTTAAACATAAACTGAACACTTTACTATAATTGTGTCATTTCATACCTGTCATATCGTATTTTATGACAGTTTAATAGTATGAGCATTGTTATATCTTTGGTTTTTTTTTTGTATATTTTCATCTGCATAACAATAGCAAGCATTTCGGCACCAAATTTTGAGCATGACCACTAATTGGTGTTTATATTGATGATTACACCTTAGTTTCTTTTTTTTATGGCTATACGGTATTTATTCAGCTCTTTTTTTTTGTGCTTGTTTATTAGTTTTCGATGTTAAGTGGACTTTATAAGTGTACCAGATAGGCAGTATTATTTTTAATATTGTATTGGTTTAAATGGAAAAAAAAGAACAAAAATTTATAAAATGAGAAAATTGGTATTGAAGTACATAATAAAATTTAACCTTTACAATCAACTAAATTAAAATGTCATGTATTGTATATGTTGTAATGTACACAATAAGTTTACAAGGATATTTTAACCTATAATGAGTTTATTACCTTATAAAAGTAATTGCATATATTTTATATAGGTTGTTGTAAATTTTACTTGTCGTTACATAAAATGAAATCTATATAGATTTAATCAATATAGGGTAGCAAACTATTGATTTTAATGTTGTGTAATTAGAGCTTATATCGTTTATGCATTTAACCCATTTGAAAGACTTGAAAACTATACTAGAAATCTGAAAATATTACAAGAATCTTATTACACCGGATCTAATTAAAGAAGTTCAGATAAATTTGCGGTATTTTCAGATTTACGATAATAGATTTCTAGATTTACGGTAAAAGAAATATTTATATCATTTTTAATTCTAATAATCATCTAACGCAGCCATCATGAATTAATTACACCATTACCAAACGAACAACTTTAAATCTCTATTTTCTTTTAACTTTGTTTTAAAAATGGATACCGTAATTATTAATAATAGTGTAGCCAAATGTACCATTTGAATTATCTCCTTGGTATGCAGTATGAATGCTAGACACCTATCTAGTTAAGACTTTGTGACGTACTGAAACTGGGACAATGCTAGCCCTGTGCTCCTCTTAGCAGTGAAGGAGGGGAAAAAAATACAGTGTAGATAACATCATCGTCTGAATCGCATTATAAACAGTGTCGAGCCTATATTAATCAAGTTAAATTTTAAATTATTATAAGAATGACTATCATAAAAATTAAAATTTATAATTTACATTTCAACTGTTTTCACCCGCACATACAGTGTTTACAAAACAACAAAGTAATATTCGTAAAATTTTTCGAAAACAGTTTCCTTTTAAAAGCAAAATTTTTCATTTCTGAATTCTGAAATTATTTTTCATTTATACAAAAATTTATGTGAAATTTAATGGCCCACCAATATTTTATAATAATAAATTTTTAAAATACATACACATACATTTACATTATATTATAATATACAAATTGTAATATCAACCAAATATAATAATCATAAATTTATATGAAGTACAATTAATGTAATTTTATTCGTGTACTAGTTAATAACAAGTGTATAAGACTTCCAATTACAACGGGTATGAACGCTATGATGCACATAATCACATTTATTTTATTATACGCATACTACAAAATTTATATACGACATATTATACAAACATACATAGATAATAATTTTAATTACTGTTATATTACTAACATTTCTTTTTTGGGTTTTTGAATAATTTTTTTTTACAGATCCTTCATTTAAGTGCATTTATATATAGGACTTCGCATATTATGTTTTGATTCTCATGTTTGGTTGGCCTTTGTTTTAGAAAAGAAAAACAAAAAATTTGGTTAGATTTTACTAATTAATATTACTATATATTTGTATGTATTTAAAAAATGGTGCTTTAACAATAAAATAAATTTTGTCAGAATTTGACTTAATGGGGTAATCGTGAATTCAATGGATGGTAGAAGTTTTCAATATAATTAATAAACTCATTTCAGGAAGCTAATAATAAACTCACTAGTAGAACCTCAGCACATGCTTCCTTCTGTATTTTTTGTTTGTTTGTGACTTTATATAAGCTGTAGGAGTTGAAGCTGCTCAGTCAATCACTTCCTAACCATAGTTTGGTGCTCCATTTTTAAGCGATAAATTCGAAAATCTAGTAAAAAAATCTAATGTATATAATTTTTCCGACATTTCCAGGCACTTAAAAGAACTTTTTTCGAGCTTTTAAAAAAAATATTTTATTCCCCTAAAAATATGCAAATTTTAAGATATGAACTTTCCATTTTTTTTCCATACACGCAGAGTAAAGGTTAAAAAATACCAAAATTTTAATCATTTTATTTTTAACACTTCTCGAATTGAAACTCTCGCAGCCTCACGCATGAATTATTTTAAAAACTCTAAAATGGCATTGATGGCGCTGGCTTTGTTTTGAAAATATTTTAAATTTATTAAAAAAAAAATTGCCCCTTTTAGAACTGGTTTCGCTCATTATAAAATTTCTATTACAATATTTTTCACTTTCTCTTCTACGTTCTTGTATATTTTTGTTAGAATGAAAATGAACTAAGTCAACATACTCATTTAAAATATTTGTATGTATTTAAACTTGTAACTATATGTGCACATAAATATAAAGAGAAAATATAAAATTTTATAATATTGTGGGAATTGCATTGGTTAACCATATACTAACCAAAACTATCATTGCCTAGTATTAAAAAATTTACAAAAATTACAAAATATAAAAAATTTAATGTGTGTAATAAATAAAAGGACGTAATGACTGCATTTCGTTATATTCCCGGTCAACTGAATATTTTAGCAAATATAGGAAACGCAATATAGAATATCGTAATAGAACAAATAAGTTTTTTTGTTTAGAAACAAAAAATTGAATCATATTAATCTTATGTATCAAAATTTTATAATATTTCTTGGACTACAATTTCTTTCACATTAAAATAAAAGCAAACAGATATATCAATCTACTTTATTTCTGTGTTAAATATTGATAATATTCGACAATACATATATCGTAAATAATTGTCAAATTTGTAAACTACAGCTATTTTTAATCCAAATTATCCAAATATACCAGGAAACTTAAATGAATAATATTAATATTTTTGTAAAATTTATTGAAAATTTAAAAACCGATATATATTTGCCATTGGTATTGGTAGTACCGTTGCAATTTTACTATTTATACATTGCCAGATTCTGTGTGAGTTCTTGGTAATCACGAAGAACACATAGAATCGCTGTATCCATTCTAGTCTAGCCAGAAAACGCATTTAAAGGTTTTCAATAGGTTTTTCTCCAAAAATATTTGTGTGATAGCAGATTATTGCATATTGGCGGATTCTGTCAGTTCCTGATGAACTTCCAAAAGTATGCAAAATTATTTAAAATATTTTTTCATTAATATTTCATTTAAATTTATTACAAAATTTAATAAGAACACTTAAAAGTGCAAAGTGAAAACAGTTCAAATATTAAAAGACAAAAGATTATTGAATTCTAAATTCGATACAATTAAAAAATTAAACAAAAGATCGAAATTAAGATAGAAAGAGAGAAATTTTAAAATTCTATTCAAAAAACTGTGAAAGTTTTTAATCCTTTGAAAGCATCGTGTACAAACTAAAAAATTTTTTTTTCATTTTACTTTTTCTATTTTAATTTTTGAGTTCACACTATTGCTTTCTTTGTCTTTTTTTGTTTTCTATACGAGTACCATTTCATTTTCCTAAAGTTTTTTGTGTATTTTAATGGAATTGAATTTCTATATGAAGTCACAATTTTTTCAAATGTTTATTCTAACTTATTCAAATTTTTTTTCTTTCATTGTGTTTTTTAAGTCTTTGTTTCTTTTGCTCTTGCAGTCTTTAGGATTTTTGTTAAAGTTTAAATTAATTCTACGTGGTAACTGTTTTTTATTTACTAATAAAATTTTGGAAAACTAAAAACTTTACATGTGACTTTTTGAAAGAAGGACAAGGAAAGAGAAGAAAGAGGAAAAAAACGTCTGCGTTTAATATAAGGGCAACATTTTGAAATTTGTAAAGAAAAATTTAAGCACATTGAATATTTTGAAATATTGTTTGTGAACAATGACCGTTGTCTGTAAGAATCTATTACTAATACAACCGCCGCACCCTATGTAGTTGAAATATTTCTTGTATTTGAGAATCAATACCTGACTTAGACGTGAATGTATAGTCAAACCATAAAATTTTTTATGTTAGTTATCAACCGAATTAATTAACACAACTCAGGTCTTATCCTATTTTAACCACAAAATCTTCAAATGTAATGTTTAAAGATCGCGTATACAGCTGAACCGCAAACAAGGCAACCGAAAACAAGAGAAGATTAAACAAGAGAAAATAATACGAATTTTATGGCAACACATGAATCTAGACATAAGAGAACCTATTTGGGATAGAAAAGGACTCTACAACAGCATTACAAACGAAATCAAGAATTTCAATACTTCTTTGGGTATAATTATATTATATACGGTATACTCTTCATTTTAAGTGGTATATTATGTATATGTATACACATACACATAAAATTTATGTCAATAAAATATTATAAATTATATTTTTATATAATAAAGCAATTGTTATGTGTGTGCTAGGTTAAGATGAAAAAAAAAAACAAAAAAATAAATCTGAAAATTTTCTTTAATATTCGCATTCTATTTTCTTTCAGATTTTCCAAATACACGTACACATATAAAATACGGTAAAATAAATACTAAACTGTCTATTTTTTAATATTACGTGTTTTTCTTAAATTTTTGTATGTGATCCGAATATAAACAACTTCCAAGGTATTTAAATCCAATTAATATTTTTGGTTGCAAAATTTTTTGGATAAAACCACACAGTGGCTGTTATTGTTATTCTTCTTTTTCTTCTTCCATAAAGTTGATTTTGGCAAACTACCCATAATACTCGTATAAATTTATTTTATGAACATTCTCTATTCGAGATTGAAATATTTAAGGTGTAGCAGAAGATTTTATAGAAATCGTATAGGTAAATAAATGGTTTTCTATGAAAAAAAAAAAAACAACTTAAAAATATGAAATTCAATTTTTAACAAAATAAACTTAAAATTTATTTTAATTCAGTTTAAAATTTTATGTCTCATAATCTAGCCTCTAGTAAAATTAAATTAAAGAAAATATTTAATTTAATTTTAGAGCTCAAATATTTTTTTTTAATTAAATTCAATCTTAGAAATTTTATTATGCAGTGAATTATTTAAAATTTTAATTTAGTTTAAACAATGCAATAATAATAAAAAAAAAATTTTTACTATTAAAAAAATAAAATTAAAACTGTTAAACTAAACGAGTGTATTGAGAACACAATGTTAGAGTGTATGTTTCTCATGGAATTTTTTCAATGAGTTAAGGAAAAATCATGTTTTTTCTTTGATACTGACCCGAGCTTGAGAAACTGAGGCAATATTTAAATTAATTGTCATTTAGCAAGCATCCAATGCTCATTAATGTTAGGAGGAAATATTATAAATAAGGTATGATAGGTAAGGTTTTCTGATAGGTATACTTACATCAGCAATCAAGCATCTTTCCAGACGTGGGGGTTCGAGACTTCAAAGTTTTTATCGGTGCTTGGCTATCAGTGAAGATACTTACATTGCCAGAGGACGCAACATTGCCACCAAGTCACTGCTGATCTTCACTAATCGCCATTATCACCACCTCTTTCTGAAAGACACTGCAATCAACTGGAAAACAGAAGAAGAATGAAAAATGCAATTGCTCAGAATGCACTTGATCCACCGTTACCAAGTTGAATTTCATTCGTATAGAAAAAAAGGAATCCGCAACTTCCCAAAACTTCTTTGAGAAGGAAAGCACATTACACACAGAGTCAAAGCATCCCACCAAAATTATCACAAACCTCAAGTACAAAAGCATGGCCTAGACTGTTACACGTTGCTACCAAGCGATTTTCGTCATTAAGTGAATTTTGCTTATCAACTTTAAATGCGCAGATATGTGTTTACAACAGCACCACGGTAAATCTCATTACTACGACGTACAGCCAATAAACTATGTTCGGAATGCCATTAGCAATTGAATTCTAAATTCATTAACTTCAGAAACTAGCACTGGTAAAATTATTGTATGTCTCGCTATATTCGGAAATTTATATAAATTTAGTCATTTACGAGCTGCACAAGAAAAAGCATGCAAACCAAATTAAAATTAATTATATCATTACGTCATTTTATTCTATTAATTTGTGCACATAGCACACAATATGTGTGAGGTATTTTAAAATTAAACTAAACTATATTAAAGTTAAATTAATATCATTTTAACCATATAATATAATATATTGAAAATACATTTAATTACGATTTAATATTATAATAATTAAATTTCTCAGAATATATATATAGAATTAATGGTTTCGAAATTAAATTTTCAGTGAAATTTAATGGTAATGCAAAAAAAATGCACTACAGTTCCTGATTGGATATTAAAGATATATTAGTAGTATTATATGTGCGCGTCTGCAATTATTATTGTATATGTATGTATATAATAATATAATATGGTGGATAGTGTATTACGAACAGCTAATGTCAATATAATTCAACAGAAAATTGAGAATCATTGATAAAAAGGGATTTATATAACGAAAATATCAATTCTATTGAGGTAAATGAATTTATAAATTGCAGTTAAAATGTAATTAGCACGTATTTTCTGTATTATAAAAGATTTATAATTAGTTTTATATGTATACATATATACTAAATAATTGACTTCGTGCTAACGTATTTCAAAAATAATTTTTTATAATTCAATGGAAATTTTTGCGTCAATATTATTAAATTTTTAAATCCTCTTACAAAATTCCCGTTAATACATAATTCGTTTACAATTGCGATATTATCGTAAATCCAAATAAGTTATTTCGAAAAAATGAAAGGAAATCTTAAATTTCATGCACTTCTCCTACATGATAAACATTTCATACAAAACATTTACAAAAAAAGTGGCAAATTATTTAAAAAAAACTACCAATAAGTTTATAGCTTTTAAATAGACCAACCCGTATTCTGCCTCTCCAAATTTCCCACAATTGCTGCTACAAAAAACCGTTTCTACAATGTACAAAATACAAAAGTATAACACTAAAAAATTATGGCACCTTCAACCAAAGACTATATAATATGATAAAAGGCTGTAGCAAAAAAATTTTTAGAGATATTTAAAAAAATCTTTTGCAAAACTTTAAACGCGTTTTCCGGCTAAACTAGAAGAGATAGAGCGATTTTAAGTGTTTTTTGTGATCACTGGGAATACACAGATTCTGCCGATATATGATAATAGGCTGTAGCAAAAATATTTATGGAGATATTTAAAAAAGTCTTTTGCAAAACTATAAACGCGTTTTCCGGCGGAGATAGAGCGATTTTAAGTGTTTTTTGTGATCACTGGGAATCCAGAGATTCTGCCAATATATGATAATAGGCTGTAGCAAAAATATTTTTGGAGATATTCAAAAAAGTCTTTTGCAAAACTTTAAACGCGTTTTCTGGCTAAACTAGAAGAGATAGAGCGTTTTTAAGTGTTTTTTGTGATCACTGGGAATCCAGAGATTCTGCCAATATATGATAATAGGCTGTAGCAAAAATATTTTTGGAGATATTCAAAAAAGTCTTTTGCAAAACTTTAAACGCGTTTTCCGGCTAAACTAGAAGAGATAGAGCGATTTTAAGTGTTTTTTGTGATCACTGGGAATTCTAATCCGAAGTTTTGTTACTCGTAGTATTTAATCTATATTATTTTTTATTTAAACACAATTACTTTTTTAATTTCGTATTCCTTTTAATTTAAACGAACAAATTATAAATTTTTAAATTCTTCTATAATCTATATTTAGGCCACAATATAATACAAGCCATTCCACTTCCTGAAATCTCTACAAAATACAAGCACTTTAATAAAAAATTCAAAATTATCTCTGTTCAATTCACTCAAATAAGAAAAAAAAATTTTACATATTTTTATTGTATTTACAAATGAAATTACATCCAATCTTTTACAATTTGAAAAGAGAAAAAAAATTATATAAAATAATGATTGGCTTCCTTATTACTTAAAAAAAAAAAAAACAAAAAAAAAAATTTGTAATAACAGTAATAAAAGGATATTAAAGTCCTTCTCGCTTTTCAGTATTTTCTCATTTTTTCTCTTTTCTTTATTTTACTTTGCTTTTTCATTAATACCAAAAAAAGAAACAAAAAAAAAGCAAACTTTTTTATTTTTAGGATTCTAACAACAAAAAAAAAAGTTTTTAATTTCATTGCAATTTTTATTTCAAAGTTCTTTTATCTGACAATATGAAATTTTAATTCTATTCTTTTGCTTTTTCGACTTTCATTGTTTTTTCTTTGGTTTTGTTCTACTTTCTTTTTGTTTCATTTTTTATCATATTTTGTTTTTTCTTTTCATTTCGTATTATTCTCAATTCTTTTTCCAAATTAAAGAATAAAGGGTTCACATTAAAATAAAATTCGATTCATCCTCATTTTCTTAATCACATTTATACTATCTAGACTTCTTCTATATAAAGATTCATTAAAGGTTTTCCTAATTTTTTTAAATACATGATTTTTATTTTAATAATTTTATTCAATTTTTTAATTAAATTGCACTTATATTGGCTGTCTTTCCACTATTTTGGAATGATCACTTGATGTAATATGATTTAATTTCGCTATTGCAAAATTCAAACACACTAAGGTTCGCACCAACAAACCATGTTAACCAAATTTGTTCTATATTTTCCAATATTTGAGATTTTAATGAAAATTTTATCACAAATCTATTGCTAACACCCCCTTGGGGCACACATCTCTGGCAAACTAAAGCGACATGCCGATATCTGTAGCATTATCTTTTCAAAAAATTTTATTCAGTTAATCATAAGCAAATAATAATGAGGTTCCTTCTCGGATTCAAACACCGATTAGGCCGACTATAAAAATTATACTTAATACTATATAGGTTCATATATATATACGATATTATAAAATTAAATTGTAATGTAAAAATAATTACCAATATACCCATGACATTCGATATTGAATACCAACAAAAATAAACAATTAATAGAAGTAATCTTCAATAATTAGTATAAAGAAACCAATTATTGCAAGCCAGTTAGTGCCTGCCAGTCACTCATTTATCAGTTATGAAACTGATGCATGACAATGGAGTCAAAAAAACAAGTTGAATCATACAAGCAACTTTTGTCATTATAAATTCAACTTCATTTTTTCATTTAATGAAAAACAGTAAAACGCCTTCCACTATGCAATCCCTCAATATACGATTATTTTAAGGAAACTTGACATATGCGCCTTTCGATATGCAATTTTCTTAAATTTCACTCATAGTCACGATTTTTTTTCATTTTTCTTGAGAAATGTGCCATTTAGTAAAATTTTTTTCAATTGCTCACTAATTTCTCATTAATATTTTTTTATTATTTTAGTGTTATTGTTAACATTTCATTGTATTTTTATAATTTTGTTGGTGTTGCATGAACAATTTAACAATTTGAAACCAAAAAAAAAAAACACCAAAAAACAACCAACTTTTATTTACCTACTTATTTTCTATTTCGCTCTCTTCATTCTATTTTTAATATTCAATAGGTTTTCACCTTGATGTTTTACAATTTTATAAGTATAAGGAAATTTTTCGTAGAAATTAACTTTTGTGCTCTAAAATTATTTTTATATTATACAAAAACATAAAATTTTAAAACATGAAAAACAAAAAAAAAACACCCACGTATCTACATAATTATATCGTTTTCATAAAAAACACCTATAAATACGGTAAATATGTGTATGTGCTACTTTAATGTTGTACAAGAAAAGAATAAAGTTTAGAAATTCATTGAAAATCTCTTGGATAATGTTATTGAAGAAATAACGGAAATTAACCTTAGTAAATTAAAGTTTATGGAAACGAGATTTTTAATCGTCAGTTGGTTCTTCTTTTTTGATTTTATTAATTCGGTTTTTTTATAAAAAAGAAATTGTAAAGTGAAAAGTTGTAATATAGCTAAGTTAAAAATATGCAAAATTTGTGGAAAAGATTGTAATACCATATTTAAGTTGTTCCAGGTAAATTGAATTGCCACAAGTTTCAGTACGAATAAAAGGAAAATAAAGAAACTGAAATATCAATCCGTCAAAATATTGCACATTCCAATAGCCTTTAAGCCCTACTCACTTTGCACTTCAAAATTAGCCTTCATTTTTCCGGAATCCAGATTGATATTATTGTAACCCGATCAGATTTCAAGACTTCTAAGACGAATTTACACAGCCATTTTATTAGTTTTCCAATAAGGTTATAAAATTCTCTTTTTCCCTTAGTTCCGTCGTTTTAAGCTATGCAGAAATTATTTCTATTTAAAACACTTAAACCAAGTAACAGACACCCGTTATGGATGACCTAAAATGTTTTGATTTCGACCCACCGATTTAAACTGAATTATAAGTATTTTGGTGGAAGAACACCCGCTTACTATTCCAGAGATTTCGCTTGACCTTTTCCGCGCAGTCATTCACTCTGATAAGGGCGTTTGTCTTCTCTTTTACTTGCTATTCAGAATTATTTAGATTCATCCATTTAATCTATTTCAATGCCTTATATTTGCAAATTCATACCAATGATTCTGTCTACATTATGGCATTCCTTATAGTTAACAAAGCGAAAACTTTTAACACTCATTCTCCTTAAATGTTTTCAATACGTTCAACATTATTTCTTTATGATAACTTTTATTTTTTATAGTACGCCTAAAATTTTAAATCCTTGTTAAGTTGTACTTTACTTTGCTTTGTTTTACTTTCTTCCAATACTAGGGCTATATGTACGCCACAATAACCCACTTTTAATTTTCGTATTTATAGTCAATGAATTTGTATATAATGATATACACATACTAACTATGTATGTATTTTATGTAATATTTTCCCTTCATCAGTTTTTTCAAAAAAAAACAAAGAATTTGTTGAAAAGTTACTTTTACTATTTTCAAAGCAAAATGTTGGTATTATTGTTGTTGTTTGTTGTTTGTTCCTTTATATCTTTAGGTCGTTATTTTTTTCTATTTTTTTGAGGGAATTTTTGTATTGCTAAAAACTTTTTACCCATAAAGATTTGAAATTTAAGATATTAGTATGTTGTTACCATGCTATTGTTATAAGGTAATGATGCCTTTGAGCTAACTATTATTAATAAATCACTTCCGAAAATTTTCATCTATTTTTCTTTTTTTATTTTTTTAGAATATTTGGGTATTTTTTGTATTTGTTTTAAGTACGTGTTTTCTTCTCTTTCTCTTAACTTTATAAGCCGACATCTAGTGAGTATAGGTGAATTTAGTTCCTCTCTCTTTGCGTTTTTTGCTCGCTAGCCTTGTTTTTTTGTTCTTCTTAGGAATAAAGTAAAATAATGTGAGTTTTAAAAAAAGTTTTTAAAAAAAATATTCGTTTTTTGGTTCAAGTCTATTATTATTATTGTCCTTATTATAGAATATTTTTATTTTGAATAAAAGCAGGATTTGTAAACCTCAAATTAATGGGTTATTGAGTTGCACGTACCTCATAATTTAAATATCTGTTGCAGAAAATAATAATAGAGTGGTTTTGTCTTAATTACTCCCATTAAAATGCCATAAATATAACTATTTTGAATAATTTAAAAGTTTTATTCCGAAAGAAACGAATAAATTTGAGATTCGATTGAGATTTGATCCGAAAACTGTTCTAGATTGCTACATAAATGAAACGTAAGAGCCGATATGTATATTATCTAAATTTTTCAATATTACCTTTGTGAGCTACAACTTAAAGTTTCCTTTGTAATACATAGGTAAAAACCAGGATAGCTTTCAAGCGTAATGTTAAACAAAGAATCGATTTAAGAAAATTATAGGGATGGGCAAGAACCAGGTGAGAATCTTCACCGGCACTTTGACGGGTCACAGCAAGCTTAGGGGACACCTCAGTCGGCTGGGCCTGAAAAATGAGGATGCTTGCAGATTCTGTGGGGAGTATGGAGAGACCTCGGTGCACCTCCTGGGGGAGTGTGATGCTCGTATTAGAGGGTGGTGCTGAGAGGCTTTGCTCTAACGGTGGCGGAGTTACGGCCTTCTGGTCCTCACAAGTTGCATGAGTTCATCAGGAGGGTGGGTCTCGAGCGTGTGTTGTAGGGCATGCCTCGCACTCAAATGGGGGCGCACAAATGATCCTTATACGTGATCGCGGTGCATTGTTGCCTCCATTGTACAAATCTACAATCTACAAAAGAATCGAACTGATCGAGCTTCCGATTCATAGAAAATTTTTCTCAGAAACAGTTATCTGTCCGCAAATCATAATTATAATGATAAACAAACTTATAGGTAAGTACGTTACATAACTCTGTATAACACAATAATATTTTTATTTTATATTAAAGTTTATTGGATTCAATGGAATAAAAATTATATTTTATGATAAATAACGGCTCATTTTTTTACTAGCGATATGGGATCGAGTGTTCCAATAATATTTTTAAATGTTCTTTTCCCTCACATTTTATATTTTTTAATTCTTTCATAATCTAACATTAAAATTTTGATCTTTATACGTTTTGTTTTTTTTTTTAATAATTTATAATAATTTCAATACGTTTTACTTACCTTTATAATTGTGAAAATAAATTTGTAATGCTATAAAGGTGATAACAAACTTATAAGTAAAAATAGTAAAAATTTTAATGTATAGCAATTAAAAATATATTCATTAAAATGATCAATATAATTTTATTTATGATTAATTCAATTTCACACATAAAAAACATTACAAAAACAGTTTCACATTAATGCCTTATATTCAAACATTAACAAAACATTTCAAAGTTTGTTTTTGCTCTGAAATTGTATAGGAGAAGCGCAGAGCTACATTCGTTTGATTAGACTACCACTCCGAAAATAGACCGGTCCCCGCCGTGAAAGTTAAAGAGCTTATTATGACGCGAACGGAAAGGGATACCATCTGGAGAAGTTCGGGAACGAAACGACTGCAATGAGTCCCAATTCAATTTAATCTTACTTATAATACTAATACTAGCCTAGAGATACCAATTAGAGGTAACATCCCCTTGTTCTTCTCTAATATTTACCTCTGCCACTCTACTTCTACTACTCTTGTTATAATATTACCCTGGCATATTGAGGATTCCCGGTGGATATCGAAGACGCTATGAACTAGACAGCATCTTAATGAACTTACAAGAGTATGCAGAATCTACGCCCTTGGTCTACACTGGACTGCGGACCATACGAACATATCAGAGAATAAACAGACGGACGACCGATTTTAGCCTGACGAACTCTCGTTTAGATTGTCATTCCCGTCCAGCACCTAAAACTCGACAAACGAATATGAAATGGTTTGGTATATGCTAGGCGGCAACCGAGATATGGTCTAATTAAACACGACCATAATAAAACAGATGGGTTTATCACAATGTCTCGGGGAGATATGGCCAATTTTATTGCGGTTTATATAGAGAATTGACTCTTAGAGGAGCACACAGTCATACTAAAACTGCTTTTTAACCGGTAATAGCGTTTTCTATGTTTTTCATACCTATGAAAATGACCTGGTCTGCAGAGTAACAGGTTGTTCTAGATGACATTATCTTCCATAAAATGTTCCGGGGATGTAGACTGGTTCCTTAAAAGAATCGACGAAAGGCTTGTTTTGCGAGTGAGTTATAACAAGACCACACATTTTTGCTTATTGTAGTGACAGCCGGCCTGGCATACGCTTTTCTACCTTAGCACACCATTCAACCAGAGTTGCTTTAGAATAACCTAAATTTTTATAAAAATTTTAACCAACAATATTACCACATACTTAAAATAAACTTTGTCTACTATAACAACACTTCTGTCTCTATATATATCCGAACTTATTTTAGAAATTAATTTTTAAAATATTTTTGAAAATGAGACATAAAAATTTAATATGAACATAAAACACATATGGTATCGTCCGTCATTTAAAAAGTTAACCAAGTATAAATATAATAGTAAAAAGTAATTAATTGAGCAAACAATGAATTAAAAACCCTTCTCCCCCCTCCTCTACTCGAACAGTACATATGGTTTTTCCACAAAACAAAAGACATTTTTATCAAAAGTACTAAAATTTCATTGCACATATTGAAAGTCAACAAAAAAAAAATTATTTTAAAACGACTACAATACTATTATTTTTCAAAACCAATTTACTGTTAAATATAAAAATGTCTTATCATATTCATAATACACATACAACAATATGATGATCACCACATTATTCAACAACTCATTTCAACAAAACAAGCACATAATAATATAACGACTTGATTGTCAACACTATATCCTTGATCCTCGACCAATAACCGAAAAAAAAACACAAAACCACACTTTCATACATAAAACTCTCATAACTAATTTATAATGCAATGCATTACACACAATATGAGCACAAAAAAGTAAAACCGAAAAAAAAATCAACCATTTTTTCATTCCATCATAAATGTCAAATTTATGTCAATTTCGTCAACAGAATATGAAAAGCTAATACTTTTACATAATATTTACGTACATAATATGAGAGGAAAAATTTTAATGAACATAAAATACACAAATAATATTTTATGTATATTTGTATTTATATTTGTGTATATACTTAGTTTTCATATATGATGCAGATGTCTGGAACCCACAATCACATCAGTTTAAAATATTTTTTAATATTTTTTCTCTTGTTTTTTTAATGAAATGACCTCAAGTGTTATTTTTCATAAAAATTACGAAATTATTATTGTCATTTTCATTTTATATTCTTATATAATATAATATAAGTACATTCGATTGATCCCCTTATACACTGGAATATTTTAAAAATTCGTTTATGTCATGTATGCATATAGAAGATTATTCAATATGGTCTCAAGATGCAGCTAAAATTTACTCACCATGTGGGTTAGAGCCTTGTTAATAGCAAAGGGTTTTCACTTTAGCGTTCATACTCCTCATCTTTAATTTCTATTTTTAGGTCATTGCTCTGCAGTGACAGATCAGTTCACCCCATACAAGAATTAATGGGATAGATTTATTGACGTGGCTCACATAACATATCAGTCGCATTTCAGTTGTACTAATCGCAATACGATCACCAATGTATCGTTTTGCCACTTGGGGGATCAATCATACTCTCTAGAGACATTGTGATGTGACCCTTCATCTTCTTTACATAGTGGCTGTATTAGCCACATTTTCGTTGTCGTTCCGGAAGTAATCAGGTCTCTCCAAGTCTGTTCAGTGTACAATACGCAAAATTTATATACAATATATACGCTTTAATAGTATTGATGGCGGGCACTAAAACTGGCTGAACTCCGAAAAAATATTTTTGATATTTATCTACGTTCAACATCTGCGCACATTGTACACTTCAAATTAAAACCACCACTTTTGCTTGTAAAATGCTTTTGGAAACAATTTTGTTCGATGCAAGGTTGGAATCCACGTCGATATCGTTAGACTGAGAAAAATTTTTAACTGAAGAATATTATTGTAATTATATCTTGAACTTCCAATGACAGCTTGAATAATCCTTTACACTTATACATTCATAAAATTACACACTATAATATAAAAAATAACAATATCACACTCACACACATTTATTTACACTCAAATAAAATACTGGGTTGTCATGTCATTGCAAAATTATAAAAACAAAAAAAAATTTTTGATTTTAAAGGTTATTAATGTTAAGAAAAATACTCATAATAAGTTATATTTTTTTTTTCACTAAAACCTCTTCTGCTAATTTTTTTTTTTTGGCATTCGTCAGAAACTACATTTATACGTACACATATAAAATGTTTGCAATTCTGATTAAATGCCAAAATGAATTCTACAATATGAAAATTATTCAGCAGAATAATAACTATGAACACATACTCGTATTCATTGTTATTTTTATAGCTCTGTAGATTGAAAATGTTTTTGCAATATTTTATCTTAAATTGATGCATTTAAATTGATAGACTTCCCATGACCAACAACAATATTGAGATATCCTTACTTTTTTTTTTAAAAAGTCACCCACTCTGTAATACTAGGGTACTATCACCCCATTGGAAGTACTTCAGTTGTCATACAACAATAAGTGAATATGTAAATGTAATGGTGTCTGTCAACCAATTTTTTTTTGTGTCCGCAATAAAATGAAATCTCAGTGCTTTTTCTTTCTAGTATAAGATCAAAAATAATAATGAAATTTTTTATAGCTTGTTAGAATCTTATTGTAGGATCCTGAATATATTTAAACACAATACAAAGCACCAAAACATCTACAATCATACGAGTATAAGTATTAAATAAAAGTATTTAAATTTAATACCTCCATAAACGGCGATTCAGATACATGCAACTATTGTAATAAAAAAGCCACCCTGGAAAACGTTGTTATCCAAATGTAAGGCTCACTGAATAACGGCTCTACTCACTGAATTGTGCTTCTGAATTGAGTTGTGTTGGCTCTATCTAGAAGAGGACGAAACCACGGCTCACTTAGAAAGGGACACCTTCTAAAATTGATTTTGCATTCGAAAAATTTAATTCTAAAATTCATGTCTTCGGGAAACTGTATCCGAATATCACCTTACACTATTATAAATTTTTAAGAATACTTGCATACTCTATTAAAACTACTCATTTTTCCAATAAGGACTCAGCTATTTTAATTTTCATTTTGTATAGATTTGCATATATGGAACTATAGAAAATAATCTACTCAAGTCCTTGTGTTCATATACATATGATGTACGTATACACACATAAAATATGTTTACATAATATACAATTTAAGTAGACAATATTGAAATACCCATAAGGATATTTCATTTTCTTTAAATGAAATGATGATGATTTCCCAAATTGATCGTACACATGTGTTTCAGCACGAACTTTTCTATTTTACAAAATAAGTATTTATGTATTTACATACATACATAATATGCATATATGAAAAATAAATAAAGTCAACTGAGAATCACTTAAATTGTCTTAAAATTTTAGCACCCTACATTTTATATTAATATTATTCTTTATAATGCAATTACATTTGTTCACATGGTTATGTTGAATTTTTTTATATTTCACAAAAGAATTGTGAATTCTGGAAATTTTCTCAATAAAAATTTTGATAATATTATAAAAGTGTCAGTATGAAAATTAATTTTAAACTCGAATATAACAATTTCATATTCATATTCTTATAGAAGTATTTTATAAGTGAAATGATGCCACCACAACATTAATATTTAGTGCAGTTAATGTGTGATTGACAACAATGAAATTTTCGTTTTAAATGCGGAAGGGTGATTAAAAATTGACTTGGATTTGGAATATGTAATCATTATGATTTTGATTGACTGTAGTAATTATTTGATTGACTAGATCCTTAATTTTGAAATTTTCCTTTTAGAAGGTGCTTGATTTCTAAGTCTTAAATTCTGTTGCATTTGTTTGATTGATTGTCAATTTTGTATTACAGTAGCTTATCAAGGTTATCATAAAATTTAACCCTATGCATAGCCTTCCATATTTGGACCCAAATTCAAATATTTAATTCGAACACAATAAATTAAGCCTTATTGTAATCCCAGACTACAAACGAAAAAATCCTCCTACTTTTAATTCTTATAATTCATCTATTCTAATATTTTTCCAAAAAAAATTTTACAAATCCTTGAAATTCTTTAATTCTTTCACTTGTATTATTTAAAAAAATTTGTAATAAACTTAATCACCTATAACACTAAGGTTTAAAACAAAAAAAAATTTTTAAATTTATTTTTAAACCCCTAAACAAATACGTATACCTTCCTACTTTCGATTTTTAAGGGTATTTAACAAATGAAAAAAAAATTGAAATCATGAACAGACAACTAAGCACACACTCAAATTATTAGTTGATTACTCTGCATTTTTCATATAAAAATATTGTCATATTGCAGGCATAAAAAATTAATGATATTCAACAAAAAGAGTAAAAAATGAGAACTACATAGAAAAAAACCTTTAAAAATAAAAAAAAAGTTTCCAAATTTTTTTATTTAAAAAACAAAATTAATTTTTTATAACAAAAAATTTAATCTTTTTGAATGCTAAACAACGATTTAAGAGTGTCTAATTTCCAGTTCATTCGTGAATCCACGAATACAATATTGACGAATTTAATATTGATAATTTTTGAATTCTTGATTAGTTTTGAATTTCCGTAATACAACAAGGATGAATGTCATCATAAACGTAATTGCTCTAGCAATCAAAAATATTGAATCTGAGAATTAATTCACTAAGGGTTAGGGGATTTATTGTAAGTTTGAAAACCTTTATTATAGACATGAATCATTTGTATGGTTTGGTTTGTGTTTAGAATAATAATATCGAACTTATTACTATAATTATTAGCATCACTTAGTGATTCGATACTCATAATAAGCCCCAGTATTCAATTAAAAATTTCGATTTAATATTTATAAAATACTTTAAAACCTTAAACTTTAATAGTGTATAAACCATAGTTTGACACAATCGTTTATACAACAAAGTATTTTAACTTGAACAGTTGGCTATTAAATAAATTAAAATAATAAAGCTCGAATTTTAATAATAAAAATTTTAAGTTTTTGATGATACGAAATTTCCAATTATAATTTCTTAAATTTCCCTGGATATTTTAAGTAAACAGAATAACAGCGAATATTTTAAAAGAGCGAAATATACTCATGCTCTAATACGGAAAAGTCAGTGAGATTCACAAACCTTTGTGGGAGAGAATAAAATTGACTTTTTAACTTTCTTTCTGGTTATTCTTAACGAGTTAGAAAGTTATTCGCCTCGATTCGAGATAATTTTGCCAAAAATAAAACCTTATTTTTGAGTAATTTTTGTTTTTTTTGAGTGATTGCTTAATCATGAGTTTTTGGTGATATTCTCATGAGTGAAAACTTTTGAGTAACAATTTTGAGTGAAATCATTCAAATATGTGTGATTTACGTTTTTATGGTGATTTTAGCGATGAGTCGCCTACGAGCAAAAATTATGAGGGCAAGTTTTTTGTGACTTATATGAGTAAAATTTTTAAGTGATGTTATTTTGATATTCTAGCTTCTTTTTATAAAAATACTCATTTTTGAGTAATTTTTTGAGTGACTCTTTTTAAATAACTTTTTGATAATCCCAATTTTACATTTGCCCTATTCTGTATTTCTATCTCCGTTACACAAATGTGTATTTAAACACAAAATTTTCAATTTTCCCAGTTTCAGCAGCAAAACAAAAATTAACAATAATTTTAATCAAAACTTTAATAAAATTTAATTATTTTACGAAAGTTAATTATTGCGAATATTAAATTTCATAATTACAATTTTGATTTTCCAATAATATGAAAACATAATAGAGTTTTTAATTATTTCAAATTTTTTTTTTTATTTTATGCAATGCAATGTGAAAAATTTAAGCTCCATTTAATATTTTTTCATATTAAAATATGCGTTATTATTTTAAGTTTATATAATACGATATAGTTTGACCTTTTATTATTCCAATAGAATTTATAGATGGCATGCTTCAAATAATCTGAATAGAATTTATATTTATTAAATTGTTAAATGGATTTGAAATTCATGCCTATAGATTCTTATTATACATGTACAATACCCACTTCAGATAAATATCTCATAAAATATTAAATGTATATAATAAAAGGTTCATTATGTACTAGGGTATTTAATTTATTTAGTGAAAATAAGCATAATAATAATTTACAAGATATAGAATTTATGCTTAAAGCATTACGGTATCTGTATAGAGTTTTTTTCTTCTAAAGAAACAAACACGAATTTCCATAAAATTTAATTGATTAGATAATATCTGTGTAGAATATGAAATCTATGTGCATGTATTATAACTACATTGATCTACTTTATAATTATATCTTCTTGTAAATCATTCATTTGATAAATTGCAGAAATTGTTCTACATTCTATATTATGAGAAATATGCAAGGATTATAATGCAATTTTAAAATATCTTTAGTATACTATATTATAGGGTAAATACTTTACGTTTATAGGGTAAATCAAAGCACTCTTTCATATAGTGTGTTCTAAATGAACTCAAAGCAGAGAAATTTATTACTAATAACTTATGTATACGCGAGTTAAGAAATTTAATTTTAAATTTGTAAGAGAATATACTGTGGAAATTATGATTATAAATGAAAAAAAATTAATTTTTAAATATTCTTACTCTACTACACAATATCAAGTATTGATAGAGGGCTGATTTGTTTAGGTCACCGAATATATCTAATTCTATATCAATAAACTATTCTGTTGAAATCTGTTTTATAAAAATTTAAATAAAATTAAAAAAGAAGGGGGTCTGTGTAAGAATAACCAAATTCAAACTTAAATTTTAAAAATGTATAGCCAGTAGTCAGCTTCTCGGCCTGCCTTCGAGAGGAATTATTGCAAACGAATAAAGCTACTGCTACTTTGGATACCTGTTTAATGATCATAATATAAACATATTTTATATAGCAGGTACACAAGAAACTGTGGACGAAAAACTTTACCCTAGCCAATGTGTTACTCGTTTTACAATATACATGAATTCAAAATTTTCTCTCTTCAAGACAGACAAGTTCTCATATTTTAAGAATATTTTTAAAAAAACATGCATTCCATGCTCCAATTTTCATGCACCAAAATATGCCTCTAAAAAAGGAATGTACTAGCAAAGGGAGCCAGCCTCATAATATAAGTAAAATATGAATGCCTCCTGGCTACATTAAGATACCTATTAAATGTCAATATTTTAATAAAGATTAAATTTCATTTGAAATTTTAAAAAAAATAAAATGAAAAATTTTCATTTTATTTTTTTTTAATTACAAAGAAAGCTGCTATTCATTTTTTATTTTCCTCTTCTTTTTTAAAATATTTCAAAGATTCACCAGAGAGCATTTTTAGTAAAAATGCAGTGGTAAAATTCTCAACATTTTGCTTTTTCAAAATTCAAAAGAAAATTTTAAAAAGTTCGGACGTTTTAAAAGAGCACAGAAAAACCCAATATGATCGTCAATAGAAAAAAAAAAAAAGAAAAAAAATTTCAAAATTTCCTTCTTTGTTTTTAGGGTTTTGTTTTTTAAATTTTTCCTTCAGAGTAAAATAATAAGGACTTATTAAAGTTGTCGAAATAAATTTTATTTTTTTTCTTTGGGATTTTTAAATCCATATTATTATCTTTTTATTTTCTGTCTTTTTGTATTGTTTCAATTCATGGATAAATTAAAATGGAGGAAAAAAAAAACAGATTACCCACAATGCGTGTGTATAAAAAAGAGAAGAAAAGAAGAAGAAAAATTTTTCGTCCTTAAATTTCACTTAATCTACTCTGAAAGCGTAGCTAATTGAAAATGAATTCAATTTAACATAAAAATTAGAAATCAAAAATATACGCTCACATGCAATATACAATAGCCAACATTTACACTTACATACTTGGAAGAAAATTATAACAGTGAATAAAAAGAAACACAGAACATTTTCTTTTCCACTTTTCTTGTAGAAAATGAGAAAAAAAAACGAAAAAAAACTCGCTTTGTACACTAAAATTTTTTTTATTTTGTTTTTTATTGATACAAAAGAAGAAAAGAAAACTTTTCCGGTCCATAAATTTTCTTTTTCATTTGTAGCATCACTTCTAACAATTACTGACAAGGGTTTTGTTTTCTCATTTTTTTTTGTTGTGTGCGATGGCTGTAATGAAATAAAAGCCAGAACAATATCAAAATAAAAATTAAATAAAAAAAAAAATAAATACGAAAAACCATTGTTGAAAACAGTAACAAATTAAAATGAATTACATGAGTACAGCAGTACCTACATGGCAGCTGCTCTTACTTATACTAACCATTCACATTTTTAATTCCCATATAATCAACATCAAGTCCCGAATCAAAATTATTTCATGCAAAGATGCTGTAATGCGCATAAGAATCAAATTTAAGATGTCATTTATATATAACCATACATGAAATACCGATGAGTCTTGAAAACTTCCAAAGTGATTTTGTGAAATCTGTGAAAAATTTGTAAGAATTCTGCTTGGTTTAAGTACAATACCTTATTACTGTTAGCTGCCCTGGTATAATCATCTAAATATTTGGCTGAAGTAGAAGATATACTTAATTTTACCAGTAATTTTCTCAGCATTTAAACTCTGTAATGAAGTACGGATTCCTTAGTAAAGAATAAATGGTATTGTCGTAAAGTGTGCTCGTGATTGTATTTAAAGATAACTCAGTCAGTATATTTGATATCGTTTCACAAGTAGGGTATTTGATATCTAAAATATTATATATATTTATATATATGTATATTTTCGCCACTGTGCTAGTGCCTAGAATATGATCTGGGCTGAGGCAGACTTCTGGGAAATTATGACCATCAGCGGTATAGCTAAATAATACGAATTGTTAGGAACCAGGTGAGATTGCTTATAGGTATTATAACGGGACATTGAGCACATGAGGAGGTTGAGTCTGGAAAGCGATCCATTTGCATATTCTGTGGACAAAAGGCAGGAAGCTTCGATACCTTTCTCGATGAGTACGGAGTCTTGATACACAGCAAAAGGTTGGATCGTTATGTCCTCACAGCAAGATATATACAAGAAGTCAACCTAGTTTTCAGAAGAAAAGGTCTCGAGATAGCATTTTAGAAATAAAAAGTGAGAGGAACAATAGAGCCACCTCTATGGTTTTTAAAGTATCAAAACAATTAAAGCAAACAAGGCGGTGATTTCATCGTAAATCGTTTCATAAGTAGGGTATAAGAATTGCACACCACTGCCAATTCCAAAATTTTTATTGTTTTCTTTCATTTTGAAATATTCCACCATATTGTATAGATATTTTCTTATAAAATTCTTTTTTCTTTTCTTGTTTTTCTTACAATTCGAATTATTTTTTTCTTCCTCCGAAATTAACAAATCTCATAATTAACTTAGAAAACCACATTTTATGGTTTCTATTTTTTTTTGTTGGGAATTTTAGCGTTTGTTTGGTATTCTTCTTACTTTTATCAAAAAAAAAAAATTCTGTTTATTTTATAATTGGTTTGTTCAACATCCTCGACCTAATAAATGTCAAATTTATTTATACAAAATGGTGTAAAGCAAAGATATTTCATGCCTTTAACGTTGTTGCCACCACCACTGCTCTTTAAAATTCAATATGGTTTGTTGAATTAATTTTTTGGCAAAAAAAACAATTTTTTTTTTTTTTTAAATTATTAAAGAAATTTATTTAAGACATAAAAAAAAATTCATATTTTGTTTAAAGAGAGAAAAACAAAAATATTTTTTTAGTTAGAGAAAAAGGTCAATAATTTTACGCTTAAGTGAATTTCAATAAATCGGAATGTTTTCCTTGCTCTTGTTCTTGTTTTTTTGCTAATTAGTTAAATTAATTTTTCATGTTTTTCATGTTTTTTTTACAATTTTTTATGTTTCAAGAATAGCTACTCATTAATTTTGTTTTACATTAAATACTTTATTGATTTTAATAGAACTAGAATGTATGACAACATGCGTTAATACGTTCTTGGGAACATAATTTTTATAATAATTATAGTTATAGGACAATTATCAAGAGAAAACCCTAAAAACGTAATAATTTTAGAACATTTTGTTTTATTTGACGATAAGTTAAATTTTAGGCAACATTACAATGCCATGATCAGTTAGGCTGATTTTGTTTTGGGTTTCGTTAAGCGTTATATAAAGGAGTATTATAGGAGCGTTAGTTCGGCCACATCTTGAGTGTACTAGTCAGGTTTGGTCAATTTTCAACAGTGACCACATTATCAGATTGAATGCAGTTCAAAAAAACTTCTTAAGACGTGCTCCTGTAGAACTTTCGGTGGGAAAACCCTATTATTCTCCTCACTATACGGAAATAGATCGTTGTTACTTCAAATGAAAACTCTCGAGAAAACTCTACAGGTAAATTTTTGTTGAACAAAATTCGTTTTGCAGATATTTATGATCCATACATATTACATATACCAAAAACTTTACATATACTCGGACTTTACATATCCCTGGACTTTACATATACCCGGACTTTATATATACCAAAGATATCATAGATTCTTAGTTGAATGGTATCAGTTGTTGTCGCATAAATATAAATTATATGAAAAATGAACCACTTTCGTAGGACATTATTTAAAATTCAACTTAAGAATACCCGATTTGCAAAATCATAAAACATTGCATAAATTTGGGCGAATTAAAATTTTGTAAGTAAATATAATATGAGAGAATTTCTTTAATGTTTTATTTGTAGCAAATTTTAACTTTCAAGTGACAAAAATACCTCAATTATTCTTTCTCCTCTCTCTTAATTTGCTATTGCATTGGTAGTGGTAAAATTCTATAATATTGATTTGTTCTTAAAATATTTTCCAAATAAATTTGAAATTTAAATTTTTTAAAAAAATTTTTCAAAATTCTTAAATCAAGACATTTCCTGTTCTATATACTTCCTATTACATAATATAATACATACATATTTCTACATACATAGCTATTATAAATTTAATTAAACTTATTCTTTATAATTCTTAAATTTTTCATTCAATTTGAATTGGAAATTTTTAATTAAGTTGAAAAGAAAACTATTTCCATAATATAATTTTGATAAAATATTTTAATTCTTCTTAATCTTCAAATCAAAACTTTTCAATAAATTTTATTGAATTAAATAACAAAAAAAATATATTTTATTTTTTAAATTTATTTTATAAATTTATTGTTTTTTAGAGAAAAAAAAAATTTCTCTATTTTTGATTTTATTAACTTATATTTTCTATTTTCTCGACATTGCAAGCTAGGTATTTGTTATATAAATAAATTTGAAATTAAAGCAATGGAAGAATTAATCATCTACTAAAAGTAGGCTATTTTCATTAATACTTGCAACAAACTATAAATGTTGCATACTTTTAGGGATGTAATCAAATATTTTCAAATGAAGCAAATCAAATCGATTTTGCAGAAGAGAGAGTATGAGAAGGATAAGTTAAATACTGTACATACGTTTATACCTGTATACACTTGTTAATAAGATCAGTGGATTCAACGCGGTTAGCTATTTTAGTCATGATAAATAATTACATTTTTTGAACGAAAAAATATTGACATATGTAGCCAGTTTTTGCTTCTATGCATAATTGGAAGAAGTTTTATAAACCGTGGGTCATAGGTAATTTATTAGAAACCTATGAACTACATCGAAGCAAGTTGTATAGTATAGCCAATTGTATAGCCAATAACGCTTAAAAATTGAGAAGAGAGTCTCGAAAACAAGAATATATCGAGAAAACTATTGTATTTTTCCGATATTCACAATTGTTTTAAGTAACAATAAATTTTATTTTTTAATTTTTTTTTTCAGATTGGAACCATCATAGGTTGTCCACATTTTATGTAAATTCTAAATTCATATTGATTACTTAACATAGTTATTTTGTGTGATCGATTTAAAGTTCTTTATATAATAATAACGAAAAATTAATTTGACATAAATAAAATTTTATAAAAAAATTTTTTCAAAACTACAAACAGCGACGGATCTACAAAATTCTTTTTATAATTCTTTCACATACGTGCTTTCTAAAAATATATTTTCCATTTTATTTCCAACGAAATTTTACCAACATACGAACATTGGAAAAAGAAAAGCTAAAAGTTTAATTTCAGACTTTAATTCTGTGACAAATCTTACATTTAGCATGATAAAGTTACAAGAAAGTGATTTATTATACACAATATGTAATATTTGTAGAATCTTGTTCAGTGCTTTCAAGGTGGTGATAGGCAGTAGTGGGAGTGCATCGTTTTTGTAAGCTCTTAGGGCGCCAACGAAGTCAGAACCATGCCTGTATACAAATATACATAATATATATAGTATTTACGTATATTTTATTTTTTAATATCCTCAATAACCTAGAAGATTATCATAAATAAATTTTGCATTTTACAATATATGAAGAGCAAGGAAAACCTAGAGAGACTTTTTATAGTTTTTTCTTGCTTTTGAAAGAATTTATTTAAGAAGTTATACAAATAAACGCACATTTAAATACACATGTATAACAATATATAGTTTATATAATATTATATAACATATTATGTTCCTATTATATCACATACCGTGTGTCACCTGTCAATCAATATGTTATAGTTATTAAAAATTTTTAATATTATAAAATACAAGTTAGGAGAGGGAGGAGAGTTCAGGAGAATTTAATTAGAGGATGTAGAGGATTTGTTTAGGAGAATTCAAATTTAATTTCTATTCGAAATTCTCGAAAGACAGCTTTAAATGGTTAAAAAGCAATAGGTTATAGGCTTAGAACGAATGATTTTTAAGTCAAACTGCTTATAGTGGAAGAACGAGTTATACACTTTGGGGGTCCACGCACAATTGATATAAGGTATTGATTAAAAATTTTTTATATACACAATTTCTATTTTCATAATTTCGAGGGTAACACTGTTCAGCTTTAAAAATTTTATGTAATACAACAATAAATAAATAAATTTAATTAATTAATCGAAGAAGAAACATTTTATCAAAGCCCCAGAATAGGAATTCACTCAGAACGCTTAAATCATTTTCATTAGAAACATTGCAACTTCTTAAATTTCTTAGACCAAAAATTTTAAATTTCATTATCCTAAAATAATCACCTATGTATGAGAAAAAAAATAATTGTTCATTTCACTTCGATTTGATTTATGAGATACTTGAATGGAGAACACTCGTGATTCACTCAAATATACGATACATTTATGCTACATACTCAAGTAGGTATGTACGTATTCTGGTATTATCATGGCTACACACAAGACTATCTACAATAACAAAAAAAAAAATTTATATTAGTTTTATAAAATTGCCTTTTTTTATACAAAAAAAAAAAAAATTTTTTTCAGCTTAAATTTCTTTTTCTTTTCATTTTAAAAAAGAATTTAATACTTTCAACCTCTAACTAAGGGAAGTCGGAGAGATTCTATAGAATTTTTCAATACCTATATACCATAAATTCTATATTTGTATATTGTATATAACCTGTAGTTTACATGTATTGTTGTACATGTCATAATAAACTTGAATTGGTTGAAATTTTAAACTCAAAATCTATGTGAACTTTAAACATATCATATACCTATAGACATACTATATCTACATACAGACATACTATGTCTATATCTACACATATATTATAAGATTAGTTGAGCTCTTCTATATCAACTTTTATATTTTATTATTTAAGTTTTAAACTATGAGGTTATTTAAGAATTATTTTCATTTAAAATAACGTTGATATATTGTTATATATCCGATATATATAAAATTATATAAATTATAGTTTTTTTTTTGGAATAATAAAGTTAATTGTTGAAAAAATATTAGATTAAAAAGTATTAATAAAATTGAATTTCTGAATTTTTTTTTTATAAAAAACTTTAAAAATTAAAATTTTTAAATTTTTTTTAAAGAAACACTTAAATGGGGGTATTTTTGTTGATGTTGAACGAAAGTATGCCAAAAATATATTGTAAAATATTATGCATAGGGAAGCAGAAGCAATATTCTGTATAGTTCCAACACTTTTTGTATAATAAGCCTGCATTATTGGTAAGCTACCGGTTGTTATTGCTACTAAATCTCCGATGCAAATACTCGGTAATTTTCCTTGTCCAGAGCCGGACGCTCCCAAAGATATTGAAAAATAATCTCGTTTTTACGCATATCCCAGCAGCTGTGACACGCCATATTGAGTAGCAGTCCTCGCCTAACCGCATTTATTTTCAGCGGTAAGTGTCTAGTATAGTCTAACGTCAGGCATATAATGCCCTCATGAGGCGTCGCCAGGGCTCAATCCGATATCCTAAGGTCGTATTTCGACCATTCTTTCCTTGCCGTCCTGCATGTAGACAAGACTTTTCTTCTTCCAATCGGCGCATGATGGGCAATGTCTATGTATATTCATTTTTACAGTGTTTATGGGCACAAAAGGCCGTCGGCGCCGGTATTTCCATAACTATACAATAAATCGAATTTGAAAGTTATCTGCCATATTAGAATATTTAAAATTTATACGTTGAGAAAATCTGAATATTTATTTTGAAATTAAAAGATGACTTGATTCAATGAGAGTCGACTTGTATAATAGTGCTCTAAGACAAAATTCTGTACTCTAAATCAAAATTAAAATTATTACTGAAAACCTTTTCAATCATGTTGGATTTGATTTCAAAAATCATTTGCAATTTATTGCTGTTCCTTTTTCTCAACGTTCCTTGTTCCTTTTTCTCCAATCTCTTCTTTTTCTTTTTCATATGTTCCCTGGAACTGGCCAAATTGTCATGGAATATAAAAGTCCCAACCCAAATTTATAATAAAAACAATAACGCTGCCCAACACATCTTCCTCAGTTCTTGCTTGTATTCACTAATTGCAAGAAGGAATTTTGAAAATTTTAATTAATTTTCTTAATAATTGGACTCCAATATTTTGAATTTCCTCTAGAAATATTAATCCAATTTCATTCACATCTTAATATCTAAATAAACAAAACTAATTAAATAAACTGAATTATAAAATAAAATTTTCAAAAATTGTAATTTTCAGAAAATTTCTTCCTCCCAAAACAATGAATCTAACATTCTTATATTAGAGCTATTATTAAGTAATTATACTAAAATCGTTCATATTTCACTTCCTTCAAAATCTCCACAAAAACAAAAAATTAATTTTATTTTTTAAAATCCTATCCCAAAAATTGCAAGAATAATTTTCATCCGAGAAAATTAGATTTAATTTTCTAAATAAATTTCATTGGAAATTACCAACAAAAACAACAAAAAAAAAAACAAAAACCTACTTGAAATTTAATTTTGAGCAAAAGAGTAAATTATTTTCTATTTATAAAATTAGAAAGGAAATATCTAATTTTCAGAAAAAAAATAATTTAAACACACATACACATGGAAAATTTAAAAGTTCTCCCAAAGAATATTGAGAACTGTTCAAACATCAAAATGAAAATTAAAGCTTTTCAACATCAAATAAAAAAAAAGAAAACTAAAGAAGAAAACACTTAGTCATAACGAAATTTGGAATTCTTCTATCTATATTGGCAAGATTGGCAATATTATTGGAATACGTATGTACGTATGTTCTTTAAAACACAATGATGAATCCTTGCCAAAATACACATTTGAAATTAAAATAACAAAACAAAAGAAGAAATTTTAAAAGAAAAATTTTAGAAAATTGCTAAGAGTCAAAAAATGTGTGTGGTTTTCATGAAAATATTTTGGTTTTTTTTTTTCTGTTTCTGATTTTAATCAATTTTTCTAAAAATCGGGAAAATAAAAAATAAGAAAAACTTTATATTGAATTTTTGAAGCTCTTGTCTTAGACAACATTCAATTCTTAACTATGCAGTTCCATTCTTATTTGAAGTACTGAAGATGTTATAATAAATTACACCCTGCATCTTATGAGTCCTGGATACAAAAATTTGTGTTTATGTTTTCTAAATAAATACTGAAGAAAAGCAGTTTAATTTGATCATTTGGAACGGAAGTCATTTTCTACTTTCAATGAGTTAATTTTGCCTTAATTTTTTTTTCATTTCTTATTATTTCCCCTGGCAACATAGAGCTTCAATATAGCCTCTTCAACTTTTTATGTTTTGTGCCAGTCTCTTTACTTCTGCACACGTTTAATTGGTTAGCTCCAATTTTTTCTGTACACTTTTTCTATATGTCCCTTTTTTGGTCTCCCCACATTTCTTCGCCCTTGGGGATTCCATTCCAGGGTTTGACGTGCTACTGATATTATTGCGCGTCTTAAAATGGGAGCAATCCATTTCCATTTTCTTTTTCTTGTTGAAATTTCTATTGCATCTTGTCCCGTCAATACCTATAGTTCTTGACGCTTTATTCTTTTCTCACAATATTTTGCATATAATTCTCAGATATTTATTAACGAAGATTTATATCACTTGCATGTAAACTCCAGAGAACTGCCATGTTTCACTTCCGTAAAGTAACAGTTACTTAACTACACGCATTATATATTCTTGTTTTGGTTCCGCATGCTATGTGTTCCGTGTTCCACTGAATTGACACGAATAAGTATATTGCTTATAAACATATTTACTCACTCAATTTTTAAAATTCCACCCAAAATTTCATTAAATTATTCACAATCTTCTAACATAAGGTAAAATTTAAATTTCAGACCTGTTAATAACTGATATAAACATGACAACAGACACATTTACCTTATATTTTGTGACATATTATAAAAAAAAATTTTATTTTTAATTTATTTTGTGTAAATATAATTAATTTCACACTAGAAAAGATTAAAAAAATATTTAACACTCTGTACTAAAATTATAATAGTATTAAAAAAATTTTCTTTTTCACCAAATACACACAAGTATACATTAAAGAAAAAGGATATTATACAACTACTGTAAGGATATTATCAAAGAAAATTTTTTAATCTTTATCTTTAATTTTTATTTTGGTTCACACACGTACAACTATCTCGGTGATTTTATTTTATTTTTTCACCTTCTTCTTCTTATTCTTCTTTGCTCGTAATTTTTCTACTATTCCGCCATTTTATTTATTTTGTTGCATTCATTTTATACTTCACCTGATAATTTATAAAAGAAAAAAAAGAATGTTTAAATTACTTAAAATTTATTTAATGGCAACAACAACAAAAAAAATCTCGTTGGATTAATGAAAAATATGTGAACACTTCAAAAACAAATGAAGAATTTTTAATAAGTTTACGCGATTTTCTTTAAATTCTAATAAATACCGCACCCATAACGAAATTCCTCCAAGAAGTGGATGGAAAATAAAAGCATACAACAGCAAGGTTATATAGACGAATACCACCGCAACGTCGTTGAAAAGTAAAGATTTTCTACAAAATTTTCAACAAAACATAAACCTTAAAATGACAGTGGTACTATGTAGAAGCAATGGAATCTTTTTTGCACCTTGTAACATAACGAAAGGTACAGCTATTTAAGAAAAAAAAAAAAACACTTGTTCCTGATATTTTCCTAGATTTTTCTGATTATGTTTAATAAAAATGAAGTGTGTATAAAGGTAAAGAAAAAATTCTAGGACGAAAAATGATGAGAAAAAGCAATGTTTTTCTTACCAAATTTTCTTAAGGAAACTTACAACTTGAAAATATATGGCTGAAAGGTTCAACAAAAAAAACAAATAAAATTTCGGTTGTGCACACAAAAGTATCATAAACACGTTAAGAAGCAATGAACATTTTGAATATCAAACACACATATATGTGCATATATGAAAAGGTGGAGGGATGCTGTGCGTTATATAGAAATAATAAAAATGTAAGCACACATATTATAATTTTAAACATATATATAAAGTTTTAATCAGGATAGGGAATATAGAGAAACAAAATATTATAAAAGAGATGTAAAAAATAAAGCAAATTTACCATTGTGTCACATATTTCTAGGCGAAAACTAAAAAATATATAAAAATTACAATTTTTTTGTTTTCTTTACATTTTACTGAACAGGTTGCCGGTGAGTCAACCAGAAAGAAACAAGTGAAAACGAATTTAGTTGGCTTAAACTGACTGAATTAGATCCTGCACCGTAGACAAACTGCTTTCGGAGCTGTATGGCAGCTACCTGAACCCGTTATCCGAATATGTCAAATTCTAATAGGCACTGTCCTTGGCAAAAAAAGAAAAATAAAAAAAAGATACATATATACATGTTCAACCCGCAGACAGTTCTTTTGAAAGATTACGAACTCTATACTAAAGTTAATGTACTCTGAACAGCTTAGTAAAAGTTCAATGACACTCTTTTCCCCCGTAGGCTACTGAAACCCTTCTCATGTTGACCCATAGAGCTTTTTGTAATTCCCATCCCCATCTACATTAACAACCTATCTAAGTCTCTGACAAATTTGCAATACAGCAGACACCTCAAGCCACAGAACTTCCAATTGGAGTCACAAAGTTCCTTCCGAAGCATCTCAGTGGTAGACGAGCCGCCACCTTTTATTGACACAACAAGGAATCCAACGTTTTGTCCTCTTCTGATGGTAAACTTCTTTTTTGAGTAAGATAAGTCCTGGCAAATGTTCTAGTGATCGACCCTGGTCCATTCCTTTCAAGCTTTCAGGGCTTGTAGGATCGTTGGTTTTTGCATCCCAAAGCATGGCTCTGGGCCAATGAAAGGTGTTGCCACTTTGTTTCGTGCGAGACTATCAGCTCTCTCTTTGCCGTACTATGAGAATAAAAAATCAATAAATAAATTACTGACGGCAACCCTGTAAATAATATGAAATCATAATAAAATGTATTAGGTTCAAAAAAACAAGAAAACAGAAAAATTGAATAATTTTTTTTCGGAAAGGTTTTTTTTTTCTTTTTTCATCTAAGCGCCTTTCTGTGTTTTTTAATCCAATAAAAATGTTCTTAAACTGATGAAAATTTCTTGTTAAAAAAAAAAATATTTTTAATATAGCTATTTTTTATAGGTAAGAGAGGAAGACTACATGCTACTCATATAATAAAAAAAAAAAATTTCTTGTGAGTAAAGTGCCAAAAAAAATTTTTTTTCATTTCTTTTTTTAGTCTTTCGTTTTTTTTTCGGCATTCTAATTTTGATTTTAAAGAAAAATTAAACAAAAAATTTTTTTATTCTAAAAATTTAACTTTTTCTTTTAAGAATAAAATCAACAACAAATGTTTTTAAGTTGAAAACGTGTGACATTCGTACAGGATTCTTTTAATTTTTCTTATACTTTTCCTCTACAAACCAAGTATAACATTTAATTTAAGTTTAGATCTTGTTTGTTGTTTCTATGTTTCTTTTTTTTTTGTATTTTTCATTACATATTACTTGTATAACAGTTTTTCCCCTCGAACTTAATATTTTTTTTTGTTTTGCTCTTTCTTATTTTACTGGAAAATTATAATAAAAAAGTTTTTTATCTTTATATACGCAGATTGCATGTTAAAGGTGAATTAATGAATTAAATAGATTCAAAGATTATCATAACATTTATATTATATAAAATATAAAAATATAAATAATATAATGTTATACAAACACTCATATACATTTATACGTATACGTATAAGAGAAGAAAAACGTGAATACAAATATACATATTTATCTTTTAAGGAAAATTTTAAGAAAAAAAGAGAGAAAAACAAATCATCAGTCGTGACTAAAATTAAGATCGCGAAATTTTCTAAACGACCTAACAACGTGTAATTTGAAAGTGCCAGTTTAATCTTTTGAATATTTTCAATTCTTTGAAAAAAAACAAAAATATAAACATGGTGAGGAAGGGGGAGGAAGAAACGGGAACTGTTTCTCTTTTCTAATATTCATAAATATGTGTGTGTATACATAAACATAGTTATATTTAAAGGATGTTAACCAAAATATTGGTAGCAACGTTTTTAAATGTAAAGCAAATGGTAGAACGCAAGAATAAGGGAGTAGGAGGCATTATGATTGAGCCCTTTTGAGATTGAAATGGTGTTTTTTTTTTTGGGAAAATATTTAATTATTTTCATTTTAATTAAAATTATTATATAAATTAAAAAATTTTTACTTCTTGATAATATTAACAAGAATTTGGAATTATTAAAATCAAAGGAAATCTCCAATAATTTTAAACATAAATAACTCCTTGCAAATACCAAACAGAATGGAAGGAGCTCAAGGAGCTTATCTTTGTCAGAAAGTTTTCGAATACTAATAACAGTAATATGGGCCAACATGCAACGTGACAAGGACGTTGTGACCAAAGCAAAACTTATGTCGTACAAAGAATTTGACATCTCTTCAACATGATGATATCTGCGCGGCAACAAGAATTTTAACAAGATACTGCCTGTGTGGCTGTTACAAAAACGAGGAGGAAACGTTGACCTACCTACTGTGCTAATGTTCGCCGCTGGCAAAGTCAAAACGGAGGTTCTTAGGTCTAAACTTCTTTTAGCAGGCTGCGGATTTAGCGAATGCAAATTCTATGATTTTGCCCGTTCCTGAGAAATTCAGACTGATGTGGGAGTGGAGGGAGTGGATCCGGCGATACCGTAAGCGTACCCTTCGGGGGATCATCTGAACCTTATCCAACCTAACCATAATATTGTATAATAAAAAGGCAGTGCAAAATTGACACAATAACGGTCTAAGTAGCAGGATCTGACACACGAATATTTAATAAATTCATCGACTAGTTGTAATTACTCCCTTTAAAGCTTCGCTATGGTATTTTAACGATTCAAATTATTGTATTCAAACGACTACGAACCATATGAATGAAATAAAATTAATTCTTTTACAAAATTTTCTATGAAAACTAAATTTTAATTGAGAAAACAAAATAATTTTCTTCTAATGTCATATTGCGTCAAATTAAAAATATTTTCTAAATAATATTCACATACATATATATATGTATATACACAAACATAAAATATTTTCAATAATATCGATTTTAAATTACTAATTTAATACAAATTTCTCCATATTGTATAACAGATATTAAATGCAAATATATTAAGTGCGAATAAATGCCTATTCAGATCAAATTTCATGTATAGATTATTAAAAAATATGGGCATAAATAAATTCATGTTAATAACCTAAATAATTATTTTAATGTATAAATATTCAGACATAATTTTAATATTTATACAATTACAAAAAAAAAAAAAAAACAAGAGACAGAACACATTTTAATAGTTATACTAACATCATCAATGTCATCATAATCATTATTACCGTTATTATTATCGTCATTCTAATCATCATCATTATTGTAAAGTGCAAATATTATAATAACTACGTCAGATCATTAGAAAATTTTCTAAAGCTTATCCAAAATTATTTTCATATTTGCATTTTCTAACTGGCATTTTATATAATAACTTAATAATTATTATAACATTACATTGGGAAACCGCATATATAGATGTTATATAGAAAATTGAAGGATAATAAAATATATTTATGAAAAATTTCTCTATTCCAATACTTTAATTTAGGTTTATATGTGTAATTATGCAAGGATATACAATGTAAATGAGCTAACAAACTTGTTATATAAGTAATATAATATAAATTATATTGCATATATATAGGAGTCCAAATATGACAATAAATTTTATGAAAGTATTTTTACCCATAAAATAAAATTAATACATAATCTATATTTTGTATATGTGTGTATATGAATATGTATAACAAATATCATAAATTTTATAATAATATGTTAGAAAATGTTATTCTAAAGATTAATACTTGTATAACATAACCTCAACTATAAATACATAATATTGTAAAATCTGTAAGCACATATGTACATACATACTTATAACATGTATTTTTAACACAATATATTCAAACCAATATCAATATGAAACTGCAACACAAATAAAACGCAAACTGAACATTTTCTATTGCTGTGCATATGGTTTGTGCCTGTGTGCATACAAATAAATATTACAGTACATATGTATGTATATACGTAAGTACAGTTGATATTTAATAAATAATATATGAAAATTTCTAATGTAATACGAAACCTATTCAAAATTTCTAAAAATTTTATTTTATAGTGCATTTGAGTGGAAAACTAAAATACTATGGGTGTTTTTTTTTTGATTTTTGTAAAAATATTTTTCTTTCATTAATTTTCACACATTCAGATGAACACGTCTCCCTAAAATTTTATTTACGCACTTTGTATACAATTTTTTTTATATAGTTTTAATTTGTATAACAATATACATATATAGAAAAATATGCATAAAAGTAAATATATGTACAAAGATTTATTTAAAAACTGAAAATTGTGAATTACATATTGAATTATAAACGCATGTTATACGTATGTTATAGAACTATATTAAGCATTTATACAGTTGAACTTAGATAAAATGAATTCCGAAGAACCGAATAGGTTTTCCTCCATTTATAGTGGTTCCTCACGTCTCTGAAATGAGAGATTAAATTGTCTCCCAATACAATTCTATATCTGGCTCTATTGATGTTTTTGAGCGTGTGACCAACTTAAAGACAACTATAGTGCCACAAAATCACACTATGTTATTAAAAGAGTAAAATCTAGCACACAACAAGAGTAAAATCATATTAAATAAGAGAGTAAAATTTTGTTGTTCAACTTATAATAAGGTACAGATATGAATTACTCTTATACAATCACGAATATATTCATATGGGCTACTCAAACAATATATAGGCCCCTGATTTTTTGAAATACATTTCATATTTTTTAGTTTCACTGTATATATGTATAAATTAAGCTATAAGGATAACAAAATATAGATTTAATTTAATATTCTCAAAGTTGTTCCTTTCTATTTATATGCATACTTATATATTACAATATTTATAAGAACAAAAAAAATCAATAGTCATGAAATTAATAAAAAAAAAACAAAAAAAATTAAAAAAACACGTGCATTCAATGGTAAAATACCAATCACATTCATGAATGATTCTAATTTCAAATTTTACAATTACATATGGCATAGATGGTAAACACCAATAGTATAAATTGATATATAATGAAAAATAATGTATATAGTATATAACAATACCTGACTTTTAGTCAAACAGGAACAAAACAGAAGAATATTAAAATAGGCAGCTAGTATCTGCAACTAGTATCACATGATATATCATTTTTTTCTAGTATATAATTCATATTGGGCCGAAAATACGGCGATATACACCGAAATGCCCGAAATATACCGAAATATCCCGAAATATACCGAAGTATACCGAAATATGCCGAACTAAACCGAAATATATCCACGCAAACAAAAATATGCCGAAGAAGGCCGAAATATACTGAAATATAACCATGGAAACAAATTAATTATAATGAAATAGCCGAAAATATATCAAAATAAACTGAAACATACCGAAGTAAGCCGAAGGAAATCGAAATATACCGAAATAAACCAAAAAATTACGAAGTGCTATGTATTTTAAATGCATGCATTATTTTCAATAGAAATCGATTTTTTATTAAAAACAACATGCTACGTCACTGACACCAATCTCCAATACCGTTAAATTCATTTTTAAATAACTTCTATACTTCCTTTCTCTCTCTCTCTCCCTATTATAACTATTTATTTATAAGCTTAACTAAATCCATTCGATCCCTTATATTTAGAGAATTCGAATTTCAGGAAAAAAAAAGTTCAAATATTTCATTGAAATATCCGAATGGTGGTATATCAAGTTATAAAAAATCTAAAATTGTGTATTAAAACCACAAATATCTCTACCAAATCATTTAATCTGCGTGAATAAAAAAAAAAATTTTATAGGTACGTTTATAAACACGTAGAGTTTATTTAAACACCTTCCAATTATTTTTTTCTTGTTTTTCAAATTCATTCGAATTATATAGGTGAAATAAATGCATGATATCCTCAATATCGTATATACGATATTATTTACATATTTCCATTTTTATTCTAAAAAATATTTAAACACGTTTAAAAAATTTTAGTGTAAAATTTTTGTAAATCTAGCAAACAAACCTACATATAATAGCTCATATACACAGACACCTTATATTACAACAATTATAGTAGGATTTCAGAGAACCTTCATGAATACTATATGCAATTTACATGTAATACTTGCAATAGTTGGTATGTGTTACGAGTATGTGAACTAATACAAGTATAGTATGTATAATTTATGAATGTTTAGCTTTATGTGCATTGAAATTATATGTGAGTCATAAATAAAGGGAAATTATAAAGTGGTTTATATTTCTATATTTTATGAAATTGTGGATTCTAATACTATTTAGTTTATTTTTTGCTGTGCTTTGATTTAAAACTTAAAATTTTTATAATATAAATGAAATTATTTTAGTATTATCCATTGACTGATCATTATAAAGTCCTCTAATTAACACATAAATAGTGAGAAATTTTTTTTACAAATTTCACATGCACAAATTATATGCATAATGTATGCTTCATTAGCACGGTATATAAAAATCATAAACCTTATTCAATGAAGAAGAGTTTTAAATGCCTATTAAATCAAACAACTTCAAACTTCTTCAATTAGTTAAGTGTGTATGAAAAAACCTTTTTGAATGCATGAATTTCTGAAATTAGGAATTATATTTGTTATACAAGCAATATTACTTAGTTTTAGAAATTTTTCTTGAAATAAATTGAAATCAAACTAATAGTATTAGAAGTGGAACAGTTTCTTTAAACGATTATTAATAGCAATTTTCATTAAATCAGTAAGTATTGCATACTTTTAGGGATATGAAAAAATTAATTTGAAATAACGGTTAATTTCAATGACCATTTTGTTACAGTAACACAAAAGAAGGAAATTTTCACTATTTTCACAGGCATCACTATACTCACTATTGTTATTAGTGTCATTACTGAAGAATCACTATTTCTGTGACGCATAGCTCAATAAGTCCGTAGATGAGGATACAAATACCGAATCCGTATGGTTTTTAAAAAGTACCAACCTTCAAACGAAAGTTGTCAAAGTTTCATTACATTCAGACCATTATTTACCAAGTTAGTGTGAGAACGATTGAATCAACTTTTGTGAATTGAAACAAAATCGAAAAATCAAAAATTCGTATGTTCATTAAGCATTGCTTTTTGATAGTAAATAAAGTTGGGTCAAACCAATGGTTTGTATTGTAGCACTTTTCCCTTCAACAAGTGAAAATACTGCTTTTAAAAATCTATGTATATCCACCACACTATTAAAATTATTTTCATTCATAAACGAAACTATTTCTAGGATTGCCTATATTTAGGATGAACGATTTATGCAGTCTTTGAAATAGATAAAAATTAATATAAAGAGGGGTTAACATAATGCTCGATTTTAAGGGTTAATTGTGTGAGTTAAGAAAAGTAATTATATTTTTTAATGTCATGGAATTTACCGTTAGCTTTTTGCGTTTATAGAAATTTGAAAAAGCTTGAGGTTTCGGAAATATAAGGTGTCAAAAATTCAAATTTTACGAATTTCAAGAGGCGATAACTTGAGAGGGGGTAGAGATGGAAAAAAATTTTAAACTATTTGTTAATGTCTAAAAGCTCCTAAAATTTCAAGCTTCTGCAGGCTAGGGTATAGGAGAAAAACGACATCAAAAATTTGGAAAAAAAGGACTTTAGATAACGGTAAATTTGAGCAGCCATTTTGTTTTTCTAAAATTCAACTATAGTATACCGCGCTAGGGAAAGCCAGCCGCTGCCTTTCTGCGTTTGCAAAATTTCAAAAATGCTTATGGTTTCATTGCAACAAATAGTTAAAATGGGCCATTTTTAGGGCTTTGGGGGGGTATAACTTCTAGAGGGGGGGAGATAGGTAAAAATTTTGTTCTACGGAAATAAGTTTCTAGTGAAGATCTATGCACGTATTAAATTTCAGCTTTCTATCTTTAAGAATGTAGAAGTTTTGTAAACAGACACACGGACACACGGACGGACGGACGGACGGACGGACGGACGGACGGACGGACAGAGTGAAACTAATAAGCACTTTTTTTCAAAAAATTTTTGGAAAAGTGCTAAAAACACGGTGCAAACCAAACAATGGCTTGATAAGTGTTATTCTGGACTCCGCTGGAAAGTGGTTTACTGACTTTAAACATGGTCATACAAACACCGATAATGCTAAACGCTCCAGTCGCCCATGTTCGGCAGTTACTAAGGAAAAAATCCATAAAATCGTCTTATCCGACCGCAAATTGAAATTCAATTGATTGAGAATTTTCAACAAAATATTTTTAGAACCATTCGTATACACAGAACGTAAAAATCTTGTAAATAGACATCAAGACGGACAAATAACCGAATGAATCTCAAGTGAACTTTTTCTTTACTCCATTTTTTTTTGAGCTTTTGTTATATTGTTCCATAAAAATCTTAATTATTGTCTATTTAAAAAAACATAAGGAACAATACTGCAGTAGATTTCCAATAAAAATTTAATAATGAAAAATTTTAATAAAACAAAAAAACAATTTTTTTTGATTTTACAATTATTTTGGTTCAGCAAATACATCCAGTTATTTTTCAAATATGTACATACACACAAACATATATCACAAAATATCAATAGCGCACACACTTAAAACAAAGCAAGGTATTAAAAAGACTCACTCAAAATTGTCGATTAATAAAGAGATGCGTGGTAACAGCAATCAACGAAGTCATGTCTTTGGAACACCAACAAAAATAAAATGGAAACTTCCTAATCTATTGAATTTATAAATTAATTTTCAAAAAATTGCGTGTACAATATTTGCTTCCCCCGATACGCCACTGATACAAATTTTAATATTAAAATACAAGAAATAAATTTAAAGATTTTTATCTCTAACAAAAAAAAAATCTCAATAAATTTAGTTTGGTTTTTGCCAACTTGAAAAATATAAATACTTTTATACATTAATCTCGATTTATTGCTTTTTTGGTTGTCCAAATATTTAAAGATATTTTCAGGAGTAAAATGAGAAAAAAAAACACAATGACTACAAAATTTCCTATATATATATTGTATTTACGGTAAACGGTATACGTATACAAAGTATGTTTATGCAGATATTTTTTGCCTTTTATGTACAATTGAAATTTACTCTTTTACTGTTTGTTAAGAGTGTGTATACGCAATACAAATAAAAATATTTTAAAATGGTACAAATAAAACGAACACACCCACACATTTCTAAAAGAATTTGTAGTTTTTGTTTTTAAAAAACAAAAAATGTCTGAATTTTCTGTTATTTTCTTATAATACTCGTATAATTGTGTACCGTAAAATTAATTTTCTACTATCATAAAATTTATTATATAGGGTAAAAGACCAGGCCAAATTTGTAGAATAAAGAATGGAAATTTCAAAATATAGCAAACACTGTGTCGAAAATTTTTCATAAACTTATTGCATAACAATTGTAAAATTTTATTCGAACTAATCGAGCTCCAGACAGTGCCGTAGTTTGAACCTGGAGTGGCTTTCAATGACATCTTTGAATATATTTTTAATTGGTATAGATACAACATTGCATTTTCTTTCATGTATCCGTCTTGTAATTCGTTATTTAGAAGTCCATCTTTGGGAACGATATAAAGAAGTTCGCTTCAATTAATGAAATGAATAAAAAATTAAAATTGATTTCCCATGCCATATTCTGGGCCAGAATATTGCACATATTATATTCTGAGGCATCTGTTGATATATGTCTGTGCCACTTTGCTGTGTCCATGTTTAAGAACCGTATATTAGTACATATTTTACACAGCTATTGCATATTTTGTTAATTTCGGTGTTCTTCACCGAGAGGAATGGCTTCCCCTATATATACCTTAAAATTTTATAAATTTTGTACTCAAAAATTGCAATTTAAATATTGTTATTTTTAGCAATTTATATTGCATACTTTTCGGGGCTTTCTTTTGGTTTTTATTATTTTATGTAAATTTTTACCTAAAAAAATGCATTTGCCATGCCTTGAACTACAAAAAAAAAACAAAAAAAAATATTTACCTTGGCTTCATAAGATAAAAGAATTTTAATAAATAAAGGTTTACAAGTCTTAAATTTAAAATTTTATTTAAATTTTTTTTCATATATTTATTTGCAATTTGTTAAAGATTGTTTCTCTTTTCCCCTCTCTCTCTCTCTCTCTCTCTCTCTTATTTTTTGATGCAAATATATATTTTGTGAGAAAAAACTGAAACTATATTTGATCTTGTGCTTAACAAATAATGCTCAGAACCAAAAAAAAAATAATAACTAGAGAGACGAAAAATAATTGTTTTCTATGTTTTAATTTTTTTTTTCATTATACTTTAGAGAGAATTGTACGGATATTATTGCATAACAAAATTTATTTGACCCCAAAACCCAAATGGATAATAGAAATTATTTTTTTTTTACTGTTTTATTGCTATATTCCTGTAAAAAACATATTTTATTAAAAGATTATTTTGTAAAGTGAACTTCTACCATTATTATTTCGTATATATTTTATGTAATATTTTTTGATATAAGGATTAACAGCTCTCGTCAGTTAGTAATTAAGTAATTTTAATAGTTCTGTATAGTTGTAAATATCTAGAATAGTTTGGTTATAGTTTAAAACCAAAATTCGTAAAATATCGTTTTATTTATTTCACAGTAATTTATTTTATGATGCACAATAAGAAGGAGCATTTTAAAATAAAACTGTTTGAATTATTTTGTAAAAATTATTGGACTTTATTACAAGAAAGATCAATAGTTTCAGTTATTTGGTTCAGTCCTCTTGCATTATTTGCATTAGCATTTGGAAGCAGAGGAATCTGTTAGTACATATGTAGGTAAATGAGGCATAAAATGACGAATGACCCTTTAATTTTAACAGTAGAACTTGTATAAGTTTAACTAGCGTACTCACTTTTCGTACTTTCTTTTCATACTTATTTTTCATACTCACTTTTCCATACTCAGTATTTGTACTCACTTTTCTTACTCGTTTTTTGTACTCACTTGCCATTCTCACTATTCGTACTTATTTTTAGTACTCACTTTTCGTACACGCTTTTCGTACTCGCTTATTACGCGCTCACTTTTCATACTCAATTTTTAAACTCACTTGTCATACTTATTTTTTTGGTTCATCTTTCGTACTAACCTTTCGTAAAAACCCTTCGTACTCGTTTTTTGTAGTCACTATTCGTACTCACCCATCGTATTTGTAGATTTGTAGATTTGTACAACGGGGGCAACAGTACACCGCGACCACATATAAGAATCTATTGTGCGCCCCATCCGAGTGCGGGCCATGCCCTACAACCCACACTCGAGACCCACCCTCCTGATGAACACAAGCAACTTGTGAAAGCCCCCAGCACCTCCCTCTTGCTATGAGCAAAAGCATCACACTCCCCCAGGAGATGCACCGAGGTCTCTCCATACTCCCCACAGAATCTGCAAGTATCCTCATTTTCCAGACCCAGCTGACTGAGGTGTCCCCTAAGCCTGCAGTGACCCGTCAAAAAGCCGGTGAGGACTTTCGCCTGGTTCTTGCCCATCCCTATAATTTTCTTAAAAGTAATACTCATCGTATTTACTTTTGCAATTACCTGTCATACTCACTTTCCATGCTCACTTTTCATACTCACTTTTCGTATTCAATCTCGTACCCACTTTTTCATATTTGCTTTTCGTAATCACTTGTCTTATTCACTTTTCGTACTTACTCTTCGTACTCGCTCGTTACGCGCTCACTTTTCGTATTAATTTCTCATATTCACTTTTTATACTTGCTTTTCGTACTCACTTGTCATGATCACTTTTCATACTCACTTGTCGTACTCATTTTTCGTACTTATTTTTCATACTCACTTTTCGTACTCGCTTTTCATAATTGCTTATTTCGCGCTCACTTTTCGTACCCACTTTTGTTACTCGCCTTTCTTACTCACTTTTCGTACTCGCTTTTTATATTCATTTTCATACTCACTTTCCGAACTATCTTTTCATACTCACTTTCCTTACTCACTTTTCACACTCAATTTTCATACTCGCTTTTCGTACTCACATTTTATACTAAAACACTTGTTTATTTTGCAATGTATTGTAATTGAATATTTTCATATTTTAAAATATTTTTTCTTTAAAATTAAATAATTTATTTTAAAAAAAAAAAATGTAAATAAACACTAATACTTTGTATAATAACTTACTGAAATTTTTCATAAATTTGAATTTATAACCAGAACTGAAGAGGTGAAGGGTTAAAATAAAAGAGAATTTTGAAAATTAAATATCCGATTTATAAAATTCATAATGTAATTTCCTAAAAATTAAACAATAAATCAATATATTTATACACAACATGTACATTATTACTAATATATGCATGTATGTGTATGTATATTAAGCATATATATTTCAAACATTTATGGAAGAAGATATTTATTTCCTCAATTATTATAAAACAATTTTTATTGCAAAAATTTTATTAAATTTAATAATAATAAGAAAATAATATTCGGTTTACATTCTCTTTTTTTTAGGAAATATTTAAAAAGTATGTTGGACATCAAGTCATTTTTGGCTTTCCAACTTTACGTTTACCTCGTGGATTCAACTCTAATGTTTGACGCGATATCACTGCCCGTGGCTTTCTTATGTCCCAACCGGCCCCATTTCCTTCTAGCGGTCTCTTCAACTGCGAGCTTTCACAGCTCAGTATTCGAAATTCTTTTTGGCCAGAAGATTCCTCATATCTTTTCGAGGAACTTATTTATGAATATTCCCCGTCAAATTTCCTGCATTTGATTCCACAACTGAATTTACTATACTGCTTTGAATACTACATTGAAAATTATTTTCAAATACCCTCTTGATTGCAAAAAAGTTATACGACCAATTCAAAAATATCTATTTCAATTTTAATTCAAAAATTTACCACACAATCTATAGCTTAAAATTTAAAATCCCATTATTGGGCTATTGACCTTATTTCACCTCTTTGTGCATCAAACTTTCCATTACAACTATTTTATATTTAATTTTTAAAATATACTCGTATCTACAATCTCTTACTTAAAACATCTTTTTATAATAAGAAAAATTCGAATACTTGGAAAATATTTTTAGCATAGGATAAAAGAGCATTATATAAGTTTCAATGGTTGTATTGAATTTAATAACCCATTGCGGATGTGAAATTTCTATTATACTCAAAAATTTTAGTAAATTTTAATCCTTCTGTTTTCAATTTCTAGCATTATAACCCTATTAATTAATTCCAATCCATTTATATATCTGATTTATGTATGCAAAATATTTTTATATGTATATAACAAATTTTGCAATATTCTCTTATTATAGAAATCCTCTTTTGACCTAATATTAATAAAATTAAATAAAAGGTTTCAGTATAGAAAAGCAATATTCAACAAATATATATACAATATTTTACCCTAAGACAGGAACACAGTGTACTGCAAATAAATTATTTTGCAAAGACTTCTCATGTGGGTATAGAAAGAAATGAGGAGGCCGATGCATTGGGGAGGAAACGGACTTCTTGGCTCGGAACTCTTTTGCGGACTCGTACCATATACGGTTCGTGGAGGATCAAAATGGAGAGGCGGCGTTCGGAGCTTCCGAGAAACTACAACAATGGGCGCATAAGAAGATCATAAGGTCGAGTAGGAACCTAGTCGCTGTGTACTGTTATCCCGTCTATACAATTTAAAATCTATAAAGGTTTTTCAAGTTTCGTTATGATCTACAGACAAAACAATGCTCATTTTCAGGTGTTAAAACTACTTCAATTCGATTCATTATCCCGAACTGCAACTCGAAAACAACACTTTAACTAAGCAACTTTCTATAGTAATTCTCTATTTCAAAATGCAAAGAATATTCCATTTAAGAATACTATTGCCACAGAGCGTCTTCTTCAATACATTCTCAAATAAGGTACCATACAGATTTTAAAAGCTTTGTTACCCATTCCTCATATAGCATGTAGTATATAGAACACGTTAAATAATCCTACACAGTTTCACATAATAGTTCGACGAAAATAACATTTTGCATGTATTCTAAAAATATTGAACTCAAAAATTGTCTATAATATTCTTCACATACTTTGTACAAAATTATACCATATATGCATATTACTCGTATATGGTATAATTTTGTACTAAGGTATAGAGAAGCTCCTTCCAAATATAACCACAGTAAAACAAAAAACAGATATTTAAAAAAAAATTAATATTTATAATATTTAAAAATAATAAATTTTCGAAAAAAAATATATTTTTTTAATTTGAAGTGCAAAATAAATATTTATTTCTTAAAAATGTTAAAATAAATATAAATTTCCTGTCAGAAAATCAATAATTTTTATAGAAGAAAATGGTAATATAATATTTTGCTTATACACAAAAACATACGTATAACAGACTTGTATGTGTATTTACAATAATATTAATTATCAGACACAATTATTATTCTACGTAAAATATTTATTATGTTTGCATACTTCTTGGATAACTATATTGCATACATATATAAGTACATTCATTTCAATAATAATAATGTTAACCCTTAATCACTGTATGGTATATTGCACAAATAAAAAAAAATATTTATTTAATAAATGCAGTCTGCATAATACGAAGGAGTAAATGAACTATTTTTAGTTAGTTAGTGAGTTAGTTATTTAGAGAAGGAAGGTGGCACCCTAAACAAAACCACCCAGCGCTAGACTAATAGAAGCCCCATCGACATTCATCCACATTACACTCCACGCCACTAAATCCATTCAGGTCCCTTGACAAAGTTCAGCAGATTACCTACAGACAGATCACCCCCGAAAGCACCTCCAATCCTATAAAAACTTAGATCCTCTCAAAAAATAGTTCTCTCCTTCGCATTACGTGTTACATGCTCCACCACTCAGTTGTTTTGTTGTTGCGCAAGTTCGCCCACCATCCCAGAGCAAGTACCTCCTTATCCTAATCTCTTCATCTATAACGAGGGCATTTTATTATTTATTAATTATTTTTACGTCAAAGGTGAAGCAATACTAAGAGCCCAATTTATATTTTTCGAGGTATGTTAACCCTAGTCTGTTCAAATTTGAATCAAATGTGCAGCACTTTCACTAAACTAGGCTTGCTGTCGTTTTGTTCTGATCACATCAGATTTTTTTATTTTAGTAATTCTATGATGCCTTCCAGACTCATCATATTTTATGATTCTTTTATGATTCTCTTATGATTCTGGATATGTAGTGAATAAGGGTTAATATATTTATGATGGAATATTTATTTATTCTGATATTTTTTATTAATTTAAAAAATATTTAATTTGTTTTTGTTTTAAAATTATTACGTTAGTCATTTAAAGGTTCAATAAATAGGTTCAATATATAAGTAATAAAATAATTAAATTTTTCTTAGGAAGGAAGAGATTCTAAGATATTAAATTCTTATTATATTTTAATTAAATTGTAAATATAGAATCTGTGTTTGGAAATAGTTAGAAGAGAATTTTGAGTTTTGCAATAAAAAGACTACATAATCGTATTTTACACTTAACAAAATCTAAAATAATAATTATTTAAACATGTACAAAACAACGTAAAAGGTGAGCAAAAGAATACTTTAACCAAAAGGTTATTTGCTACCCGCCTATATTAATATTCAATATGCCGCAATTCAGCCTGTGTGACTCGTCAATTGGCTCGACAATTGAAAACAAAAAGATATTCAAATATTTTTAAAAATTTATTCCTAAATTTTTTTAAATAGAAATCAGATTTTCATATCGTCTACAAAATCTATTGAAGTTATAAACAGACCTATAAATAATATCCTTGACATTGTATGAATGAGTTTTCATAATATGAAATCCGTTTTTTCCTATCTTACAATTTTATATTGGAAAAACAAAAATAATAAAAAGAGAAAAATTCTAATTTAAAAATAAAATATTTCACTTGTACCCACGTAAAATTTTACCAGAATTACCATTTATTACTGATTGTGACATTTTACATTATTGTGGCTTATATACAAATTGTAATCAATACCTTAGTCTATGTCATACTGTCCACATCCACAAAAATATATCTTTAAGCTACTAAAGAGGTAGGAAGAGAGCAAAACAAATCTTTTTATTGTTATATTTAGTTATACACCCACAAACATTCGTTTGAATCATTTTAAATCAAAAACAAATAAATCATTTTTTTGTTAGAAATATGGAATCGTAGTTGCACTTTTGAATTATGTATTATTAAATAATAGAAAAGAGGGGTACTCTGCAAGGCCACCAACGCGAAGCCCATTCAATAGGTGAACAAACCACGGGAAATACTCCCCTGATAGATCCCTCAGGCTATCGTAAAATGTGGCTCCCTGAATGCGCTTCCTATCACACATCAGTGGTGGACAGCGTCCACGTCCTCCACCTCCATAATATCCTTACATCGCCATTTATTGTGGTAATTCTTAACTGCTTGACTATTTGTGCAAGACGTATACGAACAACGTTTTCGTTCTATTCTCAACCTTACAAGACCCCCCTTTTAGTTTCTTTATCTATGATGTCAATGAATTACTTCAGCGGCAGACCCACAAACGCCCTAGCCCTTGCAAAACAATTCACCATTTCATTACCCTGTACCCCGCTGTGACAGCAAACAAGTAAACGGTCAGCCTGCATATATCGGGAAGTAACATCAGTGCGTCCCTGCATCTCTCCACAGAAAGAGTTCAAATCCCTGCCCTACTATCCACAAAGATAGCCGCATCACACCCCCTCACTGGCCTAGTTACTATTTCCGCCTGGAAAGCTCCACAGCCATCAGGCAGCCTAATCGACTCCTCTAACGCCATTTCGTTGGAAAAGACTTCGGCCCTAGTGTCATCTGTAGTCCTGGTACTATCCGTATAGATGGACAATACAACATGGGTGGAAAAATATTTACCAATTTGTCCGATCTACCACCCATTTTCTCTCAAATCATTTAGCTTCAATAACTTCATTTTCGTAAAGATGAGATGTCGATTTTCTTTTAAAGATCTATGATTTCCGTAAAGTTTCTTCTCCACCCAGTATTCACGTTCTTTATATACACCTTTGTAGAATTCATTTTATTAAACGATCCTTAATTGCCTTAAAAAGACATAAAATAAATTTTTTTTTTTTTAAATTAATAGATCATTAGATATTTATCAGAGAAATCTTCAATATAATATAATCCACGCGTATATTCAGAAATTTTTATATAAATTTTTGCATATCCTTGAAATTATTCCCATCTGGATCTGCAATAAAAAAGAAAATCTTATATAACAATATGTTTTATTTTAAAACAACAATAAAATTATTTTTTGAGAGTTTTCGCAGTAAAAGTCTAAAAATTCTATACTTTTGAAAATTTATTATTTGAAATATAGAAAAAATGTTGAAATAAATTTACGAAAAACTAATAAATATGAGAAAAATCTACATAATTTATAAACCAAAAAAAAAAAATCCCTAAAACGTTTTCATTTTAAATGTTTGTTTGTTAAACGTTGCATTTTATGTTATACTGCTGTATACCACTTTTCTATATATATAAAAAATATTGTGTAACAAATTAAGCAAGAACTTTTATAAATCGAAGTCAAAATTTTTAAAACATAGCAATAATAAATCTTAAAACAAAAGAGAAAAAAAAGTAAAAACAATTTTTCTACTTCTTTTTTTTTAAGATTTTTATTTTATTAAAATAGAAAAACAAAAACAAAACACAGTATAATAAATTGCACACTTCCTATACATTGAAAAATATTCCAAAATATACACACGCAAGCAAACGTACGAAAGGTATTAAATATACACGCAAGCATATATGTGCGTACTATATACGTGCTCTAGGTGTTGTATACGTACATCGGAATTATGTATCATTGGATGAGTGTTTATTTATTCTCTCGAAAAATATTAAATTTTTTACTTTTTCTTAATTTGGCAATCATATTAGCATTTCATCTGGCATCATAATACAATTTTTACACCCACATTCATACACACAATTCTTTCAAAATAATCCTTAACATTTCGATTCGTATGTGAATATTTCCTTGGAAATTTGATTTTCTATACTCTCCACTAAAAAAGTAATTTGAAAAATTTTTGTAAAACTATATTCGAGCAAGAATATTCAGGGAAAACCTTAATAAATTGTATGAAGTTCAATTACAAACAAAAATTATGACTTCGTAGAATATGACGATGGTATAAAAATAGCCAACAAAATTATAAGACTCTAACGCAACCGAAAATGTTTGCCTGCATTAAAACATTTGCGAATAGTCCGGATTGTATCAAACAATTTTTCCCGGATAATTATAAATAATTTTCATAGGAAATAACTCTGGCACACCGACATGAAAAAATTCTCCATGGTAGTTAATCCTATCAATAAAATCCAACTTGAAATATAATGATCCTGATGCTAACGAGAGTACAAGCTTCAATAAAACACAAACTTAAAAATTCTAAAAACATTTTCATCAATGAAGTCACACTTGATTCCTTTAAACACTAATTATAGAGTCTCCAGAATGATTTTTATTTTTCCGCCCATATTAAGTAACATATTCATCTTTTTCTTTCTCATTAAATGCATAACAGTATGTAGAGTATTATCTTGCACTTCAACTTCAGCCAGATATTCTTTTTTCAATTTATTTTTTGAATAAATATCCACTGACTTCTCTATTTTTTTCTTTATACGGGAGTTACCAAAAATATTATTTAGAACAGAATAACTGAACTAACAACAGAAACTGAACGAACAACAGATTGTTTTTCTAATGCTCATATTTTCTAGTTTGTTTCTCATTTATGCATTAGTCGTTTTTCTTTCGGAATGGTGAGAAGGGGTAAGGTGGATTTTGTATTGTGACTCCAGATTTGTTTCTCAACTTATGTCATTTCAAAACATCTCACGATCAGATAAGTTTCTTCTTTATTTATTTATAAAAGTTTTATATTATATTTTTTCTTGATTTCTTTTATTTTCCATTCAACTTCATTGTATTCTACTTTCCAACAATTCAACAAAATATAAATAAAAGAAAAACTTTATTGCCAAAGAAAAATATAGGAAAAAAAAACATTTTTCTTTAAATTTCTAAAAAAAGAAAATTTCCAGTGATTACCATAAACTATTCGTTCTATTTTAGTAGACTCTTAACTGGCACTAGCAATCGTCTATATAAATGCATAATTTAGAAAATAGGTTGTTGAACAAAAAAAAATTATATTTTAAATGATTATGAAAAAGCCGATTTTCGTTTCTTGATAGGCTTGTCGATTACTCCATATCAGAGTTCTCAATCGTTATGCATTCGGATTGAATATTCGTATAAGGATTTTCTTATCGAACAAATTCGAAACAATTAACTTTGATAAAGAACATTTATGAACAAAATTATTATACAGAGAAGTTGGTTAATGTTAGTTGGTCCTTCGGCATGAGCTTTTCATAAAACTAGTTTATTTATCCAAGTAACTACTCGGAAAGTGCTCTCATGTCGCAGGGATATTTCAAATATAATTCACTATGTTGATAAAAATAATAAATTTTGCATTAATGAATGAATTTTCTCAAATCAAACTACATCAAAATACATCTTCGAACTAGTTTGATACCATAATTTTTGTTTCATACAAAGCAATTTTTTGTTCAATTTATAATGAGCTTTCGATCTTTACACTCATCATTCGCTTCTCGAGTTGAATTTGTTTTCTTATATTATTTCAGTATCTCAGAAATTTTTAAAACTTACACTACTTCGAGTTAATTGAGATTCCTTTTAAATGGAGCACTGTATGAAATCCAATCATACAGACAGTTGTTTTTCTGGTGGTATTCCCACTACAGAGTAATAGAATAGACCCAGACAAACAATAAATGGTAAAAAATGTCTTGCGCATCCTGCCCGCTTTTTTCTCTCATATCTAGTATCGTATAACAAAAGCTCTAGATATTTCAAACAAAATCCCGATTTTCGAAATGTGATAAACGCCATCAGTTTATAACAATTCCGTATGAGGTCGCTAGCAATAATTTTTATGTCATATTCTACTTTATTTTCAGTTTTCAATAAATTTGTACATAAAATTTTCGTTTTTTTTTGTATTGCGCTTTCATTCGCATTTCCGTTGAAAAAAAAAGGTAAACAACGAAAAATAGTTTGACAACAACAACTCTTACGGGATAGAATAAAAAAATATAAATAAAAGGTTATTATTGTGTTTTTTTTTTTTTTTTTGGTAATATTTTATGTCATTTGGCATTTGCGTAAAAATCTGTAAAATCGAATTGTTTTCCTTCGAAAACAGAAACAACACACAAATCCCTTTTCTTTTTTTCCTTCTTCCTTTACAATTTCATTCATAAATTTTCGTATTTCTGTTTTCGTGCTTGCTGTCTTTTGTTTATTTTTTTAAATGTGTTTTTTGATGGGTTTCGGAAATTGGAAAATCCTTTTCTTTTTATTCTGAATATTATTTGATTTTCTGCCATATTTCCTTTTTCTTGTTGCTTTTTCACTTTATTTTTTTTGTTGTGTTAACTCTTCCCTTGTATATATTGATGATATATGGGAAAAGTTGTGGCAAAAATCCTTTTACATCCTGAAATATTTTATTTGATCCAGAAAATATAAAACAAAAAAAAAGCTTTAGAAAACGAGATCACAATTCATGTGGACATTTGCAGGAGAGAGAGTTTGTCTTCCAATCAACGTGTATAAGTCCCAGCTTTATAAATCTATCTGTAATTTTCAAAAATAAAATTAAATTTTTGACATTTTTAAACACAAATACAAACGTATATAACAATATAATATATACATACACAGTTATGTTATAGAAATTACAAATAATTTTAAATTTTAAATATTTGCAGAATTGTTTATAGTGATTTCGTAGTACCATGTTTCACAAGTACGTTCTTCAATATGTACTCATACATAAATGTAGAGAATTGTGGATTGATATTGGAAAGGATAGTGGTTTTTAAGTTCGGGAAAATATTTTTTTGCTTTTACTTTTAAAACAACAAAATTCAAATCAAATAATTTTTAAATTTGTATTTGATTACATTTTACATGGAAAATATCATAGTTGTTCTTATACAAATTGAATTTGATTTTTACGTGTACCAATACACAAAAAACGCAGAGCATTTAATAAATTCTGGACTTAAGTTAATAGCTCATGGTTAAAAAAGAAAATGTACCTTGCTCTTTAAATTTTTCAATAGTGGTCAAAGTAGGAATGGGATTGTATACCTTAAGACACTATTTTCAACATTTTATGATTTTCTGTAGAGCAACTTAATAATGAAGTAAATTCCTAGACAAACACGAATATTCTATCAGCGCTAATACCTTAGTACCTCAGTATTTCCCTCAGTACTTCCCTTCTCATATAAGGGAGGATTTCGCTATTACAGCGCCGGATTGGTGGTCTTCCTTACAGGGTGCTTGAGTTTTAGGACATGCCCGGCACTCAGAGGGCTGGCACGACACATCTTTATACGCAGTCACGTTGCACTGTTATCCCCGTTGGGCAAAGCTAAAACGACCTAATTTTATTTTGTTTTTTATATCCGTAATATTCATGTTTCATAATTTATTGACCAAACTACGTGCGAAAATAATTTACCAAAAACAAAAAGAATTGATAACATGGTAAACATTTGCTTATTTCTTATAGCATTTTCAATTATGGTCAAAATTTTCTCATTTAAATTGTCGATTTTATTTTTTCAATTTTTCAATAATATTATTTTCATGTTCTTATAATAATTTAATTTAACAAACATTAGTCAAAAAATATGTTTGAATAAAATTTACATTGTAATTTTGAAATTGCAGGAAAATTAAAAAAAACTTATTGAAAACGTTCCAATAAATCGTTTTGTCAACTTCATTTAAAACATTGCATTCCGTTGTCAAATAATCCTGAAATTGGGAATATTGCAAGAAATTGTATGAGAGCTCACGATACGATTTTAAAATTCCCGTTTCCCTTCCCCCCTCCCTTGTCCCACCGCCTGGGGAGCCGGGATCCTAAGACCCTTGTAACCTCGTCACATAGGATCTTTTGTGATTTTCGGCATCCATCCGAAAGAATTTAAGTATTCCGTCCACACAGAGGTATGAGACATCAAACAGGGCCACAAAACCTCCTACGAAGTACTTCAGTCTCAAGTGAACCACTGCCTCACATTCAAACAGCAGCATATTCTGACACTTCGTCATCCTCTTAGCAAAGACAGCACTGCCCATTCTCTATAGGTGAAGAATGTAGTTCTTATTAATTTCTGCATACTAACTAAAAGAAAACAACAAACGGTGTCTTTTCAATTAAAGCTTAATGACTTTCATTAACACAACACATTTGACAATAACCATTAATCATTCAACTAATTAGAAAAAAATTCCAAATTAAATTTTAAAGCTGAAAACTGAAAAAAAAAACTATTCCATTAATGCAAATTCACTAAAAAAATTAAAGAAAGAATATTCAAATTTTTGAATACTAATTTTGAATCTCTTCACGATGTGGATTATAACGACTGATTTTCCTCTATAAAATACACAAATATACACTTAACATACACTTACAAAAACTATATAGTCTAATGCAGAAAAATAAACAAAAAAAAAAAATCGCTTAAAAACCTTAAAGTGTATTCTTTTAAAATTTAGAACCAACCATCATCACCCATTACTCTTACTTCTTAATACAAATAATATTCTTAAATTAGCAAAAAGTAAAACCAATTCACAAAAAAAAAGGAAGCGTACATGGTACGATTTTGCAAAATGTCTTGTGAACTGACAAAACATATAATTAAAATGAGAGCATAAAATGAAATAGAAATTTATTACTTTCCATAGTAGACTATTACCTTTCCCTTTAGGTTTAAATCCTTTTTTTTTTTTGAGTAACTTACATTTTCTTCAAATATCAAAAAGAAGAATGTTGTAGCGGAATTTTCTCGATATTTTCAAAATTTAGGGGGTATTCGCCAATTATTAGGTTAATCTTCCGCTTTTACGTTCGGTGATGCTCAAATAAGTTGTTAACGTTGGTAAGTATAACACAATTCATATTTTGATTTTTCTAGCTGAAACTAATCCATGCAAATGTAAACTTTATACATCAAATTTTAAAGCGCAACTCTTTTTAAAAGATTCTGACAAATTGTTAAACTAGATCCAAGAAAAAGGTGATTTTCACGGCCCATTCAACAACATAATCAATCGAATTCGATATCATTCCAAAAATCTTAATTTGCATGTTCCGGACTAAATTTACACATCCAGTCTCTGAAATGTAAAAAAAATTCTTGTATTAACTAAAACTAACTTTAACTCACCTACGTCAGCAAATGTTGATAATTTCATGACTCCCAACATGAAATTATTTAACAGATCGGGAACCAAAAACCAAAGGATTTTACTCCTTTTCTATATTTTACATTATTATTCTCCAACCATTCAGAACCATTTTTAGAGGATAACCCGAAAATCCACCTCAAAAGGAGCAAAAAAGAAAAGGAAAACTAATATAAATTCTGTGAGCAGTTCATTTTTTGTGTTCCAGAAAAAAAGCAAAAAGTTAGTTCAAGATAAAAAAAAAACAAACAAAATGAAAAACTTGATGACTTGTCAAATTATTTCGTGTTACATTCCACCTTACAGATTATCATTCTTTCAAGTTTCATCTTAAACTTTGAATATTACCCAAGAAATCCTGATGATAAATTTTTTTTTTTTTGCATATATATGAACATCAACATACACTTATAAAATTATGTACATATATTTATGTATAAGAGTTATATATTGTTAGAGGTGAAATTGTTATATGTCCAAATTCAAGTATATGTGAAAATTCGTTGCTTAATTATGAAAATATTTGGAGACAAAGGTTTGAAACAAAATGGAAATGCCCGTGCGTATTAAAATATTTTGATGAAAGTCACGAAATTAAATTTTAATTTAAAATAAATTTAAATTACTCAGCGTCCTCCATGATCACATTTACATATTTTAAAAGCCAACAGTAGCCAAACGTTTTCTGCTTCTGTTTCCATGAAAACAATTTTGAAATTCAAGGTATTTAATTAAAATTTATTATATTGCGTCTGGTTCATGATCGAGACTATTAAGCTATCCAAGCTTTACAAACCGACTGACTCATCTCCCTCTCTATATGAGAAAAACAATATACGAAGCCATTTTGTTTTATGTATAGCAGTTATTCGACAATAACTCAAATAAATTATATCAGTAATCTATTATTATTATTATGTTAAGTTAAAAGTATTTTACTGTTTTTAAAAGTAGAAGGATTTTGGAAATTTTTTAAAATCCAAATAAAACTAAATTACCATTTCATATTATATTATGCTCGTAATGTACATAAAAATAAGTACCTACATATATGTGTACATAAAGTATGTAGAGTACATAAAAAAAACTGTTATTTTTTTTTTAGTTTACATCTGACAGGATGCGTTAGTAAGAATGTAAAACAATTCGAATGATTGTCATTTTCGAGAATTTCCTAATCTCCTATTCAAAATTATTTTCCTAAAACTCTCATTACGATTTTTTGTTACTATTTTGAGCCGTTCCACATTAAACAGGCAATAGTTGCAAAATTCGACATATCTGAATTCTGGAGATCTGCTCATTCTGAGACCTGTGATTTGCTTTAAGACAAGCATATCAAATCACCCTGTCCAATATTTCAAAAAGTACCCATGGTACATAGTATATATGCAAAATGAAAAAAAAAAAATTCTTGTACAAGATGACGAGTATATTGCCATGATAATGAAACTAAAGGATTCACGTAAAATATAATCCTTTTTCTCCCGAAGCTTTTTCCTTATCACAAATTTACTTATTTTTTTTTTTTGCTTTTACTTTTTATGAATTTACTGAATTTTATATTTTCTTTACTTAACTTTTTTTTCCTCTTACTATGTACAAATCTTTTTAATGTTAAACAGTTTATCTTTGAGTTAGAAGACGAAGAAATACACATTCAGATTATTTCACACAATATTATACAAATTTACTTAAATACAAGGTGATTTATTGTGATTCAGTTTTAATCGTAGTAAGAGGGAGGAGCCCCGTTTGGACACCCGTGCGAGGTCCATACGCAAAGCCAGCAAGATAGCCCATCAGTAACCCTTAAATTAAACGTTCGAAAACCCTCATACCAATCAACCATTCTAGAAAAAAATAAGAATCCTAAAAACACCTATCGAAACAGGTTAACCTCCTTAACGAAACCATTTCGATTAGTACCTCCATAATTTCGGCGACCTTTCGTTAAGGAAGCATGCCCATATCGCAGTGTGTATGCACAAAGAACACGTTGCACGTTCTTGTACTCCATTATCTTTTTCCTACATTCCGCTATGACCGAAATCTGATAAAACAGTGACCCTACAAACATTGAGAACTATCGTTAGCACGTCCCTCAAATGTCCCGTCAAAACTAACTTAACTGAATAACACTTTAAAGATTCGATGACTGCTATCAATAAAGATCAGGTGCCAGTATCCCCGCATGCAAAATTCCAGAGCCATGAGGTAATCTAACAGGCTACAGAAACCCTAGGTCCTCCGAGAAGATTTCCGCCCCTTGATAAATCCGTGTCTGTAGACATTCCCGAATGCATTCAAAGTCCTCCAGAATATCATTCCTTCCTTCGTAAACCACAACTCTGTAATACATATCACGAACGTTAGATTGTAGATTGCATATCGATAATTAAGACATTGACGCAGCCCGACCTAAAACATTTATTGTGTGCCCTCTTAAACTCCTAGTGTCTTTCCTAGTAAAATTTAACCACACTCTTGAAAAAACTAATTAATAAGTTCAATAAAAATTTTGGATCAACCTGTGCAATAATGTACTTTAGTAATAAAATATGTAAATTCGAATCGATGAATCAATTTGTATAGGAAACTGCATAATAAAGTTTGAATTTTTAAGAGTTTTTCTTTAGACTATAAAATCTTAAAATTTGTTTCCTTAAGAATTAGTTTAAATTGAAAAAAAAAAATTAATCAAAATGCGTTTCAATATTTTCTTAATTTTTTTTATAGATAAAAATAGAATAAAAGATAAAAATGATGTTATCCTGATTTGAGAATAAAAAAATTCAAAAAACAAAAAAGCGAATTTCGAATTTTAATGATTTTGGTATATTTACCAAGGTACTATGTAATTTCTTAATTGCTATTAAGAGGAATAAGGAAAAAAGTGGAGCTTTTGATGAGATCATCAAAAAAGAATAAAATTGAACAAGTTTTTTTTATTTGCAAAGCACTAATGGCCCGCATTCGATTTCATATAATCAATCAATAGATTTTCAATAATTTTTCATCATATTATTACGATTGGACAGTCTTTGTATACCAGCGTTTCTCCTAGGTAATCAACAAATTATCAATTACAATTACAATTAAATTTCAAATATAATTATTAAGTACCCATACAGTAGTATCTAATTAGGTAGGTTAGTTATCTAATTAGTTGGTTATTTGCCCAAGAAATTTTTGCCTGGAGTTTTCCAGCGTCGGTCTGGAATGTAGGAATTAGATGGTCGTTTCCTTCTTTCCTTCGTCACAGCAGCTTTTAGAGAAATCGTATACGGGACGGTCTATACCGCTTTCGTGTTTGCCAATCAGACAATGACCCGTCAGAACCCCTATTGCAGCATCTGCCATCGAAGAGAAATAACATCCCTTGTGCGACGATATGCCAATATAAACTTAAATATTAAATTATTGTATTGGAGCTGGTGTCGCTTTAAATATGTCAGAAGTTTTGTCAAATGACAAATTGTATGTGGTCTGATTTGTGTGACGTCCTCATATGAAAATTATTCCATACCATGTTCAAAAACTATAAAAACTTAAATTTTAATACAAACTAACACTTAATTCATTATTTATCACAACATTTCCATAAAATAATAAATTTAATTGAATTACTTTAAAATCACTCTAAAATTTACCATTATTTTTTATTATTTTTAAAAACAAAACTTTAAATTGTTTCATAATTCTAAACAAAAAATTTTCACTTCATTTAAATTTCAATTAAAATTCGAAATAGTTCAATAGGTAAGTAGCTATGTGCTTATAAAATAATTATTAGTATTGTCACTATAAAGTATACACTTATATATTGAGGATCAATAATTTGAGTACTATCCTTATTTTACTAAATATAAAATAGAGTTATTAAAAATCTTTAATCTAGTTTGAAAAATTTTTTGAATAAAATTATTGTCCTTTTTTTCATAAAAAACAAAAATAAATATTGTGAGGTATTAAAAAAGAGGATATTCATAAATTATTACAAAAACTTTCAAATAGTTGGAAGTTCAAAATTAAAAATTTGTATTGCAGATTTTTAGGATAAAATTCAAAACCTTGCAGATATTTAGGATTAATTTAAATGTATTGCAGATTTTTAGGATTTGGTTGAAAATATTGTAGATTTTTGCATAATTTCAGGAAAAATATCTTTAAAAAAATAAAATTCCATGGTATACGAGCTGGACTATATAGAAAAAACTAAGCATAGAAATACATTCATAGTGTGTATTAAGAAGTTATAATGATGTCGCCATTGCAGTTCAATTGAAGAGTTTTAAATCAACGCTTCACGGTAATTTTCAATAACCAATGAAGCTTATACAGTAAGATTCGAAATAACAGTAAGGGAACCGATTCACCGATTGAGGGCAGGACAATATTTCCTAATAGTGTCATCGCAGCCATTCGCAACTTATTGGAGCTGAGTATTAAGTTACCACACAATAATAGTAGACCACAAAATAATAATTGGAGAAAACCCTACCAAATTAAAATTTAACATCACAAAATATTTGGAATATTTTTGCACAAAAATTTCACCATAGCTCATCTGCTATTTATAATAAATTAAAACTCATACAAAACCTATGATTGTGCTTTAACTGCTTACGTATATACTTGTACCGAAAGCTCTTATACACAAATTCATCATTTATGCAATTTACACATTCTTAAATAAAAAATTTATAATTTATTCAAATTTATAATGTTACAAATAGCTACATATATAGAAAAAAATTTTTTTCTATTCACATTTAACATCTATACAAACATAAAATTTTAAAATTCAAATCTAAATATTCATTAAATGAATACAAATGACATACATATAAAAATTTATTATTTTACACACAATGTCATATACACCTTATAGCTTACATACAGACATAAATAATAATCCCACATGTCATACAAATTTATGTATAAAAATTTTCCAATAAATAGAGATAATGAAAAAAAAAAATATTTCAAGATTCTTGAACTTACACAAGTAATAATAATATGTTATTGACATTTGTTATACACATACATAAGCACACATGACACATATTATCAAAAATATTCTATAAATTCCAAGTATTCTATTATTAAATACATTTACGCATATTATGCACACATAATGCTTTCTATACAATGATTAATTTTACATTGAATATTGCATAATAATGTAAACAAGCACATACATATATATAAAAATTTAATATTGTCAATAAATGTCAATATTATGTAATTAAGAACACAATAATTTTTTTATATCCTTGACATTATTTTATTGCACATACATTCTTATTACAATTTAATACTTAATATATTGTGTAAGTTTTATTTTATACAAATTTGCTCTTTTTTTATTACCATATAAAAGATGTTATTAGCAGAGTCAAGTCAAGGAATCAAATGTCAAATACATTTTAGGATTTCCAACATTTCTTACACAAAATAAACGCTTTTCATATTTTACTAGACATGTTTTGGTGAGATTTTCAAAAAGTCGCTTGGCTTTTTGTTCTTCGAGAAAACTTGTTCAGAGAATTGCAAAATTTCTAATAAAATACAATGGTTTTCTCTTATTAGGAGTAAGATACTTCAGCAAAACAGCTTCATGGGCTCGAAGAAATGTCCTATGAGCCCTTGTTCCTCAATTTTTGTCTTCCTTTTTTTGGTTTGTTCCATGATCAACCGCTTATATAAAGCTAGGTAAGGTTGACGCGGCCTCCTGAATGAAACATCTAGGCCACTTAGACTCGATGTGGTGCCACCGGATATCTCCTTTTTTGTCTCTCATTTGAACCACCCCGAACTCCCCCAAAAACCGAAAAGGATCCCTAACATTTACATTTTTCAAGTAGGTCGCGCACTAGCGAACTTGAAAGAAAATCTTTTCCTAGAGCTCAGAAGCGTTGGACATAAGTACCCGAGGTCTGTTACCGTACCCTTCTCGTCTTCATAATAGAAACTTCTACGAAAATCTTTTGCGGAGCGGCCCATCCTCCTTGCATGTTCGCCAATCAGAAAAAGGCCCGTCAGAGCTCCTATTGCATCAGCGATATCCTCTCTTCGGAGAAATGTCAGATCTTTTCTCAGAAGAAATTCTAGCTTTCGCAACAACTTAATTGTGACTAGCTTTTTAAAGTTTAAATTTTTTTTTTATTAAATTAAGGTTGAGAGTTTAATTTTCAAATCTTTTAAAACATTGTTTTTTCTATACTAAAAATAACAAAGGAATAGCAATGCTTTAAAAATTCTTGTATTCCACAGCGCCTCCAGTCATTTTTAATTTTTTTTTTTTTGCAAATTTAAAGAAAAGTCATGAAAATTTTCGGAAATGATGTGAAGTTTTAGTCGTTTTATTTTATTTTTACATTTTTTTTTTTGTTGTTGGTTTGGTTAATTGTATATTTTACCCTTAAGGTTTAAACCTTTTTATTAAAAAAATTTTGTTTGTGGTAATAATGTAATTAGAAAATTTTCCACTCTTTTATTTTAAATTATGTTTTGTTGTTTTTATTCTGAACCGCGCGTAACACTACAAATGATTTCTTATTAAGTTATACGTGCTAAAAATTTTTTATCTCTACTAAAATTTGTTTCATTTATTTTGTTTTTTTTTTGTTTGTCTTAATTTTTTTTAATATAGTAATAACTTTAGGTTGCGGTTTATAAAAATGGTACATGTTTTTTTAATCATACACACACACATATAAGAAATACGTAGTATGTATTGTATGTGTGTTTGTAGATTATATGAAATATCGCTACTAAAGATAAAACAGGGAAGGTATTATAAAAATTGATTCCGATTATAGAGATTTGATTATCAGAATATCAAAATGTAGTCAAGCTTTTTAAAAAAGACCATAATAAAAATTTGAAATCACTCCAAATTTACGAATAACAAATAAGTTCTAGCCGAATATAATGTGGTCCGGCTTCCAATGAAATCTCACAACACTTAATAAGCAACAACTTGATATTAAATTTAACTTAATTTTAATTTTTCCCCCATGAAAAAGCAGAAAATATTGAACAATACTGCGAGATCAATGAAAAAAGCAATACAAAATTTGCAGACATATCAAAAACAACCACTTGAAAGAACTAGTTTCTAGAAAATTTCCTTTCTAGGTTTTTTTTAAATTTATTTTTGTTCTTGAACTATATGCGGTTCGATATCGTACTAAATATTTATTTCCAGGTTATTTCAAATAAAAAACATTGATCTAACTCAAGAGATCTAATATATTTCATTCTGCTAACAACATTTTGATTGCTAATCAATGCGTACGCCTAGATTCCGGCATTACATAAGATAAAAAAAAAAATTGAAAATCCTCACAGCATACCATAGGAAGGATAGAAATTCTTTAAGTTTTTATGAATATTATACTAGAATTCGGGGCGCATATCAGTTCAATAACTTCATTACACATTGAAATTCTTCAAAATCCTTGTATTAAATTACCTCACAAACCGCATTGCATATACTATGGCTGATTAAGACATTACTATACCTATACGGAAACGGAACTAACTAATAAAATTTCTTGAAATTAAATATTTAAGTTCTGTTTGTTACCGAAACTGACTGATGAATTAATATTCAGAGAACTCGGACATGTCCAAAGAGAAACTGTAGTCAATAAAAAGTCCGGCCGGTTATTTGCTTACCACATCAGATATTTTTATAATTATAGGCACAACTTCATCATAAATAATTATATAATTTTTCTTTACGATTTCCTTTTATAGGTGGGGATATAGTAGATATTTTTTTTTTTGTTATTTTTACATGAAAGTATACGAATATGTCAACTTTACTAAAAATAACAAAATGATATGAACACATTTGCTTATGTTATATAATATATAAGTATGTATATGTATAAAAATATAGAATTTTTTTTTAATATAGTAAACGTATGCATAAGAATACAAGGATATTGTTATAGAATTAATAATGTACATACTTTTTTTTTTTTGCTTCTAATTTTTTTGTGGTGTTTTAACGAAAGCACCCGAAAACACAATAAGAATAAAAAAAATTAAGATTAAAATCTAATATTAAAAAACAAAAATTTTGTGTCGTATAAATTTTGTTTGCTTTTTCTCCTTGAAAATTACTCCTTTGGGTCCACTTATCTTAAAAGTTTTTAAATATTATGGAAGAAAAATTTGTTTTTTTTTTTGTTCTTGTGTATATTTTTACTCCATTTCCTTTTTTCTTATTTTAAATTTTGTGTAATAACAATTAATTTTTTAAAAAGAAAAATATTGTCTTCAAATTTAGTTTATTCTTCTTCAAAATTTTTTATAATTGCTATTGTTCTTGCGGTATCAATTAAAAATAAAAACCGAACAGGATACAAAAAAGAGAAAACCTATACAATTAAATGACACCCCACTCGCACTCACCTGCTCTCAAGCATCTAAGAAATTTATTAAATAAAATTAAATTTCATAAAAACTTAGGGTAGTAAAAAAGATTTCTCTCAGAAATTTCATAAAATTTTAGATTTTATTTAAAAATTTCAGTTTCTTCAATTGAAAATCCTTGGATATCCTTGCAAAAAATCAAAATTTTTTTCCTGTAACAAAAAAAAAAAAAAAACCAAATTTTTATTTATTTAATTCTCAATTTTTTTTTTTCTTGGTTAAAAATTTGCATTCAAAATAAGTTTCCTTTTTTGTTACTATTATTTATAATTTAGTCCAAAAAAAAAAAATCTGGAAAAATCACAAGAAAAATAGAATTGAGAAACAAAAATGAAATTTAATCCTTATAACAATAATTTTATTTTATTTTTTTTTTGTCGAATCCTTTAACTTCATTTTTTTTTTCTGAAACTTTTATAACATGACCGGAAAAGTAAGAACGTTTCGTATATAAGTAGAAAACTATATAAAGAAAAACCATAAAAAGAAAATTAACTAAAACCGAGTAATTCTAGAGGAAAGTAAAATTTTCTTTCTCTTTTGTGCACTTGCACATTTACATATACAATTATATTATGCATTTTATGCATGTTGTATAACAGTTATTTTAATATACATGCTAGTATACATATGTAATCAAGTTTTAGTTATTAAGGCTAACACTATTATTAGCAATAAAAGAGAAATAACCGGAAGTAAAAATGTAATTCATGGTTGAGCTTCCTTAATTCTCTGTTTTTTTTTTTATTTTTTATTTTATATAACAAATTTAATCCTTTCTACTACAACAATTTTAAAGTAATTTTTTTTTCTATATTACCTTAATGTACTTTTAATAAATTTTAAGTGGAAAAACAATAAACGGGTAATTTTTTTTTAATTTAATTTTAATTAAATGAACAAAGAATTTAAGAGTGACTTATGCGACATCTATGTAGGATTGTAAGAAATTTAAAAGATATCATAAATGAGTTGTTGTTTAATTTATATATAACGCCATATCAGGCGCCACTTTTACAATTTTTGAATTAAGCTATCATAAATGAAAATCAATGATACACAAAGACTCAAAACGTAGTCAGAACTTTTGAATAATTGGTGACTTTGACCAAAACCTAAAAAATATCTGGTCATAAATTCCTAAAACTAATGAAACTGACTAACAATTACATGTCTACATTCTGTGGAGGAAAGCAAAAAAGTGTCGTACTAGCACTTTAGGCTAAACCGAAAGTCTTTCATTTCGAACCCTTTCCTTTTTAAATCGAAAGATCTAAATGTTCATATGCTGCTCGAAACGTACTCTATATTTCATGGTATAGCTTCTTATTTCTCAATTTACTAAACAGCTGGCGATTTGAAAAATGCTCTTTCAATTTAGTTCAGTTAAAATTTGGGGTATTAAGTGATGTTTGATTACATATTCAGCTCTTACCATAATTTTAATTTGATTTACTTTTAAGGTTGCGGTGCCGGTTAATTTAAGACTCGCACATTATTTCGCTAATTTTTACAAAAAAAAAATTTAAAGTTTCCCATTGAATTTCACTTTAAATGTCTCACTTATTAATTGAATATTCTATATTGTAGATATAGCTACTTATTATATTAAAAACAACTGTCATTTTAACAATATCTATAACTTTTAAGAGCACAATTTTAATAAATAAACCAACTTAATTGTCATCTTTACTTAATAATAATTCATTTTAACAGATTTTAACATTAATATTTCACCAAAAAAACTGAAAATAAGAATAACAGAAAAAAGAATTAAAGAAATTTATGACATATCTATGACAATTTTCCGTTTCATACCATAACATACACACATACGCACAGATGCGTTCCTCTCTGTGCTTAATCATATAGGGTTTTCATAGTAAATGTTTTTAGCATTTTAATACCAATTAACAATATCAGTTAGCAATAAATCAATATGAAAAACAACAATGAAAAAAAAAACAAAACAGAGTTTATTTAATAAAATTTACTAACCAGCAGTGGTTTTTAATACCAGCCTAAAAAATTGGTTCACTTCTGTTTATATTAACCTCCTTTTTTTTCTCATAATAGCCATACGAACCATGTATGTATTTTTTTTTTGAGCTGGTATTAAACATTTATGGTAACGTTTCTTAGAGGATTATTGTGGTTAAAGTAACTACCTGAACAATTTGCAAGAAAAAAATGGCAACAAAAAGAATGAGTTCTCCTCGTAAAATGAATCGCCACAGCCTCGATCGGATATAACCAGATTAACACAGAAACCCCCTCCCTTCCAAAAAAAAAATCATGTGTCAGTTTATATACCTTTTGGGGGGTGAAGCCGAACGACTTAATTCCCTTTGATAAGTAACCTTATATTTGTCTCCGACTACACAGCACGCAAAGTCAGAATCACCACAAGAACAAAAGAAACTCCTCGTGTTAACACACCTTAGCTGTCCTCATTCCAAAGACGGCCTTGCCCTAGGTTGACTTCCACCATAGTTGTTGCTAAAATACTCAATATCCATAGCGAGCGAGTAATTTTAAAACCCCTATTCTCTAAGATTCCACTTATCGCATCGTGCGGCCATTCGATTGTTATTGAAGAGCCATTCGATAATCAAAAATGCACATAGTGCAACCACTCTATACACTTCATTATCTCTTAAAACTTACCTCTTAAGAACAAACCAACCGATACAAAGCCGTTTCGGTCGATTACCAAGTCTAGTACACATGGTCATCATGGCTCAATGGACTCTTAAAAAATTCAGTCGTCGGAATCTGTTTGTTTATCATCTTCTTTATCGCTTTCAGAACAAATAACGTAATTAAGAAGACTAATCAATCTGAATGACATGGGCACCAGGTCTCTTCATGGCTTCAGTAACACCCAAGAGAAAAAGATAATTTACTTACCGTTGAATAGATAGTAATGTACTATTGCGAAATCCTAGGATTTAGCAGAATCAATTTAAATATTTCTCAAATATCATAGAGCGTTCGCGTGTTTTTCCTTTTTCTTTTTTTTTCAGCTTATTTTATGTATATTGCCTTCGTATTTATGAGCTGAACTGCTGAGATTTTATGTTAAAAATTATTTTTGTTCTTTATTAAATATTTTGTTTTTGTATTTTACTTTTGGAAAAAAAAAAAGAAAAAACCAAACAAAAAGGACAAAAATTTAAAATAAAATTTAAATTAAAACACAAAGATCCCACAAGCGACGGATTTTTTCCCTCATATATACAATTTTGATACCATGGCGGCCGCCATGGTATATGATTTTGCATTTTACATAATTTTGTATTATTGTTGTTTTTTTTTTATTCTTATTATTATTTTTAAATTCCTATCCATTTTCTGTTCTGCAGATAATGTTGCTTTTGGTGGTTTTTTAATACAACACATTTACAACATAGGACCTTTTTTTTTGGCTTATTTATATACCAAAAAGGAAAACAATTACGATATAAAAAAAAAATTATAAAAAATTAAACTTTAACATGTTTATTTTATTATGCAAACGCACAAAAGAATTGTGTCCTACCGAAAAAACTGGACAAAAAAAAAATATGATTGCAATTGATGTAGATCCCCTCTAAAATTTCTATTGTCAATTGAAAAGACTCAGAGTAGAGATAATTTGTTACTATTTGAGAAATATCCTATAGGATAATATGTTAATTGAGAGCATGCACTTTTATATAGCCAGGCTGATCACAAATTTTATGATAAAAAAAATCGTAGCAACACCAAATAAGCCTGGCAAACGATTCTACAAAATATTTCATTGTTTTACAGAAAATTTAAAGAAGTTTTCGAGCATAGGATCTGAGGCACCTTTCGTTTTGCCCGTCTCCATGTTAACTAACAATGCCTCCCATTAGCCATAAACTTGGTATTCTACTTGGTGTTTATTAAGCAAAACTGTTCCTTTCATCTTGCTCATGGATGTTCTCTTTCAGAGCCGCACCAATAAGATCGAAATCGGGTTCGTGCTATAACTAGCTTTTGCACTGAGCATTTTCCGGTGAAATATCACTTGCACAAACTGTACTAGTCGGACTTCTTTTTGCATGGATTCTGCCGGGATGACAAGAAAACGATCATACATATTTTGTTTGACGTTCCTACTCTGGCCGACAGGAGGCGCAGGTAGCTTGAACGGGGCTTTTCAGTGTTAGAGAGCTCATGTTCAACACCTTGAGGGACATCTCCGGGTATTTACTTGGAATCGGGATAATTTAAGAGGGATATGGGACGCCTAAAATGATCCATGGCTGAATACGCCTAAAATGATCCATGGCGATGAATTACTCTTCAGTAATCTACCTTAATTCCTTCGGATTTATGTCATATCCCAATGTTTTTATGAGAGATAAAATCATACAAAAAATTTTGTTTTTTCTTTTTTAGTTTGCTTTTCTATTTTAAGTATGGACATAAAAATATGCACATATCTAGATTTACATACACATAACCATTTTTTTTTTCTTTCACAATTTCATTTTCTTATTTCACACTGAAATTCATAATGGAAAAAACACTTTTTACTCAAAATATATAAAAAAAAAATCCCCAGAAATTTAAAAATTTTTAGAGCTTAAAAATAGCTTAAATTCACAATTTTAATATTACATTGTCAAAATTAAATAATATAGTAAGTAAAACATTTATGTATGCCATAACTACATAAATGTACATACATATATAAATAAATAATCGTATGCAAATATTCTCAAAACATGTGAATAAAAATTTTGACAAGAACAAGATAAATCTTTTTTAATAAATACAAAAATATTATTGCATGTAATCCTAAAGTTATGCAAAAACAAGAAATCAAAATTTTAATAAAAGAACAAGTGTAGTAGATAATGTAGTGAAAAATGTCAAGATAATATTGTGGAAAATATTGTTCTATAGAAAAAATACCTTGTAATGCTGAAAAAGTGAAAAAGAATTATAAAAGATTTTAATTTTCTAAATCAAATCGGAGATGAAAGATTCAAAAAGTTAATTAAATTTTTGAAGTTAAAGTCTAAGATATTACAAATTAAGATGAAAGAAAATTACAATAAAATAGTTTTTTTTTTCCTTATTACTCCAATTAGGAGCATAGCTGCAAGCTATCTCCATTTTGCTCTAGCGCTTTAATTTGTAGCTATGTTTTACCTGCTTTTGCGATTTCTTTTTCTTCCTATTCCAAGTATTTTTTGGTCTTTCAATATTTCTAGGTCTCTGGGGGCTCCATTCTCTCGCCTGTCTTGCTATAGAGCATTCAGATCTTCTTAGAATCTATCAGGGCCATCTATATCTTCTTCTCTTAATTTGTTTTTCTATTGGTTCTTGTTCACATACTGACCATAAGTTATTGTTTGTTATTAACATATATTTGGCCAGAACACTCTACATACGATTTGGAGGCACTTGTTGGTGAATACCTGTAACTTCTCGATTTTTTTCTTATTGCCTAATCAGGTTTAAATCCCTTATAGCATGATGGATTTCACACAGGCATTGAAGATTCTAATTTTAGTTCTCCTCAATATTTGTGTGGATTTCCACACGTTTGCAAATGTTGTTCTGGCTTTATTTAATTTGTCTCAATATCCAGTTTTGTGCTTCCGTCTGTACTAATTATAATTCGCAGATGGTTATATTTTTCCATTTCCTCTCTCAACGAGTTCTCTGAAATAGGATAGTAGTCGAATACTTTTTGGCCGCCTTTTACATGTTCAACACCTACTTGCAACAACAACATGAAATTGTACAATTAAAATATAAATTGTCTTGCGGAATTTGGTCCAAGTATTTGCAAAAGCGGAACTGTTGAGTTATTGATCCACTCAAATTAAAAATACTGGGGATCATATTTATTTTCCGTTTTCTTCTGCAAGTAATTATTGTTCAGAAAAGAGGTTTGTCCTGTAAGGTATCCTCCTTTTATGTTTCTCAAGTTTTCAATCTCAACTCTACAAATATATCAAACTAAATAAAAATTCAATAGTAACTACAAAAATTGTCTGATTTTTCAAAATATTTCATTAAAAAAATGGAAATTTTTAATAATTTTCTTCAGACCTGGTGCTGTAAACCAAATTTCCAGCAGAACTTAACTCTTAATCAAAATTAAATAGAGAATTAGTAATTCAATTTTCAATATGTACGTTTGATTCTACAGATTTTATATAATTTTATGTAGAGTACTTGTGTGGTAAAAGATACCGAAACTATTTAAATTTAAATAATTAATTATATTCCACTGTTATATTTATATAACAGTATAATATACATTCTGTTATATTTATATAACAAAAATGAATTATTTAAAGGTCATTTTACATAATTAGATCATAAATTTTTAATGATTTATAGCCTCGTTTTTATACATATTACAGCAATCTAAGATTATATAAACAAATTGTTAAATGAATAGATTTTAAAATTTCTCAAAATTTATCTTGAATAAATCATAGAAAAGAAGAAGAAAAAAATGGAAAATTAATATTCGGGAAATGAATGATTTATTCAATGTTATTAATTTAATAAAATCAATTTAACTTCTTTAGCGAATTTCCTTGTAATATATGCCTATAATGATAAAGAATAACTTCCAATTCATTACAATATTACAGCCATATCAAATGTATATATGTATATGCCATTACATAATTACATTAAATGTACGTATAATTTATGGTTCATTAAATGTTATTTAAATATTTTAATTGATATATATTAATTTTGTATATAGAAATTTTCATATAAAATTAAAATCAATTAAAGTTATATTATATCCTTTTTTCGTTAACGCAATGACACTATTACAAATATTAAATCTCAAATATCCTTACATGTAATAAATGTGAAAATAATGAAAATTATATTACAAATGTACTTAATGCTATAAGAATAATTAAATTTAAATGACTTTGTAATCAATTAAAAAAAATGATTTTCTGAGGGTGATGACAAATTCTTAAAGTAATTTGAAAAATATTTACTCATAAAACAAAATCTCTGCTGCATTAAAATAATAATTGTTTGATTCATTAAAGGTTCTTTAATATATAAAATAATGTTTTATATTTAAATTTTTATTTAATGTCAGTAAGTGATTTATTTTATGCGAACAATGTCCCAAAATTAACTGTTATTTACAAATATAGAGGCATTTTAAGCAATTTTCTAGATTTGCTTTTGCGTTTATACAGTCCTCAGCATAATTCTTGCCCAAAATTTGACAACAAGATGACAACAAAAGTAAAAAATAGAAAGTTAATTTAATAAATTTAAGCTTGTACACAAAGCCTACCTTATAGCCTGGGCTCTAACACATGAGCAAAGATTGTGTATTTGCGTTCGCTAAGTGCTCAACCCGCAAAAAAAAACGAAATTCAAAATAAATGACTGCATCGGTCATGTCAGTAACTCTTTTGTATTCCCTATCGTTACATGGTCTGCAAAAATTGTTCGTAAGACTGATCATTTTCGGTCATATTTACCAATATTTATTACAGCACGTTAACATCTTCTCGTCAGGTAATTTAGTTGCCTTTGTGCAAACTAAATTTTTCCTTATTTCCCATAATGTTCATACCAACACAACGAATGTTGTTGTTTTGGCCCACACTCAATTGGTTTGCAAATCAACACTGAATTGAGCAATAAGATTTATTTACAACAGCATCTGGTAATTTAAAGTATCAGATTCCAGCCACATATGCATTAGGAGATGAGAAAAGACTTTTACCACCTTTAACAAAACGCTACAGACTCCAGTAGCCTTTTGTGTCAATTAAAATATGTACGACCAGGAAATTGCAAATTCCGTTTATTGTTGCTATTACCATAAAATTTCAAAAATCGAATCACAATGCCAATAACGCGTTCGCAATACATCGAATTAAACAATACTTAATATCTGGTATCTTATAGTATACGGTTTTAACCAAAAATATTTTACATATTTATAAATTGTTACAACAACCACATTAATAAATTTATAAACAGTTAATGTCACTAAATAAATCACAAATAATAAACCAAACTGATAAAACATTTTATCATTTGATGAAAAATCGTATAAAAGGAACAAAAAAGAAAACAATCACCATCAATTATTAATCCAAAATATTATTCGACTATAAATATACATAGCTCTATAGAGCCTACCATCAACTAGATCCTTACATACATACCATATATATAATAAATCGAATAAGAATAATGAAAACAAAGGCTTCAATAAGATGAGATTTTCCTTAAGGGTTCGCTGTAATTAGAAGTCATTAGAATAGTATAAAAAAAAGAAGAAAATAAAAAAATATAGAAAAACCTTTTAAGATAAAATATTGTGGATAATAATGCCCAACAGTAAATTTTTTCTTGAAATAACAATAAAATGATTGCCAGCTCTTCTATTTTTTCGAGAAATATTCAAACTGAAACTGGAAATTTTTAAATCAATGTTCTGACAAAAATGCAGTAGACATGCCGGTAATTAAAATGCCGGTAATTTTTATGACTTAACAAACAATATTCCAATGGTTAACTCACTGAAAATATGTGCACTTTATGAAATCAAATAATTTGAATTCTTCGTACGCAGGCGAAACCCTCAGACTTTCGGAAACCCTTAAGCACCATTGATTTTTTATCTTATTTTATTTTTTTATTAATCATTTATATAGTATTTTTCTTTACTAGGATTATAGCGTATAACACAAAACCAAAAAATTTTTTAGAAAAAAAAAATATTTAAATAAAATGCTATTCCATTAAGTGGGGGTTGGGGGCCGCAAACAAATCAACAAACAAAAATATTTTGAATACGTCTTTTGAAGAAAACACAAATTTTTTGATTTATTATCCTTGACTTGATTCTCTAGTTTCTCAAAATATTATTCATATCCTTATTTTTTTGGTGCTTTTTTTTTTTTTTTTTATTCAGAAAAATTTCCTTAATTTAACATTTATCATTTTGTGGCTAAAATAGGTTAAGAACAAAAAAAAATAACGGGATTTCTTCGCTTTTCCGATTTTTTTTTATTTATCTATATTTTTAAGGATATTTTCGATAATGAGTAAAAAGGTCCTTAATAATCTCAAATTTTTTTATTTTCTTTTACATATTTTTATAGATATTTCAAAAAAAAGGACAATATTTTCATATCCAATGTATAAAATAAGTTTTATGACAAATTTCGAATGGAAAGAGGAGCGACCGAAGAGAAACCGAAAAGAAATTCGAAATGGCATTTATGAAATATTATGACAGTACGTGAACAATAATAAGTATTTATCGTATTTTTTGAGAGGCAAAAATTCCAAAAGAAAAAACGCCTTAAATTTTTCTTTTCCAAAGCCTTATATTATTAAAATTGATAGTAAAAAAAATATAATGTAGGTACGTACAATAAAACTATCGTCATTTTGTTCTAATATTAATAATATAGATCAATTTAAAAATGATGATGATAAGGAATATGTAATTTGAAGGAGTGAAAAAGTACAAGTATAACAAAAAAAAAGTCACAAAAAGTCATCAAAATGATGCTGATTTTTCAAAAAAATAAAAAAATATAAAAAAAAAATTCCTTAGCTTCCCAATATTAATTTCATTTTTATATTTGTACCATTTGAAAACTCATTTGTTTTAGTTTTATTAGAGAATCCAAGGATATTCAGATCCCTTTTTTTATATTTAGATATGTTTTTAATATGCGTGTATGTAGTGACATAAAAAGAGAGAAAAGGAAAATATTATTTTCCTGCTGCTGCTGCCACCTTGTACTCTTACTACTCCACTGCTTTATTCGGGATTATTAACAAATATAAAATATGATAATAAATAAAAGTTTGTCATAAAACGATGACCCTTTTTTTTTCCTCGTAATAATAATAAAAATGGAGAAAAAACACTATGAAAATATTTTTTTCTATTATTTAAAAAACAATAAAGAAAATGTATACAGTATCGATTCTAATAAAGTCCTGGTATTATCCAATGTATAACAATAAATTCAAAAGCCAATTTCTTTCAGTAGGATGTAGCAAAGCAATAGCAAATCAGAGACCCGCCAAGTAAATAAAGTTATTCACACAACGTAGGTTGTACAAATGATAACGTCTCTGTAAGATGTACTAAGGTCCGCTCATCCCCCTCACAAAAAAATTTTTGATCAAGGTCCAGCTTCGTGGGGAGCCTCTTAAAGTTGCCCTGACTTATCAAGACACCCGCGAAAATTCTTACCTAATTTATACCCAACATTATTATTTTCATCTTTGGCACATCGAAAGACAGCACTGAAAGACCACTCCAATCTACACATTGAAAAATACTAAAAACGAATTCAGCGATGCCAGTCTGCCAGTTCGACACGGTCAAAATCTTCTGTTATCGATAATTTCTTTTGTGATTTAGTGATTACAGATACATACGCACAGAACAGTACGAAACAAGCTAGGATGCGTTTTTACAGATTCAAACAGTTGGGGTTTTGGGCAAAATATACTCGCTCCCACGCAGGTCTTTGACTCATCCATTGACGACACGATGTTGTGCGACCCAGCTGGGTCGAACCTGCTTTCCAGCTTCTTTTCCTTTTTAACAACATGGTGAAGTTTTTCTCAAAGCTATACTTTCTAACCATATCCTTTCTTTTCTTCGTAATCTTCCACAATTTCCAAGTTATATTAAGGGAAATTCTATTATTCTAAAAATAAATTTAAAATTTCTTACACTTACCAACTGTATATGTAATATTTTTGATATGTACACGAAAACCCTTTAAGTATTTAAATGCACATCAAGTTTACAATAATTTCAACCGCATTTAAAAAATTGTTTTGTAATTTTTGTGGTAAATAAAATTTATTATGATGAACTAAAACAAATAAAACTTTTAAAATTTTTAATTAAATGTTCACAAAACATAATAATTTGTAATTAATTATAATAAATAAAAAAACACCACAAAATGACCAACCAATATTATCAGCATATTGTACAGTTCATTTAGTAAAATATTCAACTATACATCTATGAACTAGCTAATAGTACTTTTCCCCTCAAAAATAATACTAACAATCAGTTAATTTTTTTTTGTCTCCAGCACCATAAATTAGAATCAGAATCACAGGCTGTAATTAACAGCACCTATATAAAAAAAAAATCTATAATTGTAATTTTTCTAATTGAATAAAACATTACTATTAAAATTAACATGGTCGAAATGTTATCTGTGGTATTGTAATTAGCAATTAATGTGTGATAAGCAAATATGCACCATCTGTACTATAGAAAAATGTATCATCGAATTCGTAAGAAATACACGAGTACTGCAAAAAATTTTTAACAAAGCAAGTTCAGAAATAATCTCTGTCTAATAGTTTAAGCAGGGAACCCAAGTTGCACTTCCAAATAATTGTACTGGTCTCAAAACCGTACCATTTAAATTTAAGATGATAAATGAAAATAGGAAGCTGAAAGTGAAAGAGAAGGTGAGAGAAATATAATTTATGATTAGTTTAGTAAACACAGTACAATAAATTAAACTCTCCACAGAACTTGTTTCAATTTAAATCTGAAAAATTAGAGTGACATACAATCATTATCTACCTGTCAAAATTGTCACTGTTAGTTTAATTCGAAATTATTTCTGCTTGAGTACCTTCATATTTTCTAACATTTAAAACAACACAACGAAATATTTTTTTTGTAATTAAAACTCTACACTCTATTTCTCCAAAATATATATCAAGAATTTGTTGATCACCCTACACAAATTTTGTACTCGGAACTCAAAGTTCCGAGTATATAATTATATACTCTTATATTTTTGAATAATAAAATTTTTTCTTGTAAATTTTTCAACAAAATCTAAAAAGTTTGGAACAAAGTCTCCAATATGAAAAAACAAAAAAAAACCACAATATTTTCACTAAAAAAAAAATTCTAATTTTGTTATTCAAAAATTTTTGTTGAAAATATTTTTTCTTCTTCTTCCTGTTTTTATCTAATTCTCATAGATTTACAGAAAAAACTTTGATATCGAAAATATTAAATTTTTTATTAGCTAAACTCCCCAAACGACACAATCGTTAACAAATTTTGATAAATAAAAATTTAAAGAAAATTTGAACAAAAAAAAAAGGACAACATTTGCATAACTCAATCAAATTTTCATTTTGTTTATGATAAAAAAAAAAAAACGAGAAACGAACCAAAAGAATAAGTTTTTGATAAAAAAAAAAGTAAACGAATTTTGCAACAGGCAACAGCAGTTTGCTAATAAAAAGTTTTTTTTTTAGAAAGAGAAAAAAAGTTTATAAATTTTATCTATTCATATTTTTGCTTCTTTTTCCTTCAAAATTCAAATTCTGAAAGGCGAAATTATATAAAATGCGTCCAAAACAACAAGCAAAAGAAAAACTATAGCGATACCAAAATATTTTTGTTTTAAAAGTAAAGTTTTCAAATATAATAGATACATGTATAAATAATAAATAAACGGGATAAAAATAACGGTTAATTTTTAGAAATGAAAAGTAGTGAAATATTGTGACAATTTCAGCATAATTTCTTAAACAGGACAAATGTTTACAATATTTGTGTAATATCTTAGATCACTGCACTAAAAATTCATTCAGACTCATTACCCTTCCACTCACTTGTATAGAAATCTCAACCAGTTTGAGTCAACCGAAAAATAATTAAATAATAAATATGGCCAACTAATCACATCTCGATTCGAAAATGAACATTCAAAATGACAACACTATTGTCGTTATACCTATAAGAATATATAAGGATACATAACGAGTAGGAAAGCCTTGGAGTGGTACTATTCAAGCGTTTGGCTCAGTCGAAAATGGGTAGAACGAGGACGGCAGTCTTGTTGACGCTCCCCAAAGTATATTGATATTTTCAATCGTTGCCAGAGTCTTGGGGTTGTAAAGAATGTGCACCTGTTCTATCCAAAGACAACCATCTGTTTGAATCTGGCGGAAATTTCTGTGGCAATTTCAGTATAGAATTTAAGTTAAAGTTTCAGAGTTATTCTTGGACGACATATTCGGATTTGTAAAGCAAGTCCCATATGAAACCATTTGATGATTGCAAGGTATTCTAGAGAGTTTTCAATTGACTTTTGGGTTACCTAATGTTATGCGTTCTCTCGAGGCAGGTGTTCTTAAGTTCGAAGAAGTAACGTGTATTTCCTTAGCCATCTCATCCAAGACACAATATTCTATCACAGTTCCGACAGTAATACCAACCAGAGCTTTCCTACTTCCAGCTAATAGAGCTTTCATTCTCGATCCATTCCTCTTAGGCCCAAACCATTAAATCTCATAGCACATTTAATTTAATATAAAAGTGCATTAAAATTATTATTAAAATGATTAACTTGCACAAAAACCCTTCAATATACAAATGAAAGGATCATCCATGTGACGTCGCGTTATAATATCCGTTATAATATGCTCAACTTAATTTTGACTAAGTAAAATTAAAAATAAATTAGCATATGAATGAATAAATAAAAGTTTCACCTCTAAAATAAAACTTTTTTAATTATATAATTTTTGAGTTTCTCTATTGTTATGCAGAACAGTTCATTTTCATAATACACACCATATTGAACCAGTTGGTATCTATAATAACAATTTATGATTGCATACATCGTGGTTATAGTTTGGAAAACAATGATTCACTATGATCAACTTATCAAAGAATTAAAAGCTTATACTAGAGCGATTTGAAATTAAGTGACGGAAAAAGTCATTGATTTTTAATGTAAAATTGCTTGAACTTTGCGGATTTTTCTCATAAAATACAATTTTCATTGTATCACAATTAATAAATTATTTCCTTTGATTCATTAACAATTTTTTTAATTTTTACTATAAGATGGTCATTCATTTACAATATTGTGTAAACTTACAAACAATTTACTTACATTAATTATTACATTGTATTTTGCATACTGCACTATACTGTGCACATTATTACAACACCCATAATATAATAGCATTCCCTTATAATATAAAAATTCCTTCAAAAAAATATCCTTGTAAAAAGCAATATTATGTGATCCAGGCACAAAGGACTTGTAATTTTCATTGTTTATAACATATTATTTTACATTATTCTTATTATATCCTCGTATTATTCAGATATTATTAAAAAATTTTTACACCTCTCTCTCTCTCTCTCTGTATATAGCCACTATATATATAGCCTTACTTTTATAAGAGTAAAATTTTTTACTTTTACCTGTAAATCTATTCCCATTGTATATGACTTACACCTGTAGAATAATTATGTGGTTTTTAATTTTATATAGAATCTTGTATAAATTTTATATATATACTTATATCCGTTGTTGTTCTACTTGTAAAAAATTTTCCAACTATATATTGAAAAATTTTTTTAATTATAATATGTAGTAAGTAAAATGAGACCGTGAATCGTGTTCTATTTTTAAATGCAATTAACATTAATGTAAAAGTGCTTTGTTTTGCAAAAAAAAAAAAAAAAACGAAAAATGAAAAAAAAAAATTGCGTTACAGAAACATAATACCTTTGTACTCGTATATCGTGCATATCGTGTGTGTTAGTGTAGTAATAATTTATATGAAATTGCATTTAACTTCCAGATGCTTTAAAAAATTATATACTTTGAAAATGAGGCTAAAAATTCATTTTGTATACCGTTAACATTCTTTAAATTTCATTTTATATTATTATATACTCTCACATATAATTCACTTACCTATATATATAAGAGCGATGCAGGTATAAAGACAACATTGGAGAAGTAATCACAGCAGCAGATTAATTGCTAAATTTACATCTAACCTCCTTATTTGAATATGGGCGATCTTTTCCAAATTTTTTTCGGGCACAAACGTAACAGGAAAAGAATAGTAGAATAACAGATTATAAGAGTAACAGGCAGTAGTAAGAAGCACAATAATGCAGAATATTTCCCAAAGAATAATACTATAGAGGAAAGATAAGTGGCATTGTAGAAGAAAAAAATGAAATAAATTCATAAAGAGGAGGAAGCAATACACAATAGACTGACACAGTTCGACTTGAAGTTGAGCAAAGTTTTTTGATATTAAATTTGTTGTAAAACAGCGACTTACTTAGTAGAACGAAGCCTAAATACCAAACAATTCACAGTGACTCCCACTATTGCATTTCAATCAAACACTGTAAAGGGTTTCGACCACTCGTTCAAAACATGTTGTTGATGCGGTACTGAAACAATCAATATTAATTTTAAAATATCATTTTATCTTAATTAGCAGCAAATATGAATTGTCAGTTTCAGGTTATTAGATGATCGCTAGATCACCAGATTGGCCTCAATCGCCAAAAGATGTAAAGATTTCGAAGACCTTTTCGAAGACATTTCCAGTAAGTCAAGTTTGCTAATTTTACAATACAAATCTGAATGCGATAAAAATATGCATCTGAGCCAAATTTGAAGTCTGCATCTGTTTGCGTTCCAAAATGAGCGCATCTAAATGACGCTGATAGAGGGCAGTACGAACGAACATTACTCGATCGATTTAGAGTATGATTTTGAACAAGAATGTATATATACTTTATGGGATAAACAAAAATTTTCTTTTCGGTTTTACAAATGTCGAGATAAACCGCACAGCACCCTATAAAATCTATATGCGAGTTTAAAAACAGGACGTCGCCTTAATGAGAAGACTAGTTTATCCGTACCTAAAGACTACAAATTGCAGGAGACAAAGTAGTACTCGTATTAACTATAAGAGAAATAGTAGCGTTTCTAGAAAAATTATAAAATTCTCAAAAATGAAATGTTTTTAAGAATAGCACTTAATTCACAATAACAAATAAATATGTAGTTAAGGCATTACAAAATTCAATAAGAATTAACAGTTTCACCAAACCTTCACTTTTAAGCTAAAATTTTAAATCAACTTCTAAGAAACCTACTTCATATTCTTAAACTCAATGTATTTCACATGATTTTTTTTTAATATCAATTTAATCCTTACTTTAATAATCCCTTATAATAGGTAATTTAAAATAAGTTTAAAATTATTTTCTTCATAGTTTCATTTTCACATTTTTTTTTCTTTTTTTTCAATTCAGTTTCAGATTTTTCTCATTTTTTTCTTTTGCTTTTATTCTTTTATTTTCTCTCTCTTTTCACGTTATTATTAACAAAGGAAAAAGGATGCCATATTTCACGAGTATTTTTAATTAAATGTTACAATTAAAATATATGCAGTAAATTTCTATACACACACACACACGCTTATACACTATAGACTGACATATATATATTCATAATGAGTTTGAATGTGATAAAGTCAATGTGATAAAAAAAACGCGAATTACTTGATAATGGATAAGAAATTTCGTTTTTCCCGTTTTTTTTTCTCTTCTCTCAGAGCAATTTTTATTTGCAATAATGGCAAAAAAAATTAAATGGGGAAAAATGCAATAACCCTTAAGGCAATGGAATTTTTTTTTTATTCATTCACAACATATAAAAATATTTAAAATAAGGATGAAAAAATAAAATTTATTTTTTATAATATAGAAATGGAAACAAGTAAAAACGTTTCAGTCGGTATAAACCGATTGAATTATACCCTGCACCTTTCGTTGTTGTATAGCAATTACTCAAACCTGTGAAACCATTCTATAGAAACTTTACGGATATGTTTGACCTATAACAGACACACAACTGCCAAGTTTCATGAATCTGACTTTATTATTTTTCCAAATATTTAAAATTAGCTTTTGGAGTTGTATGGCAGGTACCCCAACCTGTCAAGCAATTCCACTAAAACTTCAGAAATATATCTGACCTATAATTGGACACATGACTGCCAAGTTTCATGAATCTGACTTTATTATTTTGCCGAATATAAAAAATTTGCGTTTGGAGTTGTATGGCAGCCACCCGAACCGGTGCAGCTATCTCATTAAAATTTTTAGAGCATATGTAGAATATAATTGGACCCATGTATACAACATTTTATATTTGTACCTTTATTAGTTTTTGAAATATTTAAAATAAACTCTTTGAGTTGTATGGCAGCTACCCGAACCTGTCAAGCAATTTCACTAAAACTTCGCAAATATATCTGATCTATAATTGGACACACAACTGCTAAGTTTCATGAATCTAACTTTTTTATTTTTCCAAATATTTAAAATAAGCTTTTGGACTTGTATGGGAGCTTCTCGAACCTACCAAGCAATTCCACCAAAACTTCAGAAATATCTTTGACCTATAATTGGACACACGATTGCCAAGTTTTATGAATCTGACTTTATTATTTTTCCAAATATTTAAAATAAGCTTTTGGGCTTGTATGGGAGCCACTCGAACCTGTCAAGGGATTCCACCAAAACTTCAGAAATATCTTTGACCTATAATTGGACACACAACTGCCAAATTTCATGAATCTGACTTGATTATTCTTCCAAATATTTAAAATTAGCTTCTGGAGTTGTATGGCAGGTACCCGAACCTGTAGAGCAATTCCACTAAAACTTCAGAAATATATCTGACCTATAATTGGACACATAACTGCCAAGTTTCATGAATCTGACTTTATTATTTTGCCGAATATAAAAAATTTGCTTTTGGAGTTGTATGGCAGCCACCCGAACCGGTGCAGCTATACTATTAAAATTTTTGGAGCATATGTAGAATATAATTGGACACATGTATACAAAATTTTATATTTGTACCTTTATTAGTTTTTGAAATATTTAAAATAAACTCTTTGAGTTGTATGGCAGCTACCCGAACCCGTTGTCCGAATTAATCCAATAACAATAGGGTTCGTCCTTGGCACAAAAGAAACAACTTGTGAAAGTTTGGTGTCGATTGCATTATTCGTTTTTGAGTTATCGTGCGATCGGACGGACGGACGGACGGACGGACGGACGGACGGACGGACATGTCTAAATCAACGCAGAATTTTACGCTGAGCAAGAATATATATATATGTCCATACCGCAGATGACTCCTTCAAGTAGTTACAAACTCCATACCAAAGTTAATATACCCTTCACGAAGTGCAGGGTATAAAAAAAGGGGTTGATAGGTTGGTTGGTTGGTTGATTTTAAAGGTACAAAAAATAAACTCACAAAATAGCTTAATTCGATTTATTTATGTTGGGAAAATGAAAAAAAAAATTGTAAGTGATACACGCGACACATTTATAAAAAAAAAAAATTGGTTTATAAATAAATTTATTTAAGTGTTGCATTAAAGTAGGTAAGAAAATATTATTAAATTTATTAAAATTGTATTTTTTTTTTGTTATAGTTTGTCAGCTCTGAGCAATTCAGTGGCTTCAAGCACAAACGACTTAAGTCTGTTTTAGTGATTTCGAGATAAATGCATTTTAAACTTTAAATTTAATTTTGAAAAAAGTTATGAAGTTTTTTGAGCCAATTTTTTTTTTTATCGAAAGATAATTAAAAAAGGAAGCGATTAACTCATAATCTGAAGTAAAACAACTAATAGTATTCTCATAATTATGAAAAAAGTGAGATAGGCGGTTATACAAAATTTATAAAAAGCATTTTGCAAAGCATATCTCGAGTTAGGCGATTTGTGAAAAATTACTTTTGCATTTTTGTCAAACTTAAGTCGACTTAAGCTGTTGTTGCAAAACTGAAAATATGGTTTTAGGTGACTTAAGTTATATTAAAAAGGAAAGAAATATATATATTATTTTTAGGTTATTTGATTTTTCACTCTTTTTTCAAATCATTGTCATAAAAACCATAAATTGATGCAAGAAATGAATAAACTTCAAGGAAAAATTATTTTTAAATTTTTAGAAATTCATGTATTATTTCGAACACTAAACGCTTAATTTTGATTTATTGTTCTTATTTGCACGCGTTATAAAAACCTAACTCAACATAAGAAGCCTTTTGGAATATAATTGCATTTGCAATAATCGCCTAACTCGAGATGAGTTTAAACAACCAACAATTATTATTTTACACAAACCACTTATGTCGAGTTAGTATTTAAAAAAACTCAAAATTAATTTTGCAACAAACGCTTAACTCGAGATAAGCGGTTGTAAAAATTCATACAAATAAAAAAAAAAGTCACTAATTTCGATTTGCAACAATAGCCTATCTCGAAATAAGTGGTTTGTCAAAAACATAAAAAAGATGTTTTCTGCTCTTAACTCGATTTAGGCGATTAGTGCAAGTGCATATGGTTGCCATTTCGAGTTAGGTCATGTGTGAATCCGACAATAACTCCGGCTGCAATAGTCGTAGAACCACCAAAATTTGTGAGCATATGAAACTCAAAACGGAGAATTCGCTGGTAAACATATCTCATTTTTGTCTTAACTCGAGTTAGGCGGTTTGTGTTTGAGGCCACTGAATTTTTCAAGTATAATGTGATTATTCTGAATTTTGGGAGCTATTTTGTATTTATTTATGTACGTAATTGGGAATTCAATTCCAGGCTTTAATTCTATACCTAATCATGAATTAGGTATGATAATGTTACAAGAATGTGATATTCATTGCGTATTAATCAAATAAAAATTAAAATAAGCTTTGAAAGCAGCGAGGTATGGGAGATATGTCATCTCTGGGAAATGCGGCAAGGAGCGGCACCACCATCATGTTGTACATCCACCTCATGATAGAAGAGGATCATCCCCACGTTCTATTCGAAATGGCCCTGCACACCATGAATGCCCGAGTAGCCTTTGCTATTACCACTTCTTCTACACCAAGGTATTTCACCTCCGTTTTCCCTTCTACTGTCTCTCCGCACACCTGTATAGTGCGCAAACTCTCAAGCTTTTTTGTCGTAGTAAAGGGCACCATATCGTCTTGCTAGGATTGAGTTTGAGCCACACCAGGCATCTTGGCACTATGTCGCAAAGAGCCTCCTCAAACTCCCCCCTTGCGATGATAACAATATCATCAGCGTATGCTTGGGTACCTAAATCCCGACGGCCAAGCTCCTCAAATAGGCCATCCACAGAAAGACTCCACATCAGTGGAGAAAGGACTCCTCACCGTGCTCCGCCCGACTAAAGTTTCTGCAACCCTTGTAGTGAGCATCCCGGTCATCCAGAGCGACGTCGTGGTGTCCACGCTCCTGTTCCCCAAGGGCCTCTCTGTCACCTCGTGCGAGGTGTTATCGAAGGTCCCGTCAATGTCCAGAAACGCACGGAGACGCACTAAATATACATACACAAAATATATATATAAAAATATTAAAATAAACATTAATATTAAAATTTTATTTTCATTTAATTAATAATTAATTTAACACATTAAATGCAATTTTATGTATTCCATGGTGATTTCATCTTAATTTTAATTCAATTGATAATCATGCCTTTTGTAATTGACTATTATATGCCTGTATGTATGTATATAAGTTGATAATCGTTCAAAAATTGTTGATTTAATTGAAATATCTCATTTATTCCTTTATACAATAGATACAAGACAAGAAAAATCAATTTATTACCAATTAAATTGCATTTTTCTCTTTACAAAGAAGAAAAATAATAAAGGATTCATTCATAAAATTCATAAAAAAAAGGCAAAGAAAAAAATTAACAATAAATTATTCATCTCACTAAAGAGCCATTAATTCTCTTATAATATAACTGTTGTAATAGAATTCCCCATAAGTGACAACATACTGTAACACAAAAAGAGAAAAACAATAATAATGATAAAAATTGAGAGCGAAAAAAAAGAGAAAATCTTAAATTGATAACACATTCATTATTGAAATTTTGCTTTAATTTAATGACTTATAAATTGAAAGAATATTTTAAGGACCAAAATAAAAAAAAAAATGACAATAAACCAATTTAAATAAGGATGTATACATAATCATCTGTTATATACGACACAATATTTAAGTATACAGGATGTTCACTGTACAATACTGAGAGGGTGTAATTGAAATTCGAATATAAAATATTGCAATTGTAATTGCTATAGAAAATTAGGGTGTCATTTGTTTTAATACATAATAATATTTACGATTTAACTAAAAATTACGTGATTAGGAACGTAGGGCAAAGGTAGTACGAGCTCGCCATAGCGTCCCACTCCTTGGATCCTGGGCCACAAAAATATAACGGAAAAAACAGGCGGATGAGCTGGCTAAGTAGGTGAGTTGGCACATGAGTTGGTGTGGCTCAGCCATGAATATTTCTGAGGACGAACAGATTTTCACTGTGAAAATGATTATATTATGATCGTAGATAGACATATATAGCACAAGTAGAAAACACTATGGACATGCAGGACGACAAGCAAAGTAAAATAACACTTGATGACAGTCAACAAGGAATATTGACGTTCAGGAAGCATGCGGCTGGTTTAGAATTACCCTTCAATACAACGTTTGGAAGCATCCGCATGGATGCATTTTCAATTGCCTCTGCGAGTGTCCGGCCTAGGATAAAATATAAAATTTGTAAATATTTAACAAGTATTTAATAATAGTAAGTAATTAATTACTTTTAAAATATTTATGATAATTACTGATACGATGAGGTAATTTTTCAGCACAACACCAATTTTCTGCAATATAAAAAGTGAAAAAAATAATTGAAATAGTCCTAACCAAGATCAAATTCTCTAATTATAATATTTAAATTTTAAGAAAAATTTTCTTACAACGTACTACCGCTGTCTTCTTTCACAACAATTTCAATTAGAGTTTCTCCACATCCTAAACAAATTGAAGGGGCTACTCTGTAAACAAGGTTACAAACACAGACATACATTATTAATAATACAAAATCGTAAAATTTTTTTATTACCTCTCTAAATACTCCTCTCATTTTTACTCTCTCATCACATCGATTACTTTTCCAAAACCTATTATCATACCTACAAAAAAATTAGTTACTGTAAAGTGATAGCTTCCATAAATAATGTATGTAAGTATATGTAGGTACGCATATGCATCATATTAGAGAATAGACAATTTTATGATAACTGACATGAAAAGGACTTCACTTTTTGCAATATCTGTAAATATATATTAAATCATACAGACACATACACAGTTTTAATACTTAGTTGATAACCAAAAAAATATTTTATGGAATATTCTTTTCAAAAAAAGAAACTGGGAGACAACGTAGATCAAAAAATTATTAAAAGGTTTTTCTATAAAAGAATACTAAAAAGCACGTGATACGAAATTGTTATGCAATTCAATGTTCTACAGCTCCCTCTACAATTACAAATATACAAACTTAAATATGTTCACCTCCGATTTTTTATATATTTTATATCCCTAAAATTTAGACATAAAATATTTTAAAGATCAAAAAACATTACCAAAATATTATCCATTTAGTTATATTGCACCAATATATAAAAACAAGAGAAATTATATTTGAAATATGTGAAAACGTCAGTTCTTAAAATTATAGGATACAAACGTCATGAAATTTAAACTATATTTGCAAACATTTAGCATTTTAGTTGGTGCCAATTTAGTTCATTTTAGTTCAGCTCAATTCAAAACCGCTCAAAATACGACTCAACAAATTGCACTTACCAATTAAATTGATCTATTGAGTCTCGAGGGGGTGTTGTAGAGGCACCCTCCACACCTATAGTCAATAGATCCTTTAAAAGAACTTAACAATCTGCGAGAATGTTAAAGTGAAAATCAGGAAATCCATTAGAATTGGGGACAATAGTCGCAAAAAATATTTTTTTCGCACACAATTGAGCCTTTGCGCTGGTCGCTGTGTCCTTTTAACCCATGTGGACAGTCTACAATCTACGATCTAGTCGACTTATCAACGAAACTCATATTATGTAACCTTAGCATTTAAAAATAAATCCAAATTTTATTTTGATAGTAATAATAAAAGAAAGTGAAAAAGCAAACTTTAAATAGAAAAAGAAATCTACAAATGGAAACGAAAATAAAAACAAAAACATAAATTGTAACAGATAAAAATTATTACACATTACAACGAACACACACAACCACTGACTTACCGTTATGCATGTATTCTAAGAAAACGTATAAATAAAACAAAAACGGAACAAAAAAAAAAAATTATTTTTTACGACTTTTGTCACAAATTCTAATGGATTTTCTGATTTTCACGTTAACACTCTTGCACATCGTTAAGTGCTTTTCCAACTGTAATTTTTTTCTTTTTCATCTTGCTACTATACATTTTATGATACGCCATCCTCTCCCATTTTTCCCTCCATTATATATTTTGTGTAGTTCACATTTTTCACACTACAGTTCTTATTCTTATACATATTTATTTCTTATATATAATAATTGAAGGACCTATATGTATACGCTCAAATATATTCATTACACAAAATTATGTATGATAATAAAAACTTCCAAGGATTATGACTTACACATATTATGAATATCTTATGGAAATTCTCAAAAAAAAAAATTAAGATTCTTTACACCTGATTGTTAAAATTATATGACATTATTATTGTTATTCATTGTTTTTCTATACATGATAGTAAAATGCCTTTAAATATATTGATAAGGTAACTATAGAAAATTTTTGATAATAATATTATTATTATTACACTTTATATAATATAATTTATAATTCATCTGTGCGTTTTACTTTTGTGTATTTTTATTAGATTCTCCTCGTTAAAATTAATACGATTCTTCTTCGACTTTAATTGTTATTTTGTAGTTATTGATAATGGAAAAGGTATACTGTAATATTATAACAATGGCAATATTAATAATAATGGCGGATAAAATCATAGAAATAAATAAAGTTGAATAAAAAAAACATAATATAGATTAAGCAATTTGGATAATTTTGTAGTGATTATATTGAATTTTACCCGAATTAGAATTTAGAATAACTAATAGCTTTAACACAGCTTTTAATGTGTTCTTTAAACACTCTTTCACTATTTATTTAATCACCATGACACTTTGATAAGTTGTTCAAAAAACTCCTGCGTATTCTAAAAAAAACCGATTCGTTCAGAATTTATAGCAACAGAATCGATATTTTAAGCCGTTTCAAGCCCTGTTATACTCATATTGAAAGCCGACAAATGTGTGCACAGGTAAAGTTACTGAAAAATGTAGTCACACGGGGAAATCTTAAATTTCTGTTCCTGGAAATTCTTGAAAATCAGCCTTATAAAAGCCCAACGTTGTTGAAACATCAATTTAATTTCCGATGCGTAGCACTTGTGCAATAACCATCAATTAAGCTGAAGCACGATTGTTAAATTAGTGTTTAAAAAAATCCGTATTTCTCGTACATACAATTATATGCGGCCAACCTACTCGTCGGAAAACCTTCTAATTTATTCGTATATATTAAAAAATGTTTCCACTTACTTTCTTCTTATATCCCAGGAACGCCGGCCGGTAAAATATTAAAACTATAAAAATAACTTTAAAAATAATTTTACAAACAAGCAAAACACTTCAACAATTTCTACATTTTCATCAACAAAAATTTTGTTAGATGAAAGTTATGTGATTATTAATATAAAAGGATTCCCAATTGTTTTTCTATTAATAAAATATACACATATATTTAGCAACTACAATATACATACTTACATTTATACACAGAACATCGTAAGTTATATGAAATGGGATAAGAAATTCAGAGTAAAATTCGAAAATAAATTAACATCTCCCTTATATAATTACGTCAACACATATATGACTATATACATGAATAATATATAAGAAGGTAAAAGAACAAGTATAATAAAGAGCAATGAATATCATAATTTTCTTAATATGCAATGTCCTTAAATTATTATCTGCGTTAGGTACAATGTAAAAAAGGTAACAATAGCAAATGGGAAGAAGAAAAAATAAGGATATTTGTGCGTTTATTGTTATATGTATTTTTCTTTCTGAAAAAAAAAGGATATGAAAATAAATGATGAAATTGTGATCGCTTAATTTAACGAGAACAATAAAGTTATAACCGAGAAAATATATTGTGGAGGAGAATAAAATAGATACACAAAATATTAAGAGAAAAAAAAACAACACACATGTGTACATAAACTTTGGTTACAAAATAATAAAATGATAATAAAAAAAAATATAAAATAAAAATCCTCTTAATAAATATTATAATGGTTATTTTCCCACAACAATCAAAAAACCAAACAAGAACAATAAATTTGAACATTATAAAAAACAACGTAAAAATAACTTCACTTACTTAACTTTAGGATCGCCTTCAAACTTCAAACATCTGAAATATCAACAATAACAACATTTCTGTAGGAGCCAAGTCAGATCAAAAAATATCGGAATTCATCCCCAGATGAGATCTGAAACCAAAAGATAATCAACCCTTTTCTCGGACATATTCCTCCTATTAAATCCTATAATTGCAAACTACCCTTATCCAAATTAAGATGTTATACAGGATCCGTGCCGATAATCAGCTTGTCTAAGGGGCCAGTCAAATTCCATTCACGAACGAAGTCTCCAGATACTTGGCAACCTTCGGATTATAAAACCTTGTCTAAGTACGGCGAGTCTCTGCCTAGATGGGTTTCCTTTATCCGCAACTCTTGGGATCATAATGGAAACAAATAAAACAAAAACATCGATAAGTTCGGCACTCATAAAATAAGCAGAAAATGAATTTGGCAATAGCGTTTTCTCACAACAAAGCTAGTATATTGCAAAAGATGAGTCCACTGGGTCTTTAGAGATTGTTTGGACAAAGACTATGAAGATATTAAAAAATTTTATATATAAATTAAATCACTCTATTTACAGGATAAATTCAAACTAAAATGGCATCTAGTTCTGACACTGCTGTTAGGCTTTATTAACTCACCATATTATGAACGATCTATTAAAACAACTACACCATTTCTATATAATTTGCGAATATATGTTTAACAATGAATAATAAAATTCATCTTTTTATTTTATTTCTTATATTGTACTCTTTTATTATTTATTTTATTTGTTTTCTTTTATATGAAAAGAAAATAATATATAGGTATTATTTTTACACACGCACACATCATTTTGTTAAACAGACACATAGGACATCCTTTAAAGATCCCAAAACGCATTATTCATCCCTATTTTTTTTTTCCGATAAGATTGTTTTCGTAATGAATTCGCCTTTAAGAGATATAGAAAATTTTAGTATAATGTAGGATATTTAGTAAAAAAATATAATAGAAAAAAAAGCACATACTAAGAATAAAATAGGTAAAATATTATTGATATTTTCCTATACAAAATACAATATAAATTTTGAAATAAAGAAAAACCAATAGATTTTTTGCAATAAAAATTGATAATAGAAAGGAAATTACTTGGAAAATTTTAAGAAGTTTTTATACCATGTATTCAAAAACTAAGTAATAAACATAAAAGAAGCTCTACACACCCTATTTAGAAAAATAAATGTAAAATTTGATTTTAGATAATTCACGCTTAAATTCCTCATTTTAATGTATGTAAAGTATGTAATGTATATGTAATTCGCAAGTATAGAATTTAATTTTTGTTTTGACGTTATAGAGGTTGCATATGGTGGAACAGAAGTGTTGCAACTTAGTTATGTCAACCGTTTCGATTTAGAGAACATTTTCCTACATATAATTAACACAAACATTTAATTCGCCGTATTTTCTTAGTAACACATGTTCACATTAAAACAATTCTGAGATAATTCTATTGAAGTGAGGAAAAATCCCTTAGACATATATACAGAGTTGGATTTCCGAGCTCAGACGAAGTTCCTTTAAGCATATATATACAAAGCCGAATTTGCTATTTACAGGCGAAATAGCTAGGCGAAAATACTATGGAATTTCTCCAATGGATTGTTTTACATTTAAATTCTACCCAAAATCGATCATATACATGTTAGGCCCCAATCCCAACCGTGTCGTTAAGCAAAAGTCCGTTTAGCTTAAAAATAAATTCGACACTGCATATATTTTTATATGCATATAGTTTCATATATAAATGTGCTATAAATGTATACGTCCATATAGAAAACATAATATTTTTCTCATCTCTTCTTAATATTAAAGTATACCTTAAAGTTGAAGTATCAACCGGCCAATGCCGTTTTATATATATTATTATGCCAAAAATATATTATATACAAAAATATAGAAAGTCTATTGACTTTAAAATTTTTAAATACAATACACACTCAATTATGCACATATCTTAGCAAATCTTATACAAATATATTCATTTATATAAATAACTACATTAATATTCTACACATAACATAATTATATATATATCATAATATGTCGCACACATGTTTTCGTTTTTGAGGCAAAAGCCAGGCAACTCATATAGCCAGAGACCAAAAACATAATAATCATTTCTAGGTATGCATGTACACATAAAAATTTTGTATTAGAAATTGAATGAACATTTTTTGTTTTTTGTTTTTGTGGTTCGACTTTTTCGACATACAACATAAATGAAATTTGATATGAACTGTAAAAATTATTTTGCATATTTTTAAATTTCTCACAAATTCAAACCAATACAAACGTATGTACATAAGCATGCATGTACATAAAATATGTGTCTTAAAATAAATATATGTATTCTATCTCTTTTTAATTACACAAAAAAAAAATTGCCTTTCAATTATTTAGATGCTTATATGTATATAAAGGCTTTCTACTCTTTTTATAAACTACTAGAAAAAAATTTGAGAGCACATAAATTATTTTGAGAGTAATTTATGTAGGAAAAAAATAATATTTAAATTTCTATAAATTTTATGTGTATTTTTAAAACTCTTAATTTTAAAATTAATTTTAAAATATAGTTTTAATATTATGAATTTAAATAAATTTCTCAAATAAACAGTACAATATTTTTATAATGAATATTCTCTTTTTAGAGTATTTCGATTTTTGAATTTGAAGTTGAAGAGTGAAGAGTAATATGCTCATTTTCGTTTGACAAAGAGAAATTAAATCAATCCTGGAGTAAATGATAACTTAACCTTTACCACAATTTATAAAGAACGATTAACCATACTTTACGTCATATTGCACTCACTAAGATAGTAATATTTTAAATTATTTAAAAAAAGTCTCCAAATTTACATATAAGTAATCAAATTATTCTAAATTAAATATTTTGTCTTTAATAATCAAATTTTAAATTTTACTTACTCATTTTAAGTATAACTGCAATAACTAAAGCGATAGCGATGCTTGCAATAACTCCCCGCACGCTCTCTACACAACTCTCCATCACTTTCCTTATGATTCCCAACGCTCTTTGAAATCATTGTTTAATTTCTCTTTCAATTGTGAATTTTTTTTTAATATCCCGTAACTACAGCATCTACAGTATTTAGTTTGTAAATGAAATGACAATGTTGTTGGGTCTATTTGTTGTTATGCCCGAACATGCTCCATACTTCTTTACATTCCATATGCTAATTTAATTACTATTGAATGCAAGGAAGCATGGAACTTTCAAAGGCGTCTTATATTCATTTTGTATTTTTCCGGTTTTTTTTATCACTTTTTCAATTTGTTTTTTCAATTATTAATTATAAATATTAAAAAATATCACATTTTTTCTTTTTAAAATCTGTTATTGTAAAAATTACATTTTTTTTGTTATATTATTTTTTTAAGTTCAAATATTTGAAAAACATTTTCATTTTAAAAAGACAGAAAAAAAATTCCCATAATATTTTTTGCATTAAAATTCCAAAAGATATTTTAATTCTCTTCCTTTTTCCAGCTTTACAAACACTTAGATATGGATAAAAAACAAATACCTATTCCAATTTTAAAGGAAAAAGAAATCTTCAAGACAGAATTTATGATTTATTAGACCAGACTAAATTAATTTTTTCATTACATTTTTTTTTTTTTCTATTTGATATTTTTTATTAAATTTTTCTATATTTTTCCCACAGATTTTTTTTTTCATTTTACTTATGCAGTACTTACTCTTGCATTATACATATAAGGTGGCTTTTCTTAACAATTTTGCATAATTTGTATTTATATAACAAGTTCACGACTATATAGTGAGAAGAGGATACAATTTTTCTATGTGTATTATATAGTCAGCGCCGGATCTTCTATCTATGCAAAGAGAGCTTTTGCAAAGGACGTCGGCAAACAAGGGCGTCATTGAAAACTTAAAAAATAAAAAATTTTTCATCTACGTGATTTTCAAAAAATATAAGTATGCAAAACAAAATATTAAAAGTTTAATTCATTTGCAACCGCGTAGGGCGCTGAACCTGAGGGAACCGGGTCCGTATATAGTAAACAAGTAAGTATAAATGCAAATATCCTGCCTTATGCAATTTTTCTTCTTTTCCTCTTTAATTTTGTCTTTTATAAATAATTTTGTGGAAGAATTTTTTTAAGTTATAAAAGAAGAAATTGTAAAAGAATAAGAAAAAAAGTTTTTTTTTTCTTTTACTAGTGTTGTCATATGGGCACAATATGTGTTAAAAAAAATGCACATTATATGCATGTCATTTTATTTATGTACATAGTATGTATGTAAGTATTTGCATAAAGTGAAGAAATTGTCTTTTCAATACTTTTTTGAGTTTTTCCTTGCCAACAAAATTGTTTTCATGCATTTATTTTTAATTTTTATATAGCCATTGACAATAATTGTTTTTATTATGAAAAATGAGCAAATAGTTAATAACTTTTTTTTTAAATTCCCTTTAAGTTTGAATGCATCAAAAATTTCCACAAAAATATAATGGACATTGAAGCCAATATGAGCTGAGTAGGTAAAGAAAGTTTTGAGGAATTCAAGAGATTTTGATTTTTGATATATTTTCCGAAGAGTAAAAATTTGTGCTATACTCTTATAGGAAATAACTGTTATACTTTTTCCTTTTATATGCAAACTTGTAGTTATATATATTGAAATTTGTTTCTTTATCTCAAAATTAATTAAAATTTTAAAATTCACAACTTAACTAATTTAATAGCAAAGTTTTGTAACTGGTATAACAATTATTGTTTAAATAACGTTAGTTATTAAAGCTATAGTAAATTTATAAAAATTTTTCGTGACCTAGACTAATACAGAACTATTTTTAATAAAGGCTGGTAATAATATTATACCTACTGATTCAATCGAATATAATATTATTGAATTCCTGTATATTAGAAAAATTATATTAAATAATTGAGAAAAAAAAAATATTTTTTAAATTTCTTTTATAAAAATTTCCCATATGTAAACTATTTAAACCACGATATTAAATTTTTAAATTGAAATACATACATACATACATCCAAGCATAGAAAATACAAATATTATTCTTATATTGTTGAAAAGTGCATTTTTCAATCGACAAACTATAAAAATCCTTATAAAATATATAACAAAAAAAAAAATTTCTAAAATTATAAACGAAAAAAAAAATTATCGAGAGAAACAGATGCCAAAATAAAATTAAATTAAATATTTTTTTTTGTATTCTCCACCCGGTATGGCACTCCTTCTCATATTTTCTAATTTAAGAACATGAAATTTTTTTTATATTTTATTTTTTTACTTTTATTTGTTCTGGTTTTCTTAATAATGCAAGTTGCAACTTATTTCATCTCTCTCACTCCCGATTATTTTCCAAGAGTAGTTACTAGTTATTAAAGACAAAATATTTAATTTAAACTTGAGAGTTGCAAAGCAGTAGAGAATTTTTTTTTTTTTGAAAGAAATTCAAAATTTTTGTTTTTATTTCTGGTAGCGACAAAATGGTCTCTACAAATATTCAATTGTAACTATAATATTGAAAAGTACTAAAAACAAGAAATTTATAATCCCTTAAAATAAAATGACTAGGTACCTTAAAAAATTATATAATTTTCTTTTTGAAATAAAATTTTAAACTTATAATTGAAAAATAACAAGAAATTTAAGAAAGAATTAGAGAAAATTTTTGAATATTTGAAAAGATTATTGCAAAAATTTATTTAAAATTATTATTTTTTTTTTAAGTTCTTATTCAATATTTAATTTGATGTCATATTCATTCCTAAATTTAAATATCTATATATATTCAAATATATTTTCATATACAACCAACTATTTATTTGTATATTTGTATGTACGTCAAATGTAAGCACATATACACGTAAGTATTAATAATATTTTGGAAATAAAATAAAGTGAAAATCTTTTAAATATAAAACCCAAGGCAAACCCCCGCAATTTTCTTATTTTAAATTTTTTTATTAAAAAAAAACATTTCTTTTAAATTATTTCTAGAATTCTTAAATCTTATACATAAAAATATATTTTTCTTTCGTTTATATATTTTAATAAAATAAAAAAAATAATTATTTATTTTAAAATATTATTTAAAATAATAATATATGAGAAACAAAAATAAAAAGTAATTTGCAAAATAGAAAAAAAACAGCCTAAAAACTTAAAAATAAAAATGAAAACCCCATATACATACAATAAACTCGATGATTTCATAATGAAAATTTTTTATATTAATAATGAAGAAAAAAAAAAACAAATTTTTCCATAATTATATTTTGAAACAATAGCCAATTTAAACAAAATTTTTATTAATATTTTAAATTTAATTAAATTAAATGGGCAATTTTTTCTATAATCAAATTCTCGATTTAATTAATTTAAAATAATAATTAAGTATTTATTATGAATGAATTTAATTATACATGTCATACGTATTATATATATATATAAAAATTATTATATTTTAATAATGAAATTATTACAATTATTTAAATTAACAATTTATTTTAAAATCAACAAAAATTTTAAATATAAAAAATTATTTAATTTCAGATTTAATTATTTAATAAAAATTTAAAGTTAATATTAATAGTTTATTAAAATATTTTTTCATTCTAACTATGAAAAGAAAAATAATGATTGGCAATCTTATATCTCTTATTAAAATTTAATTACATTGTTTAATATTAATTATGAAAAACTATCTATTAAGAACATTCAAAATTATTTATTATAATGTTTAATGAAGTGATTATAATAATCGTTATTATTAAATAAGTTATAAATTATAAGGATAAAAATAATAGTAATCGTGAATTATTACATTTTTATAAATTTATTTTAAATACTTTTAATTAAATACTATCCATAGACATAATAAATGAATTAATTAGTTGAATAATTTAAGAAATTGTATATTAAAAATTTGTCTGAAATATGGGGAGGCACTTCGCTTTTAAATAAATTTAAAATATCTGTGTTTAATTAAAGTTTTAAATTATTAAGTTCAAAATTAATTATATCTCGATTTTCACACAAAAAAAAAAACAGCAAAAAACTGTTATACTCAATAAAAAAACTGTTATACTCAATTAAAAAACTGTTATACTTCTGGAAAAAAACTGTTATAGTCAATAAAAAGTACTATACTCAATTTGAAAACTGTTATACATCCGAAAAAAAAAACTGTTATACTCAATTAAAAAACTGTTATACTTCCAAAAAAAGACTTTTAACCATTATAAAAGTGTAGAAAATCTTAATATTATCAAACTTATTGCATTCTTCTCGTAATTGTTATATTAATACTCACTTTTTATGAATGTTTAATTAAAAATTATTATTGAAATTGTTATATAAAATTCATCAATGTAAAATGTAAATATCAATAACAAAAAATATTAAACCGAATATTATTTAAATTTATAAGAGATTTCTATTTAAATGTTTAATAAATTATTAAAATAATTTATTTAAATGATTCATTTCCTAATGTCACTTTGACATATTAACATTCATACACTATTGAAGCTATATATTTCAATAATGTCTTATATGTATATTTTCCCTTTTTTTTTTGCTTTTTATTGCTTTTATTCTGAAAGAGTATTTTTATATATTGTGTTATATACGTATATAATTATATATAAAAGCTATCGAGCTTAAATGTCGAATATATATGCAAATAAAAATTAGTATTAAATAATATATAATTATAGCCGAGCATATATATTTAAATAATTCTCAAAAATACATTCATACACAAATTCCACAAATAAAATTCAAAAAAAAAAAACTGATTCTTTTTTCATTCCACAGATTCGTTTTTAGCAATAAAATATTCAAAAGTATATAAATAGCAAAACAACTACATTCACAATTACACGGAAGCAAATTTCATGTTGTTCGTATACATGTGTGTGGTGCACATATTAAAAATAAAATATAAAAAAAAATAAAAGTAAAAATGAATGTATTAAGCAATAATTTTATTTATAGAAAGGAATAAAATTCTCTGTTCGATCTAAAAATGAATATGAAAAAAAAAAGTAGAAAATCAAACAAAATTGTTCAACCTGCCAAAAATATCGTTCTTATCCGAAATGTAAGTATGTATGTATTTCAATGTATTTTTTTTTTTGTTTTTCTTCTCTTATATAATTTTTTTTCTTGAATTTTCGATTATAGCAATATCTTCATACTTAATTTTATTTTCTTTTTGTTTTTTTAGTTTTCATGTGGAATGGAATCCACACATGTGGAATGGAATTTTTAAATAAAATTAAAATTACAAAATATGGACATATTAAATTCTCATTCGTATATTCATAATCGGAATTTAATATTAAATTTACTGTTATAAACACAACAGTACAGCTAGAAATATCACATTTCAAAATCAAGTTCCACATTACTCATATTAGATTCCACATCAAAAATAAATTTGAAGTAACACACCTTTTTTTTATTTATTGGGAAAAATAATTTAAAAAAATATTACAATTATAATATTATTACCAGAATAGTATACCATAATTGTTGTTGATTGATGATTGGTGAAATAACTGGGGAATAGAGTGAACCAGAATAAAATAATTAAATTCACTTTTTTCACGTTATCCACATACATGTATGTATGTATGGGTGCGCCTTATATGATAGGTTTTCGTAAATATTTTTTTATAATATTTCAATTTCAATTACGTAATAAATTAATTTTATTAATTAATTAATTTATAAAATCTTATTTAAATTTTTTATATTAATTTAATCGAGAAATTAAAAAAAAAATAATTTTATTTAAATTGAATATAAATTTCATAAGAATTTTTTTTCTTGTTCCACATTTCACTTTTTATGAGAAATATTTTTTTTAATATTTTATTTTTTGTTTTTTTAATTTTTCTTCTTTTTTTCTTTTAACTGCTATACCCAAATGTATGTGCCATATATACATTTTTAATTTTATTATTTTAAATTATTGGAGATCACTTAATTTTTACAATTATGAATATTTAAAAAAAAAATATTCTAAAAATAAATTTTGGAATAGAAAAATTAAATTTTTAGTTTTTTTACATTTGCTTTCAAAAAAAGAAATTAGTCAAAACGATCTAAAAAGATCGTATTCCTATGATCCTAACGAATCGCCGTCTAATTTAGTAATGCACTAAGGGATGCAAAATATTTTAAGTTTAGTTATATTTTTTTTTTATTTTTAAGTACAAAAATCAAAAAAACAAAAAATAAAATACAAATAAAAAATTAAAAAGAAGCAAAAAAAACTTTTATACATATTTTTTTTTGTCGATTCGGTTGGTGGTGAGATATTTTCAGCATCCACACGAAGGATGAATAATTTCTACGTAAGTGGTATATAATTGTATCTGGCAAGTTTAGTATACAAGCAACAAGCAATACACTTAATATAACAATAATGGAAAGACAACAACAACAGCAATAACATCAGTAGCAAACAAAAATAACAACCAAACAAATGTATATAGATTGTTAAACTGAAAACGAAAATAGCCAAAGAGTCAAAAAAAAAAAAAAATTATTGTAAATATTATGCGCAGCATCCCAAGCAAGGAGCGCAATCGCACATTGACTTTTTTCTTTAAAAAAATTTAAAGAAAAAAAAAACTTGTGGTACTCTTCTTTTTAATTTTTTTTTTCATTAAAGTATTCTTATTTTTCATCTATATCTCCTTCTTTTCTGATTCAATTCGGATTTCTTTTGATTCTTTTTTTATATGTACAATATAGAATTCAGTAACATATAGTTATACTCTTTAAAAATTAGAATTAGATATCGAAATATACATCTACATTTAAATTACATATACATACATATTATGTATGTGTAGCTAGCTCTAGAGCAGAATTATATATACTTGTACATATACATAATGTAGTTTCACTTAGTTTAAATAATTTATATTATGCAAACCTTTACAAAGGTGTTTATATATTCCAAATTTTTAGCATGGCCGTCTCCAGAAAATCTCAAACATATCCAGAAAATCTGATCAAAAAACACTTATGATGGATGTCAAATCAAATCAGTGTCAAACCGATAAGCGTCTACATTTCCACACGTTTCCTTAGTTGTACGAAGCCCTTCATGTTTAATGCACCTTGCCACCATTTAATATCCATCGTGCAAAATTTATGAGAGACTCTGCAAATCCTCTTACTCTGTCCGAAACACAGCTTAATGGTGGTTATATTCGGTGAGAGCCGGCCGTCGAATTGGTATGAATAAAACGCCTGAATCTCCATCTGACTATAATCAATACAAAAAAATTGTGTATTGAAATCCGTAGGAAACATTTTCAAACTCCTAAACAACTGATGTACGTCTTTATTCTAAAGCCGACAAAATCAACTTCAATTTTTCGGCTCACAATTCAATGTCATTCTGTCAGCCATATTCTTCTCTTCCTTCCGTTGAATGGCTAATGTTTTAAACTTATATCTTATTCTGTATTCATTAAATTGCCACGACAAATTAGTGTGAATCTACGATAGCATGTTTTGAATTTTCATTCACCGAAGATAACAACTCCTATGGTAGCAATTTTAGTTAGGGATTTCACCTCATTATTACATATATACTACAGTGTTGTACAACACTTTAGCATTCCTCCGTCCATGGTTTTGGCCTTATGCCCACAACATTAGTAACACCTAAACACACAGTTCTCTGCAACACTGTATAATACTCGCCACTCCGCCAGGAATAGAATATTTTTTTTAATATCAAAATTGAAGTATATAAATGTATATGTGCCCAAAAATGTAACAATGACCACAAGCAAGGAGAAATAAATGCAAGGCGTTCAAAAAACTATTTGAAATTTTTGATGAAATTTTTAATTAAACAAAAAAAAATACACCTAATGTGCATACAGTATCTATCTACATACATACATATTTATACAAACTACGCAGGTATACTTAAATTGTTTTTGGCTAAATGGTATAATGTACAGATACATACTTACATAATGAGTACATAAATACAAAATAAAATTTGAAAATATTTTTAACATTTTTGAATTTCTGAAATCTTAATTTCATAATTTATTATTTATGACAAACAATTTTTAGAATATGAAAATTTGTAATTTAATGTAGAAAATACAAAAATAAAATGAAAATTTTATTTTCTTAGCTTATTTCCCTTTTTTGTTGTAGTGAAATAAAAAACCATGGAATCAAAAAAGTTTACAAATTTTTTCTAAAAGAGATTCACCATAAGTTTATAACGCCACCGCCTAATAATTTAATGCTGTCGCTAAAGGAATGATCACCTTTGTTGTATTCCTTCGTCGTACATAAATGCACTCAAAATAAATAATTATGTGATTAACAATTTTAATATTATTTAAACGGTCATGAACTGCAATTTTTCCGATTTCGAAAATATTTTGAATAGTTTGAGTTAACTTTTATTCTTATGTTTGATACCAGCACAACCTTCCTTTAAACATAAGATTGACATAATATTTGACATTAATTTGACAACCAAGTATTTAGAGAACATGAACATTAAAAAATTGTACAAAATCTATCTCTCGAATTATTATTTCGTAAATAGCCTAAAGTTGACCGGTATAATCGTACCTTTCACCGAAAAACAATAAATTCTTGAAATATTCTAGGTCATTTGAAAATAATTTTTAGGAAAATTATAAGAGAAAATCTTTTGCTTTCACAAAAGAAAAAGAAAACAAAAATTAGATTTTAAATTTAGCCAAATAATTTTATTGATTGTCTCACTTATTTGTTTTTAAGGAACTCACTCTTCTTTTAATAACTCAAATTATAAATATTATTAAAATATTTTATAAATACGAAAAACAAAAGCATAAAAAAAAGTTAAAAAAAAAAACAATTTGACCTGAATACTTTCTAACATAGAAAAAATTTTTCATGGAAATTGACATAAAATAAAACATAACCTGAATTATTTAATTAAATCAAATCATAATTAAAATCTTAAACATGTTAAAATATCGAATAAATTTTAGATAATTGAGACATGTTCGGCAATAAAACAATGTCCCGTATCAAAGCTCCAATGTCTCTCCGGTGGAGAAATATAAAATTCCTCATGCAAATTAGGTCCTACTTCGTTCTCTGATTCATATACTTCCCTAAGCCTATCTGTGACTAATTTGTTCTATTGCCGCGTTACGCTGCAACTTCATTTACGTACTGAAAGACATCCTTTCAGTGCTTGGAAAGCTTATTTTCCCTGCAGTTTTCTTTCAGCTACGTTCATGAACCGAATCAGGTAAATTTCGAACTGATCCACCATTCGTTCGAAAAATAACTTATAACCCCGTACCGTTCTAAAATTTGAATTTTCGAGTTCAACGCTTCTTCTAATACTAAAAAAATCTAAAAATAAACAGCGAGATACTTTACAAAATTTAGGAAATGGATCTGTTTTTATAGACTCATTCTCAATTCCTACCAAAATCTTAAAGCCATATCTTATAGTTCCAATTAACAAATTTTACTTCGATAACTCAATATTTCTAACATTTTTCTTTAATTTATTTATTCAAGTAATTCATTTTAAAAAAAATCTGTACAAACATAATTTAAAAAAGATTTTCATAAATTAAAGTAAAGGTTATTTTAAAATTTTCAATTACTTCATATAGTTATACAGATATAAATGTACATACTTATGTAAATATGTATGCATATTAAATTTAAACAAATATACATTCAATACAAACATAAAATTAAATAACCTCTCTCTTATACTAACTATCCACGTATATACATACAATAAAAAAATCAATTTTTTTTTTCAAAAATTCGGAAAATTCTAAATTAATCCAAATATTACATTATTTTACCGACATAAAGGTACATATGAGTCTATATTATATACTTAGTAGTAGCACAGCATTTAAAAAGAAAACAACACAAGATCAGCGCCACTACTCTGCGAACTCTAATACTTAAATTGTTCAAATAAAAAACAAAGCATAAATACATGGCATAAGATTACAAAAATTATAAAAATAATAATTATTACAACAAATAACATCAACAAAAAAAAACCATTAACAGACGGCCTGAAACAGCAAAATTACATACATAAAATTTGTTAATGCAAATAATAAGCAATTTCGAATCACCTTTAGTGTATGTGTACAATAATACTGCATAAATAACATGATTTTCTGATATTTTATACACAAGCATATATAGGTGTACATACTCCCAAAATATATTAAGCTTTTCCTTATTTACATTATTGCCACATCGACATACACACGTATGACTTTTTTCCTACAATAAGCAATTGGAGAAACATAAGAAGCAGTACGCCAAAAATACATAATTTTTATTTGCATGTTAATTTGAATGTGTAGATGTAAAAACTACAAAAATAAAAAAAGAAATCAAATTAATGAGTAATACACCGTCTGTCAGGGGTCTAAAAATGGCCACTGAAATTTTAGTAAAGAATTTTCTAATTCTGTTCTAAATTTAATTTTTTATTTTTTCTCTCATTTTCGTTTTTTTTTTATATTTTTTTTCGTTATATATCAAACACACATTGTTTGTTTTCTTGTATTCGATTGTCAATATAAAAATAAAAATTACATTATATTTATTTATATTGTCTTCCAAATTTTTATGATTTGGTATAGAATTTGATTTAAGCATTGAGAAAACTCTATATTTTGCAACTGGGAGTGTGCGTGTCTATTACTGACGTTTTAATCCAATTAAAAGAGACAACCATAATATTCAAAATCACATCAAAGAGTACGGTATAAATAAGAGTTCATAACACTCAAAGTGCTGCAGTTAAATTCACAGTCCATTGTTGGTTGCAAATTCTTCCCCATTTATTTTGTTTAAAATAAATCATAAATATTTCATAGAAAAGTTTGGATTTGAAAAATGATATACAAACAATAAAATTGTCATTGCATAATTGCAGGGATCGAAGTGTCAGTGGTTAAGTAGACGTCACTTTCTGCTTACGCCCAACTTACTTTTTCAATTATATTTCGTAAGCCGTATCCTTGAAGTTAATAGAATACATCTAAAATATTATGTCTTCAGCTACATATTGTATATCATCTCCAACATAAACTACTTATATTTTACAAAATTAAAACCTACTACCTTATCAATTACTTTTTTCAAAAGAGTAATTGGACGGGTAAGTTGTTAATTTACAAAAATGTATATAAAAGGCTACAAATATATTATAATTTTAAAATAATCTTAACAAACATTTTAGAATATTAAGTAATTTCTATGTCAAATAAGAAGATATGTACTTAATATCTGACACGTAAAGTATATTTCGATATGCACTCCCTGCTGCCATTATCGAATCGGCTGCCAAAATCTTTAAACCAACAACTAAACCATGTGTCATCTTATTCTAAAAAGAATCAGGTGTAATATACCTTCAAATTAAATGAAAGGCATTGCATGATGAATTAAATAATTTTGACAAAAAAAAATTAATAAGAACGACAGCAACAGCACTGCTGATTGCTGATCCTAAAATCTTCCTGATCTAAGAACTTCCTATAATAAATGTATATTCTTTCCACACCATACTAATATAATTTGCATATTGTAATATAGGTACATCAGCCCATATAAATTAGTATGTACGTACGTTATACATAGGTCTTCCATATTCTTGTATGTATATTTTAAATGTATAATTGAATTATATATACCTACAAAAAATAGAATTAAAATCAGACTCTGCATAAGTATTCTGACTAATGTAATTAAGAAAAAAAATTTTAGATTATTTTTTTTTTGCCTGCTTCCCAGAGTACACTCACTCACAATTGCTAAATTAAAATGTATTTGACCAACTAGCTAACTGTTTGCTTAGCTGCATATTTTATTTTAGCAACTAAAATAAAATATTTTAAGAGATCTCCCGGTATTTTTGTATTTTGTTTTTTATTTCTTCCCTTTTTAAAACAAAAAAAAAAAAAAAAGGAAAATAAGAAATGTAGAAATTCAAATTCTAAAAATAAATTTTTTTTTCATTCGATCACTTAAGTATCAACTTAGAAGAGCTGGAAATATATTTTAAGATTCTTTTGAAGAGTTGTTACTCTTCGCAATATGCTGAGGAATAAATTTCAAAATACATTATTAAGAAGAATATTAAAGGAACGCTTTTATTCTGCGTGTACCTACAAAAAAATGAATAAACATTTGTTTTGCAAATGTTTTTTTTTCTTTTTTGCGCTCTTAAATTATTATTTCTGTTTGTTTCTAATTGGAATTTAATTTTATACCAATATGCTTAATAACTAAATGAAAATTAGTTTTAGATTACTTGTGCTTTTTTAACATAGAAATATTTTTGACTACTACAATCATTTATAATCAGCATACAAAAGGAATAACAACAGACCGGCACTTGGTCAGGAAAACATTCAACGGCGGGATTTCGATTTGTATTAACCTGGTAAGTAATATTGGGATTATTCTCGACCAGAGCTTTGGTTTGAAAACTTACGTTATTAAGGTTAAAAATAGAACGAATTTCAGATGAGCCTTCGTTATATAGAAGGTAAAAGAGTTGATAACACACAGGTCATACAGATATAAGGGTATATATCGAGATTTATAACCACACGGTGCTATAGATATTCCAAAGACAGACTCCATTCAGATAAGATATTTCAAATTTGCATTATGTGATTTAGGTTGATCCAATAAGCTTGTGTTGCCAAGTAGGTTGATAGATTTGTAAACGTTACAATCTCGTCGTTATGTAGTTATTTGTTATATATAGCTACTTATTGTAGAGAATGAGTCGAGCGGATACTGTATCCGCTTTCTTGTCACAGCAGCCATTGGTAAAAATTAAAATATTGTAATATGATTTCGATCAACAAAATTGCTTGTAATTCCTCTTAATAATGAGGAACTCTTAATTTTCTTTGTGACGTTTTCCGACTAATACAATTGACTACTTAAAAATTTCTAATGTAACATTTGGAAATTTTTATATGTTGCCAGCTTTATGAAATCAAAAAAAATTTATATTATGTAGATAATTTTTATTTTATTTTCTTATTTTCTTAAATTTTATTCTATGTATTTGTATACCTTTAGCTATTTATTTTTAAATATAAAATTTATGTTAATCCTTACACATAAGAAATTTCTTATGTACATACTTATGTCAATAATAATATTATATACATGTATGTACCTAAATCTGAAATTAAATAATCTTTAAAATCATTAAAAAAATATTTTTGTTTTTCATAAAATTTATTTGTTACTTAAAAAGAGAGAGCGTCAATTATTCTGCAAAATAAAATTTTACAATATTTTTGCCTACATTTTATGTACGTATGTTGATACACACACGTAAGCAAACGTATACCTAATATACTTGTATATTATCGTATATTTGTATTTTATGTAAATAAATATATAATTTTAGCATTATAAATCTTCAAATTTTTTTATATATTCATTATTCATTTCGCCAATTCTTCTAATAAGAATTCTCTAATAGGAAAACTGCTCATAATGTTCTTGTACACAAATTGTACCCAACATAAACGACGGTATACTCATAAATCATACATGTGTGTGTATGTATGAACACATTTTCTACTACAAAATAAAATTAAATTACAAAAAAAAATTTTTTTTTTAAATAAAAATAGCCTAGAATTTTTTTAAATTATTTCTTATTACATGTGCACAAAATAATAATTGATTGTTGTTGTCGTTTTGTAGAGACTAAAAAATATTAAATCAATGCATAAGCGCATATGTTGCACATAACAAAGCAAATTTCATAAAAAATTTATTGATACAAAACACATCCAAATACACACACATAGAAATAAATTATATGCCTAAAAATATAACCGTTTTAATACAAGGCATATATGAATTTATGTAAATTGGTCGGCCAATGCACTTATAGTTAACTCTGCCAGGGTAAATATAGTTAAAAAACTATGTTAGAGAAAATCAAATAAAAAAAAACAAAAACGGCTAAGAAGATGCAGGAGGTAATAAAATGTAATAAAAGACCAACTGTGAAGGATATATTGGAATATTGAGTTCGTTATGATTTACAATTTTGAAAAAAAAAATATTTTATAGAAATCAGAAAAATAAAAGAAATACTCTTGTGTAACATGTGGTTTTAATTAGTTTTGATTTTATAATTATCGAGATTTTTTATTTTTTTTTTGCTTCTATATTCGACATACAGAGCAATTCCTTGCATAATCCAAAATATTTTCATATTTTTATTAAATGTTTATTAAATTAATTGAAGAAAAATAAATCCATGTCACCATAAATGCATAAAAATTTCATTTTTTTAATTAAACTAATTATTTTAATTCTATAAAAACCTTATCGTAAATAGTTCGATATTATTATTGTAAACACAAACCAATTCATAGAAAATATGATTGATTTCTGTAATAAAGTTTTTGAAACTTTTACGATAAATATCACTTTCACTTATTGATTTCAAGACTGAGGCTCTCAGAATATATAGGACGTGGCTCGACGGGCCATAACTCCATCCTGGAGGAAGTTGGATTGGATGGAGAGCTCCTGTAGGTGTCGGACTTCTTAATCAAGACGATTAAATGCGAGAGGAACTTTCAGGTAATAATACCTGAAAGGGAATCCGTCGAGGCAATTATAGCCTTCTTGCCGGCTCAGGCGTCCGTGTGGTAAACGGATGGCTCTGAAGGCGATCCCGGCACGGGTGCTGGTGTATACCGCCGCAACTATAGGTTCTATGCGCCTTTAGGTGAAGCTCCCTCTGTTTTTCAGGCGGAGGTCTTCGCCCTCAAGGCATGTGCTATGCGGTGTTTGCGCGGCGGCTCGCGGAATTGTTCCATCTTTATAGCTCCCGACAGCCAGGCTGCTTTGGCGGCACTGAAATCATCAACTTTTAACTCGAAGCTAGTCTGGATTTGCTTCAACAATCTGGAAAAACTGAGTGTGAATAACAAAATCACTCTTATGTTGGCTCCTGGCCATACAGGAATACGTGAAAATGAGGAGGCCCATCATCTGGCGAAGTTGGGGGCAAATACCTCCTTCATCGGGCCTGGTCCGAGCATGGGCCATTCTATGGGGTTTCTTAACCAGGTCATGGCTGCTTGGGTGCTCGACGGATCGCGGGCTTTCCTGGCATTCGTCAGGACATCGTAGTTTGTCACTTGGCATGGGTCCTTTAATTCATATTTACAAAAAATTGGCAGATCAAGTACACAGCGATATAGATTCTGTGACCGGGAACCGGAGCATTCCACTCATGTCCTATTTGAGAGTGATCGTTTTACGCGCTCTACATACAAATTTCTCGAGGCCTCGGACTTGGATTCACATGAATCGTTGTGCATGGCGGACCTGTTAAAATTTATCGGCAGCCTTAATCTTGAGTTCTAATGATCTGACGGGAGAATGCACAAAAGACCTGTATGGTCAAGTTGCTGATTAAATTCAACCCATACGTAACATAACATAGTAATTTGATACTTAGAATAATGTCCCATTATTCCATATATATCAGTGAGGAGCGAAATTCTCAATTATGATAAGTTTTTTTTCCAATTCAACAGCAAATGGTGCCCTTTTTTTTGAAAATATTAATTTAATAAAAATAATGCTTTTCAAATTATATTCAACGAAAAAATTATAACATTATTACACTTTTTCAAATGTCCCTGTTCGGGCGCCAATTTTTCAATTTGTAAATTTTTCATTAATAAACTATTTTTTTTTTGTTTTAATCATTAATTAAAGAAAATTTTATCGAATAATTTGCTTTGTTAAATGCAAGTTAATATATGTAATGTCCAAGCTAACTTAAGAATCACATTATTTTGCATAAATATTGTGTTGAGCGTAATTGAGTGTTAATGTATGCATAAATATTTGAGCAGCTGTTTAATATAGTATTGATTTAAAACTACTTGTTTTTTCATCATAGATATTTGCCACGAAAATTTTTGTTCCAGCTCGGGCGCCAGTTATTACTATTTTCAAAAGTCTCGAATATTTAAACGTAAAATATCAGAAAATTGTTGTATAAACCTTCATTATTTGATTTTTTCGTTAAGGACATGTACTCTTCTTGAAAATATTCTTTTGTTAAACTAAAATATATGTACGAGTATAGTGTGTAAATAAATCATTAAATTGTTAAAAATAACATTTTATCATGTTTTTCCACAAAACATTATGATTTTAGTTTTAAATGGCAAGTACTTTTTGTAATTCATAAGGATATTTTTGGCAAAACCATTTTGTAATGAAATCAAATTCTTTTATTTTCCATAATATGACGTATAAAAATTTTTATTAGACACTAAGGAACGTATAAATAGGAATATTCTCAAAAAAAAAAATGAAAATTTTCACTTTTTTAGAAAATTTTCTGAAAAAAAATTCCAAACTCTTTTGTGAAACTATTATATGCAACCATGTGATGCTCGTGAAATGTTCTGCTCTCATTCTTGTTACTTTAAAATATTGTTCAGTTAAGTTTTATGTTATTCACTTTTCTGTAAAGTTGATTTCTTTTTAATTTGGTTCTCATATTTAAATATACAAACTATGATAATGTAATTCGCTTTAATATTAAAACCCTAAAAAAAAACGCACAGTCAAACAATAACTAAAGCTTGTAATTCTATTAAAGAGTCGAAAAGCTTGATGTTAAAAATGTGTTTTCCCTTTTTTCTTTCTGAACTTATTAAAAATTGTTATAACGAAAAGAAAAAACGAAATCTATAAAAATATTATTTTAAGAGAACCTTCAGTACGTCAGTGTATCCAATATAAGTGAGAGAGAGAGAGAAGCTTAACACGGTACTGATGCAAAAATTCAAGTGCACATTATAAAAGCATCTCTACACAAAAAATATTTAAAATAAGAAAAAAAAATCTCAATTTTACAATGTTAACTATTATTTTTTATAAATGTGAACAATCTACTGAAATTTCAAAAATAAATATTAAAATTAGGTTCCTAAAAAGAGCCGATTTTATTCAAGCCGACAGTTGGGAGGCGTGTACCAATGGTATTAAAATCTGAATGGACAAAAGGAATAGAATAAAACCTGACGAATATCAGTAGACGTCAGATTACTGCGATTAGAATTGCATTAAAAAAAATGTACAGTTAATGGAGTTGGAACCTGTGTACTGAACATGAGATGCTTTTGCTCTGATCACTGTATGAAGAATTCAGAATTATGAAAAAGTTAAATATCTTAATGTTATACGTTTTAAGTTAGACTTTTTAACCAGGACTAACTTCTGACAAGCAGAATTTCTAAGTAATGGATTCCTAACTTTGACGACTCTTAACTTAAGCTAAAACACAAGTAATGATTTGAACAGTGAAATAAAATCTTCGGAGTTAATTGAATTGAATGTATTTGAACTCCCACAGTGTCGTTTATTAAATAGTTTTCATTGATAATGTAAAAACTTTTTGAGAATTTCGTTGATCATATTCCGAGAGCCATTCCTCCTTTAGGACGTAAGTACGTCATGATTATAATTAGATTGTCCATTTTTCATATCTGTTACACGAGAAATATTTAACCATATCATTTTTATATTTCATGTTTTCATATACATACGTACGAGTTGTATTTGTAGCATATTTTGCCTTCTTTCACTGTTATACAATATAAAAACGACAATATTCTAGCTGCTTATTTTCCATTATGTTTGTTTTTTTTTGTTTAAAGCATGGCTAAAATAGACAAAAATTAAAATTATTCAAAAGAAATTTTCACAATTTTTTTTTATTTTTTTTTTTTTTTGAATTTTACATTTTTGACGTAAAAACTAGAGATATGAAAATAAAATAAATGTTTTTGGCAGAAAGAAAATTTTAACATTTTAATAGTACAAAGAATGTGCCATGATATTATTAAAATAAAGTCGTTCAAAGTACAAAAATATAAAATATAAAAAAAACCCACACAAAATAATAAAAAAAATTGCCTTTAATACTAAGTACGTACATGAGGCAAAAGTGTTATACATACTTATAAAATAATTTAATTGCACTTCAACAAAATATTCTTATCTTTGACAACTTTCCATAGTAATAGAGGTGTAAATTTTAAATTTGAAAAGGGCTTGGTAATCATTTTTTTATAAAATCAAAGAGCAAGACTTTAAATAGAAAAATAAAGGAGGTTGTGGAAGGAAAACAGTAAAAATGAGCTTGCGCTAAATTGACCATTACTATTTTTATGAAAATTCACGAGTATTGTAGATCTCTTACAGGAAAAGTAAGAGCAAAATTTCCGATAAAAATGCTAATTAGCCTAATCTGATCTAGCGTTAAGCGAGTTAATTGCAATCTAAGATTAAAACGAATTGTGTCTTGTGCGGTACATCTTTGAAAATATTTTTTTTTAATTTTAATTTAATTTTTAACAGCATACATTAAATTGTATGCTGTTAAAATTTAAAAGCATACAATTTAACATACAAATACTATAATAAATTAGCTACTGATACTTTATATGTGTGACCGACTGAGCTTATTTAAGATAAATTTGAATTAATGTTCTAAATAGAAACAAGCACGAATTTTCATAATCATTTATCAACAATTTTAATCTAAGTTGCAATTGCGTTAGTAACGCGTTATAGCGTGTACGGTTAATTTAATTCATTGGAACCAGACTAAAGCGAGATTGAAATGAAACTGTTAGTAAAAGCTTACAAAGTTCAAATGCTTACTTTTACAGGTTTATTTTCTGAAATATCTCGAGCTTATGACTCATCGTCCAAACATCCAAATTACTAAACATTAATTACTAATTAAAATACTTTTTTTGTTTTAATATTCTACATAAAAAATAGAGAAAATAAAATAAAAAATTTTTTGAGTTTCTTGACAACATTTTGTAATTTTCTCACTTTTAAAATTTTTTTTTTGATATTATAAAAAACTAAAATTATGTAGAAAAAAAACCCTTGTTTCCAAAAAAATTAGAATACCAAAAATAACCGCAATTTCTAAAATAGAATAATTTTTTATTTTTTTTTTATTTTTTATTTCAAAGGCTATTGCACTCAAAGATGACTTTACATAGACAATATGTACCTATGTTTGAATGGATGTAGGTATGTTTGTATTTACAGTAATTTATAGTTTGAATAGAAGACATTTCAAAATTGAAGAAGAAAAGAAATACGCATAAAATGAAGCAAATAATGAAACGCCTGCCCAAAAATTTTCATTTTGATAGTTTCCTATATAATACATAAAATTATTTTATATGTATGTATGTATGTACATATGTAAGTAACTTACATAGGAATTCAATGTAGAAATCAAGGAAATAAAATTGAAAAAAAAATTTTTTTTTTTTGTCCCACAAGTTCTCAAGTTTTCGGTCACTTATTCTGTTGTTTTCATGTTTTTATACCCGTACGAACGTATGTTCGAAGGGTATACTAAATTTGCCTTACCGTTTGTAACGCTAAGAAATAACGGTGTTAGATATAGACTCAAGTGTATGTTTTTGATCAGCGTCAAATTCTGAGTTGATTTAGCTTTGTCTGTCCGTCCGTCCGTCCGTCCGTCCGAACGATAACTCAAAAACTAATTGAGCTAAGTTCACCAAATTTTCACAAATGATTTATTGTAGAAAGTGCCAGAACCCTATTTAAATTGGACATGATCGGGGTACCGGTTCGGGTAGCTGCCATACAACTTCAAAATTTATTCGGCTATATCTCAGAAACTATAAAAGTTATGGTATTGAAATTTCACACAAACGAATATATTAGTAGGGCCAATATGCCATATAAAAGTCGTTGAAATTACTTGGCTCCTTCTGGTACCTGCCATACAACTTCAAAAGTTATTTGGCTAAATCTCAGAAACTGTAAAAGCTGTGGTATTGAAATTTCACACAAATGAATATATTAGTAGGGCCAATGTGTTTCATGAAAGTCGTTGAAATTACTTGGCTCCTTCTGGTACCTGCCATACAACTTCAAAAGTTATTTGGCTATATCTCAAAAACTATATAAGCTATGGTATTGAAATTTCACACAAACGAATATATTATTAGGGCCAATGTGTCTCATAAAAGTCGTTGAAATTACTTGGCTCCTTCTGGTACCTGCCATACAACTTCAAAAGTTATTTGACTATATTTCAGAAACTATTAAAGCTATGGTATTGAAATTTCACACAAACGAATATATTAGTAGGGCCAATGTGTCTCATAAAAGTTGTTGAAATTACTTGGCTCCTTCTGGTACCTGCCATACAATTTCAAGAGTTATTTGGCTGTATCTCAGAAACTATATAAGCTATGGTATTGAATTTTCACACAAACGAATGTACCAGTAGGGCCAATGTGTATGATAAGAATCGTTGAAATTACTTGGCTCCTTCTGGTACCTGCCATACAACTTAAATAGTAGTTTGGCACACACAGTATTTTGAAAAACATATAGTACTGAAATTTTGCATACATTAATATGGTAATACGGCAACTTAAAGTCATAGTCTGCCCCATAGTTAGTTATGGCACATTAGTTATTCGCACATAGGATAACAAATTCGTACGGGTATCACAGAGTTGACAAGGTCAACTCTATTTTTTTTCTCGTTTTTTTATAAATTTTCTCTAAGTATTAACTTTTGTTTTCTACCTATGTAATGTCGATGTCGTATATAGAGGAGTAAAATTACGTCAACTCTTTATGCGTCAAACAAAATTTTTTATTATTCATTTTTAATTGTCATATCTTTTTTTTGTAATTATTGTTATTCAGAAAATTTTTCATCAATTGCAAAATTTTTAAGGAACATAGTGTATTACAGATTTTCTTATAGGAAATTCTAAATTATTTAATTATTAGTATTGATTTGATATTGTGATTGGTCAACTTCGACTGAGATGCTTCGGGGGGAGGGCTTTTTGAGCCCGAGGGAAATCTCACAGCTTGTATAGCTGCCATACTGCAATTTGTCAGGGGCCCAGATATAGGGCTAACGTAGATGGGGATCAGAATCACAAAAGACCCTATGGATCGATGTGAGAAGAACTGAAGGGGCTCAGTCCTTGACGGAAGCAAAAAAAAATACACAACTTAAAAACTAAACAACCAAAATCAATCGTATACAACAAATGTACGACGAATTAGTAGAATAATTAAATAAGGCGTCACAAAAACTAAGAATAAACTAAAAAAAGTCTATCCTTTAGCACCGAATACAACGACGAATACAAGTTAATTTTGCACAAAATACGCGTGATTGGCACGTACACCTCATAGCCCGAACGGAATACAACGCAAAGCATCGAAAAGCTAGAACGACCAGTAAAGCTGGGGTAAACACGCTATAAACAACAAGTTGATGAATGAAAACTTTATCAGAAACCACCTTACGACAAGGAAGCGATCTTAAGTCTAAAACCAGAACCCTAAGCCTACTTCCATAAGGAGACAATCTAAACTTATCCGACCAATTCATAACACGAAGAGCAAAACGAAGTAAACACCTCTAATACGATAATAATAAAAACAAATAACAAAAACACAAATATCAAAAATTATTTTGAATATATGAAAAATGTTTATGAAATAATTATGTTTTGTTTATAAACATTATTAAATGTTGCTACATTTATTTAAATTACAATTTGACTTGTGTGTGTTTGTTTCACCTACACACATACAAGTCCCGAAATGTAGTGGTTTTATGTTTCATTTGGAGTTTTTAAATTTAAATTTTTTAATAGAATAGTGCAAAGACCTCATCATCATTATCATCATTGCCGCATGATTCGTATTATGTAAAACATATCCTAAAATTAGATTTTTAAAAATTGTTTTTTTTCTTTACTTTACTTTTATTTTTAAAATACAAGCACAATGCAAAAGGAGAATCTAAAAAAAATTTATAAAAATGATATTAATTATTTTTTATATTAATTAATTAAGAGTTACATAAGAAGATGCAGAGAGAAATAGTCTTCAAAATTAAACGGGTGCTTATGTTAAGTGTTGCCTCTTTTATTTTGAGAATATAAGTAGAACAAACCTATACACCTTATGTAAAATTCAAGCAAATGTGAGTTGCATTGAAATCTAAAGTAACAGGGTTTAGGCTGAATTAAGGTACCTATATTTTTTATAAATTCAGAATAATTATTTTATTATTATTAAAATCAGACGAATTTTTTAGGCGAAGCTTCAACTATAATGCAAACTAGCGTTGAACGAAGGAGCTAAAAACACAATCTTCATTTGCGGTTATCAGATAGCGAAGCAGACCAATTTAAATTTTCTTTCCAAGATTCAAATATTTGTTCCGTAAAATTAAAGTTTATTCTCTATATAATTTCAAAAGAATCCCCAAAATTCCAGAACACCATAAGTTTTTACAAGAGAAAAACAATTTTCCCCTAATTTTATGCTTTATTTTACGATTTTCATATGACAACAAAATATTCTTTAGAAATGGTCGCATTTCATTGACCACCAAAATTGGTAATTATATCTACCATAAAATTAGGAAATACGACATAAATATTCTCAAAATGAAAAAAGATAAAGATTCCAGCTGTATATAGTTAGAGTATAGAGCAGAATTTTACAGCAAATTGTATGTTAAGGAGGCATAAATAGAAATTTAAAACTGTACAAATGTATATTGGCTCTCAGTGGTTCTAATGCAAACAGAACAATAGAACACACACACATACATATTTTAAATATAATATTACAAATTCTATATCGTATATTCTATACTATAAGGCAATTATCTGATAAGAATTTTCAAAGTTTTCTTCTCTATTTTTTTGTGCAAAATAACATAGAAAATCACATTGAAAACAAAATCAAGCAACCTCCTTTTACAACCTCACACTCAATTCTCTCATCATTCCAGCCCAAATTCATTCTTAAACAAACAACAACCAAACAAAAAACCCCACCACAATTTTATCAATATTAAATACCGATTTCAACTTTTGTGACACAAATATCAATTGTCTGATATAGATTTACTGATTTCATCCCCGTAGATAATTATACTGTAATTTATAAAAACCTTAAAAACAAAAGCAAGCAACAAAAAAAAAACTTGTTTTCTAGAAAATATCCTTAACAGAAAGAATTTCTTTTGAATTCATAATGGAATGAAATTATATATACGTACAAACAATGTGTAAAAATAAAATGAAAATGAAAAGAATAAGAAAACACAAAAAAATAACAAAAAAATAAAGGATTTTCCTTTGAATTGTCATTAATCATTTGCCCTTGTAGACATTCATTTTCTCATTATTATTATTATTATACAATCTCACACAAAATACTTCGATATCACAAAATTATATCCTTTGGCAAAAACAATAATACACAAAAACACAACGAAAAAATAAGCAGAAAAGTGCCAAGAATTTAAAATAAATCAGGGTTGTGTTTGTACCATTCTATTGAAAAGTAATTATTAAAGACGATTTTAAATAAGTTCAGAATTGTCAATTTATCAAAATTGGTTTTGAATTACAATCGATGGTAGTTAACAAATAATTGAAAATTAAATTTTAACATATTAATGCATATTTAATGTGCTGCTCACACCTTATTATAGAAGAGTACCATTACAAGTTTTAAATAACACTGAAACTCACGTATTTGGGTTTCATTAATAATAGAGTTTTAAGCTATATATATGAGCCAAAACCCGCGTATATCAGAATATGAGCCACAGTAATACACTAGTACTTATAAATAACATATACTTTCACTTGCCTTATTAGTTGGTTTTAATTTTTAAAAGTTATAGGGCAAAACTCTGAACCTTGAAGAAATCCATTTGCTTGATAGTTCAAAAGGAAAAAATTTGTAAGATAATTGAATTGATCTACAATAATGGCTTGTATTTCAATTCATCTGATGCGAAATTATGCAATTTACTTAAATTGGAACATCAGTCTGGACAATGATGTATTTATTGAGAAAATGGCACGTATCTTCTGCCAAAATCATTCGCAGGCATTTGAAGTATTGCTATTAAAAAGTGTTAGCAGGAAAAAGTCGCTACTTCCCAAAAAAAAAGTAATTAGAAGAAGATTACTACTTAGCAAGATACCAGCCACATTAATAAACCTTCTCAGCTATGGTTGGTTTTAAAAGAATTAATTTTTAACATTATTTTCATAGATATAAGCAGCAGTAAACTGTCAAATTACTTTGCGAGAGCCCAGATATTCTGACAAATATAAATTATAAATTAGGTATAAGCGAGGTCGGTTGTTCAATATTATAGCCAAATAACATAAAAGGTGCAAATTAATACACGCTCATTTATACGCACATCCCTGGAATAATACCAAAATTACACCAGAAAAGAATATATAATAAAATAGTATTATACTATTTGTATATTACTATTGTATATATGTACACATATATATATATTTAAGAGAACAAACAAGAATACAATATTAAAGTGAATATGGCGCACACATGCAATTAATTAAAACTAAATTTAATACAAATTAATTTTGTTTCATACTGTTATATATCATCTTTAAAGTACAATATAATGTATATATATATATACATATGATATAAACCTAAAGGTATCAATTTACATAATTGCATACATATACATACAAAATGTAATTGAAATTATTTAACACTTTTTGCAATCTCTTTTATTAATTATTGCGTATACACAGTCATACATACTCTTAATAAATGCACAATATTCTTAATTATTTGTTAAATACAATATTATATTTACACTACTATGCATATATGCATATATACACATATCATATGTATATTTGCAGTAGAACATACTATTCATGTATATACACATGTAAAAATAACGAATTGTTCATTAATTAGAACCACATGACACCTCTGGCTTTCTTAACATAAAAATTTCAAATATGTTGCACTTTATGTATGAAATGGGTTATGTATATATATGTAAATACATAAATATTCGTGTTACATAATTAAATTTCAGAATAATTAAAATAAGAATTATTTTTTTTTAGTGAAAAAGTATTAAAAATATGTAAAAAGGATTCAGATTATCTTTTATATAAGAAAGGATAATATGGAAAAATTTAAATGAAAAATTCTGGTACACAACTAATTTATAATTAGTAAAACTATAATAGAATTTTAAAATTTATGTATGCAACATATAGGTAAAGGTAATTTTTGAAAATTTTCATAATTTAATTAAATTTCAACTCAGCAGTACTTTTAGTATACAGAGTTCTATGTTATGTATAGTGGTATTAAGTAATATGACATTCTATTTTAAGAATAAGCAATTATTCATATATAATTTGTATTATTTTACTTCTGTAGTTCGGGTTAGCGTTAGGTTAGAGTTAGGTTGACACGACCCCCGAAGAATACCCTTATGCCTATTGTGATACTACCGGATCTCTCCTTCTCTGTCCTTCATTCGTACCATCCCGAACTCTTCAAAAACCGGGTGAAACCCTTAACATTAACATTGGCTAAGTCCGAAGTGCGCAGGACACCAGAAACACCTTCCTGAAGTTCACCTTCGCATGAAATGTTTCCTCCTCCACTTCGTCGCAGCAGAGATCGTCTACGGGGCGGCCCATCCTCCTTGAATTTTCCTCATCAGAACCCCTATTACAGTACCGATAATCTCCAATTAGAGAGAAATCATATCCCTTGTTACATTTTGCAAGAGTCTTCATTATTTCTTTGCACACCATACACTGCCAATCAAACCCATTTTCTTTGAAATTCTTACAATATAAATTCAAACTCATATTAATTGTGTAATAATGACTTTAACACGTGATTTTTTTCAATACGTTCTCTGACATTTTTTATATATACCGAATTCCTATTAATAGAATTTTGTTTCCTATTTCCAATAACTGATGTACACACACGAATTATAAGGCATAGTCTTGAGTATTTCTGCTTGCACCCTATTATAAGAGTAAATTGTTTTTAATTCGTCTCTTATATTTCAAATACCAACTCGTAGGTGTTAATAACCCTACCGAATTGTCTAATTAAATTACAATTTGTAATTAAGAATTTTTTTATTTATTATTGTTTTTTTTGGTACAGCATTTCGCTAATTTTTTTTTTTCATATTCACTATTCCGCACTATATAGAAATAAAAGGAACCAAGAAATTTTATTTTTTTTTTTGCTTTTATAACTCTAGAATGCATTAATAATTTGAAAATAAACTTACTATAATAAATATGTATGTACTTATATTCCTGTATATAATGCAATAGTAAGTGCAGTTCTACAATATACAGAGTGTCAAATATATGTTATCATTTAAAAAATGCAACAAAGGAGTTTAGGAGTAGAACAATTGCTATCGAAAAGTAAAAACCACCAATCTTATGAGACTGCCGAAATCATCTACTGAAATCATTCGTGCGAGTAGTTAATGCTAGTCTAACTATTCTCGTCATAGAGCATACCATAAGAGGCACGCATCTTAACTGAAGATGTATTTCTTGGAGTGCCGTATAATCTTTAGGAAGTGGTTGTAGAGAAAATAATTCAAACTTCCGTACCTATGATTTCGTAATTCCGATCTGAAATTTTCGTCGAATTAACCAAAATGGGTTTTTTGGCCCGAAAGCAAATTCAGATGTCAGAGTGATACGGCAATATGATTTCAGAATTCGGTGAATTGTTAATTTTCGGGCACTACGCAAAAAGTTTTCCAAAAAGAAAAAGTGCTTTACATTAACGGAGGCTTTGGCCATGAGTCAGGACAATCGCAATACAAGCGGAGCCTAATGAAATTTGCTTGAAATTTTCACAATTTTTTGCATTTTACGAACCCAGGACGAACTCCATTAAAGCAAAAACAAAATTTCCATTGAACCGAAACTCAATTGCACCGAAAGTGCTTTCCTTTTCCCTTGTACACTCTATTTGAGTCCATAAATTTGCACTTATACAATAAAGTTTCACTTAATATCTGCATTAAAAAAATAAAGATCCCAAAACAACATTTTAGGAAAACATTTTTCATAATCAAAAAGTTCTTAACTTTCATGAACATTCCGTGTAAAAATGCAAAAACAAAAAAGTCAAATATGCACACTGAAAAAAAAAAACCAAAACAGAAGGAAAATTAAAAACAAAAACGAAAATTGTATTGCTTCGTTCAAATGTGCAAATTCCAATGGATTTTTTCTCTGCTCCAACTCAGGTTCTTGTATTTTTTTTTTTTTTTGGAATTTAAGAATGAAAAATTACTATAATGAAAATATTTTCCATACGTTTATTTGGACAGGACCTTTTGTCATTTTACTATTCTGAAAAAAAAAAATTGCACATATTTAAAAAAATTTTCAAGTGAAAAACTTCTTCAACTTTTTTTTTCCGGAGATTTAAATTAAAGTTTGATCAACTATCTGTAATACATATGTGTATAAGTACTTGAAAATCTCTAATACATACATATTTTTATTTTTAAGGAAAAAGTTTAAGACTATTGAAATTTAAATTACTTAAATGGGCGGCAGCGCAAAGAGAAGCAAGAAATGTAAAATGATAAAAAAAATTAAAAAGTTTTCTTTTATAATGAATGATTTTTTTGTTTTTTTAATTTTTGTGATTATTGCAGATCTGCACTGCAGTTATGATAATTAGCGAAAAATTAATCTATAGTAAATTTATTTAAAATAAGAAAATTAAATTGAAAATTTAATTGAATTTTTGTCACTAAGAATGTTAAGAGATCAGAAAATTTGAATTGGAAAACATGAAAACTCAAATAATTTTGAAAATTCTGATGAGATATTTTCGAATGTTATGGAAGTGAATATTAGGGAAATTCTATTACGGTATGTGCGTTATTATTTCAAAATTCGACCTCTCTCTACCTTTTAATATTTCATAACTAGTGTTATCTTTAAGATTATAAATAATTTTCTCTAAATTTTATTATAATTTTTAATAAATATTAATTGTAATATTACTAAATTAGATTTGTAGATTTGTACAACGGGGGCAACAGTGCACCGCGAACACGTACAAGGATCTATTGTACGTGGTCGCGGTCTCCCCCCTCCTATGAGCAAGAGCGTCACACTCCCCCATCGAGGTCTCTCCATACTCCCCACAGAATCTGCAAGTACCCTCATTTTCCAGGCTCAGCCGACTGAGGGGACAAGCCAGCAGTGACCCGTCAAAATGCCGGTGAGGACTCTCACCTGGTTCTTGCCCATCCCTATAATTTTCTTAAAACGCTTCTGGTCATAATCTCTTAGGAGCTCCTTAGCTTGCTGCAGCCCCGGAAGACTTCTCCAGCGCTCCGACCGCCTTTTTTCTGATTTCTTCTTTAATTTCCAATTGTATGTGGTCCGATTTCGCAGGGGGGTTCCGGCCTAAAAAGAGGTGTGTTTGCCCCCTTCTTTGCAAGCGCATAAGCGGCCTCATTTCCTTCCACGCCCAAATGGCCCATCTACCCAACTCATTGAGCTTCTCAAGACAGCCCCATACTGCCGCGGAGGACACTGAAAACAAGTTCAGCGCTCCGATTGCAGCCCGGCTATCCGACATAATCATTATCTCCCGTCCCCGATACTCCCTTTCCAGGTTGAACCGCACGCACATTTCAATAGCGTGCAACTCAGCCACCAAACACACTCGCAAAAGTTCCCAAAGGTTCGGAGAATTTGGGTCTTGGCCCAAATACCCCCGCACCCGTCGCGATACTGCAATTTGACTCATCTGCGTACCATCTGATAACGTGTGTTCCCACTGGGCAACCCGAAAAGTCACGCTCCCAGTCCCTTCTGCTACTTAGCAATGAGGCAAAATTTTTCTCGAGGCTGTATCTGTTTACCATGTCGTCGCGAGGCATCGATAGGAGCGGAACCTCCCTGACAAGACGACCTTGATCTCTCACTCCGATTATTCCGGCTCCATTTCTCCCCAAACTGAAAATGGCGGTGAACTAACCCCTTTGCGCCTCGTTGTGGAGAACCCACAACGAGGTGCAAAGGGGTTAGTCCCAAAATCACCTCCATTGACGCCGTTGGACAAGTTCTCATAGCCCCTGTGACACAGACGCATGCGAGTCTTCGCAGTCGTTCCAGGTTCTTTCTAGCCGTACCAAGAACCACCCTTCTTGCCCATGCCACTGCTAAATAAGTCAGGAGCGGCAAGACCATCATGGTATACATCCACAACATGACAGACAGGAAACCAACGACCTGCGCGAGATGACCCTGCAAACCATAAGTGCCCGGGTTGCCCGTGTATGCACAGCTTCATTGTGATTTCGCCGAAGAAGCTTGGAATCAAATAACACTCCTAGGTATTTGACCTCCGATTTTCTCTCTACATCCGCTTCGCACACGTAGATTGCAAGCAGATGCTCCAGCTTCCTTTTCCTAGTGAAAGGCACCAGGGCCATCTTGTTAGGGTTAAGCTTGAGGCTCACAGCTTCGCACCAGGCCCGGGCCACCCGTAATCCCCTTTGGACTATCCCCTCTAGCGACAATATCATCGGCATAAGCCTGGACACCAATTCCTTGACGAAGTAGCTCATCAAAGAGTTCATCCAAATTAGCGGAGACAGAACCCCACCGATTACTAAATTAAATAATAATATTAAACTGTTACTAAGTTCATTAAATATTAAAATCGCGCCCCTCTTGATAAATTTGACACTCATTAATTTATTATCCCCCAAAAAACCATTAAAATTATTTAGTTAAATTCAATGTAAAATATTCTATGGCATAAAGAAAAAACTCATTTAATCTACATACCACATTTATATATACACGCATACATACATACATTAAAATATAATCATTTTAGCTGCATTTTATTAATTAATGAAATATATAATTTTAATAACTACGAGGTAATAATAAATTTAAAAAATGCAACAAAAAAATTAATATAAAAAAAAAGGATTAAATTAAATTCATATTTCATTATCCTTTCATTTTTTATTTTTTTTGTATGTTTAATAACCATTATGGAAATTTACAACAGATTAAAAGACAATATAACATTGAATATTAATTAATTTTGATTTTATAAAAGTGAAATTAAAATTAAAATAATTTTACGAAAAAATTTATGTAGCATTATGCGTATAATGCAAAATTATTTTATATTATAAACAAACATGTACATATGTATGTAATATATATACATGTATAAAATTATAATTATATAAAACCATAAATATAATAATTAAGAAAACAGATTTGTAAATTTTCTCTTAAATTTCGTAAACTACAAAAAATTGCATAACATTAGGCGAACATTTTTTACACTTGATATGATTTCCTTTAAAAACCAAATTTCTAAACAAAAACTTTTTGCAGATTTTTACATAAAATTAAATGATTTACCGTTAAGTAGCCAAAGTAGCTTAAGTGTAATTAACTTGTAATTCACTGTGTGTATGTTATGTTTTAAACGAAATTCCCAATTATATTTTCAGAATATTGCTAGCTAACTATATAAGTATTTTAGACTATCACGTAACTCAGGATACTGAAAATACTCAAAAGTTTTTTAAATATTTAAAAAATTTACTTAAATATTTTTTTTAAATTTTTTAAAATCCATTAAAATAATTTTTTTTTGTAAAAATTTTTATTAAAATTTTTAAGTTTTTTAAAATACTTTTATTATTTTTTTTTTGAAATGTTTTATATTTTAATATTTTCAATATCAAATATGATTAAAAAACAAAACAATTTATATATTGAAAATGTTCATTTAAATTAACACTCAAATAAATATTTTGTATCCGTGAATTCACAATACTATTATGAAAATATCCTTCAAAATAAATATACATATTGGTATACATATATATAATATAGTGACAAAGAAAATATTCAATCACGCAATCTAAATTGGCCATATGAAAATATTATGCGGGCAATATTGCGAAAAAATTATTATATTTCGAGCGATTCTAATCGATAAAGATAGAAAATACTCATTTTAACTCAAAATGGAAAAGTTTTCATTCAATGTGGTACATGTACCACGATTTTTTCATATATAATTTTGTAATATTTGTTTTAACATTTAAAATTATTATGCGAAATGGGATTTTTAAAGTCATAAAGATTTTTTAAGAAATTTACAAAAAAAAAATGTATTATAGGAAAATCGGTTGGTACACATTGGAAAATTGCTTGGTACGGTTCGAATAATAAAATTTTGAATTGCAAAATATCGTTTTTACATATCGTAAAATAAATGAATTTTTTTGCAAAAAACATGTTACAATTTTATATTTGAGTGTTGAGTTGTTCAAAACAGAACACATATAATTATCGTAAATTATTCCAATTTTTAATTAGTGAATAAGTTCCTAATTGAAAATAATTAAATAAAAATACACTTTTTAGCTCCGCATTTCTGAAAATAAGACATTTTTAAACTTGAATTAATAAAAATAATTTAAAAGAACCTTCACAACAAATAAATAAAACGATTTAACTGCGTGTAGCTGAGCATTTTACTGTACAACACTGTGAATGTTATATAAGTTACAAAAAAAATTAAAACCTACATACAACTGACAACTAACTGTACAAACAATAATTCTTACTTGCATGGCGATGAATTTATTAAAGGATTAAACAAAATTAACGCACATTCATACCCTTATATCCGCTTATTTTCATATACACATGTACGAAATAGCTCCACTTAAAAGAAATTTTTCAATAATACAATTGTCATGATAACCAACAAATCTGACAAAACCAAACGTCAACTACTACTCAGTTAAATAAAAGTATTTTTTCATTTATTTTTTAATTCTTTTTTTTTTAAATACTTGAAAATAAAACAAAAGAAATAAATTAATTTTTATAATATTTATTTAAAACAAAATGAATCATTAAAGTGAAATAATTTTATTTTTTATTTTAAATGATGAAAATTCAAAATAATTATTCGAAAATTGAAATGAAAACAAAAAAAAAATATTAAAAACCTCAAAATTAAAAAAAAAAATTAAAAAAAATTGTTTAATTCTCATTAACTTTTTAATTTGTTGAAATTATTTTTGGTTTTTTTTTTTTGTCTCTCTCTCTCTCTCTTTTAAATTCTACAGAAAAATAATTTTATTATTTTCACAGTTTCATCTTTCATTTTAAAAATAATTATCTTTGTATTTACTATTTCTATTTGTACTGTACATGTGTACAAGAATATTTTTGAATAAATAAAAATGTACAGTTATACACATGCATGTATGTATAACAAATACATGGATAAATACACAGATTATTTTAATTATAATATTAATTAAATTATTATTTTAATTCAAATACACGTACAATTGTTTATACATAAAATATATGTAAAATATACATTAAATATTTTATATGCATAAAATGTTAATATTAAAAATTTTTAAACGTTACCCTCGATCCGAACGGTACCATATGGATATGCATATAATTATTATCGTATTATCAAAAATATTTTTCCAAAAAAATTTAGACAAAAACTAAAAAAATATTTTATTAAATTATGAAATAGCTTTAAAATTTAAATTATATATATATATAAATATGTACTCATATTTTTGGTTATTATAACATACATACAGTCGAATTTAGATAAAATGAATAAATCTTTCTGTACTTTGACTTGTTAACAATTGTAACCTCGCTAATGTTTCAGAATCCAAAAAAAAAAAGAGTTTACAAAGGCACGGTAACACTAAACTAGTCAGTCATAAATAATAACAATGATGAAGATAGTCGGTTGAAAAGCGTTAAAGTGTACTGTTCGAACAATATGTATGTGTTAAATTAATTTGGTGTTTTAATTATCATAAACTATAAATAAACATAAGGTTAACACAAGTCATACAACATAGCCCAAAATATGATCGCCAACAAGTACTTATTGTGATTGCTAACTATCTCAAAGAGAGACATCTATGCGTAATAAATTTTTGTAACGTTCATCATGGTTAGAATTTTTTACTTCAGGAACCTAATGCTATAAAACCACAACCTAACGCAAGGGATCGTAACGCAAGGGAACGTAACGCAAGGAAACCGTGATGTAACGTAACGTAGCCACAACGAAAATTTGTCAAAACTGATTTTCGTCTAATTTAGACAACAAACATTAAAATTACAATCTTTTAAAATTAGAAATATTTTACCTGACTTAATATAAAATTAATTTTTTTTTATTTATTATAAATTAAAATTTTATTTATTTTAATCGTTTTAACTGGTCAAATAATTAATTTAAAGAGCCTGTAACTCTATTTTATAAAATATTATTATAATTTCGAAAAGTGAAAAAGAAAAAATTTTTAGAAAACAATATTTTTCTGTTTTTTTTTTTTAATAAATAAATATTATTAAATTAATTGACTATATTTCGTATATAATTTTATAAACTAATAAATTACGGTATTTCCAATATAAATTTTTGAGCAGCTTCTACATCTGCTGAAGCTTGTTCTCCTTGCAATTTTACATTGCGCAAAGAAAATCTTTTTTTAAAATTTTCAAACCACCCTTTACTTGCCAAAAATGATAGGTTTGGTTCTTCTTTAGAAGAAAGTTCATCTTTCCTTAAATGTGTGTAAACTCTGAGGGCTTTTTGTTTAATAATATTTGTACTCAAAGGGATTTTTTTATCTAAACAATCTTCTATCCATATTATAAGAGCATGTTCCATTTTTACGATATTTATATCTCTTTTGCGGGACACACGTTTTGCACCTTGCGAGCAACCAAAGGCAACATTTTTTCTAATTTCGCTTTCATTTTTGAATATTGTTCGAATAGTAGCTTCGTTTAAATTTAATGATTTTGCAATCGATGTAGGTTTTTCTCCGCTTTTTATACGATCTAAAATTGCAATTTTTTCTTCGAGTGAAATAAATTTTCGTTTAAATTTTTGCTTCTTGATCTTGTCAGACATTATCTAAATTTAGGGTCCAAAATAAGATTTACAATAAACGTTACAACTTCATTTTTTACATACCTCAAATTAAAATTATTATGCACTTATAAACTTGCAAAAGAAGGCTTTTTTACTACGTACTTTTTACTTTACTTTCTAAAATGTTAAAAACAAAGCAAGCTAAAACTTTATCAACTTCATTTACAAAGGACAAAACGCAAATGTACTTTCACTTCTCAAAACGAAATGAGATATTTTTTTGTAGCAATAAATTTGTGGTATTCCCCTTATTGAACGGAAAAAAAAATTAAAATTTTCAATGCATATTTGTTATTTATTTCAAAACCCTGTTTTACCGTGTAATATCGAAACCGTGTTATATTAATCTCAATTCTTGTACCGTGTAATATCGAAACCGTGTTATATTAATCTCAATTCTTGTACCGTGTAATATCGAAACCGTGTTTTACAAGTACCGTGTTATACGAGGGACGCCTGTATACAAAAAAAAATTTTTTTTTTTATATATTTTTGTATAGATAATTAATTTTTGCCGAGGGATATTAGAAAATTTATTTATTTTAATACTTAATTCATTTTTTCCTTTCTATTTTTTATATAGAATATTTTAGAAATAAATAAATCAGAAAAAAAAATATTTAGAGATATTATATAAAGTATGGATGTGTGTTTTACGCATAATTTATAATAAAATGAGACTAAAATTAATTCAAAATTTTAATTTTCAGGATCATTGAATTAAAAATGAAATAAATTAATAGTCAATATTATATTATATTGAAAAATTTATGAATTAATTTAAAATCTAATATAATATAGAGGCATTTTATTTCAATTTATACAAGAGTATGTATATGAAAAAAAACCATACAATTAAATTCAATTTCAAATAGATTTAAATTGTATTTTATTATTTTAAAGGATTCAAAAATTTTTAAAAATGTTGAGAATATTCAGTTTTTATTAATGAGTATAACAGTTGAAAAGTTGATGAAAACTTTAAATTTATTCTTAATTTTTCTCCATAAATAGTTGAAAATTTAAAATACTAATAAGCAATCAAGCAAATCAGTATAGAAGAACAAATGTGCATAGGTAATTAAAATAAAATGCACGTGTTAAAATAAAGAGACAATTAAATGCAATTAAATTATTGTTAAAAACCCGGAATATTTAAGGGATCTTAGGTTACCACGTATTTTTAAATACACGTAATGCTTATAAGAAAGAAAATGCACAGCTACACTCTCTTCATTTCTCTATATACAAAATTCCAATATAACAGTTGGTCTTAATCAGTTGTACAGTTAGCTGGTATACCACCTTTTTTCATTAAATTTTTTTTTTGTTTTCAATTTACTATTTTATATTTTTCTTTGTAAATTATTTTTACGTGGCTCATTTACTGCACAAACCTATAAAATGAATTCTAATATTTTATTTGTATAAAAAAAATTTTTTTTTTTTGTATACATATAGATTATTTTCATTACCTTTTATGTTTTTATATTATTAATTTTCACCTGGCGTTAAATACTTTTGCTATTATATTGTTCTTTTTGTTTTCTTATTATTCTACTCATTATTATAAGTATCGCATATTGTAGAAATTTCACCGTAATCAAAATATATACATAAGTACTTATATATAAAAGTTTCTTCAACTACTACACCATCCACCTCTCTCTATAATTAAAGTATTATACAATAAAAACTGATGATTATTAAAACCTTTATTGAGCTGTGAAATCATAAAATGTTAATTTTTTCTCGCTTGCCGCATTTTACCTAACTATGCCCTTTTGTTTTTTTTTTATTTTCTGATTTTTGTTTTTTTGTAAATTAAAATTAGCCAACATAATGTTGCTATTACAGGGTAGAATAAAGTGTCACAGGTCTCAGGTAGAAATGAGTTCCAATGTTACAAAATTAATCCACACCTCAACGTTGAGCAAATTATGTGTGATATTATTGAGAATTATAAATTTAACTCCTAATTTACTGACGATAATTTAAGGGGCTGTACTTGGTTTGAATTAAAATTAGTCGGCTTATATTAAAAGTTTTAAATACCACCTCGTCACCTCAGGAAAGATCGACACAAAAACAATTTTTTTCCAAATGCTCTTCCAAAACTTATTGACTCATAGTAAAGAGTCAAGGTTCTACTTTCATAGATTCACTTCCTTACCAACCAAGGTTTAAACCATTCGACTAAGAGCTCGCAATTCTTGAGAATAGACTTATCTTAAATTGCTTAAACTCGAATTTAGTCTCTTTCCCAAAATTGCGTGAAATTTATCAAACACTCCCGCAACTTTGAATAAGTAAATATAAAAAACTTAATTTTCAATTCTCTCTCCGTTCCTCCATCTCCCCCTCGCTCCAAAAAAGATATTCATATTCAACAAATTTTCACGACTTCTTCCAGAAAAATCATATTCCCTAATATTTTTTGCGTACAAACGTCTTCAGTAGAATGGCGTTTAAAAGAGAACTCTTTACACTTTCGAGAGACCCTGTTCTTGTTATTATTTACAACATAGTGAAACAAAAAATATTAAAATATAATGTTGTGTGTATTAATAGTCTATCAATGAAAAACAAAAAAAAATAAAGGAAAAAGAGAGTGAGAGCGAATATTAAAATGAATATAAAATGGGCAACGTTTAAATTAGAAAAGCAAAAAAAAAAAAACAAAGAAGTAATAAGTGTTAACAAAGTGGTCGGTCAGCAGTGAAAATATAAAAAAAAAACACTTAAGTAAATTATGTAGGTAAAAACTGGAAAGTCGAACCAAAAACCTATAAAATTTTAGCTCATTATCCTTATAGTAAAATATAATTTCATTTCCTCTTTTTTTACTTATTCTCTTGCTCTTTCTCCTTTCTTTTTTGTTTTTTCTCATACTTTTTGTTTTGTGCTACTCACTTAATTTTGTTTCGTCCGTTTCTCTACGGATAAAATGTTGCTTTTCTAATTTTATTTTTATTATTATTTTTTTTTTATTTCAATAATAATTTAGCCTTAAGCTTAATTCTTTTCTTGTATTTTTTTGGTACTTCTTCTTCTTTTGCTATCCATATTGTATAATCATCACCATTTAAGTTAAGTGGATTTCTTATGTAATCACCTAAGGTACAACGAGTGTATCCTATTTAGATTGTTAAAAAATTCTCTCGTTACACTATTTTTGTTGTTATTTTTTTTATGAAGTTTTTGTTTCTAAATTGTTAAGTTTATCTTATTTTTTTGAAAATCCGAAATTATTTGGTTTTCTTTTAGTTTTTAGAGAATTTGTTGGGTTTTTACCAGAATTCATTGAACTTATAGCAAGAAATTATATTTAAAGCTATGGAGAAATTTCGAAAAAAAATTTATTTTTCTCTAAATTTTTAAAATTTATTCCACTGCATATAGATTTCATTGCAATACATCTAGCAATAGGTATTCAAAAATAGCGATAGTTTTGAAATATTTCCAACTGTATTAAGAAACTAATTTAAAGGGGAGAGAGAAAAGCAAACAAAATTCATAACAGGCAATAATGGCTGGCGCTTCATATCGATAAATTTCACTAGTTTCAATGTCGAAAATATCTAATTTGTTCACCCGAAACTTGGAAGCAAGAATCTTATAATAAACAAGTATTTAGTAATTACCAAATGTTATATAATTCGCCACACTTTTTATTTTGCTTGTATTCCCAAGGTTAGGTTAGGTTAGGTTGACGCGGCTCCCGCGAATTATACCTCTAGGTCACTTAGGCCAGTTGTAATATGGCCGGCTCTCTTCTTTTCCGTCCCTCATTTGAACCAGTCCGAACATCTCAAAAACCGGCTAAGGTCCGTCAAATTTACATCGCCAAATTGAAAGCATCAAGTTCCCAAATTATTTAAAAATATTTTTTCGTCCTGCCTGCTTTTAAAACTATTGCACAACAACTAGTTATACTTAATAAATATCAACCTTATGAACTCAATTTTTTCGACTTCCTTTTTATATTTTTGTTTTATCGTTTATTGACTTCCACCCATACCTTCAAATTTTAAAAAATAAAATCCGATTTTTTATCTTCTTATTTCTTTAATTTTTTTTTTTTTAACTGTCATCAAATTTTCTGGGTTATGTCTCCCTCCCGCATCCCCCTTAAACTCCATCCACCTTTGCAGTGTTAGCATTCAGAAATATTATTTTCTTTTTCTTAATTTGTGTTCAATTCTATGGTTATAAAACCACAATCAAAAAAAAAAATAAATAAAGAAAATTTAAGGATGAGTTACAAAAGCGGTTAAAATTTTCCTTTTTTTTTAAGATTTTTAAACAAATATGAAAAATAAAAAGAACGAAAGGAAGAAAAATGAAACGAGAGAGGAAAACAAAAATAATAAAAGGATATTTAAGATATACAAAAGGATAAAAACAGAAGGACTATTATAGCTTTTTCCTTTAATTTTCTTTAGAAGAAACAATTTAAAGGCTTATTGTAAATTGAATCTTAGTAAATCGAAAATTTTTGTCTTTCAGTTTGTGTTTTTCAAATATAAGGATGATATAAGGATTTTAGGAAATTGTTTTATTGCAAAAATTTCCTTTTAATTTGAAATATTACAAAAATATTTTAGAATTATTAAAAACAAATTATGCTTTGGATATGGTATGAGAATGGATTTCTAGGTTACTTAATCCAATTCCTTTCATATTTCTTCAGTTGTTTTATATTTTTAGATATTGTACGGCGTTCTTTTAGATCTTAATTCAGCAGAGTATTTTTAGATTAATCTGTTTAGTTCTGATCAATATATGTAAATGAACTCCACTACATTTAAAAGGAAATTATTTATTCAAATAAGGATTAAGATTTCCGTGTATTGCAAATTTTAAATTTAACCAGAGCCTATACACATTTCCTTTCCTTTTTGTTTATAGAAATAAAGTTATTTTAAGGCATCAAGATGTTAACCAGGTCTTAATCTTTTTAATTTTAACTGACTCAATTATGATTTAAACAAACACCAAGTCAATCTATTTATACAAACTATTAATATTTCCCCAAAGCCAAGCACGAACCTCTAATGGAATCTTTAAATATTTTAATTTTCCGTTTAATTTCAAATAACTCATCTTCACAATTCCATTAAAAATACATTTCCTTTGAAATATACCGCATATATAAATATCCAAGAATTCCAATAAAAAAAAAAATTAGTCACATAATTTCCAAATTTAATTTTTTGAAATGGCAGAATTTGATTTTTATTTTAAATAATCATCATAAAAGGGACAAAAGCTTCTTAAAAAAATTTACTATCAAAATGTACGTGAATAAATTACAATGCTATACATTAAGAGAAACAAAACCCTATTATTAGTTAGATGACTGTCCACTCATCTCGTTCCAACATTCCGAAATGAATGATAACGAAATAGAATTCTGTACGCACGTGCCTTCTTATTTCTTTAGATTTATTCTCTAAGCGTTACAATGAATAAGTATAATACCGGGGTGTATATAAATATAACATGAGTGTCTCATATATAATTAAAATTTTTATTGAGAAATAATCCACCATAATAAAACATTCATTTGCGTATACGAAGAATTTTCAGTTTGTTTTGCTTCTGAGAATTAAGAAAAAATATTTAAGGAATTTGTTTTTAGGTAGGTAATTATGTGTTAATTAAATATGATTAGTGAGTCATTAAGATTTTATAGAGACAACTATCACAAAAATAATCATTTTGAAATTTCTTAAAAAAACATAAAAATGTTTTTCAAAGCCTATCCGGAACAACAAAATGAATTTAAATTCAAATTCTTAGAACAATATCACTCAGATAAAAACTTAAATTCAAGAAACTCCCAGGCGTTAAAAAAATTTATTCTGTCTTGTATTGTAAATGGAAATTTTGATTTGAGAATGAGAAAAATCTGACCTCCTAAATATATGCAATTTTATCTGAAACAAAAATTTTGTTTGACATTTGCTACCGAAAATTTATCATATACTGGAGGGCACAAAAAATTCTCTTAAAAAAAATTTATATTAAAATTTGCCATTCACTCGCAACTTGCTAAGTATCAAAAATTCTTTTGCTTTTTTTATTTCCCGCCCTATTAATTAATAATTGAATTATTTCTAAAATTAGAGGAATAAAAAGTAACGCAAACATATTTAATATTAAAAATTAAAAATCTCAAACAACTTCTAAAATTCTTACGGGTATTTCAGGGTTGTTACTTTTATTTCTAACGGAATATAAAACAAGAATAGCCCGGCTATAATATAATAGTTTTAAAAAAACAATTTATTATTTGCTAGTTTAAAATAAAAATTCTATAAAATGATTTAAAAATTCTTCCATAATTTGGTCGAACTCTTTAAAATTTCTATATTTCTATTTATTTCTCAAAGGCGTGAATTTTAAACTAAACACTATATAGGAAAAAAAAAATAATATTAGTGCCTACATTTCTTTTTTTTTATAGTTTATTATTTTACACTTTCACGTATAATGCTAAAACCCTAAGTAAATAAATAAAACTCTTATCCATTGGCAATAAAACTCCAATACAGATCTAATAATGAAAAGAAGCCGAAAAGAAAAAACAACTAAAACAAATCTTACAATATTCCATTTTTGAATGTTCTCTTCCGCAAAAATAAAGAGAACAATAACAGCTATACTACACTACACCACACTAAAACCCTATGAAATATAAAAAGAGCATGAGAGTACACAATAAAACGTAACCGCATATTGTCAACTTGAAAAAACGAAAAACAATTTAAAGATTTCATAAAAAAAATAAATAAAAATTGACATAAAAAAAAGGTCCTTGCTAAAATACAATCGAAATAGAAAATATTTTCCATTTCCATATGCAATTTACAAAAATAAAATAAAAAAAAAAAATATTTAAAAATATTAAAAATTGGTTGAATTAACTGTAGGATCCTATAAAACAAAAATAAAAAAGCGCTATAAGCGGCAATACTAAGCTAACAACACTACAATTTTTAAATTTATTAAATAAATTCACATTTTTAATCCTGCAGAATATTGCAGAAATCTTTACACAAAATTTAGTACTCTTGTTTTTTTTTTGTTACTCTTAGTGAAAATAAAAATATTTTATTGCTCCTTTGTTGTAGTTGTAGTGTATAATAAAACTGAAAAATTCACCATAAATTTAATTTTTATTGAATAATGTCAGTAAAAATATTGATAAATTTTAAAAGGAAATTCCATAATATAACGAACAATTAATATGGTTTGCATTATATCCAATGTTAAAAGTGATATCTGCGTAACCGCTCCCCAGAGAACGGTATTCCCTATCCCTAGCACAGTATTTCTCTTGTGACTTATAATAGATAACCATTCTCACCTTGACGCTACCTTTAAAAAGTAATTGCTGCTCTAAAAAACTGCAAATAAAAGTACACGAGGCTTGCAGTGAAATGCATGAACGCTGCAAAAAAAAAAATTCGACTTCTTTCAATTAAATAACAAACGACTGTGAGGTTCTTCACTTAACTTTAAGCAGATTTGCCGTTTTGAACAGCGGGCACTCATCGTCATTTTATTTGAAGAAACATAGATCAACTCTAATAGAAGACAGCTGTGCAATTACTGAAATTTTTAAGGGACTCCAATTCGTATTTAAATTATTCCATTCTACTACAAAGGAAATCCATCCGTCCTTGTGCTCTCTAATTGCTCTCAAATTTTAAACCTATCTCTCTTTATCATAACTACATACTCTCAAATTTTTAATCGAATTTTTCATATAATATATTAAATATTAAACTTCTTAATTCTTAATGTGCCAGATTCTACAAAAAAAATATTTTATCACCCAAAACTTAAAAACAAAAAATAAAACCAAAATTAGTAATTTAGAAATAAAAAAAGAACAAAAACAAAATTAAATTGCAATTTAGAACTTCAAATCTTAAACGACAATTTACATAGCAAAAACGCAAGAGAAAAACCAAAAACTTTACTCACATAAACGTTCTCAGAGAAAAAAAAAATTTCGAAAGCATTTATATAAAATGGAGAAAAAACAAAATAACAATACGAATAAGTAGGTATACAAATATAATACAACAACAAAAAAAATTTCCATCAGAGAACAAAAAACTAAAAAAAAAAAAAAAAACAGAAGAGAGAGAAAAAAACGAATTTTTCACTTCGTTATATAAGATTCTCGACATATAGTTTACGGTAAAATCGAATGATAATAAAAACGAAAAGCAAAAAAAAAAAATAAAGAGTATTAGTTTTTCGTATTTATAAATGTATATAGAGGATTTAATAGCTGCTATGGGCCACAAAAGGACACCACTGGGAATAAAAAACGAAATGAAAAGCAAAAAAAATTTCACATTCAAATAATCACGTTTTGTTTTCATTTTATTTTTTTCCATCTTTTTTTTTTATTTTTTTTTTTGTAACCACCCTAAAGGCTTTTACAGCCCTACTTTAGACTGATCCCTATTGTTCATTTTTTCTCTATAAGTCTTTTTTTGTTTCGCCTGATATTGTATAATAAGGTCAACAAAAAATTGTAAAGATAAAAATTCAACATACTTATTTATATATATACAAAATATTACGCATATATGTAAATGTACACACACACATGCATATACATACATATTAAATATTTAGAGAGATTTAACACGCATTTGAACTTGGGAAAATCTCCTATAGATGAGAATTTCAATTTTGAAATGTTCAAGTAAACAAATCAAAAAAATTAAATTTAGTTTCTCGAATATTGCACGAAATAATAATGGCCAATGTATACATATTCACACATATACACTAACACTAATTTACGTTCATGTGTATGTACTTAATATGTGAATGTTCTTATGCAATATAATTCATATACACTACTAATTTGATCTATCGATTTCTTATGTAATATTAACAATCATAGACATGACATGATTTCGATGCTTAATTAAATTTAAAAGAAGATAAGAGTCACTCAATTAAATTCAAACGCTAAAAAGTTTTGAATTTTTACATACATGAGTATAAGAATTTTCAAATTTTGATTTAATTTCAATATGAATGATGTGGTGATATGGCCTAGATATATCGTTTGGGACTATATGTTATTAAAAATTCAATGTGGATTAAAATTATGTTAACATTCAAATAAAATTGAATCTATACGTTACCCATTGACTATATACTGAGTTCATTGATTTACGTTTGCATTCCAATCTTCTTCATAACTAGAATAAATATAGGATGTTAAGCCTATACTAATTTGCTATGTATGTATATGATTTCAAGACTTTTTATGAATTCTATCGAAAAACTTTTGTCTTTTTCATAAATTGCATATGTTAAAGGTCTATTCCGTATTACACGCAGTATAGACGGCAACACTGCACAATATGAGCTGCTGCCAATGATATTTTTTTAATAATTTTTCCTTGACTATGCCCCAGATAACTTCTGAAATTTCTATGTTTATATCAATAAACATACCATCTAAATTTGAAATATTTTCCAGAAATAAATACATAACACAAATGAACATGTCATCTCTGTACCTAAGACAAAATTTCAATTCAAATTCATAAGGTCTAGAGTTAAACATTTAGTAAAATGAAAAAAAATTAAAAAGAAAGGACTAAAGTAATTCATTCTATTCCTATTACATTAGAGACAGACCCTTAACGAAAAATAAAAACTAAAAATTAGGAAAAATCATTTAAAGGTTATCATCACCATTTCAATGTTTGCCAATTTAATGTTTTATTCCATTAAAACCAGATGAATTGCATTTTGTATATTTTAACAATGAAATTTTCTACCATCACCTACATCTATACTCAAATACAATTCGATATGTGTAGGTATTTATAAACGATATTGAATTTGTTTGCACCCATTATAGAAAAACCAAATTCAGAAGGAGATGGTGTAATCTCAAAAAACCTAAAAAATGGATGAAGAAGAATTTATATTGGAATCGAAAATAAAAAAAAAGGATTTTTAAGGACTCACTCTTGAAATTCTCTTCCCACTTTTTTTTATTTGTTTTGGTATAAGATAAAAATTAGACATGAATAAATACTTTAAAATGGTAATGTGAAGAGAGTCCACTTTTTTTTTAAAATTTTTTTTCAATAGGCATTAACGTAAATATTTTCAGATTGCAATAAGTACTAGTCTTCGCTCTTGTTATAGCTATAACAATAACCATTAGGGTATTTTAGAAAAAAAAAAATCAGTTTTTTGAATTATTTAACGTCAAACTTGATTCTCTTTAAACTATAGTAAATAAGAGTTGAAAAACAGATTCATAAATTTAAGTGATATTTTTATTATATTTGAATTTTATTTAGATAAATTTAAAGATTTAACTCATTGAGAGGTAAATGAGACAGGCAGTTTAAGTTAAGTGGGGTGGGCATTTGTCCCATATAGTACTCAATCAAAATCATGTCCCAATCTTCCGAAAAGAATTCTAATCACAAGTTATATGTAAGTAATAAATGAACCGTGTCTATCTAAAATCTAAGTTTTCCAAATATTTAATCTATTTCCTTCTCTTGACGTTAATAACATGACTGGGATTGTAGATTGTACTTTCTGATTTTCAGTATTTGGGTGACATCGCGTTTACATTCTTTATTAGTAAGGCTTATTGGTCCCCTATTCCCCTGCCGTATGACTAGGTATCAAATATGACACTCAGAGTACTCCCGTCTGACTTGTCTTTAAAAAACAAATGTGTATCTGGCGGAGTTCAGTTTTTTCAAGTTATTCTGCTACAACAGTGCGTATGAAAGCGCCAAGAGAGACTCCCTTCTCTTGTTGAACAAAGCTCAAGCATTCGCATCCCCCCCCCCCTCCCCTCATCAAAAAATTTACAGACGCCATATCTCTCCTGGCTCAAATTTCATAAATACCACTTGAGCCGACATTGCCCATTCCTTTGCTTTAATTCTACCCCAAGATTTTTCCCGTAATACAGTCACCTAACAGTAATTGACAAACCTATTCCACTCGTGATTTTAATATTGTTTGTGATATGGTAAGCTTAAATTTTTTTCTAACAATTTTTGCTAATTTAGCAACCGGAGTCAGTTATAGCTCAATTAATAGTTGAAAGCTTGTCCTTATTAACATTAAATCACCAAGTATTTCACTCGTCCCTACGTTTTATTAAATTTTCATTCACTTTTCTTTTACTCCATTTTATCAGATTCAAAATAATCAACGAAAACTTTCAATAGGAAAAACAAATTAAGCAATAAAAAATTTAAAGCACATTTTTTCTCTCAATTTTTAATCATAAAATTTACACACTTGTAAATTTCTTAGATATAAAACACACAAACTTTATTTTACCTCAATTTTAATAGTTACGACAAAATTTTTGTCAATAAAATTCATTTCCATATATAAAAAAAAATAAAGGATATTCACACTGCAATATATCCTTCCGCCATAATAACAAAAAACAAACCAATATAAGTACAAGAACAAAATTTTTTTTTTATTTTCGAATGAATTTAGCAAAGTTCCTTTTGTACAATATTTTTTTTTATATGCACACATCATAAAATTTTAACTTCATATTTTTCTCTCTAAAAATTGATAATAAAAATTCACGTATTGCACAAACTTACCTAAAAAAAACAAAGAATTGAAAAAGAAATAAAATGGTGGAAAAGCATATTTTTTTAACTGCTAAATTTACTCTCAATTCATATTATTTACTCACGAATTCGGACACCGTGAGCAAATAAAACGAAAAATAAAAATTCAAAAAATTCCAATTTTCTGTTATCAACCCAATCTTTGGTATTAGATTTACTGTAAAAGCTAAAAATTCAATTTTAAAGTAACAAAACTGAGTTAGAAAAAAAAATTATTGTAAAAAATTGCAAAGTTTCAATGGGCAATCCTTAAATTTGAAAAAACCAGGATAAAAATACTTTTTGAAAATTTGCATACTTTTAGGCAAAAGTACTATTTTACATAATAATATGCGTACATAATAATAGTTTTAAAAATTTTGAATTTTTAATTGAAGTTTTAATTCCAAATTACAATTAGTCACTTGAACTGATATATTTGGTTCTCTCTAAAAATTCTGATCTATTTTCATTAAGCTTCTTCAAGAGCAACTAGAAAAATTCACCAAGCCAATGCTCTATAAATAACATTTAAAATCATCATTCCTTCCTGACATTCTATCTGATGCAAATCCATTCAAGTATTACATGGAAACTGAATCAAAACAAAACAACATATCGTGACAACATATTTGAATTGAGTTAGGAAAGTATGCCTGCTGCGAAAGTTGCTCTTTCAATTGTGAACACAATAGCGACCGGTATAATTTCTAAAATTCCTGAACATGGAATATTCAATTGTATATTAAAAATCTTTACATTTGTTGTATGGTTCTCAAGTAAGTACCTTTTTATAATTATTTTCAACTACTTCAGAACATTTAAGGTCCCACATTACCGTATAGTTACCACAGCGATGCTCTTAAATTATAAATCGCATAAAATTTAAAATTTATTTACCGAAGGTGTAAATTATTTCTTCAAATAATTTAAATTCCCCATAACAAATACAGAAAAAATTAAAACACACAATAAAAATTTCAATGTCCCAATGTATCATACAATTTTTTTCCATGTTCTCTCTTACATAATACGGTTATGGCTCTTGTTTATTTTAAAGGACACATGCTGCAATACACATTTTAGTTTACTACTATTTTTTTTTTTTAATTTAACAATTTTAAATAAAAAAAAACTCTACATTTAACCATTTTTCTACTACAATTCCACTATACAAATTCAATACGTGTAACTTAAATTAAACTAAGCAATATCTCTTCCCTCTGCATTACATATATATATATATATATACGTTACGTAATATATACTATTAAATACAGAAGCTCAAATATATGTAAATGTATAATGTATGTGTATCAATTTAAATTTAATACAAATTTATAAAATTTGTACGTACGTATAGTTATTAGTCCCTATGCAATTTAATGGTCAAGTCATATGCATACATTTTATGTTGGGAACTTGTACATGAACATATTACACTACCAAAATCTCAGTAGAGATTTGCAATTTTTTTACTTTTGTTTTTGTATTACTTTATTTATTATTCTTTTAATTTTTTGTTTTTGCTGTTTTCTATATTCCCGATTATGGGAAAAGAGGTAAAATATTTGGATTCGTCAACAGACCCATACACATTCTTCACACAATACACATCTATAACACAATTCCAACCGAATTTTTTTGGCAAAAAACCAGCCACTAATTGTTCCTCTAGCTAAGGCCAGCAAATATTTTTCTTCAACTTTCCTATATTTTTGAGGATCGCATGAAACAGATAAATTTCAAATTGAGTATATTAGTTATTATATTGCGAACTGAACGATCAAGTGAGACTAATTCCCCACCTCTGTATATAAAATCCGGAAGAATCCCCTATGAATACAAGAGCAATTAACTGCTATTCCGATAAACTTTTGACAACAACCTCCCACCTATCGAGGACACATCATAATTAACTTGGATATTTTATTCAAATCTCAACGACCAAGTTAGACCAACTCCTAAACTCTAAATATAAAGTCAGAGAAATACTCTTATGAATAGGAGAGCCATTAATTACTATTCCGATAAGACTTTGTCAACAACCTCCCAAATATCGAGTACATATCATCACCAATTTGGGCCCAACCAAATGACATCTCACTCAGCCAACAATTCAGGCCCGTTCACTCTCCAGTTTCCTTCAATATCACGATGCTCCGGCACTTGCACTAACATCTTACTGCTGCGCCTTACCACAGGCCGTCAAGAAAGGTGTGATATTAATAAAAATTTCATAAAATATGCGAGAAAATTAACGTAAATTTGTAACTCGAAAAATTTTTTATTTCCTTTCCAACATTAATATTACATTTTTTTACTTGTTTTTTTTACTCTCTCTCTCTCTCTCTTTCCCTCCAACGTAATATATTGAATATATAAACACAATACTTTTCCTGATTGTAATTGATACTAGAAATTCATATAACCGTAAAAACGTGCATTGAAATTTATTCCCTTTAATAGTGTAATTGTATAGTAACAATAGAAATGTGGATTCAATTGTAAAATTTACACAATAAATTCAATATTTCTACCTAAGGATATGCAAGGATATATAAGGATATATATAGATTTAGATATAAGTATATTATGAAGGAAATGAATAATAGAGGGAATAAAAACTATAATTTAACTCTAGTATATGTACATTTATATATATAAAATTTTACTGTTAGATATAGTAAGGGGTATATAACGGTAACAGAATTTCGCTTATTTTACTCATTTTTAATTTTGATCTTTACTTTTCTATTCTTGTTTTTATTTTGCATGCACATACAGTATTATTTTTTTAATTTGTTGAATGGGATGTACACGAGTACATACTGTACATGTACAATATTTAATGGGAGGGGGTGGGGGTTCGTATAGAATAATTTTCAACTTTTTCCACTGGTATAATAACAATTGTTGACCTCAATTAAGCAAACACCTCCACAATATTATATACATGATATTTGAGAAAAAAAATGCTCATATACATGAAATTTAGTAATTTGAAATTTTTTGAAATTGAAATTTGTTAATATTGAATCTTACCTTGTATATATAAATTTATATATAAAATTCGAATTAGATTGTATCTAGATTGTATCTATAACATGTATGTGAGTAATAATACCCGAAATATCGATATTATTTAGCTAGAGAATCATGTTATTAAGTTTAATATTGTATTTAATACCCGATGTACAAACTTATATCTATATACAATTTATTTATGGTAGTGTAAGCATTGTAAACATATTAAAATCATTATTGCAAATCTTAATTTATTGTCTATAATTTTTGTTTACAGGCAATACAATAATTCGCAGAACAAATACATTATACGTATAACGTATATGTATAACGCATATGTATATAGGGACCCATGTTTCAAAAAATAGCCATAATATATTTTTTTTCGAATATTTTGAATGAAATTTGAATATATGTACTTAGTAATATAAAATTAAAAAAAAAAACCAAATTTGTAATTAGAAAAATCATTTATAGTTGAAGGGATTTTATTTTTTCTTGTTTTGCTATTTTACTTAATACTCACACTTTATATTATGCACAAGTAGAATATGTTTTCCAGGATATGAGTGCAGTTTCATACACTGTAGTTCATTGGAATGAAATCATTTCCCATCATACGCTCCCATCATGTCTTACCGTCAACTATGCGAAATTCCATCATGCAATTATCCCATTCTACCTTCAATTATGCGACACTTCATTTTTCTTTACAGTCTGGGCTCTTAAAGCCCAGATCACTCTTCGAAAATTATTTGGTCATAAAGAGAGTAAATTTAAAATTGGAAGATTCTTAAGTAGCACTTGCAACACGATGTATGATTTAATTAATTATTTTAAAATTTTTCAGGCTATAGCCGGAAAACGAAAAATTCTCAAAGATCTTCTTTGAGAGTTTTTCTGGTTTTAAGGTGATGCGCTGCAGTGTACATACAACATTATATAGGAAACATGCAAAAATACCTTCAATTATTATTAATACACAATATGTTTGCAAATATTTGAAATTATTCAAGTATTAAATTTGAAAATCATATAACAATTTTATAGTATACAATTAGACTATATTTTTAAGGGAATATAATAGAAATTATTAATAATATTGAATCATTGATAAAATACAATAAAAATTTAAATATTTTTTCTTAAATTTTTATACAAAATTTAATATTTTTGTCAGTGTTTATACAACAAATTTGTGTTTCCAATAAATTTTAAAAAATTGATAAAATTACTATTAATTTTGTAAACAAATTACTGAAAAATGTTGTCTAGAGATGCTGTCAAATGAATCTAGAGACACCGAAGGGGTATATAACTGAAGATGGAAAATATAGACGCTAGAATGGAGAGTCCAAATGTTTGACCAAAATAAAAAATATTAACGCTTCTGAGAAGGGAGGAAGGATAAATATAAATTGGAGACGGGAGCTGACTTTGTCCTTAGAATGAAAGCCAAGTCAGCCCAATTTTGAGTATTAAAGAAAACTCGGACGACTTATTGAGTGGTAGCATATTGGTGTTGATTATTAAGATATTTAAGTAATAATATAAGGTGGTTGGAAATAGTTAAAAATTAATCTGATCCTGTTGCAAAAATATACTAATGACTCTTTATATCAAAGACCTTTCATAATATTGTTACGCTCTTGTTTAGATAGCTAAAGCATACAGAACAGAGGAAATGGCATACACAACCCAAAGCAAACGACCGAGATATCTCACGTTTGCCTAAACTATTATTAATAATAATTACTGCACAGAGATTTATTCCAGGAGTGGGTATGTACATACAAATATGAGAGATAAATATATGTTATACAAATATGAGAGAAATATATAGTATAATAAAATCTATACTTTATTTAATCTCACATATTCTCAATAATTCTCAACTTAATTTTCCTGATCGTAGATAAAATTAATAACAACATTTCGAAAATATAAATCTAATTTTTATCCAAAATTATTTTTATATATGTATATATTATATATACAATTATATTTTAACGTTTAACTAGAAAAATTTTGTATATTGCACATACTTTTATATAAAATTTAATTTAATATTTTCGCTGCTGAAAATCACGTTATTCAATTTTTAAAATTGCTATAATATTTCAATTTAACAGCATTTCATTTTTAAAATTGCAATACTCGTACAATACAAAAACGAAAGAAGAAAAATAAACAAAATTCAAGGAAATCCTTTAACATATCCTTTTCTATATACAACAATAGTATAACAGTACGCGGTTGAATTTTTATTTCTATAAAGAGTAACTCTTACAATATTTGAGTGCATCCAATATATACTTTATATTACTTTTACCTAAAAATAAATATATATATATATATATATAATCGAAAATAAAATTTCACTGTTATACAATTCTCTTGTACATTTGTATATAGGTATATAAGTTTTCTATATAGAAAATAAAAATGTCAAATTTAAAATACCATTGAAATGGCATGAAAATGTCATAATTTCCTATTTAAGAAATACTATAAAATGAATTCACGATCATTTTTAAGTTTATACATTTTTTTATACAATTCAAACTGTTATATTTATTATAGTTGCTATACCTACATATTACAAATTTATATTGTAACATCTAAGACGTATCAGAAGAAAATAACCAAAATTTTTTTTTTGCTTTTCAGAAAATTATAGTATTTTTATTGTCATTTCCAAATATATTTGAAGAAAAACTTTATTCAAGGTAAGAAATTTATTGATACTTGAGTTGAAAAAATGTATAAGGACGAAGGCAACAAAAAAACCGAAAAAAATCAGAAAATATTTTTCAAGAAATTTTTTTTTCTTATCAAATTGTAGGTACATTTTAAGCTCTTCTATGAGAGCCCATTAGAAGGAACTCAAATTAAATAAATAAATGTTGTTTGCCAAAATGTATTTGAATGTTTCAAAATATCTACACCTAGAATTAGACCAAAATTTACAAAATTTTTTAATAGCATTTAATAGCATAGCATTTTTAATACCGTTTTGGTCTTCTAGTGGTCAAAACCTTACGTTATTGTGTGTAGATTGTCTAAAATGTTCATATTTTTGAATTATTTTCTTATTCTATGAGCCGCAGCAAAAGCATGCAAAATGTACTTTACAGTTATTTTGCATCAGTTGTCACTTTAAGAGTGTGAGTCACTTCTAACAGAAAATGTTCTGATATTTCGTACATATATTAGTGAATTAACAATAGAAAATACTGAAAATTTTGTGATTATACAAAGGGAGATGAATAGAAAGTAACAAAGCCCAAAAAATACAAGTATATAAATGCTCTATAATTTTAAAATATTTTTTACTTCGTGTTAAATTTGAACTTTAACAATATTCGTAAATGTACGTCATATTGACAATATCAAAAACACTATATTTGACAGATATAAAACAGACAAGTATAAAACAGATGACATAAATCACAATACTCACATAGAGAATATCGTATTTAATATCGTAAACAATATCATCAACTTGATGTCAATTTCATTATTATCCCTTTGAAATAAAAATTTTATTGTATAATAAGAATAAAATGAAAAAATAGAATGAGTGCAACATGAGTGCAGCATAAATAAATGGTGTAAACATGTCAAGTGCATTTTCTTTAAAAAAAAATATATAAAAATAGAAAAACGAACCCAAGTATTTGAATTGTTATACTATTTTTTTTGTTAATATTGTTGTTTCTATTATTTTTTTACAATTTTCATTCTTTAAGTATATTTGGTAACAAAAAATTCAATTCACAAATTCAATATTTATCGGAATGGGATGTAAAAATATGTAAAGGATTTTTTTTTACTATTTGCAATTTTTTGCCGTTTTTTTTTCTATTCAAACGTTAATATTTTTCTTCTCATGACTCGCTTACCTACACCTTCCTTTATTTATTTTATATTTTTCTCTATGTTTCTTTTTTGTTTTTTTGTTCTTTACAAAACTAAATTGGATTTTTAAAAATGAAGAACACAAAAAAAGCTAAAAATAATCGATTTAAAGTTCACAATTGAACGGAAATTATACAGAAAAATAGTTAGGTTTTGTTCTTTTGTTGTTGTTGTTGTGCTGTTGTTGTATTTTGTGTTGTGTTAGTGTAAGATCTCTTGTTGATAGCAATTTAATTTTTACCATTCAAGTATTCTAAAGTCAATTTTCTTTTTTTGAAAAAAAAAATAGCTAGGAATGCTTTGAACATATTATAGAGACAATGTGAACCGAATCATATGTTTTTTTTTCTTTTGGGTTTTTCATAGTAGATAAATTGTACATATATAAAAATACATTTACTCACCTTTGAAAAATATTTAATTGTTAAAAAGCACATTTTGTTATAAAAGGCTTCACGTAACGTGTGAAAATTTGTAAATTAATTTACGGAATTGTTAAAAATAGCAATATTTTTCAAAAATTATCAAAAAGTTGTCATGAATCGTAAGGAGACGCAAAATCGTCATTTCTACAGCAAGGTGGTAGACTAACATGAGTGGAATCGAACCAAAAAAAAAAACAAATTACTTGGAGAAGAACTAATAATTTCGAATGCCAGCCAGGAATGTCCTCTATCACTGTTCCTCTTCATAGTGGATGATATAATTAATACGTCATCGAACGGTATGAAATGGGGGTTGACCAGTAGACTGCAGATCGTAAGTATACAGACGATATCTGACTCTTAGCTCATACAAATGTGAATTTGCAGGCCAAAATAAATATCCCAGAAAGCTGCGGGAGTCGACACCAAGATTAACATGCCTGAGGTTGATAACAGTAAACAATATGTCTCTTCAACTGAGCGACATCCATTAAGGAACAAAACAAGACATAGATCAAGATTATTTGCCTCTACCTTTTAAAGAACACCAAAATCAGAATATTCAATGCCTGTGTAAAATCGATACTGGCGGACAGGATGTATATCAATAAGGCAAAGGCACATATCAACAGATAAGAATAATATATGCAATATTCTGGCCCAGAACTATTAACAAACAATAAATTATAAAAATGTCTCTTAATTAACTAACATCACTTAATTTTTTAAAATTTCATGAAAATCATCCAATTTTATCTTATTTTTTTACACACAAGATTTTACTAATATTAAAACAGCATTTTCCTAAATTAATTCACTGATTGTAAAATCACAAAAATGAGAAAAATATCAAAGAAAAAACAAATAATTTTACCATTAAATCACTTTTTTTAATCCCTAATATAATTTTATCACTATAATTATGCTTGTTAATTAAATTGTCTGTTTATAAGAGTGGTACATTAAATTTTCTAATATTTTAGGAAGGCTTATCAAGTGTGTTATTCTAAATAAGTGTCATTGTAAATTAATATTTTATAATTATTTAAAATTTATTTTGCATTTCAAAAAGTTTAGTAAAAAGAACTCGTTCTCATTTAAAAAAAAGAGAACTAAACCTTTTCTTATTCAGTGGCACAAAAACGAGAACATTCTATTTGAGTGTCAAGTATATTAAATTAAGATCTGGCGTTTAGAGTGGAGTCTACTAATAAAACCCCTCTAGGGTGTAAATTAATAGTATGTGCAGAAATCTGGATTCTGAACTAAGAAAATCAACAATTTGTGGTAATCTCTATTACAACAACCTGAAAACAATCGAATCAACAATCGAAGGAAAGTATAGATAATTGGTCATTCAATATAGAAATTCTTATAAAATCTTAATTTTATAAGAATTTCAGTAAAATTCACACTTTTATCATTCAATTGAGTAAACATGCGTGGAAAATTTTTCCTTCAACGTTTAATAATAGTTTGGCTAGCCTTAATCTTTCACTAAGTACAATTAAAATATACGATTCCGAATTTAGTGTAGTTCAAAAATCTAAAATTCCAAATTTATTTTTTACAAAAAAAAAATTGGCTTGAATATTGCAAATTAACAACGAGAAACAACAGAATTTTAATAAATTGAATAAACTTTTGTTCCATCATAGACTTCATTTTCACATGACAATTAAATTCGACTTTTTATTTTTTATAGAATGCCAGGTCTTTTTTTTTGTAATTCAATTTCAAAATTTAAATTGGAAGTGTCACTATTTGTGACATCCCTGAATTTCAATATCCTTCTATTATATATTTGAGGAGATTTTTGAATTTTCCAAAAATATTTTTTTAAAATTTATTTATAAAATCATTACAAATATTATGTAAATTTTCGATGAATTGGTTTAATTTTTTACTTTCATAAGGGCATTCATTATTTTTCAAAACTATTTCAGAATAGAATTCAAACGGCAGTTTATGATTCAAGAACAGTACATAAAATTAATTGCTGTAGAGAAACTATATCAGCAGTATATCACATAATGCAAAACGAGTTAATGTCTTCTGAACGAAATCATTCCCGTAAATATCTATAGCACGAAATGATGCCTACACTTGATTAAAATATTGGCGAAACATGTGGTGTATATTAGAATAGAAGCGTAACGTGTGGAAAATCACGATCTTTTACAACATTTTATTGACGGGAACAACTCTAATTAATTGTATTTTATGCTCCCATCCGTAATTTTCTTGTTTTTTTTTTATAAAGCCTTAATTTATATGTATGTGCGATAAACCAGATTTTTTTTGGGATGTTCCAATTTAATTATACAATACGCGTATACGAGTACATTTAAACATATACAAAATTGAAATAATTAGAAAATTATTATATTATCAATGATTTCTTGTAATTAATTTTAAATATTTGATTTTAAAATATTTAAAATAATATAATTGTTATCTATTTATATATATACATACATATATATAATATCTAAATCCAATAATAACATAAAAACATGAGGTGTTAATTGCATATTTTTTGGCGGAAAAAAATGTTCCAAAATTCGAATTTTTTTTTTGGACTGAGTTGCATGCCTACATACAAAATACTAAAAATAATTATAATATTTTTTTGATCAAAATAATTACCATGTAAATTTAAAAAAATCCCAAAATAATTTTAATTTTAATATACCTGCATATTATGATGTTTTATCGCCATTAAATTAAATTTAAAAAAAAAAAAATTTTTAAATAATAATTACTTTTAGTCAACCTTAACATTTTTTAGTAATATAGTGTATAGGAGAATATGGAATGCGGCGTATGGACAATAGGCCTGATTTTGTGGTGTCACATACCGACTGGAGGGTTGATTATGGGGTTGTGGTCCCACAAAGGGAGGATTGGAGTGCGGTTCTACGACCATGGATGGTATGGGGGCGGGGGTCTTGTCCGAGGAGTTGGGGATAGAGCTATCGATTAGGCTATGTTACAAATTTATATGAACTTGTTGTGTAAGTTTTTTTCATTTAAATGAAATAAAATGATGAAATACACTATGAATCATAAACCATGTACAAATTTAGTTAATTTGGAACAGACCCCATTAAATTTTTATAAATTTGTATTAGAATAATTGATTCTCTATACGGCTTTTCACTTTACGGCCTAAAATCGTGGAATATATCTGTGCCGTAAGGCAAGGTATGGGTGTATATATACACATTATGCATTTATATATAATTATTTTCCATAAATAATTATAGTTATTAATTTTCAATATTATTAAATTTATTTTAGTATAATATTCAGGTTATAGAAACACATAATATATTTTAAATGGCCACAAGGATTTGGTAAAAAAATTTTAAAGAAATTTAATTACCATAGATATCCAATAATTCTATTGGCAGTAAAAATAACTAGTAACGTATAAGATAACGGTATTTTCATGAAATTTAAATAAAATATAATTTTTTAGATAACCAGCTAAATATCAATTTGCCTGATGCATACAAGCAATAAAAATTAGTTAAATAACATTGAAAGGAATGACAAAACAAATTGTCTTAAGAATGCCTGCTATAACAAGATACAATGTCATGCAGACATAATATCATTAAGAGGACAAAAGCCTTAACTACTAAATATTTTCAATCAGACGTTGTAATTAAAATTGATATTAAAATAGTTGAACCAATTTATATACTGTTATACAAATTCATCAATCATAATCACATTATAAATTTCATTAGTAATTACCGGCACATATGTGTAGGTCTATGATCTTAATTATATATACTTATTTGCATTTCAATCCTTAAACAGCAAAAATTTTACTAATTTATTAAAAAATTTATATTTTTCTACTAATTAATTTAAAATTTTTTTTTTTTTTCATTAATATGCAGTATTACAATTTTTAATATACAAATATTATGATGAGAACCTTTTATTTCAAGTATACTTTGAATTATAATAATGTACATAATATTATATTGGCTACGTTAATTATGTTTGTATGTTAAATGTATATGCGCTCTTAAAAAAGAGCATTGTAATCCTTTTAATGAATACTAGCTTTACTAGCCCTATATATGCCATAATAATAATTTAAATTTATAAAATTTTTTTTTAATGAATGCACACTTTTTTTTTAATTTAATATTTTATGCATTATTGTTGTTCATACACTTATGTTATACTGCTTATATCAACTTTGATCATAATATTTAATTTAAATATAATAAGTATAATGATAATAAGACTAACCACTATAATTATACATACACATTATTATAAATATTAAAAATATTAAAAAAAAACTTAAAATAAAATAAAATGAAGTATTTTATAATTATTTTGACAATTTAGATAAAGGCAAACAAAAAAAAAATTTTTACATAATTTAAATTATGACGCTTATTTGTATACAGAGAGATATACAGAGTGAAACTTAAATAATTTTCTCTTATATGAGTATACGAAGTTGAGTAAAATATATGGAGTATTAAAATGATGACATTTAATTAACACAAAATATAGAAGAGAATTATAGAACAAGAGAACAATAATTGCAAATACAATTAAGAATATCACCAGTGTCCGGTAATTGTGTCACAAAAAGCAAAGCATGTTTTATGACCATAACCACTTATTTCTGAGAATAAACAGGAAAAAATTTTGTGCCACATATTTGACATTGAAAAGAAGGTCAGATCACGAAGTTTTAACTCGAGTAAAAGACACAATAGGTTAACATTAAAAAATGCTATTGTACTAAAAAGAGAACTCCATGAACTAAGTTGTTAAGTGTGTTAAGAAAATAAGTTAAACTAACCTACCTTTGAACTCATTTACTTTTCCACAATTCTTAAACGGCACTTTAAGTTTTTTAACTTTATAGATGTACTTGCTTCGGGTACCACTAGATGCTCTCTCTGCCTAGTATTACAACTATGTGCTATAACTCTTGTTGGAATTGATAACAATGATTTCATCTTTCTGTTTGTTATTTCAATAGTATACTTGCAATTCTCGAAATATATGATTTGATTTAAATATCTAGTTCATTTGTTTTTATGTATAACTCCTTAATTCCCGTATTCATGACAATACCCATTTGATTAACATGGATTTCATTACAGTGACTCCAGCTGCATATGTTGTTTATTAAATACACAACAGTATACATCTGGAGCGAATTTATAATAGGTGCCATTGTATATATCACTGTTGCTGTTTTTACGGCGGGACACCGCCTGATTTCTTTTAACTGTTTGATTATGCTTGTCTCATTTCAGATGTTCATTTATACACAAGCCAAGGTATTCCATAAATTCCATTCTTCGTATTACATCATTTTCGGCTCTTATTGTAATTTCATGATACTGTTTTTTTTTTTAAGTAGCACATAACAGGTTTTTTTAGCATTCGCGCAAAACTGACAAAACCGTGATATTTTAATTTACCATTTTTTTTAATTCACTCAAAGTCGTTGCTTTTGTTATAAAGTTTTTTTTTACCATTGCATATTGTTTAGTTGGATTCCGTGTTACAATTTGAAAGATTCATAACATACATGATAAATACAAAAGTGGTCTTGATGGTAGAGACACCTGTGTTTAATAGCAATTTGGCGGTTGTCATGTGTTTATTCGCAAACTATACATTCTATTCGACAAGTTACTTCTGTTTTGCCTCTAATTCCCAAATATTCCAGAGAGTCTAGAAGGCGACTGTGATTAACCACATCAAATGCCTTACTTAAATAAATAAAACATCCGCAACATAATATCCTCCATCTAAAGCATCATAAACATGATCTAACATTAGCGAAACTGCGGAACTAGTACCACTTTCTTCTATAAAGCCATAATGAATTTTGTCAAAGCCGTGTGACAGTTACTTAGTCATATTCTGTTATACAAACATTTTCATATCTTAATATTAAAACATTAATTATTTTCCATCCTGTATTATTTTACATTCATACTTATATAATTGGGTATTGTACCAAACAAAATGTATTTTAAAATAAATTCCATTTTTTTGAAAATTACTATACTTATTAATTTTTTTTTATTTATTTGTCGTTATTGTTACAAGTACGTATAATAGTATAACAGTTTTATATGTCAATACTATTATATATAATCATATATATATGTATGTAAATTATCGAAATATTTAAAATAAATTCAACGATAAAATCATCCGTAATAAATAATAAAATTAAAAAATTTTTAAATTATAATTTATAATATGATATTATATACCATGTATTTTGTTATATGTATAATAATATTTTATTGTAATATTTACATTTGCAGGATCTAGGGCATCATTATAATTTCCAGTTATAAACAATGAAAATTGTGTGCTGTACAATAAACTTACATTCAAATATTAACCAATATGTTGAACACATTCATATATATATACATATATACCTACGGTATATACATGTACATGCATGTGTATTCGAAATATTTTCAGATTATAACTTTTATTTATTGGTAATTCGATCTTTTCACAAACTGACTGAGTCCTTTTATTTAACACAAAAAAAAGGAATTTATTATTTGAATCTGTGTATGAATGTTAATATTGGTTCGTGTGCCTGGGTACATGTGCTCTTTGTATATATAGGAACAACACTTATAAATAACATGCAAATAAAATTAAATATTTAAAATTTTATTTGCTTTATAAATACGCATTAAATGTTATTTAATTTTTTTCTCTTTACTTTTTTTTTGTCAATTTTTTTTTATTCATATATACATAACAGGGTGTTCCACATAAATAGAATAAATAGAAGGTTGGAAGTAAATTCAGGAATTATTCTTTGATCAATTTCCAGAAAAATATTATATTTGATAAGGGAGGAAAGAACGGTGGCATTTATATTGTCTCTCTCGAGCTGCAGGCTGTAGCCAAATATGTAGACTAAGTAACCTGGACACCGTTCTACATTTGTTATTAGGCACCAATTTGATAGGTAATTTATGGCTTCTTTACAGGTAGAAATGATAGAAGTAATGATTTTTATACCCGTACGAATGTATGCTCAAAGGGTATACTAAATTTGCCTTACCGTTTGTAACGCTAAGAAATAACGGTCTAAGAAATAGACTCAAGTATATGTTTTTGATCAGCGTCCGATCTGAGTTGATTTAGCTTTGTCTGTTTGTATGTTTGTCCGTTCGTCCCAACGATAACTCAAAAACTAATTGAACTAAGTTCAGCAAATTTTCACAAATGATTTGTTATAGTAAATGCCAGAACCATATATTTAAATTTGTTATGATCGAGGTACTAGTTCGAGTATCTGCCATATATCTTCCAAATTTATTTGGCTATATCTCAGAAACTATAAAAGCTGTGAAATTGAAATTTGTCACAAGCGAATATATTAATAGAGTCAATGGGGTTGATAAAAATCGTTGAAATTCCTTGGCTCTTACTGGTACCTGCCATACAACTTTAATAGTGGTTTGGCCATATTTTAGAAAATAATGAATAAATTAATATGGTAATACGGCATAGTATGTCCCATAGTCAGCTATGGCATATTTACTCGCACATAGGATAACATGTTCGTATGGGCATCACAGAGTTGACACGGTAAACTCTATTTTTTCTCGTTTTAATTCAAAATTTATTCTATTTTCTACATTTGCAAGCGCTGCTACATTGAAGTGGTACGGAATTTGTATACAATATTTTCCTCGTATAAAATATTCTAACACATCATATTAATAAAAAGTTTTAAAGAGACAGCGTTTCTTACAAACTTTACCGAAACTACCCTGTATTCGAATACTTTTACATTTATCCTTGAAAAGTATTACAAAATACTTAAATAAAATTGCCCAAAATTTCTCGTATTATTTTTCTATATTATTTACATTATTAGGTTTTTGAAAAAAATGTTAATAGAATTTTTGTTTAATATTTTTTTGTTTAACGAAATTTTAATTATATAATAATTAAGTAATTGTAAATAAATTTAAATTTTGTAGATGCATGGTATCAGCAGACGAATCTAATGGCATCTATAGAGCAACTTCAACTACATATGAAATTAAATAATTTAAAGTGCAACGCAATAAGAATATTACAACACGTTACCAAATGAAATAGATTTGTATATTTTAAAGTTATCGAATCGAGCAAGAGGACCATCACAGCCATTAGCGGCTTCTTGTAGCCTCCCCACAAGAAGTAATATAATTACAATGCCGGACAGCTAATATCTTGCATTTATATGCAAACTATACCTTAGAAATTTTAATTAATCGGTAATTCATTTAAATTATTTCGAAATTTAACAATAACAGCAAAGACATACTCAACAAACTGTCTTAAAATTTCTTCTTCTTTCTAGAAAAATTCAAAATTTTTGTCATTATAAATATAAAATTTAAAACAAAATTCATTTAAAAATTTAATCCCATTCTTTATCCCATTATCACTAAATATGTTCGTCTATATACATATACATATATTAACGTATATATAATTTAACATCTAAAGTAAAATCAACCAATAAGACTTAACCAATAAATCTAAAAGCCCATCATCATTTTCACCATAATACAAAATTTATTAGATGCACATATACATATATGCATATATGAATGTATGCGAATATATATAGATATTTATTTAAACATTAATAGCTAAATAATATTCAGATTAATCAAATTAAAAAGGTAACTTGTCATTTCTATATTATTATTAAATTATTATTTTATACCTTTAAAATAAAATGACTTTAATTTTAAATTTGCTAAAATTCTTATGTGCACATACATATGTATGTTTGTGCCCGAATAATTCAAGTAATAATTATGTAAATTTATATACACACATTCAAAGCTTATGTACGACATATTTAACTACGTTATATAGTGCATGTATGCATGTATATGTAAAATAATTACAAATAAAATATATTCTTACAAGACAAGATAACTTAATATCATATGTATATATTATATAACACTTTCATTCATGCAATTCCTTATATATACCACATATATATATATATATAAATGTCAGTTTAATTTAATATTAAACCTATATATATGGTTTATTCAAAAAAATAGTAAATAAAATACAATATATATATATATATATATATATATATATATATATATATTTACATTTACAAGCAAACTATTATAATATATAAGTATATGTATATATGTATTGGAGCATAAGTATGGATATATATAATTTTTAAATAAATTTAAAACTAACATAAATTAACAAGTATTATCGTAAGAATATCTTTTACTTTTCAACAAAATATTGATGATACACTCAAGGATTTACCAAATTAAATTTTCTACCTTTAATGGTATATATAAAAATTTTAACATTGTGTATATTTCATATGGAAATTTTTTCAACTATTCATGAATATTTTGTACATATTCATCCAACTATTCCATGTGTATTTTGTACATACTCGCCTATAAATATGCAAACATATTATTATATATTATTTTTTATAAATACGTATATGCAATTTTAAATACAAAATGATTACATATACACAGAAAAGAGGAGAGACTTTAAAGTAAACAAGTGAAAATCTTGTGCATTTGCATAGATATACCCATTTTAAATGGTTTCGACCCAAATGTATTTAATTTTTTTTTTATTTTAAATTAAAAACTTTTAAATTGCATAAAATGTACAGTTAAATTTACATAATATTAAAATGTTAATCAGGGATGCTATATTGTATATTGAAAAATCAAATAGGATTAAATATAACAAAAAAATTCAAATGGATTTTAAAAAAAAGAAAAGCAAAAAAAGGAATGACTAAATTGACGAATATTATGTCAGCTATAGTAAATGTTAATTTGATGAAAACTGAATAATGTTTATTTATATACAGCTATGCTTATGACGATTTAAATAAGTGTAGAAACCAGAAAGGATATTTTATAATATATTTTCACCTCATTAATATTGTATCTGTACGAATTAATCAATTTAAATTAGATTTAAATGTTATATGAATGTGTCGAAAACATTGTAATTTAAATATGAACAATTTACTATAAAAATATTTGGAAAAATTAATTCGAATTATAAGAAGAAATTTCATAAAATTTAAGAAAAATTTTAAAATTTTGTGTTAAAAGTTGAGATATGCTATCAAAAATTGAATAAATTGTATTACACTAATAGCATCTAACGCTCTCTATGAACTAATTGAAATTATAAAATTTAATTAAAACCTGTAGTATGCGAGCCACTCTAAAATCGGTATGATCTCCAAATAAAAACTCTCCACTTAGATTCCATATCGAAATACTAGAGATTTTTTAATTAAAAATTCTCATTTTGCAGGATACGAGTACTATCAGAATTTGGCATGGAAAATTCTTTGGTACATTTTGGATTTTTCAAAAATATTTTGTTTAACTACACCATATATAGTCAAAAACTCCATTCATCCCTGAAATCGTATTAAATTATATAATATTAGATAAAATTTACATTACTATATAGTTTCAAATGTACGTGTGCACTTTTAATGCAATATACCTTGTTAGACCTCATTACAATTTCTAAAATTTTAAACTCACATATGCAAGGCATATAAAATGAATTTTAAACATAACATTACCCTCCTGTAAAAAAAAAATAGAATATTTTAAACTTTTTGGTTAAAATGAAAATTATTAAAGCAAAAAAAATAAAATAAATGAAGCAAAACAAAAGTAGTGTAAAGAGATAAAAAAAAAAAATAAAATAACTAAAGAGGATCAAAAAAAAGAAAAAGAGAACCAAGAAAAACAAAATATTAACCACAATAAAAATGAAGAAATTATATGGCATGTGGGTATTACAACATGCCATTCTTAATGTAAAATTACACAATTTAATGCATTCCCTCTTACTTTTCTCTTTCTCTCCCTCTCTCTCTCTCTCTATCTTTCACTTTTTTTAATACTTTTTTGCGTATTTTGTAAAACTTTTTATTGTATATTTTAATAATAAAAGTTTGTATATGTATATAAAGATTATTTTAAAGAAAATAAGAAATTAAAAGGAATGATATAGTAAAAATAAGTAAAAAAACAAAAAGGGAGAAAAAAAGTAGTTACGTAGAAATTAAAATAGAGAAAAAAGTAAGAAGCAGACATGAAAATAGTAAAGTTACTATTCATCGTTATGGCATGCATTCACCATACACAAAAACAAAAACTAAATAAAGAAAAAAACCATAACAGAGAAGATTCTTGAATCGGAAATCCCGAGGTATGCATTAATTATTGTATATATAAAAAAAAAAGAACAAAGTTCATTCAAAAAAAAAATGAGGAAAAGAAATGAAAATTCGATTTTTATTTTATTTTTTGCTTCATTTTTTATATTCTCGTTCAAATTTTTATAATACAACAAGGGTAACTATTATATTAGTAATTCTCCTTACAATGTAAAATATTACGCAGTTTTCAACTTCATACCAAATATCAAGCGCCGAAATTGGCTTCGAAATCAGGGTTAAACTATCGAACCCAAAAACGGGTAAACGATTTTTAAAAACTCAAGTAGAAAATCATTAAAAGGAAGGCAAGAGATATAATAAAAGACGCAACTCTTATATTATGTATTAACTTAAGAGACGTTTTTGCTTACATTACAATTAGCAAGTAAATATTTTAGGCAGCTTAACCAATAATCTGCTAACAAATCCTTCATTTTTTAAAACTCAACGGATTCTTGATAATTTCTTAATGCTTCTATAACTCTCAGAATCTATAAATTTGCAGATCAATAATTTGAATTCAAGTTTTCGTTTCAGAACATTTTTCAACATTGCTTTACTTTAAGACTTGTTCCTACACCATTCATATTTAGTTCTGCTGTTGTATTTCTTTAGAGATCAAATATTCACGAAATACACAGGAAAATTACGTAATACCATTCCTAAAAAAAATAAACAGGAAAGTACGCAATACGAGTACCCATTTAATTCTGCATATGACGGTCCCTATAATTATATAAGAATTTTATTTACATAAATATTTTATGTGTGTTTTAAAATCTCAAGATAGTTTTTGCATTAAAGTTTCCCACCATCACATCATCACCATCTGTATACCACTCACTATAGTTTTTGTTTTATGAGAATTCAAAATAAAATTTTAACACTTTTTCTCTTTTAAATAATGATAATTTAATTAGTGTAAGATATTAAAATTTGGAAAAAAAAATATAATTAAGATAGTTTTCATTAAATATTATCGTATAAATATGAAATGAAACTTAAAACTTTGCCAAATGTAAACTGAAAATCCCGAAACAGTAGACGAAGCTAAAAAGTAAACCAGTATCTGTTGGAAAGTATTCTCCCTAGACTGACCGGATTTGGATATTCACGATGTTCTGAAAGTACTGTATATGTGAGCGCAAGCTGAGTGATGCTGGGACAATATTCCATTAACAACAAATATATTTTCAATACGAACATCATGAGGACACCAATAAACTTGTTTATATATATTTGTTTTGCGAAAAATCTGCAATCTACCGCAACTGTCTTACTTAATGCAAAGGCGGAGAATGACAGTATTCACGTTTTCTAGAACAAGGAAAGCACTCGAACATGTCAAGAATCTAACTGAGAAGAGAAAAATAGAACTCCGAGCAAAAAGAACAGAAGAACTCCGAATGTGTCTTAGGTGAAAAGAGAATGATACTTTTTAACACCTCAAGAGAAGTATATAAATAGAGAAGGGTTTCGTCAGAGGTTTAAAGCGAAACCCAGTACAATCTGTTTCGGTGATCACAACAGGTTTCGCTTAAGCTGTGTCCATGAAAGTCATCAAAATCACAAATCTAGCTGACACAAATAAACTATCTGCAATAGACGAGGGTTTCATCGGCCTGATAAACGGCCAAGGACTTTGGACAAGGTACTTCAATTTGTAGTGAATTTACACTTCAAATCGGCAACGATCCTCGCCGATTGCGTAGGTGAAAAGAATGTAAGGTTATTGGTAAGGCAACCTTCCACCTTTAAAAGGAAAATTGGGAGACGATATCCCCATGTTATTAGCAAAATACAAAACATCCTTAATTTCAAAATACTTCACTGCAAATGATGCTTAATATAAGGTACTCTCAATTATTGTTTATTTGTTCGAACTATAAAAAATAATATTTGCATATTTATACAAGCTTATACTGTTATGATACTTCTACAGAGCATTACTGAAATTTCAAAAGAAATGCATTTAAAAAAAAAGAAAAAAAAAGAACAAAAAACCTGAAATCAATATTTTTTACTTTTTTTCTCAACAAAATCTTCTCTCTTTTTTTATCATGGAAAAATTTTACTTTTATCCGATTCACCGCTCACATTTTAAACAAAAATTTCTTTATTTTTTCTTCTCGATGAGAAAATATGTTTCGGGTATACTTTGGAGTGGGTTGATTTTTCATACGGTATAAAAAAAATGCTTTGTATTGCTTGCTTGTTGATGTCCTTTGTCTGTTTTTGTTGTATTCATAGTCTTTATATTTATTTATTTATACACACTTTTGGCTCCTGTTTTTTCAACTCCTGTTTTTATCAAAAAAAAAAATGTGAAAGAAAAACGTAATCTTTCAACAAGAAAATGGCCAATTTTTGCATTATCATACATGGGTAACGTGGCAGCTTTTAACATTCTTCAATATTAAGTTTTTTGGCTGTTTCTTTCATAACGTCCCTAGCAAAAAAAAAATATAAAAAAATAACAATTTAAAGTTTTACACAGAAAAAAAGATAAAGTTTTTATTCATACTTTAATGGTTGGCAAAAAAAAAACAAACTGCAAGTTACTTATATAATAGAATTATTAAAGTAGAGTAGAACAGATTACTTAAAATATCGTCAGTGGAGAATTAAGAAAAGAAATGGAGAGGTATCGTTTGGAGCGCTGGAGTGAGGTTCTGGGGCTTCGTCAAGCCAGGGAGCTTTTGAGACACTCACCGATATCTTAACCGGACATCTTGATATTGGACTCATCAGGAAGGTGGTTCTCGAGGAGGTGTTGTAGAAGCGTGTTCCACAGCTAGTTCATAAGCACAAAAGACCGTTATATACTGATCGCGGTGCACTGTTAACCCATCAACCATTAAAAATTTCAGGTGTCAAAACACCCAACTGTTTGAGGTGATAAAGGTAAAATTAAGTCATAGTTCTCCAAATCAAAACATAAAATTTCCTAAACATATTTCTTGAGTTGAGAAAACAATTTGACCGACATGTATTCGTATATAGTAGCAAATTTATGAAACAAATTTTTCTTACAAAAATTAAGTAAAGAATAGCGAATTATTACAAAAAAAAATAAGTACCTATACCATTACATAAACTTTTATCCTTGAGGTATTAAAAACAGGACCCAAAATTATTTATATTATATAGATGTATGTATACATAACAATAAACGTAAATGGCAGTGAACAGAACATACTTTATAAAAATTCCATAGTAATATATATCAAGTAGGTGTAGTCGTATGTGCATTTAATGCATAAAACGTGTGTAAAACAGTAAAATGTACTTAAAATATTGGTAATAACAATATTTTTTCCACTTATTATATAAAATATAATAAACTTTTCTATAATAATTTTTTTAACAATAAACTTTTTAAAAAAATATACTTATATATAAAGCTCTTTAATAGCATATAAAATAACTATATAAAAAATTTAGTTATATACACACATATAAAAACACGCACACAATAAAGCACTTATACTCGTATTAAAATTTTCCACATTTATGTCATTACGTCATAAAATTTAGAGTAATTTAACTAATACATAAAAACACTTAAATTATTACACATAAATAGGTTATGGTCTCTCTTAAAATTTTATGTTTAGCCACAATTTTGAGGGTTTTAAAATTACATTTTTTAATAAAATAAGTAGGTATTTTTATAACTCACAAAATTGGTTTTGATTTTCTTACAAATGCAATTATTACAATTTTTCGGATTAAGAAATCGCATAGAATGAAATTCTAAAATCGATTTCAGTGTAAATTCTTCGAATTTATTAATATATTAAATTGCAATTACTACTGTTCTTTTTATTATTTAGATCCTTATATTATTTTTCTTCACTTCTTATTTGGATATTGAATTTCAAAACTGAAATTATATGGAAATTTTAAGTCATTTACTTTGAAATACCAGTCAACAACTAAAAAAATCTATAAAATTTATAATTGATTGTAATATATTTAATTTACATATGTGTGTTAATCCTAGCTATGTAATACCTTTTTCTACTCTAGGTATTGAAGACAATTACTCTAGGTAATTGACTGACTACCGTCAATGCAGTCAATTGCTCTAGGTAACTGACTGCATTGACGGTAGTCAGTGTAAACTGTAAGTACAAACTAAATCACCAAAAAGCTTCCTTTAGGCAGGCATTGTAAAGCAGTGCTAGATTTGTCGATGGAACGTGTTGAATATAAATTAATATCCAATTAGAATGTGTTGTATAATAGCATTTCGTTTTAGAAGTAAGATGTATTGAAGATAAATTAATACTTTCGCATCCATTGATTTCCTTATTATCATATGCTCTAATCACAGCATCTGTTTATCACAATAATTCAACCACATCCATGGTTTTTAATTTGTTGTTTTTGATTACTTCAAGTATAATGTGAGTAAAAATACTTTCACATTTTAATAAATAATTTCACATTTTAGTCAAATTTCTGCAACCTACCCTGACTCCTATCAGGGTCATATAATTCTCCCATCCTGCACACGAGAAGCAAACAATCAAACAATCGAGTATGTAAATAATCATTAAGCAAACAATCGAGTATGTAAACATTATCATAATTATTTAGTAAATAAAACCAATTATTTGGAAGGCTACCATGCAGCTTGAGATTCAAAAGCGATAGAAAAATTTAAGTAAGCCCAAAACAATATATGCATAAGTTAAAAAAGCTGACTAGTATGAGAGAAAATGGTAGGATACTGTAGAATGCTTAAAACAAGCATATTTACACAATAAATATCTTTTAATTTGGGTGAAAAACTTTCAATTTCATTTTAGTCCTCTGGAAAATTCCAACACAAAACCGACCTAGGTTTGTTTTTAAAAATTACTCTGTATTTATGCATTAAAAATTAAATAAATAGATAAAGTTTCTGATTCTCTCTAATTTTTCTTATACCATTATATTTGCTCTTGTGCTGCTTATACTTTTGTCCTCAAGATGACAATTTTGTTTCCTCTTTTTTTTTATATATTTATTTTGGTCGTGTTCTCAGCATCGTACTTTGTATATATTTAAAAACAAAAAAAAAGAGAAAAAAAAATTTACAATTTCACTGCCATTATGAGAGCAAAATAAAAACAAACTAAAAATTATTTTAAAAAATAAATTTTCAAATGGAAATATTTATATGAAACTAAATAAAATATTTAAAACAAACAAAAAAAAAACTAAAATTAAAATAAAATAAGAAAGAAAACTTTAAAATAATGTAAAAAGTTTTCATCATGACCATAACATTTTAGTTGTTGGGGAAAAAGTGCAAAACTTTTACTCTTTGTTTCGCTAAAAAAAAATTTTTTTAGTATTTATTTTTACATGTATATATATATATATTATATATATATGTATGTATAGAAATAAATAAATAAATAAATAAATAAACTTCAAAATATTAAGAAAATTATAGTCAAGGGTAAGAAAGATATTGTTAACATTTTATAATAGTAGTAGCTAACGTAAGTTCACAAAATTGCAGCTATTATGACATTTTATAAGATCATTGATTTCATGTTGCTTTTGTTTTTATTTTATGGTTTTTGTATACTTAGTTGTGTAGAAAAGTTTTATTTTTTGAAAAAAGAAACAGTTTAAAGTTAAATAGAAGTATACGTATATGTGTTTAACTATACAGCACAGAAATATCGCACCCTTGTTTGACTTTTACAATTTAAAGTGAATTTACTAAAAATTTCATTACAATTATAGTACGAAAATGTGTTACAATAATTCGGGCATTTTCTGGCTAAACCATAATTTTTTTCATTTTCCGGCTAAACTATAAGGAATGAGAATTTTTTAGGCGAATTTGCAATTTTAAACTTAAAATTGCTGCAATACTTCAGTTATTAGGTTCATCATTATGTATTTTACACACCACTTCTTATACAAAAAGTACTTCAACAAAATTTATATTTGACATCACCATTTTTTCGACAAAAAAATTATTTCGGGCTATTTCGGCCAATGTCGGATTAACATTTTAAACAAATCGTATTTTCGAAAAATCTTCATTTGCCAAGTTAGACATATGCCAAGTTGTAATTTATAAAAATTTCTAACAATGCTTCCATTTTCTGACTAAACTATAACTAATTGAAATTTTTTAAGCGAATTTTTAATTTTAAGACTAGAATTCTTCGAGCGTTAAATTTTTCAAATTTGTGTTTTTCGTATCATTTCTTATACCAAAAAAGAATTTGAACCAATTTTGTATTCGACCTTACTATGTTTACGACAGAAAAAAATTATTTCGGGCTATTTCGGCCAATTTCGGGTTATTTCTAAAACTTAACGAACGGTATTTCCGAAGAAAAATTTATTTTAAAGGCGATACCTTTATCTAAAGTAAACTTCATATATTCACAAAATTTCATTAAAGCTCACCCATATTTCGTATTGTAACTGTATAATTCTAATAGCGGTGCGATATATAATAATAGTAAAGTTTTTTAACGACACAATAACAGTCAACTACTCTATAGTTACGACAAATAATGTGCTGATTTTTAACTTTGTTTTTTCGTTTGCAAAAAATAACTTAGCTATAACTATTAAAAGAATATATAGAGAAAATAAAATGCAAACAAAACATTGGTGATCAAAATTTAATGAAATATTTATTATATAATTCGCTTAAAAAAAAACAAAAAGAGAAAAAACAACAATAATTTTTTTTATATAAGATGAGAATAAATGAGAGATGGTTTAGTTTAATGGCGGTGGTGTATACGTAACATCGTTAAAGTATAACAACTTTAGAAATTTAAAACTTAACTATTTGTACGCATTAAGTCTCTAAAGTCCTTAAAGTTCAAAAAACATTTTAAAGATAGTAAAGTTCCTTAAACTTTCTGATCTTTGCTTGCTTTTTTATTTTTTTTTTAATTATGTTAAATTATTTGATGAAAATATTCATTTGAACAGTATAATTTTAATATGGTAGCTCAATTCAATCTTTCAATACAAAACCAAAATTTGCATATTTTTCGGGGCTTATTTTAATTTTTGTGTATTTAAAGTTTTGTTCGAATCTAATTGTAGCTCAACTACTAATAATTACTGGTATTTTACTTGTAGTTCGAATACTCTGCACTATTATTTTGCTCGTACCTCGACTGCTTATATTAACCATTATTTTGGTTATAGCTCGACTGCTAATGTTTACTGTTATTTCAATTTAGATTCATTGTTGAATATGAGTTGAAATGTAGCTGTAAATGTGAATTCAGATCTTCGAAAATTTTGTACTTATTTTAAAGAGAGTTGCTTAAATTCAGCGTGAGATAGTATATTACCACATAAAGCCAAATTCGCCGGAAAATATCTATATTATGCATATTTAGTTTATTTCCCACTTTAATTGCCACTCCAATCGGAACAGGATTGCGACAGAATCACAACTTTCATTAATTTTCGGTGTAAATTGCACTCCACGCACTTATGTAAGAACAAGAGTTTACAGTAATATAAGATGAGAATATGTGTGAAAGTTAATTGACTACTGTGAAAAATTCCATTTTACCACTGTTCAACCAACTTCTTAGAAAAAAATTCTTTCTTCTTTGTTTTTGTTCTATCAAAAACCTATTGCCCTTTGTCACAGTTACACTTGTCACACATTACGCTATCGCACATATCACTCTACTTTCAAGAAATTTCATTAAATTCCCATTTGAAATTTATTGCTATAAGGTAAACTAAAAAATTAATATTTAATTTTTATTTTATTTCTTTTCATATACAATATTTTCTCAGATTGAAACTGTAACCGTAATTTCTCTATACGAAATTAAAAAAATTTATATTTTGAAATGTTTTGCTTTTCATTCTTGTTCCTTTTTAAGTAAACGATATTGCGCTCATAATCACTCGTTTACTTTTAAATTATTCCGCATTTATAAGAAACAATCAACAACTATAAAAATTTTATATGTACATAGCATGTATAATGTATACATAATTATTAGAATTATAAAATAATGTAAAATCAAGTAATAGATCTACGACTATGTACATATGTGCATATAGTCTTTACCTAGAAACAGAATATTTTGTAGTATATAAATAATGTAAGATAAAGCAGAGTATAAAGCACAAGTATAATTAGATCCGCTCGATTGATATTAAAACAAAAACGATTGTGATGTCATCCCTCTACTTGAACTGATATTGTACACAAAATATTGTGAATCTTCAAATAAACTTGAAAAACAACAACACTAACAAAAACAATAACAAAGATAAAAGACAATAAATTTGGTTCTATATGTCACAAAGTATGTACATATATATAGTTTTCCTCATAAAATTGACATGCCTACACAATTTACATAATATATTGTACAAATGGACTTAATCTTAACTATCATTTAAAGAGTAAACATGCTATACTGGCTATAGATGCCTATGCATATTGAACAGACGTCTTACATACTTATATAAATAATTAAAAAAATTGACAATTTCTTTATTTTTGTTTTTTATTTAAGATCGATGATCCGTAACAGTGCAATCAACTGTTTTTTTTTTGTTTTTCTTGCATTTGTTTTTAATTTATATATAAATTTTAGAGATAGTATTCATTCTCACTTATTTATTCCCCTTAAGAATTGAGTAAATATATTTCACAGCAGATCGTCATCCAATTATTTCTCATATTCACATAATTTTTTTGGTTAGGTACTAGTAAATTCAATAGAACACATACCTGCACACGGTCAGATTGTTCAGGTTTGTTTGTTCATTATCATAACACTACTACTACTCAAACGTAACAAATATAAGAAAAAAGAAATTTGGTTTTTGATTAATTTATTATTTTTATTTAGGAGCGCTGGGAGCGTTTGAATTACTAATAATAAAAGATTTTAATGTCTGTTGTCGTTTCTCTTAAGAGAATTTTTAATATTGTTCTCGAACAGATATTGACCAATTATTTATTGTGATTTAGTAAAGTTTTTGACCTACCATAAAATTATTTTGTACCCACCCACACATCGAAACTCCGCTAGTATCGGTAATTTATATAGATAATCGATATTGTAATCGATAATCGATAAAAAATCATTTTTTCCTAATTTTCAAATAAGCTCTAAAAATATTTTTAAAAAATTTTTACTTAAAATACTTCCAAATAAAAACAAATGACAAAATTTTGCGAATAAATATTTGAAATTACCTTAACCTTTGCTTTAGAAAAAAAATTTAATTAGGTAGCTACATATGTATGTATTTGTGACTTTCAGCATTGACATTAGAAATAAATAATGTATTTCTTTTTTGTAATCTTTTGCTAACTAAATTTATATAAAACAATCAATCAAAGAAAAATTATATTTAGAGCTGGTTTGAATTTTTCTCAATTATGTAAAACTTAAGACAACACAATATTCAATGAAGCGCATCAAACCTTTCCAATCCTTTATACGGTTGTTATATGTATACTTGAGAGTCTATTGACCTAAGATTGAAGTAGACAAGAATATTTGATTTTATAAATAACTAATTACAAAATTTTTAATAATGTTATCAAATCATTAAATTTGATTATAACTCAGTTCTGTTTGGAGAACAATGAAAAATGAAACTCTAATAAAACAAAATATACATAAGTATTTACATATGTATGCAAGTATTTTTTTGATATTGTTTTTTATTATTTTAATGCTATGACAATATTCTTTTATAATTTTATGATTAATTTCTATTATTAGCACTAAACATTAGAAAACAATATAGGTATAGCCATTTATATTGTTTACCAAAACTAAAATTCCAAATGGCCGATATCAGGGAGAAACTTCACATCACCCCACAAATGATCCCAGCAGCCAATTTACAATTTAAAAACGTCAATTTAATCGCTTAAAATGAGTTAGAGTATATTTAATAACTGAATTAATTTGAAAGCCCATGTTCGGGCGCCACTATCAAAAACTGTAACAAATTAAGCATATACTGTCAAAAACGCACAACCGTACATGAAAAAAACTAGTGTACCGTCCTATTAATAAATCAAAACACATGGATTAAGGTAAATGAAAGTAAAAGTATATTGTTATTTCAATAATTAAGAAAATATTTATTACCATGCCACTTCTACCGATGAAGTTTTTCTCATATTGCAAAATATTATTCTCAAAACCAATTTTACACACTATGTTCATCTAAGTGAGCCGTCATCATAATCATTTTCATCATCAGCTATTAAAAATCAACAAAATCTCCCTAAAACTACTACTACATATGCATGTATACTGTCACTTTATTGAAACAACAGAAAACGAAAGAAAACAAATAAATTTGACAATAAAATTTTCCCCCAAAAAATAACAAAAATATCAAAAATCGTAAATGGTAAACGAATTATTTAACATTTTAATGAATTAGTTACTTTTTTTTTAATATCATTTTAATTCCATAATAATAAGTCAACATGAATTATTTTCAATTTTCATTTTAATTCTTAAGTAATTTAAAACGCCCACGGGGAAACTTTTTATTTTATAGTTGTCTTTTAATTATGTTAAGTTTTAAGTGGAAAAAAAAATAATAATTGTGTTTTTTGGTAATCAAACAAATTAATTTATTGTTATGGTTGCAAAAAATTTATAATATACATATGTATGCATAATATATAACATAAATATACGCATACATACATAATATAAGTATATTTTAAGGAAGATGAGGAAAAAGTTTTTAATTTAAACTTTATTTGATTTTAATTAGAAAATAATTTGACAACTGATTCAAATACGTATATAAATAATAAAAGAGAATAATTTTTTATTTAAAGAATTTTTGAAAGATTTTATTTACACATAGTAGTATGTAGTAGCAGTAGTAAGAAAGGGGGGCTCTACCCGTCCACCCGCGCAAAGCCCATGCACTAGGCCAACAGAAAAAGGCCTATCGGCAACCCCAGAAAACACCCAACAACCCCCATGCAGTTCGACACACAAGACGTCCTATCCAAACCAGCCAACCTCCCTGGCGAAGCCCAAAAGCCGCGCAAGAGACATCTCGGAAAGGTCCACCAGGTCATCGTAAAAATAAGCCCCCAAGACACGCCTTCTCTTCCACATCAGAAACGGAAAGGCACAGAGGACATGTTCTACATCCTCCACCTCCGCCTCATCCCGACACCCACGACATACATCCGTCATAGCAATCCCAAGCCTCCTGGCCATTTTTCCCAGAAGGCAATGCCCCGTCAGGACCCCAACCACTGTGCTGAGATCAGCCCTATTATATCTCGACAGCATCCTCGTCCTCCTCTCGTTCCTGATAGGCCACATTGCCCTGGTCACCCTACACGTGTGAACCTCCGCCCACAAGACCCCCCTTCTCCTCCTACACACACCATCTATGACGGCAAGATAAGCCCTCAGCGGCAGACGAACCGACGCGTCTAGCACGTCAGCATCCCCGCCAACCCCAGCCCTCGCAAGACGATCTGCCATTTCATTACCTCGTACTCGTATCCCGCTATGACTGGGAACACAGCAGACAGTCCCACTGCACATAGTACAAAGTGCCCTAAGTGCCCCTTTGCATCGACCCACCAAAGCCGACCCAACCGAATAGCACGCGAGTGGATAGGTCCCAATCACCGCCCTACTATCCACAAAAATTTCCAGCTCGCATCCCCCCACCGGTTTCGTTGCAGCCAATTCCGCCGCCCGGAGCACCGCCAAAATCTCTGCCTGGAAGACGCCACATCCATCAGGCAGCCCAATCAATAATCTCCCTAACTCCTCGGAGAAGACCCCCGCCCCGGTACCATCCATGGTCTTAGAACCATCCGTGTAGATGGATAACCCCCCCCACACTCCAATCCTCCCTTTGTGGAACCACAACCCGATAATCAACCCTCCAGTCGGTGTATGGCACCACAAAATCAGGCCTAATGTCCATAGGCCGCATTCCATATTCTCCCAGAATTCTACTGTGTGTGTATTCCCTGTTTTTAAGTATGCCCATTGCTTGTAACCTCAAACCACTCCTCGCAGCCGCCGCTTTTATCTGCTCACTCACCGGACCCAAGTCGAAAATAACCTCCAAACCCAAAGTGGGTGTAGTACGCCCCAATACACGCCGCTAGCCACCAGAAAAATGCCCCATATGTCAGAATAGGCCTAACCACACACTCATACAACCAGTAGACCAGTCGAGGACTCACTCCCCACCGTCTACCAGGCGCCCCCTTGCAGGCAAACAACGCAGTCGTGGCCCTCCTTACCCTATTCTCTATGTTTTCCCGCCATAGCAGTTTACTATCCATAATCACGCCCAGGTATCGCGCACAACCCGCCAAACCCATCTTCCTTTTCCTTGTGAACAACACCAGCTCCGTTTTTACGGGGTTCCCAGAAAGACCGCATCCCCGCGCTCGACCATCCAGTCTATCAAGACCCCCCTGCATTATTGAACTCAGTACTTCCGGGTATTTACCCGAGACCAGGATTGCCACATCATCCGCATAGGCCGTAACTCTACACCCAATATCCCTCATGAGCCTAAGATAACCCTCCATAACCACGACCCACAGCTATGGCGATAGGACTCCCCTTGAGGAGTGCCTCTAACCGACAGTATACTTACCTTACTTGGGCCCCACTCGGCCACAACCACCCTAGTAGTAAGCATTTGCTCTATCCATCTGATTATGCCCTCCTCTACTCCTACATTTTCGTGAGTCCCCACGATAGTCTCAACCTTTACATTATTGAAAGCACCCTCAACATCCAAGAAAGCACCCAATGTATACTCCTTGTACTGCAGAGACACCTCCACCTGCGAGACCATCGCGTTCAGCGCCGTCTCCACAGATCCCCCTCTTATGTAATAATTAAATTATTTTGAATCTTAAATTAAGTAGACTCATTTTACTTGAAATTTATTTTATTTAAGGTTATGATTCACACAATAACTCATTTCAAATGAATTCAATGAAACTTAATTGAAATATTCACGGAGCATTAAAAAATACTCAAATTATCCAAGTAATCTTTCTTACAAATAAAATTTTTACTTAGAACTTACTGATGTGTGAAATAAATTTTATTAACGCCATAAACAATTTTGTGTTAAAGCCAAGTCGAGAAAAGTTAATTTTTTTTTCAGGAATGTTTAGTATAAATCACTCGTTTTTAGTTACTACGACGTTATAGTCTATAAGTTGTCAATAGGTATAGCAGAATAGATGAGTTTAAAAATTTCAAGAGCAGCAGTTTTAACAATCAATTCAGTAATAATTTCAATAGAACAGTAATAAAAATATTTAAAACAATTTTTCATCATTGGTAACAATTCGATCTATACAGTACACAGCACAAGTTAATCAACTTAACCCGTTTAAACCTGCCACACTAACATTAATCACAATTAATCAGCAAGACTATAATAGAGAAAGAAAAATAAAGACACCGAATATATTATGATGCTAACTGATAATTTCTAAGCAAATCACTATAGAGATTTCGCGAATAGAGGCTGAATTTAATAAGCCCCGAAGTATAGCTAGCAAGGAATTCCAAAGTCTTACAAAATGCGTGAAAAATTTGCAAATCGTAAGTAGGTAGTTATTTCTGGGTAAAACAAGGTATGCCATCTTTCTTGATCTAAAACCATCATAAGTTGTTGTATAAGTAACTCGGGTAACGATAAGTGTTCAAATTTTAGTATAAAAATGTTAAAAAACACTCAAATTAACACAGTGTTTAACATGAGTACACACACCTAATCATTTGATTATACTTAAATGAATACTATATTTTTCAGTATAATCACCTTATTAAAATATTTTCCAACTAACATGCTACTTACATAAAATAAATGGAACTTTGTATACATATAAGTATAATGCATCAAATTGTAAAATCCTTTGAATCATTATTGAATTCATTAATTTAAATATAAATTTAAAAATATTTTTATTTATACAATTTCAGAAATATCTAGCAAATATGTAATCCTTTTCCAATTAAAAACTACTATAAATTCCAATTCTACATATAGAAAAAAAAACCCTTAATTAGAAACCCTTAATTTAAATCAACCATTAGTGTTATAATGCTTAACAGCATACAAAAATATTAACATTTTAAATAGTATAAAGCATTTATCAGTAGCCCATATGTACATAAAAGGAAAAAACTGGAGAATTCAATAACTAATAATTAATATTTTAATTAAAAATTCACTCATTTCATCGGTTATTTATAAACATCTAATGGTCTAAAAATTCAAACAATTTATTTATTTATAAATGGAAAAATTCTTCAAATGAATTGTGTATATAATTGAACGATATATTATTGGTTATTCAATAAAATTTCTAATTGAAACTTTTAGAGACATCGCGTATTCATATAGAATATTAAAGCGTTAATTTACATATAAGTACATATTTGGTATATTAGAAGTATTATATATGAGAATATACGAGGGCTTTCCCAGAATTAAGTAGCCTAATCAAGAAAAACACAAAAATTTTAAAAATCGGAAAGCCCTATCATTTTAAGGATTAACTGTCACACTTTTATTTTTTTTTTCTTTTCAGATTACCGACTATTAATAGTGAAGCTTTTCAGTAAATTTTTAATATGGATAAAATTGGTCATCGTTATGTCATTCAATATTTTTATTTGAAAGATCTTAGTCCAACCGGTATCAAAAGTGAACTAGATTCTACACTAGGGGAATCTGCTCCCTCATTAGCAATGATTAAAAATTGGGTAGCGCAGTTTAAACGTAGCCGTACGAACTGTGAAGATGAACATCGCACTGGTCGATCAAATGAGGTCACCACGCCAGAAACGGTTAAAAAAATCCACAAAATTATACTAGACGACCGTCGATTGAAAGTGCGTGAGCTGGTATAGTAGGCTTATCAAAAAGTGCTGTACATCGGATATTGACCGAAAATTTGGACATGAAAAAGCTTTGCGCAAGATGGGTGCCGCGTTTACTCACAATCGACCACAAACAACATCGTGAGGATGTTTCAATGGTGCAAAAATTAATGAATTGAATTTTGAACTGCTTCCTCACGCACCCTATTCACCAAATTTAACCCCCTTAGATTACTTTCTATTTCCAAACTTGAAAAAATGGCTTGGTGGAGGAAGATTTTTTACAAATGAAGAGGTAGAATCTGGCGTTGATGGCTATTTTGCAGAGTTTCCCAGTTCTTACTATAAAAATGGTGTAGAAGCAATTCAACACCGCTGGCAAAAGGGTATCGACCTAAAAGGGGACTATGTTGAGAAATAAAAATAAATTTTGTCAAAACTTTTGTGTTTTCTTGGTTAGGCTATATTTAATTCTGGGACAGCCCTTGTATATTACAAAATATATGAACATATGAGGAGATACTCATAATTTCCGTTAGCAAATAACTATTTACTTCAAATCCTTTTCAATTTTAATAATAACATATAAAACATTTAGTAATAATATATTTAATAATATAATATCTATGTTTTTATTTATTCTTATACATAAGATTTTACTATTAAAGCCGACATCAATATTTCTCCTTCAAGTGAAGAGAATATGGCTTTTTCATGAATTACTAAAGAATTTTTACAACGTTAAATTTTCGATGAGCTCCTAGTGTGACAATTTTCCGAATATCTGTCTTTTCATCAGAAAGTTTAATTAAACAAAAAACTCAGGTCTGGAAACGTTATTAGACTGAATATCTGATAAGAAACTATACTAGAATTTAAAATACTGGTTATCGTCGTATCACAAAAAATTGACTGCTCGATGTTGTTTATGGAGGGGGGAAACATTTTTTATCAAAAAGACGCTGACCGCAAAGATGCAATCAATATGATGCCCAATACAATATTCATCGAAGTTCTATGCAATTTCAACTGAACAGCATTGAAATCAACTGTGAAAATCAATATATTTGACCGCCGTTAATCTATTTATATTGAAAGAAAGTTAAATTTTTTAATAACATCGACCTTCCGAAATTTATTGTAGCTGTAGAAAACAATATTGAACATATAGTTGGCAATATTCTGGCGGAAATGTAGGGGACAATAGATTAAAATTTGTTATCTCTCAATTAACTGATCAAATCGTCCGATTTATGAAATTAGTTTTCGTTACTCTATGGTAACACTCATATTTTATTGAAAAATTCCATATCCATGTACATACATATAATATTTATAAAAAAGTATCAAACCGATCGCGGTGTTTAATTAAAAAACATTTAAATTAGAAATGCATTAATCATTCATCTAATTGTATAACAGTTTACAAATGTTATACAATTAGATGAATAAAATGTAACAATAATTTGTATATATGCACATGTGTATGAAAAATTTCAATATTTTATAATTTATTAAAGATTTTTAAAATATTATTTTATTTTTTAGGAATGAAGGGGATGCACTGTATTACGATGATATTATACACAAATGAAGACAATATTATAACAATAAACGCATGAGAACATAAACACATAATTTGCGACCTACATATATATATTAACGATGACGAATTTTTCTAAAGAAAAAAAAAATATGATGAAAAAATTGATAATAAATTAATTGACATATGCAATAATAATTTCAATGATGAAATATAATACTTATCGCATCCTTATATATATATGTATGCATAGTTTGTATATAAGTACTTGTTTTTAAAATAAAATGTTATTGTGAATCACGTAAAATATTTGTAAAAACAATATTGTAATTTCATAATATTGTCAATTTCATTTTTAATTTATAAAATTTTTTTTATTGTAAATTAACTTCAAATTTTTAACAATATTTATTCGAAACATTTACTAATTTATACTTAATTTTTAGGGAATTTCTGGAAAACTTTAAAACATTGTGAAAGAATTTGTGTTCCTCGAGAGAAAAACCACACGGAAATAGGTGATTATGATAATTCCGCCCTGTTAAGTTGCAAATTTCAGTTGCAAATTTTGTTGTTAGGAGTTATTTTCTGGCTTATAATAAAGTAAAGTTCGATTCAACCTACAACCCTACAGGATGATCAGATTTTTCCTACATATTAAATTAAAATTATAATAATTATTAGAATACAAAAATAAATTAGAAGTCAGATATTTAAAAGAATATTTTAAAGTCAGAAATTATATTGCAATATTGATATACAAATTTTCTATTTCTCAGTCACATAAATTTACAATTAATTAATGTAAACTTGCATTTAAAAATAAGGACAATTAAATTTAATTAAATAAATCATTAATAACATGACAAAGAATTACTAATTACAAAATATTTAGATTTTGTTTAAAAAATCCTTACTTTTATTCAAATATCATAGCACTCATGAGTTATAAATACACTGGAGTTAGTATGTAAAATAAGTTAAAACAAAAATTTTTGAAAAAAAAAATTGCACATCAAGCTCAAATACTTGATATTCACTGCAAGAAGTGCTATTCCAGATTTCAAATAAGTCGATTTATAATATATTGAAAATATTTATAATATATTTAATAATATTATGAAAATATTTATAATATATTTAATAATATTATGAAAATATTTAATAATCATTTCACATTTTGATTAATCACTCTAATGTAAATTAATATGTAAATTTCAAATTCAATTATTTTTGCTTTTTGTTTATTTAATAAATAAAATGCACCTTCATTTTTATATTTTTCAATATTCAAATTATATTATTCAGAATGAAATCACTATATTATTATTATACTATCATATATAATTTAAAATTTATATGCAATTATATTAATTATATTAAAAATTCACTATATAAGTAGGTATAAATTAAGTGTGTGTATACTGAAATTGGAATTTAATCTTCAACTAAAAACAAACAATATAATATTATCATATCAATAATATATTAATTAAAAACAATAACAATAATATTAAAAATGAACAAAAAAAAAAAAGAGCATAAATATTATTCCGCGGCGCGGCGATGATATTATAATCCGCGAATAAATTCAAGCTAAGTTTTTCGAGTATTTAAACAAAAACATTTGTTTGTTTCTTTTTTTCTTTTTTCTTGTTTGCTTGTTTTTTTTTTGTTTGACAAATGATTTTAAGCGGTCAACTCAATTCTATTAAATAACAACGAAAACAGTAAGTGATCAACTGAACTTAAAAAAAAAATAATAATAAATATTAAAAAAAAAAAAAAAAAGAAATTACAAAAAAATATAGTTGATCTTGACAATTGTAAGATTTCAAAATATCTTAATAAATTATTTGTGAGACAATCGAAATTGAAATAAAATTTTGATAATGGAATAAAAGTAGAACGGAAAAATTAACTGTTCAGTATATAATTAGTCACACCGACATGAATAGAGATGATTTAAAAAAAAATTCGAACTGTAAAATTGGATTTATGTTAAATTCGCGGCGGTAATTTTGCTTCATTATAATCTGAACAGTCGCACTTATTCTAGATGAATTCTATATGAATTTTGAAATTTGAGGCAGAGTAGAATTAAAAGCGTAGTTAACAGCAGTGGCAAGTAGTAAAAACACTAGCATTAATTAAAACAGTACTGTTGAAAGAAATGCAGTTTCGCTACTATTTACGCTAGATGGTTTAAAATAATGAAAATTATTAACCCTTTTCCGCTTGTCTTACATTGTCTGATACCATAACATTTAAAAACGTAAAACAAGTAATACGCAACTTATTTATTTTAAATGATATTAATTTTGTTATTATAAACCTAATATTACTTTCATAACACTATAAAATCTTTACTTTTATTTAGAACTATCAAAGAATATAAAAAAAAAAGAAATATTATTTTATCGTATGAGTAGTTCATCAAAATAACTTCAGCTTTTCCTTAAAATACAAAATAAAAAAAAAACATAAATTTCATTTTCTTCTTGTAGTCTGTTTTGTTTTTCTTCTTTTTTTTTGTTGCTACACTTTTGCTATTCTTATTTTTCATAAGAATATAATGTATTATATATATAGTGTTATGTAAAGGGAATACAACGGGGTATAATGAACCTTTTAATATAAAAAAATGAATAATGAATGAATGAATTGAAATATTTACTTATGTACTGAAGACTATACTTTTGTATACGAATATGTGTGCATGTGTCTTTTTTTTATAAAAAAAAAAATTGTAAATTTTGTAGTATTCATTTTGATTTTAATTCTGCTAGAAATTAATAGTATGCATATATAGAATTTCTTATTGACCAACGAATAGGTTCATTTCAAAAAGAAATCCTAATATAATAAAGTTTCCATTAAGTAATTTCTAAATGATTTTCAAAAAATTTTGATCTTCAGATATTAAGATTTAAGTCTATTAAAAATTTATCTTGATGAAACCGTCTTAAATCTTCAAATGGCTTATACGCCTGACTGCTAACACCAAATAGTTTATTAACTATAGGTAAGTCAAACATTTTGAGCATGTGGTCCATAAGGATGGAGTCTTGCCAAGAAAGCAAACGTAGCGCAAACTTCAAAAAAATTTTAGGCTCAATAGGGGTGATCATACTTGCGAAGTTTATTCACAATTTCAAGATAACTTTATTTATTTAAAAAATAAACACTATTAAAAAATTTATTTCGTATTTAGAACAAATTTTTAAAGATCTTAAAAAATAATAATTTTCAGAAATTATTAGAAAATCGATTATAAAAAAAATTTTAAAGTAATAAAATAAAATCAAAATATTGTGTAATATGAGAAAGAAATAAAAATATTTAAAATATTTTTAGTTATTTTTGATAATAAAAAATATTCACGTCATTTGAAATGATTGATAACCAAAATAATAATAATATGATCGTATACGGATATGAAAAAAAAAAATTTCAAAATTCTATTTTTTATTCCGTTTTTTTTTTTTTTGGTTTTTTATATTTTTTGCCAAAATTTACATATTTAATAATTCTAAAAATATTATTTAATAATGAATAACAAATATATATATATACAATAAAGATTAAAATTATTCAATTTATTATCACCAGTTGGAGTTAGAAATTTAGAGAGCAAAATTTTTAATAACACAATGCTACATAGATCAATTCTTGATATTGAAAATTAAAATTAAAAACAAATTAGCTATGTAGGTCGCGCAACCTTGTAATAAGAAACTACGATGTGTTTTTGTAAAAGTTTATGAATTCTTAAACAATATAAACTTGAAAACTATAAAAATATGTCATATATTGACGTAGGTTCTTCACTTTGTTATACGAAAAAAAGATTTAGAATGCTTTATAAATAATTCTTAATCGAAATATTCAAATATTTTAAACAAATTTTCCAATATCCGTCAACGCATAATATAAACATCCGCTCAATTACAAAATTTACCCTAATAATAATATAAGCGGTGCAATCGCATTTCAACTTCACTGAAATGTCGTTTCTTTAAGTGATTTTCTCAATTAATAATTTCTCTTTAATCGGAAAATATTTGAATTAATTCCTCTTCTGATTAACATTCATCCTCTCCTGTTTAAAAAAAATAGTTATATTATTTTTTTTTGTCAAAGAATTTTTACATCAAAGTAACTGTTAAATTATTCGCTAAAAGCACCCTTTCGGCTTCTTTATTTGACGTATTTAACAAAAATGAAAGTATTCTCGTTTTATTCTCCATATTTTAAACCTTTGAGTATAATTCTATTTTTAAATTTGTTTTAAACATAAAAAAAAGTAATAAAATTTATAATCTGAACATATTTAAAATTCCATTTCACTATTTCAATAATAAATATAAATTTTATGTTCTATGGAATTCTTTTGCCATAATTTGATTATTATATAATTTCTATATCAAGAATTTACATTTAGCCACCTATGTATCAAAATGTGTATTAAATATTTACATTTAAATTGATTGTCTATAATCTTTGCCGAAAAGTCGTAAAACTGACAAATTGATTTGTCTAATTAAAACAACATAATATAAAAATGTAAATTGCTTTTATAACCACAAAATATTTAAATAAAAATAAAAAAGAACTCGAAATTCCTTTTTTAATTTTTGGAACTTTATGTAACCGATCTGTTCTAAAAATAAAAATTCAAATCAACTATGTTCTCATATAATGCAAATTTTGTTTTCTAATTTTAAAATTTGGAAAAATATGGCTTATTTAAAAAAAAAAACCTATAAACCTAGTTTAATTTTGTTCTGTTCCTATTTTAATTTTAATCTGCTCTGTTGTTAAATAATTATTTATCAATCATACATACATATTTACATAAAAATTATCTCGTAAGGTTGTCAATTTCGACATTTCAAAATTGAAATGTCATAACATAGCATAAAGTGACATTAAAATCTACCATAAATTTTAATTACTTGTACTACCTAAAATTTACGGATTGTTTATAGCAAATTTAAAAAAACTGCGTACTGACGTATATCAGAAGTGATATCGTATGTCCGAACCGATTAATTTTGGTTCTACATAATGTATAATAATACATAGCACTGTATTCAGTACCTGTACCCATATTTTTTAGGATTTGAATACTAGCAGGAATAGTTTTTTCAAAAATTATTATTTTTAAAAATCTTATAATTTTTTTTTTAATTTCATGCAAAAATATACTTAGAACAAAATTATTTTAAGAATATTATTTAAATTAAAAATATTATATTCGGCAAATTAAAAAAGGCGGCTAATTAATAAAATTACAATAAAGGCTCATAAATTACACTACATTAAAATCACACCTTTTTGTATTTGGCCGCCTCTGATTGAAAATTTTTTTTTGGCCTTGAAAGAATTACCGAATTTTTTTAAGGTCAAACTTTCGTCTTCAAATGTTATCATAAAAACTCTTCTTTCCTAAAGGAATTTTTTTTTTATTTTTATATTTTTTTTTTTGCATAATTACCGGAGTAATTTATTGATCGGAAAATTCAAAGCTCGGAAATCATAATACAAAAAATCTCTATTGAAAAATCAAAAGAATAGAAAATGTTGCCGAATATCAAATGAATTTTTGTTACCATATACACACAATGATTCAGAGGTTGCTTTTTTTTTATAATTATGAAGATCTAATTAAAAATTCGGATTATGAATATTTTTCTTATTGTTTTTTTTATTTTTTTATAAGAAATTCTATAATTTTTAATACAAAAGATTCAAACAAAATTTTTTATTTGATATTTTTTTGAAGTAGCATCATAAATTTTAACAATATAATCATAAAATTTTTATCGAATAGCTAGATTTTGATTCAACAACATTGAATATTAGTGTTTTTGTTGCTGTAACATTTATTTTTCTTGCTTTTTGTTATTTATTTTGTTTTTTGTTTCTATTACAACTTTTTGTTTTCAATCCGCTAGAACTAAAGTAACTTTCAACGTTTTTGTTTTTTTTTCGCTATTTTTCTATTTTAACTTTTATGGCAACTTTTATAATATTATTAATAAGATCGTAAAAGCGGAAATAAATAATTTTTATATTATCGTATATGTATATAGAATTCAATAATTCACGTGATTATTTTCAATAAAAAAAACGTGTTAAAATACCAACAAAAAATAATAAAATGTAGAAAATTATTATTTTTATTATTTTTAGTTTGCCTTTTAGGGGTATATGTTGCCAGAACAGGATTTACGATGCAAGTTTAAACGCTAACAATATCTATTTATTGTTTTTATATATGTATGCCATATAGAACGTGGTGCATATTGTGAATTTTATGATCTTTTCAAAGTATGTGGTAATATTTGAAATGATTGTAATTTTTGAATTGTATGTAATATGCATGTAAAAAAATATTTGACAGATTTTTTAAAATATGTTGTTCTAGTAAATAAAAATTTTATGAAATTCATGAAATTTCGATAAAATTATTAATATAATATGCAAGAGATTTTTTATCATTTATTTTTGATTACAGCACAATAATTTAATTCAGTTTGTATTATTTTAAAAATTGTGAATTGTTTAGCGTACAATTCATGATATTATGGTCGTCTAGCTAAATGCGCATTTAATTTCAATTTAATTTATTTAGTACATATCGCCTAAATAAATAATAGGTCAAGTTGACGTTAGATTTTCATTTTGGTAAATGCTTTATGTTTAATATCGTACAAAAATATTTTACGATATATCAAAAAAAATTTATTCTGAATGAATTTAAAATTCTGTCAACAATGTCATTATATTGTATATTTTTAAGTAAACGGTTTGATATTATTTCTATAATAAATTTAATTTAAAGTTAATATTTAATTTTAGCAAATGAATTGTAACCTTCTACATTTTTAATAATAATTTTGGAATTAAATAAGATAAAATACATAGTGTGAATGTAAAAACTGATTTATGTTTAAAGGATTACATTGAAGATGCAGTACCTTCCATAATTAAATATAAGGAGTGCAGAACGTTTATATTTTGAATTTATTGAGGCGAATTTCGGTAACCATTTGGAAATAAAAGCTTTTGCAAGGATACATATATAAGACATTAGAGTATCCCCTAGTTATGTATTGGAAAAATGTGTACCTGCTTGGATTTTGAAGATATAATATTTTATTTACACTTAAATTTATAATGCAAAATTCATTTTTAGGTTCTTAAGAAACAAGACAAAAGTGGTTGCATTTTTATTGTAGTCGGAAACTTTTATGATTTGTTTCCACACGTTCTTATTATCATCTATTTATCTATTAGTCGATTAAAATTTTTTAATCATATTGAATATAGATTGGTTACTCCTGTTTAAAGAAATGACACGAAAAAAACTCATTATTTGTAGTTACATTCATTTTATCTTAAGAATCTATACTATATACTTCTTAAATAATTTTTATTATTTTATATATATATAAATTTCACCAGGATTAGATAACTAAAAACCTGGTACAATTATATTAAAATATTTTTGAATAAGCAAGAATATTACATATTTTATCCCCACTCCTTTAAGAATACACAACGCTATTGTTTAATAATATCGAATATGTTTTAAGCTTCTAATATTTAATAGAATCGCCAAATAAGATGTAAATTCAGTCAGTTTGAGATTTTATTGAGAATATTCAAATCAAAAGCGACACACCTTTTTTTTTTATTAATTTTATTTTCATTTATTAAATTGATAAAACTAATTCAAGTTCAAGATGAAATACTTATTAGTAGTTGTAGCAATTATAACTATTACATTGAGTTTTACAATTGCTGCACCTGCATATGATTATAATAAGCCATCTGATGAAATACAACCTGCATCAACACAAGGTATTCAAAGACCAAATATTAAAATTGAAAAATCTAAATCATATGAAACATCAGTGAATCCATTAGAAGGTAAAAAGTAAGTATCAATTTAAAAAATATAAAAATTAATTGTGTGGTTTTAATAATAAAATATTGGTTTGTTCAAATTTAGTACGTTTTAGAAATAAAAAAGTGCCAAATTGTTTAATATTGAAGATCTAAATGGCATTTATGGCTTTTCATTTTACTTATGTAAAAATTACTAATTATTAACAATCATAGTAATTAGAAATAATAAAATTTTTTGATTGTCTTAATGTTATTATTTAAATTGTTCGCAACACGCATTAAAAAATTTTCATCGATTAATAAGAATTATTTCAGTAGCTAAAAAAAATTATTTTATAAGCAAAAAATTTACTGAATTCATGTTTTCTTCACAAGTGACAAGTGGGTTTGTATGCAAGTGTTGCTAAGTGCGAATACTCATTTTCTATATTTTTTAAACAAATCTAACTATACATTATGTTTTAGTCTTCTTATAATAAACCTTATCCATTAAGTAAAAAACAATACTTTTTTCTAATTTTAGTTATGAATTTATACAAGCTGATTGCCAAAATTTAGGTGATGATGTACAAAATATTGGTAATAAACAAATTAAAATTCATAAAATTGGTTGCGTTTATCCTGGTGATGGACCAATAAATCCAGAAGTTCTTCAAGCAGTAAATGATCATTTCCGCACTAGAATTGCACAATATGCCAATTAAGGATATAATGAAGAAATTAAAATATTTTAGCCGTCAAAGTTAGTTACACCTTTTAATATTGCGAATTATTAATAGGAGTACTTCCAAATTGCTAATTCGGTGGCTAATTTATCTTATTTTTTTTTAAAACAACTATATACATAAACGTGTGGTTTTGTATATATGTATATACTATACTTGCATATAAATTGTATAATATGCACTTAATTTGTTATAATTGTAAATTTTTTGTTTTGTTTGACGAGTTTGTTTTTGTTTTTTAAGAAATTTTTGTCAAAATTGAATATTCTTAAATTTTTTCGAAATTAATATAAATGTACTATTGTACGAAATTAATATAAATGTATAGTGTTTGCAGCTTCGAAAAGTTAATTTAATGAAAAATAAATTTGATTATTATTAACGAAAATTGCTGTAGAATGCGTTTTTATTTCAATATAAACTAAGAATTTAATATGAAATATAAAAATAAATTCTTTTCTATTTTTTTTAGAAAAAGTTTAATACAATTTCAAATTTTATGGGAAATTCTGATGTTTGAAACAATTGTAAATTTCGATAATTATAATTTGATTTTATAGGAATGGAAAATTAATATACTAAAAAAAATTATAGGTGCCTCATGAACACAATATTTTTAAAATTTTCAAAGAAAAAATCTAAATTTTAATTACAAAATCAAAAAATTTAAATTTAATCAAAATTCATTACCACTTTATACAATTTTTAATATGTATATAAAGTAGCGACATCAAACGGGTAATAGTTACACTAATATGAGCAATTTAAAATTGAATTATATTTGATTACAGTGTGGTTGTTTTTTTAAAACCATCATTTAAATTTACATTGAAAATTTAAGAAAACATTATAAATGAGATATTGAAATGAAACGAAATGAAAACAAAACAGAATAAAAATTTTCACATTCCTTTATTTCTTTTTCCATTTCGTTCCATTTTTTGTTTTTTTTGTAAAGAGTTTCATTTCAAAGCTTGATTTTTCTATAAGGAAAATCTTAGAAAATTGAAACAAGTGGCACAAAAAGGGAAATTTGGAAAAATATCCCCTTGAATTACACTATACGAGAACGTTATTAAATACCGTTAATAGATGGTTTTTTATTCGAATATAAATATTTAAATTGAGATATATTTTTAAATTTTGAGAAATTTTTGTGTTTGAAGTTTTGATAGAAAGATTTTTAAAGTTTTGTTGATTTTGTCAAAAAATAAAAATTTTCCACTGAAAAATATTTGAATGTCTTATTAGGAACCTTGTCTATATACCAAAACAAGGAAATTATGTAAATACGCTACTTAAAATCAAAAGAAAAAACGCAATGAAAAATAAAAATGAATTAATTTAAAAATTTCTTATTGAAAATTAATTTTGATTTCAACTCTCTAATTCATATACACATATTTAAAAATAATTTTAAAGTTGAATTTATTAATAAATTTTATACATCACGAAATTTTAAAAAGTTACCCAATAAGTAAAATATAATCGAATTTGATTAAATTGAATTCAATAAAAAAAATATTTCATGCAACTATTTAATCTTATCTCTATATTATTGGCAATAATGTTATTACTTTCTATATTTTAATTGAAAACTTCCTGCCAAATTTTCAATGTCATAAATGTTTCGTGTATATAGGTTCGAATTATACAACATTATAAGTATATGTGTGTATATACATGTGTATTTATGTAGTACTTTACAGTATTACTCTTTTAATTATTTGTTGTTGAGACAAATTTTTGCAAAAATTTTTCTCAAATGGAAATATTCTCGGGCTTAAACTATAATACTTTACCACATTTTACGAAAAAAACATACACATTATACTTATGTAATATCCACATATATAATATAATTAACCACTTTAAAATCAAAAAATTGCAAAAAAAAAATTAACAAAAATGTTCCATTTAAAACAGAAAATCAAATAAGAACGAAAAAAAAAAAAATAAAATAAATTTTTCAATTTCAACTTTAATTGTCATCGCATCTCCTCCTTTTCTCCGTTCCCTTTATTCATAATACAAAATTTTCACTTATTCAACACAGTAATATACTCCTTAAATTTCAATATGTGTACGTGAGGTGCACTGAATGTAGAATACAAACATGACGACGTGACAAACATCAGATAATTCTATATAAAGTTCATTTTACTCTGCCATATTTATATAAACAAAAGGTCGACTTATAATTAATATTTTGCATATATTGTTTTAAAATAACCCCAATTAAAGTATATATGTACATACTTTTACAATAAAAGGTAAATTAAGAAAATTAGAAACGTTTTAAATTGAAAAGTTAAAAATTCAATGATAACATTAAAAATATGATTCATAATGGTGCAGGTGTTTTCCATATCGTAAAATGAAAACGTCATCATGGATAATAAAGCACATGACACATGTTTTTCAATATTATTTCCAAATATAACGTAGTTGAAAAAGTTTTATTTCAATACATACTTAAGCATTAAACATATTCAAAATCAAAATCAAAAATGACCTTTATATAAAATAAAATCGTTTTCTCAATTGTCAACACCAAATATTTTGATAAATATGCTTGAATGCGTAAAAAATAATTTATTTGTGTAGTTGTTAAAACATTAAAATCATTTTATAATTATACAAATTTCAATAAATGATTTTTATTTTACGTCAAATTTGACAACTTATATCAATTAATATTAAAAAACCGCATCCACATATAAGGTGTTTGATAAACGCATGAACATGTGACAGGTCGTGATAACTTTCAAAATTTCTCAATAAATTTTAAATCAAATCAAATTATCGTACTAATAAAATATATCTACCAAACAAAAATTTCCAACTCATCAAAAAAAAATTATCAATTATAAAGATAAAATAAAATTGAATCACACAAATTACTTAAAAATTTCATACACCTATCAAAAATTCCGCAATTTACACTACAACATTAAATTTCAACCTATGTCTTTTAGTCTCTTTTTGACCTTATAAAATATTCATATTAGTTCATTTTATTGGAATTTTCATGTGCACGTGAGATACCTAACGTGCTTTTTTTATAGCTCCATTATAATTATCACGCATCCACTTTTTTATTGAATGATGTATTTATCCCGTATCGCTTTTTCCATATAATTTTCATTTGTACAAACACAACCAAATATTACTGCCATAGTATATGTATGTTTAATATTTAACTGTATAACATACATACATACATAATTAAATATATGCAACAAAAACACAAATATAACAAATTGAAATTATAGACTTTGGACTTTCATAATTCAATCGATAGAGAAAAATAAAATGAAAAATACAAGAAAAGCTTTTATTATAACGCGAACCGGCTTAATAATAAAAAAATGCAAAAAAAAAATAAACAAACATATTTGCAATAATATGATAACAATAAAGAAAAATGTATGGTTTAAGCCTTCCTACTACGAGATATTACACAAATACAAATAAATGAAGACAAAGAATGTACTATGTAATAAGTATGAATAATATTGACGTCAAAAATTAATGTAGGAAGTGTAAAAATTAATATTAAAGTAATTTAGTATGTTTATTACAATTGTAAAAATGATTGCAAAATGAATTATTTGACGATTATAAATGACGTAAAATTTCAATGCATACTCTAAATGTAAGCAAAAAAAAGACAAATTGAGCGTCATTTTTAAACATAAATCATTCCGCATATTTTACAAAAACGTATTCATACTAATATTCAAAATTAAATTTAACGTCAATTTTATGTCAAAACCTAAATTCTAACCAGTAACATACCTGCTATATTAGAAAATAATATGGATCATGAGAACTAGATATCGCACAGATGTTTTGAACGTACTATAAACTATGCTAAGCTATATATATATATATATATATATATATATGTATATGTATTTATGTATGTATGCAAAAATCCATAGAAAAAAAAAATGAAATTGTAAATTCTTGCAGGAAACCATAAAATTTGGATAAAAGTTGTACACATATACAAACAAATAAATCATAATACGAATGACGTGTAAACTGTAAACAAAAGTAATTTACACATTTATTTACACATAGAAAGCAATTTATACTTTTATTTGTATTAAAGATAAACATAAAACGTATGTACAAACATACATACGTGCTTTATAATATTAAAAAGAAAATCAAAAATAAAATCAAAAATAAAAGAGAAATGAAAAACAATTTCACCAAAATAATTAAATATTTTATTGGTCTGCTATGCATTACTATGCTTGGCTGCAACGTATTACGTCACGTTATTATCTGTTGCTTAGTTTTCTTTCAAAATTTTGACATTATGTGTATATTAAATTAATATAGTATTGGTGATATTTTTTTATTAAAAACATAAATTTTAAATCTTCTTGACTTCAATTATTTCTTAATTAAATTCCATTCTTTAATTTCTCTATAGGAATCTTCTTAATTTTTTGAATTAAGACATAATATTCTTATTAAAATTGCATGTATTTTTATTGCCTTTACAAAATACGATATGAAATTCCTATATTATTTTAGATTTTGTCTTCTTATTGCTATTCTACTCAATTTTTACATACTTAAATGTAGTGTAAATATTTATTTTGTATTCATAAAACCAGTTTAATAAAGGGATAAAGTATATTACATACCCAACATGCAGACATACACCATCACCAATTCTTTATTATTGCAAACGAACATAATTCTTTATCATTGAACATAGCTCTAATATTATTATTAGTGTTTTTGTTTATCTCCCTTTTTAACGCAATTTAATATTATTTTCTTTTATGTCATTCTATTTATCCTCTTATATGCTGCCTACAATGTCTTACCTTATAATACTTAACACTTAAATACTTATGTTGTATTGTATGTAGCTGTTATTATTATTGATAGTAAACAATATTATATTCACCCTATCTATAACATATTATATAGAATAAAATATATTTTTAAATTGTACTAAGTGTATGTATACGTACTAAATTTTTGTATGTGTATTAGTGTACTATACCTATGCATATTATTTGCACATTATAATTTAAAAAAAAAAACTAAAAAACACAAAAAAATTTATTCCACACTTCTTGCTTATATAAATTTTATTTATTTATATTTTTTTATATATTTTATTATTTTATTTTTTTATTCAAAGGCGAGTTTACATTTATAGCATCAGCTTAAATAAAATTCATTCAAAGTTTAACAATCAAACGAGAAAGTCATTGTTTTTTTAAAATTTGAAAAAAAAAAAAAAAATATTTTGCAAAACTTATAAAAAAAAAAATTGAGAATTTTGTTAAAATTTATTTAATTAAAAAATAAATTGATTGAATTGAAAAACATAAAGAAAATTATTTTAAAATTAAAGAAATCATAAAGATTTTGAAGAAGACTTTTGTTGAAAATAAAACAATTAAGTTGTACAACTTTCTTAAAAATAAAAATAAAAACATTTGATTTAAAGGAAGAAGATTTTTTTTTTTAATTTCACAATAATAATATTGTAAGAATAATTTTGAATTATTTTAATTTTTAATAAATACAGAAAAAGTTCCAAATTCATTCAAAATGAGTAATATAATGCAAGGAGCCGCTTCAAAAACAAGAATTATTTCACAAGTAACAAAACAAGGTAATTTTGAAAATTTTAATTTCATTTAATTTCAAATTCAAATTTAGCGAAAATATTTTTTTATTAATTTAATGTAGACTTTAAAATTAATTTCTTAAATATTAAAATATTTAATTGATTTCTAATTGAAAACAAATTTATTATTTTAAAATATTAAATAAATTTATTAAAATATTAGAAAAAAATTTAAAAATGAAATTCATAAAAATATGAATTTTGCAAAAAATTCATAAAATATTTTATTTAAATTTTTAAAGGCCTCTATTTTTCTTAAATTTAATTATTTTAAATTCATAAAATACTTTTAAATGTGAATTTCCCAAAACACACCTTCTATAATATTATAAAAAAATTTTTGATTAATTAATTAATAAATAATAATAATAAATTAAAATATATACAAAAAAAAATTTCCTTTTCAAATTTTCTCAAAAATTTTTCTTTCAAAATAGAGGAGGAAATCAAAAATTTTAATTAAATTAAATATAATAAACATATACATAGTTATTTTATTCCAAACAGGATTGAATTAAAATTCAAGTACCGTTATTTCAGTATTGATAAATTTGATAGCTTTACATACATATGTACATTCAGATACCTGTTCATTTTGGAAATTTTCTCTTTTTAAAATTAAAATATTAAAATTAATAATTCAATTTTACAACTAGTTTACATTTTTTTTACAAAATTTTATTTACAAATCAATATTACAATTTTATACGACAAATTTATAGTTATTTAAAAAAACTATTTTCTATACCTAGTTTTAATTATTTTTCAATATCGTGTAAATGCATACATACATACATAATTATATTTAGAAATTCATATGTATGTAAGAAGCGTAATAAAATTTTAATTACAAAATCAATTCAAATCAAAAACTCAATTTAAATTGAAATCAACGCAGATAATAAGTATAACAAATTTCATATAAAAATGACAAATGAAATGGGTACAAGTATGTGTGTATGTATGTTTCATACATGTAAATATATACATATGTATGTACATATGAACGTACTTAATACAAAAAATTCTTATTATTATTAATTATATTTTTTTTTGTTTTTGTTTTTTCGTAATCATATTATTGACCTCTTTTACCACGATCAACTGTTATACACCGCATATTTTGTATTTAGTTTGATATTGCATACTTTTTTAATTTTATCAATTTCAATTTGTTATACATAATATATAAGTATGTTGAATGTATGTATGTTATATGCGAGTGTTTATATTAGGAAAGAAAGAAAAAAATTCTTGATTTAAAAAAATTTATTTTTTTAAATTAAATTTGTAATAAATTTTTGATGTCAAATATAGGAGTTATAGTAGTATACAAGTTTTAAATTTTAATTCAATTTGCTTTACATACATATATACAAAAGTATATTGTATATATACACATATATAATTTCTCTTTTTTCATATATTTTTATTATTTTATTTTTCTTATTTTTTACAGCATCTACTTGTTATGCTACAACAGCTAATTTTGATGTTACAGCTAAAAATAAATATGATCCAGCTGCATTTACATCATTACATTTAAATTATTCTGTAAATGAAAAGAGTCTATTAACTAGATTTAAAAATTATATGTCATCACAACGTAATAAAGATAATGATCCATTTAAACCATGGCCAAAAAGTTTAAATCCATATACTGGTGAATGTGGTGGACCAACTGGACCAGAACCAACTAGATATGGTGATTGGGAAAGAAAGGGTAGATGTTCCGATTTTTAAAAATTAATATATATATATATGTATGTAGTTATATATAATATGTATATACTATAATATATAAATAGTATTATATAATATTATTATAAATTTATTTAATAATTTAAAAAAAAAAATTATTTAAAAAAAAATTTTTTTTTTTTTTGATTTTATTAATATTTTGCACTTTTATTATCCAGTTTTTATTTTTGATTGATTTATAATTTAAAATTATAATCAAAAATGTATAATAAAATTATATAAGGATAGTGTTATTATTACAAATTTTTTGAATTCTAGATATTATTTTATAAGATTGTGCACTATGTGCACACCTAACCTTTGAAAAAATGTAGAAAAGAAAAAAAGAGAAAATTTCGTAGTCTTACAAATTTAGTACATATGTAGTTTGTAGTTTATATAACGAAAAATAAAAATTATTTACTGTTAAAATGTTCTTTTATGTTAGTATTAATCAAAAACAAAAATTAAAAAAAAAAATAAAAAAAAAATAAAAATACATTTAAAAATTAAAAAAAAAAACTTGTTTTTCTTTTCCTATACCATAAAAAATTTTAAGAGCTTAGAAGAAAATTTTAATAAGAAAATATTATCAACTAATCGTGAATAGTGAAACCTAGCAAATTTGCAGATTAAGACTCAATCAAAGAGAATTTGGCAATCAGAGACACTTATTCTTAATATAACATGCTTACTAACTCTAGAAAACTTCCATTTTTGGTAGCATAAATACCGTAACTAGTAGTATGTTACAGCAACTCATAAGAATTTTTCAACCAAAGACATGTTATACAAACGTGAATAGACTGCAAAACACTACTTTGAACAAATTCAACTGTAAATTCTAGAATTTCAATTTGAGAAAAGTAAAATTATTTTGGTAACTAATTGTTTAACCATTCTGTACTAATTTCTAAACTAACTTGATATCTCAATGAAAAAAGTTTTTGTTGAACCCTTCAAATTTTAAATGAGTAATTGCAAATTTTGCAATATTTTATGTAGACTTTGAAACTAACTTATGAGTTATTGAGTTTCATGAGTTATGAAACTAACTTATGAGTCCATGTACTTGCGGAAATTTTTATTATGTACAAATGGATATAACATTTATTTTTACATTTATTTATACCGTTATTTTTAAAAAATTTTAATTTTCTAAAATAAAAAATTTTTTATTAAAGAATATTATTGAATTGCAAAAATAAGTATAACCCCTTGCTTCTTTTTAATTACATGTACTCGTATACGTGAAAAGGCACGTGATCGTATTTATTTTAATTATTTTAATTGTTTTTCTTCTCGTTTTTCTGTACATACATACATATTATATTTAGTGATTTTAAATAAAGAGTGGGTGAGATGCATATGATTTCATTATAAGCTTTCATTTAAATAAAGTAAAATATTTACTTTGGTTTAGTTGGAAAAATTAAATAAATTTATAATTCTCGCTCATATTCAAATCCATCCACTTAACGTAAATTTATTTGTCAGAGTTTTGTTATTTTAAATGCATATAAAATTATTGAAATAAATTGTGATTTATTCGTAAGAAAATACGTTGTCCCGTGTTTATAATAAAATGTAGTCAAAACAGTGTTTCTATATGTTAATAAGTTAAATTGCATTAATCACTGTTTAACGTCGGCAATATTCATTTTAGAAAAAGTTAATTACACAAAATTTGATAAAATATACTGCAGTATATTAGTAAAAATTATTGTGACGATGCCTATAAATTTATAGCATTTTCAAATATTCGAAGCTTTCTTTGGCAAATTAATTGCAGTTGATCAAGTTTTGGATTCCACTGTATGTGCGTTTAAATTCGATACGTATAAGTAGGAAAAATAATTTCTTGTTTTCCTATTGCAATTTTTAAAAATTCAAGAAATACGTATGTACCTGTTATGATATACATATGTATGTAAGTATGTATAAATTTTATAGACAAAATAATTTTATATAACAATGTATGTAAGTAAATATAAATATAATATAGGGAAAGCGAAAATTTGTGTAAATAAAATATGGGCTTATTGCAATATTTGAATATATATGTATATACACTATATAATAATATTTTATTGAATAAAATATTGTGTTACAATAATAATGGTGTAAAAAGTTGAATTCTACAAAGGTAGAAAAATATGCCTATACACACACTCATATACATATGTACATATTTATTAAACAAGAATCACGTGCAAAAAGTATGATATTATTTTTTACATATTGAAATTTTTTGCTCTTTGTACAGTCTTCTTCATGCATAACAAATAAAACAACAAAACTATAATAAACCTACATAAAAAACTTCATAATACGGGGTCTAAAATATATCTGAACATTTATACATACTTACATATATGTATGAAAGCAAATGATATTGTAAATAAGAAAAATGTTGACCGGAAAAATGCAACACACATACTTATGTAAATAATATAGAAAAAAAAAACCTATTTGAAAAAATGTTATTTTTAGATTTTTAACATTTTTTGATTTCTTTTTGCTTTTTTTTATGTTCCCTCTTATAGGAATTATATAAAAAAAATTATAGCGAAAAATATTATTAATATAAATTTATTCCATTACAATTTTTAGGTAACAGTGTTTTTATTTAGTATTTTTTAACCTTTTTTACTGCTACATAATCTACGACTTAATCTAAATCTAATGAAAGTCGTATACTTACATATACATATAAACCTTGTTTGACATCCAATTTTGTCTGACAGAAAATAATAGAAATTACTCGATTCTTAATTCTAATCAGATTTTTTTAAAAAGTACAATTGCGACAATTAATTTCGGGTACATATAAATTACATACATACATAAGTACAGTTTGGAGCAGCGAGCAGCTGACTTTTGTGATGTAAGAAGTGATTGTGAAAATTTTACCGCATTGATCGGTATAAATTTGGAGAGTTGTTAGAAAAATTAAATTTTTTTGTGAGAATTATTAATATTTTAATAGTTCCATTAAGTTTTTAAATTATTTAGTCGGCGATTTTTAATTTTATCTTACAAACGCCACAAGAATTTTATAATGTTCAACGTGTAAACTATCAACAAAAATATAATACGATAAAATACTATAAAAATGCATATTATTAACATAAATATTATGTTATTTTGTAAATTTAAAAGAGAATTTATACATGTATAAAAACTATGTATATGCAAAAATTTAACTATTTATAAATGAGTTTACATACATACTCACATATAATACAAAAAAATATAACCCCGGCATTATTTTAATAATATTTTATTAGGTTATTGAACTTATGATTTAAAAATATAAACAAAACAAAAAGCGGCAAATTAATACTTACATACATGCATACATACAATATGTATTTGCAAAATACAAAATTTTTCTATACAAGTTTTGATAATTTGTTAACCAGCATTTTATTAGTGTACATACATACATACATACATACATTCTATACTTATAAGAAAAAATATCACAATTATCGCAATTATTGTAAACAACACTGCTTACTAGCATTCAATAATTAAAGCTTTTTTTTTGTTTTGAGTAGCACTAGCAGGTTTACTACAATTTTTGTAAACAAAATTTTTTTGTAGCAATTTAAATTCAAAACATAATAAAAAACAAATCACTTTTAAGCGCCTATGTGTTTATAAATGCAATGTTATAATTTGCAAATTATACCTGTTTAAAAATAATACAAAGAATATTCTTAATACATATGTACATACACATTTTTGTTTTTAATTTTTTTTTGCAACATATAATTCTAACCATAAGATTATGTTACACGCAACTTAGAACCACTACAACACAATGCGGTTGGTTGCATAATACTGCAATTTAGACATCATTTAACTTAAAATGCAGGTATTATGTCAGTCCCTATATACTTATGTAGATGAGCTTGCGAAATTATAATATTGTAATTATGTAATTTATTTTTTGACCTTGACCTTCTAAAAATTGTTGATAATCATATGTATAATATATTATATGTAAATGCTAAAGTATCTTTAATATAAAAAATTAAGAAAGTTTTGTAATTTAATCCAATTTTAAGTGTATATATGTACATATAATATATGTTTGTATGTACATAATGTTGCTTAAAAATGTATAATATACCCAAGTAATTTATTGAAACGTGTTTACGTATGTGCAACGCAATAAACACGTCTCTGTACAGTACATGTACATACTGCTTTGTTTTTTTTTATTAGAAATTTTATATAAACTTATCATAAAATAATATTAGCCGTTAAAATGTATAACGGTTACAAACAAACTACGTACATATATATTTATATACATAATATTAAATAGCATACCTACATAATTTTCATAAACAGTAATTGTAGCTTAGTAGTATTGTTGCTCTATTATGTTATTAAATTTTTTAAGCTACATAACAGCGTAGTTATAACCTCAAAAATGTCAGCTGATTTTTGTTTTCATTTTAAATGAAATGTCATATACTAATTTCATATCATAATAAAAATAAATATTTTGTTATAAAATTAAAAACTTAAGAGTTTGCAACTTCAAGTCGAATTTGCTTAATTTACAATTATTTAAATTCAAAAAAAGTTATTTGAGAGAATAAAAAGTTTGAATATTTTAAAATGAATAACTTACGATTAATTTTGTATCAACAAATAAAATTGTTACCTTCCATTAAAATACAGGGTAAATATTTACTTACATTACTTATAATAATATGTACTTAGAAATTATTTGGGACTTAGAAATTAATTAAAATTCTATAACGATAAGTTAATAGGTAATTAAAATGGAATAATTAGCTAAAAGGCTGAGAATAATGTGTTTTTTTTTCTGCATACACTTATAGTGAATAGCGGGGGAAAATAAGAAAATAACATAATATCCTACCCTTGCATTCTACTTATGCATATAATATACGTATAAATGAATATGAAAATAATTGTACATGTACATATGCATTCGTAAATGAATGTCAAGGTAAATTACTTCCAAATGACTATTGCAAATCGGAAAAATACAAAATTATCCCAAAAATTTTAATGTAAATAGTAAATAGCTTCTTACCGGCAATTTTTAAGCATTTGTATGTAGTAACTATTAGGCTAATAAACTACCATGTAAATTCAATAACATGTTCAGATTATTCATGTATACCAAAACTTAAAAAAATATTTATTAATTTCATGACAGCGACTTATTGTACAAAAAAAGGAAGCAATGAAAAATCATCAACAGAAAAGGAACCAAAGGCCAAGGCTGATAAACCATTAAGTCCCAGAATGATTGAATTTCAAAAGAAAATTAGAGAAAAAACTCCTATAGGAAAATTAGATGAATTAGAAGGCAAGCATCCATATCAAGAAAAAGAACCTTTAAAGCCTTGGCCAAATAATACAAATCCAAACACTGGTAAATTATTCTATATCTATTATTAAAAAAAATCATTTTGTACAAAATTTTTTGTCTTCCAATAGGCGAAAAAGGAGGACCTGCAGGACCTGAACCTACAAGATATGGCGATTGGGAAAGAAAAGGTAGAGTGTCTGATTTTTAATAAAACGCTAAATTGTTGGAAAAACTTAGAAATTATTAATTCAATATTAAAGTACACGACACCAGAATTTAAATAACAAAAGTTATTTTAAAATATATTGAAAGCAAATAAAAGTACATACATATATGTATAAATAATTATTAGAAGTATCAAAAATTAAAAAGTGCCTTCATTAACTTTTTCATTTATAATTCTATTACAAATTGTTTCACTTAATGTCCACAATTGTTCTGCTAAATTATCGTTTTGTGCTAATTTACTTGGTTCACAGAAAAAGCAATTATTAAAATATAATCCAGTTAAACCAAATAATTCAGTAGCTGTTGCGCAATATACAGTTGTACTTGAGGCTTGTTCCTGTTAAGAATAATAATAAAATTGAAATTTTGGTTAATATTAAAAAAATGAATACTGCATTAAAGAATCAATATTTTTTTCAAATTCTACTTACTAAAGATTTTGTGAACGGGCGAACAATAGCAAATAAAATTCGCATTAACCACCAATTTCTTGCTAAATCACTTGAAACCATATTACCAGGATGTAAGACAAAAACTGAAATAAATCGATTTTGTAATCTCTGAAATTAAAAGAAAGGAAAAACATTATTTAGTGCTATAAATAACGAAGATGGATACATTTCCGGAAAAGAACATCTTCGATTGTATGATAACTATTCTTATCATATAATCGAAGAGCTATGAAAATAAGTAACTGACCAGGGGTCTGCATAATCAGTGAGTGTGTACTCTTTCAATTTTGTGGAATTTTGAATCACAAATGAAGATATTGAATCATAAAGGAAATTAAATTGATCGATTTTTTTATAACATCGATTTTACTCAATTTTGAACATTTTTGCTATTTTTGAAGTCAGAGGAAAATGCAAAAATAGAAAAATTATTAATTTTTTTTAATATAGTTTATAGAGTTGCATTCCGTTTCTAGGTTTTTATAGTGATTGTTATACGTATGAATTTATAAATATTTATTAAATGATAGGAGAATTATTATTTATCATTTGTCTTTCTCATTTTTTAATAAATTTTCAGAAGTGGTAGTGGCAGTTTTAAACGCAATGAATAATAGGCATAATAATATAAAGATAAATATCTGTAATATGTATACATGTATATATATAGGAATACATAATGTATATTACACTGGTGCGCATTTAATTTAACAAATTTCTTAAACGTGTTCTGGTTGTAAAATAAATATTTTTACTTCAAAGAATATAATTTTTATATTCTATTTTGCATTTAATGAATATGTACCAATGCACAACATATAGCCATGTAGATAAATAACCATTTATTTTATAAATGAAAATATAATTTGCTGCTACAAATTAAATCTGAAAAAAAAGTAATGTACATACATATATTAAATCTCACCTTTGCTAATTCTCGAGCAAAAAGTACATTGCATAATTTCACATTATTATATGCCATCATCCAATTATATTTGTTTTGTGGTGGTGATAAAATTTGTTCAGTTAGATTATCGGTAGGCAAATTGGCGAATCTAAATAGAAAATTATTATTTTTTTTTCCATATAAGAAAATAATTTATATATTACACACATATATTTATATGTGTGTATTATATGTATATTTCCTAATCTAATTAGTTCATATTAAATACAAAATTCAAGGTATTTTTGTAGTCCATCATAAAAAAACATTATTAAAATTTTGTACTTGAGTTTTATTTAGGACTAAAGACTAAACTATTGAACAATTTTTATTTGCTATTTCAATTAATTAGTTAAATTATCAGAGAGTTCTATTTTATTTTTAAGACCTTTTTCAAATTGATAACGCATAAAAATTTCTTTTTCTTTTTTCATACATCACTTTATAAATTTTGAATTTCCTGAGACGCAATTACCCCAAGTATCTTTAAATAAATCATGTTGATTAAATAAGGAATATATGTACATATATATTTTAATTTTAATACATAAAAGAGAGTGCAAGAAAATAATTACATAAATATATGTACATAGAGAATGTTCAATAAATTACTCTACTTGTTTCAACTTTAAAGCGATTTTAATTACGTTGGTTAATTTCAAGTCTGCTTTATTCGATATATTACTAGAATAGATTAAAACAGTACTGGAATAGACATACATCTGATATAGGAAATATTATAAAATATCATAATTAAATTGGTCAAGAAAGGATTATTTAAGATTAAGTGATTTGGAATAAAATAAAACTTAATGAGCCTAGCCGATCAGTAAATTTCATAAGTATTTCCATATTATTCATAAATTTTATGTGAACTTCATATACGTATTGTTCAAATTTTTTATAACACTAGAATTAGATGCATACTTAAAACTTGTTGGTTAAGGCGAGAACAGGTTCCTTACAAAGACGTGATTTATATGAACGCACAATGACATCATATCTGCATTTATTAAGGCCGTCTAGTTTGAGTCACATTATCCATACCTAAACTAATCAACTCGCTCCGTATTTTAAAAAAAATTAATTATTACAAAATTAGCTCTATATAATTAATAAATTATTTTCATATCACATAATCTTGATTCTTATGAATGCACTATGAATGCAAAATATTTCAATTGAATTTTATTTTTCATTTTCTATTTTCGTTATTATTTATTTGCCACCCCTTCCCGCATGTTGTGTTATTATCAATTTTCTTGTCTTTAATATTAAACACATTGAATTTGTA